>NC_054830.1:3627500-4836666 GCF_018345385.1 Vulpes lagopus
GCCGGAGCGGGGATGCGAGCCTCAGGCAGCCCCAGCCTGGCATGCATGCTCTGACCTTCCGAGGGAGGCACCAGGGGGGCCCCCCCGCGTCTCCACAGCGACCCCCAGATGCCCCAGCAGGTGAACCATCATCCAAACGAGAGCCAGGCCCCTGTTCCCAGGCCCAGGCGTGAAGACCTCAGGTTCTAGCATCAGTGGCCCTGGGTGAAGACTTTCTGTCACTCATCTATGTGACCTCATGGGCCTCAGTTTCCCACTCTGCAAAATGGGGCTCTGGAGCTCAAAAACTGCACTGCTGGGTGGGGGGCGGCGGAGGGGAGTGAAGGTTAAAGGCGACGAGAACGCTCCTCGCGTGCTTGCTCAGCACAGGGCCCGGAAACGGCGCCAAGTCCAAATAAGGCGGAGTGGCTATTATCATCCCCCCGACATCCCCTCATTTGCTGATCACGGGGTTAATTATAAGCGGCATTAAATTATACACACACAGGCGCGTCGACCTCGCTTCCCCAGAACCCCTGAATTTCTACCCACGCAACAGCATGACAATAGAGCATCCTCCCATCCGCTCTGCACCCAGCCTGCCTCCATCCCAGGGTCCTAGGCCCCCCAGGCCTCTGGGGCTGTTGCTGCTGCACCACACAGGGTCCGGGTATCGTCACAGGGCCTGCATGGCCAGCAGCGGTCGCATCCGAGAGAACAGAGGGAGGGGCTTTGCCAGAAGCATCTGTCTCCTGTCCTGGCTCGGGCCAGGAAGGGGGCTGGGCTTGTCCTGATCTCAGAGATGAAAAAACAGAGAGGTCAACCGACCTGCCAGTTTGCGCAGCTCCAGGAGAGCAGGGCCGTGGAAGTCAGGACCCCGAAGCCAGAGGCATAACCCCATTCTGCAAGCCAGGAGGCTCTCATACAGAGAGGTCAAGGGGCAGAGCTGTGAGGCCACCGGAGAGGGAGATGGGGGGTGGGGGGAACGACAGGACAATCCAGCAGGAGGAGAAAAAGTCGGGATGTTCACTTCTCCCAGCAGGACAGGAGACTCCTGGCCTTCCTAAAAGGGGCTAGCAGGAAAGATTTAAAAAACAAACAAACCAACAAATCTACAACTCAAAAAAAAGCCACAGACACCACCTAGGGAGTTCCACAGAGTTCGAGACAAATTCTCAACCCTTCAAAAAAAAAAAAAAGGAAAAAAATGTGATTGAGCCCCAGTTAAGGCGTTTTTGGAGGAGGGGTCACTGGAATCCAGAAACCCAAGCTCCGAGCCTCCCCCCCCACCCCGCCCCCCAACAGCAGGGTGAAGTCCGCAGGCACGCAAATGCCAGACAAAACCTTGGGTGTATTTTCTGGTGTGGAATCACTTTGGCCTCCACAGGACTGAGGAGGCCTGGATCCCAGGGAGCAGAGGAGGGGATTCCTGGGAGCTCGAATACCATCCCCTCAACGCCCCCCCCCCCCCGCTGCCCACAACCCCCTCCAACGTCCAGTCTGGCCAGGCCCCCGGGGACGGGCGGGGGACCAGCGTCTCGGGGGGCGGGGGGGGGGACCAGCGTCTCCTCGGAGGAGGGCATCGAGAGGAAAGACAAAAATGAGGCAGTGCGAAAGTCGAGGCCCTGTCCATGAGTCACTCCCGCCCGCTCGTTAATTTTCGCCTTTGCAGAAGTGTAAGCCAATTGATTTTTCATATTCCCCACGCACAACCCCCCCACGCTTCTGAAATATCAGCCAGAGACAAGACAGAAATGGTACGTCGGGGTTTTTTTTTTTTCCTTCTTCCCTGAGTGTCTTTTCTTTCCTTAAAGGAAAAAAAAAAAAACCCACATACTACACTTGATACCTAGAGCTTCTAGAAGGCTGGGGAGGGGGTGACAACCTGGACCGGGAGGTGGGTGCGGGGATGGTGGTGGTGAGAGACCCCAGTGTCAGCACCACCTGTGCATCTCAGAGCTAGCAGGTGTCTGTCTCTGGGCTGTCCCTCCTCCCTGTGACAGGGTGACATGAACTTGAACCTCCAGCCCCTTCTTCCCCGCCCCGCGAGCCATGCAATCCAAGCCGGCAGCTTTCTGGTTCCAGACCAAAGCCAGGTGAGGCTAAGACAAAATTTTAAAAACATCTGAAAAGCCCTTGACCCCTTCCTGCGCCCCCACCCCCCCACCCCCATACAGGCGGATGGTGCGACTCTGTCCAGGGACCCACGGCAGGTCTGCCATCGGATTGGCACGTGGATCCGACACAGGCACGGCGGTTATGCTTTCACCCTCGTCTCCACCGGAGGCTGAGGCACCCTGCCCGGCAGGCAGGCGGCTGGGGTCTCTCCAAACACCCCACCCAGGCACCCTCTGCTGCGGGGAAGGACAGAGCAAGGGCAGCCTGCGCCAGCTTCGCAGGAGAGGGGCAGCCTCCTTCTTGCAAATTCTGGGAAACGGGATGCCCACCGGCGGGAGGGGATGCCAGGAGGCTGCGCTGGATGCGCTAGAGAGCTGGGGACTCCGGCGTCTCAGCATCCCTGCCAGGGCCCCCTGCCTCCCCTCCAGAAGCACAAGACCCCTGGAAAGGGACCACAGCCCGCAACTTGCACGCTTCAAGAACCTTCCGCTGGTTCGCAATGACTTTACAAATGGAACTAATGCAGTCGGGGGGGGGGCGGGGTGGATCGCTCTCGGTTGAAAACATTAAGCTTTGTCAATTATCCCCAAACCCACTGGGTTTATAAATATCCACCTTTATTTTTAGGGTTTTCCTCCCAATCCCGAACTCTCTACACACACACCCCCACCCCATACCCGGCGGCTGTACGAGTCACGGGAAGCAGGTGAATGCGGGGCTGCAGGGCAATCGGGGGGAAATGCCACGCTGCACCTTGGAGCCTCGTCATCCCCGCGCATCCCCCGTCCCTCCCGGGCCACCTCGCTGACCATCGTCCGGGCCACTTGGCGGCTGGAGCAATCGGCGGAGCCACAGGTCTCCTGGCGCCCGGCCCCAGGCAGCGGCAGTCGGAGGTGAGCACTGCACTCTGACGCCTGTGACACGCGCCTCACGGCCAACCCAGTAAGCAGGAAGGGAAACTGAGTCACCCCCCCCCCCCCCCGGAAAGTTGGCCAGTGGAGGTAGATCCATCTCCGGCCCCGGGTCCAAAGAAGCCCAGGCTGAGCTCCAAGCTCGGTGTGACCCAAAGAGGCAGCAAATGGGCGGATGGTGATGGTTCCAGAACTACCCACCCAGATGCCACCACTAAATCCCTGACGTCCAGGGAGCTCCTCCCCTCGCACCCACTCCTCACACCCTCACATCCAGAGCTACAGTCCAGGGTTGGGAGAAAAATGCCTCAGGTCCCCCAAGTGTGGCCCAGGGACAGGCGAAGACACCCGGAATCCCCTGGGAAACAGGGAAGCAAGAAGGGTGCTCAGAATCTCTGCCGGAGGGGACAGAAGCAGAGGCACGGGCCATGGGTGATGACCTGGGCGGGCAGCAGGCAGGTGCCTGGCTCTCAGGACCCCTCTCCCCGCACCCCCCACACGGCCAGCTCAGGGCCCTGCAAGGGACCCGGGGGAAGGACGGATCCCCGGGGAAGCCCAGCGACCACCCGGGCAGCGGCAGCATCCTCCAAGGCCATACCCGGCCATAGCAGGACGCCCCATCCCGTCTCCTGCAGGCGGTGGGGAGTGGGTCAGGCCACTGCCTCTGCCCTAGGACAGCCACTGGCATGACAGCACCAGCCCCCGCCACCCCCCTGGGGGGCCGATGTCATCGGGGCCAGGATGGCAGGAATAGAAAAGCACATGAGCTCACCGGCAGGCCGGGTCTCCCGCGACGTTTTGTTTGCCTGAGCCCAATTATACCAAGTCTCAGGGCGATAGAGTATGGCGCGTGGCATCCCCCTGGGGCCGTGGGGGGCCGGGGCCCCAAGAACTGCACCGTCATGGCGAGGTACCCCCCGGGCCCAGGGGATGGGGCAGGACGGAGCTTTCTGGAGAAGAATGATGGAGATGCACGCCGGCGGCAGGCAGCCCGGAGGCTGAGCGGAGGGCATCGTAGGGGGCAGGGGGCAGGGGGCTGCGGCCCAGACCCAAGTCCAAGTTGGTGGGCTCCGGGAGGTGGGGGCGGGAAGCAGCCGCCCCCAGCCCCAGCTGCCCGCCTTCCGCAGCCAAAGTATCAGCTGGCAGAGGAAGAAGAGAGCGGAGGGACAGAAGGCGGGCGAGATTGGCAGGAGGAGGGGGGCACAAAGGAAGGGACCCTGGGAGGGGGAGGGGAGTTATGCAAATAGCACAATCGACCGAATCCCTCGGCCATTAATAAAAGCTCCAGCAGCAGCAGCAGCAGCTGGTAGCGCAGGAGTAGAGGCGCGGACTGGCTCTCCTCGCAGGCGGGAGGCGGCGATGAGGGGGAAGCAGGGCGCCCCAAACAAAAGGAGACCTTGCCCTCTGCACCCCAGGAACAGTAGTGATGGGGGCCACGCCGGGAAAGCTAGAACCCCAGCAGCCAAAGTCTGGGCGGAGGCCGCTGGGGGCCCACAGCAGGTGGGTCCCCGTGCTTGGGACTCTCGGGGACCCTCCAGCTTTGTCCGGGCTTCTTGGAGTGAGAACGGACGCACAACCTGGACGCCTCAGACACCCCCCTCCACTAGCTGTGCTGGCCAGGCCGGTTTTTTTTTTCAGGGGTTCCGCGGGTGATAGAAGGGCCCTGGGCTCCAGAATGGGGACTCCCCCAGAGTGAGATGGGGGATACAGGGGGAATCCCAGTTGAGCCTAGCAAGGGGAGGGGAGGTGTCCCCCAGTTGGGAGGCGCTGGGGAGGTTTCTTAATTTGGGAGACGAGGTCCCTAGGGGGTGACTACATTTGGGAAAGGGGTATTCTCAAAGCTGCCCATTTGCAGGGCGACCAGAGGAGAATCTGAAATTGGGGGAAGGGTCGCTAAGGAGGAGGTTCCAGACGCAGGGGGCGGGGGGGGGGGGGGAGGGGGGCGACACAGGCTGTGTCTGGAAAAAAAAAAAAAATCCCAGTTTGCGGAAGGGTTCCCTGATTTGAGAATTCTGGAGAAAGGCGGCTGCAGGGGAGTTCTCCGGTTTAGGGTGGAGGGAAGTGACCAGAACTTGGGGGTGCTAAGTGGGATCGTAAATTTGGGAGAGATTTCCACAAGGAGCAGTGAACTTGGCCGAGAGCCTTGCGCCCCGACTCCGGGCGCTGTCCTCAGGGCACACCCCCCCCAGCGCCCCCTTCACCGGGTTCCGGCGACTCCGCCCCCCGGATGACGTCACCTCCCCTCCCCCCCGCCCCTAAGGGGGCTCCCGGGGCGCGCAAAACCCCCTGGGCTGCCGGCTCGAGGGGCGGCTTCCCCTCTCCCGGGATCCCCGAGGGGAGGTCGGTGCCGGGCGCGCGCACCCGTCCGTCGGTCCGTCCGCGTCCCTGGGGCTGGGGGCTGAGCCTCGCCCCGCCTGGGGGACGGGGAGGGGGCGCCGGGGCCGCAGAAGGGTGGGGCAAGGCCGGGGCGCTGGAGGCGCGGCCTCCCCCGGGGACCTACGCGGCCAGGAGGGCGCTAAGGGGAGGCGGCGTTGAGTCCGAGGTCTCCAGGGGCGGGGGCCTGCGGAGCCGGGCGCCGGGCAGAGCAGCCCCCCGGGCGCCCCGGCCGCTCCGCCCTCGCTCCCACCTGGAGCGCCGGTCCCGGGCTGGCCTCCGCTCCGGGGCGCCCGCGAGCCCCTCCCCCGGCACAGCGCCCCCTGCCTCCCGGACCCGCCCGGGAAGCCGGGGCCGGAGCCGCCGAGGCCAGCAGCCCCTCCGCACACACGCGCGTGCCCCTCCGCGCCTCCGCCCCGCCCGCGCCGGGGTGGTGCAGCCGGCGGCGCTGGGCAGCTTCCAGCCGCGCTCCGGGCCCTCCAGCCCAGCCCCCTCCGCGCCGCGGCGAAGCCCCCGGCCCCGCCCGCCGAGCCCCCCGCGGCCCCCGCCCGGCCCGGCCCGGCCCCTCCGGGGCATTGTTCGCACGCCGCTAGCCGGGCGCAGGGCTGGGCGTGCAGCCGGCTGCAGCGGAGCATCCTCCGAGCACAATGGCCGTGCAGGCTCTCCCGGCACAAAGCCGGCGCGCTGCCCACTCCGCCGCCTCCGAGACCCCCGCCGGGGCGCCTGCAGTTGGGTTTTTTTTTTGATCCAATTCGCGTTTTACCCCCCCCCCCGCCCGTTTACCTGGAGGCTGGCTGGGCTGGGCTCCCCCGGCTCTGCCCCGCTTCACATCCTGGCTGTTGCATGGGATTCGAGCGGAGCCCGGGCGCCAGCGGCTCGCGGCGTGCGCGCGCCGGCCGGGCTGCCGGGCGGGCGGCGCGAGGACACTCACTGCGGCTCGCGCTCCCCTCGCGCCGGTTCGCGCGCCCCCCCAGCCGGTGACGTCATCCCTTCCGCCAGCGCCGCCGCCGCGGCCGCCGCCGGCCGGGGGCGGGGTCGGGGCGGGGCCGGGCCGCGCGCGTCACTGCGCAGCCGCGCGGCGGCCACGCCCCCCGGCCAATGAGAGGGCGCGGGTGGGTCACGTGGCCCCGGGGCGTTTAAAGGGCCGCGGGAGCACGTGGGGCGCGGGGCGCCGGGGAGCGCGGGGCGCGTGGGCGGCGGCGGCGCGAGGACTCGTCCGGCAGCTGCTCGGCGTCCGACCCCCGGGACGCTCGGCCCCCGGGGCGTGGTGCTTGCGGGGCCCGCGCTGTGGCCCCCCGAGCCCCCCTCGAGTACGCCCACGTGTGCCCGTGCTGCAGCCCCGCCGGCTCCCTCCGGGCTCGGCCCCCTCGCCCGGAATAGCGCTCCCCGGGGGCCTCCCCTTCTTGCGGCTGCTGCTCCGATGGCAGCTCCCGGGAAAAGCCCTCCTGGGTCTCCGCCACCAGCCTCCCGGCGCCCCATTCTCTGATCCATCAGGGCTGCTTTCATTCTGGTCACACGAGGGTGTGACTCCAAAGGGCCGGGGGATCCCTTTTATGGGTCGAATGGACGAGGGAGCATTTTTTTCCTCCCCCCTCATTACCGTTCCCTGCTGCCCTGGCTGGAGTCGGCATGAATCAGGCATAAATCGTCACAGGAACCCCAGCTCGGGCACTGAGTCGCTGTGTGGGTCCGTGAGCCTCAGTTTTCCCGCCTGCAAAACGGGCTTGTCCCTTTGGGGGGTCAGTGTCCTGTCTGTGAAGTGGGGCAAGGTAGAGAGTGGAATTCCGGGTGGACTGGTGATGGTGTGCTGCCCCGCCTGTCTTCTTAGCGGCTTGAAAATGGAATGAGAAAAAAAAAAAAGAAAAAGAAACAAAGGGGAAGGATTGCCATGGGAGGTTGGAGGGCCCAAAGACACCAAACAAGATTGCACGCTTCTGGGTGAGTTCTGCACACGCTGAAAGCGGTTTTTTTCTCCAAGGGATGTATCTGGACAGGGCCTTGCGCCTACAAAAGGACACAAGTTTAGAGTTTGGGTTTTTCCTCCAAAATCGTTGATTCATTCATTCCAGGCCAAAGATGCAGATATAAACAAAAGGCATTAACCCCGAGAACAAAATGAGAAGGCGGAAGTCATAAATAGGAGAAGAGAGAGGAGAGAATGAATAATTAAACAAGGAACCTAAATTAAGCTCGGAGTTTCCCAGCGGCCAGTGCAGCGGCCAGGTTTGCAGAGCCTATTTGGTTCTCCTTCCTAGCTGCGTGACCCTGACCTAAGTGGCGGCAGCCTGGCCTTGGTTTTCTCATCCAGGCAAGGGAGACCCAACCCCGTCTTGATGATGGTTTCTCATACACAGTAGGTTCTCTGGCGGCGGTGTGTGCCCGGTGAGGGCAGAGTGAAGGGAGACTGCCGGCTCTGGAAGGCTGCATGTGGCAGGAGCCCCAGCCTCGCCACCTATTAGGGGAGGGACCTGGAACAAGCCACTCGGCCTCGCCGTTCCCATCTGCTAAAGGGGCAACCGCATCTGAGAGTTCTCCCGAGCAGCAGAGGAAAGGGCGTAAGATCCAGTACAGCGTATGCCCAGGAAACGGGTCCGCCCAGGCCGTCACTCTGTGTGCTGTGCTGTTTTAAAGGTTGAAGACACAGAGGTAAACAAAACAGGCTAAAAAAAAGAAAAAAAATTCCTGCCTTCCAGGCGTTAACGATCCAGGGAAGGAGATAGATGGTATCTGAGGGTGAAACCCACATCCTCCCTGTGGTCTACAAGGTCCTGAACAACGTGCCCCTGTCACCTGGCTGCCCTCACTTCCAGCTGTACCCCTGGCTCGCCCCACTCCACCCCTACCCCCTCTTCACTGTTCCTTGCAAACGGCACAGTCCATCCTCGAGGCCTTAGCATTGGCTGTTCCCTCTGCCTAGGATACTGTTCCTCCTTCTCTTCCCAAGGTCAGATACCCCTCTTCCTTCGGTTGTCTGAGAGACCCTCCCTGACCATCCCGCTAACATTCATTTTGTGTCAATATGAATGTATTTATTACAATTTGGACTGATTTTATATTTTGGTCAGTTTGCTTTTTTTTTTTTTTGTCTGTCTCCCCATGGGAGCTTTGACCCCATTTGCCCATCTGTAAATGGGGGACAGTAACTGTATCTCCTAGGGTGTTTGGGAGGGTAAAATGGGTTACATCGTGCCAAACACCTGGCACCGAACCTAGAAGAGGTTTCTTGATAAATGAGGCCATTGTAAGTGGGAAAACCAGGGTACCTAGCTAGGTGACCATAAAAAAATCAATACAAGGAGAACAGAACACTCTAGTCTGATACTGTCACAGCTTTCTGGCAGCCACAGGAGTTTGACAAGTGTCAGAAAGGTGTTAAGGATTCGGTAACACCAAACCAAGACTTCCTGTAAGCCAAAGCTCAAAGAGAACGGGAGGGAATGTTCTCCCCAGGGCATGGCTTAAGCCTCAAAGTTCTACACTGTGGGAATGAGTCGGATCGGGAGGTGGGGCCTGGTGGGCTCTGGGTCTCTTCTGTGTCTGCAGACCACAGCACCTGGCAAGCTGTGGGTGTGACTCATCATCTGTTGGATGAAAAGTTCAGTCAATGAACACTTCCATCTTCTGCAGGAGGGTGGGGAAGGCTTTCTCCTTCCCTGCCAGCCCAGCCTCTGCCCCAGCGTCTTCCAGAACCTGGTAATTAGCTCCGACGTGTTTTTGTCCAGGCAACTGCAAGGGAACCATCAGCTGTCCATTACCATATATAAACAGGACTCTTCATGCCAAGTTCAGGATTGTCTGCACAGAACCCAGCCTTAAAGCCCTACAAGACCGGTCCAAAATGTCTCCCCAGCAAGTTTGCCCCTATGCCAGCAATTTCACCATCATTACACATTCCCTCCAATTAAACATGATGCACACGTGCTCTCTTGCTCACTCTTTGTCTCTATCTTTGCAGGTTTGCCTCACATGCCAAAGAGAAAAGGGGCAGATGGGAACACTCCATTTGCTGACCACCTGCTCTTTAGTGGATTCCATGTGGGGCTCCTCCAGGGGGTCCACTAATTTAGTGTATCGGATAAACACCAGGGCTCCGGAGTCAGAGAAACATAAATTCGAATCTTGGCTGCAGCATTTGACAAAATTCAACATCGCTGCGTGATAAAAACACTCAAGGCATAGAAAGGCACTTCTTCAACCTGACATCTATCGCTAACATCATACTTAATGGTGAAAGACTGTATCTCTTCTCCCCCCCCCCCCCCGCCCATCGAGAACAAGACGGGGATGTCTGCTGTCACTATTCCTAATGAACCCTGTCCTGGAGGTTATAACCCGCAATTAGGCAAGAGAGTGAAATCGGACACACCCAGATTGGAAAGGAAGAAGTAAAACTAGCTCTATACGTGCATGACATCATTTTGTATTTAGAAAATCTTAAGGAATCCACTAAGAAAGTATTAAAAGTAGTAAACCCGTTCCTCAGGGCTGCAGGATATAGGATCGATACACAAATATCCACTGTACTTCGGATGCAATAGCAATGAACAAACAAAATGAGGTTGAGAAACCAATTCCATTTACAACTGATCAAAAAGAATAAAATACGCATTTACCCAAAGAGATGCAAAACCTATACTATAAAAACAACAAAGTGTTGCTGAAAGAAATTAAAGGAGGCCTAAATAGATGAAAGATAGCACATTTGTGGATAGGGTTGGAAGGCTTAATAGTGTTAAAATGGCAGTATTCCCCACATTTGACTACAGACTCGATCTTGTCCCTATCAAAATCCCAACTGGCCTCGCTGTGGAAACCGATAAGCTAATCCTGAAATTCATATGAGAATTTGAGGGACCCAGAATAACCAAAACACTCTTGAAAAAGGACAAAGGGTGGGGGGGGGTTGCATGTCCCAATTTCCCAATGGTATTACAAAGCTACAGTCACTGGGGGCTCCTGGGTGGCTCAATCAGTTGGGCACCAGATTCGATCTTGGCTTGGGTCTTAGTCTCAAAGTCATGAGTCCAAGCTCTGTGTTAGGCTCCACAATGGGTGGGGAGCCTACTTAAAAAACAAAAAACAGGGGTGCCTGGGTAGCTCAGTGGTTGAGGGCTACTTTGCCTTTGGCTCAGGGCATGATCCTGGGGTCCTGGGATCAAGTCCCACATCGGGCTCCCCGCGGGAACCTGCTTCTCCCTCTGCCTGTGTCTCTGCCTCTCTCTCTGTGTCTCTCATGAATAAATAAAAAATCTTTAAACAAAACAAAACAAAACAAAAAACAGCTACAGTCACTAAGGCACCGTGGTCCTGGCATAGAAATAGATATGTAGATCAATGGAATAGAAATGAGGGCTCAGAATAAACATGTAGGGTCAATTGGTTTTCTTTTCTTTTTAAGATTTATTTATTTGAGGGGGAGAGGGGTGGGGAAGGGCAGAGGGAGAGGGAGAAAGAATCCCAACAGAGTCCCTGCTGAGCTCAGAGCCTGACCCTGAGATCATGACCTGAGCCGAAATCAAGAATCAGTCATTTAACCACTGAGTCACCCAAGCACCCCAGGGTCGATTGATTTTCAACAAGGTCATCAATTCAGTGAGGGAAAGAATGGTCTTTTTCAGCAAGTAGTCCCGGGAAAGCTGCACATCCACACGCAGAAGAATGAATTGGGACCCCTACCTCACACCATAGATAAAAATTCACTCAGAGGGGATCACAGACCTAAACAGAAGGGCTAAAACTCTTGGGTGGAAACATAGGTGTAGATCTTGGTGATCTTGGATCAAACAATGAGTTCTGTTGGGGTTTCTTTCAGGCTGATGAAAATATTCTGGGAAGTCCCGGTGGCCCAGCACTTTAGAGCCGCCTTCAGCCCAGGGCGTGACCCTGGAGTCCTGGGATCATGTCAGGCTCCCAGCATGGAGCCTGCTTCCTCCTCTGCCTGTGTCTCTGCCTCTCTCTCTCTCTCTCTCTCTGTCTCTCATGAATAAATAAAATGTTTTTTTTTAAAAGAAAGAAAATATTCTAAAATTAGATTGTGGGCGGTCGGTGATGATGATGGTTTTTGCAAGGGTCACCAGAGCCCTGACGCAGGGGAAAGTGTAAAGAAATAATTGAATCTGAATATCCCAGAGGAGGGAACGAGGTTGAATTACCCATTCAACAAGGTGGAAGTCAGCACTGTTGAATGTAGCCTACAGCTATGAAAAAGGATCGGGGAGCATGGACACCCAAGGGGAAGGATCTCCAGGATAATTTGTTAGTGACGAATGCAAGTGGAGAGCTTTGATGATCGTGTTCTGCCTTCCATCGAAGTTTTCGGCTTACCTTTCCATTATTGCAACACGAGCAAATGCATGTATCTGCATGTCAGGTCAGACCCAGGTCAGCACCACCATCCACATAAAATGAGGAGTGGAATTGACGGGTCGTTCAAACAATTCTTTCTTAAAATGGAAGCTTTCTGTCTTTGTGGTGATGGAATACCTGTGCATCTGCGTTGAGGTAATGGTCCTGGAAAGCTGACTGTGTGAAAACCGGTGAAGAACGACACACACACACACACACACACACACACACACACGCACGCACATGTGTAAACCTGAAAAGTCCCAAAGACATGGGTAGGTTGTAGCACACCAATTTCCGGATGTTGACAGTATTCTCTGATTTTGGAAGATGTGACCATTGCGGGAAGCTGGGGATGGGGCTCCGTGGGCTCCAGGGCTCCTGTACCAGTTTTGCAACTCTTCCTGAACCTATAATTATTTCAAAATAAAGTGTTTTTAAAGGAGCATGTCGAAAGGCTAAGACGCATGCCCCCGGTGTGTGTGTCCAGGGTGTCCCCCATGGCTGGGCATGAGTGTTGCTTCTGATTTTCGGGGCCTGTGAACCACGCCAGGCTGCACGTTCGCCTCGGGTCGCTCCCCGTGAGCTGCTTTCCCTAACTCTCCATCAGATCCCCGCCATTCTCCATGTAAGTGCTTAGGGACAGTTTGTGAGAGAAGAAAGCAAGGCAGAACCTAAATCTTTGGAGCAAGAAGATCAGAGGGCATTAGTGGGGTGGAGAGTCCGGACCCTGCAGGACCCCCAGCCCCGGGAGCCTCTGTTTGTTTCCTGGGGCTGCTATAATGATGTACCACCCGTTGGGGTGGCAAACAGTGGAATCGTGTTGTCTCCAGCCCTGGTGGCCAGAAACCCTAAGTCAGAAGCCCTGTCGGCAGGGCTGGCTCCTTCTGAGGCCTCGAGGGAGAATCTGGGCCAGGACCCTCTCCTTGCCTTGTAGACGGCCGCCTTCTTCTCCCTGGACGGCTCACACCGTCTTCCTCTGTGTCCTTTGTCTCTGCTCACGAGAACACCAGTCATACTGGATTAGGGCTCACGCACACGACGGCGTTTGAGTTTAATGACTTCCTGAAAAGAACCGACTTCTGACATAAGATCACATTCTGAGCACCCCCACCCCGGGGGGTTAGGACTCCCATGCATCTCTTTTAGGGGAGCGCAATTCAAGCTATAACAGAACCGTGCCCAGAAGGTGACTCAGCTTAAACGCATCTAGCGCTTCGCTGCTCCTGGATAATTAAGGGGCTTGGCATCCCCGAGACACACTGCTGGAGACGCCGGGGCCCGGACCCTAAATCACCAGCACCCTGGCAATGAGATTCAGGCTTTGGGGCTTTGGGTGTTTGGGGAAGGCTGGGGGACCCCATCCCAGGGGCCAGGTCTGGGTCCTGGTGGGCACATGGAGAGATCAAGGGGCTTTATGGCACCACCTCACTGGGGAATCCAATGACAGTCTTCAAAACTGGCCGATGTCATGCCCTACCAGCTGCTGGAGTGGACGGGGCTGTTCTCAGCAACAGAGACCTGGATTTTCCGCAGGGTGGGGTGTGGTGGGGGGCCGTGATGGGTGCTGCATCCAGGGCCCGAGGGATGCACCCAGCCTTGCCATCCAGACCCCCTGCCACGAGCCTCGCCAAGCCAGGGGCCTCCCATCACTTTTCCCACAGGCCCCAAGGGCCGCCTGGGGGGCTCAGTGGTTGAGCATCCACCTTCAGCTCAGGGAGTGATCCCGGGGTCCTGGGATCGAGTCCACATCAGGCTCCCTGATACCTCTGTCTCTGCCTCTCTGTGTGTGTCTCTCATGAATAAATAAATAAAATCTTTAAACAAACAAAACACAGGCCCCACACTTGGCAGCTGGACCCCGGGAGGACATGGGGTGATCGAGATACTTCGCACAGAGCATGAAGAACCACGGAGTCGCTGACTGCCAGAGCTCTGCACCTGTATCTTCTGTCCGGGAGGAAGTCTCAGGTGGGTGCTGGGTGAGCCCCGAATGCCGACCTGCTAACATTTGCTCCACGCTTTGCCCCACAAGGAGAGCGGCCTGGCTCTGGAGTCCGTGCGGGAGAACACAGGCAGACAGCTCCCATCTCATAATTTCTCTCATCAACATTTGTTAATTTTGCGCACCTGGGACTTGATTGTTTGTCTCCTGAAACTTCACCTTATTCCTTTGACTTGTTATTTTTACTTGTCTTGTATCCCTTCCGTTTATACTTGCATCCTGCCCTGGAGAGGTGTGATACAACGGTCCTTCTTTTTTAAGCAAGTTTACTTCCTGGGGGTGCGCCTGGGGGTGCTCAGTGGGTTCGAGCATCTGCTCCTATCGTGATCTCGGGGCCCCGGGGATCCAGCCCCGCTCAGTGGGGAGTCCGCTTCTCATTCTCCCTCTGCCCTTCCCCTGGCTGGTGCTCTCTCGCGCGCTCTCTCTCTCTCCAATAAATACATAAAATTTTAAAAAAAAGAAAAAGAAAAAGAAAAAGGGATGTTTACTTACCTGGAAGCACGTGGATCTAAGGAAAATACTAAGTAACTAGTGGTCCAGCCCTGCAGAGAGATTGCTGTTGAGGAGCACCAAAGCCCAACACACCTTGAATTATCTTGTTGAAACCTGGCCTTCCTGAGACCCATTTTACAGATAAGAAAACTGAGGCTCCAGGAGGTGACCTCACGGGCTCAGGGGACAAGACTGGAGCAAAGAGCGGCCTTCCTGCAGAAACCATAACCTTTTCTGCCCTGACGGTCCTGCCTCTGGACGTCTTCCCCTCCTGTGCCTACTGCCAGGCTTGCCCTCTCTGTGTCTTTCTTTCTTTCTTTCTTTAAAGATTTTATTCATTTATCTGAGAGAGAGAGAGAGAGCACAAGAGCACAGGAGCAGGGGGGAGGGGGAGAGGGGCAGAGGGAGAAGCAGACTCTCTGCTGAGCAGGGAGCCCGATGTGGGACTTGATCCCTGGACTCTGGGATCATGACCTGAGCCGAAGGCATATGTTGAACCGACTGAGCCCCCCAGGCGCCCCTCTCTGTCCCCTTTGGCCACTCCCTGTCTTGCCTCTCCCTGCCCTCCACCTGCAGGAAGCCCTCCTGACCCCTCCAGCCCTAACCCCTGGTCTTCCGTGTAGAAGTCACTATGAAAGGTGACTGGGGACCTGGGGACAGGGGATGGCAGGGGGCTCATCGGCCCATCCCTAGAGCCCAGCGCACCCTGGGGGTAGCTGAACACCTGCTGAGTGGGCAGGCCCTCCCCTCTGTGCGGAAAGGGTTAACTCCCTTCATTTGCATACCACACCCAGGTGCATCTTGGGAATAGGCTGCATCACAGCTGCCTGGGGTGGGGGCTAGCCCGGGAGCACCCTGACAGGTAGACGAAGGGGTGACGGGTTTATTCTGGGCAGAGACAGAAGGCTCTGAGCTGGCACGAGTGGGCAGGATGAGGGACAGATCACTCTTACTGCCGTGGGGTGGGTCAGGGGGGCACCTGTCTCCCCACGACAAGCCAATCAGAGCAGGCGTTTAGAAGCGTGTTTCTCCCCCAGAAGGTTACAGAGCTATCCTTAACCCGGGGTTTGTGTCCTTCCAGAAGTCGAATGAGGAGCAGCCCGGGGCAGGGCATCCAACCCAGCCTGTGTGGACCACGGTGCACCTGTCACTGGGTTGGCCTCTTCGGTCACCTGTGCTTCTGTACCTGGCGCACGGTAGGCAGGTAGGCACGCGGTAGACATCAAGGTGTTGCTGTCTCACACCCCCGCCCCCCTCCCAAGGAAATGTGCCTCTCTGGGGAGAGGGGATGTAGCTGGGCCAGGACACACAGTGGGCCTGCTGGAGCTTCCCTCCCCCCGCCACCCTCTCAAGCTCCCACCCGACCACGCGGCTGCGAGTGGGATCGTCCTGGCAGCGGAGATGTCGCGCAGGATAAAACGGGAAGTGCTAAATAAATCCGCTCGCCTGGCGTCCCAGTTACCCGTGCAGCTCCTCTCCGGGTGCCTGGCGCTCCAGGGCCCTCGAGGGGGGCGCTTCCCCCCGCCCCCCGGGGCTGGAGAGAGGCAGGGCTGCTGCCTTTCAGACGCTGCACACGCTGGGCCCCCCAGCCCACGGTCGCTGTCCTCGTCACCCCAGCATTGTCATGACTTTCCTTGGAACAGGAAAACACTGAGATATTGGGACGCTAGCCGGAGGGGGCGGCCGGGGGAAGGGGGGCTGGTCTCCCACCCGACAACAGAAACTTCCATCCCATGGGCCCCTGGCAGGGCAGCGGCGGGGTGGGGGGTGCTGAGAGCTTCCCATAGAGCCGAGCTGCCAGAATCATCTTCACGTACCAAGACTGAGGATTTCTGCCCTTTTTACAGCAGAGCAAACTGAGGCTCGGGGTGGAGGTGAGTGGGGGCCTGACATTCATGCAGCTTGGGAGACGCGGGGCTGCGCTCTGGGTCCCGGGTCTGACTTAGCTCATTCCTTGATCCATCCATGCGTCTGACAGATACTTAGTGGGCACCTACTGTGTGCCAGGCCCTGGGGGCATAGCAGGGAACAGAATAGGCCACGATCCCTGGCTGACTCTGCTAAGAGGAGACGGACACAAAAGCAGACAAACAAATCCAGGGTGGGGAGTACTAGGACAGAACATGGAGCAGGAAAGGGGAAGGGTTGGGGGTGCGCCTTTAATAGGGTGATTAGGGAAGGCCTCGCTGTGAGGTGTGGACAAAGGCCTGAAGGCAATGGGTGAAGAACATCCCAGGCAGTGGGCATGGCCGTGCCAAGGTCCTGGGGCAGGGCAGACCCTAGCGTGTTGGAGGAGACCCCTGTGGCGCAGCAGAGTGAGAGGGGGCGGGGGGGCAGGAAGGGAACAGGGAAAGTCACGCGGGGCTTTGTGGGCTCTTAATCTCATGCTTTTACCCAAAGAGGAGGGACCCCTGGAGGGCAGAGGAGTGTGGTCCCTGATCCAGGTGTTTACAGGTGCTCTCTGGTCGCTCAGGGGAGGACCACAGGGTGGAGGAGGGAGAGTGGGAGCTGGTGGGGAGATGACAGGCCCAGATGCTGTGAGACAGTCCGGGCAGGGCCGCGTGTGCCCCAGGACTCAGTGAAGGCATTTGAGCAGCAGTCCCCGAGGGCTGAGCTGGGGAGCCCCACGACCTTGCTCCCAGGGGCCTGCCACGTGCTCCGGGCACATTGCAGTGAGCCCCAGACCCCGCCCAGGCCCCGGTGGCGATGCCCGCGGTCCCACTGAGGACCACAGTCAGGGATATCACTGGGCATGATGTCCCCCGGGCGCATGGTCCATTGCAGATGCCGCTCCTGGTGCTCTCCCGGGGACCCCCTGCAGCCCTGGCGGGTCTGAAGTGCGGTGACCCCGTCGTACAGGTGAGGCATAAATAGGCTGAGGACCCACCGGGGGCCCGCACAGCAGAGCTGGAATTGGAAACCGGGTCTTGGTGGCACCAGGGACAGCTGAGCGGGGGCTGCCTCGGGGTCTCAGCCCAGGCCCCCTCTGCCCTCCCACCACGGGCTCCCAGACAGTCGAGGGGGGCTGGGAGGACAGTGCATTTCCCTGAGCAGAAACCCCTCTCTGACACGGGCTGGCCTTGCACACTTCCAGTGATGGGACCCTCACTCCCCACATGGGAGAGCCACTTTGGTTCGGGGGCGTCGCGAAGAGCTATTTTCCTGTAACCTGGCAGGTCAAGGTCTTCTCCCTGGCCTGGTCCCGCTGCTGCCTGGAGGGTGCTCAGAAAGTCTCCCTCCTCCCCCAAATCCTCCTTCCCTCTCCCCTTTCCTCCTCCAGGCAGCCCTTCAGATTTTTTTTTCCCCTAAGGAGCAGGATGGGAGACCAGATGAATCCCAGGTTTGGAGTCACCCACCTGCCACTTGGCAGCTCCGTGGCCCCGGACAAGCCAAGTCATCTCTCGGAGTCTCAGTTTCTCCTCCAACTGTTAGAAAGAGGACAATATCCCCCTTCTCGCTGGTCCCGTGGGCCTGTGGCTCCCAGCTCCACAGCAGATGCTCAGGAAACGTTTGTCAAGTGAATATTCTCTCTCTCAAGGGTCAGTCCGCTGATTATTCCTCGCATGCTCCAAACCTGACTCTTCTCTAGAGCACCCCAGGGCTCCACAGGGTGACTCCCCATCCCCAGGACCCCCGGGGCCCAGCCAACCCCTCTCTCTGCTCTGTCTCCTCCTTCTCCACCGCGAGCTCCTTCCTGGCTCAGGGCCTTTGCACGTGCCGTTCCCTCTGCTGGGCACGCTCTTCCCGGGCCCTTGGCTCTCGCTGGTAGCTGAGAACTCAGCTGCGGTCCTGCCTCCCTGCCTCCTGCCACGGCTTGTGTTTAAATCATTAACTGTGAGCGCTAATTGTCTAATTAACCTCAGAACATCTGTCTCCCCCCACATTCTGTGCGCCCTGCCTGTTCACACTTGTATCCCCGGCACCTTGGACTACACCTGACACACATTCAGTGCTCAAGCAGTGCTGGTGAATGAAAAAAAAAAAAAAAACAACACCTGAACGACACGTGTTGTACCCAGTCCTGCCTGCTTCTCCTCTGTGCTCCCATTTATCAGAGTTTTCTGAATTAAATACACTCCTCCCGGTGAAGGTCCAAGCAGAGAAAGTGGCACAATCACCTCCCCGTGTTTATGCTCCATACCCCTGCTAATACAATCACAACGGTTTCACTTGCCACCACCCCACCCCAACCCCTTTTCCTGTGCTTCTCACTCCAGAGTGGAAAACGTTAAAAATGCGTTGACGGAGTCAGAAGGGTTTCAAAGCCTTCAGACAGTTCAGACTTGAGAATCAAGTGATGGCGGAAGAGCTAAAAAAAAAAAAAAAAAATGGTCTCATTTATTAGGAGGAGAAAGAAAATGCCGTTTCAATGAGACGGGCTCAGTTAACGGGCCGGGAATATAAAGATAGACACTTCCTGTCCTCGAGGCGCAAACTTCACCCACAGCTGCAGGGGGGGCGGCGGGGGGGGGGGCAGGCCCGCCCTGGAGGGAGGCTGGGGCGGGGGCAGCCACAAAGGGAACGTAATTGCTCCGGAGTTAAAGCCCTACGTGTTTGTGTTCTCGGAGCCCTGCCAAGGCTGAGTGAAGGTCACAGAGGACCGGAGACACCGTGGGGAGGGAATCGTCCTTGGGGCCTGGCAGGAGATGCCAAGGGCAGGGGCACAGCCCCCAGGGGACGGGATTCTCGCATCCTGTTGTCGATCACGCGTGGGGTCTTGTTTTGGTCTGGTCTTAGGGGCACGTTTATCCTCCTGGGGAGCAAAGTTTCTAGTGAAAACCCAGGTACTGGGGTGTCCAGGTGGCTCAGTGACAGCATCTGCCTTCGGCTCGTGTCGTGACGTGAGCCCCGGGGTCCTGGGATTGAGTCCCATATCGGGCTCCCTGCAGGGAGGCTGCTCCTCCCTCTGCCTATGTCTCTGCCTCTCTCTGTCTCTAAATTAAAAAGCAAAAAACCCAGCCTGGGTACTTACCGTGTGAGCCTGGGCGCATTGCATTCCCTCCCTGTGACTCAGTTTCTCCATCTGCCACATACAGGTAATATTTACTATTGGAATTTTAACATTAACTGCGATTCCTTGCTATTATTATTAGCTCTTCTTATTGTTTTGTGGTTACTGTTATCATTCCTCTTCTGGGGTGTCTCCCCAACCCTAAGAATTGCCCCGACTGTCTGCCTCACTAACGCAGTGACCCGCCCTCCCCCGGCCTCATTCACAGTGTGACCCCCACCCTCCTGTCCCAACAGACTGGACCAGGGGCCCGGCTGAGCCAATCCGATTATTCACTCCGGTGGGGGGGCAGAGGGTTAGAGAGAGGGCCCTAAGGCACCCAGTGTAGGTTCCAGCCCCCGCGGACCACACCCTGCCTCGTGGGAGGGCCAAGCAAACCGAAAAACAAAGAGGATCATTGCAGATCATCGCAGCAACTGCTCCCAAGAAATAAAAGCAGGGTGAGGCAGAAACTTGAGCCAGGGTGGTGGGGGGCAGGGGAGGTCTCCCCGAGGCGCTCAGAGATGCCACAGGCCTGGCGAGGGCTGAGCGAGGGCCAGGACTTTGGATTTCATCCCTGGGGTGACGAAATGAAGCTAAAGGGCTGTCTAACAGGGAAAGAGTGCACGTGTGACTTAAAAATGTCATTCTGGGGGGATCCCCCGGTGGCTCAGTGGTTCAGCGCCTGCCTTTGGCCCAGGGCATGATCTTGAGTCCCAGGATCGAGTCCCGCATCGGGCTCCCTGCATGGAGCCTGCTTCTCCCTCTGCCTGTCTCTCTCTCTCTCTCTTCTATCATGAATAAATAAATAAAAATTTTAAAAAATATATGTCATTCCAGAAGATGAAGACTCCGCGTTTCCTGAAAAGAGGAGTCAGCCTGTGTTTACCGCCCAACTCCCCACTGCACACCTGCTCGTTGCCGGGAAGCCGCTGCCTGCCGGGGGCTGTGCTGGGGAGGATTCTGAGCCCACGGCTGCTTCTGGGGAGAAAAGGGATGCTGCAATCTATTAGCAATGCCTGGGCCCTGCCTCCCGGGGAAGGAGTTCTGTTGTTGATTGGTGATGCCTGTCGTGGGCACCGAAGGGTGGGTGCTGGTCCGTCTGCTGTGGGGGAGCCATCCCAGAATGTAGGGGGTGCTTCTGCCCACAGAACACTCTCCACACCCTTCTGGGAAGGACACCAGGATAGATCCCGGGCTCCGATCTGGGCTCAAAACGTGGGCTGGACTGCTTCCTCCTCGTGTTGTTGACTCTAGGCAAGGTGCTCCCTGTGCACAGCTTCCGTCCCTCCTCTGCAAAGGAGGCAGAGAAACCTCGCCCTCGCGCTGTTATCCCATGGACGGCATGAAGTGGGATGTGTGACCACCCCGCAGGCGATGGGCTCGGCCGAGGTTGGTGTCGGCCTCCCCAGACCCCCCTTGCTGCAGCCCAGGGTCGGAGACCGGATCAGTTTTATCTGCAGACCCAGCTCCAGGGCTGGTTCCAACTCGGCCCTCCGGACCTGGCAGGTCCGCCAGGCTGCATCTTGCACCTGGGCTCTGCCTCCAGAACTGCCAGGGCCTTGGCGTCCACCGTCCACCATCATCATGCCCCCACCTGGTGGTGGCATGCGTGGGACAAAATGGGCACAGGGACAGTTGGGCCTTGGACTCCACTCTGCGTGTGTGTGTTGGGGGAGGGGGTGTCTCCCACCTGGCCTCCTCTTGCTCCCCAACCTGGGGCTGCCAGGGAGACTGCTCCTGCCAACCTGAGTGGGGACCGTCCCCGCAACTCTTGGCCTGCTGTCCCATCGTCAGCGTGTACGTCTGCAGGTGGCCGGGAGCGCGTTGCCTCCTCTGCCACACGGCATAGACTGCAGGGCCCTTGGGGGGACACTGTGAGGAGGGGGCCCCTCAGGAGCATCCCGTTGGTGTGTGACCCAGGGGGAACTTTGGGAAGCAGTGCACGTGGGGGTGGCTGTGGAGGTGAAGCAGTCTGGGGACCAGGAGACAGGGGACCAGGACCAGCCTCCCTCCTGCTCCCCCCACGGAGCGCCCCCCCCCCCCCCCCCCCCGTCCCTGCGCAGCCCCGTCCCATCTGTGGCTGCACTCGTCCCCAGGCTCAGTCCAAGATCCCACACATCCTCGGAGGGGCCCTCCACCCCATGCCCGGGCCCCCTCTCCCCTTCCTCCCTCCACCCCCGCCCCCACCCCGGGGAGGCCCAATGCCCCTGCCCAGGGCTGCTACTGCAGCCTGTGTGGCACCATCAGAGCCCCAGTCGCCACTACGCTCCCGGCTCACATGTGCCTCCTCGGTGACATTCCCGTCGCTCTCAGGCGCTGCTTCCCGGGGGGCGGCGGGGGGGAGATTCCCGTGATTCAGATATGGACCTGGGACTGATGGAAGCCACTAGAACTCAGGCCTGCCCCCCGGACTTGGGTTCACATCCTGGCTGCGCCGTGGGACATTGGATCTGGGGCTCCCACCCTCCCTGGACCAGCTCCTCCTCTGCGGATGGTGGCGGCAGCGACACACGTTCAGGGAATGGCTGAGTGAATGAATGGGTGAACGAATGAGTGAATCGCACTCGTCAGCCTGTGTGACACGCGGTGGCAGGAGTTTTTTTAAGACTTGACTGGGGGGGTGCGGGTGGCTCTGCAGTTGAGCATCTGCCTTCGGTTCAGGGCGTGACCCCAGGGTCCCGGGATCAAGTCCCGCATCGGGCTCCCTGTGGGGAGCCTGCTTCTCCCTCTGCCTGTGTCTCAATGTCTCTCAGGAATAAATAAATAAAATCTTAAAAAAAAACCAAAAACCTAACTCAGAAGATCAAGTCACCCCTGCCCCAGGTCTCCAGGGCCCTCTGGATAATCTCTGCATTCCCCCTGCACCACCTGCCCCGTCCCCTCCCTGCCCTCGCCTCCGACCTCTCTCCCCCTTGCTCACTCTGTTCCAGCCACCCAGTCCTCCTTGCTGCTCCTGCAACACGCCGGGCCCGGTCCTGCCCCAGGACCTTTGCATGCACTGGGTCAGGCTGACACAGCTTCCCCAAGCTTCTCCTCATCCCTGAGCCCTCACCCTAAATATCACCTCCACTAAGAAGCCTTTCCTGATTGCCCTGAGAACACGCCCTATTAATCTCCGCACCCCCCCCCCCCGCCGCCCCCCTCACACAGTCAGCCAGCAGACACTCTGGACCTGGGTGAAAGGTGAGGCTCTTCCAAAATTCCCAGGAGGATGCACATTAATGAAGCTCTTACTGTATACCAGGCTCTGCCTCCACGTTTGATTCTCCCACCGTCCTCTGGGGTGGGAGGTGTTATGAGCCCCACATTCCAGGTGGGGAAGCTGATGAACCGAGGGAGGGAATGTGTCGCCTGAGGTGCAGAGCGGGGAAGGACACGTCCCACCGTGTCGTTGGCAGCAGTGAGACGAAGATGCACACCACCTAAGTGTCCCTCCCCAGGGACCGGGTTCGGACAGTCTGGTTTAATAGCCCCAAAGAATTGCAAACAGGTGTCCCAACAACAACCCGCGGGCACAGATTCGTGGCAGCACGAGCCACAGTAGCCAAAAGGTGGAAACTGCCCAAATGTCCACTGACAGACGAACGGATAACACAGTGCGGGCTGTCCTCACACTGGGATATTGTCCAGCCTCAGGGAGGAAGGGACCCCGACACCTGCCCTCCGCGTGGACGGGCCCCGAGGACACCGGGCTCAGGGAGGGGACCCAGACCTAGAAGGACACCTCCCGCAGGACCCCACTCCCAGAAGGTCCCCAGAGGAGGCCCATCCACAGAGACAGAAGGTGGTGGGAGCCAGGGGTGGGGCGGGGGGTGGGGGTCAGTGCTTCCAGGGGTCGGGGCCTCCATGTGAGGAGATGGAAGGTTCTGGAGGCGGTGGTGGGGGAGGGTGCGCGGCGGGGTGAGGGTACTCCGTGCCCTGAGCTGTGCGCCTAGAGGCAATTATGATGGTGAATTTTATACTGTGGGAGTCTTACGACGATGAGAGAGAAGAGCCTGGGTGAGTCGGTCAGAGGAGCGCGTAGAAGGTCAGAGGCCGTGGCCCCAGATGACATTCTCTGGAACGTGCTAAATGACAGCACGGAAGGCGCCGGACAGCACTTGGGTACCCACACCCCTCACGGGGCTCCTGCGCGCACAGGTGGTCGTGGGGAGGGACGCAGGGACCGAGAGCGATGCTGCCTCCGGGAAGGGCGCTGGGTGGCTGGGGCCTGCTGGGAGACCAGGACTGGGTTGTTTTTGTTTTTTGTTTTTTGGGTGTTTTTTTTTTTTTAAACCCCTGTGAGCTCTTTCGTAGTCCAAAAGGCAGAAAAGCAGCTGGTAAAAAGCCCAGCTCTGCCTTTGACCAGCTGTGTGACTTTGGGCAAGTCACTTAACCCCTCTGTGCCTTGGTATCCTCGCCTGCAAAACAGGAGTGGTGAGACCCGCCTCGGAGGGCCGAGCAGATGAGGAGGTAACGAATTAACACCCATCGGGTGCTGAAAATAGGGCTTGGCATCAGGCGGGTGCCACCTAAGGGTTGCTCTTGACTTGTACACTCTGTTCTCTCCTGGCCAATCCAAACAAAGAAATCTCTAAGACTAAATTTTTGGAACATCGAGTTAACGGTGCGGTGCGTGGAGAGTGCGTAAGGCCTGGCACCCAGCCCGTGGTTGGCATCTGCAATCCCCGAGCTGGTGAGCTCACCCCTTCCCCTCTCTGCTCCCACCCTCAGCCTCCAGGGACCCAGACTTAGAACAAGTGACGCAACCTGGGGAAACCGAGTCCCTCCGGCCACAGGCGCTCCTGCGACACCTTGCCAGCGCAGAGGATGGGGAGAGGGAGGGCCCTCCAGGCATTTTTGTCCTCAGGGGAGAGTTGAGGGTGGGAATCAGCTCCTACTCGCCCGTAATTAGCATCTCGAAGGAGCTGGTTGCCATGGCTTCAGGAGGAAGTCTGGGTCTGGGGTGGAGCCTGGCCCCCGGGGGCGCCCCTGGAGGAGCCCCATTCGCCCTTCCCACCAGCCGCCGGCCTGGCCTGCCCACCCTGCTTGATCTGGGTTCACATCCAGACTTTCTTCTGGTCACGGGCCTCTTTCCTCTGCTGTGAATTAGGACTAATAAAATCATCTCCTCTCCAGGGCTGTTGGGAGTATTGTTGCTGCGATTAATTATCTCACCGGGCGAGAGCGGTCTTAAACACGACCCCACTTGTGATCCCCAAACTATTTTCCTGCCTAGAAAAACATGTGATGAACACACCCCGGCGGCCGTCGTGGTGCTTGCTATCTGGGAGCCGCGGTATAAGTAATAAGCATTATTAGTGTTTTATAGCCACTGTATAGTAATTCAAATAACACTTGTAACTTACCAATTGAATAATAATAATCTAATGATCATACTTACTAAGCAACTACTAAGCGTGATGTGCTTTAGATGCAGAACTTGTTTAGTCTGGAGGTGGGGGTGATGGTGACCCCATTGTATAGACGAGGAAACTGAGGCCCGGAGAGGGGACATGTCTGAAGGTCACGCAGCACGGAGGGGCAGGGCCAGGGCGAGACGCCTCTGAGGGTTCGCACTTCCCCCCATCTATCTAATTCTGTCCATTTTTCAGGGGATAAGAGACACAGAAATAAGACACAGTTCAAAGGAAGAAATGTTTGATGCAGGTACTAAGGGGTCTTCTGATCCCGGAAAACAGCAGCGCTCAGAGTTTGTGGTGCAAGAGGAGGTCGGCTTTTCCAACCTCGCTCCAGGGCCAGAAAAGCCCCCTGAAGGGAGGGATTTTTTTTTTCTCAGCTGATATGAGTGTTGTGGACCCCAAGGCTTGAACCCCAGAGCCGGTCCTCCAGAGAAGGGCTCAGGTGGAGAGACTTCTGTCCAGCATGGAGCACGGCCCGCAGCCAGGGAGCAGGAAGGCACAGCTTGGCTGACTCTGGTCCATTCACCAAACTCAGGTAGACGATGGTGAGCAAGGGAATCGGGGAGGGAACCATGGAGGTGAATGTTAGCACTAGTTTGAGGATCTGCGGAGGGTGCCCTGAGGGAGCACTGAGGGAGGGAGCAGGTCAGACCCGGAGATTGAGCAGAGCATAGGACCCAGTGTGTGTAGATGCTGAAGGGATGGGTGGAAGAATGGATGGATAAAAAAGGGTGGATAGATGGGTGGATGGATGATGGATAGATGGGGAGAGAGGTGGATGGTTGGATGAGTGGGTGAATGGAAAGGTAGCTGGATGGATTAGGTAGGTGGATGGATGGATGGATGGATGGATGGATGGATGGATGGATGGAGAGAGAGGCAGATGGATTGATGGATTGATGGATGGATGGATGGATGGATGGATAGGTGAATGATTGCCTGGAAAGTGGTAGTTGAATGGATGGACAGATGGACAAATGGATGAGTGCATGGGAAGAGAGGTGGATGGATGGATGGATGGATGGATGGGTAGATGAGTGGATGGATGGATAGATAGGTGAATGATTGGATGGACAGAGTGATAGTTGGATGGATGGATAGATGGATAAGTAGATGGGGAGAGAGGTAGATGGATGGATGGATGGATGGATGGATGGATGGATGGATGGATGGATGGATGAATGGATGGTTGGGTAGGTGGATGGGTGGACAAACAGCGTTCCTAACTCTAACGACAATAGCCAATGGTAGGCCGCTGGCTGGGCCTCACCCAGCAGAGTGTGTCCTGAGCCCACGACCTCACCGAATCCTCAGACTGATGCTTTGACTCCTGCGTTGGGGCATCTGCGGGCCGGAGGCTGAGAGCCCTTCCCTCAGACCCCTGCCCCTTCTTGCTGCCGCCCCGAGACTGCCCTTGCCAGGGTGACCTCCCAGCGTCCAAATCCAGCAGTCACTCCTCAGCCCCCGCCCTGCGCTCACCGCCAGCAGCGTCTCACCCGGCCAGTTCCTCCTTCTGTTCCCAGGGACTCTGTCCTCCCTGGGCCCCGGGAGCCTGCACCTCACCTGGCTTCCCCCCCAGCCCCACCCCATCCTCTCTGTGGGACCCCGTCAATGTCTCCGCCAGCTTCTCCCCATTTCTGCTAGTTTCCAAACGCAGGACAGCCCTTGGGCATCTTCTTTGCACCCTGCCCCCTGGTCTGTCCCCAGGGGTTCAAACACCTTCTCCTATCATGGACCACCGTGAAGAGAGGGCATCTGTCCCCTGGACCCCAGATCCCAATATCCAACTGGCCCTTGACATCCCCAGGTGGGTGCCCGCTAACAGGCCAAACCAGACCTCAGATCTGACCCCACCCCCACCAGCTCACCCAGCCCCCATCCTCCCTTGTAGGCTGAGGGCAACTCTACCCTCCCAGGCGCCCAGGGCAGACAGCCTTGGCATTGCTCTCGGCTCTCCTCCTTTCCCTACTCTGCACAACCAGCTCCTTAGAACATTCCATTGACTCTGCCCTCATGATCTATCCTCCTCCCTCCTCTACATCCTCTGGTCCAGCGCCAAGGGCCCCAGCCTGGACCCCACAGGCCCGGCTGCCCTAGTGCCAGACTCCTGACAGGCAGCCCTCCCTGAAGCGGCCACCAGAGGGCGCCCGTGAGCCCCAGAGCCAGGTCCTGCCCTCCTCTGCCCACAGCCCTCCAGGGCTCCCACCTCCCTGGGGAAAAGCCCAAGTCCTCCCTGCAGTCCCCCCCGGCCCTGCAGGACCCGCCCCGTGCCCTCCCTGCCCTTCTTCCCTCCTCCCCATCCCCCGCTTGATCTCTCTGCTCCAGACACATGGACCTCTTCACTGTCATTCCAACACAGGCACAGTGCTGCCCCAGGACCTTTGCACAGGCTGCACCCTCTGCCTCCCTACCCCACCACCTCCTTTGGTCTCTACTCAAATGCCACCTTCTCGCTGGGACCTCCCTTAGGCCACCCTGGTTAAGATTTACTCTGTTTTTAAATCTCGGTGGTGAGCCCTTCCCCACAAATCTTCATCCGCCTTTGCTGCTGGGTTTTTCCCCTTAGCTCTCACCACCATCTGACCCGCTGTCTGTTTTACTTGTTTACTTTTTAGCGTACAACGTCAGCTCTTGAAAACGGAGATTTTCATTCTGTTCTGTTTACCATTTCCTCCCAGCACCTAGGACAGCGTCTGACACACAGTTAATATTTGTTGAATAATTAAATACTTCAGGGAAGTCCCAACGCGTTGAACAAGCATCCACTACTGCCAGACCCTGGAAGATGTGTCCAGGAAAAGAGAAAACACCATTGGAGACAGGTGGGTAAGCCCATGGCCAGTGTAGACCAGACTTTACTGACCTCAGCCCCAAAATGTGGCAGCATAAGTGGATTCCTGCCCCCCCGGCTCTCCCAGAGGGCTGAGGACTGAGACCCACCTCTGGTCCCACGGACTTGGACCTCCACCCTTGGCCTCTGCCCGCCCCCCTCACCTTCCTCAGGTTTCTGACTTTGAGGAAATTTCTCTTCTGAGAATATTCACGGAAGCCTTTTGCACCCTGGGCCAGCAGCACGTGAGCCTGGGAAAAACACGTAAAGGTCAATGCCTATAATTGAATTTTCCCTGAGATAAAAATAGCATCTTTGTAATCGTTTAAATGGTTCTGAGGGAAGGAGGGAGAGAGAGCGCGAGCTACGTGCAGCTGAAAATGTATAGGCTCTCGTCTCAGCCAACCTGAGTGCCAACTGGCCCTAGCTGAGTGACCTTGGGCATGTCACCTGCCCGAGCTTCCTGGGCCAGTCTCTTTCCATGCAAACTGGTGTGTGTGTGTGTGTGTGTGTGTGTGTGTGTGTGTGTGTGATTGTCCTAACAAGTAGCTCAACTGAAATGCTGACTATGTGCAAAACTGGAGATGGGGCTCAACCAGGGTCAAGATCTCTGCTTGGACATGGGGCTCATCCAGGGTCAGGGTCCCTGCCTGCAGACGGGGGCTTGAGCAGGATCAGGGCTTGGCCTGCACGAAAGGGCACCTCGTGAAGGAGCCTGTGGCTCTCTCCGGAAGAGGTGAGTCTATGCCTGCTGCTCTGCGCCTTTTCCCCTCCCTACCGGGGACATAGGACTATTTTTCCTCTGCCCTCCCAGTGAGAACATCCCATTGGGTGAAACGGGCTCCCTCTTTTCATACCTCCCTACCCCATCCTGCGTGGGGCCCAGGGGAGGGAAGAGGACAACGAGGTGCATCCACACGCCACTCCCTATTAATTTTGGATGGGGGAGGGCTTATCATCATCCACCCTGGCCTCTTGGCGATGTTGACATGAGTGAGAGCACCTCCCGCCCAGCCAGGTGGCCACGGGCCTCTCACCTGGGCCCCCCGCCCCCCACTCCCCTCTCCGGATCTCAGTTTCTCTGCTTGGGCACACCACTCCCCTAGACCGAGGCTCGCTTTCCTCCTCCGTCTGATTGACCCTCCGGGCTCTTTGACGATCGTCGGGACGTGTGACAGCATGCAGGCCTGGGCTTGGCACGGAGTCACCCCCAGAGCAGGGGGCTCTTCTGTGCTTTCTCCAAGGCCCGCCTCCGAGCCTTTGTGTGAGCCGGGTCTCTACAGAGAGGAGCAGACTGGATGGTTCTGGAGGGCTCTTTGGTGACACCTTGACTTTCCGCCAAGCCCAGTGTGACAGGAGGAAACATTTTTGTCTGCAGGGGGAAGCGGGGGTGCAACCCTCATATGTCCATGTGAATCAGAGGGACACCTGTCCTCAGCCTCATCATTTCACACCCAGTTCACGCGTCGGCAAAAATAAAAGGTCCTGGAATGTCAACGAGGCGGGTTGGAGACTTGAACAAGCCGCTTGCGAACCACCCCACCCCAGCCCGGGCCTTCCGAACCCCCAGCGTGTGTGCCAGGCTGCTCTAGCCACCCGGGGCGGCGTGGTCACCGACGAACACCCCTGCCCTCGTTCTAAGGATCCGCCAAGTTAAAGTTGTGGCGACGACAAAACACAAAGCAAAGGCAGAGAGGACCGTGTGGCCGCAGGCGTTGAAAGAAGATCGGAAGGGGACAGATGGACGAGGAGCCACGGTGACCTCGGGGCACGGAGCGGGAGGAGGATGGGAGGAGGCTGGATGTCCGAGGAGTGGGGTGATCTGCGTCAGAGGCTAACATCCCAAACCCGGGGACCCCCTATGTGAATCTCACCTGAGTAACAATAAGGACAGCGGCCACGGGAGGTGGGAGCCCGGGAGGCCCACGATGATGGTGACGTCCCAGTGCAGATCAAGACCGCCGAGGACACGAGAAAGCGAGGGTGGGCTCGTCTCCGCGGGTCACCCTCACCAAGGACTCAGTCGCACGGTACTTTGCATCAAGAACCTCGAACGGCCCCCTTCCCCGTAAGGGGCCGCGTCACATTCTCTCATGTGAAGGTCCGCCCGGAGCCAAGGGGGGGTCACGAGGAATTTCCTCCCAATCAAGTAGTTTTAAAATTAATGACGGAGGAGGAGGAGGAGGAGGAGGAAGCGTGTCATTATGATCACGCCTGTCTTTAAAAAATCATTCCAGGGCAGCCCGGGTGGCTCAGCGGTTTAGCGCCGCCTTCAGCCCAGGGTATGATCCTGGAGACCCGGGATCGAGTCCCATGTCGGGCTCCCTGCATGGAGCCTGCTTCTCCCTCTGCCTGTGTCTCTGCTTCTCTCTCTCTCTCTCTCTCTCTCTCTCTCTCTGTGTGTGTGTGTGTGTGTGTGTCTCTCATGAATAAATAAATAAAATCTTTAAGAAAAAAAAAAAAAGAAATCATTCCAGAGCAGGGATTCTCCACGGAAGGAGCACGAGGCAGGGAAGGAGCACCGAGGGAAGCCGGGGGTGGGTTGTGGGGCCGCGTTGGAGAAGTGACCTTGGGTGTCTTCCCTGCAAAATGTTGGGAACAAGCTCTGCATGACCGCGTGGATTTATGCTGAGGACCCGCCGAGGCTGGCCTCCAACAGGCCAGGCACGTTCCTGCCCCAGGGCCTTTGCACTGGCTGTTCTTTCTGCCTGCTGTGCTTCCCCCTCCAGAGACCCTCCTGGGTCTCTCTCTCTCTCTCTCTCTGTCTCTCTCTCTCTCATCCAGCTTCATTTGTCTTCACTGCTCTTTCAAAACCATTTTTTATTTTCCACGCCGATCATCCCGTGTCCCCATCAGATTTTCACCAGCGCGACCATAACTTTCTCTGTTTCACTCACTGTTGCAAATGGCAAAGCCTCGCTTCCGGCCTCTGCACACACACACACACACACACACACGCACACACACACACACAGTAGGTGCTCGATAAACGCTTATAGAATGGGTGAGTGCAAGAACGAATGAATCCTAGGACAGGGACACAGGTGTGGACACAGGTTTGGACGCAGGGTGACGGCGCCCTCCCAGATCCATGGGGGCAGGAGGCATCAGGAGCAAAGTTGGGCTTCCAGCCCCACTGGCCAGACTCGGTTCTCCTTCCTCCCTTGCGCTCTGATCTGAGGGTGTCCAGGGTGGGGGTGGGGGGCTGCCGGGCTGCTGCTCTGACCCCCCAACAAACAACCCTCCAGAGGCTGCCCCAGGGGTGCGTGATCTGATGGAGCGGGGGACACGCCGTGCTCGCCGGTCCCACCAGCAGCTGGGAGCCCCGGCCTGTAGACACGCACCTGCTGCCTGGCCTCCCCCCCATCGCGGGGCCTCCCCGCCACATCCCGGGGCTGAGCTGGCCTTGCTGGCAGGCAGTGCTGGGGCCTGGGGCGCGTCCGTGGGTGGCAGCGGCCAGGGCGCAGGGACACGTCCTTTCTTCGGAGAGAAGGAGACGGGGGGTGGGGGGCAGCGTCACCGTGGTCAAGGGAATGGAAAATCGAACCAGAACGCGATCTTGCTGTGTGCCCACCAGAAGGGCAGAGAGTTGGGAGGAAAGGTGGGTAGAACCCAATATTGAGGAGGGTGAGGGGGTGCGGGGCTCACGCTGCTGGCGTGCAGCCTGGCAACGTCCGGTGGGACCGCGGCGCCCTGGACCAGAAACCCCAAGGGGCAGCTACAGGTGCGCCCGCGGGGTTGCCGGGGGTACTGTCTGCCAGGTGGGGATGTGGCAGGTGAGCCCCTGGTGTGCCTCTTATGGAAACTATGTGCAGTCACTGAGACAGAGGTCTGGGGAAGTCTCCAAGGCGCTGGTTGCCCGTCGCGGTCACGGAGCTGCGTGGCAGGCGCTGACCAGCTGGGAGGCGCTGTGTGAATCACTGCATCACACTCGCCCATTTCACAGATGTGCAAGTGGAGGCCGCAGGGGGTAAGCTGTCCCCCAAGGTCACACAGCCGGCCTGTGGCGGAACTGGGGGTTAGACATGACAATCCTGGGACACCTGGGTGGCATAGCGGTTGAGTGTCGCCTTGGGCTCAGGGCATGATTCGGCGTCCTGGGATCGAGTCTCCCATCTGGCTCCCTGCAGGGAGCCTGCTTCTCTGTATCTCTCATGAATAAATAAATAAAATATTTTTAAAAAAATTACTGATAGACATTTTCCAAGGTGGGAGGGGTACAACTTTAGCCGGGATGGTCAGGGAAGGAGGCCTGTTGGGGAGGAGGTGACATTTGAGCTGGGACCTGAATACTGAGAAGGAGACAGCCATGGTGGCCTGTGGAGGAAGAGCGTGCCAGGCGGGTGGAACGGCCCGTGCAAAGGTCCCAGGCAGAACTGGGCCTGGCGTGTTGGAGGAACCGCGAGGAGGCCCGTGTGGCTGGGACAGCGTGAGTGACGGGGCGAGAGAGGGAGGACAGGAGGACGGGGAGAGGACGGGCAGGCTGGGCAGGCCGTGCAGGCCCTCGGGGCCACGGGGGGGATGTGGGCTTTCTGTCCCAAGGGAGCCCTGGAGGGCTGTGGGTGGCGGAGAGCCGGATGTGACTTGGGTGGCCTCGACGGGGAGGACAGACTGGTGGGGGGGCGGCGCGGGCGGGAGCTTAGAGGCCGTGGCATTAGTCTCAGTGGGCGGAGCTGGATGCAGGAGGAGAGGGAAGACAGGTCACAAGCAGCCTGGCCTCACCTCCATGCTCAGAGCAGCTCCTCCGCAGGGCAGCGGCCTGTCCCTCATGTCTGTCCCACCAACACCCGCGGGACAGCAGCTGTCAGCAGCAGCAGCACCCGAGCCCTCCGGGTGGTGGGGCCCTTGGAGGCCCAGAGATGCCCAGCGGCACCCCCCGCCCCGGGTCACACCGCAAGCCAGGCCCACAGCCCGACCTCGGACCCCAGGCGCCACCTCCCTGCAGGTTCTGCTGCGCTTGCCTCCCCTTCTGGGGACAGACATTAGGAGTCTGTTTACTGATATTATTTTTATTGATTTCTTAACAAGTGCTAGGCAAAAAAAAAAAAAAAAAATCGCACTTGGCCAGCTGTTTCTGTGATGTCCTTTATGAAGTCCTGCGTGTGTGGGCGACTGGGTGTGAAAGCCTGTGGTTTGATCTCTTAGATTTTTAAAAAGATTTTATTTTATTTATTCATGAGAGACACAGCCAGAGGGAGAAGCAGGCTCCCTGCAGGGAGCCCGATGCAGGACTCAGTCCTAGGACCCCAGGATCACTCCCTGAGCCGAAGGCAGATGCTCAACCACTGAGCCACCCAGGCGCCCCTTTTTATTTTTTATTTTTTATTTTTTAATTTTTAAATTTAAAGCTGCCATATAGGGTTACCGGCCGGTCCTGCTCTGTCCCAAGCTTGCCTGGTTTTAGCACCTAAGTCCCACACGGTGGGCAGCTCCTCAGCACCCGGCAAACGGGGCACCTGAGCACCTTCGGGGGTGGGGGAGGACGGCGCGAGTCCTCAAATGGGGTTGACGACAGTTCCCAGCTCCGGAAGTTTCTGTGAGGCGTCATCATGATCCTGAACGGCCTGGTGCTGTTGGCGGGTGGTGTGCAGTGAGGTGTCGGGACTGGGCCTCACCTTTGGGTCTGAGCTTCCTTTTTTTTTTAATTTTTATTTATTTATGATAGTCACACAGAGAGAGAGAGAGAGGCAGAGACACAGGCAGAGGGAGAAGCAGGCTCCATGCACCAGGAGCCCGACGTGGGACTCGATCCCGGGTCTCCAGGATCGCGCCCTGGGCCAAAGGCAGGTGCCAAACCTCTGCGCCACCCAGGGATCCCCTGGGTCTGAGCTTCCTGAGGGCAGGGGGGCAGGGAGGGAAGAAACCAATTTTTTTAATCTGCAGGGAAAAAAAGAAAGAAAAAAGGCCCAGTATATAGCAGGCACTCAAATGCCAGCGCTCACAGCCTATGCAAGGGACCAGGGGCTTCCAATAAGGGCACCTGTTTGGGGGGCGAGGGGGCTTCTAGCTCCTTCCAAAGTGCATTAAGACAAAAGTGTCCTTAGACATTCCTGCGCAGGATGGAGGGCGGAGGCCCACAGAAACCCCAGAGGGTCCCCCAGGTGTAATAATGCTGCTCTTCTAGCGCTCTACAACCTTCTGTGGCTCCCAGTGCCCTCTGGAGTCAATCCTACCCCTTCCCCTCCAGGCCACCACATCCCGTGTGTGACATAGTCTCACTGCCCCATCCTTGTTCCTACTCCCAGGCCTCTGAACACACCGTGTCCTCTGCCCAGAGCACCCTTCTTTTCTCGTCTGGAGAGCTCCCACTTAGGGCCCCGTGGCAGCCAGGAGAGACAAGCACCTGTTTGCGTTCCTGCTTTCAAGTATTAGAGGGGATATATGCTCGCTGCCCTTTAAACATACCAGGTCTACGATCCTGCCTCAGGGCCTTTGCACTGGCCGAGGGCCATAGCTCCTGGCTCCTTGTCTGCTCCGTGGGTTCCAAGGGAACATAATCCGGGGCAAATAAATCTCCACGTGGCAGATTATAAGGGCTGGTCGGTCCCACCATCCTCTCCTGTGTCATTCATACGTAGTGAGCAACTCCCACCTGGTTAGATTATCCCGGCCCGTGCGTCCGTCGTGCCGTTTTCTCTTCATCCTACGCAGTGTCCCACAACCCCTGGGGCGGGCAGTTAGGACCTTGCACTGTCCAGAAGTTGTTAACAAGAGAGGGTAAGCCCATCATTTGAGGTCCCACAGGAAGATTCGCGTCTATGCAGCCAGACTCCAGTCCCCCCCGCCCCCCGGGGCTGCACCACCTGGCTCCGTGCCTGGCTGCCTGGTGGCATTTTGCTTTATTATTTCCCGGGCGCCCTGTTAATTGTCCAAACCAAGCGATTAGCACATCCTTTATATACGGCCCGATGTCTAATTGTCCAGACTGTGGAGCTGGTGACTCAAAACCTCCCTTTCTAATTGTCTTCTCTGCACAATTAGTACCTCGTTATATATGGCTTCGTGGTCGCCTGCGCTTCTCTGGGCCGTCGCCTTGCTTCTAATTGTCGGGATTCTGTAATTAATGCCCGTACTAGGGAGTCCTCCTCTCCGCTGTGTAGTTCGAGCCACACTCACTCCCCGGGGTTGGGGGTGGGACCGGGGGAGGAGGAGGAAAGGTCAACCCTTGCCTGCGGGGAGGTCATCGTCCAGGTGGGAAGGCAACGAGCAAGAGCAGGATTCGCCTTGTGTTGGTGGAGCCCCAGGTCCCGGTGGGTGGCGGAGCGGGGCACAGAACTAAGGTGCGCTCCGCTGGAGGAGGGGCACCGGACGATGGGTCGCGCAGGATGCCGAAGAGTCTGTGAGGTAGGAGGGGATTCCAAGCAGAGGGACAGCGGGGACGAGGGGTTGATGTCGGAAAGACCTGGGCCTTCGGGTGGGGAGGTAAGAATTAGTGCAACAGTCCGGTGGAGGGTGGAACCGTGGCAGGGGGACATTTAGGGAGAAAGAGGTTTAACGGGAGCCCCTGGAGAGAACGCCGAAGACTTGGGGTGAGAATCCACGAGAGGGTCTGAGCAGGACAGAGATCCAATCGGGTTAGATTTTCTTAAAAGAAATAATCCTTCTCGTGACGGTCAGGAGAGGAAATTGGAAGCGGGGGTGAGTGGGGGCCACAAGAGCAGGAAGGAGGTGGTTTCTGCCATCCGGAGATAAGATGAAGGGAGACGAGTGGGGTCGGAGAGGAGGGGATGGGGGCGGAGGGGAGTAGTGGGATGCGGAGACTGCTGGGTGATGGGCAGGAGGTGGGAGGAGGGGCGGTGGATGCCTGGGTCTTGGACCAAGGGGACAAGGCGGGTGACCAGGCATTGCCAAGAAGAGGACGTGTGGGTGTGCAATGAAGATTATTTTTTAAAAATCTATTTATTCATGAGAGAGGCAGAGACACAGGCAGAGGGAGAAGCAGGCTCCCTGCGGGGATCCTGATGCAGGACTCGATCCCGGGACCCTGGGGTCACGCCCTGAGCTGAAAGCAGATGCTCACCTGCTGAGCCACCCGGGCGCCCCTGCGATGAAGATTCTTGGTTCCAGTCCTGCCCCGAGGGGGGAACGTGCTGACTAGCCTGATCTGGAGTGTAGACAGCAGCTCAGGGTCGAGGCCACACTGGGCAGGAACCTCCGAAGCTGCAGGATGGAAGAGCTCCCCTGGGAGAGCGAGCAGCGACCTGGAAGCCAAAAACCAGTGTTGGCTGGTACGCGCCGCAGGACCGTGGGGCCGGTCGTTACATGGCGGTACCCCGGGATTAGCTGACTGCTACAAGCCCCCCTATGCCCCTTCAGCCCCCAGCCCCAGCAAACGGGCCCTGACCTCTCCGAAGTCATGCCCCTCTCTTGGCGGCAGAGGAAGCGGAGACTCTCCAACACGCTGGCATCGCGCAAAACCTCCAACAAGGCGGGCACCGGCCTCCCGCAGCTGCTCCCTGTGTGAAGAAACCCAAGGGGGTTCCAGTAGGTTCTGCGGTAAATTAGCCATGAAAGTACCGGGGAAACCTAGCTCGGGGGGCCGGGCGGGGGGTGGGGGTGGGAGTGGGGCGAGAGAAGATCTGCAGCGATAGATCTACAGGAAACCCCCCCCCCCAACAAAAAAGATTTGGGAGCTCAGCGGTGGAATGTTCTATAAGAACCTTTTAAAAGCAAACACAGGAGACATGAGCAGTTTTTAAAATGACAGACAATACAATGGAAGATAATATATTTAAAACCCATATCAGTTGTTAACAGACCATAAAAATACAGCTACATTAATCTGAGCTGTCTGTCACGGGCCCTCAGAGCAGCTGTGTGATTTTATAGTTTCCCTCCTGGAGGCTTCCCTGACACTTTCGCAAATACATCTCAATTTATTTGGATAAGGACAATGGAAATATTGCTCTCTCCCCCCCTCCGACCCACACACCTTCCCCTTTTTTCTCCCTCTTCTTCCTCTACCACCTACTACCCCCCACCAAAAAAAAAAAAATAATAAACAAACAAAAAACAGCTGGGAGATCTGGTGGGGCCAGTGTGTTATTTTATTTTATTTTATTTTATTTATTTTATTTTATTTTATTTTATTTTTTATTTTATTTTATTTTATTTATTTTTTTGCTTTTTTTTTTAAATTTTGGAGAAAAGTTTTGTCGGGGTTGGAAGCCCCCCGAACATCAAGGCCGTGGGGGTTGAACGGTCAGGTCGGTGGCCGTCAGTGCTGCGTGTCTGCAGGCAAATGCCTCACCCGCTCCGAGGTCTGTTGAGGAAGATCCTGCACACACCCGTCTGGGGGGCCTTCCGCAGAGAGAGCCCTCCGCACACAGGGCTCGATCCACAGCCTTGTGGGGTCCTCTGTGTCCCATCGCCGCCGCCGTATGGTGGCTGCTGCTCACAGCGCCCGACCATCCCTTGTTCACGGGGTTCCAGCCCCTGGAGCCTCCTTGGTCTTGTTGGCGGCCACGATTCCGCCTCAGGGCCTTTGCACTTGCTGTTCCCTCGCTCCGGAATGGCCTTCCCCTCACTCTTCCCCCAGCTGGCTCTTCTCCTGTGCCACCTCTCAGCTCCAATGCCACCTCCTGTGAAAGCCCCTCCCTGACTACTACACCCCCCCCCACCACCCGCCTCGTGCTAAAGCAGCTTCCCGGTCCTTCCTTTCCCATCAAGTCATGTTCTGTTTCCTTCCTGGTGCTTGGTCTTTGAAAATATCTGATTTATCCCCTTGGTAACCTCAGGCCGAGCCCACCAGGGTCAGAGACATTTTGTTTTGGGGGGAGGGGTTGTTTGGGGCTATTTGGGTCGCTACTATCTTCCTGGTGCTTGGGCAGTGCTTGGTACACAGTAGGTGCTCAATTCATGCTTGTGGCAGGAAATGAATAAAAGGAGAAGACCATGAGGGGATGGGAGGTGGGGAATAGAGGGGGCAAAGGCTTAGAGGTGGGACTTTGTGCTTGGGAAGCGTCACTGTGAGCACCTGCTGCAGGACCCCCCCCCCAGCTTTCTCCCCTTCTGGGGAGGGGTCCAAGTCGCATGGTTCAAGCAGACACCCCCTGTCCCTGCCCCACGCTGGGCTCCCGGGCCCCCACGCGCCCCCTCCTGTGAGGGCCGCCCACAGCCCCCTGGCCACGCAAAAGGGCCCCTCTAGCCCGGCTGCGCCCCGCTACCTCCCCTGGGAGGCCCCGGAGGCTCCCGCCACCGCGCACAAACCCTGCCTGGTGCTGGGGAAGGCCCAGCACAGATGTCCCCGGGATGGAACATCTGGGCCGCATGGTGCTGGCAGCTGGTGGGAGCGGGGACGCCGTGGAGCGTGCTGTCGTCTCCGGGAGGGCGGGTGGCCCTGAGCACCCCCCCACCCCGGGTTCCCCATCTGCCTGCGGCCCAAACGGGCCTGCGGGTTTCCTCTGGGCCCCGGGGAGGCGAGGGCCCGACCGCCCACCGCCTCCCACCTCGCCTCCCTCCTTCAGCGAGACCTGGGTTTTGCCTCCGAATCCTCCTCTGGACCCAAGCGCTCGGCTCCACACGCTCCCGCTGCCGCTGCCCGGCCAGGCCTCCTTCACCACCCGCCGGGACTGGTGCAGTAGCCCCTCCTGGGCTGGGCCGCAGCGAACTCCCTGCCCCGCCGTCACCTCCTCCCACCCCTCCGTCACCCTGCCCCTGCCCCACCGGCCCCTCCGCTGTTCTTTGGGCACACCGGGCACACAGATCTTTGAACACAAAGGTCCTGCCCCAGGGCCTTTGCCCATGCTGTTCCCTCCACCTGGACCGCTCTCCCCCCTCACAGCTCCCTCCATGGCCAGCTCCTCCTGCAGGTCTCTGTTCAGATGTCACCTCCTCCAAGGAGTCCTCTTGACATCCCTTATGTCATCAGCCTCCATCTCAGGGCATCGGGTCTGCTCTCACGGAATCCCACAGCCTGGGCGGCTTACAAACAACAGATTTTCATCTCTCCCGGTTTTGGGGGCTAGAAGTCCAAGACCAAGGGGCTGAAGATTCCGTGTCGGCTGGGGACCTGCTCCTGGTTTATGGAGGCTCCTCGCGGCGTCCTCACCCGGAGGAAGGGGTGAAGGAGCTCTCTGGAGGCTTTCCGGAGGGCCTGGCTGCTTGCGTGGGGGCTCCCGGAGGGCCCCCTCCCAACAGCACCCCACTGGGGAGTGGGTTTCAACATATGAATGGGGAGGGGGGCACAGACCTCATGGCCTGTGGTTCGCGTCCTCCCTGACCCCGTGTCGCCCCCTCGCCCCCTCTGCTCCGGCCACGCATTTCCCCTTGCAGCTCCCGGGCCTGGCGCTGGGCTTTGTCTAGCGAGCTGTCCCCGCGGCCTCCTCTCTTGGCGCCTGGAGGGTCCCTGCTCGTCCTCGTGGCCTCATTTCTGACGTCCCTTCTTCCCATCTCCCCCTTTTAGCCCGGCCCCCCAGTTTCCGTCTCTGGACTCCCCCGGACCCCAAGGCCCCCCGGGGGTGTTCCTGTCCAGCGGTCTCTCCGCCGTCCTGGGGTCCCTCGGGGAGCTGTAAAGCACGCGCTGTGCTGCCCGAATTCCCTTCTCCTTCTGAGCCTGCGTTTCCTTCTAGAACCTCCATTGTGCAGAGGCCGGGCTGCAGGGTCCGTTTGGAAGGAGTGGGCGGGCGGGGCCTGCGGGGACCACCTCGAGGCTGGGTGTGCGCTGTGGGCTCCCTTCTGAAGGTGGGGACTGTTTCTCACGCCCTGATGGAGGTTTTAGAATGTCTAGGGGCGCCCGGGGTGGGGGGGGCCTCAGGGCATGATCCCCGGGGTCCTGGGCTCGAGCTCTGCATAGGGCTCCCTGCCTGCTTCTCCCGCTCCCCGCCCCCCGCCTCTCCCCCCGCTCCTGCTCTCATACGTTCTCTCTCTCTTTCTCCAAATAAATAAATAAAATTCTTAAAAAAAAAAAAAAAAAAAAAAAAACCAGAAAGAGAAAAAGAAAGAAGAGAGAAGGGTCCGGAGGCCCCACACCACCCCTTGGCCGCGCCTGTCTCCCTGTGGTCCCAGCCCCTCCTGGCAGCTCCCTCCCAGTCCCGGGCCCCTCCCTGCACGTCCAAGGACAGATGTCACCTGGGGACATTTGGTCGCACGACCAGAAGCACCCAAGAGCCTGGTGGTGAAGATCATTGGCCCTGGAGCCACGTGGCCTGAGTGCACATCCCAGACTCCCATTGCATTCACTCTGTGCGACCTTGGGGCAAAGTATTCGACCGCTCTGTGCCTCAGTTTCCCCACCTCTACAATGGGGATGCGGTACCTTTAGCCTTGTTATAGGGTATAAGGACTGACTGTGCTTTTCTGTCTACGACAGGGCTGCTGCTTGTTTTTTCCATCCCCCAGGGCCCCACCCCAGCCCGATCCCCCTGCTCCTGAGTACGAGGTCCTACCCCCCAGCACCCACTCTGTGGCAGCCATCACTACCAGGAGAAGGTTCTAGAAGAAGAGGGAGAGGCTCCCGGGTGGTTCCTCTCAGCAATGAACTCAGAACAGAGGCTTTTGCGGGGAAGGACTTTGGGGAGTTTGGGGGGTTAGTGGCTGAAGGTCCCAGCCCCCCACCCTCTTCCCAGGGGACTTTCGAGATGCTCAGCAGCCCCAGGAGTTCAAAATGAGTCAAATATCAAGATTCCATGCAGGACATCCCACTCTGTCTGCTGGGGGGGCTAGGAAGAGACCCAGCTCCGGCTCCTAGAGGTGACCCCAGGGGTGACCTTTGCCCGCCAGCTGGGCCAGCCAATGAGGAAGCCTGCTGTGGGTGCCTAGAAACCGTTTCCATGACACCCAGGAGCCTTGGTGCCCCGACAGGGCCCAGTCCGAGGGTGAGGGGCTGGAGGGGGGGAGAGAAGGCTTGCTTGGTAACCATGACAACGGCGGCAGCAGCAGCAACAGCAGCAGCAGCGGGAGGCAAGCCCAGCTGGCAGGGAGGCACCTGCCCCCCACTCCTGCCCCATCTCAGCTCTGCCGCCGGCCCCGGAGCTCTCCTCCGGGTACAGGCACAGCTGGTGGGACTGTGGCCCCCAGACCCAGGCCCCCTGTTCCAGGTCACCCTTGGGAGATGAACACCTGGGGTGGGGGGCGCTCACGGAAGGCAGGAGGGAGGGCGAGGCCTTAGGCACCAAAGCCGACACCTCTAAGGCTGGGCCCGGGGCAATCCCGGAGGACTTCCTGGAGGAGCCTGGCGCTTCCCAAAAGTCATCGGGAAAGGCGGCGCCCCACCTGTTCCACGATTTATTTAGTATTTTGCCTTCCAACTGACTCACGTCTCCTCCAGTCAGTGTATTTAAAAACAGTCTCTGCCTCCCTCCTGGAAATGGAGAGCCGCTCGCACCTGTCACCGATGGAAGGTGGGCGGCAAAACACACAGGATGGAAACAAAACACGGGCCGTTCCATGTAGGGAGGTGTCGCCGCGTCGCTCTGCTTTTCAAGAGGCCGAGGGGGAGACGACGAAGGGGTTAGAAGCTCCTCGTCCCCCGCGGAGGCTCCCTCCGCTGCATCCTCAGAGGGTGTCCAAGAGGCTGGGAACCGGCTCATTTCTCACCCGGAGAACCGTGCTGTGTATTTAATAATCCAGAATCCCCGCGGGCCCCAGCGTCCGGGGGAAGCCTGACCCACAGGAGGAGGATGTGGGGAGACGGAGAGGAAAGGCAGCCAGGCCGCGGGCACAGCAGAGGCACAGGCCCAGAGGCGGACCGTAGAGGAGCCAGGGGGCCGCTCTGAGAAGTTTCCTCCCCGGCCCCGAAGGCCCTCTCATGAATAAATAAATCTTAAAAAATAATAATAAAAAAATTAAAAAAAGACACAGGGCCTCCCGCTGTTTCTAGTGTTTTCCAACAGGGGAAGAAAAAAACTTTAAAAAACCCAAATTAACAGCGAGGTCCGAGTGAGAGGGGCCTTGGGGCAGAGTTCTGAAAGACTCCCGTGTGGGGCTTTCTGGGATGAGAGAATGTGAGGGGAGAAGGAGACTGGCGCTGATGAGGACGTGACAGGTGAGGGCATCCAGGGCTCACATTTTGGGGACCTCTGTGTACGGCAAGCCTCAGAGTGGACCCATGAAAGGCTCTGACAAGTTCTGCAGAAGAGAGAGCCCGCTGGACGATTTCCTGGTTGAGTGTGAACGTAAACTCTTTATCCCCAACAGTTTCCTGGGCACATTTTTGCAGGCATCTCGTTATGCCACGGCCCTCTCTCGGTCTCCTCTTATGTCTAGAGGAGATAGAGAAAGGTTAACAAAACTCACGATGAAATAAGAATTAATAATAATTATTATTCCCCCCAAAGGATATTTACTGGCTTCTGTATCTGGAGAGGCCAAAGTGTCCGCTTTCAGGTGTGGCTGGATCCAGGAGCGGACATGCCGGTATTGACGCTATTTTTAAAACATTTGCCCTTTTTTGGGCCATAACTGAGATAAAAATATGCAGAAGCGTGTAATTCGATAGGTTCGGAAGCACGTGTATTTCTACGAAGCCATCACTACAATCAAGATAATGAATATATTGTCCCCCAAACTTTCCTTGTGTCCCCTCGTGATACCTGCCCAGCACATGGAGAAACCATAACAGGACCTGCATTTTGGAGAGTTTGAAACCGGGTGCCTCGGTCGGGGCTCTGTTGGGTTGTGCACAATGGAGCCGAAACAGGATCGGGGTAAAAACGGCACACAGACAGGTTCCAGGCAGAGCGAAGTCCCGGGGTCCCAACTTGAGGCGCGGCCGGGGTCCAGGGGCTGACGTGATGTCACTGGAAGTCTGACTCTCTCTGCGTCTCAGCTGGGCTTTCCCCTGGGTGGGTTTCATTCACAGCCAGGCGTCCCATCAAGGACTAACAGGAGACCCCGAGCTCCCTCCTGTCTTCCCGGGTCTACACCCACGCAGCCGTGGAAACAGTCCTGCCCCTTGGTCCCAGCCAGCTCCCGGGGCGGATCCTGACTCGGGTCACATGGCTACCTCTGAACCGATCACTGTGGCCCATGTCCGTGATGTCCCCACTAACGAGCTTAGGGTCACCCTAGATCCTAAGAGTCAGAAGTATGTGGGGGTGGGGTCTGGCTATGTGCAGGAGCAGGGCCCCCCCAAAGGGCAGAGCCCATATCTGTTACCCCAAGGCGCCTGGGGTGACCCACCCGGACGGCTGGGGTTTAAAGCTCTAGGCTCACCACGACAGGCTGTGCGACACTGGGGACGCGGCTTGCCTTCTCTGAAAGTCTGTTTCTCCATCTACATGAAGGGAGCTCTGGGGGCTGTGAGTGGGGACTGGAAACCACGGGGAGGACACACACCCCCCCGTCCCCTGACCCCCTGAACCACAGGCCTGGATCATTAGGTGCCCGGCCTTGTCATGGGCAACGGGGGTGCGGCGGGAGGCCGGCCTCGCCCACTCTGGAGGAGAACCCGTAGGCAACATAACCAACCTACACATGCAATTTCGAAAAACATGACTTGCTGCTTATAATCTAAAATCCTTTTTTTTTAAGTTTTTATTTATTTATTCATGAGAGACACAGAGAGAGAGGCAGAGACACAGGCAGAGGGAGAAGCAGGCTCCATGCAGGGAGCTCGACGCGGGACTCGATCCCAGGACCCCAGGATCACGCCCTGGGCTGAAGGCGGCGCCAAACCGCTGAGCCACCCGGGCTGCCCTGCTGCTTATAATATAAGGGAGAAATAAAAGGAATATTCTGTTATCGAATTCTATGCATTGCAATATGTAAATGCTCCGGCGCGACCAGGAGGGAGGACACTGCGAGGCCAGCGGAGGCCCGGCTGACCCGCGTATTTCCTGTCCGGACCAGGGCGGTTCCCGCCGCGCCCGACCCCAGTCCCCTGTCCCCGACCCCAGTCCCGGGTCCCCATCCCCATCCCTGTCCTGGTCCCCGGTCCCCACGTCGCCTCCACAGGCTGTCATTCCCGCAGAGGCCACCAGAGGGCGCCCGTGAGCACCCGAGCCGGAGCTGCCCTCCTCTGCCCAGGGCCTCCCCCTCCCTGGGGGAGAAGCCCCTGTCCCCCCCACCCCTCCGCCTCGGTCCCCGCACGACCTGCCCCACCGCTCTCTGCCCTCCCCTCGACCGTCTCCTCCCATCGCTCACTCTTACGGCCACACGCACCTCCTGTCTGTCCCTCTGTCTCACCAGGCAGAGTCCTGCCCCCGGGCCTTTGCACAGCCATGCCCTCTCTACCTGGACAGCTCCCTTCTAGGTTGTCCCCATGACTAGTTTCTTCTGAGCCCTCAAGTCTCAGCCCAAGTGTCCCCTCCCTTCAGAGCTCCTCCCCCCTCCCCCCTGCCACCAGCTAAAGGCTCCCCCACTTCATTCCCTCGGACATCCTCTGCTTTCCTGTCTTCCCTGCACAGCACCTCCCGATGTTTCTTTAATTCACTTGTATCTTTGTTGTGTGACCTGCCCCCCCGCCCCAGTCTGGGAGCCCCGACGGAACTAGGACAGCGCCTGGCATGTGACAGACGCACTCAATGTTCCCCGGGTGCGCGCGGGCCGGGTCCGCCTTCTCGTGCCCACTTCCTGGATGAGGAAGCCAGGGCACTGAGGTCAGCCGGCCCCCAAGTGAGGGTCCCCAGGACTCACACTTCACTCCCACGCTGGACCCCTCCACTGTGGCGGGGAGAGCGGCCCAGCAGTGAAGCGGTTAAGCTCCCCCCCCCCCCAACCACCACCACTTGAGTCACCAGGCCTGGGTCACTTTGTGCCGAATTCACACATCCACACACAGTTTCTGGCTCCCTCGGCTCCCCCGCCCCCCCTCCCAGGGGGAAGCATATCCGTTTCCGTGGCAACCGTGTTGTCTCCAGTCTGACTGGGGCTGAGTGACAGCCATCGGGGCCAGATGAAGTCGCACGCCACCCACGCAGGAGAGAGAGGAGCCAGCCCAGAAGTGCCGACAGCAGGGACAGACTCCAGACTTGGGGGTTTGCTCGAGCCACCAGCAGGCAGGAGCCGGAGTGGGGCTGGGGGGGACGCCGGCTGCCGCCTGCCAGCCCCCCCAGCACAGCTCCCAGCCTGGCTGTCGCAACCATTTAGCTGGTTTGGGGGCTTCCAGGAGAGCTCGGATGGGGAAGCGCCCCGGTGTCCTGCAGGAGGGCCGGCGTCTGATCCGTGTTTATGGCTCTTACTCCCGGCGCTGGGCCTGGCATGCAGGAGGCGCTCAATACATGTTCCAGCAGGAAATGGGAGAGGAAGGGAGGAAGGAACCCTGGGCCAGAGCGCTTCAGTTCTTACCTAACACTGGTTATCTTCCCACGCGGTCCTTATCAGCCAGCGCATCCCTTATCATTTAACCTCTTCGCTATCAGCTCACACTTAGCCGTCAGCTCACACCTACTTATCAGCTCACGGCTCAGCTATCATCTCTGTCACAAACGTTCCGGGCAGGCTGCGGAGGGGGCGGCCGGGGAGCTGCGCCCTGACAAGCCGGATTCTTGCCCTCGGATCCCTTCCTCCCCGGCTCGCCGGCCCCGGGAGGCGAAGGGAGTTGACTGGCTGCAGCCCACAGGATTGGGAAGCGGGTGAGGGGCGGTTCTGACACCCAAAGGGAATCCCAAGGTGACAAAACGTGGGTCTGAGTCTTATGGAGGGATTATGGCACCTGTGCACTGACTCCAAACCGGGATGGTTTGCCTTAGGTTGTAATGAGCTCCCCGTCACGGGGGGTAACCAAGGCAAGCTCCAAACCACTCCTAGGAGGCCGTGGAGGGGATCCGAGTGGGGAGAGTCCACAACTTCCTTCTTGCTGATTCTAAGATTTGGCGACGATTTTAAGATTCTGTGCCTGGGATGCAGCAGCCTCCCACCAGGCCTGAGGTCTGGGCAGCCGATCTTAGAATCATGTGATTCACTGATTGCATGTGCATTTATTCACCAAGAGGGAAGAGAGGGAGATACACACACAGACATGGAGGATCAGACAGACGGTGAGACAAAGACAGACAGACACACGGAGAAATCAACAGAGAGAGACAGACACAGAGAGTCAGAGAGAAGAATCTTTCAGGGGTGGGTGCTATGGGCTGGGCTGCGTGTCCCCCCAGGTTCATATGTTGAATTCCTAACCCCCAAGACCTTAGAATGTGACCTTCCTTGGAACTCAGCTGTTGCAGAGGTCATACTGGGGGAGGATGGTCCTTCATCCCATGTGCCCGTGGCCGTGTAAATGGGGGAATATAGACTCAGGCACAGGTACGGGGACAATGCCCGTGACCGTGTAGATGGCCAAGGAGAGACGCATGACACAAATCTCACCCCTCCCCGCCCCCACCCTCACAGGGGACCGGCCCGGCCAACACCTTAATCTCGGACCCGAAGCTTCCAGAACAGTGAGACACTAACTTTCTGCTGTGTAAGCATCCAGTTGGTGGGAGTTTGTCACCGCAGCTGCTGGAAATGAACACAGGGGACAAGCCGACGGGTTAACGAGTGATGGCCTGAGAAGTCAGGCCGTGGTTGCAAAGCTCGGTCCGCCGGCCCCACATCTGGGACAATAAGGTAACTGGGAGTCCCCAGTTCAGAGACTCTGGATCTCCAGATGAAGGAGCTGAAGATGACCCATAGGGCCCAGAACCCTCTTGTGCCCCCACTGCACCCCCTTCCTCCCCGTTCAGAGGACTCGCTGTTCTTTTTACCCTGGTGAGGACACTAAGCTTCAGAGGGCATGGCAGGGGACAGCCCACCAAGCTGTCCCATAGATCCCTGCCTTCTGGTCTTCCCACCCCATGTCCCCCCACACCCCTGCCTCCGAGGAGGAGAATGCAGCAGGCACGGGGGGCGTCAGGACACAGCGCTGACCACCACAGGGCTGGGAAGCCATCCTGCCCCAGTCGCAACTTCGGATGAGACCTCGTCTCTGGCTGATACCTCGTTACAGTCCCAAACACAAGCCCCCGTGGCGCCCCACCCAGATGCCCGACAGACGCTGAGATACTGGCCGATGCTTTAAGCCGCGGAGCCTGGAGGTAATTTGTTCGCAGCAATAGGTGGCCAGAAAGATGGTCACCCGCCCAGGTCACACGGTGGGAAGCAGCCGTCGGAACTTGAACCTCGGATTCCACAGAGGCTCGTCCAACCCCGTGCTCTCAACGACGGCCAGCGGACCCCTGTCCTGACTTGCTGGGTGAGGAGCGCTTGGGTCACACCCCCACCCCTAACATGCATGGTTGTGCACTGTGCTTGTTTGTTTAAGTTTCATTTAAATTCCAGTTAGTGACCAGACAGTGTAACGTAGTTTCAGGTGAACAGGATGGTGATGCGGCATTTCATACAACACGGGTGCTCGTCACGACAGGTACAGGTGCGCTCGCCATACCTTCATCCCCACCCTTCGTCCTCACCCTTCATCTCCTCCTTCATCCCCACCCTCCATCCACACCTTTCATCCCCACCCTTCATTCGCATCCTTCGTCTCCACCCTTCATCCACACCCATCATTCCCGCACCCTTCCTCCGCATCCTTCATCCTCACCCTTCATCCCCATCCTTCATCCTCACCCTTCGTCTGCACCCTTCAGCTCCATCCTTCGTCCCCACCCTTCGTCCCCATCCATCAGCAACTTCCCCCACCCCTCCCCTCTGGTGACCACCAGTGTGTCCTCTGTAGTCAACACTGTTTCTCAGCTTGCCTCGCTCTCTCGCTCTTCCCCTTTGCTTGCGTAGAACCCACTTGTTTGAAAATCGCCTTACATCCCGTTTGCTTTCTCGCTGTCCTTTGAATTCACTAAGCTTTCTCCAACCTCAGGGCCTTTGCACTTGCTGTGCTCTCTTCCCGGAGCACCCCCCTCCCCAAGGTTTGCTCCCGCGCTTGCTCAAATATCACCTCCTCAGAAAGGCCTTCCTGATCCCCCCTCCCTAACTACAGTCACTCCCTCTCTCTAGCACATCATCCCATTTTATCTTTTTTTTTTTAATTTTTTTTTAATTTTATTTATTTATGATAGTCATACAGAGAGAAAGAGAGAGGCAGAGACACAGACAGAGGGAGAAGCAGGCTCCATGCACCGGGAGCCTGATGTGGGATTCGATCCCGGGTCTCCAGGATCGCGCCCTGGGCCAAAGGCAGGCGCCAAACCGCTGCGCCACCCAGGGATCCCCCATTTTATCTTCTTTTAAAAGATTTTATTTATTTGAGAGAGAGAAAGAAGAGCACAGAGGGAGCAGGGAGCCCGATGTGGGGCTCCATTGGCTTGGGCACCCTGGAAACGCTCCAGTAAGCCCACCCAGGGCTAGCTGGGGGCCTCGTGTTCGTGCCTTCCCAGCTCTGGGCCTCAGTTTGCACCCCAACGAAAGCGCAACCATTCTTGCTCGCAGGGACAGCTGCTGGCCCTGCCACGGGCTCACGGGAAAGCCAGGTGCTGGGCCCACAGGCCCCCCCCCCGGGGGTGCGCCACTGTCTATGGTGCTGAAGGGTCCCGGCGGGGCCACCACCCGCGCCCTGTTTGCTCCAGCTCCCCGGAAGGAAGTCTACACTGTACACAGCCCTTTGACTGCTGGGCTGTGCAGTCTGGGATTTCAGGAACCCACACAGTTCCTTCAAGGGACTCCCCCACAAGCCCCTATGTTGGCGCTTCCCTTGGGCGGAGCCTCCCTTACTGGGGACCCTGAGCCCCTCCCGATGCCAGCCACGGCGCCCACCACGGGAGAACTCCAGGTGTCATGGGTTGATCGCTAATCCCTCTGTCTCTCTGTCCCTCTCTGCCTCTGTGACTGTCTCTGCGTCTCTCTGTCTCTCTCCCATCTCTCAGCCGCCACCCTGAAAGTTCCAAGCCTTTGTGCTGCCCACAAGGGACCCAACTTTCTCCAGCCACCAGACGTCAGGGCCTCGCAAGGAAGGCCCTGGCCTCTCACCCCACCAGCGCGTCAGCCAGTATAGACAGAAGCGCATAAACAGTCACCACGTCCGTCCTGCCCTGGTTCCGTCTCTGCCTCTCGTTGTTACGCCCCAAGCCTCAGTGTCCCCATCCATGCAGTGACACGATTGGTAGATGGTTCTTCAGCTTCTCCCTGATTCCCGGGGGCCCCCCGCTCCCTGCGGCTCACCTTAAAAAAAAAGAGAAAAAAATCTCAGTCCCCGAACACCTGGAAGCCGAACATGAGGTGTGTGAATAATTTATTTTGTGAGTCATTTTAATATTTTATAATAATTGTGATGAGCTGTTTGGTTTTATGGAGCTGTTTGGGTGTCATTAAGACAGAGCTAAGGATGGGCCCTGCCGCTGCAGCGTCTCCGAATGGGCCAAGGTGACAGGTCCCCAGGGAGGCACCCAAGGAGGCAGGGTGGGGGTGGCTGGGGAAGAAGGCAGTCTCAAGGGATAGCGAGGGGGACCAGGTGCCACTCGTGGTCAGTGGGCTCCGGACGGACCAAGGCTGCAGCTACGGCTCGGCTTCATCTGCTTTGGCTCATCCATCCAAGCATTTACGCACCTGCTCACTTCACCGTCTCTTATGGACGGAACGTTTAAGCCTCGCCTGTCCCCCAACCAGAGTCATATGTTGAAGCCCTAACCCCCAGCGGGATGGTGGGACCTCGATGGGGGACACAGTTAGGATTAGATGAGATCCTGAGAGCAGAGCCCTGGCGATGGGATTCGTGTCCTTGTAAGAAGGACAGAGCGCTCTCCCTCTGCCATGTGAGGACGCGGCAAGGACAACTATTTGCCAGCCGGGAAGAGGGTCCTCACCGGGAGCCAAATCGGCTGGCACCTTGTTCTTGGACTTCCCAGTCTCCAAGATTGTGAGAAATAAACTGTGCTGTTCGGGGCCCCTGCTCTGTGGTCTTTCATTAGGGCAGCCTGAGCGGACTATGAGACTCTCGGAGGGCCCTTCACTGCACTTAAGTCAAGCTCAAACTCCCCACGATGATCTAAAAGAGCCCCCCGAATCCAGCCCCTTTGTGACCTTCCTGCTCTCACCCACCCCCGGCTCTCCACCCTGGCCTCCCTGCCCTTCCTCCAACCCTCGAGCACATTCTGACCTCAGGGCCTTTGCACTTGCAATGCCCTCCTTCTGGCATGCTCTGCCCCAGCTCTTCCTGTGCTGAGCTCCTTCTTGTCCTTCGAGCCTCAGCTCATATGTTGCCCCCTGGATCTCACCGTGGTAGGATTTGGAGAGGGGTGTGTGCAGTGGGAGGGTGTGCTTGGCAGGGAGCTCTGTGTGGGCAAGGATTTGGTGCCAAGAGAGTTGAGACTGAATCAGCTGAATGTAAGGATGTGCAGGTGGAGAGGTGGGTGGTTTTGGGAGAACCGAGTTGGGGGAGAAGATGCCGGAAAGAAAGGCTAGGAGCTGGGCCAGAGAGGGTATTGATGATCAGGATCAATAATTTGGGCGCCACCCTGGAAGAAAGCATTGCAGCCCAATGGTAGCCACAGTTCACCGGGCTCACTCTGAGTTGGCCAGTCTCACATCTTGCGGGGAGCCCCAGTCCATCCCAAAGCAAGAGACGCCGAAGCCCACGCTTAGGATCCGCAGTGAGCCGGTGGGACTCTACCGGGACCTCAGGGGACCCTCGGATGTCATGCAGGCTGGAGCCCTGGGTTTGCACTGGAAATTCTCCACTTGCCCATCCCCCTCTGCAGATCCACTCTGAAGTCGGTTCCCACCCCTGCCCAGCCCTGGGGGAGGCTCATCTGCATCGATAGAACCCACAGCCTCCCACTGGCCAAATCCTGCTGTGTTCAGCCAATGGGAGGCATTAGGAGACCAGATAGCGAGAGAAGAAAGAGATGGATGTATTTGTTCTCCAGATTCTCCGCTGTACTAGTGCTGAGCAGCTGAGCCCCTTCCAAGTCTCTGCTCCCACCCAGTTGTGCTGGGTGCATCCCCCCTGCACCCCATGGTTGCCGCCCCCAGGTGCCGCACTGTCCCTGAGGGTTTCTCATTACCTGCCTACACCTCTGTAAAAAAAAAAGGGGGGGGGGCCTTTGTTCAACGTTCCCTAAAGACCCTGTTTGAATATGGTCCATTTTCTCCAGGACTGTGAATGATTCAGTTCCAGAATCCTAAGGGTCTTGGCCCTTTTCTGTAAGGTGAGAGCATTATATGACAAGCCATAGAGTTATTAGACATTATTCAGCAAAGCTCCCCCTGCCCCCCAGTACAGTTGAAATCTCAGGACCTCAGCCCCCACGAAGTTGCAGACTGTGGAATTTCCAGCGGCGTTAGAAGCCTGGATCTTAAACCACAGAAATTCAGGATGATGAGCCCCCAGGACGCAGGGGCTTTGGAAGGATTTTGACCATAACAGTCTCTGGTAATGGGAGGCAAGGTGGAGACCCCAAAATCCCGCAGGATGGAGCTCCCCTGGGGTGCAGGGGAAGGTTGCCCAGCCATGGACTACATTTCCCAGAACCCCCAGCGGTGGTGTGATCACACGGCATGTTCTGGCCAATGGGACGCGAGTGGAAGCTGCAGGCCTTATTCCTGAGCGGGACTCAGGTTTCCTATTGCTTCTGTAGCAGACTTGGTGGCTTAAAATTGACACAAAATACTATCTTAGGATCCTGGAGGTTAGAAATATAAGCTGCATCTGATGGGCTGCGTTCTTTCTGGAAGCTCCAGAGGAGAATCCGTTTTCATGGACTTGTCCAGCTGCAGAGCTCACATTCCTGCACAGGGGCCTGCATCATTTCCACCTCTGCTTCGGACTTTGCTCTGTGATCTTCCAGCTTCCTTCTTAGAAGGATGCTTGTGATGACATCGGACCCACCTGGATGATCTCTGCATCTCAAGACCCTTAATTTAATCACATCTACAGAATCCTGTTGTCATCTAACATATAACCCGTCAAGACGGGTTCTGGGGATTAGGATAGGGAGACCCTTGAGGGCCACTATTCAGCCTACAAGAGTATCTTTTTTTTATTTTTTTAAAAGATTTTATTTATTTATTCATGAGAGACACAGAGACAAAGGCAGAGGGAGAAGCAGGCTCCATGCAGGGAGCCCCATGTGGGACTCCATCCCGGGGTCTCCAGGGTCACACCCTGGGCTGAAGGCAGATGCTTAACTGCTGAGCCACCAGGTGTCCCAACAACAGTATCTTTAAGAAGCATCTAGGGGAAAAAAAAAAAAAAAGAAGCATCTAGGAGCTGTAGCAGGTGGCCTGTGAAGCCCAGGAGAAGGCCACCTCATGAGGCAGAAATTCACAAATCCCACCAGTAATGCATGAAAATTCCGATTTTTTCCACACCCTTGTCAACACTTGTTACTGTCTTATTTTTTTATTCTAGCTAGGCTACTGGGTACGGAGTGATTTCTCTTTGTGATTTTGATTTCTAATTCTCTGACGACTAAAGATATTGTGCATCTCTTATGTGTGTATTTGCCATTTGTGTGTCCTCTCTGGAGAAAGGTCTATTCAGACCCTTTGACCGTTTTTTAAGTTGGGTTCTTTGTCTGATTGTTGAGTTATGAGTCCTCGTATACTCTAGATACAAGTCCCTTATCCCATTCTGTACATTGTCTTTTCACCTTCTTGAAGGCATCTTTTTTTTTTTTTACTTCAGCAAGGTATTTTATTTTATTTTAAGATTTTATTTATTTATTCATGAGAGATAGAGAGAGGCAGAGACACAGGCAGAGGGAGAAGCAGGCTCCCTGCAGGTAACCTGATGTGGGACTCGATCCTGGGGCTCCAGGATCAGGCTCTGAGCCAAAGGCAGACGCTCAACTGCTGAGCCACCCAGGCGTCCCAAGGTATTTTATTTTAACACAGGGTTTTTTCAAGACCATTAAGAAGCATTATTTTTTACCAAAGTAATCTAATCTTTTAATTGTTTTCCAATGAAGAAGTATTTTTTTAATTGATGAAAACTATAGGACAATCATTTCATGCTTCTAATTTTATAAAATGACTACTTCATGAATAAAGCTGTCCACTTGACTACTTGGCTTTTCTAACAGCATGTTTCAGTGGTCACTGATTTTTTTCAACTTGACTATTCTACTTTTTTTTATATATAAATTTATTTTTTATTGGTGTTCAATTTGCCAACATATAGAATAACACCCAGTGCTCATCCCATCAAGTGTCTTGAAGGCATCCTTAAAAGCAGAAAAAAATTTAATTTTGATCAAGTCCCATTTATATTTTACTTGATTCTCTGTGCTTTTGGAGTCATCTCTAAAAAACCACCGCCTGATCCAAGATCATGAAGATTTACCCCTATGTTTTTATAGCTTTAGCTTTCACATTTAGGCCTATGATCTATTTTGAGTTCATTTTTGTGTATGGTGGGAGGTAGGGGTCCAGCATCATTCTGTTTTTTTTTTTTCAGCATCATTCTTTTGCTGCATGTAGATGTCCAGTTATCTCAACTCCCTTTGAGGAAAAGATTATTCTTTTTTTAAAAAAAGATATTATTTATTTATTTGAGAGAGAAAAAAAGAGAGAGAAAGCATGAGCAGGGGGAGGGGCAGAGGGAGAGGGAGAAGCAGACTCCCCACTGAGCAGGGAGCCCAATGTGGGGCTCGATCTAAGGACCCTGGGATCATGACCTGAGCCAAAGGCAGAGGCTTAACTGACTGAGCCACCCAGGCACCCCTGAAAAGATTATTCTTTTCTCCACTGAATTGTTTTGTTCTTTGTTGACCACCCATTGACCATAAATGTGAGGGTTTGTTTCTATATTCCCAGGTTTCTAACATTGATCTGTATGTCTGTACTTATGCTGGTACCAGACCATCTTTATTGCCCCAGATTTGCTGTAAGTTTTGTAATCACAAAGTGTGATTTCCACATGAATTTTGGGATTCGGTTTTCAATTTCTAAAAAAGAAAATAGCAAAGCCAGCTGAGAATTGATAGGGGTTGTATGGAATCTGCACATCAATTTGGGGGTACCTCTTTTTAAAAAAAACAATATGGGGGGATGGGTAACTGGATGACGGGCACTGAGGAGGGCACGTGATGGGATGAGCACTGGGTGTTATACTATATGTTGGCAAGTTGAATTTAAAATAATAAAAATTAAACTAAAAAAACAATAGTACACATTCTGGTACATGAACATAGAATGTCTTTATTCAGGTCTCTCACTTCTTTTTCTTTAAAGATTTTATTTATTTATTTGAGAGAGGGAGAGAGAGAATGAGCAGGGGAGGGGCATAGGGTGAGGGAGAAGCCGACTGCCCGCTGAGCAGGGAGCCTGACGTGGGGCTCGATCTCAGGACCCCGGGATCATGACCTGAGCTGAAGGCCGACGCTTAACCGACTGAGCCCCCCAGGTGCCCCCAGATCTCTCATTTCTTTCAACAATATTTTGTAGTTCTCAGAGTATAAGCTTTGCACTTTTTTTTTTTCCAAATTTACTCCTCAGAATTTTACTTTTTGATGCTATTGTAAAGAGAATTGCTTTCTTAATTTTATCTTCAGATCGTTAGCTCCTGGTGTATATAAATCTGATATTTGTGTAGTGACTTTGCATCCTGCAAATTTGCTGAATTCATTTATTGTCTCTAGTATCTGTGTGTGTGTGCGTGTATCCTTTAGGGTTTCCTCCATATAAGACAGTGTCGGGATCCCTGGGTGGCGCAGCGGTTTGGCGCCTGCCTTTGACTCAGGGCGCGATCCTGGAGACCCGGGATCGAATCCCACGTCAGGCTCCTGGTGCATGGAGCCTGTTTCTCACTCTGCCTGTGTCTCTGCCTCTCTCTCTCTCTCTGTGACTATCATAAATAAATAAAAAATTATAAAAAAAAAATTAAGACAGTGTCGTCGGCAAATAGAGATAGTTTTACTTCTTCCGTTCATTCTGGATAGCTGGTGTGTCTTTCCCTTCCCTAGCACCTTCAGCACGAGGTTGAATAGAAATAGCGAGAGTGAGCACCCTTGTCTTGGTCGTGATCCTAGTGGGAAAGCATTCATCAACTATGATGTCAGCTGTGGGGTTTTTAAAAATAGGTGCCTCTCTTCAGGTTTAGGAAGTTCCCGTCTATTGCCTTCTATTTATTCAGTAGTGTTTGCATCATGAAAAGGTGTTGGGTTTTGTCAACTGCCTTTCCTGCATCTGTTGAGATGATAACGTGGTTTTGTCTTTTATTCAATTGATACGGTATATTAAATTCTGTGAAATTTAATGCATGCATATGTTCAGTCAACCGGTTGGGATGGAGAGCAATCCCCTCCTTCCTCAAAACTCCCTCATACTCCCCCCCCCCAGCCCTAATTCTTGTTTCCTGTCACTACGGTGTTGTGTTTTTGAACATGTCATTGTATTAGTTTCCCACACGGCTGCTGTGCCCAATGGCCACAAACTTGGTGGCTTCACCCAACACACATTTATCCCCTGACAGGTCTGGGAGCCAGAAGTCCGAAATCAGCCCAACCAGGTCCGAATCGAGGTGTTGGCAGGGCTGGAGTCCTTCCAGAGCATCTAGGGAACACGCTCTTCTGTTGTGGGTGGAATTAGGTTCCCACCAAAATTCACATATTGAAGTGTTAACCCCAGCACCTCAAAGTATTTGGAGATTGGGGCTTTGAAGAGGCAATTAAGGCAAAAGGAGGTCAGAGAGATGGGCTCCCGTCCAATAGGGCTGGCGTCCTTATAGGAGGAAATTAGGACGCTGGCAGGCAGAGCAAAGACCATGCAAGGACACGGGAGAGCACAGCCACCTACCAGACAAGGAGAGAGGCCTCAGGAGAAACCACACCTGTCGACACCTTGATCCTAGGCTTCCAGCCTCCCGGATTGTGAGAGAGGACACTTCTGTCGTTTAAGTCACCGGGTCTGCAGTGTTTCGTGGTAGCATCCCCAGCAAGTTCATACACTTTCTCTACCTCTTCCAGCTTCTACAGGCACCAGCATTCCTTGGCTGGTGGCCACATCACTCCAATCTCTGCCTCAATGGTCACACATGTAGGCAAATCCCTCTCTGCTTCCCTCTTATAAAGACACCTGTGAGTGCACTCAGAGCCCATCTGGATTCCAGGATAACCTCCTGAGCTCAAAATCCTTCATGTTATCACATCTGCAAAGACCTCCTTTTGGTGCGCGTGTGCCCTAGGAGGCAACACTTACAGGTTCCAGCAATTAGGACCCGGATGTCTTTGGGGCACCATTATTTGGCCTCCCAGTCACACATATGGAAAGTTCAATATGCAGGTTTTTTTGTATCTGACTTCTTGCACTTAGTGGAATGTGTCTGAGAATCCTCCAAGTTGTGGCACATACCAATAATCGTTCCCTTTTTTTTTTTTAAGACTTTATTTATTTATTCATGAGGGGGTGGGGAGGCTCCATGCAGGAAGCCCAATGTGGGACTCGATCCTGGGACTCCAGGATCACACCCTGGGCCAAAGGCAGGCGCTAAACCACTTGAGCCACCCAGGGATCCCCTCTTTCCCTTTTTGACGAGTACTGTTCCATCGTAGGCATGGACCACACTTTGTTTACCTGGTCATCCTCCGAAGAACATTTTGGTTGTTTCCAATTTGGGGCAGTGATGAAGAAAGATGCTATAAACATCCACACCAAAAAAAAAAAAAAAAAAAGAAAGAAAGAAAAAGAAAACCATCCATACACACGGACGCCCGGGTGGCTCAGTGGTTAAGCATCTGGCTTCGGCTCAGGACGTGATTCCGGGGTCCCGGGATCGAGTCCCACATCGGGCTCCCCGCAGGGACATGCTTCTCCCTCTGCCTGTGTCTCTGCCTCTCTCTGTGTGTCTCTCATGAATAAATAAATAAAATCTTAGAAAAAAAAACATACACAGGTTTTCGTATGAACGTAAGTTTTCATTTCACCTGGGTAACTTCATCTCCTGTTGAAATGCAGTCTCTGGACCCCGTGGTAAATGTATGTTCACCTTTATGAAAAACTGCCAAATGGTTTTCCAGAATGGCTGGACCACTTCGCGTTCCAGCAGCATCACATGTTCCAGCTGCTTCGCATCCTTGCCAACACGTGGCATTGTCAACGTTCCTTAGCCGCTCTAATGGGTGAACAGGGGTATCCAGTGATGCCTTAAGTTTTGAGTTTCCCTAATGGCTAGTAATGTTGAACATTTTTTCCATGTTTTTATTTGCAACCTACTATCCTCTTTGGTGAAATATTTGAGTCACTTGCCACCCCCACCCCTTTTTTTTTCACTTTTTATTTGGGGAAAATTGTACAACATGAAGTTATTTTTTAAAAAATAGCATGAAAACACATGGGAGCAAATACTTATGATGTTGGGGGAGGCAATGATCTGACACCCAAAGCACAGCAACCAAGGAAAAAAATAGATGAATTGGATCATATCCAAAATTTAAATTTTTGTGCTGCAAATTATGCCATTAAGAAAGAAAAAGAGTGGGGCACCTGAGTGGCTCAGTGGTTGAGCGTCTGCCTTTAGCTCGGGTCGTGATCCCAGGGTCCTGGGATCCAGTCCTGTATCAGCCTCCCCGCAGGGAACTTGCTTCTTCCTCTGCCTGTATCTCTGCCTCTCTCTGTGTCTCTCATGAATAAGTAAATTAAAAAATCTTAAAAAAAAAAAAAAAGAGAGAGTAAAAGAGCAAATTATAGAATGGGAGGAGATGAAGGACTTAGAATATGTAAGGAACTCTTAAAACTCCAAAAAGAATCAATAACCCAACTCTTTACATGAACAAAGGATTTGAATAGAAAATACGCAAATGGCCAAAGAGTACATACAAAGATGATTAGCATTATTAGTCACTAGGAAAATTCAAATCGGGTAGCTCAGTGGTTTAGCGCCGCCTTCAGCCCAGGGCCTGATCCTGGGGTCCCTGGATCGAGTCCCATGTCGGGCTCCCTGCATGCAGTCTGATTCTCCCTCTGCCTGTGTCTCGGCCTCTCTCTCTCTCTGTCTCATGAATAAATAAATAAAATCTTTAAAAAAAGAAAAGAAAATGCAAATCAACATTGCAATACACTTTATACCTCCTAGGATTGTTAAAAAAAAATAAGCAATAAGACATATTGATAAGGATATAGAGAAATGGGGACCCTTACATGCTGCTAGTGCTGGTGGGATTCCAAACAGATGCAACCGCTTTGGAACACAGTCGGGCAGTTTCTCCAAATGTTAAACAAGGAGTTACCTTATGATCTAGTGATTCCACTCCTAAAAATTCAAGAGAGGTAAATATGTATGTCCATGCAAATTCCCTTTTTCATTAATTAATCATTTATTTTAAGTCATCTCTACACCCAATGTGGGGCTCGAACCTACGACCCTGAGATCAAGAGTCACACACTCTACTGACTGAGCCTGCCAGGTGCCCCTGTCCATGAATATTCTTTTTTTGTTTTTTAAGATTTTTTTTATTTGAGGGAAAGAGAGAGAAAGAGAGAAAAAGAGCACATGCATGCATGAGCAGGGTGAGAGGCAGAGGGAGAAACAGACTCCCGTGGAGCAGAGAGCCTGACGCAGGACTTGATCCCAGGACCCTGGGATCATGAGCTGAGCCGACAGCAGATGCTTAACTGACTGAGCCCCCCAAGAGCCCCCCATGCAAATCCTTATACATAAATGCTCATAACATGGGGGATCTCTGAGTGGCTCAGCGGTTTGGCGCCTGCCTTTGGCCCAGGGCCTGATCCTGGAGTCCCGGGATTGAGTCCCACGTCGGGCTCACTGCATGGGGCCTGCTTCTCCCTCTGCCTGTATCTCTGCCTCTCTCTCTCTATGTCTATCATGAGTAAATAAATAAAATCTTTTAAAAAAATGCTCATAACAGTATTATTCACAATAGCTAAGAACCTGAAACCACCCCAATGTCCATGGATAGATAAATGGATAAATAGTATGTGGTACATCACACAATGGAATTTTATTTGGCCATAAACCAAAACAAAGCACTGATACAGGCCTTAGCACGGAAAAACCTTGAAAACACTACACTCAGGGAAAAAGCCAGACCACACAGTGTATGGTTTCATTCACATGAAATATCCAGAAGAAGTGAATCGTAGAGATGGAGAGTCGGTTATGGCTGCCAGGGGTGGAGGCAAGGAGGAAATGGGGAATGACTGCTAATGGGTTTCTCTTGGGGCGGGAGTGATAAAAATGTTCTGAAATTATGTTAGGATGACGGACGCATATCTGTGAATATACCAAAGACCAATGAATTGCACACTTTTAATGGGTAAATTGTGTGGCATGTGAATTATCTCAATAAAAGAGGTTTAAAAAAATTTTTTTAGAGATTTTATTTACTTATTTGACAGAGAGAGTGAGAGAGAAAAACCGAGCACAGGCAAGGGGAGCAGCAAAGGGAGAGGGAGAAGCAGGCTCTCTGCTGAGCAGTGGGCACGATGCCAGGCTCGATCCCAGGACCCCAAGATCATGACCTGACCGAAGGCACACGCTTCACCGACTGAGCCACCCAGGAGCCCCTAAAAGTGTTTTTTTTTTTTAAATAAAAAAATGAATACAAAAAGATCTCACGTTGGCTTTCTTCAGTTGCCCCCAATGGTAACATCTTACGACATCGTAAGTAGGAAACATTAATACAGTCCATCAAGCTTTTTCCGATTACACCTGTTTCACACACACTCATTTGTGTATGTGTGTGTGCGTGTGTGTATTTCCGGGCAATGTTATCACATGTGTAAATCCACATGACCAGCATCACAGTCAAGACACAGAACACATTTCATCGCAAGGATCTTTCATGCTTTGCTTCTGTGGCCACAGATACCTCCCCCACCCACCCCCGGGAAGGACTTGTCAGTCCTCCGTGTTATAATTTTGTAGTTTCAAGAGCGCTATATAAATGCACTCTCTAGGGCAGCCCCGGTGGCTCAGAGGTTTAGCACTGCCTTTGGCCCAGGGCCTGATCCTGGAGACCCGGGATCAAGTCCCATGTCAGGGTCCCTGCATGGGGCCTGCTTGTGTCTCTGCCTCTCTCTCTCTCATGAATAAATAAATAAAATATTAAAATAAATAAATGCACTCTCCAGTATGCAATCTTTTGACACCGGCTTCTCTCATTCAATGTCATCCCCTCGACATCCATCCAAATCATTGCATTTATATCCAGTTCGTTCTTTTTTTTTCTTTACTGAGTCGTAGTTCCCCGGTATGGATGCACCCCAGTTGGTTTAACCATTCACCTATGGAAGGACATTGGGGTAGTTTCCAGCTTTTGACGATTTCAGATGAAACTACTCTGGCCCTTCTTGGGCAGATTTTTGAATAAATATAAATTTTCATCACTCTGGGATAAGTGCCCAAGAGTGCAACTGTTGGGTCATAGGGCAAGCACATGCTTAGCCTTGTAAAACAAAACAAACAAACAAAAACCCCCAAAACCTCCGCCAGACTCTTTCCCAGAGTCCTGTTATACATTCTTACCAGAACGTGTGCATGATGCCATTTCTCGGCATCTTCACCAGCATTTGGCATTATCATATTTTTTACTTTACCCATTTTGACAGGTGTGCGGTGATATGCCAACTGCGGGTTTAATTTGCATCCCCCTGACGGCTAATGATGTTCAACATCTTTCCCTGTACTTATTTGCCATCTGCATATCTCCTTCTGTGAAATGTCTGCTCCTGTTGCTGTCCATTTTTCAGCTGGTTTGTTGGTTTTCTTCCTGTTGAGTTTTGAGAGTCCTTTCTGTGTTTTTTAGATACACATCCCTTGTTGGATCCTTCCACGAGTTTTATCCCATTCTGCAGCTTGTCTTTTCATCCTTTTAACAGTCTCTTTCTCAGAGGAAAAGTTATTAATTTTGATGGAATCTAATATCAATCTTTTTTTCCCCGTTGTGAATCATCCTTTGGTGTCATGCCTATGATCTTCCCCTAACTCCAGATGCTGAGGGTTTTCTTCGAAACATGTAATGGTTTAACATTTTACGTGTAGATCTACAATCCATTTTGGATTATATTCTGAGTGTGACGAATAGCCTGGGAGGGTTTCACCCCTGGGGACCAAAGGGAGCCAAGGGGGGTTCTTGAGCGAGAGGAGGTATAGAAAGGAAGAGGACTGAGGCAAGCAGAGCCAGGTAGCTCATGACAGCCGCGTTGTGGGCCTCAGTTTCCCCCACCAGTAAGCAAACAGAGCAGACTAGAGGACAGATAAAGTCACTTGTAACTAAATGAGACCGGGTCCCTGGATATTTGACTCCATGCTCGCCTGGCCTCTGAAGCAGACTCAGGGAAAACCCCAGCACCTTCAGAATGTGCCAGAGCCTGGGGACCCAGTGCTCAGATTTTAAGAGTGACCAGGAGGGAAGGTGACTCACTGGGATGGGACGGGACCCCGAAATACCAGGGCTCCGCTCCTCCCACATAGCAAAATCAGGTCATTTTTCAATTCCAGTCATTCTCTTTCATCCATAAAATTTGCCAAGAGCCACTTTCCCGAAAATCTAAATTGAAAGTAAATAGCACGGGGACAATTCTCGGTGATAAAACCACCGATTCTGGAGCTTCTTGGGATAATATTTATTTTCCCCTCTCACTAATGGCTCCAGCCGCCTCCCCAGGTGATTAAAGTAATGCGTTTGCTTAACCTGACTGGGGCCACATCCCACCCGGGGCTGATTGGACCCCGTGTGGAGCCCCCCCCCCCCCCCCACTGGTCAATTATATTAACCACTGCTCGTTTGCAATTACTATAAATCAGAAAAAGCTTTGGCCCGGATTTGTTTTTCTTTATTGAAAATGTTTAAACTTCATGCATTGCAAATGTCACCGCCCCGGATTGGATTCAACGCTTTTTCCTAGACTCGGGAGGGTTGGCTCTCATGGGACTTTCTGGGGCTGGTGCTAGGATCATCCCCATTTCCCAGATGAGAAACCCAACGGTCAGGGAGGATGCCACTTGTGCAGGGTCCCACAGCTGGTGGTGCCCTGCATCAAAACTGCACTGAGATATTTTGTTTCGGTGCCCAGTGGAGTCACATTCCTGGTGGTGAAAATTAGAAAAGACAAATAAGTCTTCAGAAAACGTTGTCATCGCCTGCCATCTCCAAGCTAACAACATCCGATGTTGGGGCTTATGTCCGTCCAGAGCTGTTTCTCTGTGCATACACATCCACTCGTGAGCGAGGTGTGTATTGAGTTCTTACTGTGCGCTGGGCACCGTTGTGGGTGGCAGGGACACAAGAGGAAACAAATAGACTTACGTGAAGATCACTCCAGGCAAAGGCCCTGGGGCAGGACAGTGCCTGGCTTGTTAGAGGAGCAGGGAGGCTGGAGCAGAGTGCAGGCAGGGGTGTCGGGGGGAGAGATGAGGGCAAGGAGGTCAGCAGAGGGGAATCAGGGGAGAATGAGAGAACCCCACGTAATTCTTAAAGGTGGAAGGCCAAGAAGATGTGGGGCTGGAGGGTGTACCCAGGATCCTGGCTGAGCAGATACAGGATCCTGGCTGAGGGCTCCCCTCAGCCAAGAAGGGGGTTGTAGGAAGAGCAGGTTTGGGGGCATGGTTGGGGCCCAGTGTGCTGAGTGCAGGATCCCAGTGGAGGGGCCCTGCATGGAGATGTGGGGGGGCAACTGGACCCCAAGCCTGGAACTCGGGAGGCAGGGGCTGGAGACAAGACTGTGGGTGTCCTGGGGATGTAGAGGGGGTTAGAGCCCCGAGAGTGGACCATGTTGGAGCGGAGCATGGGAGGTGCTGGAGGGGGAGACAGGAGGGATGCTGGGAGTGCAGGGTCCCTGGGGAGAGGGGTCAGACTCTGCCCAGTGTGGGGGATGAGGAACATGGTTCGAGAAGCTGATGGGATAGAGCTGGGGATGGGGGTGAGAGAGAGATGCAGACAGCGAGTGTAGACGACTCTTTCAAGGAGTTTTGCCAGAGAAAGAGGCCAAGCAGTGGGCTGTGGCCAGAGGGGCAGGAGAGTTGAACATGACCCTGTAAGACAAGAAGGGTCCTACAGGGCCAGAGGCGGTGTAGGACGGGGGGCCCTTTCTGGAGTCATGTCCTTGAATGATGCCCAGGGACCCCTGACCCGTGTCCATCCCGCCTCTGCCAGTCTTGTCTGCAAAATGGGTACCCGTCCCCGCACAGGCTGGCCCGGCGACCCGCTCCTCTGCCCCGGGGGTGCACCTGTGAGGTGGGCGCCCCTGACTGGGCTGGGGGCCGGAGCAGCACCCCCACCCCAGGGGAAGCAGCCAGTCTCCAGGAAAGACACCCTGAGATCCCCGGTGAGAAAGGGCCCCACAAGTCAAAGTGCTTTTTCAAAAATAAATAGCCTGATTAGCATAAGGTATGCAAATGTATGCTAATGTGACAACTATTAAAAGATTCCAAATGTCATCGAGGGAAAACACATCGGTCCAGGCTGGGAGGGTGAGGGTGGGGGACGGGAGGAGAGGACACAGCCCGGACTCTGGAGGAAGGTCAGGTGCGCACGCCCTGTGCACCCTGTGCACCCTGTGTGCCCTGTGATGCGGTTCCACACACTCAGGTTATTCCAGGGTGACCCCAGTCCCGTCCCGGGCAGACCCCTGGGCTCTCTATCCAAGGCTGTCCCCAGGTTCACTGTGCCCAGCAGGTGCAACCTTTGTCCAGGGATCCCTCTGTCCCGCCGTGAGTGCCCAGGCTCACACTCAGGAGTAGAAATCCAGCACGGGTGATGGGCCACAGAGTATCCTCCACAACAAAAAACACCCCCAAATCTCCCAAGGACCTGGACAGATAAGAGGCTTTTTGGGTTTTTGTTGTTGTTGTTTGTTTTTGTTTTTTCTTTTTTTCCTCTCCATATATACCCTCCTTCACTTCAGGAGAAAATTTCCATCCCCTGCTTTTTTTTTCCCCCCCGAGGCTGGCAGACAAAAGAAGACCCCAGTGAGGGGAAGGACCTATTTCCAGGGTCACACGCCTGTGCAAGCTCACCTAATCAACAAAGCTATCCCATGACATGAGGAGTATTGAAAGCATCGGGCCACAGAGAGGCTAGCGACATTTCCAAGCCACACAGCAACCGTGAGACCACCCACGCCACCAATTCCCAAAGTGTGGCCCACCTTAGCCCACCTCCCCACCGCCACAGCTATCATTTCCTGAATATTTTCCTTCAAATGGATCCACTTCTTAAAATCTTAAATCTCATTAAAACGAAATTGTTTATCATGACTGTAAATGAAAAGCCAGCATCAACGACCATAAGGAGAAGCTAACTCAATAGAAGCAAAATCGTATTATTAATTTCTGCCTGGAGACACTTATCTCTGAGGCTCTGCACTGGGGTTTGCTCTCTTTATCCAAACAGGGAGAGTCCCAGGTGTCAGGGAGGTGTGAAAGGCTGATTAGTTGCACCCAATTAAGACTTTCTTCTTCCAAGAGAAGTGAAAGGAAGAACTCTCCAGCCATGAGGGTCATTTAAAATGGCTTGACGTATAATTTAAAACCATGTCATGGTCACCAGGCTGGTGTCCGTCTCCAAGACAGACAACGGTCCTGATACCCTAGAATCCTGCAATTAGTCTCCAGCCATATCAGCGCAGCCCCATCACAGAGAAGGGATGGTTTCACTCATAAGGAGATCCACCCATCCACCCACCCACCCATCCATCCACCCACCCACCCGCCTTACACCCGTCTACCAACCCATTCATCTACCCATCCGCCCTCCCACTCAGCCACCTATTCATCTGCTCGGTAAATATACACTCTCATGCCTGCTGTATACCAGGCACTGTTGTAGGGTTTGGAGACACAATCATGACCAAGACAAATCTCATTCTTACCCAACAGGAGCTTCTCAACTAGCGAGGACATCTTCCATCCCTTGAGCAACATCACAAGGTGGGCTGAGAATTTCACTACGTTGTTTGGCGGCAGGGGTCATCCTGGCGAACATCTGTGGCCTTTGCCAAGCAGCCTTCTTCTCCCCACTCCCCGCCTTCAGGGGGCAGCAGCACCCGGATTTTGCCCCTGCCTGGGGGCTGCCCCACCTGCTTCAAATCGCTAGAGCCTTTGCTAACTGCCTGTGCTTTTCCTTGTACGCACACAGCCAGACCACATCCCCAGCACCCCCAGCCGTTGGGGCAGCGGAACTCAGCCCGTGGGATGTGGGTGGAAGCGATGACTCCGTCACTTCCAGTCCTGGCCAAGCTCTTTTCCACGTCAAAGATGAAGGAGCCACGAGACAGAGGTAGGTGGCGAGGTCCTGAGTCACCGAGTGGAGGACAGCTGCGTGCTAAGCAGGAACACCTGTTTGCGCCTTCCATGGGCAACACACTTGTGTCGTGTCGAGTCCCCGAGGTGTGCCGGTTGATTACAGCCGAGAGGGTTACCTTAACCAACCTGCGCCTTTCCCACTTTCCGGAGCTATGGTTTAATGGGCCCCACCCCCAGCAACAGGTGAGGCGTAGGTGATGTCAGATCGCCGAATCCCATGCCTACTGGCCTCCTGATTGGGTCGGCCGAGGCTGCGTGGCCGCAGGATGCAGCTGGGGAGATTGGATGGGTTTCCGGGGACCACCAACGGGAACACCGAGGCTGCTGGCTGAGTCCCCAAAGCTAGAGAATGGGGTTTCTCACCTTTGCTACTGGGAGAGGAAAGGGAACTCCCTTTGCTATTATTAATATGAATATTAATTGATGGCTTATTATTTTTGTTAATGCTCTGGCCTTTGTCCTGGAAGGTCCAAATTCAGAAACCTGTTTCTGCAGCTTTGACCACCCTAACGATGCCCTGACCTCCATCCATCTCCAACCAGACGTGGCCACAGAGCCCGCTTCCCTGGGACACCTCCTCACGGAGGTCCACCAGGTACAACCTACCCAAGCCCCAGCGCTTCACTCGATCACCACACCAGCTCCTCTTCCTCCCTAGCTCTCCATGGCTCCCCTGTGCTCTCAGGAAAAAGTGCGAGTTCTTTTCCAAAATGCCTCCCAGCCTAGCCACTCCACTCTTCCTTGCCCCACTCCTTCTTTTTCATCCGCCTCATCTTTAAATGTTGTCCCTCCAGGAAGCTTCCCCTGGCCCCCTCCCCAGTGTGGGGACAGGGGTGGGGAAGAAGCGCCTCTGAGCTGCCACAGATGCTTGAGCTTTCCCCATCGCGGGTGTGCAACTGCCTGGGTACATGTCCTTGAGTTCCAGGAGACAAGGGCTGGCTCTGTCCTGTTCACCACTGTCCCCGGTCCCCAACTCAGCACCAATGCAGCACCGCGTTAAACACACTAGAGGCTTAATAAATCTTCTGGAATGAATGAATGGTGATTGGAAATAGAGAACGCCACCGTGCATGGCAGATGCCGTGGGTGCCCCATCCACATCCTTCGGCGCCCTCATCGAGGTCCCTGCTGGCAGCATCTTTCTGTCCCGACCTGCCACTCCCTAGCTGAGGCTTGCTCAGTCTGGGTCCAGGGCAGGCAGGAAGTGTCAGGGAGCTTTAGCACCAGGAGGCAGCCCTGGACCGGAGACAGACAGGTGCAGGGGGGTAAATACCCCTCAGGAGGGACAGCTCAGTGCACGCTTCCCTCTGGGCTTCCCAGTGCCCTCAGCAATCACTTGCTCATGAGCGGCAGCTCCTTCCTTCCTCGGCTCCCTTCCCCACCGTCCCCACCGTCCCCACCGTCCCCACCGCCCCTCCTGCCTCTTCCTGGGATCACCTCCCACGGGTACTCTTTGCCCCCAAATCCTCCTCTCGGCCCGCTTCCAGGCAACCCAACCTCAGAGCTGCAGTGAAAATCTCTCAGCCCCAACTCACTTGGCAGCACTTCCAGGGAGAACTTTGACGTGCTTTGGGGGGAGGGGGGGGGACAAAACCACTGCCTCTTGCTCCCTGTCAGCTGTGAACCTTGCTGTCTGCACACACAGTGCGACATTTGCAGTTGCGTATTAATTGTGGTTTTTTTCCCGAGAATGAGATGCTCTCCTGCAATGTCTGCAATGTGTGTGTGCGCGCGCGTGCGTGAGTGTGTGCGTGCTTAATGACTTTCTCATTTTGAGATGGGGCCAGACAGCTTTTTGAAGAAAGTCTGCCCAGAGCCTGGAACATATAGAAAATTCTCCCAGCTTAATAGCACTCCCACCCGCCTGCCCATCCATCACGGACGCACCACAGAATGAAAAACAAGCACATTGATTGGATCTATTTCTAATCGACAGCCTAAGATACCGTTTGAAATCTGCCATTAGTTGGAAGAAGTTGGAAGTGGCTGTGTCTCATTTCTCAAGGACGTGGGGTCTGCGGGAGAAGAGAAAAAAATCATGGCAACATTCAGCGAGCACGTATTGGGCACCTGCTGGGTGCTGGGGGCACAGCGGTGACCAGGACAGACCCCACCCTACCCTCCCAATGCGGGAGACACACAGGTCCCCTGTGACCCATGATCAGGGCCATGACGGAGGTTGCTCAGGCCGCTCTGGGGGCACAGCGGGGGTGCCTCATTCAGCCTGAGAGGTCAGGGAGGGCCTCTTGGAGTCAGAAAAAAAAAAAAAAACCTGACAGCTGAAGGCAGAGGAGGAGTTAGATGTCAAACCAAAATATGAGAAGGGAAAGAGGGCTCCAGGGAGAGGGAACCGCATGTGCAAAGGCCCGGGGGCAGGTGAGGGTGATTTGCTGTGGTTGGAGGGTGCGAGCATGAGTAGTGAGAGAGGAGTGATACATTGGCCGCACGTTGAGGGCCACGGGAGGGTGTCTCGACTTTCCCGTAAACAACAGGAAGCCATGGGAGCATTTAGAACGAGGAGAGGGAGTGACATTTGGTAAAAATCACTTGGGCATAGAATTATCACATGACTTAGCAATTCTGCTCTTAGATGTATCCCCAGAAGGATTGGAAGCAACGACTCCGAGAAATATTTGTAACCCATATTCACAGCGGCACTATTCACAAGAGCCAAGAGGTGGAAACAACCCAAGTGTCCACTGATGGATGAATGACAAACAAAACACGGCCCGACCGTACGGTGGAGTATTTTTCAGCCTAAAAAAGAGAGCAGAGTACTGGTACATGGTACAACAAGGTTTCATGGGGGAACCTTGAAAACATTATGCTTCGTGAAATACGCCTTTTTTCCACAAAAGGACAAAAATTCGTGTGATTTCACACAGTGGAGTTACTGCTTAATGGGTACAGAGTGTTTGGGGTGACAAAAATTTTTTGGAAATAGTGGGGATGGTTATACAACATTGTAAATGTACTTAATGCCACCAAATCGTACACTTAAAAATGGTGAAGATGGTAAGTTTTATGTTATGTATATTTTACCACATTTTTTAAAAAGAGCTACAATTAAAAAAGAAGAAGAAGACGGGGGAAAAAAAAAAGAAGCATTTTGGCTGCTGCAGGAGATCCGGGATGGAGCAGCGAGTACAAGCCAGACCAGAGTGGAGACAGGGGAGAGGGTGAGAAGTGGGCGTCTGGGGGCGTGTTCTGGAAGTGGGGCTGCCAGGCGGCCGGGAGGAGGTGCCATGCCAGCTTGCTTTTGGCCCCACCTCCAAAGGTGGCCTTTGCAGGCAGTGGGGTTCACTGTACCCATTCTCCGGAGGCCCGGCCACCCACCTTACCCACAAGTCCCCCAAGCCTCTCCCCTGCGAAGCTCACCCTTCATGGGCCAGCCCGGGGAGCCCCCTTGCAAGGAACCCCGATGGGGTGGGGGGGTGTTGATGGCACTTGTTCCCGTGCACAGATCAGAGCTGCTGGGTAGAAACTGTCTCAGCAGCGAGCGATCCCTCTACCTACCTTCACTTATACACGGTGCAGATGTAATACCTGCTTTTAAATTCAATTAAGTCAGATTCAGTTCTGCTCTTGGAATACATTACCCAGCTGGAGACAGCAGGGGGGAAAAAAAAGACAGGGAAAAAAACACACACACAAAACACAACACAGACCTATTTAGAGATTTCCCTCTAAATGGATTTTAATTCTCTCGATTTATCAGAGGCCAGAGGAGCTGCTGACAGCCTGTGTTCGCTTGTTGTCTGCGAACTCAGTTTCAGCCACAAGGAGGGGTGAGGAGAAGCTGACTTTAGGTTCTGACCCTCACTTCCAGTGTGTGGGTGGGTGGGAGGGTGGATCTGGGGTCACCCTGGGTTCCCATCCCAGCATTGCCACCCACTGTCTTTGTGCCCTTGAGCCAAGTCCCCCACGCTCTCTGTGCCTCGGTGTATGCATCTGTGAAATGGGGACAGTGGTTGTGCTGGTCTCAGAAGCCTGATGAAATCATTGATTATCTGAGACAATTCAGGTTGGGCCCTCATCACAAGGTCCGGCAGCTTCCGAATGTTCAGTAAACGCAAGGATGATGATGATGATGGTAATGACGACAACAACGATGGAGGTTGTCATTAGTTGTCATTGCTTTCCAACTAGAGGCCCAGACCGGTGCTAGGTCACTGCGGCGGGGGGGCGGGGGGGGAGGCAAAAAAGAAATGTCAGACTTGAGCCATGACTTCAAAGGCCTGGAGGCTTTGGGTAGGACGGGGAAGGAGAGGGAAGTACTGGCCTAAGCAAAGGAGTAGAAGTGGTACCCAGACTGGAATGTACTGGGGACAGGACACCAGACAGGAATTGAGGCTAGACAGGTGAAGGAGAATCTGGGCTCCAGATGGGATCAAACAGCATGAGATTCCTGGTCCGAGGCCCCGCCTTGACTTTAAGGAAAGGTATCCAGCCTGCATCCTCTTTCCCCAGGGAAAGTGCTGACAAATCCATGACCCCAGGGCCCCCACGGGAGACAGTGCTATGACCTGCTTCTGTCCTGGGAAGCCCATGTCCCGCCCTGGGCCTCACAGGCAGGAAGAAAGCTCCTCCTGCCGCTCCCACCGTGTTGCCCACCTGCGTGGGGCAGGGGCCAGGGTCTCCGGATCCACAGCCTGGAGACGGGCACCCCTGGCTCCCGTTTCACAGACCCGGAAACAGAAGCTACACAAAAGAAGGAGCCAACTAGAGGCCTCAGAACAGAGACCTGTCCCCAGGAGGCCTGGGTCCTAATGCAACTGGGTCCAGATGCCCTCTCTAACTTGGGGTGGGCATGGATAAAAAGGAGGGAAAGACCTCTGAGGGATCGGCAAAGACAGAAAGAAAGCAAAAGGGTGAGAGACCGAGAGACAGACACAGCGAGACAGACGACGAAGGAAAGGAATGGGGCGTCTGGTGGCTCAATGGTTGAGGATCTGCCTTCAGTTCAGGTTGTGAGCCCTGGGGTCCTGGAATCGAGTCCCGCGTCGGGCTCCCCACAGGGAGCTCCTTCTCCCTCTGCCTGTGTCTCTGCCTCTCTCTGTGTGTCTCTCATGAATAAATAAATAAAATCTTTAAAAAAAAAAAAGGAAAGAGATGGAAACAAATTGAGATAGACACAGAAAGTATGAGAAATTGAGGAAGAGATGGAGAGAGAAAGGAAGAGAGGAGAAAGTTTTCAGGGCAGAAAGGTGGGAAGAAGGAGGAAGTTGGGAAGAAACCCCGAGGCCGAGGGAGAAAAGGGGCCGGCAGAGGGCCTGAGTGAGGCGGGGAGGGTGGCCTGGGGAAGCCAGGAGCCGTCACACGCCAACATGTCCTTAATTGTAATGACATGGGAACATTTAGTTTGTAGATGCTGCAGAAATGAGAACGCGCCTTGCCCATTAATCTAATGGCTGTTAGTCAATCAGTCTTCAAAAGGGGCTCCGCTGTGGCTGTGTGGGGGGTCGCCCGCGGGAGGCTGGCGGAGGAGATGGTTTTAAACTAATGATGCCCGAAGGGAGAGCCCGAGGGGCAGCTCCGGGGGGAGCCGCTGCCACCGTAGCCTTGGCGGGGAGCTTAGGAGCCTTGCAGGCAGCCACCAGCCCGGAGGGGGCTGCCGGGGCGAGTAGCAAGTCTCATCTGCCCGCAGGGGTGTGGGGATACAATGTAGCCACTCCAGGGACCCTGTGATTCTCTTAACTCTTGGGGGGGGGGGGAGGCTTCCCGGAGCAGCTGCCGCCTAGACTGTGCTAAAATGAGGCAGGCAAGGGAAGAAGGAAGGGAGAAGGGGCTCCCAAGCAGAGGGAACAGCTTGTGCAAAGGTTGGGAAGGAAATACGCAGACAACACCGCGTGTGAGTGAGCTGCACAAGGCCGACCCCACCGGGCCTTTTAAGGATCCCGAGAAGACCTTGCTGATCGGAGAGTCATGGGGTCGAGTTCAGATTTAGATTTTATTTTACTTTTTTTTTTTTTTAAGATTTTATTTATTTATTCGTGAGAGACACAGAGAGAGAGAGAGGGGCAGAGACACAGGCAGAGGGAGAAGCAGGCTCCCTGCAGGGAGCCCCATGTGGGACTCGATCTGGGACTCCAGGATCACTCCCTGAGCCGAAGGCAGACACCCAGCTGCTGAGCCACCCAGGTGTCCCTACTTTTTTTTTTTTTTTTAAGATTTTATTTATTTATTGGAGAGAGAGAGGGAGAGAGAGATTGAGCAGGGGCAGAGGGAGAGGGAGAAGCCAACTCCCCGCCGAGCAGGGAGCCCAACTCGGGGCTCCATCTCAGGACCCCGGGATCACGCCCTGAGCCCAAGGCAGACGCCCAAAAGATTAAACCACCCAGATGCCCCCTGACTTATATCTTAAAAAGATATCCCTGCAGATGGAGGCAGATTCGGGGGTCAGTCATGAGATCTCCAACTTACAAAGAGTGAGCTGCCCAGTCCCAAAGGTATGCAAGGTAAGGCCGGGGAGCCACCCACAGGGACCGGGTGGGGATTTTTGGTATCAGGTGGAGGCTCTCTGCCAGGAAGGTGGGAGGCCCCTGTAGATAGGGGTGCAATGTGTTACTCATCTCACTTGGGGGGCACACTTGGGCCCACAGTGAGGAGGGGGTGTGTGAATGAGTCAAAGATGCCTGGGTGGGACGCTTGAGTCAGTGCCCAGTGTGTGCCTCTCCCTGCCGCTCTCAGCCCGGGGTGACTCACTCATTCATTTGGCCTGGAGTGTGGAGGCTCAGGGGACGCGGGGGAGAAGGCCACCCGATTACCCCGCTGCCACTCCCTGCTCCTGCTGAGTACCCGCCCCGGGCCCAACGCCTCTGGAACGAAACCTCTTGACTCCAAGAGACACCTTCCCCTGCTCCACTTGTCACTGCCTCCGTGGCCCCCGCACTGGTCGGCTCCATCATCACTGGACTGACCTCCCCCAACCCTGGCACCCTGGCTCCCCACTTCACAACCCCCCAACAGTCTGTCCTCCCCACAATGGCCACCAGAGGGCGCCGGGAGCACCTGGGGGCAGGTGCCACCCTCGTGTGCCCACAGCCCTCTGGGACTCCCACCTCCCTAGAAGGAAAAGCCCAAGTCCTCCCCGCCGGTGGCCCCAAGACCCTGCATGACCTACGCGGGGCCCCTCTCTGCCCTCCCCTCCTCCCTCCCTCCCTTGGCTCACTCGGCGCAGCCGCAGGGCCTCTTGGCTGTTCTGGCCACATGCCAGGCTCTGTCCTGCCTCAGGGCCTTTGCACATGCTGGCCCCTCCGCCTGGAGTGCTAGTCCTCCACATCTTCTCATAGCTTCTTCTTATTCGGCTGGAGCATCACCTCTTCAGTGAGCCCTTCTGGATCCTTCCGCTAAGGTGCCATCCCGCTCTCTCCTTCCATCATCTCCCCTGCTTTTATTTTCCTCGCAGCACTACAGTCCTCTCAAACGAATGCTCACCTGTTTACCTTTGTTTTCCTCACCTACGGCCCAGGATGCTGAGCTGAGGCCTGCCTTGGTCCCCCCGGGTCCGCAGTCCTCAGCACAGGGCCCGGTACACAGTAAGTGGTCAATACTTGATTTTTGACCCACTGAATGAATCTTCACAGCACCTCCCCGGTTGCGGAGGCTTTTTGCAACCCCATTTCACCCAGGGGGGACCTGAGGCTCTGAGAGGGGCCGCCTGCGGCCTCGGGTGCTCCGAGGCTGTCGAGGGCTGGAGGGTGAGCCCCGAACCCTGGAGGGCCAGGGGTGGGGTCTCAGGCACAGATCAGCGAACAGAGCTTCTGTTTGAGGGAGGATGGAGGTGGGGGGGCAGGGCAGTCCACGCTGCGGGGGGCGGGGGGACCCTGTGTGTGCGTGCGGGGAGGGGTTGCTAACCCGGGGGCTCTAATTTAGTGGAGAGGCTGCTGTCCCTCCCCTTCTGCTTTCTCCCTGCGATGGGCCTTAGGGTGGCCGGGCGAGGGGCGACCCCGAGTAAAGGGCAAGGCGCTCACCATAAAGACTCCCAGCCCAGCAGAGCCTGCGAACTCCTCCCCCGCGCTGCCCCCTTCCCCGCGGGCCCCCTCCGCGGAGGCCCCAGCAACTTCCAGCGGGTCCCCGGGAGCCCAGGCCTCCGCCCGCCCCCCGGGAGCCCGCAGCCAATGGCCGCGCCGCCCGATGAGGTAATGCGGCCCCTCCGCGCTCCCATTGGCTGGCCCGGAGGCCGGGCTCTCCTCGGCCCTGGAAGGCGGCGCCCGTGCGAGGCGCGGGAAGGGGTCCCTACTGCCCCGGACGCCACCTAGACACCTGCCCCCTCCGACCCTGGGACCCCTCCCTGCCCTTGCCCTTCCCGAGGCTCAGGCTGCACCTAGGGACCCCTGCGCGCCACCTCCAGCCCACAGGGGCGCCCCCCGCCCCCTCCCCGCGCCTGAGCGGGAAGGTTGGAAGGATGGATGGATGATCCCCACCCCACCCAACCCCCAGCAATCAAGAGACCCCAGAGTTTTGATCGACCTCTCTGCGTAATTGCACCTAATTGCACGTTCATTGAGTATCCACTGGATGCCAGCCCAGGGGCCCCTGAGGATAGGGAGGTGACGAAATCGCACCCGGGCCCCTGTCCTCAGGGGCTCCCCAGAATAACGGGGACGGGGGACACACCAGCAGTCACCCTTCCGTCCCCTCGCCAGCGAGCACGGCTGCGGACCGAGGGGGCGGGGCAGGCAGCGGCCGCAGGGGTGTCCTGGCAGCTAGGCCGCACCATCTGCGGCTGCCAAGGGGCTGGCAGGGACCACGGAGGGGGACGGAGGGGAGGCAGGAGGGGAGGCGGGGTGGGGGGGAGGAAGGGGGGCCTTCCCCTAAATTATCACATCCACTTGTTTATTTAGGGGGAGCTCTCCCCACCTTGGGGGCTGTGCCTTTTTGTTCCCTGCCTTATTCACTCAACAAACATTTGACCCCCAACACACTCACCCCACTGGTTCTTTTATATATTTACTTCTTCCTCTTTTGTCCTCCTTCCTCCTGAACCGTTCTAATGGGCACTTTTTTTTTTTTTTTTTAATTGTAGGCGTTCCTGAGACTAGATAGGGTCTCATCTGCTTTTTTTTCTGGCTTATTGAGGTGCCGCGTCCACGCCACCGATGCACACGTGAGGCATACAGCTGCGTGCCAGCTCTACCCCCGTGCAGATTCTGGCGGCCAGCGCCCAGCGGCAAGGGGGGAAGTGGAGATGCATCTTGCAAGTGCACCGTGGAATCCTGCCTTTATTTGGAAGTCTGATATTTTGTTCGTCCTGGATTTTTTTTTTTGGCATTAATTTTTATTTTTTAAAATATGGCCATCAAATATGACTTACCCTGATTGCTGAAATATTTGGCGCTTCCTTGAATTTTGTCCCTGAGAACCAGGCCTCCCCCAGCTCACCCTGACCCCTGCATAGAACATTCCACCACCCAGAAGGCTTGGGGTGCTGGTAGGGGCTCCCAGGGAATACTCTCCACCCCCACCCCACCCCTGCCCTGCCAGGTACCTCCCCCAGGTAACTCAGCTCCATCATCACAGATTACTCCACCTACTTTAAAAATTGATGTAAGTAGAATCACACAAGACTCGGTCTTTGGAACCTGGCTTCTTTCGCCCCACCCGATGCTCTCGGGGTGCCTCCAAGTTGTGACACGTCCGGGTAGCTCATTTTTTGTCGTTGCTGTCATTGCTTCTCTAACCACCAGCTCCTGGGCAGTTGAGTTGTTTCCTGTGTTTGGCTGCTCCGAATAAAGCTGCTATGAACATTGTCACACACGTCTCCGTGTGGACATATGCTTTCATTTCTCTTGGGCAAACACTCAGGAGGAGGATGCCTGGGTCAAATGGTAGGTGTGTGTTTAACTTTTTAAGAAACTGCCAAGCGGTCTTTGCGAGTGGCTGTACCATCTTTGCCTTCCCACCAGCAGCGGGGGAGAGCGCCTGTGAGCCCGGCTTCGGGGCCTTTGGATTTCCGAGGTGTCATCTATATAGCTTTCCCTGTCCCATTTATTGAGGCCTTTCCCATCATATTGGTCCTGTGTTTGACCAGAAAGGGGAACGGGCTGCCCAGGCCCTGCTGGGGGGTGCGACACAGTATATATGTTGAGCACCTGTTGTCAGTGTCTTAAAATCGAGGATATTCTGAATTCCAAAATATCTGGTTCTCAGGGTTTCAGATAAGCTCTGCTCTTATTAACTCTTAATTTTTTTAATTTTTATTAAGATTTTATTTATTTATTCGTGAGAGACACAGAGAGAGAGAAAGAGAGAGGCAGAGACACAGGCAGAGGGAGAAGCAGGCTCCATGTGCGGGACTTGATCCTGGGACTCCGGGATCATGCCCTGGGCTGAAGGGCAGGTGCTAAACCGCTGAGCCACCCAGGGATCCCCTTAACTCTTTTTTTAAAAAAGGTTTTATTTATTCATGGGAGGCACACAGAGAGAGAGACAGAGACACAGGCAGAGGGAGAAGCAGGCTCCCTGTAAGGAGTCTGATGATGCAGGACTCGATCCCAGGACTCCGGGATCTCCACCTGAGCCAAAAGGCAGATGCTCAACCACTGAGCTACCAGGCACCCTATTATTATTAACTTTTTAAAAAAATATTGTATTTATTTATTCATGAGAGACAGAGAGAGAGAGAGAGAGACATAGGCAGAGGGAGAAGCAGGCTCCCCGCAGGGAGCCCGATGTGGGACTCGGGACTCCATCCCGGGACCCCGGGGTCACGCCCTGGGCTGAAGGCAGCGCTAAACCGCTGAGCCACCCAGGCTGCCCATTACCTCCTAAATAATATATGTTGAGCCTACAGCATGCCACCAACTCTCCTCTGGGCGGGGACACTACAGTGACCGAAGCAGTCCCAGCCCCCCGCCCCTCACCCCGGGTTCACAGTCCCTTAGGGGAATAAGGCAGACGCGGAGCCCCCCCCCACTCCATAGACCCAACAGGGGGTGACTAGGTCCACAGTGGAGAGAACACAGGCCTGGCAGGGGGCCCAGAGGCCTCAGGCTGAGGCCTCAGGGAGGCTTCCTGGAGGAGGCATTACCTGAGCATTGACCTGACATTTAAGGAAGGGGTAGTGAGGGAGGCAGCTTGAAATCTGTCCTGCGGGGACACAGTATCCTGGGAAAGGTAAGAACACCGCCAGGCCAAGCTCCCCAGACCCTCCTCTGACCCCAGTGAGCTGGGGCTTGAGCCTCTGCAGCAGGTGGACGACCGGCAGGTGCATCGCTGGTCTCCCATGGGGCCTCCTCATGTTCTAACAGGTGTGGGCCGTGTTCACCACCACCCTTGATGCCAGGGAAACCCCCCCTCCGGGGGGGAGGCTGCGTGCTGGCGCTGGGGGGCCCTCACTCCATCCAACCACAACCCCTGGCCTTGACGACCAGCCTATCTGAGGTTGAAGACTTTCTCTTTTTGAAAAAAGGCTTCCCCCTGTGGAGATCCGGCAACTTTGTGGATCAACTATGGGTTTCTTCTACTTCCTGAGCCAGAGATCTGCACCACCCTTCTCTCCCCTTCTCTCCCCTTTTCCCCCTTCTCTCCCCCTCCATGTATCAGCCACTCCTGTGGCTTCCGCCTGCAAAATCAATCCCACATCCACCCACTTCTCTCCCCTCCTCAGTCTCTCCCTGGTCCAGCCTCCAGTGTGGTGAGCGCTGCCTCAGGACCTTTGCACTGGTTGTTCCTGCTCCCTGAGTGTTCTTCCCACAGCTCTAATCACTTATTTGCTTAAAAAAAAAAAACAAACAAAAAGTATGTCAAGGATGGAAGCTTTGAGAAAGCAGTGACAATGTTTATCTCGGTCACCTTTGGGTGCCCAGCTACCAGCACAGTGCCCGGCACACAGCAAGAGCAAGCAGGTGCTCAATAATCATTCCTCCCACCACGGAGGAGGGCATTTAATTCACAGAAACTCGGGCAACAGCCGGGTCGTATTCCCCAGATTCCTGGACGGGAGCGTGTAGCCATGGACACAGATAGAGATATTAGGGGGGGAGAAAGGCTCCAAATTTTGGTTGCCTCCCTCTGCCTTTAATTATTTTGTCGACAAGACTCACAATTCAGCAAGTCAAGGTGGCATTTGAGAGGGACGGTTCCCTTTAGCGTAGCTGACAGCTAATTTGTGGGAAGTTTAATTACAGGCGGCGTTAATTAACTGACAGAATGCTGGGCGAGGAAGACAGCCATCTGTTCCTAAAAACGTCCTCCCCTCCTGGGCCCCGGCTGGGAGGCGGGGAGGGGTGGGCAGTGAAGAGGGCAGGGCGTGGAGGAGAGGCGGGGACAGAGGAGGAGGAAGGAAGCAGGACCAGGGGACACATCGGAGCCTTGTCGCTCCTCTTCCAGAGGCGATAGGGGGTGAGAACTTGGCGCTCGGCCTCCTCCTCCTCGAGCCTCTACTATTTTTGTTGTTGTTCTTTTTGCGGTTGCCTCCAGCAGCCGCTGGGTGTGGCCATAAATTCCTTGGATCCTCCTCCTTATTGGTCATATCACAAGGAGCTTTGGGTGTGGAGTAGAGGAGGCGAAGAGCGCACAGTCCTGGGCATCCAGCAAACGGGGTCAGGAGGGGTAGTTGGGACAGAGCCAGGGGTGCCGCATGGCCCCAGAAACCTGCCCTGGGAGAACCGGATCACTCTGCCCCTCGTTCCAGCACTCACGCTCGTCATTCCAACCGTTCTCCTTGAGGATGGCATGGAAGTGGTGCAAACAGCCTCCGGAGGGGAACTTCTGTGGTTCCAAGTCCAGCTTTGTCCCTTCTGAGCCGCTTAAACCTCCCTGGGCCTCGATTTCCTTATCTGAAAAATGGGGCTGATTATAATAAGACCTACTTCCGTTGGTCTCTCTTGAACGGTGGAGGCCATGCACTCTGGGGCCCCTGGAGAGAGCCTTGCTGTAACCCGGAAGGGTCCTCACTCGCTAGAACTAAAAACGCGTGTGCTGTTCCCTCCCCCTGGAACACCCTTCGGACCCCTGCCCGCCCGCTTCCATTCTGTCCTTCGCCCAGAAAGACCCAGATGGACGAGTAGGTGGCCAATCCATACTGCTGTCCAGACAGTCGGAGCTGTGACTGTCCTCACCACCCCGGCCCAGGGGGCCTGGAGGCCAGCTGACTGCAGAATTCAAAGTGAGAGCCACGTATTTTTTTTAAAAGATTTTTTATTTATTTATTCATGAGAGACACAGAGAGAGGCAGAGACACAGGCAGAGGGAGAAGCAGGCTCCCTGCAGGGAGCCCGAGGTGGGACTCGATCCTGGGACCCCAGGATCACACCCTGGGCCAAAGGCAGGTGCTAAACCACTGAGCCACCCAGGCGTCCCTTTTTTTTTTTTTTTTTATAAAAGTGAGAGCCACTTAAACAGCGTGCAGTGTGGCCCTGGGCAAACCATGTCCTCTCACAGACTGTTTCTTCCTCTGGAACATTCGGGGTATCGCCCGGGAGCCCGGCTCAAGAGGCAAGGAGTCCGTGCGGAAAGAACGTGCCGTGCTGGTGGCCTCTCCCATCCCATACTCCACCCCTGCGCCAAGGCTGCTCCCCAATCCCACCCCGAGCCTTAGTTTCCCCGTTTGGCCACCCTGCCCTGTAGAGAGGACACCGGTGGATGGGCGGGAGGAGGCCTCTGCTGGGGCTCGCTCGGAGCCGCCGCTGGGGAGACTGGGCTGAGGCCGAGGCCCCTTCTCGGACGGGGCAGGTCCTGACTGGGTGCAAGGGCTCTATGCACACTTATTAAGCACCCACTGGATGCCGGACTCAGCCTTTGCCCCTGCCCTTCTAGCTGCCGGGATCACTTTTCCTTTTCACGGTGCTGATTCCCGCTGTCTCTGCTCCCGGTCTAGAAGACGCCACCTCCAGGAAGCCTCCCACATTCTCTGGGTTGGGGCAAGCACTTCCCTTTGGGTTAAATGGTGCCGGAGCTCCCCCCTTGATCTCCGTCAAGGCCAGGGGCTGGAGGCAGGTCACTTAGCCCATCGACAAACACCAACGGAGCGCTTCGTGTCAGGCACTGTGTGGTGGGAACCCTCCAGGGCCCGTTGCTCTTGCTGACCCCACTTTCCAGATGGGGAAACTGAGGCTTGGGACGGGTTATTGGTGGAAGCCACGTGGCCTGAGTCCTGGAGCACCGCAGGGCCTCAGTGAGAGCTGGTTTCTATCCCCAGTGACGGGGAGCTCACTCCCTCACCTGGCAGCCTGGTTGCGAGGAAAGTCATCTGTCTCGTGACCTAGGGGGGTGCCTGCTTCCCTGTGGTGCCTGTGATCTTGAAGGAGGCCCAAGCTCGAGATGAGGGGATTCGTTCATTCTTTCATTCGTTCATTCACTCCGTCAACCAACATGCGAGCCAGGTTCCACAGCGTGCAGGTGGCCGGTGGTGCTGGCCAGCCTTCCTACCTGCTCCCCCCTCTTCACCACCAGTGGAACCTCTGGTCTTCAGCGGGACTGTGGGCCACTCACAAAAAAGACTACATTTCCCAATGTCGTTTTAGGCAAGTGCAGCCACATGACTCCGTTCTGGCCAATGGGGTGTGAGCCGAGGTGGTATATGGGATTCCTAGGCACGCATCCTTAAAAGGAAGTGGGGAGGGGCGCCGGGGTGGCTCAGCAGTTGAGCATCGGCCTTCAGCTCAGGCCGTGATCCTGGAGTCCTGGGATCGAGTCCTGCATCGGCCTCCCGGAAGAGCCTGCCTGTGTCTCAGTCTCTCTCTGTGTCTCTCTCATGAATAAATAAAATCTTAAAAAAAAAAAGGAAGTGGGAAGCCCTTCCTCACCCTTTTCTACTCATTGGTTGGAATTGCAGATGCAATAGCTGGAGATCAAGCATCTGGCTTGTCCCAGGAGGAGGTGACCACTTGCTAAGGATATGGAGCAATAATATAGAAGGAGCCCGGGCCCTGGACACCATAGAGCCTCCATGCCATCCCTGCACCAACCGACTGCTCAGATTTATGAGCCCCGTGTGCTTACTCTTCTCTGGTTGGGTCTTGGATCCCATCACCAACCCCAGTCCTGACTGCTACGTCTGTCCCTCCCGGTCTCCATATCCTCATGCTCACCCCCCCTCGTGCCTGCCAGATGGAGATGCTTGTCCTCACTCGGCAGAGCCAATGGGCATCCCCCGTGGCCAAGCAGGGAGCCCTGGACAATGTAGGCATTTCTTTGTGACATTACAGAGAGTTGGGAGCAAGTCCCTCAGGAGGTGGGTGTGAGTCCTCATCACAGAGCCATAGCCCCTCAGGGATCCCATGCAAGGACCTCAGCCTGCCTCTACGCACACGCATGCACACATGTGCACACACACACACGTGCACCCCAGAGCCATGACCAAGGGCCTATCCATTGCCATCATCAACCCAAGAAGGGAGACTCTTTTCCTTAAACCACCTCGAAGTTTTCCAGCGTGGTCAGGAAGTGTGGGCAGCAAAGCACAGGTGAAGAACCCTTTCATGTGTGTAACACGGGAAACCTCCCACCACACACACGTATTCCCCTGTGGGCTTCCCGACACCAGACTGCATGGCCCGACTCCTACCATGGCTCTCATGCTGTGTGACCCCAAGCCACTACTTGGCCTCTCTGGGCCAGGACCACCTCATCTGGAAAGCAGCGACCTAGAAGTGCCGCTGCGAAGGATTTTCTCTGAGCTACTGAGAGCCCTCCCGCGGTTTTACTCAGCCCTCAGAATAAAAATCAAATTCCTTCCCCAAATTTACAAGGTCTTCTACAACCTGCCTCCGTCCCCTTCCTGCCCTCACCTCCTCCCTGCCCCCCCACCCCGACCTCGCTCACGCTGCTCCAGCCACAAGGGCCTCCTGGCTGCGGCTCCTCCAACATGCCAGGCCTGGTGCTGCCTCGGGGCCTTTGCATGGGCTATTCCCTCGGTCTGGACTACTCTTCCTGCACATGCCCCTCCTTGCCATTCCAGGGTCAGCAGCGTCAGATCCAGTGTCCCCTCCCTGACCTTCCTCCTCACGAGGCAGAAGCAACTGCCCCTCCCTCATCTCCCGGAAGACCTCTTGATAGGCCCGACCCTCCCGAAGGGGGCACCTCATCTGCTCGCCAGAACATTAAGCTGCATCTGAGCTGGCCTCCGAATCCAGCTGCAAACTTGCAGGAGACCCAGGGGACCGAGGAGCAGGCTATGTGGCCCCAAGGGGACTAGCTGGGCAGAGCCAGGTGGGAGATGTCGCCTCGGGGCTTACGACCCAGCGGCTTCAACGAATAAATTGCAAGGCAGGAGTAAGAGAGCGGAGACAGGGAAGCTGTCGATGGAGACCTAGGAGACCGCCGCCGACTCCAGACTTTATCTAGACCATGGCCCAGACCACCCCAGGGAACGCGCCTCATGAGCGTGCACAGTGCCGCACGCCCGCTGGCTGGGTAGCTGATGCCACGAGGGAATCGTTATTTTGAATGTGATACTGAAGTTTGTGAGGGCTTGAGAGTCTGATCTGAGGGGCACCCTGGGTGGCTGAGTCAGTTAAGCATCTGACTCTTGGTCTCTGCTGAGGTCATGATCTCAGGGTCAGGAGATAAAGCCCCGTGTTAGAAAAAGAGAGAGAGAGAGAGTCTTATCTCAGAGCAGGGGCCGTCCTCCTTGGCACTGGTGACCTCGGGGCCCGCTCATCCTAGGGGCGCTGGCTGGGTGGGCTGAGCGGCCCCCCACCCCCTTGATGCCAGCCCCCCCACCCCGGGTGTGACCACCAAAGGTGTCCCCAGACACCGGCCCGGAGTCTCCTGGGGACAAAATCCCCAACCCAGGTGAGAACTGCTGCTTTAGAAACACCAGATGTTTACCCCTAAAAACCATCTGGCATTTTCGTGGGAACGACGAGGATGGGAGGCGGGGAGACTGGCCCTGGATAGGCACTGGTCGTATCCGAGTAACGGGTGCATGTGCGGGAGGATCGTTATTCTTTCCCATCTCCTTGGCCTTTGGGGAAGTTCAAATCCAAAAGTTCACCCGAAAGTCCATCCGCACCCACGTTGCTTTCTCGGAGGGGGACGAGCGAGCATGCTGGGCCCGGGTGGGAGGTGAGCATTCTGGGAAGCCGGGTGAGGGGGTACGTGGGAGCTCCCTGTGCCACCTCTGCCACTTTTCTGGGAATCTAAAATCAGTCCAAAGTAAACATTTTATTTAAATAAATAAAAAAAAACCGTTGAAACGCACACAGAATGAATAAGCGAATCAGAGACCGCAGCCCGCGTGCCCAGGGTGGAACAAAGGTGCGGGGCGTGTCCCGGTGCCACCGCCGGTGTGACCACACAGCGGCTCTGGAGACACCCGCCCCCCCCCAACCCCGTCTCCTCACTCACCCGGGGAAGCTGGAAGCCACTCTTAGGGCCCAGCTGGGATTTGCGACACGGGCGGCACGAGGGGCCAGGAGCCCGGCGGCCCCACAGCAGCCAGGGCAAGAATCCGCTTTCAAACCCACTTTATTCTCTCTAGACTAGAAACACTCCGTATTTCCACTCTCCCCACCCCGATCTTGGCCAGCCAGGGGCCCGCGGCCTCACCGGGGTTCCGGGGGCCTCTCCGAGGACCTCTCCGAGGACGCCACGGCCTCCGCCACCCCCACGGAGGTGGAGCTGCAGCAGCCCTGGGAGCCTCCAGCCCGGGCCAGCAGCTCCAGCCTTCGCGAGCGCAGCCGGGCCTGGATGGCCCAGATCGGGGGCCGGTGGCCGGGCAGCGAGGGGTCCTCGTCGCCGAAGCTCTCGACGGTGGAGTCGGAGCCGTCTTCCGTGCCGGCCACGGACTGCTTGCACACGGGGCAGGAGCGCCGCGCGGCCTGGGAGAACCAGGGGTCGATGCACTTGCAGTGGTAGGTGTGGGAGCAGGGCAGGATCTTGAGCTGGTCGCCCTCCTCGTACTCGTCCAGGCAGATGGCGCACAGGTCGTTCCGCCGAGTGAAGGTCCGGACCTGGGCTTTCTGGCAGGGCTGGGGCTTCACCGCCGGCCCTCGGGTCCACCAGGCCCAGAGCCAGTTCCACAGCTGTCGGAGGACGAAGAGGACGGACGTGAGCAGGGCCAGGGCGCGGCCCAGCACCCAGGAGACGGCCAGCACGGGGTGGCAGTCCAGGTCGGGGCACGGCGGATAGTCGGGCAGCAGGAGGACGTGGGCTGCCTTGTCGCAGCGCACGATGACCCGCAGGTCCTGCGAGGCGGCCTCGCCCACGAACACCGACGGGATGGCAATCTGGCGCCGCAGGTCCTCGTAGACGTGGGCCATGCGCACCAGCTCGTCGGAGCGGACGTTGTGCACGATGGCCGCCTCGAAGCCGGCCCTCTGGGCGTGCAGCACCTTGAGATCGAACGTGCAGTCGTACCGGCGGATCAGCACGATGGCACCCAGCGAGCCGTTGCCCGGCCGCGGGCCCTCGATGGGATGGCAGGCGTTGGCCGGCTTGGCCTCCATCAGGTAGCCCCGCACGCCCTCGGGGGCCAGCGGCAGCCCGAACAGCGCCGGCAGGTCGGCGAAGTCCACGGTGCTCGCGTTGCCGTCCAGCACGGCCCGCACCAGCGCCTCCGACGGCACCAGCAGCGCCAGCAGGATCAGCGAGGCCTCGGCGGCCCCCAGGGCCAGGGCTGCCCGCGGCCACCCCATGGTCGCCCCCCGGCCCGGCCCCTGACCCTCCTCCGGCCGCCGCGGGCAGCTAGGTCCCGCTGGGGACGGCAGACGGGAGGCCTTCGGGCATCTCCAGGGCCTCCCAGGGGCCCGTGGCCGGGGCGGGCGGCAGGTGAGCGCGCCGGGGTGGGGGGCTCCGAGGCGGGTTCGCAGGGCGGCCGGGACCAGGGCGGCCTTAGGCGGAAGCTGCTCCTGGCGGCAGCCCGGCGCGCATCGTGTCTCCGAAGGCTGGTCTCAGGAGCAGCTGACCTGCCCAGGCGGCCTTGCGGGCGGATGACGCTGAGGCCAGGAAGCCCCAGGGTTCTAGATGCCTCCCGGCCTCTGTGACATCGTCCTGTTACATCTTGTCCCCAGGAGCCCCCAGTTGCCTAGGACTGGGGCCAGGACAGCATTCCTGGGTCTCTGACCTCGGGGGCCTGAGCAGCCTTTGAGAAAACTTGTGGAACGCTCAGAGCACCCCCGGGTCCTGGACCTCACGAGGCTCTGGGGTGCCACAAAGTGGGCTGGTGGTCCCCAGGGGTGCGGATCTGGCGCCTATACCCATCCTCTAGGGTGTCATCTCCCCGAGACCGCCAGAGATCCACCAAGGTTAGGTGCCAATGTCACACACCCCCACCCTTTAGAGATACACAGAAGGACCCAGACTTGTTCAGGGTACCCCTTCCCCCATGAGGTCGGGTCTCAAAACCTGAACTGCAAAGCTCCTCTGTCTCTCCCCCTCTATTCACTCTGCTCCAGCCACGGGCACCTCCTCACAGTTCTTACAACACACCAGGCGTGGTCCTGCCCCAGGGCCTTAGCACAGGCTGTGCCCTCTGCCTGAAATGCCCTTTCTCCCAGGGCCGGCTCTTTCTCACAACTGAGGTCTGAGTTTGTACGTCCTCAGAGTCTAACTAGATTTGATCTGGGGGGTAGAGAGGTGCCCGGGTCAGGGTGGAGCTGGCAGGACTGGGTGGTCCCTGTCTTTACCGCCTGGTAGGCCTCAAGTCCTGCACCAGCTTTATTCTCTGTGCCTCTGCTTCAGCTGGGTCCCCAGCTGTCCCCAACCCCACCTCCACCCCCGCGGGCCCTTCCTCAGCCACAGGACTCCTCATCCCCCACACCTCCCACCCGGAGTCTGCCCCCTGCCAGGCCAGGCAGCCTGCTCCCAGCTTCATTGCTGGGTCTGCCATTCACAAGCTGTGTGACAGCAGGTAAATCACTCAATCTCTCTGGGCCCCCGACTCCAGATCCGAAAAAACAGGCGTAACTATGAGGAACCCAGCTTAGGAGCTGGGCGGGGAGAGAAGTGAATGAGATGACGCGTGATCTGCGCCCAGCGCTGGGGTCTGACCGTTTCTCTCTGCCGGACTGGACCTGCCTCCACTTTGAAATCTTTCCAGTCAGGGAATTTTCTAGAATCCCAGTCCTCCGGCCTCTCCCATGGCTCCCCATTGCCGCCCAGATGCAGGCCACACACCAGCCCACAAGCCCCCCACCCCCCATGATGGTCAAGACCCTGCCCATCGATCTCTTCCGCCTGAGGCCCTTGGATGCTCCAAATGCATCTCGAGTCCTTGACCTCCAGAGCTTTGCAGACGCTGCTTCCAGCGCCAGGAGCAGCAGCGTCTCCTCCGTGGCACCTTGCCAGGCTGACTACTTACCCTTCAGGTCTCCTCGGTGGCCAGATGCCTCCCCGGGCAGCCCTCATCTGGCCATGGGGGAGAGGCAGGGACACGGGGAGGAGGCCGGTGGCAGCCGAAGCCAAGGAGCCCGAGGGCGCCCGGCCTCGCCAGGAGTCCAGGCAGCAGGACACAGGCAGAGTCTCCCCCGAGCCTCAGGAGGAACCGCCCCCTGCCAACACCTGGGTTGTGGACTTCTGGCCTCCAGAGCTGGGAGAGAAGAAAGTTCGGTGGTTTCATGACCCCCCCTCCAGCCCCGCACCCCAGTGTGGTGGTTCCTTGTTACAGCAGCCGCAGCAGGCAAGGAACATTCCCTGGGAGCCTTGCCCCAGGTCTGCGTCCAGGGGACCCAGCGGGGCAAGGTGTCACCCCGCCCAGAGTGGAGGGTGAGTGAGGAAGGGCTGGGTGTGGGAGGGCGGAGAGGAGCATGCTGGGAATGGGAAGGAAGAGTGAGAAGGTCCTGAGGTGGGGGGGAGGGGAGGGAGGGGACTGGAGAGAGAGGAGAGGAGGGGGGAGAGAGAATGGGGGGAGGGGAAGGCGGGGAAGGAAGGGAGGGAGAGGGAGGGGAGGGAGGGGAAAGGAAGAGGAGGGAGGGGAGGGAGGGGAAGGGGAGGGAGGGAGGGGAGAGAGGAAAGGAGGGGAGAGGGAGAATGGGGGAGGGGAGGGAGGGGGAGGGAGGACCTACCAGGTGAGCGTCTGGAAGGAGGGTCTGACTCAAAGGCTGGAGAGGGCGGGCAAGGGCAGGTGCTTCCCCACCCTGGGTCTCCACATCTCTGCACCGCTTGGCCCTTTTGCAAGGGGAACCAAGTCCCTCACTGCTCCTGAAATAAAAAGCAATTAGTGTTTCTGACCAGAGACGGTTCCGGCTGGAGGGCAGACTGGAGAGGGACCGGGAGGCCGGGAAGCTGCGGAGGGGAGGACGGAGAGTCCCCGAGAGCAGAGACAGGCTCAGAGGGGACACCGCAGCCCGAGCAAGCAAAGGGGACTGAAGGTGCTTGCCCCCCCACCCACCGGGGGATCATTCCCAGAAGTCACTGGTGCTGGCGGCTGTCGTCTTGTTCAAGCCACTGCTCATTTCCCTAAGGGACAGGCCTGGGCCCCGCTGGAATCCTACAACATCTGTGTCTTTGCATTTTTCAAGTCCCAGCCCTTTGTGGTGAGAGACTTGGGGTTTTATGTTGTGATTCTCACCACGGCCTTAAGGGAAGACGAGGGGAGCGTGGATATTTAGGGGATGTTTGGTAAGTAGAGGAATGACGGATGATTATGGGGGAAAAGGCAGAGAAAGGTTCTCCAAAGACGGCAGCTGATAACAAGGGGTCTTGGTTTCCAAGGGCTGCGTAGCAGAGCACCGCGGGCTGGGCGGCTGAGAACATCCGAAATTTATTTTTTTCCAAGTTCTGGAGACCAGAGGTCCACGATCATCATGTCGGCGGCGTGTGCCTCCCCCACCCCCCGACCCCCTCGAGGGCTCCTCCAGCTGCTGGAACCTGCTCGGCCCACGTGAGCCAGCCAGTGAGCACCCCTGGGAGCGGCCCCGGACCCACGACCGGTGGGACCCCGTGGACCAACACTCCATCTCTCGCGCTCCTCAGGCGATCAGATGAAATGGCTTTGGGGTGCGTGTCCCTCACCACCTCCTTGAGGACCCCAGTGGGACTGAGCTCCAGCTGCCCCCCATGCTGACTGTGCTTCCTTGAAGTTGCCCTCCCTTTCCTGTGTCTGACACATACACACACACCCCACTCCCCTCCCAGGGATTTCTGAAATCACTGCCAACATCACTAATCTCATTTCAAATTCTTGTCTCAGGATCTGCTTCTGAGGGGAGCAGAAACTAGGGGGCCGCCTGAGAACAGAGTCGGTGCATAAGAACAAAGAGATCGAGAACAGAACAGGTGCTAGAAACATCGTCTGCACATCTGGATCGAGCTGAGCCTGAAGGCCACCTGGGAGATGAAATAATACATCCCCCCCCCCTTTTTTTTTGGCTGAAAGGAGATTTCTGTCCCCACACAATTAGCCTCCCAGGGAAGAGGTGAGGCTTCCAGAACCTCACCCGAGAAGGGACACCGGGCACAACTGTAAGCCTGATTTTCTATTTCTGCTTCACCCACCTCTACCTGCCACCCAATGTTTGTAGGGGGAGCCTCCTTTCGCGGTGCTGGCGGGGGAACGCTGAAGATGTCCGGCTCCTCAGGCTGTTAGAAAACACATGTCAGATGGGGTGACGGGATGTGTCCCGGAGCTCAGAGTCACATGTAGTCGCGTGTCCTTCCCTCCTTCCTCCCGCATCCCCGCATCCCCTGCTGCACGCAGTGTCCAACTGGCCCCCCTCCGCGAGGAATGCCCCGGGGGGCGGGGGGGGCAAGGTGTGCAAGGGGTCAGGCAGAAGCCGTCCACCTGCAGCCGGACCCGGGCCCCTCTGTCTCTCGGTCTCTCCTCTCCGGGCATCTCTGTTCCCGTCTCCCCTTGGGTTTCTCTCCCACTGACTCTCTCCTGCCTGTCGTGTTTCCTTCGGTGGCTCCGTGTCTGTCCCTTCGGCCCCGCGATGATGTGGTTGGCCTCAGTCTCCCCCCGCTGCGCCCTTGGAGCCCGACGTGGCCCTCGCTGACCCAGCAGGCTGCTCCTCCCCTCGGACCGCTCACCTTCGGGGGGACAGATGCACGGTCGGCAGAGGCCTTCTGAACACCGTCCCCCAGGGGCCACCCACTGCCCTTTGGGCTTGCCACTCTGCTTTTCCCAGTGGCCCCCAGGAGCCAGCGAGCCTGCAGAGAGGGGACAATCCTCCCAAAGGCTGCAGCCGACGAGGGGCTGGGCTGCCTTCCCGGCCCCAGAGCGCCCGGTCCTCCTGCCCCGCAGGCCCAGCATCGGCTGCAAACCAACAGCGGCCTTGCTGTTTGGCCAGACTCCCCCTTTTCTCTTCCTACCGTCCCCCCCCCCCCCCCCCCCCCCGCAGAAAGTATTTCTGGGCAGAAGGATCTGTCTGTCTGTCTGCCCGGGACAACGTGCGAGGCGCCCGACGACGCACCATGGTGACCAAGACAAAAACCCTGACCTTACGGAGCTTCTGTTCCAGCTGAGAAGAGGGAAGACAGCCAAACAACGAATTAGCTTAATGAATAAAGCAGCCATCAGACGAATCATTTCAGGGTGTGACGTGCAGCGAAGGAAATCAAGGGGGGGGGGCAGCGTTTGAGGGCGTGGAGTGGGGGGCGCTCAAAGAAGGTCTCCCCGAGGCACGCACGTTTGAATGGGAAGAGGGAAGAACTTTGCTTCTAGAACATTCCTGGGGCACCACCAAATCACACTCCACCAAACTGACCTGGGCTTTGCCGATCGGCGTCATTTCATTTTATTTGCTCATCAAATGTTTGCTGGGGACCCACTGCGTGCAAGGCACTGGGCCTGGACGCTGGGGACACTGAAGTGACCAGGACAGACCCAGTCGCCACCCGCCCGGGGCTCAGTCCAGGGGAGGAGCAGGGCCTCCAAACAAATGAACAAACATATTTCAAACAGTGGTGGCAAGTCCCATGACAGAAGTAAGACAACGAAGAGACGCGATCGAGTGTCTGCGAGACAAGAATTCGTGGGCAAGAGCGTGAGGACAAGCAGGGTGTTGGCAGGGTGTCAAAGCAGCGCTCCCGAGATCCTTAGGAATTCGGAAAGTAAAACGGGAATTTTCCAGTGGGGGAGCCTGCGTTGGGGGGGCGGGGACAGACACCGTGGTCACCGTGGGATCAAGGTTAACATCAAGGAGACACATCCGCTTCCAGGGGCTTGGCCTCCTGCACGGGGGACACATTGTCGTCCCCGCCTGGCCCCCCCACCCCGCTGCCATACACGGGATCCGGGTAGAGATGCCCAACCTGGGCTCATCGTGAGCCAATTCCAGATGGACCTGAACTGAGGGATGTCCCACAAAACCCGTGGCCGGTGCTCTTCCTAGGTGCCAAGGTCATAGAAGATGAGGACACTGTCCCAGAGCGCGGGGCGCCGCCAGGCAGATGTGCTGACAAGGTACAGGGAGCGGCTCTGGGTGGGATCCTGGGTCAGGGAGGGGACCCCCGCAGAGAAACCCGTCAAACCCGAATGAGGCCTGTAGGTTTGTTAGCAATGCTGTGCCCCCACTAGTTTCCTGTTTGTTTTTTTTTTTAAGATTTTATTTATTTATTCATGAGAGACACAGAGAGGGAGAGACACAGGCAGAGGGAGACGCAGACTCCCTATGGGGAGCCCGATGCGGGACTCGATCCCGGGACCCCGGGGCCACGGCCTGAGCCGAAGGCAGACGCTCAACCGCTGAGCTACCCAAGCATCCCAGTTTCCTGGTTTTGATCATCAGGCCGAGGTATGTAAAAACGTCACCACTGGGGAGAGCTGAGTGCGGGGTGTGCAGGGATTCTGGATTCCCTGCAGCGGGTCTCCATGAAGCCCTCGTGTAAATCTAAAATTATTTCATAACAAAGCTTTTAAAAGACCCAGACAGCCTTAAGGAAAAGAAGACGAAGGAGGAGAAAGAGCCTCAGAAGGAGCCGGTGGCTGGAGGGTGGTCAGGGGAGTCCTCTCTGAGTGAGTTGGCATTAAAGCAAGACTGGAGGGACGCCTGGGGGGCGCAGCGGGGGGGTTCAGCGATTGAGCGTCTGCTTGATCCCGGGGTCTCCCCCGCAGTGAGCCAGCTTCTTCCTCTGCCTGTGTCTCTGCCTCTCGTGAATAAATAAATACAATTTTTTAAAAAATTATTTCACTGAGGCAAATTTTTTAAAGATTTTATTTGTAAGGAATCTCTACACCCAACGGGGGGGCTCGAACTCACAACCCCGAGATCAAGACTCACACGCTTCTCCCACCGAGCCAGCCGGGTGCTCCTCAATGAGGCGAACCCTAGCAATTTGGTTCCTGACTCCCGCTTGCCACAATTCAAGTCCCCTGTAGCCACATGGGGTGGGAAGGGGGGAGGGACGGTGTTGGGTGCGCACAGGTCTAGAACATTCTGTCATCGCCAACAGTGGTATTGGACGGCCCTGCGCTGGGGAATTTTAAGCAAAGAGAGGGACGCAATCTGACAGCGAGTCTAGGAAAAGGCCTCCACTGCTGAGGAAAAGCAGCCAGTTTGGGGTTCACGGAGGCGGACTCTGGGAGTGCAGGGAGGATGCAGGGGGTGAGCATCCGGGTTTGGGGGAGCAGAGGCCCAGACCAGTGCAGTAGCCAGCGGGGGCGGAGCAGAGCTGTTTGGAAGCAGCATCACCAGGGAGTCCTGACCATTTGAGGGGGAAGAGGGGGACCCGGACTCTGCCTCGAGCCCAGGTGGAGGCAGGACGGCCCCCGACTCCGGAGAAGCAGCCAGTTCAGGGACAGACCCTGCGCTCTCTCTGGGCCCTGCTGACCTGGGGGGTCAGGGGAAGCCCAGGGGGCCACCCGGTCGGCAGGTGGCCAGTCGCGGCAGCAGCCCCGGGGGTGGCCCTGGGATCGCAGGGCGCTCGGGCCCAGCTGGCGACCGCCGGGCCGGGGTGTGACTTGTCAGGCGGCCGCGGAGCCGCGTCCCCAGGCTCAGAGGCACAGCTTGCCTAAATGCTAACAAGTTTTGCCTCCAAATGGTGGCGGGGTGTGCGCGTGTGTATGTGTGTATTTAATTCTGGAATGAATTTAATTCTAATTCCGCCGACTTTGGGGATGGGAAACAGCTGTCTTAATGAGTTAAACAGTGGGTTTAAAATAGCGAGCATCTGTTCGCCGTCTGAGCCAGCACCCGCCGAGGCCACTCCGAGCCTCTGAGCTCACGGTTCGGGGGCCCTGGTGGCGGCTCCGGGGACGGCGGGAGACATGACCTAGGATGTGGGTTCGAATCCAGCCACCCCCACCCCCGGGATTTCTCTGCACAGAGGGAACTGTTTGCCCGCCTCACCACACGGCACCCTGTGCCGGGACTGCAGCTGTCAGGCGGGCCCCCCACCCCCCATTACGGGTGCAACAGGCCCGTGAGCACAGACCCCCGAGCTTCACACGCTTCCCGGCTGTGTGGCCTGAATCACTCTGCGCCTCAGTGTCCCCGTCTGACAACGGAGGTGAGGACAATGCCTCACGCGGGGAGTCGGGAAAAAGTTTAGATGAGCTGCCACATGTTAAACGCAGTGCCTGGTAGACAGGAAGCGCTATGTAAATGCATAATGAGGGTGGGTTGGGTTTTTTAAGTAAATATATATATAATAGAAGTTGAAAGAGCAAAGAGGGCTAGGGATAGGACAGAAGAGGGTGATGGATCCCACAGAGGGGACTGGGTGGGGCTGACTTGCACAGGGAGGTCAGGGAGGTTGGGGAGGTGAGCCCTCCAGGCAGGGGGAAGAGCAGGTGCAAAGGCCCTGAGGCAGGACTATGTGCAAATAGCAAAGAGGCCAGTGCGGCTGCAGCAGGAGTAGGGCCAGAATTCGCACCAGGCTTCAGTTGCATTAAGGGGGTTTGAGCTTTATCCCAAAGGCACTAAGGAGGTGGTTTCGGGGTTGTGGGGGGGTGCAGGGAGCGAGATCTGATCTGCAGCCAGATGTAATGGCTCTCGTCCGGGCATTTGTGTACATTTACTGAGCATCTACCGGACACCTGGGCCTCCGGGGATGATAGGCAGGAACAGACCCCACGCGTGGCCAAGTTGAGGGAAAGGGAGACGCTGGGCACGCGCACGTGCTTCCATCCCAGTTCGACACGGAGCAGCCCCCGGTGACGCTCTGGGCACAGACAGCCCTGGGGTTGAATCCCAGCTCTGCCACTGTCCTACCATAGGATCTGTCCTCAGTTTCCCCTTCTTGTCGCTGAGTTGTCTCATGGATGGGGCAAGGTGCAGGCCTAGACCTTCACACGCACGCTCAGCCCTAATCCCTTCAACAGTGAACCAGGCGCCAACCATATGGCCCCGCGGTTTCACCCCCCCAGGGATTTACACTAGAGAAACCAGAGCCCCCCGCCCCCGTCCACGCAAAGGCTTGAGCCCTCGTGTTCAGGGCAGCGGTCGCCATCGCCCGGCCTGGCAGCTGCCCATGGGTCCGTCAAGCAGCGAATGAAGAAACAAGCGGTGGTTCATGCGCACCGTGGAACATTCCTCGGCCGTGAGAAGACACAAGAGTGCTCGGCCTGCAACGGCGCAGGGGAACGTCAGAGTCCTCAGAGTCCTGACACGGGGTGGGAGGGGCCGGGCACAAAAGGTGCACGCTCCAGGGCAGCTGAAAATGCAAACTAATTTATAATCAAAAACATAGGCTGATTAGAAATGACAAATACCCACCATTTGCTTTGACGTGGATGGAACTGGAGGGTGTTATGCTGAGTGAAAGAAGCCAATCAGAGAAGGACAAACAGTGTATGTTCTCATTCATTTGGGGAATATAAAAAATAGTGAAAGGGAATAAAGGAGAAAGGAGAAAAAATGAGTGGGAAATATCAGAAAGGGAGACAGAAAAAAAAAAAGAAAGGGAGACAGAAAACGAACTAGGGGTGGGAGAAGGGGAGGTGGGCAGGGTGGGGTGACTGGGTGCCGGGCCTGAGGGGGGCACTTGATGGGATGAGCACTGGGTGTTATTCTATATGTTGGCAAATTGAACACCAATAAAAAAAAAAATTTATAAAAAAAAAACATAGGCTGGGGGTGCCTGGAAAGGGGGTGCATGGGTGCATGGGACAGCAGGGAGGATCCACGGGGGGGGGGGGGAAACCCAGGGAACTTTGGGGGTGATGGATTTGATCACTGTCCTAATGGCTTTACGGGTGTGGGTGTGGGTGTGGGTGTGGGGGGGGAGACAGGGGGAGGGAGGGAGAGGGGGAGAGGGGGAGATGGGGAGAGAGGGAGAGGGGGAGGGAGGGAGGGAGAGGGATGGAGAGGGGGAGGGAGGGAGAGGGAGGGAGGGAGGGGGAGGGAGAAAGGGGAGAGGAGGAGGGAGAAGGGGGAGGAGGAGGGAGAAACGAGGTGGGAGAGGAAGGGAGACAGAGGGAGAGGGAGGAGGGAGGCGGAGAGGGAGTGAGGGGGAGGGAGGGGGAGGGAGGGGAGGAGGGAGAGGGGGAGGGAAAAAGGGAGAGGGAGGGAGAGGGAGGGAGGGGGAGGAAGGGAGAGGGGGAGACCCGGAGAGAGGGAAAGGGGGAGGGAAAGGGTAGGGAGAAGGGGAGGGAAAGGGGAGAGGGCGGAGAAAGGAGAAGGAGGGGGAGGGAGGGAGAGGGAGAGAACGCGCCCACTTGCACACCTCCGCCACTTGCAGGTGACTGCACACCGGCTACACCTTCATAAAGCCATAAAAACGGAATGAAATGACCACAAAACATTCACTTGGCCCAGCGCGCCCAGGGCGCAGGGGCCTCGGCCGGGTGGGGTGGGGACGTCATGGCTGTAACGGGGCACAGGCATGGGGGTGGGGTGGGGACCAGCTGGTCCAGGCCGGCAGCTTGCCCCCGCCCTCCTCGTCCCACACCCCCAGCCTGGGGAGCCTGCGCTGTACCCCGAGGCCGCGGAAAGTAATTTCTTAACGTGCCGCCCTCCGCCAACAAGACACAAGATTAATTACGGCCCCAAACACGTTGGGCACCACCTAAATATTTCATAGATCTGTGTGTGTGCTCGCACGCAGCCAGCGGGCTGACTCTGGGTTTTTGGGGTTTTTTTTATATATATACACTCTGCTGGTCTGTAAAGGAGCCTGCAGGCCGTAAATGTGGGGAGTCCCCCACCACTCCCCTCTGCTGCCTTTCATTCCTTCCCCTGCCAGAGGGACGTGGAGGGAATGGGGAGCCTTTGGCTCGGGGTTCGAGGAAGGGAGCGGTTCCCCTGGCGCCTCTGTGTGAGACAGCAGCTGTGCCGGCAGGATGTTAGAGGTGGCAGGGGTCGTGACCATGCCCTTGCTCTTGGTGACAAGTGGCTAAGAGCCCCCGTCCCTCCCCTCCCCACTCGTGTGACAGAAGTCTGCTGGGGCTCAGAGGGTGGCAGGTCAGGGGGGCAGACAGGATCGGGCCCGGAGCCAGTTCAGACCCCATGACTCCTGGGCTGTGTCACCTGGGGTGAGTGCCTTCCCCTGTCTGGGTCTCGGCTGCCCCATCTGCAAGATGGGCATAATGACAGTTCACGGGGCTGCCACGAGGCCTAAATAAGATCTAAAATCCCCTATAGGGATGCCTGGGTGGCTCAGTGGTCAAGCATCTGCCTTTGGCTCAGGGTGTGATCCCAGGTTCCCAGGATCGAGTCCCTCCTCGGGCTCCCCGCAGGGAGCCTGCTTCTCCCTCTGCCTGTGTCTCTGCCTCTCTCTCTCTCTGTGTCTCTCATGAGTGAATAAATAAATTCTTTTGAAAAATTAAAAATAAAATCCCATATAAAGCTCTCAGTGTGCATCCACAGGCACACAGCTGATGCTCCACATACCAGGAGGGAGGCATTATTACTGTTCGTTGTGCTCTGGGCCCTACCCGGGGAGCTGGGGATGGAACAGCAAAGGAGACAGTCCCTGCTCTTATATCCAGCCCCATGCTCAGACTTTACTTTCTTCTTCTTTCATCCTCGCACTTTGTATATGGAGGCTCACGGGGAATCAATGCAGAAGAATGCGGAAGAAAGAACTCGAAGAGGCCTCGACAATCTCAATGGCTCTTCTTTTTGCCGATAGGGAAACTGAGGCCCCGTGAGGAGCAGGGAGGGCTCCTGGGCCTCTCCCTCCGAGCCCAGCCCTCAGCCTCAAGAGGGACTCCGCATTTTCCCAGTCACGTCCCTGGCTGCCTTCAGCACTGCGGCCTCAGGAGCCGCCTGCCAGCAATTTACTAAATGTGACAGTGTCTTGGCCCCGATGATACAGCCTGAGCCAGTGGCATCTGCAGGCCTGTCACCTCCCACCCTGGGTCTGAGTGATGGACCGAGGGAGCGCGAGCTGGGCTTTTACCGTTTGCCAGGGCCCAGCTGGCCGAGTGCTTCCACACGCTTAGGGGACCGCTAGGGCCGCTCACCGACCCCGGGGAGGGACAGATCAGGGCCCCACTAGGCAGATTTGGAAACTGAGGCTCTAGGACAGGGAAGTAAGCCATCCTGGGTCACACGAGAACTTGTCTGAGTCCCCCCGAATGCCGGGCCCCGGGTGGGGGACTGTAGGCCAGCAGCCCGACACAGACCTGGGCCTGCCCTCCTGGGGCCCCTGTCCAGTGGGGAGGACGGGCAACGAGCAATAAACACCATACATAATTGTGGGGCGTGTTGGTAATAAATGCTACAGGGAAAAGCAGGAAGAGGGGTACAGGATGCCAGAGACAGAGGAGACTGGATGCTATAAACAGAGGAGGAGGCCTCACTGAGGAGGTGACACCTGAGGGTGGTCACGAGAGGGGTCACGTGGGTACCCGGAGGAAGGGCACTGTGGCAGAGAGTCCGCCCGTGCAAAGGTCCTGGGGCAGGGCTGGGCCTGGTGTGTCGCAGAAGCAGCGAGGAGGCCCCTGTGGCTGGCGCCGAGTAAGCAAGTGAGCGAGGAGCCAGAGAGGCCGGGAGGGCGGAGGGGGGACAGGGCAGGTCGTGCCTTGAGGACACCAGAGAGGACACCAGCGAGGAGAATTTGGGGCTTTTCCCCCAGGGGAGGTGGGAGCCCCAGGGCTGAGGAGGGCAGGACCTGACCCGGGTGCTCACGGGCACCCCCTGGAGGCCACCGCGGGGAGGGCGGACGTGGGGAGTCGGTCAGGGCGGGTGCCCCCACGGGTGACAGAGTTACATGAGTCAATGAAAGCGGAGGAGGGCGCAGATTTAGCACAGGTGTCCTGGGAAGATGCCCAGAGCTTTGAGTGCTCGGGGAGCAAGAAGCAACCGAGGAGAGATCCCGGGTAAGAAAGAACATTCCAGGCAGAAGGCACAGCCAGGGCCAAGGCCCTGAGGCAGGCACACGCAGGGACTATGTGAAGAGCAGCACGGAGGTGCAGTGAGGTGGGGGGTGGGGTGGGAGGAGGACTCAGATCCCGGCCACGCGGAGCCCCGTGGCCCCAAGGGCAATGGGGAGCCGGGGAGCAATGGGGGGCTGTGAGCAGGGCAGGGACACCGTGTGGTGGAGGGTGTGGGAGGCCAAATAGCATCCCCCGAAAGACGTCTGCATCCTAACCCCTGGAACCTGTGACTACACCTTCCATGGCATAGTGGGGTGAGTAGGATCCCCCCAGACTCGGGTCCACAGGGGCCTGCACATGTAACTAGTTAAAGACCCCGGCACGAAATCAGCCTGCGCCCGGGGCGAGCCCTAAATCCCATGACTGGCGTCCACATGAGAAGAGGGGAGGACACAGGGACAAGGACACAAGCGGGCAGCAGAGATGGAGGGACCCTCCCCTAGAGTCTGGGGTGGGGGAGCACGGCCCCACCCACGCCTTGATCTCCGGCTTCTGGAGAAATCAGTTGTTGCTGTGTTAAGCCACCCAGTCTGCGGGTTCTTGGTCGCAGCAGCTTCAGGAAAAAGGAGATTTGCAAGCGTGACTGGATTAAGGATTTTGAGACGAGGAAATTCTTTTCGATTAACAGTTGAGCCCAATATGATCACCTGGGTCCTCGCGGAGGGAGGCAGAGGGTGGGAGGCCCGGAGGTGGGCAGACCCTGCGCAGGGAGGATGGAGGAGGGGCTTCTGGAAGGTGTGGGGGGGGGGACGGGGGCTGGAGCCGGGTCTCCCTAGGGCCCCAGGTGGAGGTGGGGGGACCGGCCCTGCCCATGCCTGCGTTTTTCAGCCTCCTGAATCCACTGTGACCTCTGGCCGCCAGGGGGTAAGATAATATGTTTGTGTTGTTTCAGCCACGAAGTGTGTGGTTACAGCAGTTGTTACAGCAGCCACAGGGAGCTCATACGGACGGGGTTATTTTATGGGTTTTTTTTTTAGGATTTTATTTATTTATTCATGAGAGACAGAGAGAGAGAGGCAGAGACACAGGCAGAGGGAGAAGCAGGCTCCATGAAGGGAGCCCGACGTGGGATTCGACCCCAGGTCTCCAGGATCAGGCCCTGGGCCGAAGGCTGCGCTAAACCGCTGAGCCACCCAGGGACTCCCCCTGATTTAAGAGCATTAATACTAGTTTGGTCGGGACACCAAACTAGATGTCCACCTGCTGGTGAGTGGATGCAGAAAACGTGGTCCATCACGCTCTGGAATATTATTCAGCCCCAACAGGATCGAGGCACCGACACACACTGCCCCAGGGACGGACCCTGAGCCCATGACAGGCTCGAGGAGGGAACCAGACACAGAAGGCTCCACGGGGTGAGTCCACGTGTGTGATACGTCCAGGCTCGTCCGTGGACAGGAAGGGGGCTCGTGGGGGCTGGAGGCTGGGGGAGGGGATGGGACGTGATTGTTAACGGGTACAGGGTTTGCCTTTAGGTGATGGAATATTCTAGAACTAGATACAGGTGGTCGTCGCACAACACTGCGAAGATACTAATTGCCAATAATGGGACATTTTATGTTACTCACATTTCGCCCCAATAACAAACGCTTTTGAAACATAAAACAAATTAATATTTAGGGGGACTCAGTCTTCTGGGGTGATGGAAATGGTTTGGAACGAGAGAGAAGTAGGGCGACCTTGGGAATGAACCCCACTGGACTGGTTAATTTCGTGTTATGGTTAATTTCCCCTGGAGTTAAAAAATAATAATAATAAAATAAAACAAACTAAAATCCTGCAGCAGCAACCTGTTTGCCTTGGGTGAGCCCCGTGGACAAGCTGGTGCAAATGCTTCCGGAACTTTCTCGTCCCGTGTCATTGTTCTGCAGCTTCCTCCTCTCGCCCCAGCCGCGTGCCCCACACATGGATCCACGTGGGCTCACATGGCCCACCCCTCCTCGATCATCATCGCGCCTGCCTAGGGTTCCTTCAGTCAGGTCACGGGGGGGGGCCGCCCACCCCCTGGCGGTGGGTTTCTGGTGCTTTGTGCCTCGACGCCCAAGCAAACGGGATGGGACACGTCTCTGTCGCTGTAGGAGGGGGTAGGGGCCCAGTTCGGTTTATTCTGAGTTCCACGGAGGGCTGCTGGCATGTCCCACTGTCCCCACGTGTGTGAACATGCTTGTTCCATGTCCTCTCCCTTCTTCCCCTGTTCAAAATCCTCCCAGGGTTCCCTAGCGCCCCTGGATTAAAACCCCAAGTCCGGGATCCCTGGGTGGCTCAGTGGTTTAGCACCTGCCTTTGGCCCAGGGCACGATCCTGGAGACCCGTGATCGAGTCCCACGTCGGGCTCCCGGCACATGGAGCCTGCTTCTCCCTCTGCCTGTGTTTCTGCCTCTCTCTCTCTCTCTCTCTCTCTCTGTGACTATCATAAATAAATAAAAAAATTTAAAAAAACAATTATTAAAAAAAAAACCCAAGTCCTCCCTGCAGCCCAAAAGGCCCCACATGACCTACCCAGCTCCCCCTCCCTCCCTCCACCTGGCTCCCTCTGCTCCAGCCACTTGGGGCTCCAGTTCATGCCTGGCAGGGCCCTGCCCCAGGGCATTTGCACGAGCTGCACCCTCTGCCCACCCGCTTCTCCAAGCCAACTCCTCATTTTGCAAATCGCAGCTCCCATGCCATTTGCTCATCCCAAACATACGGAGGGGAGCGCGACAGGTGAGGGTGTCTGAGAGAGAATGTGAGCCCATCCAAGGGGAGAAGCCAGGCGGAGACTGGGGAGGAGGGGGTGGGAAGCGGGGTCCCGGGCCCCCCACGTGCGCGGGTGTAGGGAGAGAGGGAGTGGGAGGCCAAAGAGGCTGCCGGGGCTGGGTGGGGACAGCGGGGCGCTGTCGTGTGGACCCCCACCCCCTACCAATGTGCTAGCTCTCGCACATCAACACTCGCCAGAGATGCGGGAAATATTTTCTCTCCGGCTGACACTTTTGGCAAAATACAATTGCTCCCGCTTTTTTTTCTGTGCAAAAAACATGTCCATCAAAACCGTCCCTGCGGTGCCTGCAGGAAAAGGAGGCCGCTGGATTTGGTCCGGGGATCGCAAGAAGGGCTCCGGGGAAGGGGAGAGGCAGCCGCCTCCCCTCTCCCTGCAGTTGGGGGGCGCCACGAAAGCCCTAAGAATAATAGTAACATAGGGGCTGCCCCTGAGCACTGGGTCAGGGCCAGATGCTCCCCGCGCCGCAGCAGCTCCACGAGGACCATGATCCCCATTTTCCAGATGAGGACGCAGAGCCCAGAGACAGGAAGACACATCCCCCGCCCCCAACAAGGTCACACAGCAGAGTCCAGGTTTGAAACCCAGACCCTTCCCAGCTTCCCCCCAAGGATGCCCGGAAGGGGCTCCCTCCCAGACCAGAGAAGGGAGGAAAGGCAAGAGAGGCCAAGGGACCAGCAGACGCAGGGTGCTTCCAGCACGTTCCATTCAACAGCTTCCGCTGCATCCAGCAGCCCTCAGTTAAATCGGTCTGTGACTATGTGGAGCCTGGAAGAAGCCACATCCGCATCCGGGGAGAGGACACCCCTCACCCACAGCCACAAAGGTAATGGGGACGGGGTGTTCTTGGAGTCCACCAGCTGGCCCGGCACACCTTCTTCGACGGCCTACATCATCAGTCGCATCTGAGTCCCCACAAACCCCAAAGCCAGGGGTAAACCGTGGCGGCAGCTGTGCAACCTCACGCAAGTCGCTTCACCTCTCTGTGCCACACACTCCCTGTTGGTTAAGATAGAAAAAAACCCCAATCTCTACCCTTCCCTCCCCCCGACCCCATTAGGACAGTTACTGTTCCAGAAACACTTGGGACATGGCCTGTCACACAGCAGGTGCTTAGAAAAATGTGGAATCTAATCAGCTCGGTGATTCCTGACCAGGGATGGGGCCGCGGGGGTGCACCGCCCTCGCTGCCCACCCGCCCCGCGCAGGGAAGGGTGCAACCTCCAGCAAGGCAACGGGAAGATGGCTCTGGTCCTGGAGTCCCAGCTGCTGCCTGTTCTCATGGCAAGGGATTGACTTTTCTAGAATGTCGCCCCTCCTCCTGGTTTCCATCCGGAGCCAGCACCGCCGCATAAATCCCGCTTTACGGCTGTTATTGACGGGGAGCGAGGAGAGCAGCCCTAGCAAGGCCCAATTAATTTTCCCGTCTGGCATCTGTGCGCCGGGTGAATTTCTGAGCTCCTGGGGGGGGGGGGGGGCAGAGCGAGCTGGGGACAGGCGAGGCTGAGGACAAGGTCGCGGGCGGGCGGGAGCATTCTGGACCCCCCATCCGAGGAGCACTGTCCGGGGAGTCCCGGATTCCCAGCCCCAGGGCTCTTGCTCGGGAGTGTAGAAGAGGAGATGATGGCTCGACATTCTGAGTGTACGGGCGGCAGGGGTTCGCGGTTTGTAATTAGGATAAAGCGAGAGTTTCACTGCAGAGCCGTTTGAGCAAAACACACACACACGAAGTGAAAAAGGGAGGAAGAGCTTGCCTGCGGAGGGAACGGCCTGTGCAAAGGTCCTGGGGCAGGACCTTGCTGAAGTGTGTGGGAGGGACTGCAAGGAGAGGGATGGAGGTGCAAGGGGAAGAGAGGGAGGAGGGGAGGGCAGGGAGGGGATGGGCTGGGGCTTCTGGGCCCCGATAGAGACTTGGGCTCCCCCCCACCAGCACCACCCTCCCGAGGGAGGTGGGAGCTCTGGAGGCCGGTGGGCAGGGGAGGCCAGGGCCTGACTCGGGAGCTCGCGGGCGCCCTCTGGCCGCCGTGAGGAGAACATGTGGGGGATCCGCAATGAAAACACGACCCGGATCTTACATTCTCCCCAAGCTGTGAGCCCAGGGCCCCCTCGCTGCTGCCTCCAAAGAGGAAAATTAGCGGGTGTGAAGAGGTGTTAAGAGACCGTGGGCGGACCCTCTGTGAAAGCAGAAACGGGGTGTCGGTGCTGCGCCCCCCGTGGAAGCCAGGGCTTCGGAGCAGTGAATGTGTCTCGTGCACCTATGGAATTGCATTTCTAATTTATTTCATTTTTTAATTAATTTTTTAAGATTGTGATGACACGTACAAAAAACTCACCATTTTGACCATTTCTACGCACGCAGCTCAGGGCACGAAGCACACTCACCCCGCCGTGCACTCACCTCCACCCTCCGTCTCCAGAACCTTCCATCTTCCCACACGGAGACCCCATCCCCAAGAAGCATTGACCCCTCGCCCCCTGCCCCACCCCTGGCTCCCACCACCTCCTCTGTCTCTGTGGACGGGCCTCCTCTGGGGAACCTCCTGGGAGTGGGGTCCTGCAGGAGGAGTCCTTCTGGGTCTGGGTCCCCTCCCTGAGCCAGGTGTCCTCGGGGTCCGTCCACACGGGGGCAGGTGTCGGGGTGCCTTCCTTCCCGAGGCTGAATCATACTTCGTTGTGGGGATATATCCCACATTTTATTTATCCGGTCACCTATCAACAAACCTTTGAGTTGTGTCCACCTTTTGGCCAATGTGGACAAGGCTGCCATCAACCTGGGTGTCCAAATACCTGCCTGAGTCCCTGCTGTCAATCAGATTGTATTTAATTTTAATTAAGTTTAAATAGCCCCATGTAGCTACTGGCTACTGTATTGCACTGTGTGCCTCTAGAAGGATTGAAAGAGAATTGAGAGTAAATTCTCATTCTTCCGTGTAATACGACACCCCGTCTGGGCCAAAATGACATCTTACAAGCCACCGGTGTTTATTAGCATCCCCCACGATAACCTATAGCCTGGGGTGGACACAGCCCAAGGGCTTTGGAGACAGTGGAAGAGACTCCTGGGCCCATGGCTTTTTCCTCCCCAGGGAAGGTCTGGACCCCACAGGCCTGGGGTGATGGCCACCTGTCCTTGGCCACCCCTCTCTGGTTGTTATCACCCAACCCTGCCTATAAGAGCCACACCCCACAGCATGGCCACACCTCACCCAGTGGCCGTGGGCCTCATTTGGGTGCCCGGGGAGGTTGAGTGGGGGAATCTGGCACTCCTTGTATGTCACCTGAAAAGAGCCCTGAAGGAAATGCTTGAGTGGAGATGTATCAGTGAGCTACTGCTGCGTAACAAAGTACTCGAAACACAGCAACTGCAACCAACACATTTATCATCTCAGTTTCTGTACGTGAGGAATCCAGGCCCGACTTCCCTGGGTGCCCCGTTTCAGGGTCTCTCACGAGGCTGCAATTTTGGTGTCAGCCGGGAGAGTAGTCTCGACTAGGAAAGGATCTGCTTCTAAGCTCACTCAGGTTGTTGGCAGGAATTATTTCCTTATGGCTGGAAGCCTGAAGTCCCTGGATTCTTGCTGACTGTCAGCGAGACGTTGTCCCCAGCTTCTGGAAGCCACCCAGTTCCTTGCCACACGGCCCTCTTCACGGGCTGTTCCCAACATGACCACTTGCCAGTAAGAGAGAATAAAGGTGGCGGGTCGGCTAGCAGGACAGAGGCTTATATAAGGTAACATATCAGGGATGTGGCATCCTGGCCCCTCTGCTGTAGTTTACCAATTAGAAGCAGGTCACAAGGGTGCCGGGGTGGCTCAGCGGTTGAGCCTCTGCCTTCGGCTCAGGCCGTGATCCCACAGTTCTGGGATCGAGTCCCACGTCGGGTTCCCCGCAGGGAGCCTGCTTCTCCCTCTGCCTGTGTCTCTGCCTCTCTCTGTGTGTCCCTCATGAATAAATAAATAAAATCCTTAAAAATAAATAAAAGAAGCAGCAGCAGCAGGTCACAAGTCCCACCCACATGCAAAGGGAGGGGTCACACAAAGGTGTGGACACCAGGAACAGGAATCCTAAGAACCTCTTGAGGCTCTGTCTGCTACAGGAAACAAAGGGACAGGGCTCTGGGCCCCAGTGGGGTTTCGGGTATGGAAGGAAGGAACAAAAAGAGGAGGCGGGAGGAGCTGAAGGTAAGAGTGATTGGAAATTGGGAGAAAGACATTAAATCCCAACATATTTTTATCAGTCCCTATTTTCCCAGGCCCCAGAGGGTCTGATTCACCCCGGAGGAGTGGGCGTCAGCAAGGGTTCCCTAGAGGAGGAAGCCCCTGCACTGCCCCCTAAGGATGGGATGGAGGCAACAGTGAGATGCGGTGGCAGGTTCTGGGAGGAGGGACCTACAAGGACAAAGTGCTGGAAGCTTTAGGGAGAGAGATGCACCTGCAGAGTTGTGTCGTTGTGCAAAGGGGGCGAGGGCCTGAGGCATCACATTGCTTTTGAGGGAGGCCACAGTGTACCCATAATACCGAGGGGGAGACTGAGGCCCGGGGAAGGGGAGTCACTTTCTCCAGGTCACATGGCTGGGAAGAGGAGCAGCCCCATTTAGGAAACAGATGCTTGAGGTCCTGCTTTGCCCTCCTACCCTCACTCTGACACCCCCTTGATGACCTCAAGGTTAACAATCGCAGCAGCAATCGTGCCAGCCGTGACGTCTGTTGAGCCTTATGTGCCAAGTCCTACTGTCGATGCTGTACACGCACCAGGGTCAGCCCAAGGTCAAATGCAGCCCAGCACCTGTTTTGTACATTTTTCAATGGCTGGAGGAGAAAAAAATATCAAAGGATAATATTTTGGGATGTACAAAAATGATATGAAATTCAAGATTCAGGGCCCGCGAATAAAGTTTTATTGGCACACGGCCATGCCCATTTGCTCACGTGTGATTGAGGGCAGCTTCTGCACAAGGCCAGAGCGGATCGTACAGCCTGCAAAGCCCAAACTTTTGACTTTCTGGCCCTTTGCGGGGATTCGAGGGTCCCTGCGGTTCGTGTACTCACTCCTTTATTACAGCTTTATAAGTTAGATGCTATTGCTTTCTTTGGGGAAACTGAGGCAGGCAGGGTTGAGCGGCTCTGCTGCGGTCTCAGTGGATGAGTGGCCAAGCAGGGACTGGAACCCCAGGCTGCTGGACTGCCTGTGTGGCGCTCTCAGCTCCCCACCCCGCCCACCTGCTCAGGCCCCCCAGCCCTCCCCTCAGCACTGAGGGTCCAGGAGCATCTGGGTCCAGCTCTTTCTCCACCCCCCCACCCCCGGAGCCCACGGAGGAAGCGGGTGGTCAGCAAGTGCACAAGACAAGCTTCCCCCGGACCATCCGGGAAGACGGCCAATTAGGAGCAAATCAATTAAACAAACTCAGTGGCGGCTGCTGCCCTGTTTCTCCGACCTCAGCCCAGGGGCTCACGCTCCGGGTCTGGCGGACGTGGTCGGGTTCAAGCAAACGCATCTGTGGGCAGATCTGCGAAGGGGCTGCGGGATCAGGACTCCATCCAGAGAACCCAGACCCGGGCCCCTGGGAGCCTCGATATTGGATCGTCTAATCTGAACCCCCCGTGGGGAAGGTGGGGGGGCGGCTGCCGTGTGAGTTAACCCCGGGAGACGGGAGCCCGTTCATCCGCACAAGATGAACTGCTCGCTGGGACTGGCAGTGTGAGGGGAGCGGTGGGAAAAGAAGGCTATAATTTGCTCATTTTGCCTGTCAATCAAGTAATGAAGTTTGCTGTTTCTTTGTCGTACGCCGTGGGAGAGATCTGACACCTGGAAAGGGAATGTCACCGTGCAGGCCCTTCTGCTCTGCACAAACCCGGGCTGCTGTGAAGGCAGCACTGCTGCGGACATCTCGAGAGGCGTCTACACGGAGCCTGAGAACAGAACAATGCGGAGAAAGCAGAGCGGAGGGACCGAGAGACGTGGGCTCCTGGATCCAGCCACGCCTGAAACTCACATACACCCGGACTTTTCACTTGCAACCTGGGTTTTTATCCTTACGGCTTATGAGTGGTAACAAATAATGCTCTCGCCGAGTAGTATTTCCTGATCATCACCTCCCGGGGTGTGGAAGGTTACCTCATTATTCAACAAATTTCATGCGCCTTCTTCCCAAACGCCACAGGGAGCCATATATTTCCCGGTGCCACTCATGTCAGGCCCTGCCCTGTGATGCGCTTTGGCCAAGGCGATGCGAGCAAAAGCGACAGAGTGACAATGCGGAGCCTAGGCTCCAAGAAGGACTGCGTGTTTCCGCACGCCCTCTTGTGTTCCTGCCTTTGGCCGTGAGACGAAGGTGTCAGTGTCGTGAGGAGTCACTAATCCGAGGGAGGTCAGAAAAACATGGACTAGGGGCACCTGGGTGGCTCAGCGATTGAGCATCTGCCTTCGGCTCAGGGTGCAACCCTGGGGTCCTGGGATCGAGTCCCACACTGGGGTCCCCGCAGGGAGCCTGCTTCTCCCTCGGCCTGTGTCTCTGCCTCTCTATGTGTGTCTCTCATGAATAAATAAATAAATAAATAAAATCTTTAAAAAAATAAAAAGAAAGCAAGCAAGCCTGCCTTTATTTTATATCCTGCAAAGCCCTGCCCAGTTAAATCACGGCCCCGGCGAAGAAGACACTTCCTGATTGCAGAGACGTTAAAACGGGAAAATTGCTTACCATCAATTCAGTGAAACATGGTGTGTTCATTGTTTCGTGACTGTCTCTCCTGCTAGACCCGAGAGGCAGGACGTTGCTTGTCATGGTCGCTGAGCACCAAACACAGGGCCTGGCACACAGCAGGCGCTCAATACATGCTGGCTGAATGAATGAGCGAAGTGTCTGGCCTGATGCCAAGGAGTTTCAAGCACGGTCTCACGTCATCCTCGCCGCACAGACCGTGGGGCTCTGCATTTTCCGAGGGGAAACAGGCTTCTAAAGGGAGAGTGACTCGTCCAAGGTCACGCAATCACACCTGAGACTGACCTCCCGGCTGAGGCCGGCCTCCCGCCTGCTGGTTCCAGCCTCGCCCCAACACCCTGCTCCGCCAGCCACGCTTCCCCAGAACCTGTCTCGTGGAAACCAAATCACGCCCGCCTGAAAGTCGACATCGAAATTACTGCCGAGCCCTTGACTCCGGGTAATTAAGAGCATTTTGGGACGCCTTGCTTGATTAAAAGCAGATCATCCGTTCAGAATGAAAATTCAGAAGGCAAATTGCTTTTGTTGCCTTCACGATGCTATTTTAAACGCACGAGGCTCTCGAGCTAATAAAGGCCCGTCACTCGGGCTGTCGGCCTGCTCAGGCCCCGCGTGCTCGGCTCCCCCACTGCTCTTTACCGCCGCCGACCACGCGGCGCCCAGACCCGGAGGGACCCCTGTCCGGCCGTCGCCCCAAGACTGCTCCCATCTCGGGCATGCCCGTAGGTTTGCCTGGCCCCCACCTGGCCCCACCACCCACCACGGGCTTTACCCTCTCCTCCTGGGCCCCAGCCTCCAGTCTGGAGCCTTTCCAGAGGGCTCCCCAAATCCGATCGGGCTGCCCGCTGCCCACCTTCACCCAGCTGCCCCTCCTTCCACCTCCAGACTCTGCACGGAGGCAGCTCCCCTAATCTCCAGGCCTGGGGCCCTCCTGTGGGCTCTTGGGCTGCTGGTGCGCTCCCCGCCCCCAGTTCTGCCTCTCAGCATCTCTGTTCTCACTGCCCAGTCATGTGTCCCCTCCCTCCCCCAGATCAGGAGCTCTGGGGGGACAGGGCTGGGTCTCTTGTGGTCACTGCTGCTGCCCCCAGTGCCTAGAACAGATCATGGCAATGAGGACATAAAAAAAAAGAGAATGAATAAATGAGTGAATGAACAAGTATGTTGGCGTGGGAGGAGCCAGGGACCCCAGACATCAGGCTCTCAGAGAGCCGCCCCTGCTCAGCTCTAGGGCTCACCACCTGCAGGCCTAGAGACCCCCTCCTTCCCAGCCCATGACAGGGACCCCCACCGGAGCCAGCCCCTCAGTCCCCTGTGCAGGGGGGTGCAGGCCCTGGTGCCCGGGAGGCTGAGGGCAGGGGGTCGGGGGGAGGAGGCGGCTGGATTCCAGCAGAGGTGAGGTGGGAGCTGCTGCTGGGCATCCATCCAGTTCCAGCGAGGGTCACAGTCACAACCTAACAACGTTGCCATTCGGGGTGGAAAATGCAAGGGACCAGCTGACAACATCTAGGAGTGTTTAAACCACAAGTATAACGACTGTGGCCCGACCAAGACATTTCTAAGATTTAATAATAATGTAAAGCAGTGGTTCTCACAGGGGGTTGACGGGGCGGTGGGGGGGAGGATCGACCATGCCGCCCCACCCCAGGCACAGTGGCCAGTGGCCATCTGGAGGCTTCTGTAGTTGTCACAACTGGGTTGAGGGTGCTCCTGGCATCAAGCGTATCAAATGGGGTTGGGGGGGGTCAGGGATGCTGCTCCGTGACCCCAGGGCGACAGCCCCCTGCAGGGTCGAGGGGAGGTGATGAGTCCCTGATGCCAGCTAACGTTTAGGGACGCTCACTCCACACCAGGCTTCTCCGGGGGCTTTTCTAGTTGAACTTCCGGCGAGGTGGGCAGAAACACCAACCCATTTTCCAGATGCGGGAAATCCAAGGCCCGGAGCTGCAAAGTCAGGTCACCAAGGTCACACAGTCTGTGAGAAGGTCAGCCACACGAGGACAAGGAATGTGGCCTCCCTCTCATTCCCGCCCCGGGGCCCTGCCCACCCACCCCCACCCCCGCCCCCAGCCACACACACACACACACACACACACACACACACAGCAGGTGCATGAGAACGGAGCTGGGCTTCCAAGCCAGGTGACATTCTGGAATCCAGGTTGTTGTGACCCCAAGCCTCCCACCCAGCTGAGCGACCCTTCGGCTGGTCCCCCTGGTGTCCCTGCAGCTCTGGGGACAGCTGAGCCCCCAGGGCTAGATAGAGGCCTTCGGATTCCAGCCTTCCGCTGGGGGGGCTACAGCTTAACTGCCCTATTGTGGCCTCTGAAAGCGGAGCAGGTGCCGGCGGCTTTGCCAGGAGGCTGCGGGGCTGCCTTTGTGCCCGAAGCCGGTGGAATCCTCTGCTCTGCTCGCGCGGCCTCCTTTCAGGCCACGTTCCACCTTTGCTGCCACATTCTTGCCTCAGAATCCCCCATTCTGCGCGGCCAGCCCAGAACGCGGGCGCCTTTGTTCGGCTTTTCTTGGCCTTGTCTGCGTTCATCGCTTCCTCCGGGAGCTGTGGGAGGAGGGGGGCTAGGGGGGGTTGGCGAGAATAAATAAATGTGGAGGGTAAAATAAAAGAGATGCTCCGAGCTTCGGGCCCAGGTTGCACGGAAGGGGATTTTCGCCTGGCACTTTGAGATACCGACAAAGGCGGGCGCGGGGTGCGGCGCAGGCGGGGGTGGGTGGGGGTCGGGGCGCCTTGCGGGCGGGCGGTCGCACCGGGCCTGGCAGCTGCAGCCAGACAGTCACAAAAACAAATTCATCGGGCCTGTCTCCGCAAGATCTGGCCACCAGACGTTCGTTAACGCGTGCCAGGGGCGCCCACCATCAGCCCCCCCCCCCCCGGGGGCCTGGAGAAGGCAGTCAGGCTGCAGGGGGTGGGCACCAGCCGGAGGTTGGATCAGAGGTTTGGGAAGCAGAGACCCCCTGGGGGCCAGTGTCCTCTCTCCTCTTGGCTTGCTGTGTGACCTTGAAGTATCTGCCTGCGGTCTCTGTGCCTTGCTAATAATCAACCCCTGATGTCCCCACCTTGGAGGGAGGTGCTATCTGGGAGCGAGCAGAGAGTGGAAGGTGCTTGCCCAAGTTCAGCCAGCCACCCGGAGGTAAGCCCTTTGTTCAGGGCTCCTTAGGGTAAGGACGAGAGGAGAGGCCACGGAGGCTGGGCAGGGTGTCCCCACTGAGGACAAAAGCCACCTTTCCAGCATCATCACAAGGATGGTTCCCAGATGGCCTCTGGAGCCTCCCCTCCCCCTCTGTAATAATAATGCATCCAAAAAAATAAAAAGTAATAATAATAATGCATCCACTGGATGTCGATTAGTTCAGTTATTCAGGCCACAAAGTGACTGAGCTTCTACCACTTACCAGGCTGTGTGCTGGACACTAGGGACAGAGACCAGGGCAGAAGGGCCCAGCCTTCCAGCTCCAGGGTGACGGGGGCTTTCCTGGGGACGCAGGGGCACATTTGGAGTAACTCAAGTCATCAGGAACTGTCCCCTGGGGCGGGGGCGGGGGGCGGGGAATGACTGGTCTTCTTGGTCTTCGTCGGTGAGCAAGAAAAAGCCAAGGAGGGAGGGAAGGAAGGAAGGAAGGAGAGAGGGAGGGAGGGGAAGAAGAAAGGAAGGAAGGAAGGAAGGAAGGAAGGAAGGAAGGAAGGAAGGAAGGTAGGAAGGAAGGAAGGAAGGAAGGAAGGGAGGAAGGGAGGGAGGGAGGGAGGGAGGGAGGGAGGGAGGGAGGAAGGAAGGAAGTCCCTAGGACATGATGGCCGAGGCGCTCAGGGCACAGAACAGAGGCCACAGCCGACCTGGGCGAGTGGAGACGAAGATGAGGGGAGCCCAGCCCTGATGCCGCCTTGGCTGCCTCGGAGCGTGTTGTCGCGGTGCCGGCTTCTCTTTGGGGCTCTCCACCGCCGGGGGTGGGGGGGTGGGGGGCGGATATCAGGCGCGTCCACTCCCATGTCTCAGATGGGAAAACAGAGGCAGCTCAGTGGCCAGAGAGGCAGGGGCCAAGGTCGCAGGGCAGGTGGGGGCCACAGAGGTGAGAGGTCCGACCTGAGTGTCCCGGGGCTGGACCCTGGTGCGGGCAGGGCTGCTTCCTCCGGGGCCCCAAGGAGACCCTCTCCCGCCCCTTCCTGGCTTCCAGAGGCGGCTCCCCCGGCCCCTCCCTCCAGCCTCTGCTTCCAGCCTCCCGTCTCCTGTGACTCCGACCCCCCGACTTCCCCGATAAGCACTCTGGTGCTGACATCGGGTGCTCCGGGCACCCAGGATAACCCCCATCTGAAGAGCCTTAGCCTGATCCCACCTGCGAACTCCCTTGGGCCTTGGAAGGGAGCACAGTCCGTCCACCCTCTGAGGGGGCTCGGCCCAGATGGGGTCGGAAGAGGGGGTCCGGGCAAAGCCTTGGCATCAGGGGACCTCTGATGGGGACCAGTTTCCCCATCTGTCAATGGGCATCAGTGGTACACCTTGACCCTTGGGGTCATCAAGAAGTCGCGCTCAACCATGTAACACCAGATATTCAGCCGTGACCAAGACACGCGCACGGTCTCTGCGCCCACGGGCAGGACGATGGACATGGGGGGATATGAGCGACGCTGGTGGGGTGGAGCAGAGTGGGATGGGGAGGGCCTCTCTGAAAGGGGAAACCTGGGATGGAACAGCCATATAAAGACATGGGGGAAAGGTGTGCCAGGAAGTGGGGATGGTAAGTGCAAAGGCCCTGAGGCAGCTCACTGCCTAGCAGGTTTGAGGACCAAATAGGAGACAGGAGAGATTGTTCCAGGGAGGAATAGCTCAAGGATTCATGAAAGATGTAGGGTTGCAGCCTGGGCAAAGACCGGGAGCTTGACCAGCCTGGAACAGAGCGGTGCAGCAGCCCAAGGGCAGCTGGTGGACAGAATGGGGGGCGCCGGAGGCAAGCTCACGGAGCTCCAGCATTCAGAGCCTCAACTTTGCCGGTGGCCCGGGGGCAGGGGGGTGGCCAGGAGGGCTGTGAGCAGGAAGGGTCCTCCAGTGGTAGATGCCAGCCTGCCCACCTCTGGATCCCAGATCTGCCACTGTCATGCTGTGTGGCCCCGGGCAAGTCACCTCCCCTCCCTGGACCCCGTTTCCCGCATCTGTAAAACGGGGACAACGGTGGCCCCAACACCACCGAGGAGCATGAGGATGAAACGAGCAAATGCACCCCAAGCTCTGGGCTCGGGGCACAAGATGGCAGATGCCAAAGGGTCGTTCCCTTCGGGGCAAAAGGCACCCCTGAGGCTCCCGCGCCCCCTCCTGTCCCGCCCCCTGGTTTTTATCGTCTTTGATGACTCGAGAGCCCATGTTCCCGGGGTGGGGAGTCGCGTCATCAGGAGATGAGCCACTAGGGCCTGAGCTCAACACAGCCACCCCTGTGCCCCCCCATCTGCTCACAGGGGGCGGGGCACAGAAGCCTCAGTGGGGGGGCAGGACTCATGACAGCTCTGCTCCCGGGGGGTGCCCCTGTGTTTGCAAACCATTTAATAACACGCCCCAAACCGTTCTGTCACCCGGAGGCAATGAAAGGAGGCGGTTTGCGCAGATGTCATTTCTTCTCCTAAGATAGTGAGGAATCATGGGGCGTCCAGGGGTGCTCAGGGGTCGAGTGTCTGCCTTTGGCTCAGGGCGTGACCCCGGGGTCCCGGGATCGAGTCCCGCATCAGGCTCCCCCGCAGGGACCTGCTTCTCTCTCTGCCTGTGTCTCTGCCTCTCTCTCTTTGTCTCTCATGAATAAGTAAATAAAATCCGGGAGGTGGGCAGGGGGATGGGGTGACTGGGTGACGGACAGTGAGGGGGGTACTTGATGGGATGAGCACTGGCTGTTACACTATATGTTGGCAAATCGAACTTCAATAAATATATATATATTAAAAATAGGGATCCCTGGGTGGCGCAGCGGTTTAGCACCTGCCTTTGGCCCAGGGCGCGATCCTGGAGACCCGGGATCGAGTCCCACATCGGGCTCCGGTGCATGGAGCCAGCTTCTCCCTCTGCCTGTGTCTCTGCCTCTCTCTCTCTCTCTCTGTGACTATCATAAATAAAAACAAAATAAAATTAAAAAAAAAAACAAACAAAATTCAAAATAATAATAATAATAATAACATGTAAATAAATAAATAAAATCTTAAAAAACAAAAGAAAGGGCAGAATCGGAGGCTGTGGTGTGGGCCCCCCCTTCTGGGCTCAAGCCAGAGGGCGAGGTGCCCCACCCAGGGCTGGGCTGTCCCCGAGCTCCCCTGCCCCTCCGTCCTGCCCACGGGCTCGGGTCGCTCTAACCCCCCTCTGGGTCTGCCCCGCGGCGACCTGTCCTGTCCTGTCCTGTCGGGACACAAGTGCACTGGTCCCGCTGGTCCCTGGTCCCGAGGAAATGAGCCGTGCAAGGGGCCAGGCAGCGCCTGGAGGCAGGGATCCGACCCGCGCTCTCACTCCCGCGGATATTTCTTCCTTCAGTAGATATTAATTGAGCACCTGCTGTGTGCCTGAGCCCACGGGACACAGAAGAGACAGAAACAGATTTAAAAAAACAAAAACACTTGCCCTTGTGTAAGGACAGGGAAGGCCTGAGAAACGGGGTGGTGGGGCCGATGTGGGAGGGAGGCGCTCGGGTAAGGGGGCCTGAATCCAGCGAGGGAAGGCACCGCGGAAAGCTTCCTGGAGGAGGCGACTGGGAGCAAAGACCTGAAGGATGTGTGGGAAGGAGCAAGGGACGGGATTTGAGGGGGTGCAGCTGGAGGGGGGACTGTGACCCCCTTGGACAATAGGAGAGGGTGCATGAGGGATGCTGGGGGGCCAGGGAGGAGGCAGCGGTGGGGGCCCCGGTGGAAGCAGAAAGGAGGAGGCTGACGGAAGAGGCTTTGGGAGGCGGGCAGGCCTACGCTGGGAGCCAGGGCGAGGCCAGGGCGAGGCCAACATCCAGGGCTCCGGGGTGGAGCGCGTGGGGCCCTCAGAGATGGGAACCCACTTGGGGTCCTGAGGATGGAGGGGGGCCAGGGTGGGGCCGCAGGTTCGGGGGGACATCCCAGGAGAAGGGGGGGCGCCTGGGCTGGTCAGAACCCTGCTTCGGGGCAGCGCTGCCATTCCCTCCACCTGGAACACACTTCCTTCCCCCAACGCCTCCACCCACCCTACGCGCCCTTCTCCCTCCATGCCTGGGGGACACCTCCACCGGGAAGCCCCTCCGGGTGCCCGCGTGCCTGTGGCCAGTACCCGCATGCTCCTGGGGAGCCGGGGAGGGTGGGGGTGAGGGTGGGGCCCGCCTGCCCCAGCCTGACCCCCGCCCGGCCCCCCTGCGCAGCACCCCGGGCCCGTCCGCTGCGGGAACCCTGCGCCTGGCTTCCAGCGCCAGCGCCCAGCGGTGTCCCCGGCCCCCCGCTCAGCCCTCCGGGCGACCCCTCCCGGCCAGGCGTCCAATCCCACGCGGTTCTCTGAGAGCCCGGCACCCGGAGGCCGTGCCCAGGCCAGCATCTCGGACACCAGCAAGACCCCCGCTGTTTCCAGCCACCAAGGCCCCGGAAGAAAAGCAAAAAGTGAACAAACGTCGGAAGCACCAGTGTCTTTGGACAGAGGGTGGCTCACAGGTGCGGCTTCGGCTTCGCCCTGCACCGGCGCCAAGTGTGCTCCTCGCTCGGGCGCCGCTTTATTCTCAATGATTAATTGAAGGTGCGGAAAAGGCAGGACCCACCTTCCACTGGCGGGTATGCACCGAGCACCCACTGTGTACCAGGGACTCTGCCCGGCGCTGTGGGTGGGGGGTGGCCAAGACAGTCTCACCCCCGGCCCTCGTCCCGTGCAGCAGAGACAGAGAAGGAACGCCAAGCGAATAAACAAACAACAGGATGTCAGGTGATGATAAGTTCAGGGCCAAAACACATAGAACGAAGAAGTCGAGGAATCCAGGAATGCTAGTTAAGTCAGGGAAGTCGGGGAGGGCCTCCTGGAAGAGGTGTTATTTGCACTAAGACAGTTGAAAGTTGTGATGGAGCCAGCTACGTGGACATCGCTGGGCAGAGGGCACAATGCATGCAAAGGTCCTGGGGCAGCATCTTGTGCGGTGTGTTGGAGCCAGGGAGAGGAGGTGCATGTGGCTGGAGAAGAGTCGGGGTGGGGGGGGCGGGGAGGTAGGGGAGCAGGTTGTACAGGGCCTTGTGAGCCACCAGGAGGCTTTGGGCTTTTACCCCAAGGGAGACCCACAGAGTTTGTGGGTCTCCACAAACATCTGTCCCTCCTGGGTCTTTGTGACTGTCACAGCCACAACCTCATATGGAAAGAACCTTCTGGGAAGACAAGATGACCCTCACCTCCCACGTGTCCCCGGCATTCCCTTCCTGACCAAGGCCCTGCCCTACCCCAGACCCCAAGCTGGCCTGGCTGAGCCCCCACACTGTCCCCCCACCTTCAACCTGGCTCAGGCCCCACACACAGAGCCCTTCCCTCTCCCTCCGCCCCCACAGCAGCCTCCACCTGCCAGGGCGGGATTGGGGGGACTGGGAGAGAAGCCTTATAGCCCCAGTGCCCCCACCTATTTCTGGGCACCTGGTAGGAGAAGGTTGCGGCCACATGGGTCCTGCCAGAGGTGGAGCGTGCCAAGAACCATGGTGACTGTCGCGGGCCTCATGGAGGCCATCGGGAAGTTCCTTTATTCATTCAACAAACACTGGCCTGCTGCCTGCTTTGAGTAAGTCTGACCCAGACAGAGAGCTCCAGCTCCAGCTGAGCCCTGGTCCAGGCTGGGATGCTGGATGCTGCCCCACTTGGGGCCTCAGTTTCCACATCCAGCCCCGGGACATACTGGGCTGCTCCCAGACCCACCACCTCTAAATCCTAAACCCAGACCTAAGTCCCACCGCAGGGCCTGGGGCGGCACACTCCCCACCTGCCCCCACTGCTGGCTCCGCTGAGTCCAAAGGAGCAGGGATCCCGCCGGCCCCGCAGAGCTCCGGGGACTGGAGGTTTGGGGGGGGGCCGGGGGGGCACTGAGCGAGCGAGAGAGAGCGGGTTGGGGGTAAGGACCCAGCAGTGGCTGAGCCTCCAGCTCTAGGCTTGGAGGCCCTGCCGGGAGCTCCATCTCCTGCCCAGCGGGGGCCGCATTAGCCGCTCAAAACCCATTCTGGGAAATTAGAGCAGAGGCCTCTGTGACAATCAAGGGTCATTCTCCTCCGGTTCCCAGGCTCTCCCGCAGGGATGACAGCCCAGCAGCCAGTCTTGGGGGGGACTGGGGGGTCCCAGCCGGCCGGCTCCCGGCCAGAGGCCCTCTCCAAGCCAGTCACGGAAAGAAAAGTGAAATCACTGAAGGGCTTCAGGGAGTTAGTGCTCTGCTCCAGCACCTTCCATGGCTCCCGGCCACCAAAGACTTCAGTCCAAACCGGGCAACCTGGCAAGCAACAGCCCAGAGAGGAAGCTCGCCTCGCCAGCTCGCCAGCTCTCTTCCCACAGAGTTTGTGGGTTTCCTGAATGTCCCCCAGCCTCAGCAACCTGCGAGGCAAACGGGGACCGGGTTTGCATTTAATTCTGAAGCGGGGTGGACTTCAAGAGTGGCTTGACCCAGCGTTCCAGCTGTTCATTGAGAGTCCAAGTTTGCGCTCTCTCTTCTGGGATCGAATCCCAGCCTCTTCTCCAGACTCTCCAAGTTTTTCCACCCCACCCCACCCCCGGGTTTTCACCCACACCTGGCAGGCCCGTTCCACTCTTCTAACCACCCATGTCCCATCCCCCTAATTCCTTGGCTCAAATGTCATGTTCAAAGATAGCACAGCTGTGGGGTCCCTGGAAAGAGAGGTCAGGGAGTTGTCTGCTACCCAAGCCCAGTCTTGTCTGCTCCTCCTCCCGGGCCTCAGGGTCCCCGCCTAGAAAATTAGAGGACGTGAGTGCAGGATCCTTAGAACCTCTTGCAGCTCTAGGGTTCGGTGAGTCTGGGCCCCCGCGGGGAGTGGAGATCAGGTCCCCCAATGGGGGGACCTTTTGGCCACGGTCCTCACAGTGGACATTAGCGATGCTTCCTATCAGCCAGGCTGGCAAGGACCAAGCTCCTTGGGCCTGTGATGAGGGGAGTGTCAGTCCCCGGCTCCTGCATGAGGTGGGTACTAGCGTCGGCACCGCTTCACGATTTAAGAAAAACAGAGACTGCAGACATGCAGCCTCTTGCCAAAGACCGCATAGCTGGTGGGTGGTTAGAGCCGGGACAAGACGTCGGATGTCATTCCAGACCCTACAAACTTGGCGCCCACACTTCAGCACCGCTGGGTCTCCTGGCCAAGATTCCTGGGTTCAAATTTTCAACTTACGGCAGCCCTGGTGGCTCAGCGGTTTAGCACTGCCTGCAGCCCAGGGCGTGATCCTGGAGACCCTGGATCGAGTCCCACATCAGGCTCTCTGCGTGGAGCCTGCTTCTCCCTCTGCCTGTGTCTCTGCCTCTCTCTCTCTCTGTGTCTCTCTCATGAATAAAAAAATAAAATCTTAAAAAAAAAAAAAAAACAAATCTTCAACTTAGGCAACCAGGATAGGGGCTGAAGGGGGAGAAGATTTCCCCCCTGTGAACCTATCTCCAGGTCTGCGATGGAGTCCGCGGACTCGGTTTACCCCCTAGGGAGTCCCCCTTGCCCAGCAGGCCCGCCCACGTTACCGACCTCCCTCTCTCAAAGATGGGAAAACTCGGGTTCACGAGGTGGAGGTGATCTCCCGAAGCTCAGCAGCCAGCCGGTGCTGCCGGTGTCTCTGTCACTCAGGACGGGCTGGTGGCTCCATGAGAAGCAACCCTATAGAGTCACACACACCACCTCCCCGTATCTGTGACCTCGTGGAGACTCTCTGGCGCTGAATCATGGCTGACTCGTGTCATCCCGTGGAATATAGTGGAAGCATCAGCTTCATCGTCCTCATTGCTGTGTCCTGCATCGGCCGCCCTGGGGGGAGCTGGCCACCACGGGGAGTGGAAGCTCAAGCAGAGCAACAGAGACGCGCGCGCGGCAAGTAGCCGAGGCCTCCTGCCCGCGGCCGAGCGAGGAAAGCCGGCTCCCAAGCAGCAGCTCCTCCAGCCCCGCTCCAGCCTTCGGATGAGGCCACCCCAGCCAGCAGCTTGGCTGTGACCTTGTGAGAGATCCCAAGCCAGAACTGCCCAGCTACGCAGCCCCCAAATTCCTCACCCACAAAACCGTGAGCAGCAATAAATTGTGATTTGAAGCCACTACGTTCTCAGGCATCTACACAACCGTAGTAACTAGAGCAAGTCCGCAGATCTTAGTGGCTTTAAAACAGCCCAGGCTTATTTATGACTCGTGCTACATGTGCAGGTTGTTGGGGCAGATGGATAAAGCGCCAGCGGTCCCTGAGGCAGGGGGGTGGGGTGGGGAGCTGCCCCCCTCCCCGGCTTTTGAAAGCTCCCATCTGGAGGGAACCCACACCACCTCTGCTCGCATCTTATCAGCCACAGCAACTCACGAAGCCACACCTCACTTCCAGAGGCAGGTGTATGGGGCACCTGGGTGGTGCCATCAGTGAAGCCTCCGACTCTTGGTGTCGGCTCAGGTTGTGAGCTCGTGGGTCGGGAGCTCCAGCCCCAGATCGGGCTCCACGCTCAGCTGGAAGTGTGCTTGAAGTCGCTGTCTCTCTACCCCTCTTCCCACTCATGTATGCTCTCTCTCTCTCTCTCAAAAAAAAAAAAGAAAGAAAGAAAGAAAGAAAAGAAAAGAAAAGAAAAATTTCCCCCAAAGGCAGGTGTGGTGGTTTGCAAGGGCTGCAGTAGACAGAGTACCACCAACCGAGAGGCTCAGACCGTCCTGGAAATTTGTTTCCTCGCAGTCCTAGAGGCCAGAAGGCGCTTCTCTCTTGGGACCGAGGGTTGAGTCAGCTTCCCCCAAAGCACATGATGGACCAAGCAACCTGGCAGGCGTGTGTGTGAGACGGCTGCAGGGGGCTGGGGAGGTACGTCCCCCCGGGTCTCTCCCTGCAGGGCTGCTCCCTCTTCCCAGAGGCTCCAGTGGCCGGGTGGCCCTCCCCACACAGCTCTCCCTGTGGTCCGGGCCGTGTGCCCTCGCCTGCTGGGCTCTAGGCGGGAAGGCCGCACCGCTGCCGCTAGCCAGGGTGCTGAACCACCCCTGAGGGATTTCTCTTCACCTCCAGCACCCTTCTAGAAACAGTACCTCTAGGGGGGCCGAATTGGTTAAGCATCCACCCCTGACCTCACCTCACATCTTGAGCTCAGGGTCATGAGCTCAGGCCCGCATTGGGCTCCATGCTGGGTGTGGGGCCTACTTAGAAATAGTACTTTTATTCAACCCACCACAAATTACGAATTCACGTGGGCCAGCTGGGTCCTAGTGGGGTCATCCAGCCCTCCATCTCCCTCCTGGCTGCCCCTAGACACTCACCAAACTTCTCCTGCCTGCCCCAGATCACCGAAGAGCCGAGGGAATGCAAGCAGAAAGGGAGGGCGGTGTCTACACCAGCACAAGTTGCAGTCCGCTTGCCAGGAACTGACCGAGCCGGGCCCGTGCTGTGTGCTTTAACCCAGTGTTGTCATTTCAAGCGTTTTACAGATGTGGAAACGGGAGCTCAGAGAGGTCCAAGGAGCTTGCCCCGTAGAGGCAAGAGGTCCCAAGGCCAGGTGTTACCCCTTGAATTGTGTCCCCTCCGAAAAGATACACTGAATTGGGCAGCCCGGGTGGCTCAGCGGTTTAAGCATCTGCCTTTGGCTCAGGTCATGATCTCGGGGTCCTGGGATCAAGTCCCGCATCAGGCTCCTTGCAGGAAGCTGCTTCTCCCTCTGCCTGTGTCTCTGCCTCTCTCTCTATCTCTGTCTTTCATAAATAAATAAATAAAATTTTTGTAAAAATTAAAAAAGAAAACCTCCCGGTCTGTGATAGTTTGTTGCAACAGCCACAAGAATAAACTAGAAGACGTTTCCATCAGACTCCAGGATTTGCGCCTGTTACATAGGATTCCCCTAACTCTGCCCCTGCCCAAACCCACCCAAAGCCCAGAAAATAGAATTTCTCTACTCCTTACCCAGGGAGGCTTCAGGTCAGATCTCACCTCCCCTGCCCCACTCAGGCCCCTCTATCCCCCCACCTCCCCGACCAGGGATACTAGAGCGAGGTTGAGGTGCCACCTCCAGCCGGGAGAGGCCACTCACACGCACAGCTTCTGTCCCTGCCGTCAACCTGCAGCCCTGCTGTGGCCTGCACACTGACCTTGAAACCCGGCGTGCGAGCATCCAGGTGTCCGGGACACCTGAGCCTGGAGTCACACAGTCGTGGGCTGTGGTGAGACAGGAGATTGGGCCCCATTGAACTGGAACGCTGAGGGCCCGCAAGGGGCACTCCCCCTGGCTCCCATATGTGACGGGGTCCTGTGCCCCTAGGACCTCTTTCCTCGGCCCATGTGACATCTGCTCTGTCAGTCAGTCCTGAGCCCTCTGCTTCAGACCCACCCAGAGCCTGGCGGCTCCTCTCTCCTCTCTCCCTCTGCTCTGGTCTGAAACCCCAGTATCGCCCTCCACCCTCCAGGGACAGCCCAGGGCCCTCTGCCCTGATCCCCCACATCCCCCCCTCCCCCCCTCAACAGCCCACAGCCTGTCCTCCCCGCGGCCGCCACCAGAGGGCTCCTGCTCCCTGTCGCCTCCTCAGGGCAGCCCTCCTGGGGTGGTTCATTTCAGGTGTCAAGGTGATGGGGCCCCAGGGAGCCCAGACAGTTGGTTAAGCATTATTTCTGGGTGTATTTGGGGGGAAGGGGGGGTTTGCAGAAGAGACTAGAATTGGAATCGGTAGACTCAGTAGGGCAGATGGCCCTCCCCGGGGTGGGTGGGACTTGTCCAAACCACTGAGGGTCCCAGCAGAACAAAAAGAGAGACTTCTCTCTCCCTTCTCCCTCCCTCCCTATGTCTCCTCCCTCCCCCTTCTCTCCCCTCCTCCCTCTCTCCCCCACTCCCTTCCTCTATCTCACTCCCTTCTTTTCTCCCCTACTCCCTCCCTCCCCCCTGTCTCCCTCTATCCCATCCTCCCTCCCTCCCTCTCTCCCCTTCTCTTTCCCCCTCCCAGCTCTGCCTCCCTCGGTCTCCCTCTCTCCTCCCCTCCCTCCTAGTGGAGCTGGGACATCTGTCTTCTCCTGCCCTCTGACTGAGACTTACAGCATCAGCTTTCCTGCTCTCGAGCTTCTAGGACTTCTCAGCCTCATAATCTTGGGAGCCAATTCCTTACAACAAATTCCTCTCTCTAGACTTGCATCCATCCTATTTCGTTCCCCTGCAGAAGCCTGACTGAGACACCACCCAGGGCTTCCCTGTCCGGGCGCCTCACCTCCACGCATGTTCCATTTTATCTCCTCCACTGAGCTCTGAAATCACCTTCTTCCTTCCCGTAGTTACACTCTGACTCCCTCTCCCCTGACCAGAATCTAAACCACAGGACGACAGGCATTTTCTCCATTTCAGTGGCTGGGTTCCTAGTACCTAGAGTGGTGCTTGGTATACAGTAGGTGCTCAATATACAGTAGCTGGATTGAATCACTGACTCCAGGCTCTGAGGACCTAGAGGCCCCCATGATGGTGGAAAGAGCCAACAGCCCATTCTCTCTGGATTAGAACCATCGGCTGCAGATGCAGGACTCGAACCCGGGTCTCTCCACTTCATCCCTCTCAGCTTTGGAACAACCAGGACACAGGGCTCAGGGGTGAAGATGGGCAACAGGGAGGGGTACCCCAAACTGCCCTCCATGAATCTCGGCGCTGCTGGCATTCAGGGCTGTTCATTCTCGGGGGGGGGGCATCACCCCTGGCGCCCACCCCCTCGATGCCAGGAGTCCCCCTCCATGTGACAATCAGATGTCCCCGGACATCACTCAGCGTCTCCTGGGTGCGGTCCCTGCCCAGCTCCCTGCCTCCCACACCCCCATATGTAGCGCGGGCCCCCGAGGCTGGGATGGGAAGACGGGGAGCCCGAGCACCCCGGGCTGGGTAGCGCTGGCAGGTGGGAGGCCTGCCCCGTCGCAGCCAGACCAGGGGAAATTGGATTAACTCGGAGAAGCTGGCCAAGATGATCCGTCATGCCATCTGAAGGACAGTGTATTGATCTCCACGTTGCGAAAAAATTAAATGATATCCCTTTTTGTTATTTAAAATGCTGCTTAAGCAATTCTGTAATGGAATAGTCCGGCCCGGGTCCAGGAACTCCCTGGCTGGGCTGGCGGGCCGCGGCTCCAGCTCCGGAGGAGGACGGGCAGCGTGGCCGCAGCCCTGTCTCCCCCGGGGAATGGATGACCCCCGGAGATCAGTTCCATTTTGCCGGTGACGTGCATGGCTTTGATTTATTAAAGACATAACAATTATGAAAATAGCTGATTTATAATCAAGTCGCCCGGGGCCCTAATTGATTTCTGGGGCGAAATTTAGAACACGAGATACTGACACCTTGAGAAAGGTGCCACCAGCCTTCGGGATGGGCGGCGACGAGGTGGCTGGTGGCAGGCGGCCCTGGCGGGGAGGGGGGCAGGAGGACAGGCCTGGGAGATGGTGGCCTGAGTCCGACCGCATTTGCTGTCACCTCTTGAGACGTTGGGTGTCTGGTCAGCTTTGCCCGAGACAGGCAAGTCCCACGGACATGGCCATTTCCAAACGACTGAGAGGCGAGGGTGCTATATTGCCGGAAAATCTCTCAGCCTGCTCGGGGTTTAGAGACCTCCTGCTTGCACCCACAGCAGCCATGAGAGCCTGGCATCGTATATGGAAATGAGTCCGCCCCACCATGTCCAGAAGCTTCTATTCCTTCGGAGCCCCATGCGAGGGTTGCCAAATTGGGCAATAAACGTACAAGAGGCTCAGTTAAGTCTGAGTTTCATATAAACAACAAATGAATTCTTAGTATAAGTATGTCCCACCCATCCATATTGGGAAATACTTATACATAAGAGTTATTTGTGATGTTTCTGGGCATTTTGTATTTTATCTGACAGTCCTCCCATGATATTCAGGACCGCAGCTCCCAACAGCCCCACGACAGCCCATCCCCTTGACAAAGAAGTGGAGGCAAGAGGATGTTCAATGTTTGCCCAAGGCCCCATGGTGGCTGAAATTGAGATTCAAGCCTTGCAAAGCCTTCAAGATCCTACCTGCTTTCAGAGGGAAGGGACTATGGCTTTCCTTTCTATGCAGGGACAGGTTAGACTGCTCTCAGGGACCAGGTCTGGTGACAAATGGACATGGGTTCCCATTGTCACCTGCTCAGCCTTATTACTGCTGGGTGCCCTTGACAAAAGAGGCTTGCCTCTCTTCTGCGCTTGAGTCTCCAGGACCGTAAAAGTGGCCTGATTGTGGTATCTCCATCACTGGGGGGGGCGGGGAGGGTAAGATGGTTTGTGGGCGTCCACAGTGGCTGAGCCCTCAGTCCTGGGGAGGTCCCTTGGGTCTCCTCGAGCACTAACAAAGTCAGAGAGAGACAAAGACAGAAAGAGACAGAGAGAGACAGAAAGAGAGACGGATGGCAAGAGAGGGAGTCAGAGAGAGAAAGACAAGTCAAGGTGGAGAGAGAAAGAGAGAGCCATAGAGAGGCGGGCACCCCCTTTGGAGATGGGGTGGCCACTGAGGATGGGAATTAAGTCTACAAATCAGAACGTTCGAGCCGTTTCTGGGACACAGAGATCCAGACACCCAGCGGCCGCCCGCACCCAGTCCCCGCGATGGCCCTGCCGAGCAGTTTTAAGTATCGTTAAAGATAAAATAATTTTTCCCCCTCTGAGCCGTGTGATTGACGAGGTAATGGGCCCCGCCGACAGGGAGAAGGTCAGGCTGGAATGTAATCAGTTTTTTCCAGCGCGATGCATAAACATGATGGCACAAAGGCTGGGAAGGGAGGAGGGACCACGATTGTCCCCCAACACCCTGAGCTCTCAGCCGCAGGGCATGACGATCCCACTGCGATCCTGGGGATCAAGGGGGGGCCTCCCGGAGGAGGTGTGGCTGCAGCTGGGATCATCGGAAGCAGAAGGCATCACAGCCAGAGGAGACTGAGGAAGCAGAAGGTGCAGAGGTAGGACATGTGTCTTCCTGCATCGTCCTGCCCCCCACCACCCCAATCACGCTGTCACTGCCTTATTCCTCCTGAGGCCCCCAGCACCCACTCCAGGCTTCCAGTCCTGGCCCTCCCTCTTATTGGTGCTGGATCTTGGACATGTCAGCGCCGCCCTCTGCCCCAGCCTCAGTCTCCTGATCTGTAGGCTGGCTACGTCCTGCCTCACCCGTGGATGTGGCGAGAGAACTCAAAGAAGGAAACGCTCCCGGTGATGCTTTTGGCTGCAAGTAACAGGAAAACCCAAATGGCTCTGCCTCAACATTGCAAAGCATTCTTGTTGCACAACAAATCATTGAGGTCTTTACTCAAAAGCACCTTTAAAATAAAAAGATTTAATTTATTTATTCATGAGAGACAGACAGAGAGAGAGAGAGAGGCAGAGACACAGGCAGAGGGAGAAGCAGGCCCGATGTGGGACCCGATCTCGGATCCTGAGACCACACCCTGAGCCGAAGGCAGACGCCCACCGCTGAGCCACCCAGGCGTCCCCAAAAAGCACCTCTCCCAAGAACCAGGCTGATTGATGCTTCTGCGCTCTCTCTCTCTGATACCCTTTCCCTTTTTCTCTCCCTAGCTCTTAAGACATCCTGACTCTGTATTTGTTCATCACCTGCTCCAAGTGTCAGCTCCCCAAGAGCAGAAATTTTTATCTGTTTTGTTCACATGCTCTCAGTGGCGCACAACAAGTGCTCATTCGATGCTTGTTAAGTAAACGGATGGCTTGGGGCGCCTGGGTGGCTCAGTCCATTAAGCATCTGACTCTTGATTTCGACTCAGGTCATGATCTCAGGGGTGTGGGATCGAGCCCTGCGTTGGGCTCTGTGCTGAGCGTGGAGCCTGCTTAAGATTCTCTCTCTCTGGGGATCCCTGGGTGGCGCAGCGGTTTGGCGCCTGCCTTTGGCCCAGGGCGCGATCCTGGAGACCCGGGATCGAATCCCACATCGGGCTCCTGGTGCATGGAGCCTGCTTCTCCCTCCGCCTGTGTCTCTGCCTCTCTCTCTCTCTCTCTCTCTCTGTGACTATCATAAAAAAAAAAAAAAAAAAAAAAAGATTCTCTCTCTCTCTCCCCCTCTCCTATCACCCCTCCCCATTCTTCTCTACTGTATATGTATGGCTACTTCTATTAATTCAGGGATGATATATTCAGCTACTGCCAAATGATTGCCAAAAGTGACCATCACACCCTTGCTCCAGCCCCAGGAAGGAAGAAGGGTGGAAGGACAAAGGCTCTCTCCAGAGAGAACTGTCTCCCTCAAGGGACCTTCCCAGGAACAATCCCCACCCCGCCTCCACTCCACCCCATCACACAGCCACACCTGGATAGCTAGCTGCAAAGGAGCCTGGGAAATGTAGTCTTTGACAGAGCGCCAGCCCTCCACCTGCTCCAGGGCAGCCGGGCGCAGGTGAGGAAGGGCAGGGGGGACGGAAGGGGGCAGAGCACAGCGGACACTGCCGGGCCCTCAATGCGGCTCCTGTGACAAACTACCACAACGTACGACGCTCTTAATAAAAGAACAGCAGTAAAATTTACCACCCTACGCTTCTGGAGGTCGGAAGCGAGACACGGCTCGCGGGGGGCCCTGAAGCCAAAGGGTCCACAGGCCTGGTCCCTCTGGAGGCCCCAGGGGACACCTGTCCAGCTTCCGGGGGCGCCCAGGTTCCTTGGGCCCCGGCCCCTCCCTCCATCTTCACAGGCAGCGAAGGCAGGCGGAGCCCTCCCACTGCTGTCTCTCCTCTCCGGCCCCCCCTTTCCGAGTCTCAGGACCCCGTGGGTTACACTGAGCCCACGGGGACACTCTCTCTCTGAAAGTCAATGGGCTAGTTACCCTCACGCCATCTGCGCCACTGCTGCTGGCCATGTCATCGGACGCACTCCGGGCATCATGGCCTTTGCCTTCTCAGGCCTCCGCAGAGGGAAACACCCCCACTGTACCCATTGCCCAGATCAGAACATTGAGGCCCACAGACACAGAATAACTTGCCCGCAGTCTGGAATTCCCAAAGCTGGAAGTCGAACCCATGCAAGCGTGATGGCAAAGCCTGTGTCCCCCTCGCCACCATCATTACTATTACTGTGGGTCTCACTCGCTGGCCACTTATGACGTCGGCACCGGCCTCCAGGACTCCCGCATGAGCTGACACAGCCCCCCCGCCCCGAGAAAGGTGTGACAAAGGAGAGCATGAAGGGGTGCAGGGCGGTCAAAGGGCACTCCAAGGGCACCCAGCAGGTGGCAGAGCCAGAACTTGAACCCAAGTCCATCGGGCCACAGATCACTGCCCTCCCCGCAGCAGAGGAGAAAGCCACGCTGCCCGACAGAGGCTCCAGAGGACCCGGCCTGGGTTACCCCGCAGCACCAGGGCCCCACTAAGCCCTTTTCCTGGCAGAGGCTGGGGCAGCAGCAGTGACAGGAAGCCGGCCAAGTGCTGAGTCTGCAACGCGACGTATCTCCACAAAAGCCACCGGCCACGTGGCCACACGGACCCAGGGCTCTGCAGATGATCAATCTTGCCCTAGCCTCTTGCTGCCCGCCACCCTCCTTCCTCCGCCCTGGCACCCTTCATCCCTCCCTCTCCCCGTGTCTGCCCAGCTTCCTGCACCCTGGAGGAGGCATCATGCCAGGGCCACCCAGGCAAGGAAGGTCAGCCCATCCATCACGGAGACACTCACCAACCAGAGAGTAGGGGGTAGAAGCACAGATTGTGGGGTTCACGCGCCAGGTCCTCCACTCAGCCTCTCCTGTAATGCCAGGTCAGGGATTAATCTTGCTACGCCTCCATTTCCTCATCTGCAAAATGGGTTTGGGAAAAAGGAATCTGCACTGTAGGGCTGACGGGAGGGTTATGTGAATTATGCCAAGCCCTCCAGATATTGGCAGTGGATAAATCCTGTATTAGGCCCTACGAGATTTCAAGGGTAGCCCAGGAAGGCTTCCTGGAAGAGTTAACATTTGACCTGGGGCTTAAAATACTGGGAGAATTTGGAGGAACTGAGGGGAGGCAAAAGACCTGGTGGGTGAAGGACTTGCACAAAAAGCATGGGGGCTGGACGCTACACAAGGGTGTTAGGGCATCAAGAGGAGAGGGGGAATAAACCACCAAAAGACCTGAACACCAGGTAGAGAGAGTCAGGGCTCTGCTGTAGGTAATGAGGAGCCTTGAAAAATTCTGGGGTGCCTGGGGCTGGGCAGTGACCCAGTGAGGCACTTGGGCTGGAGGAATAAGAGAAGCATTTGGTGCTCTGAGGCTTAGTGACTCCCCTCGCCCCCCGCCCCCTGCCCATCACCCCAGCAGTCCCTGGACCTTCCACCTCTGGGACCAGTCAAGACAGTTGTTCAGAGAGACGGGTTCTGTTCATTCCACGATAGAGATCACCTGCCTGGTGCCCGTGATGGGCTGACTTGTTCCCCCCGCTCCTGAATTCACACGTGGGAGCCCTAACTAACCCCCAGGACCTCAGAATGTGACTGTATTTGGAAATAGGTCTTTAAAGAGCTAATTGAGTTAAAGGAGGTCATTAGGGGGGACCCTGATTCAATAGGACTGGTGTCCTTAGAAGAAGAGGAGATTAGGACAGAGACAGAAGGAGGATCACGCGAGGACACGGAGAGGACAGCCATCTACAAGGCAAAGAGAGAGGCCTCCGGAAAAAAAAAGAAAAAAAGAAAAAAACAATCCTGCCAAGACTTTAGTTCAAACTTCTAGCCTCCAGAATTGTGAGAAAATAAATATCTGGTGTGGAAGTTGCCCGGTCCCTAGTACTTTGTGATGGCAGCCCCAGCAAACTCATATGGTGCCCGGGAGAACAGCTTTACCAGCTCCAGATCTTCCATAGCCGGGACTGTTTGGTCTGCAAGTGACAAAGAAAAAAAAAATGAATCGATTCAGATTCTTCTTAAGAAAGAAGACGGCTTTTATAACAAACTATAGAGCGGCAGGCATGGTTTGATCCAGGTGCTCAAATCACGCCCAGACCATATTTTCCTTTCTATTCGCTCCATTCTCAGGGAAGTGTTTCCCTCTTGGTGATCAGATAGGTGCTAGGAAGACTAGGGACCCATCAGCCCAGCAACCTCAGAGGAAAACAAGTATCTTCCCCACCCCTCCCCCATAGCAGAACTTCCCCCTCCCCCCCTTAACCCAGCAAATGTTCAGAAGCTCACTCTGATTGGGGCCAGTTTGGGTCATGATGGGTGACCCTGAGCCAATCACTGAAGCCAGAGAGGTTCAGCATCCTCTGAAGGGCCAGCCCTGCATTAACTTTACTAGGCTTCCCCAAAAAGGGACCCCAAGGCAAGGATCTGGGGGGTGGGGCAGGGAAGATAGTATATTGGTTGATCCCAGGAGGCATCGAGGCGGAGAGAAAAGTGAACCGGGGGAAGAAAATTGGCCAACACAGGGGCGTGGATGAGGGGAGGGGGCTCTAGGATACTGCGGGAGGAGGACACGCCTCGGAGTTAGCCCAACCATAGGGCCAGGTGGCTGCATATTTACTCACCAAGACCCCGTGTGTAAAGGTTGAGTCCTGCATTAATTCTGCTTTCTGGAAAAAAAGAAAAAAGAAAAATTTTGCCTTCTGAAAAAAAAATTTTTTTTAATAAAATAAAAATAAAAAACCCTGTCGCAGAGTTGTGTCCCCAATAAATGTCTTGAGGCACAAAAATAAATAAATAAATAAATTAATTAATTAATGCTTTTGCACACAAAGGTGAGCTCAAGAGGATATGAGTGTGGCTGCTCCCTGGGCCATAGCTTCCCGGCCTGGTGCCCAGGCTGAAGCCAAGCCTGCCTGAACCTCATGAACCAAAAGCAAGACACGGGAAGTTCCCCTCCCCCCGAGGAAAGTCCAAGGTGCCGTCCTGAAAGAAGAAAGGATGCGGGACAGGTTAAAGCGAAGATGGTCAAGAGGGATCCCTGGGTGGCGCAGCGGTTTAGCGCCTGCCTTTAGCCCAGGGCACGATCCTGGAGACCCGGGATCGAATCCCACATCGGGCTCCCGGTGCATGGGGCCTGCTTCTCCCTCTGCCTGTGTCTCTGCCTCTCTCTCTCTCACTGTGTGCCTATCATAAATAAATTTTTAAAAAAATTAAAAAAAAAAAAAAAGATGGTCAAGATACAGTCCGTCCTCCATCATTCTTCCCACAAATCCCACAGGTTCCCACTGGCTGCCTCTTGACGTTTCCCTCAAGTTGTCCAGGACCCCCAGACCCTTCTGCGTCCACGGCTCAGTCGTGCTTTCTCAAACATCTGACGGAGAGAGGGCGGGGTGGTGGGGCGGTTGGGCCATTCCTGCTGTTGCTTCTGTGGCGGCTCCAAGGCGGCGATGCTGAACAACCGCTCTGTGCAGTCCTGCTTCCTTTCAGGGACAAGGATCTTGTCCTAAGTCCGTTCCTTGCGCACACTCCAGCGGGGCTTCAAGGTGACACTCACCTGGTTTCTGCTCACGAATGAGTTCAGGTCCCCATCACCAAGCTAGACAGCAAGACAGGCAAAGTGAGTGACATAGGACTTCCATCCCCACTGAGCCTGTGTTAGAATCCAGCCCCCTCCCTCTTTCCTTAGGAGTGGGTCCCCACCGGGACACCACCGAGTGCCCTTTCTTGCCCTTAGATCTCCATCAGGGCCACCTCAACCCATCAGAGAGGACCTGGGAAGGAGCTCCGCACATCCAGGAGTCTGGGGAGAGGTGTGTCAGCTAGTTAGTGCTGCGTAACAAATGCGCACAGACCTAGCAGCTTACAGCAAAACCTGTTTATCATCTCACAGTCTCTTAGCTGCTTCTCTGCTTCAGGATTTCTCAAAAGCCTACAACCCAAGTGTCAGCAGAGGCCCCAGTTGTCGCCAGGTTCCACAGGCACAGCTTCCAAGTTCAAGAGGCCTTGCGTATCTCTGGTCACCCTCCTGCGCGAGCAGCCCCAGGCTAGTCTGCCAGAAGGTCATCCTTGCCCTTCACAGAAGATGCTCATGGAAGGAAATCCAGTTGTCCCAGCCAACGGCCAGCTGCCCCCCACCCCCGGAACAAGAGAGCTCCACCAAGCCGGGCGGAGCTGCCTTCTCTGCCCCAAGTGGACCGCAGAGGCGGGTCTGTGCCCGATTGAGACGAGCAGGATCGCCCAGCTCATCTGCAGCCCTGTGAACAAAAACCAGCACCACGTGCTTCCGGCGGTTGGATTCGGGGCAGGCTTGACAGATGCGATCTGCTACGGCACCCACCGGCACCGGCACCGTCACACCGCTCGCCACACGACGCGCTCGCACTTAAATATGAATAAAAGTAGGAGGAATCGCTCCGCTGGCTGTCCCCAAAAGAAAGAAGTTCTGCTTCACAGACTTTAGCTGCCTCCCCTCGACCAACGAAAGGTGGCTGCCAGCCTCTCCTGATTAAAAACTGTTGAGTTCCACCTCACCAGGCATCCCATTAACCTCCTTTTCCGTCCACCTTCTCGGGAGGGCTTCAGAGCCAGGGGATGTTCGTCCGGCCTTGCAGGCTGGAGAGGGACCAGCGGGGGCCCTCAGAACAGCACCCCCTCCCTGCCATCCTATTCCCGGCCCCTTGCTAGGGAGGCTCGCTGAGGATCTGCCGGCCTTTCCTTTCCGACAACCGGAGGCCCTCTTAAGGCAAAGGAAAAAGCCCCGCTGAGAACAGCAGACGGACATCAGGAGGCCTCAGGCCGAGGCACTGGCAGGTGCGTTGCAGACTCGGCCGTGACCTTGGGCTTGTCACTGGCCAGCAACGCTTGGTAAAGAGAGGATGTCTCCTGCCCACTGCCCAGGCCCATCCCTGAGCCCCCCACCCCTGCCGACCTCCTTCAAGGTATAGCCCCGAACAGAGCTGCGGGACCTGCCCCCACACATCCAGTCTCATTGGCGGGTGCCGCCGCCCTACCTGCAGCTAAGGATGCTTGATGTCACCCCAGAAAACAAGCTCTCGGCCCCACCACCGCTCAGTGATCATGAGCATAAACTGCAGAGTGTAGGAAGCTTAGAAAACCCAGGAGGAAAAAGAAAGAAAGAAAGAAAGAAAGAAAGAAAGAAAGAAAGAAAGAAAGAAAGAAAGAAAGAAAGAAAGAAAGAGAGAGAGAGAGAGAAAGAAAGAAAGAAAGAAAGAAAGAAAGAAAGAAAGAAAGAAAGGAAGGAAGGAAGGAAGGAAGGAAGGAAGAGGAAGAAAGAAAGAAAGAAAGAAAGAAAGAAAGAAAGAAAGAAAGAAAACCCGGGAGGAATGACGGAAGATTAGAACTTGAAGGATGGGAATGCCTGGGTGGCTCAGTGGTTGAGCCTTGGGTTCAGGGCGTGATCCTGGGGTCCTGGGATCAGGTCCTGAGTTGGGGTCTCCTCTGGGAGCCTGCTTCTCCCTGTCCTCTGTCTCTGCCTCTGTGTGTGTGTGTCTCTCATGAATAAATATATACAATCTCTAAAATAAAAAAAAGAACTCGAAGGATGATCCACCCATTGCACCGCGTCCTGTGCGACCCCGTAAAACAATGGAGGACCTCAGCATTGCCAAGATACTCAGTTTTGCAACAAAGCAAAAATCATGGATATAGTTTCTGTTTGGGATGATTAAAAAAAAAATTCTGTGGCTGGATGGGGTGACACCTAATGCCACTGGGCCTGACACTCAAAAATCATTCAGATGGTGGATTTTACATTATAGGTATCCGACCACAATTTAAAAGCCGGGGGTGGGGGGGCACAGGGAAAGGTTGTGCCTCTCGGGGAGTGACCCCACCTTATGCAGCCCCTCACAGGAAGCTTAGAAGCCACGGTCAGGAACCAGGTTGGAGAAATCGAGACCCAGACAGGAGGGGAGCCGCCCGGAGCCGCGCGGCAAGGAGGGCGCGTGGCCAGGACCGGAGAGACTCCGACAACGCAGCCCGAATGAATAAGAAAGTCCCACAAGATCCCTCTCCAGGGAGCGGCTGATTTTGCCCAAGCTCCTGGCAGGGGAGGCAGAATGAGGAGGAAGTGTCTTCTCTCCTTGCGGGAGCCTTGGGAACGTCTCTCCGGGGACAGGCGACGGCTGCCGAGGACGCCCCCCTTAAGTCTCCGATCACGAGATTCGGTGATTTCATTATTGTGTGCAAGCTCCCTGGAGGGCTGGCGCACAGATAATCACCCGAGATGCGGGGCACCGGAGTCACCGACAGTCCCCCGAGGAGGCTCTGATGGTGGGGACGAGGGGGTGTGCACAGAGGGCCCTGCCTGGCCCCCCGGAGCCAGGGCAGGGCGGGGACAAGCCCAAGGTCATTCAGCCAAAGCCAGAGGGGGGCCGAGATGCTCCCTGGCAGCCACCGAGGGGGAACCCGACTCAGGTCCCTTCCCTCTGCCCACAGTCCTCCAGGGCTCTCACCTCCCTGGGGGAGAAGCTCAACTCCGTGGCCCCACTAGGCCCCGAACGACCTGCCATGTCCCTGTACCCTCTCTGCCCCCTCGCTCCCTCCATCCCAGGCCTCAGTACTTAACGGGTGCTCAGAAAAAACTAAAGGCCTCGATGCAGAAGAAGTGGGCACCGTGAACACACTTGGAATCCGAAAGGAACTTGTAGTGCACAGCCTCTGCTTGGATTCCACTCCGGATGAGGAGCTCACTACCTTACAACAAGCTCCGGTTCCATCTCAGAGCTGTTCTGGCCATTAACAGTGTCCTCAACAAAGACTGGCTTGATTTTTGTGTCCTGAAGAGTGTGTGTGTGTCTCTGTGTGTGTTGAAGGACAGGGGAGTGAAACGAGGTCATGAGGGAAATTCTGGAATCGTTGCACAGTGGCCCCCGTTTTGAACCAGTTGAAAGCCTGAGGCCTTCAGAGTGAGGTGAGCCGCCCTTCTCCCTCTCTCTGTGCTTCTGTCTGTCTCTCTCTCCGTTTGTCTCTCTCCTTTCGTCTTTTGGTCTCTGTGTTTCTGTCTCTGGGTCGCTGTGCTGTTCAAAGTCACACAGATACCAAAGCAGCCTCCCGGCCCCGGAAGAAAATTGCCGGCCACCCCAGCAGCAGAATAATTGAATCCGCGGGCGGCCCAGGATTGAATCAAGTGAGAGGGTAAAGGCGGGTGGACTGGGCCCAGGGGGGTGGGGGGATTGCTTTCAGGCTAAGAGCTGCCAGGCGACAGGAGGATGCGCTTAGCTACAGGCGTGGGGCGTGGGGGGGGCTGTGAAATAAATCTCAAAGGCGGGCCTGGCTCCCCCGGCTCCACGTGAGACGTCTGAGCCCTGCGGAAGGAGCCAGAGGGCTGCAGCACCGTCTCTGCCCACCCCACGCACGGCCTGCGGAGCCCTCAGAGCCTCAGAGTGGTGGGCTGGAGGGCCGGGGATGGGGGCTTGGCCGGAGCCCATTGCCAGGGGCAGCCCAGCTCAGCAACCAGAGGCTCCGTTACCTGTCACCCCTCCACCGGTTCCCTCATCCTCCACCCACCCAGCCACCCTTCGACCCACCACCCACCTCCCCCTCCTCCCCTCCCCTTCCATCCATCCGTCTTCCACCCAGCCCCCCACCATCCTGCCCCTTCTCGTCCTCCCATCCTCCCTCCCACCCACCCTGGTCAAACACTCAACGAACACTTATTAAGCCCCTGCTGAGTGCCCCTTTCTGCGCTGGGCGCTGGAGCTGCTGGGACAGCTGAGGCCCCCGCTCCCCTGGAGCTTAGCAGCTAGTGTGGGGAAGATAAAGGTTAAGCCAACAATTGGACAAATGGTGCCATCGTTGAAATTGTGCCATCTCAATTGTGAGATGTGCTCGGGGTACCTGACACGGGGAGGGGGCATCGTTAGGTCGGGCAGGCCTCCAGGGCTGGTTCCTCCAAAGGGGAACCGTGTCACCAGCAGAGGGAACAGCACATGCAAAGAAGAGACAGATGCCCCTCGCCTCGTGGGCAGGACTCGTGAAGCAGGCCGTGGATGGGAGGCGAGGGCCCTGGACAAGGAGTGGGTTTGAGGGGAAGTTGCCGTGCCCAGACTGGGTCCCGCTGGAGTCTCCAGGGGGATGGGCAGGAATCGGTCCAAGGAAGGGACAGGGAAACACAGGACACGAGAGGGCCAGAGACGTGGGAGGGAAGCCAGGGGGGAGGAGACCTGGGCCTGGCCAACCATCCCTTCCCCCCACCGAGACCATCAGACTGAGAACTAAGGCCCTGCCTCCAGCCTGGGCTCTGACCAGTGACCCCTCTGTCCCTTCCACCTGTTGGACACCTGCTGGGGCCCCGAGGACCACGGAGGGAGACCCCCTCAGCTGTTGATCCACAGCCTCCATGTGCTCGCTGTGAAATGGGAACATTTCAGCCGCTCCAGAGGCAGTGGGGAAGCACCAAGGGCGAGGTGACCACAGTGAGAAGCTATCGTGTCCCCTGCACGGTGACTAGCATGGCCTCCTGACCCCTGCACCATTTATCCATCCACCCATCCATCCGTCCACCCATCCATCTAACAAAGAATTCTTGAGTGCCCAGGTGCTAAGGATACAGCCGTAAACAAAACAATCACAGCTCCTCTCTCCTCGAGGAGCTGATATTTAAGGAGCAGGAGACCGAGAATAACACACCAACGCCTACTCTAATTTCAAGAAGCAGGATGAATTATAAGGCAGGGAAAGGGGAACACAATGGTTTGGTGAAGATGCCTGGTAGCTGCGGTAATCAGGGAAGGCTTCCCTGAGGAGGTGACACATGAGCTGAGACAGTGCAAAGAGGCATCAGCTCGGCCAAGATGTTGGGGAAAGCACTCCAGGCAGGGGGAAACAGCAAATGCAAAGGCCCTGAGGCAGGACCAAGTTGGGCGTTTCAAAAATCAGCACTTTTTTGCCAAACCGTGGGCCAGGCTCTACTTTTGCCTTATTTGCCTTGTTTGCTTCCTCTCCAATGGTCAGCTTCACAAAGATGGAAGCTTCCTTCTTTCTGGCTGGCCTCTTAGTTCCCCACGTTGGCCTCCAGAGCTTAGAACACAGTACACAGCCTGGCACACAGTACACACTCACGAGTGATTTTGAATTAGTGAATGGATGATTGAACGAACGAGTGAACAGGCATTGTTCCCATCTGAAGGGCCAGGTAGGAAGGCAATCAGAGGCTCCGGCCACTCCAAGAGGCCCCTCCAGGAGGTCAGAGCTGAGAGATGTGGGGTCAGGGCCTCCCTTGATTACTGCGATTCTAATTAACTCCTGGGCCGAGAGGGCTGCCCCGCTCGGAGGAATTATAGATAAGTTTGCATCCAAGTGTTTGAGCAGCGGCTCTAAGGGGGCGGGCAGCGGCTCCCCCCTCTCCCCCCACCAGCCAGCTGGCCTGGGAGGCGGGCGCCGAAAGAGGTCATTTGCATAGGCAGGTAATTGGTTTTGCAAATAAATCTGGTTCTTGAAATTTGTAGATTAGCAATAATACGTCTCCAGATGAGAGAAAAAGGTCACGGATGAATAAAACAACAATTAAACTTTCGGGAGATTATTAAACTAAACAGAAACCAGGCACTGGACGGCCGGGGGAATATGGAGCGAGGCAGGGAAGGTGGGGAGGGTCTGGAGGGGGGGTGCAGCCTCGGGGAGCCAGCGGGTGTCCTCACCTTCCTGCCTCGCGGGAGCGCCTTCTGTATGCCAGGCTCTGTGCACAGTGGGGCGTTCTGTGCCATGCCCAGGACAGTGCTTAGGATCCCACATCTCTATAGAACATGGAGGCATGGAGAGGGAGAGGAAGATGCCCATGGGCCCCCCACTGACCCTCAAGGCAGGATTCGAACCCAAGACCGTTAGCTTTGCACTGTCCGGGGTGGCAGGGAGCCTCATCTAAGAACGGGGCGGAAGCAAGGATGGAACAGTTGGTCCTGGGTGTTACCAGGACCATTCATTCCTTCCCCACACTAGGCTTCATCATTCCATGCCCCCAAAACTGGGGCTAGGAGCCCTTGGGGTGTGGTTTTCTTTTTTTTTTTTTTTAATATTTAATTTATTTATTCATGAGAGACACACAGAGAGAGGCAGAGACACAGGCAGAGGGAGAAGCAGGCTCCCGGCGGGGAGCCCGTTGTAGGACTCGATCCCAGGACCCCGGGATCACACCCTGAGCCGAAGGCAGACATGCAACCACTGAGCCACCCAGGCGTCCCCCTTGGGTGTGGTTTTCAGTTTGCAAAGGTTTTCATGCTTAGGTGGCAACTAAATGCGACCTGGCGGCCAGTGGAACCAGGCACCGTGCCCGGCATGATGGTGCCTCTTCCGTCACCCCAGGCTCTTGGCTGCAGGCAACAGAAAGGTGCTCCAGGAGACACACGCAGAAACCAAAGTTGATACGTGACTCTTGGGTAGGAGACAAAGGTGGAGAGAGGGGGTCAACCGACAGCGGGGAAGGGGGACCTGGGCAGGTGACACACCCCGACCTTGCCAACCACCAGCGTGTGCCCTTGGGTGGAGCACCTTTCCACCAGGACCTCAGGTGCCAGGTCTCTGAAAGGGGACTGGGTGCGCCTGCTTTGTTCCCTCAGCGTACTGATTCGGGATATTCCCTGAGCCCCAGCGAGGGCTGGGTGCTGTCCTAGCCCCTGGGAACGCCACCGAGTGAACGACACAGCAGAAACCTCTGCCCTGGTCAAGCTCCCGAGCTCCCAGCCTAGTGGGGAGGCAGACAATGAGCAAACGGATCTCCAGGGCTTTAGGGGGTACAAAGTGCTAGGAAGACCGTGAGGGCAGGGAGGGCTTCAAGAAGGGCCAAGCAGTGTGTGTGTGGGGGGGGGGCGTTGGAATTTTAAACAGGAAATTCACAGAAGGCCTCTGAGAAGGGGACATTTGAGCAGAGATCTGAAGGGGAAGCGGGGAGCCATGGAGAGGTGTGGAGGAAGAGCATCCCGGGGGGGCGGGGGGGGAGGGACAGGCTGTGCAAAGGCCCTGGGGCAGGACTGAGTCGGGCGTGCCAGAGGAACAGCATGGAGGCTCACGTGGCTGGAGCAGGGTGAGCAAGGGGGAGAGAGGGAGGAGGGGAGAGCAGAGAGGGAGCGGGACTGGGTCATGCAGGCCTCCTGTGCAGAGATCGAGGGGACGGGGCACCGCCCTGGCCTGCAGTGACCAATGTCCACTCCTCCTTCCCCGCCCAGTGAGTGGCAGGGGCTGTGGGCTGGCCCTTGATATTCACTCTCCGCTTTCTCCTGTACAAACAGAACCAGCCCCCCTCGCGGCTCAGTGTGACCATGTGGCTACACAGCGGACAACAGGGTGTGCGCATAAATCATCCATGTAACCTCCAGGTTGTAACCTCAGAACATAAGGACCGACCCTCCTCCCCTCCTTCTCCCTCCCTCCCCGCCCCTCATCTGGGAGGTGGTCGTGATGGCAGGCGCTGGAGCAGCCAGGATGGGCCGCAGATGGAAGTTCATCCAAGGAGGTGGAGCCACAGGGGACAGAAGTCTGGTCCCTGGTGACTGTGAAGCCACCCCTGCATCACCTGGGGATGATGCCGGGACAGTGAGGACAGGAGCCATGGAACTTCTCTTTCCTGTAAGCCATCGTCTTCCGGATTCACGGACATGGTCCTAGATTCACGGCAACGTAGATCTCAAATGATCAAGTTTTGAGCGTGGCCACTGCCCACCTTGCGAAGCCCAGACTGGCCCCCTCTCCTGCTAACAAGCCTGGGAGGCCAACTCCCCCTCCGGAGGTGCCCTCTGGAGCCTCTGCCCTGCATTTCCCAGCCTGCTGCAACCAAGCTGGACGGTGCCACACCCGCCCCCATGTGGCCGCGGGGAAAGTGTCCCTCCAGGCTCTGCGGGAGAAATCCTGCCCACTGCTTCCCCCAAAAGACTGGGTTTTCATGAGCGCGGCCTCTCCTAGGGCCTCTTTACCTTCGTCTCTCCCTCCATCTCCCTTCCAAATTTTGGCAGCTCCGCGAGGGCCCAGCCAGGCCCTTTCAAGCTGCGCGCCCTGCGTGTCTGCAGATTCCGACAGGCGTGGGGAGGGGACCAGAGAGGGCGAGCGCCCGGGCGGCGGCGCACAGCGAGGTCGTGCTCTGCAGAGGCAGCTGCTGGGCGGGGGGCGCGCGCGGGCCCCCCCCCCCCGGGAAATCCCGGCGCCCGCGCGGGGTCAGGTCGTCCCCTGCTTCACTCCGCAAACTCGGAAGGATGGCTGAGCGCCCGCCCTTCTCCCAAAGCGCACTCTCCCCTCCCTCCGAGAGCTCCCGGGCTGGCGTCCCCGAGCTGGGCTGGGCGGGGGATGCGCAAGGAGACACGGGCAAGGCGACGGGGACAAGGACCGGGCCCCACGCGGAGGGAACGGCACGAGCCGAGCCGCGGCGGGGGGGTGCGGCGGGTGCGCCCCAAGAAGTCGGGGAGGTCCTGGGAGCCCAGGGCACTGGGGAGCCCGGGAAGGACTTGGGGCGGGGGTGGGGGGCCGGGACCGGCCGTGCGTCCCCGCGCGTCCCCTGCGGCCTCGCTGCGCCCGCGCGCGAGCGGGGAGGGGCCGGGGAGGGGGTACCTGGCAGCCAAAAGCCCGGCAGCTAATGAGCCCGGTGCGGCGCGCGCTATTTTTAGCAGCAGCTCCTCGGGACGCCTAATCGCTCCGGCCGGCTCCCGCCAGGCTGCCATGGAAACGCGGCCACCGCCGGGCGGCCCGCCCCTCCTCCCCGCGCCCTCCTCCCCTGCGCGCAGCCTCGGCCTCTCGCCTCTGGAACGGGGCCGGCCCCAGTGATCCCAGCCACTCGCTGAGCACCTACTGTATGCCTTTGCATGCATTGCTGGCAGTCCTTTAATCCAGGGGCGTCTGACGCAGGCCGTCTTGGCTGCAGAGAGGCTAGCCGGTCTGCCCAAAGTCCCGGCTCGCAGGCAGGCGGTAGAGCGAGGATTTGAACCCAGAGCAGCTGGCTGCGGATTCCGAGCACTAACCGCCCACCCCCGACCCCGACCGTGTATATATTGAAATTGGGATCTGGAGGGTTTGTGTGTATCCGCCCAGGAAGGCATCACAGGATGGTGGCCTCTGAGGTTTATTACCCGCCCCCCCACCTTGCATTACAGGAACCCCGAGGTGAGACGCTGCTCTCCCACAAGGGGACCAACGGGGGCATCGAGGCCCCGCTAAGAGCAGCGCGAATTGGGTCGCTGATCCCTGAGAGCTATGGTGGGGGGCCCTGGGTGGGCGACACGGGGGTGCCCGCCGGCAGCTGCTACCCACGGCTCTGTGAGGTGGTGGCGCTCAGGCAGGTGGACAAGCTGGGAGCCACGCAGGAGGCATGGGAGCTGGGGAGGGAAGAACAAAGCCCCACCAGGGCGAAGAGGTGCAGAGGGCACGCGGGGGTCACACTGGGCGACAACGTGCACCTGGCTCCTCCTGGCCTGTTTCCCCATCTGTAAAATGGGCTTGTCACAGTTTCCCCTCCCAGGGGCTGTTGGACCATCAGAACTTCCATTCGAGTCCTACCGGCGCAGGGGGTTCCGGGGAGCACCTGTCTGCCCGCCCTTACCAGTGGATATTTCCTTCTGCATGGATCTTTTTTTTTTTTTTTGCATCGGTTTGAATTTTTGAAAATATGACTTAAAATAGTATTTATCTTGCTGACCGGGCTAGTTGGCACCTGCTCAAGTTCTGTCTTGCCCTAGTCCTGGCCCGGTGATAATCAGGAGGGTCGCTCAGAACTGTGCCTGGTCCCTGGGAAGCACCCAAGGATAGCGGCGAGGAGGGTGGCAAACGTCTCCAGGGAGCCAAACGCTACAGACAGTCCGGAGCGTCGTGTGATCACGCACCCTCGTTGGCACCAGCCCTCCGCGTGGGACCTCAGGCCCTGGTGGGCCCGCCCGGAAGGTGGCCAAAGAACCTGCTCGTTCCAGGTATCTTGATCGACCCCGCTCCGTGGGAGGGAGGGGGGAGCCTCCCAACGCTGGCACCCAGTTGGCCTCTTTCCCACCATCCTGCCTGGCAGCCCCGAGTGGGGCTTGTGCCATTAGCGCTGCCTCCAAGGGTGCACCCTGGGAGGAGGTGCCAAGGGCTGGCTCCCCTGCCTAGGGATGGGGTGAGGAGGGGGACACAAAGCCCTGAACCCTCACTGACCCCAGGCAGCAGGAAAGGCGGGGGATGGAGGCCAAGGTTCCCACGCCCCTCCCCCAGCCTGGCTATAATTAGCCCTGAGATGAATTAAACATGAGGCCGCTGCCGTCTAGGGGTGGCAGCAGCTCTCTGACACTATAATTGGACCCAGGCAGCAAGCTGAGGTGGGGGCTGATGTGTGGGGCTGGGGGGAGCGGGGGAACAGCACGCGGGGCATGCATGGCATCTGCGTGTCCGTGGCAGGTGCATACATGTGTCTACGTGTGTGTGTGTGTCCTGGGGGCTCACCAGGCATCGGAGCAGCCTTGGCCCTTGGGCTTGGAGAAGGGGGAGGCTCAGCAGACTCAGCTGAAGGGGCAAAGCGGGCAGCGCCGGGTCAGCAAAGCTGCCGACCGCGTGGCACCTTCCTGGGAACCCCTGGCTCTGGTGGCAGCTGACATGCCTGAGTTTTCCACCATTATGACTTTGGGTAGCTGCTCACCCCTTCCTGAGCCTGCAAAGCTCCCCAGGACAGCGCTGGGGGTGGCGGCGAGGAGAGGTGCCCGGGTGGGGTGCTGTGAGATCGAGGGGCGGGGGGTGAGAGAGAGGGAGGACCTAAGCCTCCCCACCTGCGCTGTGGACGCCTGGCCGCCAGAGCAAGCCTGGGGGATTGGCGGGCCCTCCCTCGGGGGTCACCTTGCCTCCCCCTGCACCAGCTAAATTAGTTCCCTTAACCCCAGGAATTGGTGACATCTCCCCACCAGCCCGGTGACAAGCAATATGCAGAAGGGAGGTGGCGAGGCAGCAGGACAGGGGAGGGGAGGGGGCCTAGGTCTCCCCGGTGGACACGCCCACCCTGCCCCCCCCTCCACCCTGTCCCACCCCTGCCGGCCCTGCGGGGAACCTCGCCCTTCCAGATCCACCACCCCCTCCAACTGCGGGACTGTCCCCAGCTCCACCCCCAGGACCAGCCCTGTGACCTCAGCGAGGCCAATTTCCCCATCAGTGCCTCAGTGTCCCCATCTACACCATGGGAGGGGCAGCCGACCCGGGAGGCAGGCATGTCATGACACACCCGTCCAGGCTGAGCCTGGCTTCTACACCCCGACCCCCGTATGTGACTCGGACGGGTCCCGGGTTCTCTCCCATCCCGTCTCCTCCATGTAAGATGGGAAGACCCTCTGCTCCACCAGCCTTGTCTGCAGCCGGCCTGGGTGTGAGGACAACTACCCTCCCTGAGAAAAACTGATATAGGATCCACCATCAAGGGGCGCCCCGGGAGCTCAGTGGGTTAAGCGTCTGCCCAGGTCATGATCCTGGGGTCCTGGGATCCAGCCCCATAGAGCTCCCTGCTCAGCGGGGAATCTGCTTCTCCCTTTCCCTCCCCCCAACTTGTGCTCTCTCTCAAATGAATAAATGAAATCTTAAAAAAAAAAAAAAAATCAGCCATCAATTTGCAGAGATTTTAGAGCAGAAGGATGTTTCCTTCACACGTCTCCTCTAGCTCCCCAGGGACTCCCAAGGCCCCCCCCCCGCCCCCATTACTGATAGCCTACCCCCTCTGGAGACCCAGCCCTGGAGGGGATCCCGGGCTGTGGGAGCCAGAACCAGAGGCACACTTGCTGCCCGAGTGGTCAGGCTGGGCGGAAGAAGACCGGGTGCCCACGGTGGAGTGGGTGAAGCCTCAGTGTGGGGCTCCCAAAGCCTCCTGCAGACACCTACCCTGAGTTTTGAAGACCAAGGAGGATTCACGCGCGGGAAAGAGAGGCATTCCGGGTGCAGCAGATGGCCGAGGCAAATGCTCGGAGGCAGAAAGTTAAAAAAAAAAAAATTAAAATCAAAATTCAAAAAAAAAAAAATCACAAATTCTGGTCTCATCTGGAGCCCAAAGCGGCTCCGCCGGAAGAGAGCAGCCTGCCCAGGCTTTGCAGGACAAGCTCTCAAGTCAGAACCCACCCTGATGTCCACGGTGGGGCTCAAGAACACAGACCCTAGAGTCAGATAAGCACCTGCAAGGTGAGGGTAATAATAGCTTGCACCCCCAGAGCTACTGTGGGGAAGAGATGAGTGAAGAGAAGTGTGTAAACACTCAGCACATACTCAAGTACTCACAGGGTGGCTGCTGTTACTATGGTTCCAAACAGGACCACGCAGATCATTTTTCAACGGTTAGACATTCATTTCAATGTGTATCCTCCCAAATATATACCATCTACATCGCTCAAAAAAACTTATATCTGGGTTTTCATGGTAGGACACGAAGGTGCATTTTTAAAATAAATATATTTTGTTGGGCAAGGACGGGGAGGAGTTGTAGAGAAAAAGTGATGAAGCGAAGGAGGGGAGCCTGGAGTCGGAACGGCTCGGCTAATAGATTCCTCAGCCCGCTCCTGGGCCCGTAATTAATCCTGAGGGGCTCATTAAGTTCCGGCTTCTGCTCCAGCCACTCAGCTGCCTCCCTCCCGGTCTTCCTTCAGCCCCCAGGGAGGCCCAGCCTGGCCTGCCCCTGCCAGGCCCTCCCTCCTGCGGTGCTGCTGGGCCCCCAGATCCCTGGACTTAATCATGGAGAATTAAGGTCTAATCAGAAGCTTTTACTGCTGGGAGGGGAGGCTGTGCGGAGGAATGGCCTCCCAGGTGCTGCAGGGCCCGGAATTGGGTGAGGCGGGTGAGGCAGGGTGGAGCAGGGTCAGGGTCTGTCCATATTTCACACTTTGATACTTTGTTCACTGTGGATGTTTTTGCATTTATTATATATTTTTTAAGATGTCATTTATTTATTTGAGAGAGAATGAGCTTGAGCAGGGGTAGGGGAGGGGATGGGGGAGAGATGGAGGGAGATGCATCGTCGTGGTGTGGGAGACTGGGCTGGATCCCAGGACCCCAAGGTCATGACCTGAGCTGAAGGTAGATGCTTAACCCACTGAGCCACTCAGGTGCATTCACTGTATTTTTAAAATGTGGTATTCAACTAATATTACACTTAGGACTGATTTTATAGATGGGGAACAGGCCCAGAAGGGCAAGTCATTGACCTCAGGTCGCTTGGCTGAGAGAAGGCAGAGGCAGGATTTGAACCCTTGATGGCCTTCCAGGGCCCCACCTCCCTTGGGGTGAAAGCCCAAACCCTCCCTGCGGCCCCCAGGGCTCCCGGAAGGACCTGTCCCCAAGGGCAGTGGGATCAAAGGCCAAGGAGGGAGGGGACCCAACTGGTGTGCTCACAGCCGCCCTCTGGTGGCTGCAGGGACGGGAGACGAGGGGTGGGAGATGGGGGGTGCCAGGGAGGGGGCTGCGCAGGCCCAGCGGGGCTGGACCCCAAACCTGAGGCTGTGCTGTCGGACATGCGAGCCTCTGGCACCGGAAATGTGCCTAGTTCACGCGGACCTGCTCTGCAAGTATAAAACACATCGGGGCCTGAAGACGAGGTAGGATGGGGCACCTGGGTGGCTCATCAGCCACCAGCTCAGGTCAGGATCTTGGGGTCCAAGAATCGAGATCCGCAGCGGCCTCCCTGCTCAGTGGGGACCCTGCTTCTCCCTCTGCCTCTGATGTTCCCCCTACTTGTGCTCTCTTGCTGTGTCTCTCTCAAATAAATAAATAAAATCCTTAAAAAAAAAAAAAACACAACAACCTTGGTATTAAAAAGAGAATGTTAAGATAACTCCTTAGCAGTTTTTTATATTGGTTGCATGTTAAAGTAATTTTTCTGGGGGGCGCCTGGGTGGCTCAGTGGTTGTGTCTGCCTTCAGCTCGGGGTGTGATGCCAGGGTCCTGGGATCGAGTCCTGCATCGGGCTCCCTGCATGGAGCCTGCTTCTCCCTCTGCCTGTGTCTCTGCCTCTCTCTCTCTCTGTGTCTCTCATGAATAAATAAATTAAATATTTTTTAAAAATTAAAATAAATAAATAGAACATATTACAATTAATTTCACCTGTTTCTTTTTACTTTTTTTTTTTTCTTGCAGCTACCAGGAAGTTTTAAAATTACGCGTGTGGCTTCCGTAACCTTTCCGCCAGACAACACTAGGTACTTAAGTTATCAGTCACTGCCCACGAGGGGACGCTGTGCCCCTGCGATGGGGTCTGAGGATCATGAATCTAAAGGAAGTAAGTAGTAGTTCAGACAGTTGCTCCTCTGTGGTTGTTGCTGGCTTGGATCGGCTCTTAGGACTCAGACCTATGTTAGCCATCTGCTATCGCTCACCCGCTAAGGGACACAGAGCCACCCGTGGGTGAGGAGTCTGCCTCATTTGATTTGGCCGGGGGGACAGGGGTGAGGGGGGAGGAATTAGGCCTCCAGAGGGAACTCACAGATTGTGCAGCATTTATTGTATGCGTCACGCTCGTTATCTAAGGTGATTTCTGCAACGAATTCATCCAACCGACGAGGGTTTTTTTCCTGTTCCCAAATGAGAACACGGAGGCTCAGAGAAGGAAATTGAGCTGCCCAAGAGAGCCCAGCAACTAGAGTCCCCCTGGCTCCAGTGCCTTCTGGGCCTGTCCCCCCAGCCAGCTGCTTCTCAACCTCTTGGGAACTCTTGAGAAGTGTTGAGCAGACATGGCAGCGAGGACACTCTATCGGGCCAGCTCAGCGGGGCGGTCAATAATTAATTCTGAATTTTCCCCATTTATCACAGTGGCAGGAGCCGGAGTGCGCGGAATCCTAATCCCAAACCTCCGTGCCCCTTGGCCACCTGGAGCTGAACACAGTGTGATAGAGCAACTAGGGTAGGGTTCCCCCCCCGCCCGCCGAGTCCGGGAAAGGAGGGTGTTCCTGGCTCCCCGCTCCCTCGCACTGGGTTATTAAATGCTGCGGGATCCAGCAGTGGCCATCCCAGCCTTCAGTGCCCACAGGCTGGTGGGAAAAATACACATTGAATAAATAAGAATATAAATAATTAACGCCACAAAGGAAGAGAACGGGATGGTGTGAGAATACAAAACTGGGGGACATGACTTGTTTAGGGCCTCCTCAAGGACATGCCATCGAACACACAAATCGGAAGACGAAAAGCGAGGACGGGAGATGGTGCTGTACATGGAGAGACAGCACATGCAAAGGCCCAGCGGCTAGGAAGAGTTTCTCCCATGAGGGACCCAGCAAAAGGCTGCACGGATCTGGAGCTCAGAGCGCTCATGTGAGGTCAGTGCCAAGTCAGGAGCCCTCAGAGCCAGGCCTGGAGCCCTCATGGGAGGCCAGCAGCCTTCAGCGGATACCAGGAGCCATCAGGGGAAGAGACAGACGCGTTTCCCTAATGTTCTGGCGGACAGCAGTAAGGCTGCTTCCACCTCAGGTGAGTCAGATGGCAGGCTCTGCGATTCTTTTGTTCTGTTTCTTCTTACAACCCCCCCTTTTTTTCCCTTGGAGGCTTCTTTCAAACCCATTTGAAAGTGTGGGGATGAGTCAGGGTTGCTCTGTCAACAGATAGTCTACACCAGGCAAGCAGCTCCTGGCCCAGCCACCCGACACCATGGCATCCTTGGACAGCTGGGAAAACGGAGGTGCACAGGAGGTCAAGGATCCCCCAAGGGGGTGCAGCGGAGGAGGACCGCAGGCCTAGCCCAGAGGGGGGCAGCCTCCCACCCCATAGCTCTCATGTCCTCTGCAGAGCCTCCAGCCTCCTGAGGGTCAGCAGGTGGGTGTCTTGGTCACCACACTGTCCCCAGTGCCCTGCAGGTTGCAAGTGTTTGGCCAACGATTGTCATTCATCCTTCCTGGGGCTCTTGAAAACGCCCCAGAGGTCATGCTCCAGGCGTGAAAGAGGGTCCCTCTTTGATAGGGGACAGGAGAGAGAGATATACAGGGATGTGGAAGGAGAGAGAGAGAGAGAGAGACAGAGAGAGATACACGGCCAGAGATATGGAGAGAAACAGAGACAGACAGACACAGCTGGAGACAACCGGAGAGACCCAGAGATACTGGAGGGAGGCAGAGACAAAGAGACAGAGAGGAAAAGCAGCGAACTAAGTGAGACGCAGAGTTGGAGAGAGAGAGAGAGAGAGAGAGAGTGTGTGTGTTCGTGTGTGTCTGTGTGTGTGCGCCGTGTCAGGGCCACCACTACCTGAATAGGAGTCTTTGTGTGAGTTACACAACGTTTCCCCTCAGCTGGGTGCTTTGGTGCAGTCAACAACCCGCCCCACTGTCTGTGGCAGCTGGGGGCAGGGTCCGTGTGGGTATCTCCAGCAGCCAGCACCCGGGGGCCAGGCACACAGAGAGCAGTGTCCCCAGTGATCAAAGGAGCAGAGTCCGAGGATGCCGAGACCCTGCTTGGAGTCACGGAGGGGGGGTGGGGGCAGAAGAGGATTGACTCTGAGGGGCTCTAGGCACTGGCGGTTTCTGGCTGAGCCTCGGATGCCTCCTCTGGGAGCCACCTGGATTTACTTGCTGATGTGGAAACAGGGGCAGAAGGAAATGTGGATGAAATGTCCGTGTAACGTGCCCACTGACAGGTAGTCCAGGCGGGCAGGCTGAAATGTTCCTCCAGGAAGCTCCATTTTATTTTTTTTTTTTAAGATTTTACTTATTTATTCATGTGAGACACACAGAGAGAAGGTGGAGACACAGGCAGAGGGAGAAGCAGGCTCCATGCAGGGAGCCCCATGCGGGACTCGATCCCGGGTCTCAGGGTCACGCCCCGGGCTGAAGGCGGCTCTAAACCCCTGAGCCCCCCCGCCCCGGCTGCTGTCTGGGAAGCTCCCACCTGTCTTGGTGTCAAAGCCTCGCTGGTTGGAAGAGCCACCTTGGTTTGACAGTAGCAAGGCCTGTGGTAGCCCGTGTCTTTAGCCTACGAGGACCCTTTGGGAACCTCCCCCCGGCCCCCAAAGTACATATCAGCTGCCCCCCCACCCGACCCCGGCGCAGCAGCGCTCCTTGTGCCCACCATTGTCGTGTCCCTGTGCTTCAATAAAGCCATCATTTCGGGGGCACCTAGGTGGCTCAGGCCGTGACCCCGGGGTCCTGGGATCCAGTCTCCCATCAGGCTCCCCGCAGGGAGCCTGCTTCTCCCTCTGCCTGTGTCTCTGCCTCTCTCTGTGTCTCTCGTGAATAAATAAATAAAATCTTTAAAAAAACAACCCACAACACCATTTTGCACTGAAGATGTCTCAAGAACTCTTTCTTGGCCTGGGCCGTCGGCTCCAGACCCCACAGAACCTCACCTGTATTCCCCAACGACATCACCTGGCCACCCAGGAGCCACCCCCACCTCCAGGACTCTGGGAGCTCAGGCCAGGTGGGCGGTGAGGCGGGAGGCAGGAGGCGGGAGGCAGGAGGCGGCCCCTCCCCAGGACGCCTTGGGCCCCAGCGAGAGCTGGTGGCTGCCAAGTCTCACTCGAAACTCCTTGCAGCCCAGACTTGCTCCCAGGGTGGAGCCAGGAGCCCCAATGAGAGAGAGGCCGGGTGTGGGTGGGGGTGTGGGTGGGGGCGGGCTGCCCCTTTGTTCAGGGCCCAGGGAGGGGAGGGTCCGGTTGGGGTCAGCCAGAACCTGAGTCCAGAGACAAGGTGTCCCTGCAGGAGCTCAGAGCTTGCACAAAGTCCTGGAGGGTGGGTGGCGGGGAGCAAGGGGTGGCCCAAAGCGCGCTCCCCTGGGCAGGGCGAGGACCCAAGGCCCAAGTTAGGGAGCTTGAACTGATTTCGTGTTGAGACACTTCATCTTTTATTTATATGCACTCATAGATGGCCCTTCTATACCTGGTCCCAACCAGGTGGTGACGTGACCCAGGGGTCCGAGGCAAGACTCACCAGGCTGGCAGGACCTACACCCTTCCCAGTTCCCTGAGTCAGGCCCGAGCCAGCGGGACGGGAAGCCCCAGGACCACAGAGCCCACAGGGAGGGGGTCGCTAGTGCTGGGGCCTTGAAGATCTAGGAGTGTGCCACGTGGAAAAGACCGGGAAGGGCATTGTGGGTAGCGAAGTGCATATGCCAAGGTGCGGAGGGGTGTCATAACCAGCTCAGTGGGCAGGGATGCTGCGGCCCTCAAGCAGCCGGGGCTGGACCATGGAGACATCTCGGGTAGCCGAAAACCAGAGGGAAGCGGAGCCTCCTCTTGGAGGATCAGAAATGACTGCACAAAGAAGGGGGGCATTGCAGCTGGGCCTTGCAGGATGAATAGGAGTTTGCCAGAGAAGGTAGGGCATGCGAACTGGCGGTGGCCAGAAGTCAAAGAGCATGCTGATGGGAGAAGCACCAGAAAGGAGGATGCGGGGAGCCCAGTCCCTCACGGTCAGATCTCTCCAGATCCAAGCTCGGGGCAGTCTGCTACTTGAGGCTGAAAAACTCCAGGATGGTTTCCCGGGGGCTCTGACAAGCCCTGCCAGGCCCGGAGCCCCAGCCCCTAAATCAAAGTCCCGACTGCTCTGGCCACTGTCCTCTCTCCTTCTTGGGTCACAGGCTCTGTCCGCTTTGCTCCCCTGGTGGGGACACCACTTTCTACCTGTGGCTCTGAGACCTCAGGCCAGACCTGCGCCTCCCTGTATCTCATCCGGAAAATGGGAGCACGCGTGTGCGAGCTACTTTCATCGCTTTTTGCGGCTTTTTGCGTTCGCCTCGGGACTAGGAGGCCTCCTGGGAACCAGGGAAGGAAGAAAAGCAGTGAAAGGAATAAAGGGAAGGAGGGGGAGGGAAATGGGAGGGAGGAGGGGGAAGGAGAGGCTGTGCCCTCCTCCTCCAGGCCGAGGCAGACAGCAACCGACAGGTCCAACATTATTATTTCAGAACACGCCTGGGCTGTCGTGGCTTAAGAAATGGGTGGTGATTTGCATGTGATTTGCATATTGTTTGTTAAATGTCAAAATGGCCTGAAAGGCTTCCCCTGCCCCCCATCCCCTACCCCCACCTTCAGTCAGGAAGCAGGAACCCCTCCCCTTCCTCCATCGGGGACCCCCGCGTGGGCTGGGACCCCTCAGTTCAGGGGCTGCTGGGGCAGCGGCCCAGGGAAGGCTGACCTTGGACACCCCATCTGTAAAATGGGCCAGAATCCCGGCCACCACCACGGGGCAGTTATCACTCAAGCCCAAGCCCGCAGAGGGGCAGGAGGCAGCCCAGGGTCTGGCCTTGGTAGGGACAGAGGAATGGAGCGGGGTGACCATCAAGAGACCCAAACCAGGCAGGAGGAGGGGTCGGGGCTTCTTTCCCCTTTGCGTGCCCTGCAAGCAGCTGAGGCCTCAGTTTACCTGCTTCAAAAGAGGGAATTAGAGGCCCTGCTCTAGGGGGAGCCCCAAGGAACGGGGCACTGGGGTCTCTGGTACGTGGTCTTGGACTGCCCACCAGGTGGTCGGAGGGACAGGCGGAGCCTGAGTCCCCCACACTACACCTCTGGCACCCCAAGGTCCCCGGGGCTTGTAGTCAATCTGTCACCCACCCGTCCACGCTCGGGGCCCTGCGGCCACCACTACTCTTAATTAAAACATTATTTCTTCGCAGACCCCCTGAGGCCCCTGCCTTGAGCCACCCAGCACCTGGACCGTGGACGTGGCCCTCTGGGGAGCCCACACACCCGCGCTTCCCCCAACACCCCCCCTCCCCCGGCTGCCCCGGGGTGGCCCTGTGCAGAGGGCCTGACCACAGGTGGCGCCAGGCAGGGGGCCCACGGGGGCCCAGCGCTCTACCTGGTGGGTCTTGTCCCCAGAGTCCCCACACACACCGCACAATCACCAGTCACCGTTAGTGCCTCATGGCCTTAGGGATACAGCTCCCCTGGCCCCGCCCACTTACCCAGAGCCCTTCAGACCCACCCAGGAGACCCCGTGCAGGGGAAAAAGCAGCGGGGTTCAGGGGATGAGGACACCGCCAACAGAGTGGGCACAGGCCCCCCGTGGGGAGGTGTCTGGGGCTGGGAGCATGCACCCTGTGATGCTGCAGAGCCAGAGGAGGGCTGGGGTCCGTGTCCCCACTGCAGTCATTGGAGATTTCATCAGTAATTGGCTGCACCCCCCCAAACCCCACCAGCCAAGGCTGTTCACAGTAGAGGGGGCTTGTGAGCCCCAAAGAGGACAAAGCGCTCACTGGCTGGTGAGGAGGGAGTCCCAGAAGACTTCCTGGAGGAGGCTGAATCCCAGGTGAGTCGGAGTGGCACAGAGGAGTGTGAAAGGTGCTTCAGGCCGGAGAGGGGGACACCTCCTGGGCACAGGTGTGGCCTCGAGCAAGCAAGTACGAGGTAGGAGGGATGGTGGCGCCGAGCTCGTCTCCTCTGTCATACCCTCTGGCTGCGCTGGGGAGCCCTCCGCGATGGCACGCTGGTTCCCACTGCAGACTGGCGCTCCAGGCCCCGCGGCAGGGAGCCAGGGCTTCGGGGTCACAGAGGCTCCCCGCCCCCCCCCGGGTCAGCGGCAGGTTGGATCGGAGGCAGCCGCTGGTCAGGCGCTCAGGCGGGTAATTCACGGACGCCCCGGAGCCCGGCACTTGCGAGGGCAGCAAGGAGGGAATAAAACGCGGTCAACTGGGCCGTGCAGGGGCCGGCTCCTGCGTCCCCGGACCCTGGGCCCTCCAGGGGGATAGCGAGGCCACGAGCTTGGGTTGGCCGATTGGAGCCATGTGGCCACGGCCTCAGGGACAGCAGGCAGAGTGCAAGGCGACCAAAGCGGCCAAGCAAAGCCCACTTCCCTTCCCAGGGGTGCAAAGAGGGTAACGGGGCGGGGCGGGGGGAGCGTTGCGCTGCCCAAATTTGCAGGGCGAGTCAGGGCAATGTCATTCCTGTTGGGGCCACACACGTTAGTCTGAAGGTAACTCAGAAGGTAAGGCCCGTGTCCTAACTCGAGGGGCAGGAATCCCGGAGGAGTGGAGTGGAGTGGGGTGAGAGTCAACAGAGGTGAGTCCCTTCTCTCTCTGGGCCTCAGTTTCCACTCTCTGTGGTCTTTATAATCTGTAAGGTCCCTTCTGCATTAGAAGTCCCAGAGATTTAGGGACGCCCAGGGGTCTCAACAGTTGAGTGGTTGCCTTTGGCTCAGGGCATGACCCCGGGGTCCTGGAATCGAATCCCGCATCGGGCTCTCTTCAGGGAGCCTGCTTCTCCCTCTGCCTGTCTCTGCCTCTCTCTGTGTCTCTCATGAATCAATTGATAAATCTTAAAAAAAAAAAAAAAAAAAAAAAAGAGTCCTAGAGACTTAGGGGCCCCTGGCTGGCTCAGTCGGTAGAGCACTCGACTCTGGATCTCAGGGTTGTGAGTTCAAGGTCCATGCTGCATGTAGAGATTACTTAAAAATTAAAAAAAAAAAAATCTTACCAAAAAAAAGAAGTACTAGAGACTTACCCAGAGTGAAGGCAGGGGTCCCAGGAGGCACCTCCAGAGGTGCCCCCAACCCCAGCCTGCTCCTCAGCCAGCACCCCGAGTCCCCTGGGTCATGGCTCCACCGCCTCCAACTACCTGAAGGACCGGGACACAAAGACACAGGTTACAGGCCAAACGCAACCCTCCCCTTGGAGCTCAAAGCCCTGATGGGCTCAGGGTCGGGCCAGTGCCTCACCTCCAGCCCTGACACCCTCGCGCCCTCACCTCCACGAACCATCCACTGAACCCGCGTTTACTGAGGACACGCTATGTGCCCCGCGCTGACCGGGGAAGCCAGGAGTGACAGCAGGGAATGCCCTCAGAAACGCCCTCGCAGAGCCTACAGTCTACGGGGTCTACGGGAGGAGATGGGGTAAAAATGTAATAAAACACCGGGAAGCAGGCTCCTGAGAAGTTCCGGGCCTGAGAAGTGGCCTGAGAAGTGCTCGGGAGAAAGATAAAGCAGGGGTGGGGGTGGGGCACGTTGGCAAGATGCAATTTTAAGCCGGGGGTAGTCTGGTAGTCCTGGGAGATTGCCCTGAGATAGTATCTGAGCAAAGGCCCAGAAAAAAAAAAGAGCTGAGGGAGGGAGGGAGGGAGGGAGGGAGGGAGGGAGGGAGGGAGGGAGCTGGGTGGAAAGCAGTTCCAGACAGATGGAACAGCCAGTGCAAAGGCCCGAGGCAGGACCCCGCCTAGACAGCTGGAAGAACAGTGAGGCGGCTCTATCCTAGTTCAGTCTCTGCCATCACTTACTGGGGACTCTGCCCTGGTCCCCGGGCTTCTGTCCCCAACCCTCCCACCCCCAGTCTGTCCTCCCCACAGTGGCCCCCAGAGAGCGCCTGTAAGCTCCAGAGTCCCGAGTCCCATCCTGCCTTCCTCGCCCACAGCCCAGGGCTCCCAGGTGCCTCAGGGTAAAAACCCAAATCCTCCTTTTGGCCCCCAAGACCCACCCTCCTCTCCTCCCTCTCTCCCCCTCACTCACTCTGCTCGGGTCACACACCCCTCCTCACTACCCCTAATACACCAGGCTTGGTCCTGCCCCAGGGCCTTTGCACAGACGGTGCCCTCTGCCCAGACCATTCTTCCCCCACATAACCACTTGGTTCCCTGCCTCACGTACAGTAGGACTTTGCTCAAACTGTCACCTTGTCAGTGAAGCTGTCCCTACAACCCTGTTTAAAATGACACCTCTCAGGGCACCCGGGTGGCTCAGTGGTTGGTTAACCATTGGACTCTTGGTTTCAGCTGGGATCATGGTCTTGGGATCTTGGGACTAAGCCCTGCAGCGGGCTCCGTGTTCAGTGTGGAATCCACTTGGGACTCCCATTCCCTCTCCCTCTGCTCCTCCCCACCACCCCACCCCACGTGCACACGCGCTGCTCTCTCTCTCTTTCTAAAATAAATGAATAAATCTTAAAAAAAAAAAAAAAAAGACAACTCTCGGGGACACCTGGGTGGCTCAGTCGGTTAAGCATCTGCCTTCGGCTCAGGTCAGGGATCCCAGGGTCCTGGGATCCAGCCCAGGCCAGGCTCTCTGCTCAGTGGGGAGCCTGCTTCTCCCCCTCCCTCTGCCCCCTGCTGCGCTCTCTCTCAAAGGAACAAATAAATAGATAGATCTTTAAAAAAAAAAAAATGACAACTCTCACCCCACCACTCCCAAATCATCCCTGAGGGCCTGGGGAGGCAGCTCTCCCACCCCACCCCCAGCCCCCAGGACGGGTTTCCGAGGCTCCCACTCTCAACGTCACCCCAAGCTTGCCAGATCAGACCTTAAGGGCCAAGCCCAGAGAGAGTGACCCCCAGAAGCTCTGGGGTTACACATCCTGGCTAGGGTCCAGCCCCTGCCCTACACCTCCAAGGTGGCATCTGTGGCTCTGGGACTGCCCCCTGCCCATCTCCACCAGCTCACTGTCCCTGTGGCCACCTACCGGCCTCCACCACTTCGCAGAGCTCTCCGGGCCTCCCCACGAGCTCTCTGCAGAGCCCTCCTGGGGCAGAGAGGTGTCCCCTCATGTGTCACCTCCGCCAGGGCTAGGAGCCTCTCTGGAAAGGTCACACGGCCAGGTCAGAGTGCGGGCAACAAGCATCAGGGCAGGACTGTGAGGATGGGAGCGGTGGCGAAGGAGACAGAAGGGATGAAGGGATGGGAAGGCCAAGAGACTCAGACACAGGGGTCCGTGCACGGAGAAGCCACAGGGACGCTACGGGCAGAGATGGAGAGACAGGAAGCGACCGGCAGCGCACCCCTGACAGAGGAAGGCACCGAGACAGGGGGACTGAGACAGAGGGACCGTAGAAGGGACTGGGCAGGTCGGGGGGGGGACAGAGCAAGGAAAAGGAATCAGGCAGGGGAGCCCCTGCCCAGGCCTCTCAGCACCTGGCTGTCTTCTGTCAGCTGCTTCCCAGAATAGCCTGAGCTCAAGCCCTGGGGACGCCCTGGTCCACCCTCCTGCCCCCATGTCACCCCATTTCCAGGACCTCCAACCTCCCTTCAGCTCGGCCCCACTTCCCACCAGGGACCACGGGCCCCAAGTGGGCCGCATTCCCACCTCGGACCACACCCTGGACCCCGGGCCAGGTTCCACTCTCCACCCTGGATCCCAGGAGGGCCCTCCTGCTTTCTCCCAGCGGGGGCCCACTCCCCACCCCAGACCCCGCCCTGGACCCCAGGGGGGCCTTCAAACCTTCCCCCAGCCTGCCCTATTCTCCACCCGGGACCCCAACCTGGCCCCACTCCCCACCCAGATCCCACCCCGGACCCCAGGGGGGCCTTCAAACCTTCCCCCAACCTGCCCTATTCTCCACCCGGGACCCCAACCGGGCCCCACTCCCCACCCAGGATCCCAGCCTAGGCCCCAGTCTTCACCCCGGACCCCAGCCGGGCCCCACTGCCCACCCCAGACCCCACGCCTGGCCCCAGGGGCGCCTTCCCCCAGCCTGCCCTATTCTCCACCTGGGACCCCAACCGGGCCCCACTCCCTACCCAGGATCCCAGCCCAGGCCCGTCTTCACCCCAAACCCCAGCCGGGCCCCACTGCCCACCCCAGCCCCCACCCCGGACCCCAGGGGCGCCTTCCCCCAGGCTGCCGCACTCCCCACCCCGGACCCCAGCCGGGCCCCACTGCCCACCCCAGCCCCCACCCCGGACCCCAGGGGCGCCTTCCCCCAGGCTGTCGCACTCCCCACCCGGACCCCAGCCGGGCCCCACTGCCCACCCCAGCCCCCACCCCGGACCCCAGGGGCGCCTTCCCCCAGGCTGCCGCACTCCCCACCCCACCCCAGCCGGGCCCCACTGCCCACCCCAGACCCCAGCCGGGCCCCAGGGGCGCCTTCCCCCAGCCTGCCGCACTCCCCACCCCACCCCAGCCGGGCCCCACTGCCCCTCGCCCCGGCCGGCCGGCGCCCACCTGGGGTCGCTGACCAGCAGCAGCACCGAGCCGTCCTGCAGGCGCACGTCGCGCACCGTCTGGTGGTCGTCCAGCCGCCGCGCGTTGTAGTAGAAGGTGCGCTTCCAGGAGCTCACGCCCTGGCCCACGAGCTGCGCGCGCAGGTCGCTGAGCGTGTCCCGCGGCCGCACGGTGAGCGGCAGCAGCAGCGCCTCGTCCGCCAGGTGCACCTTGATGTGGTAGCGCTTCCAGCGCGACAGGCCCCGCCGCAGCCCCTCCATGGCCCCGCGGCCCTGCCTCCGCGCCCGGCCCGGCCCTGCCTCCCTCCCCGGAGGGCGGGACGCGGCGGAGCCTCCCCTCCTGCGCCCGGGAAGGACGCGATGGGTCGGGATAGGGACGCGCGCGGTGCAGCGGCCGGTGGGAAGGGCCGGGCGGGCGAGGCGGAAGGGAGGAGACTGGCGGGCTATTTTAGACCCAGAGGAGGGCCAGGGGCGGCCTCTCCCGGGAGGTGGCGTTTGGACGAGGGAAGGACGCCCAGTGCGTGCGCCAGCCCCGGAACAGAACTGCAGGCGAGCGGGCGCGGCCAGTGCAAAGGCCCCGGGGCAGGCCCCCCGCCAGGCCTGCTGGAGGCCGGTGGCCGCCCGAGAGGGAGCAGGGGAGGGCGGGAGGTTACAAAGGCAGGTTGGAGGCAGGGAGAGAGACGCGGGCTTTCACCCCGAGGGAGGTGGGAGCCCTCCAAGGCTGTGGGCAGAGGAGGGAAGCAGGCTGAAGTTTATATTTGTTGCTCCTTATTTCCTTCAGGACACATTCAGCAAGCTCCCGCTCTGTGGCTGCGCCCGGCTGGGCAGTGCTGTGCACTGTGCACGGAGAAATGTCAGTCGAAGGCCACGCCCTCACAGGAGTCCTAGTTGGGGAGGTCAGGTCAGAGAGCAGGACAGGGACACTCCCAGCCTTACATGCTCAAGGCTTGAGAAGTAGGAGATCCCAGGCTGGGAAAGGCCGGTAGGTGGGGATGGCTTCCCAGATGGGTGGGCACTGGAGCTTGGGTTTGGCAGATGAGTAGGAGTTCAACACTCCCACCAAGGAGGCACCTGCCCACGATCACCAGCTCAGCCCAGGGTGTGCCTAATGGGGAAAAGCAGGAATGAAGACTTACTAGTAGCAGCCACGGGAGGTTGTGATCAGGGGATCTCCTTCCACCCCAATTCCTTGCTTGTCCTCTCCCACCCTTTCTTGGGCCCAGCCAGCCTCTCCAGTCACACTTACCCAAGAAGCCTTCCCTGATTGCTGCCTGTTCCTACTCACTGTCATACCTGCCAGAACAGGACTGACCAGTTCTGTGTATCTAGGATTCTTGCTTGACCTCAACGACCCTAAGTCTGTACTTAAAAGCCACTGGGCCCACTGGGAAGTCCTCCTCCTCCTCCTCCTCCTCCTCCTCCTCCTCCTGCTCCCGCACTGGCCGGGAGGGTAGAACGGAGGGAGGGAGGGAGGCCAGAGCAGGACGAGAGAGTGGCTCCAATCCTGACCCCGACCCTTGACAGTCCCTGATGAAGGAACCACCCTCCCTAGTCCTCGAGGTCCCCCTCTTGCCAGTGGGATTGTTAGGAGGACAAGTTGCTGCAGGCGAAGCACTTAGAATGTTCCTAAAGTGGAGTCACTCATTAATTGGTGATGCTGAGTAGTCACAGAGAAGTGCAATTTGACTCCACAAAGGAAAGCAGATAAAAACAAACAAAAGGCACTGACACTTTTCTCTCCCATTTTCCAAATGAGTAAACTGAGGCACAGAAGATGAGTGACTTCCCTAAGGATACGCCATGAAAAATGACAGAGCCAGACCCCAGCCATCATCAGATTTCAGATGCGGATTTTAGAAGTGACTAAAAGCCAGGAGCCTGGGTGGCTCAGTTGGTTAAGCATTGGGCCCTTGATGTCATCATCTCAGGTCATGATGTCAGGGTGGTGACAATGAGCCCCGAGTCAGGCTCTGCGCTGAGCATAGAGCCTGCTTAGGATTCTCTCTCTCCTCCACCCCTGCTGGTGCTCCCTCTCTCTCTCTTAAAAAAAAAAAAAAAAAGTAACTAAAAGCAAAATAAATTTTAGATGGTTCCCCACCCCCTGACCGAAGCTTCCTCCCCCATAAAAAAAAAAAAAAGACAGAAACTATAAAACTACTAGAATAAAACATGGGAGTTCAAAATAACAATCCCAGTGTGTTGAAGCATGACATTAAGCCCTAAAGCCTTTAATTAAGAGATTAGTAATTAACTGGGTACAAGTATAAAATTCCTGCACACACACACACACAGATACACAAATGCTAGAAGGTCAATAGACAAAGTTAGGGAAACTTTTTCCAAGACATGCTAGACAAAAAGCTGATTTCCTTAATATGTGAAAAGCTTCCAGAAATCAATAAGGACCAACGACCCAGTAGAAAAAGCAGCCAAAAGCACATACGGCTTGGGGAAATGGAAATACAAATGTCTCCTAAACACATGAAAGGAGCTTATTCTCACTCGTGCTAAGCTAAATATAAAATCAAACCACCGTAAAACACCCTTCTTAAAAACTAAATCCAGCAGGTTGCCTGAGATGAAAAGTTGGGTAATTCACCATGCTGCGGGGCCCCCGTTCTGGGGGAAGGGGCAGTCTCAGGCATCGGGGTTCAGGGTTGTGAAATGGCGTGATCTCTCCGAGAAGAGCTAGTGACACGAGAAGCCAGCTGTATCCCTCCCGGGAGGCTATCCACGCGCCCAGGGGTGGACGATGGCGCAAGTGCTGAGCCTCTTGCACGTCATCCCCAGCGAACTACGAGGCCGAGTGCGTGGAACAGAGTTGGGAAACTAAGGCCCGGGGAGGGGAAGCGCCAGAATGAGGGCGGGCTGGGGTGTACTCTTTCCAGGGCAGGTGCACGGGCTGGTTCTACCTGCAGATCCAGGTCCCGGCCGCCTCCCTTGTCAGCCCAAGGCAGGCCTCGTGCATCACACCCGCTGGTGTCTGGAACGGGTCCGAGCAAGGCCCGGGGACGCCGGGCTTCAGCACACCGAGGCCGAGCCGGCCACGCCGAGCCCGGTGAGTGCTGGGTGCCAGTTCCAATTAATTCGGACTTTCTCATTAAGCGGTTAGGAAAGCCAGGTGGCCGCGGGCGGTCGCCCTCCGCCTGGGCCACAGGATTAGAGGGATCATGGTTTCTGCCTCCAGACACTATATTATCTGTCGCGGGCAATTATGGAGACCCAGGCTGGTGGTGACAAGCTCGGCGAGTCCCTGAGCTCCGGAATCCGGGGAAGCCTCAGAGTCCTGGGATCGCCAACATTGTGGGCGCCTCCGCATGCCCGGCGTTCTGGACTCTCGGGGCATGTCCCCCTCCGAACGTTCTAGAGTCGGAGAGCCAGGGTTTAGGACGGAGAACAGCACATGTCACTTCTGGCCGTCTTGGGACAGAAGGCCCCGCAGGGAATTCGGAGAACGGGCGGGAAGCGGGAAGGGCGGGTGGTCAGAGGCAGAGGGGGCACCCGACGAGGGGGCCTGTGTCCCACCGACGCCGCGGGCCGTGGGAAGACTGGGCGGGCGCCCAGCTGGCGCTGACCTTGACATCGCAAAACTCTGGAATCACAGACGCTCTCGTGATGCGGAAAAGATTTCTTATCTAGTTTTATCCCCTCGGATCAGAGGTCTCTCGCACCGCAGCGCAGAGGCTGAATCCGGCTTGTTGGGCCGCGTGACCCGCGTGTGAAAAAAGAATTGGCGTGTGAGTGTTTCCAGGTAAGAAGTGGAGCTCCGGGGTGCTTGGGGGGCTCAGTCGGTGAAGCCTCTGCCTTGGGCTCAGGTCGTGATCCCGGGGTCCTGGGATCAAGCCCCACGTGGGGGGTCTGCTTCTCCCTCTCCATCTGCCTGCAGCTCCCCTGCTTGTGCTCTCTCTCTCTCCCTCTCTCTCTCTCTCTGTCAAATAAATAAATAAAATCTTTAAAAAAAGAAGAAGTCAGAGCTCCATTGGAGCCTTCATCCACGTAGCGGTTGTGGGCGCTCTGTGGCTGCGACGCGAGTTCTCCACAGTCCCCACCTGCTCCCATTCATGCCTTGACCCCTGAAGGGTGCGCTTGCTCTTACTGGACCCGTGGTAGTACTAACTTTTGTGGTTGTTGTTTTTTTTTTATATATTTTAATTATTTATTCATGAAAGAGGCAGAGACACAGGCAGAGGGAGAAGCCAGCTCCCTGCGAGGAGCCCAATGCCAGGTCTCGATCCCAGGACCCCGGGATCACGCGGAGCCAAAGGCAGATGCTCAACCACTGAGCCACCCAGGCGCCCCAGTACTAACTTTTGTATCCCTGTTTTATGACCAAGAAAGTGAGTCCTGGTGGCAGCTGCTTGCTGTTTGCCAAGATCCCCCACTCCGCCCCCAGGAGAGATGGGGGGGGGACCAAATGGACACTGCCTCCCTGCTTTATCCCACTGGGTCCCTGTCCCCAATTCTATGCAGTGGGATACTGTTGTTATCCCATTTCTCAGATGAGAATGGCTCAGAGAGGGAAAACCTGTCCCCCAAGCCCCACCAGGAGACAGGGGCAGACCCCCCTGGGACAGGGCAGGAGTGAACTAAGGGGAGCACTCGGGTCCCTCTGGACCTGGGGGGTAAGCAAAAAGGAAAATGTGGTGTAGGGATTGGAATAGCTTTGAGATGGGGATGGAAAGGAGTTCAGATTTTCTACTTAGAGCAATGGGGAGCTATTGGAAGGGTTTGAAGCAAGGGAGTGGCAAGATCTATTTTTTGTTAGAAAAGTCCCTCTGTGCTGAGTCTACCTCACAAGAGGGATACATTGATCCTTAGCCAAGAAAGGCCTTGTGTCAGGTGACTCTCTTCATAGCTACTACTTCTGGGGCCCCTGTCCCCCTCCAATGAAATTCCATAAGGAATTCATTGCAAAGTTGTATGGCCAATGAGGGCTCATGGTGGTCCCTGCTGGTAAACTGTGTTACTCAAGTCTATCTCAAGGAGCATCGGGTTCCTTGCAAGGAGCTGGCTTCTCCCTCTGCCTGTATCTCTGCCTCTCTCATGAATAAATAAATAAAATATATATATTAAAAAAAAAAACAGGGGATCCTTGGATGGCTCAGCCATTTCACACCTGCCTTTGGCCCAGGGCGCGATCCTGGAGACCCGGGATCGAATCCCACGTCAGGCTCCCGGTGCATGGAGCCTGCTTCTCCCTCTGCCTGTGTCTCTGCCTCTCTCTCTCTCTCACTGTGTGCCTATCATAAATAAAAAAAAAAAAAAAAAAAAAAAAACCCAGGGGATCCTTGGATGGCTCAGCCGTTTCGCACCTGCCTTTGGCCCAGGGTGCGATCCTGGAGTCCTGGGATCGAGTCCCATGTCAGGCTCCTGACATGAAGCCTGTTTCTCCCTCTACCTGTGTCTCTGCCTCTCTCTCGCTCTCTCTCTGTGTCTATCATGAATAAATAAATAAATATTTTTTAAAAAAAACAACCACAAAAGTTATTGAAAACAAAAATTGAAAAAAAAAAAACAAAAGCTATTTGTCACCGACATGTTCAAGAACGACATTCTTCATATATAAAGAGTCATTAGAAATAAATAAGAATAGAGCAGCCTATGCAAAGAACATGGATGCTATCTTGGATACACAGAAGACATTGGTGGGAAACTACAATTTAAAAAAAGGGGGGGGATCCTATGCAAAAAGTGTTTAACCATCCTAGAATTTCCTCACTTTCACAGTTGAGAAAGATACCTGATATCTGATAATATTAGATTTTTTTTGAGGATTCAAGACAATGGGTACTCATGTCCATTGCCGGTAGAAGTTAGTACCATCTTTCCAGAAGGCGACATGGCAAGTGAGGTGTATTGAAAGCCTTTGATGATAATAAGCAATTATAATAACTCACCTTTGCTGAGTAACAAATCAGCTTCACTTGTGATGTTTTTCCCCATTTGAACAGAATCCCCCAGGGCAGGGATTCTGGTGTGTTTTGTTCACTGCTGGGTCCCTGGCGCCAGGAACAGCGCCTGGATCTGATTTATATACCCGGCACCGTCTCATCTGCTCATTTTCCTATGCGCTAAAATTACAGAACCACTGAGCCAGATTAGACCAAAAGGGAAGTTTGGGTGCAGATAGATACCTGAGCATCCAACTTAGTTAGGTCTTTAAGACCACCATCGAGTCCCCAGCAGTGCGGAGAGGATTCTCAGGGGCTCCCCCCTGACCCACACTTCAATGGATGTGCGTATAATTCTGAGGATTGAGACGATTTCTGACGCTAGCCCTTCGTCTGTGCCAGACAGTGTGCAAAGAGCTTTACCAAACTCAGCTCGATCACTTAATAGCAAAGCTATGACTTAGGTGCTGATGTTAGGCCCATTTCACAGATGAGGAAACTGAGTCCCCGGCGTGGCCCCGGGCAGGGCCTGGCGCATACTAAGTGCTTGGGTTTACTACAACCTAAATCTTAGTCAGTGAGTGTGTGAACGCCGGTTCTTGTCTCCACGGGAAGTGTTTCCTCTGGGGCCCTACTGTGGTCCTGCCGTGGCGCCCCAGTAAATGCTTCCTGTTTCGTTTCTTAAATTCCTCGGGGGACTCGAAGCAGAGCTGCCAGGGAAAGTGAGCAGAGCCTGTTTCTGGGGGTGTGGAGACACACGACACAGTCGCCCCTTCTCCCCAGACCCACACGGGGGCACACATGAACACACCCCGAAGACAAACGCAGAGACACCGTAGCTGCTGAGACACACACACACACACACACACACACACACACACACACCCCTGGAGACAAAACAAGACCCAGGCAGAGACCTGCTGGTTGCACCCAGTCAAAGCAGACACATAGACACACACATATCCGAGACACATGGGGGGGCCTGCAGTGGAGCGTCTGCCTTCGGCTCAGAGCATGATCCCGGGGTCCTGGGATCGAGTCCTGCATCGGGCTCCCCACATGGAGCCTGCTTCTCCCTCTACCTGTGTCTCTGCCTCTCTGTGTGTCTCCCAGGAATAAGTAAATAAAATCTTTAAAACAAAAATGACACACATATATCCTGACCAGATGCAAACACCCCCAAGACAGACAGACAGACAGACACAGGAGAGACACACATGCAACCCGGGGCCCCGGCCTGGTAGGGCGAGGTAGGGAGGCTCTGGACCGCCTGGACCCCAGCCTCAGCCCCACCACCCCGTCTGTCCCATCACCCTGGGGCCCAGGGCCTCCCACTAAAGGGGGGCAGGAGGCGGAGGCAGAGAGAAAGGGACTCGCTGGGCTGCGGGCTGCGGGTGAGGCAGGCGGGGCCCAGGGCCCAGAGCACGGCTCTCGGGCGCCACCCGGCGGGCACGGGGGGCAGGGGGCTCGGCAGCCCCCTCAGCGGGGCACGTGTGCGGGTCTGTGGGTCTCTCTGGGGCCGCATGTGTGCCTGCGTCTCTGAGTCTGTGTCTCTAGCTCTCTGGGTCTCAGCCTCCGTGTCCCCTCTCTGTAAGTCTCTGTCCCTCTCTGCTGCTCTGTGTCTTCTGTGTCTCTCTTTCTTCCCCCCCTCCTCCGCCCCCCTCCCCTCCCCCTACCTCTGGAGCCCCGAGACCTCCTCCTGAGCGCCTCTGATGACCCCGCCCTGCCCACCCCCCTTATCAGCAGGGTCACCCGCCTGTGTCCTGTCCCACGATGGCATCTTGGCATTTCCTGCGCTGTGGGCTGTGGGTGTGACTCAGTCCGGGTGGGGCACGATGACCTTGTGGGCATCGCTCCCACAGCCTAGACGTTCTGGTCCTTGGGGAGGGGACCTCATGCCCGGAGGCCGACAGAGTCCCCCCTGCTGCGCCGGGTGCCTGAGCCCAGCTTGGCTCACCCTTTCCTGGGCTGGCTGATGCGGGCTCCCTGAAGGCGGGAAGCGCTGGCCGCAGGGGTAGAGGATGAGGATTTGGGCGCCCACGCAAGGAAGGACCTAGAGAGAGACACCGACGGTCCCCCTCGAAGCCTGCTGAAAACCCCCTGTGAGCCCCTCATCGCCTACAGGCTGGCGGCCTATCCCTCGCCAGCCCAAGCCTCAGAGCCCAGTCTGACCCCAAGCCTCCCACGCTTCCACCCACTTGGTTCCTTCAAGGTGCCGCACCCTTTCCTTCCTGGGGCGGGGGATTGGGGGTTGCACATTCTGTTCGCTCTCCAGATGCCCTTCCACTCACCTCCTCCAGGAAGCCAGCCTCTCCCCATCCCTCCAACCTGGAGCCATCCGTTGGGTGCTGAGAGCAGGTGTGTCTCAGTCATGGTCGTGGCTGTGTCCCTGGCATAGAGCCTGGCACACAGCAAGTGTCCGGGAAGCGTGTGCTAGACACGTGAGCACGGGAGAAAAGGCTCAGGGGGTGCTCTTAGGCCCAGATCTTCTGCCTTGCTGGTGACCCCCAGCCGAGTGGCCGGCTTCCTGCTCTGTGCCCTGTTTCCTGGGGACAGGGGCTAAGGGGACATTTTTCTGGGCCGCTGCAGAAATCCGCCCTGCTGGGTCTCATTTCAGCCGCGTGTGTAAATACCCGGTCCGCTGTGGCCAGCGGCGTCCACGCGGGGGGAAGCTTCAGTGCCTTTTACGAGCCTCCTCGTGGGGGCCCAAGGCGAGGTTTCTGTGGCTGGGTATGTGGGGCGCCCGGGCAGTTTCCCAGCTGGTTGGCACAAGGTGGGGAAGACTTTGGGGCCGCGAGGAGCCACCAGGCGCCTTTAACCCTGCAGCGTGTGGCATCCCGAGGCCACAACCGGGCCTCTTGTTTTATTATTTTATTTTATTTTATTTATTTATTTATTTATTTATTTATTTATTTATTTATTTATTTATTTATTTATTTAAAAGGTTTTATTTATTTATCCATGAGAGACACAGAAAGGCAGAGACCCAGGCAGAGAGAGAGAAGCAGGTCCCTGCAGGGAGCCCGATGAGGGACTTGATCCCAGGACCCCAGCCAGGATCACGCCCTGAGCTGAAGGCAGACACTCCGCCGCTGAGCCGCCCAGGTGTCCCTGGGCCTCTTGTTTTAAAAATTGCTCATGGAACATTAGAGATCACAGCCGGAACTGAAACAGGAGACGGAGCCCACTCCCTTCCCAAGTCCGAAGGACACACTGAATCCTTAGGGGCGAGGGATTTCTGGCAGGGAGGTGCAAGGCCCCGGTGTAGACACGGGTCGTCTAAAGGACTAAGCACCAACTGTATGCTGAGCGGTGTGCACAGCACCTTCAACGCATCCCCTTGTGTCCTCAGAAAGCACCCAGCCCAGCTGACAAGGGGAAAAGTCAGGGGGGTTCAAGGTGACTCTCTGGCTTAAAGGTCATCCGGCTGGCGAAGGGCAGGGCTGTGATCCCGACCTCCTCACAGGGCTTGGGCTCCAGGGAGTCACCCAACCCTCCTGGAGGTCCCCCTGGCAGGGCCCGCCGTGAGGATACCCCAGAAGCCAACCACATGGCACTTGTCACTGGGCAGGACCCCAGGGGTGACAGGAGGCAAGGCCTGAGTCACAGGGGCAGCAGTTCTGAGTTGGGGGCCCGGGAGCCTGCATTTTCACTAGCACCTGCCTCCGCCCCGGGGGACTCTGGCTGGAGGGGTTCCTCTGTCCTTTCCCAGGGCAGCAGCCTTACTCCTGCTTCCGTCCCAACGGGGTTTGCAGGGCTCCCTCCCAATCTCAGGAGGGACTGCCTGCCACTGGTGTTTCCTGAAGGCGCCCCAAGACACGAGGATTTGCGCCCGTCCACACCCCCCACACACACCCCCACCCCCGACAGACACCAAATTAGATTTCCCACCCCCAACCCCAGTTTGAGGGTTGATGCTTTGACATCAGGGAGCCTCCCTCAGCCTGGAGGGCAGCCCCCACCCCCACCCCCACCCAGGCTAGCTAATCCCCCGAGGTCGCTAGCCACTCACCCTGGTGGGCCTTTCACAAGCACACTCACCGACACGGAGCCCACACTGCAGCTGTCTCGCGGCCACTGTCCCCCAGGGCCCGGCCACACCACCACCCTTAATTCACCGGGTCCCACGTCATCGAGCCGAGTACCTTCGGTGTAGTAGGACGCGGTGTGTGCTGTGTCGGTGTTTGCTGTCGGCGGTGACACGGCGGCTGAGCCTGCTGTGGGTTTGCTGTGGGTTCGAGGTCGGGCAGCAACAAGCCTACGGCCCCGGGGCCACCCTGCTGCTCCTGGGCGCTCCTGCCTGTCAGGGGGCGACCTGGGCGCCCCCACCTGCCGCCGGGTACTGCTTTCAACCTTTGCTGGGGCCGCTTCAGTCTCTGATGGCATCAGGGACACAGCAAGCTACCCTGGAGGTCAACTCGAAAGGTCACACACACGGAATAGCGTGGACGGTAACCGTGGAGTCCAGCCTGTTCATTGGTGCCCAGAGGAACCGTCACTTCTCTGGTTCGCAGGGAAGCTGGGACTGAGCACGTCTGGCCTTGGGGATGTCTTCATGGCCACAGGACACGAGTAGGCCCCCCCTTCTTTGGCCAGTCTTCACAGCTGTGACCTCCTCCCCCAAAGCAGATTGTGTCATGTCCCAGCGTGATAGGCAAACTAACCCCCCCACCCATCCATGGGTGTCCACATCCCAATCCCTGCTGCCCGTGACAATGATCCCTAACGTGGCAAGATGGACTTTGCCAGATGTTATTGAGCTCCTGGACCCCGGGATGGGAAGAAGATTCTAGATTCCCAGATAGGTCCAATCTGGTCACACACACTTTTTTTTTTTTAGATTTTATTCGTTTGAAAAAAAAAAAAAAGATTTCATTCATTTGAGAGAGAGAGAGCACAAGCAGGAGGGAGGGGCAGAGGGAAAGGAAGAAGCAGACTCCTCGCCGAGCAGGGAGCCTGATGCGGGGCTCGATCTCAAGATCCTGGGATCATGACCTGGACCGAAAGCAGACGCTTAACCAACCGAGCCACCCAGGTGCCCCATGATCGCACAAATTCTTTTTTTTTTTTTGGTATATTTTTTTATTGGAGTTCGATTTGCCAGCATACAGTGTAACACCCAGTGCTCGTCCCATCAAGTGCTCCCTTCACGCAAATTATTTTTTTTTTAAGATTTTATTTATTTATTTATTCATGAGAGACACACAGAGAGAGAGAGAGAGAGGGGCAGAGACACAGGCAGAGAGAGAAGCAGGCTCCATGCAGGGAGCCTGATGAGGGACTTGATCCCAGGATTCCAGGATCACGCCCTGGGCTGATGGCAGGTGCTAAACCACTGAGCCACCCAGGGATCCCCTTCACATTAATTCTTAAAATTGGAAGCTCTTTACCGCCTGTGGTCAGAGATGGCACTCGAGAAAGATGCGGGGATCTGCAGGTGGGGGGAGGGGCTGGAAGCCTGGGAACCTGCAAAGGCAGGGAATTCGATTCCTCCCCTGCAGCCTCCACAAGGATCCAGCCCTGGGGACACTGGATTGTAGGACTTGTGGCCGCCCAAACCAAGAGAGTAAGTTTGTTTTGAGCCTTAAGTTTGTGTAATTTGTTGGGGGCAGCCACAGGATATGCACACACCCCATTATCCAGCAAGTGTCCTGTGAAACACTCCGATCCTAGAATGAGCGCAGCACTCTGGGGAGGAGGAAATCACTGTCCTGAGGACCCAGCGCCCCACTGAGCAAAAGAGGCTTCCAGCACTCACGGTGGACCTGCCCTGGTCCCCCAACAAATCCTCCCAGGATGAAGAGGGTATCACATCCCTCTGAGAAACAGGAAAGCAGTGGGCTCCAGAGGGGGTGAGTCACTTTACCAAGGACACACAGCTGATAAAAGGGGTGGAACTGAGGTGCGAACCCACCTGGCAGGTGGGAGCCCGAGTCCAAACCCTGGCTCACCATCCTGTGACGGCGCGCCCCAGGGAGAGGTGGTCTTACCTGCGGGGTGGGGAGGCAGGGGGTGTGAACACCATGAGTGTCATTGGGGACCCTGCCCCTCAGCCTGGCAAGTCAGTTTAAAGAGGCACCCTGTCCCTGCTAGCTGACAACTTTTACGGCTGTTATTTTTCTTTTCCTTTTTTTTTTTTTTTTTTTTAAATCAAACGGGCTTTTTATAACTTTGTGTTTGAGATTTTCTGACTAGGAGTCACACGCAATTTAAGACTGGCAATCATCATGCAGACTTGGGAATTCCTGCAAAGTGAGAAAATTTAACCTAGCAACTGTTTTGAAATGTAATGAAATCTGTATGAGTACAAAATTTAGCAATTGATGAAGTTGACACATTTTGGTCGATGTGGAGACATTTGATAAGGTATTAATTCTGATTTTGCAGTTTTCTTTATTTTTGGAGCTGAGGATTTCTTCCTTCCTATTCTCCAGGCCTCATGATGTCTTGCTGTTTCCCTGTACAGCACAAGGGCCCCAGGACCTTTCCCTGCAGGCCTCCCAGCGCCTGACAACATTAAGCACTTACTGTATGCAAGTAACAGTTCTGAGTTTTTCACGTATTTGACTGATTTCATCTTTACCAAGACCCTTTGTGGTAAATACTATATTGTTTCCTTCCACTGGTTAAGGGAGCCGAGGCAGAGAGGGTCTAACTAACTCCCGAGCCTGTCCTCCCAGCCTCTACCCAGCGCCTCTCATTCCGATGGTATCCTATAGAACCCAGAGTCTTCAAAACAATTTTTTTTTAAGATTTTTTAGAATCTATTTATTCATGAGCTACACAGAGAGAGGCAGAGACACAGGCAGAGGGAGAAGCAGGCTCCCTGCAGGGAGCTCGATGCAGGACTCGATCCCAGGACCCCGGGATCATGCCCTGAGCCGAAGGTAGATGCTCAACCACTGAGCCAGGCGTCCCTAAAACAAAATTTTAATTATGATAAAATACATGTAAAATATAACCATTTCTAACTATGCAGCTCAGTGGCATGAAGCACACTCACCCAGCCATGCATCCACCCCATCTGTCTCCAGAACCTTCCATCTCGGGCGGCCCGGATGGCTCAGTGGTTGTAGCGCTGCCTTCAGCCCAGGGCATGATCCTGGAGACCTGGGATCGAGTTCCACATGGGGCTCCCTGTATGGAGCCTGCTTCTCCCTCTGCCTGCGTCTCTGCCTCTCTTTCTCTGTGTCTCTCATGAATAAATAAAATCTTTAAAAATAAAAAACAAAACAGAACCTTCCATCTTCCCATGCAGAGACCCTGTCCCCAGGAAGCACAGACTCCCTGCCCCCTGCTCCACCCCTGGCTCAACCATCTCCTGTCTCTGTGGGTGGGACTCCTCTGGGGATCTCCTTGAACTGGGGTCAAGCAGGAGGTGACCTTCTGGGTCTGGGTCCCCTCCCTGAGCCTAGTGTCTTCAGGGTCTGTCCATGTCAGGGCAGGTGTTCAATGTATGGACGGACAACACTATTTATCTGCACCACCATACACCATTAAGATGGTTGTTATAGGGCAGCCCGGGTGGCTCACCGGTTTAGCGCCACCTTCAGCCCAGGGTGTGATCCTGGCAAGATTCCTATGTTGAGGTGCTGGTCCCAGGACCTCGGAGGTGGCTGTATTTGAGGCAAGGCCTTTCCACAGGCGTTTAAGTTAAAATGAGGTCATTCGGGTGGGTCCCAACCCACATGACCAGTGTACTTACAGAAAGGGGAAATGTGGCCACAGACATGCACACAGGGAGGCTCGGTGACGGAGGCAGAGCCCAAGGTTATGCGTCAACAAGCCAAAGGATGCCACCACAGATTGTCAGTGATCCCCCAAAGCTGGGAGAACATGGAACAGATTGTTACAGCCTCGGAAGGAAACTTGCCCCAGGCTTTTGGCCTCCAGGACCCTGAGAGCAAAAATTTGTTCCCAGTACTGTATTACGGCAGCCCCAGCAAACGGATTTTATGTACCTATAGTAAAACAGGCCCAGCTGTCAGGAAGGGGCTGTTCTCACACCCACAGGCTGCCCAAAGCTCAGTCTCACTCCTGGACGTCACTCCACCTCCTGGAGGGTGATCCTTCCACTGCAGCTAGGTGACAAGATCTCAAAACGGGTCTCACCCACACCCCGGGCCCAGGACGGCCTTTATCACCAAACATGGTTAAGCCCAAACCCCGATTTCTAGACTCTGGCTTGCGGAGAAGAGACAGGCCCCGTGCAGGAGGAAACATGGAGATGACATCCTGTCAACCTGTCATTGGGAAATGACTCTGAAAGCCCCTGTGGTGGGGGAAGCTCATGAGGTATTTACTCACTGCAATTCAAAGAGGACACCAAGGGCCAGAGCCGACCTGCCTTTAATGCTCCAGCTTCCACGGCAAGCTGGGTAGGATTTTCAGATTGCTCTTTTAAAACTAAACACCCCAGCGGGAACACAGGCTACTCTGGGAGAATTGGCAATTGTTCGGTAGCCTGTGGGGTGGTTGTCCTAGTTATGGAGGGAGGGAATCCAGGTTCCCAGCAGGGGACACTGGGGGATTAACTCTCACTACTCCGGATCAGGGCCAGGACTTGTGGGACACGGGCCCTCTTGCTTGTCCCCAGGCCTACCCCATTCATGGAGGTGGGGGGGGGCATGCTTGATCCTTGGGACGCCCCAAGGTGGCTGCGGTCACCCAAGCTCCCTGTTGGCAGCTCAGCTGTTCTCTGGGAGAAGCACCTTGCTGTGGTGCCATACTAGAGGAGTCTGAATAGAGGGCTCAAGTGCAGCACTTAGGGCCAGCTGGGTGCCTTGTCTGGCAGTCTTTAATGAAGAAAATTAGAATCCTTTATAATCACAAAAGAGGAAATTACATGTATTAATTTGCATTTCCAGGGAAACGGGTGGGTCAGGCACCACCCGTCCTGTACCAAGCAGCACCTGCCCTTAGCCAGACCCCCAAACCCTGCACACCATCACTGGACGTCCCCCACCCCAGGCACACCAGCAAAGGGGTGAAGCAACTGGTCTGAGGCCCCCACGATGCACACTCCCCTCCCCCAATAAAGAATTCCTAATTTGGATCCCAGCTCTGCCACCTACTGCCAAGCCCTGTGACCTTGGGCAGGTGACTGGCACTCAGGCACTCATTTCCTCATCGTCGTAAGAAGGGGAATGTGCGGGGTGGTTGGTGGTTGGGAGGACTCGCTCACATGGGCTTACAGCCTCTACCCAAGATGCACCAGCTGCTGCTGGCATGGGTACTGCTCTCTGCTCTGGAATCACTGCGACACACACGAATGCGAACCATAAATTTTTATTAATGGAAAATGGAATGCCTCGTTAACAGAAATCTTGTCTTAAAAATGGCAGAGAACACATTTATTTAAAAAAAAAAAAAGTGAATTCACATTGTATTGAGCTACAACATGGTGGCAGGATTTGCTTTTGTTTCTTAAAAGGTTCCACAAGTTCAAGGTAACTCTGGCTGAGATTCAACAGTGCATCTTCCTACCTGGACACTCGGAGTGAGTGGGGTTTAGTAGCGGCGGGTGAAGTGGGGGTACGGGTGGGGGTGTGGGTGTGGGTGCGGGACTCTGCTGCCCCGGTCCTGGCCGGCCAGTCCTCCACCTTCCAGTCCGCCACCGGGCACCATGTGACCCTGGGAATGCCCACCTTGTGCAAAGCCGCCTCGCCTAGGAACAAAGGCACATGTTTTGTCCCCTTGAAGTGCTTTAAGTTTTCCTCCTTATGTGGTGCAGCATATGGCTCTGCAGCCTTTAGAGCCCGTTTGGCTTTTTCCAGGTGAGAAAAATCATAATCACAGACTGCATTCCGGGTAATTGAGGAGTGCAACTTGCAGAAGCTGCCAAGAGCCACTTTGGGGGCTCGTTTTCAAAACATCCAACCCAGCAAGTTGATCAAACATGCAAAAAGGGGGAGAGGAAATGAGGGGCAGGAGCAAATTAATTTTATCCAAAGACAAAACTTCTTACCCCGACATCCCGCCCCGATTTGCCAGGTGTCCTGGCCCCGAGGGCCCAGACAGGCCCCTCTCACCACCTAGAAGAGAAGAAAAGGGTTGCACACACTCCCTTTTTGGAAGTTCCTGGAAACCTCTGTGACTGTGGAGGGATCGGCCCCTGGAATCTCTTGGAAATGTGTGGCCTTCCTTTAACTTGTGGGTGCGAGTCGGCCCGTACCTTGCCACCGCGCGTGCTCCCGGCCCGCCGTGCCTGTGTCCACTGAGCCTGGCCATGCACGCTCCTGATGCTCCTCTAGCCTCTGACTATGCTCTGTCCAGTCACGTCCACCCCTTCGTCAAAACAAAAAGCAGATACGTAAGTGTCCTGGTGTGTCTCTACAGTGAGGCCATGGCACAGCTGATCCTGCCCCAGGTCGAGGGCTTCTGGGAGAAGAGGGAGAGAATGAGGACAGATATGCCCCCAAAGACACACAGGAGGCCAGCAAGCACAGGAGCAGCTCAGCACAGCCACATGTGTCAGGTGGGGAGACCCCTCTCAAGACGCACGCGGCTGACCCATGGCAGACTGACAAGACGGTTTAGCGATGTCGATGTGGACAAACAGGGATCCTCACACGCGGCTGGTGAGAATGCAAAACAATACAGCACAGTGACCAGGGGACCCAGCAAGTCCACCCTCACTTATCCACACAAAGGAATGGGAAATGTGTTCACGGGAAAACCTGCGCACGAACATTCTTAGCACAACTCTGTGACAGCCCCAAAGTGGAAACAACCCCTGTTGTCCACCAGCTGATGGAGAAACAAGACGTGGCCTCTCCACATGTGCACATTACTGAGCTATAAAAAGGAATGCAGCTCTGACACGTGAGCACGTGGATGCATCTTGCAAACACGATGCTGAGTAGCTGGACACAAGAGGCCACATAATGTGATTTCATTTGTGTGCAATGCCCAGAACAGGCAGAGAGTGGGTCAGCGGTGCCAGGGGTCGGGAGAGGCAGATAGGGGAGCAACTGCTAAAAGGGGCTTCTTTTGGGGTGATAACAATGTCCTACAATGGATGACATTGATGAATATATAGCTCTGAACAAACTATAAGCCATCGAATGGCACACTTCAAATGGGTGAACTCTACGGCACGTGAATATGGCTTGAAAAAGTTGTTTAAAAGTAAAAGTTAGAGAGAAACTCCAGGTACACAAATCCAAACCGGGTTTCAACACATGGGCACCAGTAGCCACCAGCGGGGACCAGGAAAGCTGTCCAGGCTGAAAACGGCCAGCACACCGGCTGCCAGGCTGACCAGTGCTCCGAGGCCTGGGACCAGAGGCCCATCAGAGCCCTCCAACACATGTCCTCCAGGACAAATGCACGACTGCCTGGCCCTGGGTGACAGCCGCCCAGCCGGACGGTGACAGGGCTCAGGGCTATCTTTTGTCCTCAGATGTGCTCTCCTGGTTATATTTCCCACAGGTATTTAAGGCAAAATGGACTAAATGGTATGCAAGAACCGAGTGCAAAGTAGGCCCCTCTGGAAAGGCGGCTTTACATTCATGTCTCTGAGTGGTGCTTCTTCGCTCCACACCTGAAAACCCACTTAGGAGGTAGAACCTTCTGATGTGCACCACACCCACCTTAAATACGCCTAAAAGTTGGGGATCCCTGGGTGGCGCAGCGGTTCGGCGCCTGCCTTTGGCCCAGGGCGCGATCCTGGAGACCCGGGATCGAGTCCCACATCGGGCTCCCGGTGCATGGAGCCTGCTTCTCCCTCTGCCTATGTCTCTGCCTCTCTCTCTCTCTCTCTGTGACTATCATAAATAAATAATAATAAAAAAAATTAAAAAAAAATAAAACTGATAACTCAGCTTCAATTGTACAAAAAAGTTCTTTAAAAAAAAAAAAAAAGCCTAAAAGTGACTAGGGGAAAGGGGAGGGTGCATAAAGCTTCTCTAGGTCCCCAAGGCAAGTGTAAGAAAGGCTCTAGGGCAGTCTCCTTCAGCAGGCAGGGGCTGTGTCAGGCAAATGAGCAAGGTGCACACAGCCGGGCCGCTGCTAACCTGGGTGGAGGAGGCGGCCCCCGGCCCTCACTCATCCTCTTGTCGGAGGCGTAGCCCCCCCAGCCGTCCCGGGAGTCCCGGCTGTGGCGCTCTGGCAGTCCTCCATGGCCATGGCGGTCGTCTGAGTAGTGCTGGAAGGCACAAGAGACAGGGTGACTCTAGCCACGTCACTCTGGGACAGGCAGTGAACCTGCTGCAGCCGGCCAGAGTGTGGCTCCAAGAGGACCTGCCCAGGCCCCTTCTGGCCCTCACCTCGCCAGGTGCGCTCTCCCAATCCTGACAACACCATACGAACCCTAGCAGCGACCCTTGCTTCCTGATCCCCTCCTTGTTTTAAGTACTCTTGAGCACCCCTAAAGCTCCATCTCTGGCACCACCACCAAGTGCCAGTGGAGGCCTCTCTGGCCTGTGAGCATGAAGAGCCCCTCACTTTATTGCGCTTGACAGCTCTGAAGGGTCCTCTGAGAGGAGTCACTGAGCGTCTTCACTGGAAGAATAGGACACCTCCTCCTTGCTGAGGATAGGAGGGTCCCTCACACACCCCCTGGGGCGGTCAGCGCCTGCTGATCCCCTTAAGCATCATTCTCTGGAGGCAGCACAGGCCTCTTTATGGGACACTGGAGGCAGTACTGCAGGTGGGAGTCATTCTGTGCCCCTGGCCAACCAATCCTGTGCTCAAGGACCCGGCACATCTTCTTACCAAGACAGAATTCTATCACATTCCCTCAAGAAATACACCACTGGGGACGCCTGGGTGGCTCAGCAGTTGAACATCTGCCTTTGGCTCAGGGCATGATCCCGGAGTTCTGGGATCAAGTCCCACATCGCACTCCCTGCAGGAAGCCTGCTTCTCCCTCTGCCTCTGTCTCTGCCTCTCTCTGTGTGTCTTTCATGAACAAATAAATAAAATCTTAAAAAAAAAAGAAATACACCACTGTTTTAAAAGGCCAGGATTCTGATGCCCACTCCCTACCTTTCTCCTGGAGCCTCCCCTTTGCTCTGAGCATCCCTCATAGGGTGCCTGCAGAGTACCAGAGACATAAGGAGCCCCCCCCCCAATATGGGCAAAACATCTAACAGGCTAAGCCCCCAAGTGGGGTATCATGGGGCATATTCACATACCAAGGTACCAAAACTCAAAGACAATCTAAGGAAGCGGGCAACGCTGAGATACTTGCAGTTTCTACTGAATGCAATTAAACAAAAATTCTACATATTTGAAAGACACAAAGACTCACCAATCAGAAAACAATGATGTATACTTCCACTCACCGGGCAGAATGGACACTTCCAAAAACCCCCGCCCGCCCCAACAGAAGTAGGTGTGCCCCACGCTTGGGCTCTGGGTTTTACTTACTTGCCCATCTCGCTCTCCCATCACTGACCTTGAACCTTCCCTCCTGCAAAAGGGAAATATCTCATTCCAATGGCAGCTGACGGCACCAGACAACATTACAACAGGCCACACACAAGAGTTCCACAATTGGGGTACTTATGCTATTTCACCCAGTAAGAACTGTAATTTACTGGCCTGTGGAAAAAAGCTGGCTTGCATCTAAAGCCTTCTCTCTGAGGGTTGGAGTGAAGCTGGATCCTAAGAAGGTGGGAATAAAGATTTTACTGAACTAAAATCCCTTGGAGTGATCTCAGAGGTAGAGACCCGCACCAGGAAGCCAATGCCTAATTGATCTATGGCCTGGTGACAAAATCCAGGGTCTGCCAGGGAAGACTTAGAGGGTTCCTAACCTCTGGTTTAACCCAACACATGACTCACACCAAATCAAACCACTTCTAGCCACCATTCATTAAATGAGTGGCTGCTCAGCTCATCTCTCCCTTCCTTACAGAAGAGTTAACGAACAGTGAAATGGCTCAGGAATATGCAACCCAGGGGAGCATGATGAGAAACCCAGATGGCAAACTCTTAAACTAGAAAATTGAGGGCTGCCTTTCTAATAAACTATACAGATACATATTTCCTCTTTTAAAAAGACATTGGCAAAAAAAAAAAAAAAAAAAAGACATTGGCAAGAAAAAAAATGAAAAATAGGGCAGCCCCGGTGGCACAGCGGTTTAGCGCCGCCTACAGCCCGGAGCGTGATCCTGGAGACCCTGGATTGAGTCCCACATCAGGCTCTCTGTATGATGCGTGCTTCTCCCCCTGCCTGTGTCTCTGCTTCTCTCTGTCTCTATGAATAAATAAATAAAATCTTTAAAAAAAATGAAAAATAAAAAATTGGGACGCCTGGGTGGCTCAGCAGTTGAGCATCTGCCTTCAGCCCGGGGCATGATCCTGGAGTCCTGGGATCAAGTCTCACATTGGGCTTCCTACATGGAGCCTGCTTCTCTCTCTGCTTGTGTCTCTGTCTCTCTCTCTCTCTCTCTGTGTGTCTCTCATGAATAAATAAAATCTTAAAATAAATAAATACATTCCCCCCCCCCCCGACCCCAAAAGGGCCTGGGTAAAAAAAAAAAACCTCAAACCTTCAAAACACCAAGCCAGTAAGCCTAATAGTAACTTTCCCGAGTGCTACGGTCTATTCTCCCTGGTGTGCTGGTACAGAAACTTATGTTGGTCAGTGAACCCCCTGGACATGGACTCTGGCCCGCTCTGCCTGCAGAGGATCACACCCCTTTTCTAAATGGCCTCCTCTCCGTATAAACAAGGAGGCTGGGCATGCCCTTCTCGAAACCCTCTGCTTCCCAAGGGGCTTGTGCTGGTGGAGGGATGAGGTGGAAGAAGCATGGCTGGAAGAGAGCCCTGGGGAGCTGTAAGGCCCACAGTGTGGGCCCTAGAGAGCTGAGCAGGGGGCTGCTGAGACTCAGGAATCACCCCTAAGCCCCCACTCATCTGTGAAGAGGGCAGTGCGTTGAACGGAGTTGAGGGCCCTCCCGCCCCACAAGATGAGGATGTCCCGAGTCCAACATCCTGGTCAATCAAGGCCGTGAGCTTCTAAATCCCACATGCAGTGGGTCAGCCAGACACTGGGAGCCTCACAAGTAGATCAGACGTCAGAGAACAGATGGGAGATCTATCCCTGCATCAGGCTGAGGTGGCTTCATCCATGGCTGCAGGACACGATGGGTGCTGACCTGTCAGCCACATGATCCTGGTACTGGCCCCGGTCTCGATGGTCAAAGTCATGGAAGCGGTGATCAGGCCGAGGGAAGTCTGGGCGGTATCTGTCCTCCATTGCCACACGCTTGCCTTCTGGCCAATAAGCATCATCTCGCCTATTTTTTATTTTCAAAAGGACGTGAATTTCATTTATGACAGAAAATGAGAAAAAAAGGAAAGGAAGTAGAAGTGGAAGTGGGGAGGGGAGCTCTCTCCAGACCCAGTATCATTTAAAATGTCCTGCAGGGCTAATCTCTAAACATTCAATCATTACTGCTTTGATTTGATAAATTAAAATCCCCCAAACTGCCAAGAGGCACGCCGGTATTCTCATCTGACAGTCCTGAAAGGAGGGCTGCTGGGAGCTAATTGTATCACAAGGCTGTTAATACCTTGATCCCTGCATGAGCCCAGATTCAAGTGAAATGAAATATTTGATTCCTCTGGAATGCCATTCCGAGCTGCCACATTTCCACCTTCCTGTCTTCTACGGTAACCTGAACCTCCCTCTGAGTTTTTTGCAAAAGCAAAGGGAATTAGATTGGGTGATAGTGAACTACATACAGCTCAGGATGGCATCTAATTATCTTCTTCCTGATTTTTTACCAGAACACTGGGCTCATGGGTGGTGGGGTGATGGGTGACCGTCAATTAAACAGCTCAGAGGGGCTGGAGACCAATAAACCTACTTTGTGGACGGGAAGGCAATTTCCTTTTCTACACTGCAATTCTGTGCCTCTCCCTCTACCAGGCAGACTGGCGGCTGTGGTGCCCACGGGCCTAACTACGGGCTTGGCAGGCCCCATGACAGGTACCTGGCAGGCAGTCATGCTCCACCAGGAACCACAGTGTGAATAATGGGGCAGCCTAAGCAAGAGGACCACAAACTGCTCAGCGAGTGGCAACTAACCAGATTCTCTGCAGCATGACTCAGGGACAAGGCTGTGGAGCCCCCAGATGGAGAAACTGCATAAACTTCAGGTGGTGGCAACTGTTGAGTCCCATACAGGAGGCATTAGATTCGGCCTGTCAACGTCCCCAGCTCCCCAGGGAAGGACGGGGCAGAGCAATTAGGCAACTGAAGCGGCATGACTTCCACGACCTTGGACCGGGTCCTTACCGCCCGTCGTCATATGGCCTCCGCAGCACCGGCCGCCGCTCCTGCTCATAGCGCAGCTGCTCCTGCTGGCGCCGCAGCTCCTCGCGCTCACGGTGGATGCGCTCCTGCTCCTTGCGGCGCTCCCGCTCCACACGCATGCGCTCGCGCTCCAGCCGCTCCCGCTCCATGCGCTCCCGCTCTAGGCGCTGCCGCTGGCACTCAAGCTGCAGGCGTTCCCGCTGCAGGCGCGCCTTCTCCTTCCGCTCGTGGAAGGCCTCCAGGCGCTGTTCCCGCTCCCGCTGCTCGCGCTCCCTGTGGGAACATGGGAAGGCCTCCCTGACTTCTCCATGCTGGCACTAGGCACCTGGGCATTGTCTTCCCAATGGGTCAGGGCTGGGGCCGCTGCACTTGCCTTGCCCCTGAACCCCCACCTCCAGACTCTGCAGGGGTAAGCAGGGAGATGGGGGGGCATGGGTCAGGAGACACAGCCTGGGGTCTGGGGGGCCAGAACTTGGCTCAGAGGCACCAAAGTGAAGCCACACGTTAATGGGGAGAGAAGTTAGAGAAGCCAAGGGTAACTGCTACTACTAACACAGAGAAAACCCCGGAGGAATGCTGGCATAATGTAGTGTGATGGGCCTTCTTTCTCCACACCGTCCTTCCAAAGAAGCCTATATTTTCTAATCACAGTACGGTTTCCAGCTGACCAGGGAAGTTGTGGGCACAGAAGGCTAGGCCTGAGCCAAGGGTGCTGGAGCTCACATCACCAGCCATCACACACTAGGAGCTGAGCAGGGCTGGGGACGCCCCCTCTGCATCTGTCACTCCCTGCACCTGCCCTCAGTGACCAGAGAGCCTCCAAAGCCAGCATAAGCCAGTGAGAACAAAAGACAGCGAATGGTGCTTTTGCTTTTTGAAAGCTACATAAGTAGGCATGCTGGAATCCCACTACATGAGAAAGCAAACACAGGATAACTGGAGAAGTTTCTATAAGACCCAATTTTGCTCAACCAAGTTCTCCAAACACTATGATGTAAAGCTTTCGTTTTGCAGTGGTAGATAAACGAAAATGACAAGGGCACTCTAGACAGGAAATGGCAGGTGAAACTAGGAATGACAGGCTTACTTCCATAAACTGTCTCCTTAACAAAAGGTAGGCGTGGCAAAGGATGTGGCGTGTGACGAAGGCCACCTGAAATCACCACTAAGTGTGAGACATTTCAGGAGTGAAGACGCCACTCGCGTGAATAACATCTCTAATAAAAGTGCCACATCCCTTGGCTGCATTCTTGATCTTATTTATGGGAGGTTTCAGCAGGGAAGACAAAGGCCTCAAAACTGGGGACCCTTTCATTAGAGCCAAATGTGGGTAAGCTTGCTACAAGGGCCAGTGGCAGAAACCACGTCATGACCAGGGCGCCTGGGGGGCCTCAATGGATTGAGCGTCAGATTCTTGATATCAACTTAGGTCTCTAAAGAATCCAGCTCTGATGAATATCATGCCAAGGCTGGCCATGACCCCTCAGGATTCTTGCCTTTTGCCTTGGGAAACAGGCAGTCAGCAAGCCTGGGCTGGGCAGGACACTTGCTTGGGGAGAAAGGCTGCGCCGCCACAGGAGACCACCCACCTGCCAGCCTGCCGGGCCCCACTCACCGCCGCCTCTCCGTCTCTCGGATCTCCCGTTCCCGCTGCCTCTGGCGCTCACGCTCTCTCTGCTCTTTGATTTTATCAAATGACAGGATGTCTCTCTTCTCTTTGCTTTCTGATTTGCGATCTTGACTCTTGGAGCTCTGTTTACCAAATTTGGTTTATTAACATCAGAAAAACGCAACCATTGCATGGTGAAAGTCAGATAGGCGTATCTGGGGTAGACTAAAATTCTTCCATCCCACACGGTTTCCACGAAGGCCCAGTGGACAGGTCAGCTCCACCACAGCCCAGAGACGCTGCTCACTCTAGAGAGCTGCTTTCACACATTGCAAATAAAGGGAGTCCTGGAAGAGGAAGGAGGGATGACCCCCACAAGACCTACAAGCAGATACCCTAGTGCAAAGGATAGCTGTGTCATCTAGAACAAGGCCTCACAGAGCCACGGGGCTCGTGCACAAGGGATGATGGACTGCACTTCTCACTTCTCCCTGTTGACTTAAGCCTCAGGCAGGTGGCCTTCAAATCCAAGAGGCCAAAACTTTGCTGTAAAAGAGCATCCTAACCAGCTACAAAGTATAAACACGCAACCACTGAGCCACTCCGTTTCCAGGATAAGGCATGAAATATTAATCGCTGACTCATTTCTGAGGCTCTCAGGGGCAAGGACACCTAAGCTGGCCATGATCAGTCTCCCAAGAACTTCTACAGCTTGGGACACAGGGTCTCCTGAAGACCCACCACATCAGAGTCTCCAGGACAGGGGCCTGGGTGACATTTTAAAAATGTCCTCAGGTTATTTTCTTAATCACCTCATAGGTGGTGGGGGTGGAAGATCAACTCAATAGAAAAACAAGCAATAGTTACAAACAGATTGTTTTGCAAAATAAAGAGGGAAGCACAGAGAGAACAATCTCATCACAGAGAAAGGTCCAGAAGCCCAAACACCATGACAACACTCTTTGCCTATGAGATGGACAGAGTTTTGAGTTTGTTCACACACACTGCTAGCTGGAAGGCGGAAGGACTGCCACCCTACCTGGCCAGGCAAGGGTGCAGCATGGTAGAGGCCAGTGAGGCCCTGGGCACTGGACACACCCAGCAACTGTAATATCCTGTGCCCTTTCTGAAGGGCACTCTGAGAACATCTGTCAGAGTAATGCATGTGCTCCTTGGCACCTGGAAACCCGGAGTCTGCCACAGCGTGTGCAAATGCTGCTCTACCCTCAATAGGGTATGGGACACGAGGGAGTGTCCCTGAGCAAGGGACTGGGTAAGAGGACTATAGTGCAGGCATAAATACAGCTTTCACGACAGAAACAGTGTACACATGCCACCTGGATGGCTCTCAAGGGCACCATGCAGAGGTCCTGTGCTATGTTCCCACTGTGACAACATTCTAGAGATGGAAAGCAGATGACCAGTTTCCTGGGGCTGGGCCGGTGCGGTGGATCTGACAATGATGGGGTAACAAGCAGATCTCTGAAGTGACAGGCTGGCCCTGGATCCTGACGGTGGCGGTGCTCACGAGACTTCACCAGTAACAGAAAGTCCTAGCACTCCATGTACGCACACCCGTACGCACACCCTACAGACCAATGGGACTGCTGTGGCTTTGAAACTGGACTGCAGTTAGTAACATGTAACCACTGGGGGAAGTGGGGTGAAGGGTACATAGATCTCCATACTGTTTTGGCAACTTCCTGCGAATCTGCAAGTATTTGGAAATAAGGCGTACACACCGTGTTTGTGTGTGCAATGCCTTTGGAAAGGAAGTGTGAGGAGTCCACGTGAAAACAAAGAGGCTGCTGCTCCACTTCTGCTGTCATCCTCCTATACGACCTCAAGGTTCTAGTCAGGCAGATGTTACTACTATTTATTTTTTTAACATCAGAATTACTTAGGTGGTAAGATTATGGATTGTGTTTTTGTTTTTCTTTAGGTTTCTCTATTTTATAATTGTTTTTTTTTTTTAACAGTTTCCACTTACCCCATAAGAAAAATGCCATTATGAATGACCGTATAAGAAAATGCAAATATTTATTTGAAAACTAGGTCCTCCACAACAGTGTTCTTGGATGAATGCTAGTAGTTCTACGTACACTCTAAGAGAATAGCTCTCCTCAGGTACATTTTAGCTAGAACCTTCAGCTGGTAAGCAGAGGGTTGTGTTTTCCAGAGTAGAAAAAAACAAAAGGAGAAGACACTACTTTGTCCAGCTGTGTAACACTTAAGAAACAGAAGAAACGTGAAAGTCAATATTGCAGCAGACCCTGCTTTTCTCTCCGGTTAATGTAACAGAAGATGAACAAATCAACTAGCACTAGGTTAACCAAAGAGCAGAACCTGCATTCTGACTTGGGATAGCCTGGGTCCTGCCCATCCTACCCAATAGTGGGCTTTCTGTGAACCAGTTTCCTTCTACAAGATGGTATAACCTGACAAAGAATCAGGAAAGGGTCAACAACACATCATGGAAAGTAAAAATATTAAGTGCCGTCTTGAAATAAGTTGTAGCACCCAACTTTGTGTGTGTGTATACAATCTGACAGTTAATCACACGCCTTCTAAGTACTTCAAACAACTCTTATTGAACTTTTAAAGGCAAAATGTTGTTTTCATAATACAAACCAAAGTGGTCATTAACCCGCCTTCGAATCAGCGGGACTTGAGGCAGCAGGAGCAACACTTACTCTCTCTTTTGACCTGCTTGTGGTTTTCACGCTAATGACAGGCTCTCCTTTTGATTTATCCATTACGACCGTCCGTTCCATTCCTCTGCTTCCTTCAGGAAAAAAACAGCCATCTGTGAACACCTGTGGGTACCCCCCGCTTCCCGACAGCAGGCTCTCAATGCTCCCTCGAGTGACACGTGCTAAGCCCTGGAGCCCCCACACCTCCTCTCTCTCCTCGTTGTGGCCTGAAGAGAGCACTACCAACATGAAGCAGGTGGAGTACCTTGACAGGTCTTTGCTCACCTGGAATAAAGTGGCTGTGATTTCCTCGCATTTCACAATGTAAATCTAAGTCAAGGTGCGTTCTGCAACATAAAGACTTCCCACCCACAAGCTGCCTTTACCCGCAGGCTAAATCCTAGGGGCTCCGGGATAACCAATTTCCATTTTTTAATCCTCCTCCACATTCTGGAAAGCTCTGCAGAATTCAAGCCCTTGTGTTCTGAATCGGATGGTTGGGCTTCCCTTCCTTCATCTATGGCAATAAAGGCTTCCAAGTGGATTCTTCCCCTCGATGACACAATAACCAGACTCTAACCACCGCGAGGATTACTGATTTGGGGAGATTTGCAATACTCGAGGAACATTTTAAAAACACGTTCCTCATGAGACCGCCGGTAAATTATCCCAAACACTTAAGATCTAATTTGTAATGCGCTGTACAAAATTCCAATGCTCCAGATGGCTGAGTTTTGTTTGTTTTAAAGGGTGGGGGGAACATGGGCAGGGAGAACTGGTTTTGTTTTTTTTCCACAAAACATTCTGTGGAGCCTCATGCAAATCTGAAGGTGCAGAACGGCATCAAACCCGTGACAAGAACCAGGACACCTCTCCCTGGCACATCTGGACGCTGTTCTGCCAAAGTTATGCAGGAAGAGCAAGAAGCCCAGTCCCTGAGCCGCCAGTGACCATCAATTACAGTCACAGTGGAACCCTCAGGCGTGTGATGTCACCAGAAACTCCCCCAAGCCACTTCAGCCCCCGGCCCTGCTGCTTTAACAGCTCAGCCCAGCCCAGAGCACACCTCCCCTGGCCCACCCCCGCCCTCTACCCTCCCTGGGAGCACCTGGTAGGCTCAGCTCACCAGATTTGGTGACTCTGGACCGATTTGTAGGTCCTGGTTTCGGCTCATCCTCATCTTTTTCTTCCTTCTTAATGTCTTCAGGCTTTTTTTCCTCCTTTTTCTCCATCTTCTCTTCCTTCTTAATCACGGTTCTATTTAGAAACACGGTCATCAAACTTGAGTTCCTGGGACTCTGGCGGCAGTTCACACTCAGACTTCCACACAAAACCAACCAGCTGGGCAGCAGGCAGTTGGGGAGACTTATGGGGAAACCGTGGTGATAATGACACCCTCATGAGACCCAGGCCTCACTCCCCTGGAGTCCTCTGCTACACCTGCAAATACGCAGCACAAAGCTGTGGGCTCGGGGATATTGTTCCAAACTGCTGGATGCACTGCTCTGCGAGACCGGCTCACGGCCATACGTGAGACACACTCTCTATGATCTAAGGGTGCTTGGGAAAAACAGATTTTCTGCGCTACACTCTGTGTGGAATTTTTAAGTTTATGTAGAAGAAAACATTTTTTCAAAGTACAGTATAAACATAGGACGGGGACACAGCATGAATCGGATGTGAGGTACCTGCTACACGAAGCAGTGGGCCATCCGCCCTCAACACCGCACCTGGTAATTTCTGCATCCCCTGGGGGAACCAAAACCATGCTCCATTCCAGCTCACATGTAAGCTGTTAGTAACATTTCAACCGAAGACAACTTTATTCTAAGCAGGGAACTAAATCACTGCCACTCACACAGGTCTCCCATATTCCCTAATGTTGTTTGTCTCAGGTAATTAAATGGCACTTATTAAATGCCCACCGCAGGCCAGGGTCCAGGATGGGAAAGCCAGGCCCCTCTGAGTTCCCTAACCAGCGCTCCCTGCCCTCTCTTCCCTATAATGCAGGCAGAGCTCAGGTTGCTCAAGGAAACCTCTCCTAGCTCACTCTTCCCCTCTCAACTTCCACAGTACAAAGGTGTCATCTTTCTTTCTTTTGGGGGGTAGGGATTGGATGGGGGGGGGGGCAGAGGGAGAGGGAGAATCTTATTAAGCAGACTCCATGCCTAAGGCAGAGCCTGACCTGGGGCTCAATCTCACAAACCCAGAGATCATGATCTGAGCCAAATTAAGAGTCAAATGCTGGGCAGCCCAGGTGGCTCAGTGGTTTGGCGCCACCTTCAGCCCAGGGCGTGATTCTGGAGACCCGGGATCGAGTCCCATGTCAGGCTCCCTGCATGGAGCCTGCTTCTCCCTCTGCCTGTGTCTCTGCCTCTCTGTGTCTCTAATAAATAAATAAAATCTTTAAAAAAAAAAAAAAAAAAAAAGAGAGAGAGAGAATCAAATGCTTAACCAACTGAGCCACCCAGGCACCCCAGAGCTGTCATCTTTAAAATAATATTCAGGGGATCCCTGGGTGGCTCAGCGGTTTGGCGCCTGCCTTTGGCCCAGGGTGCGATCCTGGAGTCCCAGGATGGAGTCCCGTGTTGGGCTCCCTGGATGGAGCGTGCTTCTCCCTCTGCCTGTTGTCTCTGCCTCTCTATCATGAATAAATAAATAAATCTAATTCTAAAAAAATAATATTCACTTTGAGGTGCCTGGGTGGCTCAGTTGGTTAAGTGTTTGTCTTTGGCTCAAGTCACGATCTCAGGGTCCTGGAATCGAGCCCCATGTTGGACTCTGCACTCAGCGCAGTCTGCTTCTTCTTCTCCCTCATGCTCATGTTCTCTTGCTCTCTCTCAAATGGATAAATTAAACCTTTAAATTTTTAAAACATATTCACTTGGAGAAAAACTTTTTTTTTGTCTACACCCAATGTGGGGCCCAACACACAACCCTGAGATCAAGAGTTAAATGTTCCACTGACAGAGCCAGTCAAGTGCCCTGAGAAAAACTTTAAATTTTTTTTAAAAAAGACTTGAGAGAGAGAGAGAGAGAGAGAGAGAGAATGAGAATGGGCAGAAGAAAAGCATCCCTAACAGACTTTGCTGAACGCAGAGCCCAACGCAGGGCTTGATTTCACAACCCTAAGATCATGACCTGAGCTGAAACCAAGAGTTGCCACCAGGCAGCCTTAAAATTTTTTTAAATATAAACACGCACCATAATGAATGATGATGTATACCAAGATTAAGAATTGTTATTTTTAGCATATTGTTTTTGCTTAATTAAAAGAAAAAAAAAAAAAACAAGAACACAAAACCAAAATACAAAACCCCAAACATTGTGTGTATATACCAACTTATTCAAACAAAAAATTTCCCTGTGACAACAACCAAAGGGCCTTTACTCTTAATCACTGGGTTCCACTGCCTGTGACGATGCTTTGTGAGGCTTCTGTTGCTTTATAGACTGGGACAGCACTGGACACGCTGCCCTCCAACACTTCTCACCTCCAGACTGTTGCAGGTAATACACACAGATCTGGTTCCCCTCAGCAGCTATAGCAGTTCATGCCCCTTCTAACAGGGACAGAGATCACTTCTAGTGACTACATGACTGCAAATAAAGCCACAATGAATCACATCTGATGTGCCTCTCCCAGCTGCTCTGGGGTGGCACCTTCTCTCCCCAAGGAGACCCCCCCTACTTGTTTTGTACTCATGGCACCTCCTAGACAAAGGAACTTCTCTCTTTTTTTTTTTTTAATTTTTTTTATTTATTTATGATAGAGAGAGAGAGAGAGAGGCAGAGACACAGGCAGAGGGAGAAGCAGGCTCCATACACCGGGAGCCCGACGTGGGATTCGATCCTGGGTTTCCAGGATCGCGCCCTGGGCCAAAGGCAGGCGCCAAACCGCTGCGCCACCCAGGGATCCCCCCCTTTTTTTTAATTTTTTTTAGGAACTTCTCAACACTAAGTTACAAAGTAATTTCTAAAATACAAACATAGGAGTAGGAATAAAGGCTGGAGCCTTTCCAAATGGCAATATACGTAAACATTCCAATGGCATTCCAAATGGCAACTCCATAAAAATCACCACCAATACAACCCTAGGAAGACTAGCTGCTTCTTTGGAAAGATGTTTCTATTTCACTTAGGGGGGACTACTGAACCTAGATATTCTTAAAATTAAAGAAAAGTTAAACAAGGGTGTTTACTGGAAGGAAAAAAATATGGTTCAAACGTTTTGAATTGCTCAACCTCCTAGCCAAACCATTTGAAAGCAGTTTGGTTTTAAACATCCCAAATTTGGGGGTGGCTCAGTGGTTGAGCATCTGCCTTAGGCTCATGTCATGATTTCGGGGTCCTGGGATCAAATCCCACGTTGGGTTCCACACAGGGAGCCTGCTTCTCCCTCTGCCTATGTCTCTGGCCCTCTATGTCTCATGAATTAAAAAAAAATCCTAAAAAAATAAAATAAATATCCCAAGTTCATCGCCTGGTTATGTGTCCCACTGCTGGGGCAGCCAGCTCGGACTGAATCCTGGCCTTGCCACTTCCTAGCTGGGCTGAGTGCTCTTTAGCTGGACACTTCCCTTTTTGGAGTCTGTTCCCTCTGCAACCTAGGACTCTTCCAGGGACCAAAGGAACCACCTGATGACAAATATAGGTGTGTTTTTTGTTTATTTTTAAGCACTGGTGATAGAACACTTCTCTGGAGAAGCTGCTGATAAAATTAGAGGTCTTGCTTGTAAATATGCAAAAGCTAATCTGACATCCATTGCTCACTGGCCTATGGGTTCCAGTTTGAAATGAAGACCAGCAATTAAACCTTCCAAAATGGAGCTGTTAATTTAGGAATATCAATGAAGTCCACACATCCACTCAACTACAAATTTTAATGTAAACAACAATGGCAAAATGGACAAACTGGAATCACTATGACAGATTCTCAGCAAAGGGTTCGATCTTTGCACTACATCATTTTCTAGTGATTTAGTTGGCTCTAGTTGGATCATTTTCTCCAACTACAGTGAGTGTGCCCCTAAAAGTGCAAGTAAATTGTTCTGACAAGATACACTTACTGTACTCAGCACTGAGAGTGCTCAGCACCACCATGAGGAACACCACCAAAATCTACCTTCTCCAGAACACACTCAACTTTGAGAAAATTGTGAGAAACGCCTGCTCTAAAAGACCCGTCCCTGGTTCCTTCCTTTACAGACAGTAACTCAGACCCATAGATCCCAAAGTTCTATGCCAAGGTACCCCCAATGTGCGACAGTGAATTCACAGGTACCCGGGATACTTCATGTTTCTGAGTGAAATTCAATACTCGACAACTGTCAGATGCTGCACCAACTACTTGCTTGAGCTCATTCTTTTTGAATTTTTTTTTTTTTTTAATTTTTACCTATTTATGATAGTCACAGAGAGAGAGAGAGAGGCAGAGACACAGGCGGAGGGAGAAGCAGGCTCCATGCACCGGGAGCCTGATGTGGGATTCGATCCCGGGTCTCCAGGATCGCGCCCTGGGCCAAAGGCAGGTGCCAAACCGCTGCGCCACCCAGGGATCCCAAGCTCATTCTTTTTGATATTAGATCATGTTAAGTTCCTGTGAACGTTTCTATAGTTTTAAAAAGTCGTGATAGGAAAATAAATAAAATAAAATAAAATAAAATAAAATAAAATAAATAAAATAAAATAAAATAAAATAAAATAATAAAATAAAATAAATAAAATAAAATAAAATAAAATAAAATAAATAAAATAAAATAAATAAAATAAAATAAAATAAAATAAAATAAAATAATAAAATAAAATAAAATAAATAAAATAAAATAAATAAATAAAATAAATAAATAAAATAAAATAAAATAAAATAAAATAAAATAAAATATAAAATAAATAAAAAGTTGTGATAGGGGATCCCTAGGTGGCTCAGTGGTTTGGCGCCTGCCTTTGGCCCAGGGTGCGATCCTGGAGTCCCGGGATCGAGTCCTGCATCAGGCTCCTGGCATGGAGCCTGCTTCTCCCTCTGCTGTGTCTTTGCCCCGCCCCGCCCCCCGCCGTCTATCATAAATAAATAAGTAAATCTCAAAAAAAAAAAAAAAAAAAAAAAGTTGTGATAGAAAGCAAGCACTGCATACACACCAGTCTGGATGAGAAAACAATTCCACAGTTTGAATGGTTGTGCAAGGACCCAGAACAGTGAGAGGAGGAAAATTATTACTCTTCCCTCTTGCGTGTGTCATTTTCTTTCACCAACCCACTAAGTCATTTGGGCATAAACACTAAGGCTCCTGGGAGTACAGTCACTAGGTGCCCTTACTGAAACCTGAACACGGAAGTGGAAGCAAGATGCACAAACGTGATACTTAAGTGAGAGGCTGGTGAGGCTGCCTGTGGCGAGAGGAGGTCATGTGCTTGCCTCCTGAGTGACCCTGTGGCTGCCACCTGCACTCTTCCTGACCCTCCCCTCCCCTCTCCCCTGCTTAAGAGAAAAGTTTTAAATAATCACTTTACTTTTCAATTTTGATCTCCACGGGATGATGTCTGTCAACACTAGATAATTTTTCCTTCTTCACTTCACACTCCTTTCTGTCAGACAACTTCTTTCCAGCAGGTTCATTTTTTGCCTAAAATACAACACAGATAGAAATAGCTCCTGGCCCAGATATTCTTGCACGTGAACTCGATGGGTTACAACAGGCAAGAATCACCTCACCTTCTCTACGGAGATCATTCTCCCATGAAGCTCAGTTCTGTGGAGGTGGCTGATGCACTTTGTGGCCTCATCAGATGTTGACATGGTAACAAATCCATAGCACCGAGCGCCGGGACTGCGGGCGTTGGTCACCACTTTGGCCCCGACAACCTTTATGAGAAAGGACACTCTCATTTTCCCATATCCATCACCATACAATTTGTCAAAAATGACTAATGGTTAACTAATTGTCACAATTCTTTTCTCTAGTTTTTACTTCTTCACAAATGGTTCTCCAGAATTAGTTATTAAAGTGGTTCTAACTCATCCTCACTATCAAAATGAAATTGGTTTTGATACAAGATCAGCTGAACTGGGAAAGCTAGAGACATTTAAAACTTCACAAACTGGGGATCCCCCTGGGTGGCGCAGCGGTTTGGCGCCTGCCTTTGGCCCAGGGCGCGATCCTGGAGACCCGGGATCGAATCCCACGTCGGGCTCCCGGTGCATGGAGCCTGCTTCTCCCTCTGCCTGTGTCTCTGCCTCTCTCTCTCTCTCTGTGACTATCATAAATAAATAAAAATTAAAAAAAATTAAAAAAAAAAATAAAACTTCACAAACCACAACTCATTCATTAATTAAAAGTCCTTCCCACTTGGATCATTTTCTCCAACTAGACTTCGACTTCAAGACAGATTGGTGCTCCAAGCATGTATCCTTCCTGCTGCCTGAAAGAACCTTGCAAACTAAAGGAAACATGGTCAACCAGGGCTTTCAGACACCGTAAACCAGGCCAGATGGATGGGACGTGATTCTTGTGGCGGGGGGTGGAGGGGAACGGACGACGACATGTAAACTGAGCCATATGGTTGCCCCAGTTTACTTCCTAGAGGTTCCAAGGCCATAGGCGGGGAAAGAAGGACCTGAGGTAAGGGCAGGGTGTGGGATCTGCAAGCTGAGCATAAGTCAGCATCTAAAGAAATCAAGGCAGCAAAAAATCATAGTACTGGAGAAGAAGTGCTGCATAAAAACAGCTCCAGAGAACTGCAAAGGGCCCCCAAAGTAGCACCCAGATGAAGTACCCCCTGGAGGTTAGGGAGAAAACTGCCTGTAAGAGCAGAGCAAACAATCCCCAGGCTCAACGCCTCAAAGAATTCATTTTCCAGAGTGAACTTGACAGCCAGGATGAAAGAGCTTGCAATTCACAGGGCATTAGGCTGAGACCTCAGAAGGGTGCTGCCCGGGGAGGAGACAAAGGTAGCCCCGAACTCAGGCTGCTCAAACCTAATGAAGCCTAACAGCAAACCCAAGGAGGAATAAGTAACTGAACTATGTCCCAGCAAAAGCTCAAGAATGTTTACCGGGACACATAAATAACTAGAACACAACACGTAAAGCACAATGTCTGGTGTCCTATCAAAAATGACCAGGCAGGGGGATCCCTGGGTGGCGCAGCGGTTTGGCGCCTGCCTTTGGTCCAGGGCACGATCCTGGAGACCCGGGATTGAATCCCACATCAGGCTCCCGGTGCATGGAGCCTGCTTCTCCCTCTGCCTATGTCTCTGCCTCTCTCTCTCTCTGAATGACTATCATAAATAAATAATAAAAAAGACCAGGCAGGCCAAGAAACGGGAAAATGACTCTAGTGAAGAAAACCAACCAACCAATAAACAGAGACCAGGAACAGATTCCAATAATAGGATTAAGGTACTATGACATTAAAGTTACTTCCTCTATATCCTAAACATTCAAGAAACTGGAGAAACCACTGAGCATGTTAGGTAAACACATAGGAAATATTTAAAAATGGCCAACCTGAAATTTTGGAAATACGACAGCCAGCAGGTATTACAAAAAAAAGGATGAGGGAAAAAAAAAAAAAAAAAAGGATGAGGGAACCTGGAGACGTAGCAACAGAAGCTACCCAAAATGAAAGAGGAGAAAGACGAAATAAGCCAAAACAGAACCAGAGCAACAGCGGACTGCAGGACCACCTGTGGCATCATTAAAAGCAAGAAGCACAGGAAAAACTTAGTGGATAAAACCACAGCACACTTGCAGCACGAACTGCTCCAAACCAGTGACAAAGAGACCCTTCAGGTAAGCTAGACGGGAAAGACACCTGTGTCCTAAGGAACAAAGTGAGACCCATAGCCAACTAGTGAGACGACATGAGCCAGCAACATGGAGGTGGCACTGCTGTCTGCTTCCCCCACCCAATTCTGCCCCAGCAAAAACAGCTTTCAAAACGAAAGCAAAAGGATGACAATTTTCAGACCTACAGAAGCAGCAGGAATTCATCCTTGGCAACGTTAAAAGAGGGAGGAAAACAATACCCAATGGGAACCTGGATGTCAACAAGAGAATAGAGAGCGCCCCAAAAGATGAACACAGAGATAACTAAAAGCCCTTCTTATTTATGTAACTCTTTAAAAAATAACTGTTTAGGACAGCCCCGGTGGTGCAGCAGTTTGGTGCCGCCTGCAGCCCGGGGTGTGGTCCTGAAGACCCGAGATCAAGTCCCATGTTGGGTTCCATGCATGGAGCCTGCTTCCCTCTCTGTGTTTCTGCCTCTCTCTCTCTGTGTCTATAAATAAATAAAATCTTTTTAAAAAATTAAAAAAATAAAAAATAACTGCTTAGTGCCACCTTCAGCCCAGGACGTGATCCTGGAGACCCGGGATTGAGTCCCACATCAGGCTCCTTGCATGGAGCCTGTTTCTCTCACTGCCTGTGTCTCTGCCTCTCTCTCTCTCTGTATCTCTCATGAATAAATAAATAAAATCTTAAAAAAAAAAAAAAAAAAGTTCAGGGCAGCCCTGGTGGCTTAGCGGTTTAGCACCACGTTTGGCCCAGGGCGTGATCCTAGAGACCTGGGATCGAGTCCCACATCAGGCTCCCTGAATGGAACCTGCTTCTCCCTCTGCCTGTGTGTGTCGCTGCCCCTCTCCCTCTTTTTCTCTAAAAATAAATCTTAAAAAAACAAAAAACAAAAAACAAAAACAAAACTGTTCAATGCAAAAAAATAAGAAGGCCTCCCCCAACCCAAAAACGTCAAACCCAATAAGCCAAACAAACATATTAATAAGCCAAGAATGTACTGTGTTGCTTATGAATCAGAAGTAAAGCTGTGATGGCACCACCACAAAGGCTGGGAGGGAGGGATGGTGGGGAACTGTTAGCAGGTTCACACGCCCTCTCGGGAACGAGAATCTTACTGAAGGACAGACTGTGCTGAGTCTTGTAACAGAATTCCTAATAAGCACAGTCACCAAAGAAAAATGTTCTAGTTCGACCAACGGCTCAAGGAAGAAACCAAAAGACAAAATATCTTGACACAAACGGAAAGGAAATACAACCCAGCAAAACGTACGGATGCAGCAAAAACAGTAAATGGCAAAGTTCACAGTGACTGAGGCCCACATCAAGAAACAAGAAAACAGCTCAAACGAGCTAACTTTACACTTCAAGAAATCAAGATACAGCAACACTGGTTATGTATACTAGTTCCGGTGACAAATCATCAAAATACTCAATGCAAAAAGCAGTAAATACAGAGAAGGGATCCAAGCAACAGAACCAGATGGCAAATTGAAACCCCACTACACCAGTGCTTGCGTTAGGGACACCTGAGTGGCTTAGTGGTTGGGCATCTACCTTTGCCTCAGGTTGTGATCCTGGGGTCCTAGGATTGAGTCCCTCATGGAGCTTCCTGTGGGGAACCTGCTTCTCCCTCTTGCCCGTGTCTCTGCCTCCTCTCTCTCTTATGAATAAATAAAATCTTTAAAAAAAACCCCAAAAAACAAAAACGAATGCTCGCATTAAACGTAAACTCATCGGATACTCTGGAGAACTGAAGGTACAAGCCAGCACCTACGTAAGTACAGAGCCCCTGATCAGGACACAAGAGCCCTGGATCTGGCTCTGACCACCTCTGATTCAGTAGCTCAATGTGAGCAAGTCCCCTCCTCTCTCCAGACCTCAGAATCCCTGACTATGGGATGACTGGACAGGGGCAGGAGGTTCAGGTGGGGACAGTATCCATCATCTCCACCTTCCCAGCAGACCCTGGGGTCCATGTTTCCACTTGTAGAGTTGAAGGCGTGCTGTCTCCCTGCAGAGGAAAGCCCCCCATCTATTCATAGCACCTCATCCAGGGCCCAAGGGGACAGACCCTCCTGAGACACACAGATGCCTTGCCTCTCAGAGATGAAGCTTCCCCTTCTCCCCTCTCTTCAAGGTCAGAGGGCTGGGGGCTGAGCCAATTACAGGGTCACATAATTTTTCCATCAAACTAATTATCCTTGCAAGGACATCACTTCTGACAGCCCTGAGAAGAGAATCCAAGACCACCTTGCCTGTCCCTGCCCCCTGGCCTTGCCCTCTACCTTCACGGCAGCCTTTGAGTAGTTCATCCAAATGACAGACTTGTCCCCCAACAGGGCCCAAATCCCACGGCATTGGTCCAGTGCTGAGATCAGTGGCAAGGCCACCTCTATAATCGCTCAGGCCTCGGCTTAAACAGCACTTATTCAGCAAGGTGCACTGAACCCAAGACCCCTCACTAGATTTGGTCTCCCTCTCACACACTGATGGTGGCTGTAACTTTCCTGAGTAAATCCACCGCAACGCACTGCATTTACGTAAGTGATCTCTCCAGCAGCTTGTTAAGATCTAGGACAGAGCCCTTAGAGCTGCTGCTCTGCTTCGTAACTGGTGGCCAAATCCAGAAGTCAGTCAACAAAATAACTGATGACCGCATTACGGGCTTCACAGCCCTCCTCAAAGACCTTCTCTGTGAAGACTCGTTTTGTGAATACTGCTTCTGGGTCCTGTCCACTCAAGTCACGAAAGCATTTGCCAACTCCTACTCGGGGACACAGATCTGAGCAAAGAAATGCCTAGGGCAGGCAGGACATCCTGCCGAAGCTCTGCCTGGACTCCCTGCCAAGGGTCGCCACATCCCCAACCCCTCGCCCCAGCACCCAGAAGATCAAGGCACTCCCCCCAGCTTAAGGTCAGACTGCTTCAAGATCTAATTCCAGGACAATGAAAATTGGTTTTAAACATCCAAGTCCCTGCAAAGCTTCTGAATTCTGTTATTTTCTTTCTGCCCCTATGGACTGCCTATTCGTCAATTTATTTTTAAATCACTATCCTGTTCCACTTCTTGGACTGTATATTTAAAAATGTGGGAATATTTAAGGTCAACTCTTTACTTTACTGTTTAGGAAAAAAATTCAGCAAGCCAGCTTTAAGTTTTGGATGGGCTAAAGACCAAGCAGTTTCTTTAAGAGAAGTTAAAATGAAGCATAAGACTGTTTAGACTGCAGCCGTTTCCATACGTTTTCTGTAACACAATGAACTACCTGTTGCTTATTATCCACTCTCAAGGAGAAAACAAGGCACACTACCCCAGACCAGGTGGGCCTTTTCTCCTTCGTGGTTGTTTTTTCCTTTAAAAACCAGCACCAAAATAACAAATAAAAAATAAAAAAATAAAACCACCACCAAAAAAACCCTCCAAAACACACAGAAAGGACCACCAAAGAAATTAACAGAAGAAAGAACTCTGCCAATTCCTGAGTTTGTTATTGATCACCCAATAGAGGCTGGGAGGCAGATGCTGGGGGCGGCGGGGGGGGGGGGGGGTACACACCTTCCCATATTTGTTGAAGAGGTTCTTCAGATCGGTGGCTCGAGTGGTGGACGACAGTCCACTGACCCACAGGTTCCTGCCGGAACTGCTGCTGGTGCGACCTGCTGCAGAAGGGAGAGGATCAGGCTTTATCCCCAGACCTCATGGGAAGCGCGCCCTGCCTCAGAACACACGCAGCCCACCCTTCAACCCCAACTACATCCAACTTTGCCTCTTCCAGTCTAAGCATTTATAGAATGGAAAACAAAAAAATTGTGTTGCAGAAACTGTTCCCTCACCCAAGGAATCATCAAGGTCCTCATGGGTTACTAAAGGAAATGAATTTGGATGACCAATTTTCAACCGGGGGGGCAGTTTCTACAATCTTGTTCCGTTAATATAATGGGCAGAATGGGGCCGTAATGGGATGTAGTGCACTAGGATTTTCACTATCCCATAAATGACAACCACAACGAGACATAAACCACAGAAGCTCACCAACATTTCAATCTAGTCTCTCAAGATACCGCTAGGTGGTTACTTCGGTAATCCTCAACGAAATCAAGGATCCCCAGTGTGGGTACCTGTGGGCCCCTCCCTCCCCAAATAAGGGATCCGTAGGCAGCTCCCTGCCACATTAAGTTAAATCATACCTTTTTCGTCTTTAATGATTGGCTTTATATCTTTTTCTTCCTTAAAAGAGCTAGAGACAAAAGTGAATGTTACTCACATGGGAAGAAAACGAAAGAGAACTAAATTAAAAGTATGGTATGTGCTAAAACTGAATACCTACCAGAAAATTAGTCTGAAATAAAATTTTAAGACACCTCAGCAAGCTTCTATAGGAAATCTGACCCCCAAGATACAACGTCAGATTCTTAAAAGTCAATTGGATTTAGCTGAAGATAGCAGTTAACAATTTAAGAACACAACCATAGTAGGTTGAGAAAAAGAAAAGGAATAGATTCGCCCATTAAAAATACACAATGAGAAATAAAACAGTGTTTAGAAGTAAACTACAATTGCATCAGTCTGGCTGGCCAATTGCAGAAAAAACAGCTTATGTGTGTCATTAAATGACCAATGAAAAGGAGATAGCGTCTGGTCTAAAACTGAGAAAAAACAAACCTCATTTTCTGATCAGCGCCCTCACTGGCTGAGGACTCTTTAGGAGCCGGAGGGACTTCATTACAAGCTTCAAAAGCAAACTTCTTCACGTCTTCTTTGCTATCTCTGGGGTCTGGGCTTGAGGCTTCCTGGGGCGCTTCCGTGGCCTCCTCGCTAGAGGCTTCCGTGTGCTCTGAGGCTTTACTACTCTGCTCAACTGGCTTCTCTAGCCCTACAGGCTCACAGTCCGTCCGCGCGCCATCGCCTGGCTGCTCCACGGGCTCCCTTTTCACTACCGCTAACAGGGTGTCTGCCCTGCTCGACTGAGCTTGTGCTGTTGACTCGCTGGCCAAATCTAAATCACCCTCCTCCGGATGGGCGCTGCCAAAAAGGTCCTCTTCCTCCGCAAGCTTTCTGTCTGGCCCCACGCTACTTGTATCCTGTGCCAAGGGCTGCTCCAGCTCGGAACCTTCTTCTTTTACTGGCTCAGATTTACAAGTTTCCCCCAAAATGTCGAGTATTTTCTCATTTTCTACGGATTTAACAGGAATAGAATGGCACAAGGTTTAATTACCAGGGAAATAAAGCAATCACAAATGCGGAACTGGCACGGCTGCCATACTAACACGAAGAGAACCGCTAGCTACACAGAGATTGGAAAACCCGCGGGTACACAAAGTGACAGTGGTTACACTACCTGCGCTCCGACTGCTACGGTAAGCCGCTACGCTACATGGAAGAGAAAAGGCCCCCACAGACTCAGACACCTACAACCATGTGGCTGCTTCTCGACAGTCTTCTTCATGTTTGTCTTCAAGTGTGGGTCTTCAGGCTTAGTTTTCCAATGTCCAAGGTGCTGAATCGAACGCAGTCGCCATTCACTGAACAGCTCAATTTCCCAATTTCCTTGCATTTCTTTTAACGCAACGGTCCAAAACGCAAACCAGAAACTCTTCTGACGGCAGGAGGGCAACGCAGTCCATAAGGGGAAGAACACGTTGCAAGTTTTCCTGAAGAAGCTCCGTTTCCTCTTCTGGTATCCAGTCACTTCTCGGGTCATAAGTGCCCTGACAACCGCTTTACCCTGCCTTAACTGTGTTAATCAAAACGACTGCGGCAAAATATCACAAGATCTGTTTCATGTGTAGAAACACATGGAAGAATCACAGGGGGGATTACTTAAATGCCACTCTACGTGGTCAGAGAGATGAAAATAATCGCTACATCTCACCAAATATATTTGACCTCCAGAAACCAGAACGGCACTTCCACAGATCTGGTGATACGAGTGGGTTTCCAATCTCTGATCCTTGTACGATCTGGATTGTCCACCATTAAAATAATTTACACCACCATACATAGTTTAGAATATATAGATTGAAAAAAAAAAAGAGTGGGAAAACTTTCAAACCATTAACTGTTGTGTTTCTCTTATCAGTACCTGGCTCCAATAGAGGTTCTTCAATATCCTATTGTAAAAGAGAAAAGAAAAAAATCCACAGGGCACTTAAGAACTGGGCAAATACACGTCCCTGGTAGATATAGCTTCAATCACGTGTGAACAAATACCTGTCTCAAACAACTTTCTCCACTTAGAACATGTTCCATTCTGAGATGATTCAGTGAGGACCAGCCCATGTTGTTGGCCTCTCCCTCTCTTGAGGGTCTGGCCACCCCACCTCAAGTCTGAGCTGACCTAGCAGCCTCTGGAGAGGGCAAAGATAGCCACAGTGAGAGGTTGCAGAGATGGCGACTGCCTTCTAGATCCATGCTTGACTTAAGATCTATTTCTCCCCAAATGAGCTGTTATTTATAACTAGAACCTGCCAACAAGACCCTGTAATTTCCTCCTCTCAAAACCTTCCCCTGACTTCCCACTGTACTTAAGACAATAGGCCAAATACCTTCCCTGACCCACAGACTTGGATAGTCTGGCCCACACACACCCCCATCTACAGCCTCACCCCTGCCTCTCTGCCCCTACCTTGTGTCCTGCATGCCTACATTCAGCCCCTCTCCCTCCTGGCCCAAGGTACTCCCCTTCACCAGGCTAACTCCTGACCCATGTGTCTGACCTCAATTTGGGTAGGGGTTCCTCTGGGGAACTTCCTCCCAGAGGAAGCATTTACAGCCCAACGACCTGAACTTCTCCCTTGAATTTTTTTCCCCTTCCAGTTACCTTCTTGTTGGTTATTACACCACTCCCACTAAAAGGCAAATAGGACCGTACTTGTTTGGATGGACCTCTTACCCCAGGCACTCAGCTCAGAATCAGCACTCAACGAATCATTTTTACACACAGATACATATCCTTTTTCACTACAGAAAATCAACCACTCTCGTCACATTTCCAACCACGTAACACCAAACAACAGTTTCTTACCGGAGGTACTTTGAAGTCCAATGATGAAGCATCCAAAGTGTTCTCGAAGCCCTCCCCATCCACCTGAAAGGCAAATGGAAGACCACTTAGTGGAGACAGAGTTGTGCCAAGGCCTGCAACTCACTACTTTCTAAGTGGCCTACGTGTCTACTTCCCTCAAATGCCCACCCACCACCTGCAAGTTCACTGTCGGATTATTCAGTATCTTGCCAGCCTCCTGCCTTTTCCAGGACTGGGTGGTACCGCACCTCTGCGAGGGTCTCACAGACACCAGGTGCTCGGTCAGTACTGGCCCAGGAAGGTACATATTCAGTTCCTAAGCAGCGACTATTTCCTAGTCGTCCACATTCGTGAACCAGACGATTTCAGGGCAGGACTCAAAAGGAAAATGAAGAACTTCATACTTCTCTGATTTCACTTGGTAACAATACTTTTTAAAAATAATACTTGGGCACTTTCTCCTAGAGTGCTTTATTTAAAACGTTTAACTGAGGGGCACCTGGGTGATCCAGTGACTGAGCATCTTCTTTCAGCTCAGGTTGTGATCCTGAGGTCCTGGGATCAAGTCCTGCATCAGGTTCCCCTCAAGGAGCCTGCTTCTCCCTCTGCTGATGTCTCTGCCCCACTCTGTCTCTCTCATAAATAAATAAATAAATAAATAAATAAATAAATAAATAAAATCTAAATAATCTAAATAAATAATATAATCTAAATAAGTAAAATCTAAATAAATAAAATCTAAAATAAAATAAATAAATAAAGAAAATAAACAAGAAAAAAACCCCACTGAGCTGGTATCTTTTTTTTTTTTTTTTTTTCACTGAGCTGGTATCTTAAACGTCGCTCAACTGGAAAGCTTTTTACCTTAAGTGAAATACAAAAACATGCCTTCCCAGACTTTTTTTTTTTCCCTTTCCACGTTTGAAGTTTATGACTCGGATGCTTTGATTAACTATGAGGTAAGAAGGGCAGCCCCGGTGGTGCAGCGGTTTAGCGCCGCCTGCAGCCCAGGCGTGATCCTGGAGACCTGGGATGAGTCCCACATCAGGCTCCCTGCATGGTGCCTGCTTCTCCCTCTGCCTGTGTCTCTGCCTCTCTCTCTCTAGCTGTGTCTCTATGAATAAATAAATAAAATCTTTAAAAACAAAACAAAACTATGAGGTAAGAAACCAAATCTGTGCTCTGGAAATAATTAACACATAAGATCACTCTGAGAGAGGCCAGCAAGTCAGCTGCTCAATGACATGCTAGGCCGAGGGGCAGTGATATTTGGAGTTTGTGACTTTTGACCTTTAAGGTTTAAAGTCCAGTCCTACGAGAGCACTTTTTTCTCCTTCCAATTCAAAGCTAGAATGCCTTTAAAAAAGAGAAATAACAGAAAACCAAACCAAAATACAAAGAATACCACCCAAACTAAGGGGGCTGAGTATGCCAGGAAGTAGGATCAAAATGGCAATCGGTTTTTGGACGGCCACCAGAATTCTCCACCAAATGCTAGAAGTGAAAGCTTGAGAAAGCAACATTGCTAACAGAATTCAAGGCCTCTTTTACATACAAGGATGTTTTCCTTTCATGGGAGGGGTACTTCTGAGGGCATGAATACTCTCCTTTACTCTTTTGTCTTTTACTATAACCACCCTTTGCATACAATGAATCTTAAAAACAAAACAAAACGGGATGAACCCACTGATGAGATTCTGAACTGTTTTTGTTTCTTTTTCCACACTTTCTTTTAAGATGTTTTCCAAAAGAAAACACTCTCACCTATGGGGTCAACCTTTTATGACTTATGCTTAGAAAGAGCCTCCGACCCTTCTGTAAAAGTACTGAAGGAGCGCCTAGGTGGCTCAAAGTCTCTGCCTTCAACTGACTTCATGGTCCCAGGGATTGAGTTCCGCATCGGGTTCCCTGCTCAGCAGAAAGCCTGTTTCTCCCTCTCCCTCTGCTCCTCCCCCTGCTTATGCATGTGTGCTCTGTCAAATAAATAAAACTCCCCAGCATCGTAGAAAAGTGAACCGTTAGTTAACATCTGACTTACGTTGAGTTTAAATAGATATAATTTACCATGAAGCTTTAGACACAGGACTCCGTGTTTATGGTGATGGCTGACTTGGCAGTGCACTATTTAATTAACCACCAGCGTGTTTTCCCTCAGGGCTACCAGCATATTCCACTATGTTTTCAAGTTACCTACAGCATGCTCTGTGAGCTGCGCTGGGAGCTCTTGCAGTTGTGCTGCCACGTAGTCTTTGCTATCACAAAGGGAACCGAGAATGTTGTCAGCACCGTCCTCCCCAAAGTCGGGAGCACTGCTATTCTCAACTTCACTTTCTTCCAACACGCCAACATCCATCATATCGATGTTCTGCAAGCTCTCTAAACCTGCCTCCATATCCTCCTGTAAAGAGAAGGCAAGGTGTCAACAACCAGGTGGCTGATCACAGAACTGCTGGGGTCTCTACTGTGGATGCCATATACCTGCCCGTCTCTGGAATCTTCTTCCAGGCCGTTGTCTTCTGTACCTTCTTCTTCCATCTTTTGTCCTAATTACAAAATAAATTTTCAGTCACATAATACTCAGGTTCTGGCCTTAAAAACGTGCAAATCTTTTATTCTAGAACCCCCCCCCCCGCCCCAGGAAGGGCATGTGCTAAAATGTCTGACAAGGAATTAAGAACATAAGTCATCTATCTAGAAACTACACGTAGCCCAAACATTCAAAAGGGAAACAAATCACAACAGTCTGCTCTTATGTGGGATGCCAGTTGTTCTCAACAGGGGAAGTGGGGTGGAATTTAGCAATGACTGGAAACATTTCTGGTGTCACAACTCACGGATGCCACTGGCATCTAGCGGGTAGTGACCACGGATGCTATCCAACATAAGATGGTGCACAGGATAGTGCCCTGCCAGAAAGAATTACTTACCCCAAACTGCCAACAGTGCCAGGTTTGCAAAACACTGCGGCCCACCAAAGAGTGTCTTACAACTTTAAAACAACTTATGCTTCTAAACAATATTTAACGATATTGGAAAATGCCCACCAGGAAAAAAAAAAACATACAGAGCAGACCTAATTTTTGTTTGTATGCAACCAAGTGTAAAGATGCATTTATAAAATATACACACGAGAATGACTCAGGCAGTCACCAAAAGGGGTTAAAATACACGGCAGCAACATTAGAGATGATTCTACTTTCACGTGCATACTTCTTACATTTTCTAAAGTATCCAAAGGTACACTTTCTATAGATTTTGGAAATGAGAAAGCTAAATAGAAGAGATATCAGTCTTTGAGTACAGATGCCAACTGTAGTGTGTACCCCTGAAGCATCTTCTGCACCATCGTTATGAGCAATGGCTCTGTACTCTGTAAGTTAATATTCTCCACAACACCAGCAGGTTTATCAGCTGCACTTGACACAGGAGAAATTGGTTCAGCTCTTAAAAGCACTCTAAAAATGTTTGGTAGCAGCACCCACTTTCAGGGCCTCTAAACAGTATCCAGCAATACCCACAAAGGATGTTGGCAGGAGGGATGCAGACCAAAAAGTCCCCTCAAGGAGAGGGAGATTGACAAACACTGGGCAGAGAGGCTGGACACCGATCCTAAGGGCCTGGCTTCAGCTACCTAAAAGCTGAAGGCATGTGGGACAAAGATGCTAGAAACCCTGATTCAAAATTGTCACCTTTCAAAACACACCCACAAAATTCAAAAATTTTGCCTATTTAAATATGAATTAGTTAGAAGGAGGTTTCTCGTTCTAACTCATGATGATGTTTTTTCTCAGAAAGCTTCACAACTTTTTACTTTTAAGCAACCTTGGAGACCTAATTTTGACCAGGACACCGTGAGGGCCCAATGCTTCATATAACTAACCATGTGTGCAGACACCTACAGAGAATGACACTGTCTCAACAGCCCACCGGGGCTGTCCTCTGCCCCAGGGCCCAGGCCACCCCTTTCCTCTGAGCCTCTGGCGACCTCTCAGAAAAAAAGGAAGGCGAAGGGACTGGTGTCCTTCTCCTCCCAGCTACAGCTAGCTCTACTGCCACCAACATTTCTTTTCATCTACAGAGTACTACCAAAGCTTTTTTTGACAAAACGGTAAGTCCAAGCACTTTTACCGTCACCTAAATTGTAATCCAGACATTTGGACACTTGCTGGAAGCACTTGGTTAAGGTTTGGTTTGTCTAAGGATGCAAAGATCCCTGTTAAGAGCTAAGAACACTGATCAGTAAGCCTTGAACCTCTCGGGTTTTAAATGAGCACCTACATTAAGAACTTTCGAATGAACACATACGCATCCCTCACTCTGTGCTCACTCCGCTAGTCAGCATTTATACCTGACCACTCTAGGTGCAGCAAAATCACATTGCGTTAAAATTCAACTTAAAAATAAATCTCTTTTAAAATCTAAACAGTTTAGCCTTTCAGAACACACATACAAGGTTTTTTTTTCATACAAGGTTTTAAACAGACAAGTCATGTGAAAGTTCTTCTAGAAAAGTGCTTATAAAAAGGTAAAAAAAAACACGTTGAAAATGCTACAACGTAATTTCTTTTCCCTTTCTAAGCATCTATCCTCCAAGGCCTAAATACATGGGTTTATGTCCAGCCATGACAATTTTTGTGTTGGCACTTCTCAAGAAAATAATCCTCATCCCCCAGAAGTTCCTAATTACATTGTCCCTACTCATATAAAACCTAATGAGGATGAACGCCAGTGCGGGTAACAAGGTTTCAAAGTTTCATGAAATTAAATGCTTCCAAAAATAGCTAGTACCACCCACAAAAAGAAACAAGGCACTAATCGATGTCACAAAGTGAAGGAACCTTGAAAATGCGCTCAGTAGAATAAGGCAGACACAAAAAACCACATGTTATAGAGTTCTATTTACATGACACAGAAGTGTCAACTATGTAGTGCCAGGGGCTGCGGGAGGGGCACATGGGGAGCAAGTGATAACAGGCATAGGGGCTTGTTTTTGGGGTGATGAAAACCTAGAATTTGATAGTGTTGACAATCACATAGCTTTGTAAATACACCAAAAGCAACAAGCTATATGCTGTAAATGGGCAAATTGTATAGTATTGTAAACAATACCTTAATTAAAAAAACAACAAACCTCGCTGCAGGGCACCTGGCTGCGTCAGTGGGTAAAGCATATGACTCCTGATTCTGTGATTTTTAAGTCCTGATCCAAGGTTGTAAGTTTGAGCCACATGTTGGGTGGAGAAAGGACTTAAAAATAAGATCTTTAAAAAAAAAAAACAAAAAAACCACAAAACCTCATTGGTAAAAAATAGGGTGGGTGCAAATACTCCAACAATCTATTTTGGATCTTTAGAGATACTGGCTTCTAGTCCATCTCAGATTGGTGTCATCTTCTTTCGTTTAAAGTCCTGTTTTTGAACCAGGAAGGAAGCCACGTAGCGAACTTGGTTGCTCAGAGCAGCTTTAAGAATGTGCCTCACTCCGGTTCTTTCTGAATCCCAGGACAAGCGTTGAGATGTCTTTAACACACACTTCAATTTTACTTGGCACCTGCACATCTCTCTACTCCTCCCAGCACCCAAAGAACTACTTGCAGGGTAGTGAAAATGAAGCCTACTTGTTAAATGGGAACAACGAAGGGCAATGACATCCTCCTGGCCTAGAGGACAGAAGCGGTGTTAAAAAAAAACTCGATTCCATGTAAGTAAGTTGTCTACACGCTTAGGCCTCCAGCAACAGTTAAGTACAAGCAAATACCTTTAATACACCTCTTTGCTGTCCTCTTGCTTGTGGCTTCCAGTGCAACACCAATTTCATCAGGATCCTGCCCTTCTTCCTTAACCGCCTGTTAGGGAGAGATGGAACTTTACAACTCGTGGAGAGCTGCGGGGCACGCATTGTTCTCTTATTAAGCAACAACGTCCAGCAGACAAAGTCAAACGCGCTCCCTCGCAAAGAGCAACTCTGGGTCTGGTATCTGGGCGGCAAGCCCAACAGGCACGGGTTCACGGGATGAACCCGGCACAACCTGGTTCTCTCCGGGCCCTAGGCGCAGAAGACAAAGGGATGTGAGTGGGGGCTCCAAGGTGCGGGTCAATGACCAGGTCCAAGCTGGCCCTTTAGCTAGAAACTGCCCCACCTTCCGCTTCAGTAAGGTGAACAGGAAGGGGCGTGGCACTGGGTCTACCACCTACGGAGGGCTGAGTGGTGTTCCTTCCACCAGCTCGGTCTGACACTTGGGGAGAAAACCCACCAGACAAATGGGGTAGGGGGTGTGTGCCTGGCGGAGGTGGGGAGGGAGGGAGGCGGCTCAGTGCCTCTTCCCCAGGACTGCCGCCCGCCTGGGCACTCCGGGGTCAACTCCAGCTCTGCAAGGAGCTCGTCTGGGTCGGGCAAGACCATCCCTCCACACTCAACCTGGGGCTGAGGGCGGCCAAGCGGGGCATCAACGCAGGACGGTGCAGGGCGGGAGGCGAGGGAAGGCGCACCCTTTAGGAAGCGCCCTGGGGAGACCCGCTAGGACCTCAGGGCGCCGAGCAGGAGAAGAGCAGCGGAGCGGAGGGCACGACCGGAGCAGAGCTCCTGCAGAGGGAACAAGCACGACTCCCTCTCCGGGAAGATCCCAAAGCCTCGTCACTCCTCTGTTCTCCACGGGAGGAAACTGAGGCGCGGGGAGCAGAAGGCACCTACCCAAGGTCACGGACCCGGGTCCCCCCCGCTGGGGCCCGGAAGGAGCCCAGGGGCCGCCCGGTGGCCCGAAGGACGCGCTGCCAGCACTGCCGAGGCGACCAGCTGGGAGCGGGATCATAGGCGAGGCACAGAGAGGGGCGGTGACGGGCCAAGGTCACACAGCCCGGCCGGCCCGGCCCCCGGGGCCCCGCGGGCTCAGTCCCCGGCGGGGACGGTGGAGGGGAAGCGTTCGCGTCCGGGCGCCGAGGTGACAGGCCCGCGCGGGGGCGTGCCCCGGCCCCCCGCAGCGCCCTGGGACGTCGGGCCGCCTCACCTTCTTGAGCCGCTCCATCAAGACGCTCTTGTTGCCGCCCGTGTCCAGGTTCCGCTTCTTCAGCTCCGCCCGCAGGTCGATCACCCGCAGGTCGCTCAGCCGCCGCGTCCCGGCCTCAGAGGCGCCCGATCCCACAGCGGCTGTGCCAGAACCCGACTCGCCGGACCCTGCCAGAGTCTCCGCCATCCCAGGTTCCGCGTCCCCCGCCACCCACTTCCCACACCGCCGGCGGCTGTAGCGGCTCTGAGCACAAAATGGCGCCGCCTAAGAGGAAAACGCACTCGCTTCCTCCCGCCCCGCTTTCCGGCCGCGCATGCGTGCCGCACACGCCAGCTTTCTTAACAGCACGCGCCCTCGCGCGTCGACCAACCGCACGTTCCCCGCCGCAATGCGCAAGCGCCGTAACTGCAGCACGCATGTGTGACGGCCGTGCGCGGCGGGAGGCTGTCGACATGCAACGCGCCTGCGCACAGCCCTTTGAGCGCTCACCACGCATGTGCACACGCGACCGGCAGCGTCGGCTCCGCGCCGGGTGCGCCTGCGCACAAGAGAGGCGCGCCAGGGCGGCTGGAGCGGTTCCCTCGCAGGCGGCGCCATTTTGTGCTGGGTGCCGAGATAAAACCGGCCCGGTTCTGTGTGAAGTGGGCGGCGGAGCCAGGGTCCCTGGAATGGCGGAGACTCTCTCAGGCCTAGGCGATTCGGGTGCGGCGGGCGCAGCGGCTCTGAGCTCTGCCTCGTCGGAGACCGGGACGCGGCGTCTCAGCGACCTGCGGGTGATCGATCTGCGGGCGGAGCTGAAGAAACGGAACCTGGACTCGAGCGGCAACAAGAGCGTTTTGATGGAGCGGCTCAAAAAGGTGGAGCGGGGGCCCTGCGGGGGCGGCCGCGGCCGGGACGGGGGGCGCTCCGGGCTGCTGCCCCGGCTCCTGCCAGGCCCCGGGGGAGGGAGGAGAGTCCGGGCGCGAACCGGCGCGGGCGGCGGGGCCTGGCGGGCGGGGGCGCCCGCGGAGGGCCTGGCTCTCGGCCGCCTCCGAAAATGACGGGGAGCCCCCGCGCCCCGGCTTCCCGGGCGAGGTGGGGGCGCCTCGGCCAAGGTCACGCGGCCGTGCGGACGGGGCGGCGGGACTGGGACCCGGGCCGGCCGCGGGGCTCCCTCCGGGCCCGGCAGGGTCGACGCGCCGGCCCACGCTCGGAGGTGGTTTTTTTTTTTTTTTTTTAAATGTGAATGCTGCAGCCGTGGGTCGGGGAAGTGGCGCGGAAAGGGAAGTGCTGTCTGCGATGGCGAGTGGGAACGGAACAGACGCTGGCGGGCGGAGCGGCCCGTCCCCGTCCCCGTGCCCGTCCCCGCGCCTGGGCTCCGGCCCCTGCGGCTCTCCGCGGCCTGGCCCTGGGCTCCCTGGGCAACCAGCGCTCCCAGGGCGCCTGGCGCCCTTCCGGCCCGTGTATCTTGCAGGGAAAAGGGGAGAGCGCGCTTCCGTGCTATAGGATTAGGCGAGATTGCATGAAACGGGCCTGGCGTGCTGCCTGGCACAGGACGGAGAGGATCCCTGTCCCCATTGGCCGCCCTCCTCAGTGCCACCGTTTATCTGCAAAACCGGGGTCCTCATCCCTATCCTGGGGGTGGGGGTGGGGTGAAAAGCACGAGCAGTTCAATGTTCGGGTCGCCCTGCTTCCCCCCCTTTTTTTTTTTTCCATATTCTTGTTGGCTTCTTTGCTTTTTCTGCCGTTCACCCCCTCCGGTTTTTTTTTTTCCTCTTTTTGAGCCTTCTCCCGTGCAATCTCAGGCTCACCACCCCCAACCCCTGCAGGCAGTGTGATTTGCGACTCCTTCCACCCTCCTGGCTCCTGATCTGAGGACCCAGGCAGGGTATTAATTATTACTGGTGACTGTTAAGGGGAAGTAGGGATTGTTTCCGTTTTCCTGGAGGAGAAAGCTGGGGCTCAGAACGGTGGGTTGGTTAAGTTCAGAGTCAGTTGGGCTTTTTCTGGCTTGAGCTTGTGTTTGTTTCACCGTGGATACCAACTTTCTTTACTACTCGGGTTGCGGCAGGTAGTTCATCAACTAAGGTGTTCTAGAAAGAATGCCACCAGGGCCCCCGGTCAGCAAAGCCAAAGTGGAACCTTTATCTCCTCTACTCGCAGTCTGCGAGGCTGGTAGGATGGCATTGAGAACCTTCCCGTCGGATTGGTAGTGGAAACGGGCCTGTGACTTCAAGGATCCTCTCTATCGTTTCTGAGGCATTTTACTTTTTTTTTTCTGTTTATTTTCTCAGAGGTATGGTCGTAGTACGTAAATATCATTGCTCTGTACGTTTATCTGCTCTCTTATCGAGTGCATCTGGAATTGTTGGTCATTTTTTCTTTTTCTACTTCTGGCATATAGTTAGGGTCCTTTTTCTGGTCATTTTTCCAGGAAGGGCAAATGAGGAAAAGGCTGAAGGAACACAAAGAGTGTAGTTTCCCAAGCTCTGTAAAGATGACTCATAGCCCACAGCGTCCCTAGGGATGATCCTGTAAACACTGCACCCAGAGAAGACCTATTGAGGGGCAAAATGGTACAGCTTTTGTCTGGGGCAGTTCTCTCTTCTCCTAGGGGTATTCCATAGTCCTCTTTTGCCAGCAAGAATGGGAGGGACTTTCTGGTTGTGCTTTCCTTGATTCCAGAGCAGAACTCCCAATTCCTTTTCCTCATGCTGGCTTTGGAGAAAAGGGAGAGATTTTCTCTGTTCCTGGTACAGATTAGATGTGGAGCCCCTAAGCCCCATTGCAAATTGAGACTTTCACACTAAGAAACTGCTGAGGATCTGAAAACTATCTACAGATTAAACATGCTGTTTGAAGTGTTTTTTTAAGATTTTATTTTATTTATTCATGACAGACATAGAGAGAGAGGCAGAGACACAGGCAGAGGGAGAAGCAGGCTCCATGCAGGGAGCCCAGTGTGGGACTCTATCCCGGGTCACCAGGATTACACCCCTGGCCGAAGGCGACCCTAAACCGCTGGGCCACCAGGGCTGCCCTGAAGTGGGTTTAAACAGAACTTGTGTTTATAGAATAGTACAGTAACAAGAGAAAGGCTTATCAGTAAAACCTAAAAGCAAAGCCCAGTATTCAAGGATATCACTGATGTCGTGCTCAGTAAACACTTGCTGCTCACCTCCTTGGTGCTACGCGCTGTGCTGAGCGTGGGTGCAGACTGTTCAAGGGAATGATGAGCTCTTGGGTGGGAGGTGGGGCTTGCCAAGAGGTGGTTATAATTCCCTATCCTTTCAGGTAGGTCCCCTAGTGGTTAAGAGCAAGACCTTTGGAGTCAGTCATAGATGTGGGTGATCTGACGAGGTGGTATGGGTCATGTCCAGTCTCATGGCACACACAGTACATCTCAGCCAAGTTAGTAAGCGTTCTGTCCAGACAGTGCCAAGAGTAGGCATGGGGATAGAGAGGATGTCACAGAGGGTCGAAGCAGCATATTGCTGGGTGAAATCATAGGAAATGGAAGACTGTGCTTTTTGACTTTCCTTGGGTCCAGGAATAGGATGAACTAGATTGTGGTGATGTTAGCATTAAGAAATAAGTTGATTTCAGAGCCTTTGTTCCAAGATAGAGCAGGACAAGTGGGTGGGGGAGGCCCTTTCCAGATCAGCAATCTGAAGTTTCTGTGAAAGTTAAGTCTGTATGCTGCCTCTTTTGGTGAACTTTTTTACCCTTCCCTTCAGGCAATTGAAGATGAAGGGGGCAATCCTGATGAAATTGAAATTACCTCAGAAGGAAACAAGAAGACCTCAAAGAGATCCAGCAAAGGTATGAAGGATTTTATAAATGGTGCAAATGTTGAGGACTTTCTTCACAATTGCTTCTTTTGCTAATGAGCCTGTTTACTTGGCTGTGTTTGGGAGCTGTGGACTACCCTGTGACTCCAAAAGGCCTAGAATGAAGTTGTGCATTTCCTTTAAGATCCCTTCAAGGGCAGCCCCGGTGGCCCAGTGGTTTAGCGCTGCCTTAGGCCCGGGGTATGATCCTGGAGACCCGGGATCGAATCCCACGTCGGGCTCCCTGCATGGAGCCTGCTGCTCCCTCTGCCTGTGTCTCTGCCTGTCTTTCTCTCTCTCTCTCTCTCTCTCATGAATAAATAAAATCTTAAAAAAAAAAAAATCTTTTCTAGTGTATTTTGTTTCTCTTGTACTTAGGAATTCAGACCGGATGAAAGGGATATTTACATATTGATCTTTAGGCCTCTCAGCAGCCCTTGTTTATCTAGACTCTTATCCTTCTTTACATAGAGTATTTAGGACTGCTTGGGTCTCCTATTTCTCTGACTTGCAAAATATAACTTCTCTTTTAAATATCACCTGGCCAAAACAGAGTTGTCTTTTTCACAGACGTTGCTTTTAAAATTGCCTGCTGCATAAATGCCATGCTCCACGTGGTATTAGTGATCTCCACCATCTGACTCCAATTTCCATTTCTCTCTTCTCCCCTACAGCCTTCCTCTACTACATCTTGGGGTTTTAATCAGGCCCTGAACATGTGCTTCCCTCTCTTGGTCCTTTTGCTTAAACTTTTGTGCTCTGCCTACTCCTCTCCTCATGTGTCTGCATTCAAGTCCTTGATGATCAACAGGATTTGTGATCCTGTCAACAGCAACTCCTTCTATCTTCAGCCCTCTGCACTGTGATGACCTGGTTCCTTAGACCTTGCTTGAATACTTATGTTACCCTGCCCCATGTAGGCTCTATCTTCTTGTTTTCTTTAGTATTTACTCAGTAATTTCATTTAGTAATCTTCAACTACTGTTTGAAGAAAGAATCAGCTAAAACTGGGCATTTGAACTGTTCTAAAACTTCACTTGGTGGCTTTCTTGCTCAGGCCCCAAAACAAAATTAAATATTCGTATTACCTGGCCAGTGGTGAAAAATTGGGTTTGGAATGTAAGAGACAGGGACCAAAGTCAGCCACTGTGTGGCTGTGTGGTGTAAGCTCTTGGACGACAGCAGTCAGGCGACCTAACTTTGTAATGAAGTCACTTCTGTGGTCCATAGTACATTGTGCATTTTTGGCTTTGCCCAAGTAGAGTCCTGGAAAATCACAGTCATTCTGGGGAAAATAGAGCCTGTTGGACCTCCTTTTATGTTTTCCTTTTTTTTTTTTTTTTTTTTTTTCTTCAAGATTTTATTTATCCATGAGAGATACAGAGAGAGGCAGGCTCCATTCAGGGAGCCCGCGGGACTTGATCCCAGGTCCCCAGGATCATGCCCTGGGCTGAAGGCCGTGCTAAACTGCTGACCTTCTTGGGCTGCCCTTCCTTTTCTTTTAGATAAAAAACAAAGGAATACTTATTGTAGGTGTTTTGTTGTTGTTTGTGTGTGTTTTAAACAGGTATTAAGTAAACTGTAGATGCTCTTTTTTCCACAGTAAGGAGGCACCCATTATTAAAGGTTGGGCATACTTTCCAGACTTTTCTGTATGTATATGATCTTTTTTTTTTTTTTTTTTTTTTTTTTTTTTTTTTTTAGATTTTATTTATTTATTAATGAGAGAGATGGGAGGGGACAGAGACATAGTCAGAGGGAGAAGTAGGCTCCATGCTGGGAGCCCGATGCGGGCTCAATCCTAAGACTCCAGGATCAGGCCCTGAGCTGAAGGCAGGGGCTACACCACTGAGCCACCCAGGGGTTTATAGAGATACATATACAGGTGTGAATGTATTTTTCTTACTTTCTTTTTTTTTTTTTAGGAAAATCCTAGCTCACAAAATATTTTTTAGGTTTTTTTTTTTTTCTTTCACTTACCATGTCAAGGACATACTTTCATAGTGCTTACAAGTATAGAAAGACCTTAGTCCTTTTTTTGTAACCTTAGCCTTTTCAGAGAGCTTAATTGTAATGTTTCTTATCAATGTACCACAGTTTAGCTCATTGGTCTCCTTGTTATTAGATGTTAAGAATTTTTTTTTCCAGTTTTCAGTTTTTTGAGTGTGAGCACCAGTGCACAAGTGTGGTAAAGGGCAGAGGGAGAAGGAGATTCCCTGGTGAGCAGGAAGTGCAACGTGGGGCTCAGTTCTGGGATTCTGGAATTAATGACCAAAGGCAGACACTTAACTGACTGAGCCACGCAGCCGCCCATTTTCCAGTTTTCGCTTGGCCTTTCCAGTTTTCGGTGCTGCCATGAACCAGAAATATGTCTGTGTAAACAAATATATTTTCTGATAACATAATTAGAAGTAGAATTCTGGGGTCAAGGATATGTGCATTTTATTTTGAAGTAGCTGCTGACAAGTAGCTTTTCAACAGGTTGTGCTGTACAACTGGGAGGGGGTGCCTATTTAAATTCTAACTGAATGTTGAGGATTATTTATATTATATGTTCCCTCATACGTAGGAGAGAAGTATTACATTTATCTACATTTCTGCCCAGGTAAAGTTTTCATTTACATCTCTTTACAGGTTAAACAGCTTCTGGTTATTGGCCCTCTGTATTTTCTGAACTGCCTTTTCATGCCCTTTGCCCACTTTTCTGCTGAGTTTGTCTTACTGACTTGAGGGCTTGCTCTCTATCAAATGTCGCAATTGCTTTTTCTAGTTTGTCATTTGACTTGTTCGTGATGTTTTGGTCGTTCAAGTTTTAATCTTTAATACAGGCTGCATTGTCCACCTATAGATTCTAGACTTTGTTGGCTTTAAAAGGCCCTCATGGGCATCTGGGTGGTTAAGCATCCCACTCTTGGTTTTAGCTCAGGTCGTGATCTTGGGGTTCTGGGAGGGAACTCCTCCGCCTGGGGCTCTCTGTAGATTCTGCTTGAGATTCTCTCCCTTCATGGGGATCCCTGGGTATCTCAGTGGTTTAGTGCCTGTCTTTGGCCCAGAGCATGATCCTGGAGTCCTAGGATCGAGTCCTGCATCGGGCTCCCCGCATGGAGCCTGCTTCTCCTTCTGCTTGTGTGTGTCTCTGCCTCTCTTTCTCTCTCTCTCTCTCTCTCTCTCTGTCTCATGAATAAATAAAATCTTTTTAAAAAAGATTCTGTCCCTTCCTGTCATTCTCCCTCCATTCCTCCCATCCACTCATGTGCATTTGTGCAATCTTTTTTTTCTCTGAATAGGTAAAAAAAAAAAATTTTTTTTTTTTAAAGATTTTATTTACTCATGAGAGACACAGAAAGAGAGAGGCAGAGGGAGAAGCAGGCTCCATGCAGGGAACCTGATGTGGGACTTGATCCCGGTACTCTGGGATCACACCCTTAGCTGAAGGCAGACTCACTCAACCGCTGAGCAACCCAGCGTCCCATGTTTGATTCTTTATGCCCTTCCCCAATCATATTCTCTTAAGCCCCCTAACACCCACCCCCCACTCCCCAGAAAACAGTTTGTTGTGATTACTTCCATGATGGATTAGTTTTGCCTGTTCTAGAACTTCATGTAAAATGGAACCAACCATTCAGTACAAACTCTCAACAACCTTACTACATTTTAGCAAGGGTTCAATGAAAGTAAGTTTCTTTTTCCTGCCCCCTTTTAGTGAACAAACTGAAAATGCTTTTAAATCTGCATACAAATTATTTTAATCACAATCCTAGACTGTGTCAGGCAATATCAGCACTTCTCCAGAATAGTTTGATACCAGCAATCTGTTAAGCAAAATCTTTTAAAATAGTTAATCAGAAAAGTAAACTTAACTGGAAAAGAAAAGTTGATGTGTTTGCATTTTAGTTCTTAACTATGCGCTGGGTTGTTTTGACACAGGTTAAGATTAGAGAACAGATGAAAGAATCAGAAGAAATTTTCAAAAAAAAAAATAAAAAATAAATAAAAAAAAGAAATTTTCATGTGTCCTTCATTCAGACCCCCCAGATATTGGCATTTTACTAAATTTTTGAACTACTTCAGAAGGGATGGCTGGCAAGGGACCCCTTTGGCCCACCTACTACAGTATTGCCTGACAGCAGCCGGTATTACAGAGCCCTAGTTGTCAAAATTGAGACATTAACATGGATATAGTTGCCTAAAATGAGACCTTCTTTAGTTATTAGGTTCTTCATAGCTCAAAAGGAAAAATAATCCAAGGTCATGCATTATACTGAATTGTCATGTCTCTCTGGTTTTCTTTTATCTGGGGCAGTTTCTAAGACTTATATTGTATTCCTGTATTATCATTTTGGAAGTGGACAGACCATTTGTTTTGAAAGCTGTTTTTCAAATTAGGGTTGGTCGGTTTGATCATTTTATTTTTCTCTCTCATTAGGTTCAAATCCTTCACTTTTGTCAGCAGTACCACCAGAAATGTTACTCTTCCTCAGCATGTCTTCTCTGGAGGCACATGTTGTCTATTTGAGTAACTGACTTTAAGTGCTAAGTTGGTCAGGTTTCTTCTCTGGAAAGTTACTATCTTACCCTTTGTAATTGTATCTTATGAGGAAGGTACTTTGAGACTTCTGTAAATACCTTGTTCCTCCTCCACTAGTTTTAAGCACCCATTGGTTGTTATCCATTGGTGATTTTCTAAATTTTTTATCCTATATACGTTTATTAGTTGCTTTTCTGCCATGAGGGAGGATGGCTTGCCCTTCTCCCTTAAGCGTTGTGAACTTAGATATTCTTATTTTGTTAAGTAAGGTATAAACTTATTGGTGGTTATAAACTTTCTGGTAGTTATTTTGATGTTCAGATTGTTCCAGTAAGAACTCTTCAAGCTGGCTTACGTGTCTTTTTGACATATCCATATCACTCTTCGAGCACTTTCTGGCAGAAGAAGGTATTCCAGTCTCTTGTACTTTGCTGCTGTACCTTGGGAATCAGTCATTTCTTCTAGATCCCTTGGTTGTACTTGTGAAGAGTGGTACCTTGTAGGCCAGTGCTAGGTTTATAAGGTCTGTTGGATAGAATATGCCTCATAAAATTAAATCCTGATGAAGCAATCAAATTAGCCAAGGACAGCTTCAGAAATGTGAAAAAGTAAAGCTCTGGCTAATGTGAGCAGTGCACCAACCAAATCTGCCAGCCAGTTAAAATTGTTTATTAATTGATTCTTTTGAATTTTCTTTTTTTTCTTTTTTTTTTTTTTATTCTTTTGAATTTAAGAGGTAGCAGTGATACTTGTGAGTCAAAGACTTAAGCAAGGTAGATATTAAAAAAACAGTTTAGTGTTCTTAGATGACAAATAAAAATAAAAGGAACTATTCAAGACCTATGACATGGCTAATCTTGAGAAAGTTTCCTAGATGTGATGATTTCATATTAGAAAGTTGTCAGTTACCCCCAGTGTAATCTAAAAAGAAAGTGTATAAGAATAAAATTGTGAAGAATCAGTCATGTAGAGTTCTAATTTTAATAGGAAGATACCAGAAACAGGGGGAAGTGTGAAGATTTTCTTTCTTTCTTTCCTTTTTTTTTTTTTTTTTCTTTTTTTTTTTTAAGATTTTATTTATTCATTGGAGACAGAGAGAGGCAGAGGCAGAGGGAAAAGCAGGCTCCACGCAGGAAGCCCGATGCGGGACTTGATCCCGGGACCCCAGGATCACGCCCCGGGCCAAAGGCAGGTGCCAAACTGCTGAGCCACCCAGGGATCCCCAGATCTGTCCATCTTAAAGGTGGTACTATGGTTGCCTGGCTGGCTCAGTCATTGGAGCGAGCAGCTCTTAATCTCAGGGTTGTGAGTTCAAATTCAGCCCTGTGTCAGGTGTGGAGCCTACTTAAAATAATTTTTAAAAAAGTAGATGGCTTTAAGGAATTTTCAGTAGATGATGTTGGAACAGTTGACTGTCTGACGGTGGGAAAAGGTCTGTTCTTCCTCGTTCCATGGCAAATAGGAATTCTGGCTAGGATAGTACTTTCATAGTCACTGTGGTGAGGGAGACCTGAAATGACATTTAAGGCAAGACAGGCAAATAAACTCTGCTGCACAAAAGGTTTAATCTTTTCAGCAAAAGACATCATAAATAATTCAGATGCAACAGACTGAGAAAAAAAGTATTATAGAACGTAAATATCCAGAAAACGCTAACTATTTCTACGTATCAAGAAGGAAAACATGCAGTTTCTGGTTGTCAGAGTAGAAACTATGAATACGCAGTTCACAGATCAAAGGAAAAACAAACATGACCTGTATACAAAAGAAAGATTTTCTTGCTAGTAATTGAAGGAAAGCAAATAAAAATAGAATTACCATTTTTATCTCTCACTCTGGTAAGAACTTAAACCATTCCTAATAATCCTGTATAGGTGGGATGTGAGGAAATAGGCAGTTGTTGGACATGGTAAGTTAATAAAGCCTCTCTGCATTAGGGCCACTAAACTAAGGAACATTCACAGTATTAAAGATGGAAGTGGATTAATATGTGGTGCAAGAAAATAAGAGTGTGAATCTTTTATTAGTGGAGTAAAATTGACAGTGAAATGAGTGTGACTCTTTAAACATAAATGTGGTTGTATAATCGAATACATTTTAAAAGCAGTGACCTGCCCACACGCATCAGGCCACTCGGGGTGCAGTGGCGGAATCCCAGCAGAAGTCAGAGGAGGTAGTCTAACCAGTGAGTTTGGACATGATCCCTGAGGCAGAAACTGAGCAGAGAGGAAGAGGAGATGGAATCCCAGGCAAGGGAACTAGGAAGGAACAGGTTAGGGATGTCCGAGCAAAAGCAAGTAGAGCAATGCCTTGAGTTTGGAGGCATGATGTTTACTCTGGATGAAGATTTTGATGAGCACCTTTTCCCAGTACTCTGATTTATTCCAGAGAGCTATATTTTTCATTTACATCATTCCTGCATTGGTGTAAACACATTTTTTTCCTTCTTTTGAGAAAGTATGGTTCCTTTTCCTAAATACCGCTTCTTGATAAGCTTCCCATCCAGGGTTGTACTTTCTATACTGACGACTAAATGTTCTTAGCACACATTTTTTTCTTACATTTTTGGTCATTTTTTGAGAGAGTTCACCCCTCTCCCCCCAGTCCCAGAAGGGGTTTGGGCTGCAGCGGGCCTGTGCTATTGCTCTGGAGCAAAGATGGTTGTGAAAGTGGAAAATTGATTTTGCTCTTTGGAAGCCTGCTGCCTCTCCTTTTCTGAGAGAGAAAAGGGTTGCAAGTTTGTGGTGACCTACTTAGATTTTTCCTAGTAACTAGGATAGAATTGGACAAAACCCAGTATATATATTCTAGAATGATACCAGTTTTATCAAGTATAATAAATCTGTGGAAATGCTGCTGGTGCATCTTCCTGGTATAGTTATATATATATAAAGACCATTGTGTTGAGTTCCAGACATTTTTTGAAGCTCAAGGCATATTTTGTCAGAGATATTACAAAATGGCAGTGGTTTTCCCAGCCAGCCACTAAGGCTATTTGCACATAATGTATCGAATTTTACTGTTAGTATCATGAAATTCTATGTTTTTAAATAATGTATTCCTGAAAAACCCTTCAGATTTCCTGTTAGATATTCTTGAATGAAATTAGAATCAGGTAACACATGTAATAAAAAAAATTCTTATCCCTGAGAGAGGATTTTTTTTTCTCTTTTTAAGAAACTCAGTTCTGGTATAAATGGTTTGAGTTTTTCCTCCACCACCCCCCCCTTTCCCCCCCTGAATGTTACACATTTCATACACTTAATAAGCTTAATCCTTAAGTATAAGCAAGTTTAATGTCTATTTCTCTTACATTCTTTGAAAAAACACTTGACCTTAAGAAGTTCATTTTCATGTTGGGAGAAGGGTCTTGTAGGAAGTGAGGTTTTCTGTTTGGTGACTGAGGGAGGGCTGCTATCAGTTGGCCGGCCCTGCAGCCTCTGAGAGGTGGAGCAGCGCCTTCGTGATACGGAGCTAGAGCTCCAGAGCACAGAGCCTTACTACACTGCAGTCTGCTTTTGAGCCTGCTTTCATATTTCATACATGGGATTTTATTCTTCACACTGAAAAGAATTTAATTTTAGCAAGCCTATTCTGAGACCAAACATATCACTTTTCCCCTACATATTTCATTATTAGGGGTAATGATTTCCATTTTCTCTTCAGCCCTGTCATTTCTATTATCATTTACATTTTCTGTTTTTTTTTTTTTATTATTCATCCATATCATTTGTACCAAAAAAAATAAAGGCAAATGGCCACATAAATGCTATTTAAATGGGTGTGCCAACAACGTGCCTGCCCACTTTGAACTGTCGTCTTCAGAACAGATTGTGAATGTTCTAAAATAATCTATTTGTAAGAAATACTAAGGTTGAGTGAAGGGAGTTAAGGGGAAATGATTTCCTCATTTTCAAAGCACAGAGTCAGATTTGTGTAAAAACTGAAATGTGAGCCAGAAAATGAGTCTAACCTCCTGAACAAAAAATATTCAATCTAAGGATAAATTCAGGTTGAAAACTTATTCCTTTTTTGTCTAGAACATTGGCAAGTATAAGAAATAATAGCTGGTTTTAACAAAGATTCAGAAAGATTGGCACTTTTATTTGTTGATGGAACTGTATGAATTGGAACAACCCTTCCTCTGGGGCATCTTCATAATATGTGGGTTCTTTGTTTTTAATAAAAGCCTGAAAAATACGCATACCCTTTGTCTTAGAATTGGCATTTCTAGAAGTATCTTCTAAAATGGTAATTGCCTGTGTATGCAAAGAATTGCCAGGATGTTTCTTAGCATTTTCTTGGATTCCCATGCATGAGTATAAATTAGATCAGTGATGGTATCTCTACATAATGCTATTAAAGAATATGGAAATAAGTTCATAACATCGTGACAAGATCACAAAATGATGGTACAGTGTCATTTTTGTAAATATAGTGCAGGTGTATGTATAACAGAACAGAGGAGGATGTCTGTATGTCAGTGTAACAGAGGGGCTGATTCTAGTGGTAAAATTATGAATGGCTTTTCTTATTGTTTATTTTATTTATATGTTGTTTTGTGTCATTTTTTTTTCTTTCTTTTTTTTTTTTTTGTGTGTGTGTGTCATCTTCTATGGGAAGATATATTCCATGTTTCTTAACTAAAAAGCAGCATGCTGTATGAAATATTCTTTCCCCCACAGCCAAAGCTACTTGACAAAAAGGCCAGGCCTTAAAACGGGTCTTTATCTGCCTTGACCTCATTAAGTACTCATTTCCAGCTCCTTATACCCGCACAGCCACTTGATGAGAATAGAACCTCTTCTGCTTGGGGTGGGAGCAGGCTGCCCTGTCACGAATGGCCTTACTCTTCCAGGATTACCATTCTTAAGTTGGGAAGTACCACGGGTGTTGGTGTCAGCTTCTGCCATGCTTAGGGCCTATAAAAGTCACTGCTTTTGGAAGATGCAGGTCATTGATCTGATGCTGTAAACTATTCTCTCTTCAGGGCGTAAGCCAGAAGAAGAGGGTGTGGAAGATAATGGTCTGGAGGAAAACTCTGGGGATGGACAGGTATGTGCAGCCTTGTCAGTGAATCAACTTGGATCGACCTATGGCAGTATGTGATGGTTGTTATTTTGTTTTGTCACAGGAGGATGTTGAAACCAGTTTGGAGAACTTGCAGGACATCGATATGATGGATATCAGTGTATTGGATGAAGCAGAAATCGATAACGGAAGTGTTGCAGACTGTGTAGAAGACGATGATGCGGATAACCTCCCAGAGTCCCTGTCTGATAGTAGAGAGCTAGTCGAGGGAGAGATGAAAGAGCTTCCTGAGCAGCTTCAAGAACATGCTGTAGGTAACTCGGCAGCATCTCTCTAGGATGCATCATGAATGTATCAGTTCCTTAAATGTCGTGAGAGATAAAATTTATGTTTGGAGTTGAGGTCTTTTAATGCTAGTTCAGTGGGATTAAGTTCACTGCACTTAATCTGTTAATGTGTAAAATCTAGACAATTTTGAAAATACACTTTGCTTTATTGATAAGTGTCTTGATGAGATCCAGGAATATGTGCTGTTTTCATAATGCAGCATTAAACATTCCAGGGATACTATCAGAAACTCTCCAATTACAGGAGCTTGGTCTGTGGTGGTAATGGTTCGCATGCCTTGAAAAATACCAAAAGAGGGATCCCTGGGTGGCGCAGCGGTTTGGCGCCTGCCTTTGGCCCAGGGCCCGATCCTGGAGACCCGGGATCGAATCCCACGTCGGGCTCCCGGTGCATGGAGCCTGCTTCTCCCTCTGCCTGTGTCTCTGCCTCTCTCTCTCACTGTGTTCCTATCATAAATAAATAAAAATTTAAAAAAAAAAAAAGAAAGAAAAATACCAAAAGAGAGGTTGAAGTTGATTTTTTTTCCTGATAACCAATCGTGCCTTCCTAGTCAGCCTTTCATAAAATAGGCTTTGACATTGTCTTTAAAGCTTTAGTTTTTTGTTTTTGTTTCAAGATTTTATTTATGAGAGATACAGGGTGGGCGGGGGGAGAGGGGCAGAGGGAGGAGCAGGCTCCCCGCAGGGAGCCCAACATGGGACTCGATCCCCGGTCTCTAGGATCAGGCCCTGGGCTGAAGGTGGCACTAAACCGCTCAGCCACCCGGGCTGCCCTGTTTTTGTTTTTTTAAAAGATTTTATTTATTTTTTTTCATGAGAGACACAGAGAGAGAAGCAGGCTCCACGCAGGGAGCCCGAAATGGGTCTCGATCCCAGGACCCCAGGATTATGCCCTGGGCCGACGAAGGCAGGCGCTCAACCGCTGAGCCATCCAGGCATCCAAAAGCTTTAGTTTTTTTTGTTTTTTTTTGTTTTGTTTTTTCATTTTAGAAACAAATTTAATTATAATAATAATGGGTACTATTGAATTCTGTCTGGCATTATGCGGATGTCTTTTGGTACTTTTAATAAGAATGAGATGTATATAGATATTTTGCCCATTTTCTGCTTGAGGAAATCAGGCTGTAAAGAAACATTTCCAGGCAGCACACAGCTCAGAAGAGAAGAATTAAGACCAAACTAATTCCAGAGTCTGTGTGCTTAACTCACATATTGTGTTGATTTGGTGTGAATAATTTATTAGATTATTTTATTTCTGTGAGGATCAGCGTTTGTTGGGTAGACTGAAAAGGCAGTGAAAATTAGAAGCCATTAGGCATCTCGTTAGAAATCCTTATGTGTTGATTCCTGGGAGGTACCTTGTTTTCATAGCGGCTTTCAGATCTCTTGCAGTGAGGGTCCCGAGTTGCCCCAAGGGAAGGAAGCCCTGTTCTCTGCTACTGGATCCACTTTTGCCATTCCTCAAAATATTTTTGCATTTCTTGGAACTGATTCTGAGTATCCTTAGAGGTAGCAGACTGTCATCTCTGAATGGGGTGTTTGATTTTGAGAAATGAATGTCATTTTGATAAAAATAGGATGTGTAATTTTATGTTTTGGTGTGAGTCTCATTCACTGGTTTTGTAGAAAGTACCCAGAAACACTTGAGCAGTGACACAAAGTACAAACCCATCCTTATTAGCTGATTTTTCTAAAGGCGCTCCCCCCCCCCCCCCCGATTAGAAAATAATATGTTCAGCCGTAAAATCCTGGAAACATCCTAATATCTTCCAGTGATGGTTAAAATAATTATAATTAATGGAAGTAGGTTAGGTTAAGAATTAGGACCATTCACTAGCCATCTGACAGTTTGCTGTGTGACCTTGAGCAAATTACTTAACCTCTCTGGACCTCATTTATAAAAATAGTAGGTTTGGGGAGGATTGAGTAGATGAACATTTGTTACTATCTAAAGTCCTCAAACTGGCCAGAGATCTGTTGGCACATAGCCATACCTGTTGGTGGCAATCATCTGCGGTAGCTGATCTCTCCACATAATCATGACAGAAACCATCTGGCCTGCAAAGTCTCAAATATTCGCTATCTGGCCCTTGATAGGAAAAGGTTTTGCTGACCCTAGTTTAGAGCCATGCCTAGCATATAGCAACACAATAGGGCTGTTGCTGCTGTTACTGTAAAGTTTTATTATTAGTTCCAGTAATAGTTACTACTGTTATACCACCATGTAAATGAACTAGTAAGTAGACTCATATGAACTTATTAAATCAGTCTTCAAGAAGAAAGTGTAAATATGGCAGGGGACAGAATGTGCTGCCACTCATGTGGACAAAGAAAGGAGACATGGGAGAGGTGGTCTTGCATACATGCGTGCCGCACTGTCATGAGCATGCGTGGACTCTCTGAAGGCGATTGCATCAGGGGAAGGAAGGAGTGGTGCAAGGGTGGTTTCCTAGTCAGAAACGTAACAGCCATACATATTGTTGATAAAATATTTGAAAAATGATCCCCCTCCCTAAAATATAACAACCTTAGGGCTTTACAGCAAGCAATTAAAATTATTTTGGTTCTCACAACAATAATTTTATGAACCTCCCTTATATGTTTGGGGAACCTCCATCTTATTTGGGGATAGATTTTGGGGATATTTTCTTGGAATAGAAGGTCAACATACCAGTCATTTGTCCCCAACAGAGGCGCCTCAGTGGATCACCTGACTTGGCAGTCCTGTGTTCCTCTCTCTGCACTCCAGTTTGGAAATTGATGAGGCTAGGAGGCTTAGTACTCCGAGATGCCATGCTCGTCTGGGCCAGAGTCACCTTGGGGCAGCGGGCTCAGTAGCATTCAGACTTGGGAGATGTGGTGGCCCCTGAAATCCAAAAATCCATTCTGCAGTCTGATTCTGGATGTTGTTCACGGAAGAGCAGTCCCTAAACCTGGTGTTCAGTTGACTTGGGGGAGATCATACTACCTAATTTTGATCTCTTTTCGGCTTAACTTAAACTTTGTTTTTCTTTCTTCGTTTGGCTTGTATCTTAAAACCTTCAGTGGTACCATTTTAGTGGGTTTCCCCAATCTATTTGCAGCTATTTTATATATTTATAACATTTCTTTAAATCAAGGTGAAGTGAAACTAATATTGCTGTTTGGATTGCTGCACTGTGTTTAGAATTCAATCGTAACTGATTTTCATGGCTATTCCTTTTCATTATACAGCTGCACCATTGTGTTACCTTTTATTGATGTTTTAAACTGTATTTTTATTTATTTTACAGATAGAGGACAAGGAAACTCTAAACAATTTAGATACTTCATCATCTGACTTCACTATATTACAGGTAAATAACTTTAAAATCAAAGGTTAGACTACCATTTCTGGAAACCACTTCAGATATTGTATGACATTCCCAAGTAAAAGTCATTGCAAGGTTTGTTTGCCCTGTTGGTATCTTCAGAGGGCTTTGCTTTCCACTTTTCCCCAAATACAACGTGCCTATTACTCATCGTCTTGGCTTCCCCTACAAGCACTGTGACTTATCTATAACTGAGAGGAGGGAATGTTCTTGTTGATCTGATAGCTGGGGCAGAGATTGCCTGTCTGATCTGTTCTGGGTGGCATCCTCTGCAGAGAGACACTAAGGGGAGATGGTGGCGAGGGTTGGGGGAGCACTGCCTCCCCAAGAGATATTAATGGGGTCCAGATGAGAACACAGGAGGGTGGGGTGGCCAGAGCACTGACATCACAGCTGGGAAAGGTGGGATCTCAGGCCTGGTTCTGCTTTGGGGAATTTTTCTCACAGAAAATGCACAGATTTCTTTTGATAACTTTATCATCTTGACCATATCATCTGTGTAAATATTAAATCTTAGATGAGAACAAATGAGATGTGGACTAACTTTCAGGTAGGATTTACATAAATGTGGGTCTTGAGTTTCCTTTTAATTTTTCTGCCAGCCTGCCTAGATACATAAACTGTTGGAATAAACTTACTTGCGTAGCGGTCTGATTTTCATGGAAAGTTTATGAGGAAATGAAAATACTGTCAGCTTTTGCCAGTCTTTATTTTTGTTTTGGGGTTATTTTGGTCCTATTTCATTCACCTGTACTACTGAATTAATTAGAAATCATCTTTGAGACACAATCCCCATGTGCTTCTGCCAGGCAGGGACAAGGCTGGTTTTTTGGCAAGCCGGAATCCCAGTTTCAAGGAGGGTGCAAACATCAAGAAATTGTGCTGGAACCCACCCTACCTTTAGGGCTGATGTCTTTCCAGCTGCAAAGTGACACCACCCATTCCTGGCTCCGAAAGGATAGGGGGAACTGGGTCTTATCATTTTCTTGAGTCCTTCTAGGTGCAAGATTCCTGTGTTAAAGTGGAACATATATAAACCCTTGCAGAAATAAGTGGGGATAGATTCAATTCTCTCCAGAGAAGGTTAAGGAGAGGATTCTTCTGCCTAGAATGCTCTTTGGCTTTAGTTGTAGGATTAAGTCCCACAGTGGGGTATGTTTCATGGAAAGAAAATATGTAGGATGAAAGTATGAAGAATGTGTAGAGTTTCCTGGGGCTTTTCAGAATGGTGGAAGGTGCAGACTCCCCTCACCACCACCACATTCACGTCCCAGGTGTGTGTTAGTGCCTGTGATGTGTCAGGTATACTTGCAGATGTGAATGAGAAGGAAGGGTGGTCACCATTTTCACAGGGCCCTTTATCCCTGTGTGAAGACACAGTAGCAATGTTGGGAAGAGACTGGGCTGATGCCCACTCCCATTCACACTGCCATAGCACAGAACATGGCTCTGCTGTGTGTCCTTGGGGCAGTTTGTCAGCCACTCTGTGCCAGTCTCCCAGTCTGAAAGGAAGGATGATACTAATACAAATAGTACCAACCTGTTAGGGTGGGCTGGTGATTAACGCATGTATGTAAAAGGCTTAAATTTGTGCCTGGGACCTAGTCCGTGCTCATCAGTATTGACTGGAATTCCAGGATAACATGCCTTAGGCAGAGGGTGTAGAGCACTGAAGGACCCCATGGTGAGAGAAAGGTTCTTCCTTAGTGGGGCAGCCTCTGAAGCCATTAGGAGAAGCCTTTCCATGAGGAGATGGCCCCTGAGCTAAGTGCTGGGGGATGTGTAGGACTCAGCTGGGGATGAGGGAAAGTACAGACGTAGCTGTCAGGAGAGAGGTGGTGTGAGGGGCCATTGCCCGAAGGCTGTAGGCCACAGAGGAACTTTGTGCTCACTATGGTGGCAGATAGATAGGGAAGGGACAGTAAAATCAGGTGCTCTTGGAGGTGAGGAATAGCAGTGTTCTGGATCGGCAGGGCTTCCTGGGAAGGGTTTGGGGGATATCTAGTACTTAGAGGTGGCCCAGTGGGAACGTCAGTGGAAGAGATCAGGGAGGAGTACTGTGTCCTCCTGGAGAGTGCTCAGGCGACCAGGTGCAGACATGGTAGGACCATAGGAACCCAGAACAGGGGTCAAACCACCTGTGCCTATGTTCCCTCACTCCTTGAAATTTTCAGAAATTAATCTATGTTAAGTGAAGAAATGATAAATGTCAGGTGCTGTGTTACACATTACAAGTAGACAAAAACACTGCTCTCTTGGCTTTTAAGAGTTCAGTCCAGGGGGACGGTTGAGCATGTGATGTCATTACCATGGGAAGTGATAATGTTGCCAGGAGCTGGGGAAACGAGGCAGCACAAACAAAAGCAGCAACCAGGTCCTAGGCCCTTTGAGAGTAGCTCGGGCAGAGTTGGGCGGGCGGGGGGGTGGGGAGTGGAGGCAGGTGACATGCCGTGTCCATGTGTGGGCTCTGTCCTGAATGTGAGCAGATACTCTACCTGTTGGATTTGTGAGTTTCCTAGTACATGTTTTAGAAATCACCTTTTTAGTGACAGTTTTGGTGTAAAGAAACTGTAGGTTTCATTCATCTGGCACCATCTTATTTATGTTTTTTGTTGCAGGAAATTGAAGAGCCATCCTTGGAGCCAGGTACTGTTAAATGAAAAACTTACCAGCGGGGGTTTGGAACTATTCTAGCTTTCCACCTTCTCTAATTTAAATTCTTTAATTTTAAAAAGTTGCCTTACTGTAGTATACATTGTTCTAAAGGTTTACGATCCAGAACATACCAGGATCATAGAGATTGGAAACCCAGCCATATCACCAGATCTGTGAAAGTGGCTAACTTCTCACGTTACAGAATGTATTAATGAGATGAAACGATCTCATGCCTTTTTAAACATAAATGGCACTTAAACATATGTAGAAAGAGTTTGCATGATGCTTCTCATGAGCTAATACCTCTGCACCCCACAAAACAGATCTTGTGATATTGGGCAGTGTCTTAACTTTGTGGTTTTTAATTCAGGCAGTGCAGGTAGTTGTAGGGAGATGCATTTTAAAACATTGAGACATAACTGGATTCCAGAAGAGGAAAGAGTTTCTTCATGAGAATTCCAAACAAATACTATTCACTTTCTGGACTGCAAATATCTCAGAGCACCGATGGAAGAGATTCTGGTTTTCATGTTGGACTGTTCTGTTAAAAGAAATTCAAAGAAATTTGGAAATTGAGCTGTTCAGTGAATGGTGATACATTCAGTTAAGCACCTTGGACTTTGGAAGCTAAATTCGGAAGAGTCCTATGTAAACGACGACAGAATGAAGACTGTCAAGAATCAGCCAGAAGGTTTTGGGGGTTAAATCTCTGGGATGCTTTTCTCTTCCATGTAGCGTAGCGGCTTACCGTAGCAGTCGGAGCGCAGGTAGTGTAACCACTGTCACTTTGTGTACCCGCGGGTTTTCCAATCTCTGTGTAGCTAGCGGTTCTCTTCGTGTTAGTATGGCAGCCGTGCCAGTTCCGCATTTGTGATTGCTTTATTTCCCTGGTAATTAAACCTTGTGCCATTCTATTCCTGTTAAATCCGTAGAAAATGAGAAAATACTCGACATTTTGGGGGAAACTTGTAAATCTGAGCCAGTAAAAGAAGAAGGTTCCGAGCTGGAGCAGCCCTTGGCACAGGATACAAGTAGCGTGGGGCCAGACAGAAAGCTTGCGGAGGAAGAGGACCTTTTTGGCAGCGCCCATCCGGAGGAGGGTGATTTAGATTTGGCCAGCGAGTCAACAGCACAAGCTCAGTCGAGCAGGGCAGACACCCTGTTAGCGGTAGTGAAAAGGGAGCCCGTGGAGCAGCCAGGCGATGGCGCGCGGACGGACTGTGAGCCTGTAGGGCTAGAGAAGCCAGTTGAGCAGAGTAGTAAAGCCTCAGAGCACACGGAAGCCTCTAGCGAGGAGGCCACGGAAGCGCCCCAGGAAGCCTCAAGCCCAGACCCCAGAGATAGCAAAGAAGACGTGAAGAAGTTTGCTTTTGAAGCTTGTAATGAAGTCCCTCCGGCTCCTAAAGAGTCCTCAGCCAGTGAGGGCGCTGATCAGAAAATGAGGTTTGTTTTTTCTCAGTTTTAGACCAGACGCTATCTCCTTTTCATTGGTCATTTAATGACACACATAAGCTGTTTTTTCTGCAATTGGCCAGCCAGACTGATGCAATTGTAGTTTACTTCTAAACAATGTTTTATTTCTCTTTGTTTATTTTAAACTGATTATATAATCTTTTTTCTTTTCTCAACCTATCATGGTTGTTTTCTTTAATTCTTCCTAATTATCTTTAGCCCAGCAGAATTAATTAACTCCTATGGGTCTGAAATCTTATGGTTAGGTCAGATTTCCAATACAAGTTTGTCGGGGTATCATTTTTTCAGAACTAAATTTCGGGTAGGTATGCAACCTCAGCACGTGTTTTATAATTTTGAGTTTGTTTCCTCTCTGCTTCTTCCTTCTGGAGTGACATTATCTTTTGTCTCTAGTTCTGTCGAAGATGACTCGGATACAAAAAGGCTTTCCAAAGAGGAAAAGGGTAGGTGACTGGGGCAACACTGGTCTCTTGGAGCATGTTTGGCCTTGGCAACAGTGGGATTTCTGGTTCTAGTTCACTGCATACTGCGTTTCTTACCCAGATTTGCCTCTGAGCCTTTCATGAAGCCTTTCTCCACTCCTCTGCTATTCACTCTGCAGGTTCTGGGTTATAGGGAGCGAGCCAGGTCCTCAGAGTTAAGGTATTGATCTGAAGTACTCTTGCTTTCACTAGAGCACTTTGAGCTTGTTGATCCTGACTGAACCTCTGATTTGCAGATTCCTTAGCCTCAGTGATACTTGTAAATCGAAATTTTTTTTCTGATTTCAGAAATCTTGGGGTTACCTGGTACTTCAGATTTATGAACACCATATCTCTTAATTAAAATCGCTAATGGAGAAGACATTTTGTTGGTTTAGATTCCTCCTTAGCAGCCTAGAATACAAACAGAGGATAGGTGGGAAGGTGCATGTGACAAGAAAGAGAAGCATCTGAATTGAGTTCATCCGAATAGCAGCTGTTTTATGTTCAGAAGCCAACCCACTGGGCTGCCATTTGGTGACGTTTTAAGGGAACAAATTTCCCCTGGTCCCAATAGCCCCTGACTGACTATTGTAAGTGGCATTGCTCGAAGCCCTGATGGGCCTGGTGTGCATTTGCACAGGTTGTGTAAGGACAGGTATGAGGCCCTCCTGCCTTAGCTGACTTGGGTGGTGCTGACATCTGGGAGAAGTGGGGAAAGTATCTGGTTTGGGATGACTTCAATCTCTTAAGATTCAGGATCTTGTGAGTATGATGTTTTTGACCAGACTTTTCTTTTGAAATAGGTCGTAGCAGTTGTGGTAGAAATTTCTGGGTTAGTGGACTTTCTTCTACCACCAGAGCTACAGATTTGAAGAATCTTTTCAGCAAATATGGGAAGGTAAGACCAGGGGTTTTTTGGAGAAGAAAATGTTTTGAAGCCAATGTAGTATAGCCTTTACATACAGGTGTTTGTCCTCTTGGTAACTGCTTTGAATGACATCATGCTGTTCTTTCAGCTCACATTGGACTTGGAGGGTCTCTCTCTCCCTGGCTAGATGTGAGAGAGATGGAAACTCCCAGAGCCCACGTCAGCCTTCGTCAGCTTTTTTCTCCCCTTCCCCAGCCAGAAGCCACCAGGGAGGGCTTTGGGGATTGTAGCAGAGGGTAGGGTGGGGAGATGCTTCACTTCTGTGGAGTGGTGGTGATGACAGACGACGAGTGTGGCCATGGGAAGGGCTCGTCAACAGGGCCTGTAGAGTCAGACTGGTCTGGGTAGCTGGAGGCCACAGCTATGCCGCTCACACTTGTGTGGCCAGGAGCTGGATACTTCGGTCATGTGAATCTCACCTCTATGCCTAGGGCCCTCAGAATGGCTGCCTCCTGAAGATGGTGTGTGTAGCTGTAATAGAGCTGTTGGTGCCTCTGCCCCATCACTCTCAGCTCACCTGTTCTCACCCACAGCTGGGGCAGCTCTGGCCTTTGTTCTTCTGCAACACCTGCCTGTCTTCCCTGCCTGCTCAGCCCACACACTGTGGCAGGGATAGATAGATTCACCTGCACCCCCCCACTCCCAAGGCCTGTTGCAGTTCCCTGTGTGTTTCAGAGCACCTGTATCAGGTCTCTTCTCTTCTCTTTTTCACCACCCCTACCATGTGTTTTCTAGAGTTCCCTCCCAAATCAGCTGCTGCAGCATTCTGGGCTCCTTGTCTCCGAAGTAGCTTTTTGGGGCAAGCCAAAGGCATAGGCCTTTGTAGTAAGGGTTCAACAAATCACAACAGAAAAGACCAATAGTATTTATCTTGGTTATTGATGTTAGAGAACTAACAAGCAAAATTAAATATGACATGGTTGTAGAAATAACTGGTGATTCCCTGAGCTTCAGTATATGAAGTGGGCCCCTTTCATGATTCCACTGTGGCCCTCAGAGCAGATGGGCGCTCTCAGCAGGGATGTGTCACCTAGAGCCTCCAGTGTCTTGGGTGCATATTGTAGGCTTCGGGTGTTTGGGTAGGGGACCAGCCCATTCAGAAACACCCTTGGGTCTGAGTCTCTGTGGAGCATAGTTAGGAATGAATACTGGCTTATGTGGTACTTCTCCTGAGCCAGGATATCTAATGTCAGCTTGCCAAGGTCATTAGGAAAAGCAAGTGCTGTGTAAAGTGCCTGTAGCGCCAGAAACCTCTCACTGAATTTTGTTACTGCTCTGAGTAAGTGTGGGCTGTCAGTCTCCATCTGCAGAGCTGTCTTCCTGCTTCACTGCCTGCATGGCTCACAGAATGCTCAAAGAGGCCTGCCTTCATTCCACTTTCCTCTCTGCCCCTCCACCCTGCAATCCTGGTTCCCAGGGGGAGGGGCCGGAAGTGGGGCACAGCCTTTGAGTAGTCAGAGTGAGGCAGTAGTATTAGCTTTCCTAGTTGTCAGGTGCCACTTGTCAGGCACCTGGTGACAGGGCATTCCCCATGGTCCTCTCACCCTAGGAGGGCACCAGGACTCGCGGATCTGAGGAACAGCATGAACCTGTGATGCCCTGTGCATTTTATGTGCAGTCAGGGCGGGGTTGAGGGGGCTCCTATCTGAGCCATACTTTTGTATTTTCCTTTGAGGTGGTGGGTGCCAAGGTTGTAACAAATGCCCGGAGTCCTGGAGCTCGCTGCTACGGCTTTGTTACAATGTCCACAGCAGAAGAGGCCACAAAATGCATTAACCACTTGCACAAAACAGAGCTCCACGGGAAGATGATCTCAGTGGAAAAAGTAAGTGGCTTTTCCCCCCCCCCAGGGATATGACTGTTTAAGGAAATAAGGTAATACTTGAATTTGATTCTCTTTTTCAGGCGAAAAATGAGCCTACTGGGAAGAAAGCCTCTGAGAAGAGAGAGGGTGAGGGAAAAAAGGAGAAGTCCAGCACCAGTGACAGGTATTGCTGTTCTCTGAGGGAGCTGCGGCCAAGATTGTCCTTTTCTATAGTTCCCGTTCTGCACGTTTTCCATAGCTAGGGGAGACTGTAAGGCCCCTCATCCTTTCATTTACGTTTGGTTGAAGGGTTTCACCTCCGGTAGCTGAGATGGTTCTTCCTGCAGTCCCTCTTTCAGGGGTGCTTGGGAAGAGCATATGGGACTCCCTATTGTTGATCGTCCCATCGATGCCAGCCCAGGCAGCCTCCTGGTCCTGGGGTGCTCAGTGCAAGAGGCCTGGTCAGGGCTGCTTTGCTTCCCTAAATACTGCATCTAACAGGCTGTGTGTCCTGGGATGTTATTTCTAGGTCTGCGAACCTTAAGAGGGAAGATAAAGCTGATAGAAAAGAGGACATTAAGAAGGGTGAAGATGGAAGTGGAGAAAAGGGTAAAGATCAGGACGATCAGAAACCTGGCCCCTCAGAGCGATCCCGAACTACAAAATCAGGTACTGTCACCAGAGATGCCAGCTGGGTTCTCTTCCTAGTAGGTGTGGTTCGTGGTTTGCTGTAGTCAGCAACACAAACTAGATCTCTTATCCATAGAGTTGGGTACTTTTTCTAATTTGGATGTTTCCGGTTTCTTACCTTAACATGACTCCTTTACTTCCTGTAGGAAGTCGAGGAACGGAGCGAACTGTAGTGATGGATAAATCTAAAGGTGTGCCTGTTATTAGTGTCAAAACATCAGGATCCAAAGAGAGAGTGAGTATTGATTTTCTAAGTAGAGTGTAGTGTTTTTCCATATTCTTTCATTTATTTTTCTGTATATTTTAAGGGAGTTCTTGAGTTTAAGAAGGGTGGTATATCTTTTCAAAATGTAGAGATCTTGACATTCTAAAAAACTGAGTTTAAAAGCTTTAATTTACAGTTAATTTTTTCTGATGAGAATTTTTTTTTTTTTTTTTTTTTTTAATTTCCTAAAGCTACTTTTAAAATTCAGATGTGTTGAATGTTCCATATTAGCTCAGGGGTTAGAGCACTGGTCTTAGGAAATTCAAATATGGGACTGGTTGGCTTCTTTTCTTTTTCCCGAATCATCCTGTAGCTGGCTGTTTTCATTACCTCCCCTGAAAGTTTCAGCAGCTCTCCATCGTGCATTCCTAAGCTCACATGCAGCCCTGCCAGCCTCTCCTGCCTTTCTAAGTCAGGTCTCCACTTTGGCTCAGCCCGATACTCTTTCTCTTCAGGGATGTTCCACAGAACACGGAATTCACGGAGGATGCATCTTAGGCTCTTACCGCTTCACGCTGCCTGCTCTTCTGGTCTTAGGCAGCTGTCGCTGTCCATAAGTTCAAATTTTGGCAGTCTTGCAACTTCAGTAGGTGTGGGTCCAGGGTCCCCAAGACCACCCACGTTCAGTGATTCATTCTAAGGACCACTGGGCTTAGAGAGCCTGTGGTGGTAGTCACAGCAAAGATTGGCCCCAGTGGTGCAGTAAGGACACACAGCCAGATGAGGTCGTGGGGAAAGAGACACAGAGTGTGCGCGAGACCCATGCAGGCTCACCTGTGCTGTGTCCTGCCTGTGAGCTCATGCAGCAATGAAAATGCAGCAACACTTGGTGATGCTCCTGCCCAGGGAAGCCCATCAGCCCATTAGAGCCTCAGCACCCAAGGGTTCTATCAGGGACTGGTTACATGGCTTTCTCCCAGAGGCATATTGAGACTCCTGACTCCCAGGAGGAGGGCAGGTGGTCAGCACAAAGCACATTTTGCCACGGTCTAGGCATAGTGAACCACCCTTAGCATGAACGGTCAAGTGGAGATATTCTGGGCACCAGCGTTAGGCCTACCGTGTTACCTCGTGCTGCGAGGGGACAGACAGTGAAGCTCTTGCAAGCCAACATTTCAGTGACGGCAGGTTTCACTCTGTGTGCACATGTTAGACCTGTGACCTTTTACATTTATTTTATATAAAACAATTGGAAAATGGCAAAACTAAAGTACGAGCTCCAGGCATAAGATGAGTAGATCTCATAAAAATCATGCAGCTGCACAAATTAGGAATCCCCAGTGACACCGTAAGTAACTGTGGTTAGGTACCCGCTGCATGTTTAATTAGGAAGGAAAAGAACAAGAGTGAGGGATTTCTTTTGGATACAGAAAACAAAGTATAAAAGCATGCTTGTGATCATTTAAAAAGTTTTAGTGGAGGGACTACTTCCATTTTGACCCTATTGGAAATACTTAGTATATAGTTTAGCATCGTGATGAGGTTGTGACTTAGGATAACGAAAACCTGTTTCTTAGGAGGGAACACCTTGTTACCTGGTTATTCCATTAAACATGGATGGTCCTTTTCCAACCTTTACTTCGGATGCTTGGACCTGGACATGCCTGATTCTTCCTGTTGTCATTTCTGCCTTAATTTATGGATGTTTCTTGGTGAACCAGGTTTCTAAGAGCCAGGATCGCAAATCAGCCAGCAGAGAGAAGCGATCTGTTGTGTCCTTTGATAAAGTCAAAGAGCCTCGGAAGTCAAGAGACTCAGAGTCCCGTAGGTGAGTCCGTGTCCAGGAATGTTACTGGTTTGGTTCTATCTCTGTACTGCTGAAAGCTGTGTTCTAGGGGGATATTTTCAAAGTCCCCCATGTGTGGAATACTGCTTTAAATTTCTTGGTGCCTTTGGCTTTGATCATGTAGTTTTTGTTTTTTTTCCAATTGATCATCTCATACAAATAGGCCTGTCACTTCTTGAAGATTTTGGAAGATAACAGCAGGGAGTTGGAATGCCTTCCTGGTGCAGTAGGGCTAGTTAACAAACATACCAAATGTGCTCCAGAAGCTGTGGAAAGGGAAATAGAGAAACAGTGGAACGTGTGCAGGGAGAGAATTGAGAGATCCTCATCCTTAAGATAGCTGAAGAAAATGTCTCCCTAAATTTTAAAAACTAAACACAAGTTATATTGAGCACGTTGAATGGTAGTTTAAAATTTTATTTTAAGATTTAATTATTTTAGTGGCACGTGGGTGGGCAGGGTGTAAAAAGAGAGAGAGAGAATCTCAGGCAGACTCCCTGCTGAATGTGGGCCCTGATCTCACGAACCAGAGGTGATGACCTGAGCTGAAACCAAGACTCAGGTGCTCAACATCTGAGCCATTCACCTCACCCCTAAGCTTAATAAATAAAAATCAGTAAAATTGCTAGAGTAAGAATGAGTAAAGGGTGCGAGGTATTGCTTTTTCTAGTGCCTGCTCATGACTTCCTGCTTCCAAGGGAGAGGCAGTGGGCAGGAGACACTTTGTTGAAGTAACTGGCAAATAGAACAGTGAACTGTCCCGTGTGTGGGAATTTAATATGTCAAAACTGACATTTCTAACTAGTGACAAAAGGGTGGACTCTCCCCAAAAAGCTTTAAGTCTCTTGGCTGTTCTTTAGATAGCGCTCTGGGGCTCCAGCTCACATCTGTGACAAAATGAAAGTAAGTATATTCATGAGTTCAGGTTGGAGGGCCCAAAATGTCACGAAGGAGAAGATGACTAAATTTAAATGTAACTTTTGTATGTGAAAGACACGTGAGAGAGGGGAATAAATGTGATTTGAAATAAATATAATAAGGGAAAAGTAACCTGACAGGAAAACAGAAGACAGTCACCAGAAGGGACAGGTCATGCCCCTGCCACAAGTCATGCAACGTGGCTCCGCTTTATAAGGCATCAGGAGTGCACGTGAAAAGAGTAGCTTTAAGGTTTTATGTATGTATGTATGTATGTATGAATGGGAGATAGAGCACGAGTGGGGAGGACAGGGAGGCCCATGCAGGGCTCAGTCCCAGGTCACGGGAATCATGACCTGAGCCAAAGGCAGATGCTTAGCCAGCTGAGCCGCCCAGGCGCCCCAAGAGTAGCTGTTGTTCTCCAAGCCACAGGCACAGTGAGGCACATGCATAGAGATGGGCAGGAAACATGCTGAGGTACGGCTGGTATCACTATCAGGAGAGTGGCTGGCAGCCCTTCTGGGCTGAGCAGAGGGTCCTACAGCCTTGCCCATCCTTCACTCAGTAGCTGCAGTCCCCAGCTTGTTGGTACGCTCATCTGAGCTTAGAAAAAACATCATAAGATGTTTTTAGAAAAAACTCGCGTAAGTTTTCGATGTGAGAGCAGTAGCCCCATTCCGTGGTGACTAATTGAAGCCCATGCCTTAGGGAGCAGAGATTTTCATTGAGACCTAATTTGCAGTGAAAAGAATGTTGTTTCTTAGTCTTATTTTTAATGAGGTATTTGTGGAATATTATGTTGAGCTCCAGAAAAAGTTTCAGGGAGTGAGGTTCAGCTCATACTTCAGCTGACCGTTGACATGCACACGCCTTCATGCTCCGAGTACCTGCCGGGCAGGAACCAAGCTGGAAGCAGAGCCCATGCTGGCATTCCGGGGCTGCTGCTGTGCTCTCCCTCTCATCAGTGGGTTGGCTAGAGCTATAGTTCCTTAGGGGCGGGCACAGCCCTGAGTCCAACTTTCTGTTGTGCTTGGGCTGATCTGCATTCCCCAAGGTGAGAGCTGTAGAGCCAGCTGGGTGGCGCCAGCTCTGTGGCCCCTTCTCTTGCAGGGTACGTGAGCGCAGTGAGTGGGAGCAGCGCATGCAGGCGCAGTGGGAGCGTGAGGAGCGTGAGCGGCTGGAGATTGCCCGCGAGAGGCTGGCTTTCCACCGACACCGCCTGGAGCGTGAGCGCATGGAGCGTGAGCGGCTGGAGCGGGAGCGCATGCACGTGGAGCATGAGCGCAGGCGGGAGCAGGAGCGCATCCACCGAGAGCGCGAGGAGCTGCGGCGCCAGCAGGAGCTGCGCTACGAGCAGGAGCGGCGGCCCGCGGTGCGGAGGCCCTACGACGTGGATGGCCGGTAAGTCCAGTTCTTAGCCCACCCTCTAGGTGGCTCATGGCATTTAGAATTGGGTTCTAGGTCCCTGAATCATGTTAATGTGAGATTTTTGTTTCAAAGGCAGCACAAGTACATGCTACATCCGAATTTGATGTCCTTTACTTCATCAGGAACCAGATGGTTAGGGGTCGGTGGAAAAATGGTTATGCAGAGCAGTGCCTAGTAGTGTCTTGTTCAAGTCTTGGCGCGGACACCCAGAGCTGCACATGAAGCACGAGTGCTAAGCAGGTGGCCAGAGATCAAAAAACATCTTCAGGCCCCTGTTCTAGGCTTTGTAGTCAACTGTAGTGATTTGTTCTGGTTTACTCCGGTAACAATTTTATTTCCTGGACATGCCAGTGCATGATGTGTGAATACTAAAGTGTTAGACCTAATTTCAGACCTTGCTTATTGGGAGTCTGGAGTGATAGGGCCAGCATTGGTCCTAGTAAAGCTTTTCCGCATGCATCACTTGGGAAAAAAAAACATTTTATATTCATCATCTTTCTCCAGCACAGGTTAAAGAGGTCCCCGTGATAATACCCAGCACTTCTTTAGTATTTTATTTAATTTTAGTACTTTTTGCCTCTGTGCAAAATACTGATGCTGCGAGTCCCTTATGGTCATAAATGTTTGGAAACAGTATGTTTCACGTGCTTCTCAGAGTCCCGCCCCCCCACCTGTGTCTTTGCTGGGTCTAGTCCACAATGGAGGAGAACTCAGGGTCACGGCTCTCACTTGCTGTCCTGATAGATCAAGGCCATGTGCATATGGTAGAGGCGACCTGCAGGTGTGCATGTGTGCCCTCTTGCCCTCCTATTAGGGAAACCAAAGCTATTCTGTTTAGGGGAAGCAGGGCATGTCAGAGTAGAACGGAAGTCTTTCATTTGGATCCCACATCACCCTGCCAGCTCATGGAGCAAAGAAGACCTTGTTGCTAAAGTCCGTTCTCATTTTGTGACGTGATAGGAGCCAAGGACCGTTTAAGGGTTCAGTTCACGGGCAGCCCAGGTGGCTCAGTGGTTTAGCACCAGCTTCAGCCCAGGGCCGATCCTGAAGACCTGGGATCGAGTCCCGTGTCGGGCTCCCCTGCATGGAGCCTGCTTCTCCCTCTTGCCTCTCTCTCTCTCTCTCTCTCTCTTTCTCTCTCTCTCTCTCTCTCTGTCATGAATAAAATCTTTTTAAAAGGGGGGAGGGGGTTCAGTTCATCATCTCCACAAAAGTTATGAAGTTGAGGGAGAAATTGCACGTACTCCTTTCCTCTTCTAGGCGAGATGATGCCTACTGGCCAGAAGCAAAGCGGGCTGCCCTGGATGAGCGCTACCATTCTGACTTCAACCGCCAGGACCGCTTCCACGACTTTGACCACAGGGACCGGGGCCGCTACCCCGACCACTCTGTTGACAGGTCAGCCAGCTGCCCCCACCCCCGACCTTGCCTGCTTGCTCTCAGTTCTCTTCTTTTTCTGAATCCTGAAGAAATAGGGTTGGCCTTTCTTGGCTTTGTGGGCTCATTCGAACCATCAGAGCATGAATTACTTGGGTTCCATTTGGGAAATGTTTTATTTGAGGATGCCTAACCAATCTTTCTTTCCTTAATGCTTTTACTTAAATTGACTTTTACAGGAGAGAAGGTTCCAGATCCATGATGGGAGAAAGAGAAGGACAGGTAAGTCCGAAAACTCCAGTTTTATTCAGTTTTTGCCATGGGATTGACTCTCTCCTCAGCATGCTTTCTCCCTTCTCAGCCGAGGTAAACAAAGAGTAGTGTATCCTGAGCCTCTTCCGGCCTTGACCCTGAGGTTCTGTCCGCCTCTAAATGAGAGTAACTAACATCCTGTACTGATGACTCAAGAGCCTTGGGTGCTGCGTCTCTTAGGCTCTGCTGGACAATCGTAACCTGCCCAGCTGAGCACCTGCAAGTCCAGGGGCACCTAAAGCAAGCAGTGCTGTGCTCTCTGGGTCCACCTGCCCCCCGAGTGTCGGAAAGCCACTCAGTCTCTGGTCCACACCCACACTCTGCAGGATGACCGCGTTAGAGAATATGCTTGATGTGCTCCCTTTTCCTGTCCTAGCTTTAGCTTGAGAACTTCTGCCAAGAGCATTGATTCTTTCATGGGTTTACTTGGAAGAATGGGGGGAATGAAGGGAGGATGTGGTCAGGGCATTGTTGGCCAGAATTGCCGCCCTGTGAGTTTCCTTTCCTTGCATCTAGTACAGACTGAGTGCAAGACTGGGGGGGGGGTGGTATTCCTTGGCCACATTGAGGGGTTTTCTCTGCTACCTCTGAAGGAATCTTCGCGTGATTCCTTTTTCTCTACTCCTAGAGGTAAATCTGAGATGTTAGCTAAATGTGCACCTTGTCTTCTGTTCCTCTTTGGTAAAGTTGAGAGCGGTGGTTAAATTCCAGGCTACAGGGCCAGAGGGTCGCATCTTGGTCCAGCACTTGTGTGGAGCTTGTGTGTGAAATTGAGGGTGCTTCCTTCTGCATGAGGAGCTGGGCCGAAGGTGCTGCTAGCTGTGTCTAGTACAGTCCCTCGGGTTCCTTTGCCCACCGTTGGTAGCTAAAACACTCTGGAAACCTGAAAGACTGTTTTCTTCACATACAGTGTCCTCAGTAATATTGATATCAGTGCTGTCCTAGATGGCAGGTGGTGTGACAGGGGACACAGACGGGAAGCACTGGCACAGGCTTCCTGGGTCTTGCTGAACTGTTACGTGGGTTGGTCAGTTGGATAGAAGAGCGTGGCTACATTATGAAATAGCAGGAAGAGCTAGATGTGGCCCTTGTACAAAGCGTTCTCTGTCAGTTTTGTGTTTTTAGAAGGCTGATTTTTTTTTTATAAAGAATTAATTTACATTACAGAGCAAGTGAGACCACAAGCAGGGAGGGGCAGAGGGAGAAGCAGGGAGCCCAATGTGGGGCTGGATCCCAGCACCCTGGGATCATGACCTGTGCTAAAGGCAGACACTACACTGACTGAGCCACCCAGGCGCCCCAGATACTCCTTATTAAATATTTGTGTTTGTCTAAAAGTATAGGAAGCGGTCTAAATCACAGGCTGTAATTTTTCTAAAAGCTGGTATGTTTTGAAGGATGTTTTGTTTTGTTTTGAAGGTTTTTATGGAAACGTTATTCTGGGGTCTCATTTAAGCAGCTCTTGCTCCATTTGGAAGGACTTTCTGGGGCCCTCTGACTTTTTATTTTGCTCCTAGAAGGAATGAGGCTGGGTTTTGTCCGTCTTGTTCAATTGCCCCTGCCCCTTTGTTGAGGGAATATCTGCACACATCTGGGAATGAGAGGCCAGAGGAAGCAGGTTGTGGAGGCATTTGTGTTTAGGACTCCCTGTGTAAGCACGCGCCCACCCTGGTTTAATGGGTAAGGTAAGTCTGGGCGTGAGCAGCAACAGGGCAGCTGGCGCCTTCAGCTGAGGGGCTTCATCACCAGGGCTCCCTTTCTTAGGTGTTCTTACTTAGATGTGATCCTGGAGCAATAGACCCCAGGGCCACAGGTTGGATTTGTGGGATAGTGGAACCAAAAGCACTTGGTCAGCTCCCTAAGAGCTTTGGGCGTTCTTCCAGCAAGCAGGGGAAGGGCTCAGGTGAAAGATGAGTGGGCATTTCAGACAGCTTTTCCTAGGGGGGTGCCTTGGTGGCACAGTTGGTTGAGCATCCAACTATTGATTTCGGCTCAGGTTGTGATTTCAGGGTCCTAAGATTGAGCCTTGCGTTGAGCTCAGTGTTTATTTTATTTATTTATTTATTTATTTTAAGATTTGTTTGTTTATTTATTTATTTTTGTTTGTTTATTCATAGAGACAGAGAGAGGCAGAGACACAGGCAGAGGGAGAAGCAGGCATCATACAGAGAGCCTGACGCGGGACTCGATCCAGGGTCCCCAGGATCACGCCCTGGGCTGCAGGTGGCGCTAAACCGCTGAGCCACCGGGGCTGCCCTGGGCTCAGTGTTTAAAAAAGATTCTCACTGCCTCTTTCTTTGCCCCTCATGTCCTTGGTCTCTCTTAAATAAATACATCTTTGAAACAGAACAGCTTTTCCTAGAATGGGAGGCTTTCTCTTCCATCCTTCCTTCAGGTAGTGCATTGAACAGGGTCCAGCATTCGTGTGGCCTGCGCCAGAGGTGCCAGGTCCAGGCTGAGTTGCGATAAAGGATCCCTTGTGGGGCTGGAGTACAGCAGGCACCTGGTCTACTGTTGTCTGTTGTTGGTGCAGGGCAGTCACCAGGCCCAGTACTCTTCTCTCCTTTGGTGCCTGAATTCGCTCTGTTTGGATTAGGGTGCATCTCAGGCCTCGGCTTCTGTCCTCTGTTCTGTGACTCCATTCTTTGACTTTCCTCACTAGACAACCAGCAGACTTTGGGGGCCTGGCTGTCGTTCAAGCTAAAAGGGCTGTGTGGCACAAGGCCACGTGTTGAACGCTTGCCAGCACTTGTTGTTATTCTTGTTGTTATTAGTTTGTTGCCCCAAAGGCCTTGGGATCCAGGCTTGACACTGAAACCTTCTTATTCTGGCTCTTTAACACCCAGCATTACCCCGAACGCCATGGAGGACCAGAGCGCCATGGGCGGGACTCTCGCGACGGGTGGGGCGGATACGGCTCTGACAAGAGGATGAGCGAGGGCCGGGGGCTGCCTCCTCCACCCAGGTTTGTGTCATGCACCCCACACTGCTTGCTGGGGCCTCATGCACCGCAGGCAGTATTGAATGTGTCCCAACTGAGGACCCTGGGTCTCAGGGCAAGATGAGTGCTGACCCCATGACCCAGAGCACTGGCCACACCTCAGGCCTCCTTGGAGCTTTGAGCAACATTCCCGTAGACCCCCACCACCCAATGGGATGGGGACTGGGCACACAGAATGCTAAACCCACTTTCCAGAGCCCACCACCCCTCCTACTCTGAAAGGCAGAGAGGGGAGCAATCCAAATCAGAGATGTCTTTTTCCAAGGGGCAGACGTGACTGGGGGGACCATGGCCGAAGAATAGAGGATGACCGTGCGTGGCAGGGTGCTGCTGATGGAGGCATGATAGACAGGGACCACAAGAGGTGGCAAGGTAAGGGCTGACTCTCAGCTGGCAAGGTCTCTTATTTTGGAGAAGCATCTGGAAAGCTCAAGCTGCACCTGCTTCACAGCCTGTCTGCCTTGTCTTGAGGGCAGGAAGAGCTGTCTCTGCTCTAAGACCACGGGGTCTTGCTTGTCACTGACCGGATGTGGGGAGGGAGGGAACAGATGAGGTCTGGCACAGAAGACTGCTGTGGGCTTTGGTTAATACTCTGCCTCGACTTAGCCAGGACGTCAGGTGCGTGCAGCTTGCGTGCTGATGCACCACTGGGACCTGTGGGTTCTGGGCTGACTGCGTGGCTCAGGAACGGGACTGGAGTCCCATGAGCCTTGTGTTGGTGTCCTCGGAACTCCGCCCGCTGTGCTCAGACAAGCTGTTTGAAAAGTATCTCTTGTCTTACAGGTGGCGAAAGAAGTATGTCTGGTCACTCTGGGCCAGGTCACATGATGAACCGGGGAGGGATGTCAGGGTAAGGTGTCTGGCGCTGCTTGTCCATCTTTACGTGTTGGCTCGCCTGGGAGGTTTAGAATGTTGAGTCTGCCCCCCTCACCGCCTCTCTGCTGGATGGAGGCTCTGCTCCCAGAAGAGGGCCGGCAGCTGGGGGTGTGCACAGGGGGGCGTGCACGGGGGGCGTGCCGGCCGGACTTCTCTGACATGGGATCTGTGTCGGTCCTAGGCGTGGCAGCTTCGCCCCTGGCGGGGCCTCACGGGGCCACGTCATCCCGCGCGGCGGAATGCAGGGTGGCTTCGGGGGACAGAACCGGGGGAGCCGACCCAACGACACCCGCTTCACTCGCCGCTACTAAGTGCTTGGATTCCTGTGTTCTGTCCCGTGGCAACAAGAGTATGTTCTGTTAGGAGTTCTCTTCAACTGTGTACAATAATTTTTTTTTATCTGCTGCCATATTGTAGCTCAATACAATGTGAATGTTTTGTGTTTTTTTTTTTTTTCTGTTTTTTTTTGGTTTTTGTTTTTTGTAATAAATGTGTTTCTGTTCACATACCCTTTACTTAAAGTGTTTTCTCTTTTTTATTTCACATATTTGTGTAAATTATACTTGGCATAGCTGAGCCATGGCTCTTCAGGGCAGAAGGGGCAGCTTTAAGGGGCCGTCCGGGTTCCCGGAAGCCTTTTACTGACAGCACACGCTCCTGGCCTGCCTGAACCTGGACCAGGGTTTTGTGGGATCGTCTGCGTTTTGCGTCGTGGCCGTTTTGTCCTGTTCCCCCTCCTGGGCCCTTTGTCCTCCACACTCTGCCTCCGTGTCCAGGACAGGCCCAGCCTAGCTGAACAGGCTGCTGGGCCTTTTTTTTTGATGTGGCAAAATACACATAACACACAGTTTCCCATTTTAAGCACTTCAGGTGTACAGCTTGGTGGCATTAGTATCGTACAGTGTTGTGCCACCATCACTGACCTCCGCCGCCTGCAGAACCTTTCATCCTCCCAAACGCCAACTGCCCTGCGCCCACCACACCACCATCTATTTCCTGTGTCTGTAGCTCCTAGCATCTCCTGAGTGGAGCAGCATGCCCATGGGGTAAGGTGTGACAGCAGCGTGGTGCTAAGGCCCGTACGTGGGGCCATGCTGCTCCTCAGGTCCACCAGGCTCCGTCTCTGTGGGCCCTGGTCTGTGTTCATGTTGGGGTCCACCCGTCCAGCGGAGCAGTGGTGACAGGCCGGCTGCCTCCCTGACACATCACTGCGGAGTCCCAAGCCTGTCTGGGGCTGGGAACACACTAACCACCAAGGCAGCCTGGGCCCCCTGTTCCCGCAGGATCCACAACAGGGTATGGGTGTGTGTGTGAGGAGAGATACGTGAACAAGCCTTCAGATGGGGGTGGGGGGGGCAGGGGCAGCAAATAAAACCCCCTCCCACCTGGGCCACAGATGACCCCATCCACCCTCATCCCCAAGCCTGTGTGCATGGTAGCCTAAAGGGCCAGAAGCCCCTTCTGGGGCCCAGTGTCTTCACTGGGGTCCTATAAGGGGAATAGGGAGGCAGGAGAGCCGGGGGGGTGGGGGGGTGGCTGGGGACCCACACGCTCCACAGCTGGCTTTGAAGATGGGGGGGGCACTCCTGCTGACTGTGGTGGCCTCTAGAAGCTGGAAAAGGCCAGAAACGGACTGTCCCCAGAAAGAGCCAGCCCTGTCCTAGCTCAGTGAGACCCGTGGTGGGCTTCCGGCCTCCAGATCTGTGAACCGGTCGACGTGTGGTTTCAAGCCCCTGAATCTGGTCATTTGTCACGGGAGACTAGCAAACTCCCAAGGCAGTGCTCGTCTGCTGGGATGACTGCCCAGGAGACACCTGGCAGCAACTGGAGACGTCTGCAGCTGTCAGGACCAGGGGACAGAGTGCCACTGGCATTTGGGGGGTGGAGGCAGGGATGCTGTTCAACACCTACTGTGCCCAGGCTGAGGTAGGGTGACCTTGCCTCGCAGTGCTAAGGCCCTGATAGGACACCCATAGGGCAGTCGGGTGGCCTGGGCCGAGTGCCTGACTTCAGGCTGGGAGGAAGGGGTCGGGAGGCTTTCCAGAGGAGGCCAATGCTAAGCCGCAGGCAGGATGAGCCAGTCAGAAGGGAGGATGGCCTGAGTGGGTGCCAAGGCCAGTGGTGAAGACCAGCTGCGTTCTGGGAATGGGCCCCTTGGAGGAGTCCGGGCTCAAGGGGAAGGCAGCAGGGAGCCATAGAGGGTTTCCGAGGACAGGGACATGTCAGACTTGGACCTGGGGAAGTGGATAGAAGGGCACGGGCGGGAGGGCCTGGGAGGTGGTCGTGGCCCTGGTGACGGACTCAAGTGGACAGAAGAATTGGGGCTGACTGCACGACGGGATGGAGGCGTCAGCATGGCACCCGTCGTGGCTGCTGCTGGGTCCAGGGTGGCAGCAGGTGAGCAGCCAGGTTGTGGGCCATGGCTACACACCAGAGCTTCTGTTGTTTCATGGACACACGCACAGACACACACGAGGCCGAGGGGGGGGTGGTCAGTGCAAACAGACCTAGGGCTTGGAGAAGGCATCTCCTCAGAGCTGCTGAGGGACCCGCAGGGCCTGGAGCAGCCTGAGGCCCCAGCAGCCCTCGGGGTACGTGTGTCCTCTGTAAGAGACGCAGCCCTGCCTGCCCTGTGCCCTCAGACCAGTGCCTCCATCTCCACCTGTTTCCTCACCTGGAAACCGCACGGCCCACCCTCGTCCTCACTGTGCGGCTGCCTTGGGGGTGGCCAAGTGCTTCCTGAAGCCCTGCCTGCCTGCCCGGCGCCCCTGGGCCACACCTGGCCATCCCTGCTTTTTTGCAGCCCCCACGTCATGACCCCCTCCCTGGGGACACAGGCCCGTCCTGCGGGGACTGCAGTCACTCTCGTGAGCAGCTCTACACACGGTGATCACTGAGCGGCCCCGGGAACTCCTGGCCATGCAGACAGCGGGGAGATGAACATGCCCCTCCCCAGGCCCCCAGCCCCGCAAAGCCCTCATCCTGGGCTCAGCCCTCCAGGAGGGCCGGCACTTTCTCAAACCATTCCTGGGCCCCTGAGCACTGTCCGTGGAGCTCCAGGGTCAATGTCTGCCCCCAGCCCCGCACCAGGTTGGAGACTCAGCAGGGGGGGTCCGGACGGCAAAGGGGTGAACCAACACCTGTGGTCCAGGTCAGGCCCCTCGCTCTGGGCACCAGCCGGGCTGTCCCCAGCCCCCAGGGCCAGCACATGGGTCGGGGAGCATGTCCAAAGTCCTTTATTGGGCCGGCAAGGCCGGGAGCTGCCCTCGAGTGGGGTCCCAGTCCCAGTCTGGAGTCTCCAGGTCGCTGGCGCCCCTGCCCCCGTTCCTGACTGGGGCAGGTGGCCTCTGGCAGGCTACTTGATCCGCTCCTTCAGGTATTCCCAGCCGTCCCTGGAGTACTCGCGGGCCTTGGAGGGGGCCACCGACAGAGCTGACATCACCGTGAGGATGCCTGTGGAGAGGGAGGGCCCAGCGCCTTCAGCCACCGCGTCTTGCCCACCCACACCAGCCCCCTGGAAACCCGAGCTCCGCAAGGCTTTGAGAGGCACCAGTTCCAGCACCATCGGTCCCACATGGGGAAACTGAGGCGGTGGGGAGCATGGCCTCACGTTGTCTGAGATCACCTGTCCTCAAAGTAGGCTCCCTCTGGCTCACCCCTCCCTGAAATCTCCACCCCCTTTAGATCCTTTAGATCCGTGGCAGGGGCGCAGGGCAGCACGGGGAGCCACGGGAAGGAGTGACCAGGAAGCAAGCGGTGGCAGGGGTGCAGGGGTGCGAGGCTGCGGCATCAGGGGTCACCCCTCAGCACGGGGACCAGGGCCTACCTGAGTTCCAGGTGTCACGGAAGTGAAAGTTAAATTTTGGAGGGGCTGGGAGCTGGGAAGAGAGGGGAGAAGGAGCAGGTGAGAAGGCGAAGGGCCCAGCGGCCCCAGCCTCGCAGCACCCAGCCCGCGGGAGGACGCGGACGCGGACACGGACACGCCACCCCAGGCTACCTGGGGCATCTTCAGGCCGGTCTGCTCGCACACGTACTGGCTGAGCTGGTACATGGCTGGGGGCACCACCTCCTCGGCCCTCTGGAGCACAGCCTGGCTCTTGTCGCTTGGCCCCAGCAGCTCCTGGTCGTACACCAGGTAGACGGCACCCCCGGCCACGCTGCCCTTGATGAGGAACCTGCGGTCGGGGAGGGGGGGGTGCAGGGCGGCGGCTCAGCAGCTCCCCGGCACTGCCGGCAGCCCCGGGCTCCGGGCCCACGCGGGGCGCCTGGGTCCGAGGAGTGACACAGCGAGGCCGGGCAGCGGACACGGAAGAACAAGGAGGCGGCCGGGCACCGCCTGGCACAACGCTCCCCTCACCGCACAGAGCACAGCCCCTCGGCCCCGTTTAACAGGTAAACTGAGGCCCACTCGTGATCCGCACACGGCGCGGCGGCAGGGAGGCCTAGACCCCCGGCCTTGAGCCTCGCGCGTCGCCCCGGGCAGGTCAGGCCGAGGCGGGACCCGACACCACGGAACTCCAAGACCCAGCCGGAAGCAATCCCGGGGGGGAGGTGCCCACGGGAGGGGCTTTCTCGGGGGCTCGGAGCCCGCCCCGCCGCCCCACGCACCTCATCAGCGACCACACTCGGGGCACCATGGTCGCTCGGCTCCGCGCGCAAGGACACTCGACTCGCCCGCCGCTTCCGGTGACTGCGCCGCAGAGGCCTCTGGGAAACGTAGTCGCCCGACTCAGCCGCAAAGGCCTGTGGGAGTCGAAGTCGCGCGGCGGCCGCAAAACGCCGGAGAGGCTCCGCAGCCCTCCAGCGAAAGGATTCTGAGAAGTGTAATCTTCAGAGCCCGGACGCCGCAAAGCTGCCTGGGAAATGGAGTCAGCACCAACCCCCGTGAGGCGCCGGACGGCTCGCCCAGCCGCCGAGACTGCTGGGAGATGTAGTCCGGCCTGGAGCGGCTCCGGCGGCGTGCGAGGAAAAGAGGAGTCGGGCGTCTAGACTGAGGCCCGACAGTGGCCCAAGAGGGCGTCGGAGTCCGGAAGATCCACCCGCGCCCGTGAGGGGGACCGAGGGTCCCGGCCCAGGGAGAGTGTGCCAATAAGATGGTTGGTTGTCACGACAACGCGAGGTCGGAATTGTGCGTGGGAGGCGGGCCCTCGGTCACGTGCCTGCCTCGGGGGCGGGGCTTTCGTCCAGGGGGCGGGCCCAGGACCACGGCGGGGAGAGGGCGAGCCGGGCGGAAAGGCCGTTGCCGGGCAACGCCCGGGCGCCGCGCTCCCCCGCCAGGCCCCGCCCCCGCGGAGGTGGGCTCGGTGTCACGTGACCCGCACCCTACGGGAGGGGGCGCGGTCGGGGGCCCGGCGGAGCCGGCAGCGTAGGGAGGTCCGAGTCCGAGGGGTGCGCGCCGGGCTCCCAGGCCCGGACCCCAGCCCCGCTGGACGGCGGGAGAAACTGAGGCCCGAGTGGGTGAGTACGAGGTTGGGAGCGCGCGGCACGTCGCACGCCCCTTTTGTCCGGAGGGGAAACTGAGGCTCTGTGAGGTCAGGGGACCAGTGCGTTCTGCGAGGGTCTGGTTCTCCCAATTCCGTCCCCATGGGACGCCGCCGGCTGCTCCATCCATCCACCCACCCACCCACCCACCCAGACGGCCAGCCAGCCGCCCGCCGCCGCCCCCGCCCCCGCTGCGTGGCTGCTGTGGTCAGGGTGGAAGTTGCGGGACTTCACGGGCGTCCCCTGGAGAGCGGGGAGAGGTGGGATGGCTGCCGTGACTGGGGAAGGGCGAGGACTTCACTCTTCGGAGAGCTGAGAAAGAGTCACAGACAGGAACCGGGCAAGATGAGAAGGGACAGGTGGGCCAGGGCCGGGCCCGCGGCGCATTGTGGGCCGGGGTGAGGAGCTCGGTCTCCATGAGGGGCAGTGGCGAGCCCTGAGAGGGTTTGCAGCAGCAAGGGGCAGTCACATTTCTTTGGGTAAATATGTCTTGGGCTGCCCGGAGAGCATAGGGTGCGGAGGAGGGAGTGGGAGGGTGGGGGAGGCAGGGGGAGGCAGCTGGAAGTTGGCAGTAGGTCGAAGGATCTAGACATCTCAGAGCTGAGGGCGCCCCAGCCCCACCATCTCTCAGTTCTACGGTTCTACCCCTACTGCGCTCAGAGGACAGAAACCCCAGGATGTGACGGGCCTGTGCCTTTCTTGGGGGAAGATTCGTGCCCCCCTGAATCGTGAAGTCCTTGGCCTGTTTCTCTCTTTCACCTTCTCCCCGGAACAAGTAAATCCACTCCCACAGCTCAAGTCACATCTTAACCCTGACGACACAGGCTCCTTCCTGGTGTCTCCAGAGTCATCTCTCCGGGTCCCCTCCAGCTGTCACTTCCAATGTTCCTCACATCACTCAGGGCCAGTCTCGTGTCTGTTGAGCATCTGCTCCATGTCTGGCAGTTTGGGGGCCACTGAGGACCCAACAGCGAACAAAGCAGAAGCAAGTTTCCGTTTCCTTCCTGCCTCCTGGAGCTGACGCTCTAAGAGGAGAGAGGGACAGGGAGCATGTAACAGATCATCAGGATGATTTCAGATCATGGCAAGTGCTGAGAGTGTGGAAGTTCTAGAGGCAAGAGGAGGGAGAGGGACCAGGAGGTACTTTAGAAAAGGAGGCCAGGGGGTTTCCCTTGGAGAAGGTCAGTTTTGTGCTGACTTCAGAGAAGTGAGAGAGCAACTCATTGGGTTATATTTGGGAAGAGCATTCCGGGCAGAGGGAGTAGCCAATGCAAAGGCCCTGAGGCAGGATGGAGACTGGCTCCTTCTAAGGAATGGTGAAGAGGCGCTGTTTGGCAAACAGAGCAAGAGGGGCTGGTCCTCGTGGGGCCTTTTTGAGCATCAAGGAGCCTGGCTTTTGTCCTAAATGAGATGGGGAGGGTTTTCAGCAGGGGGAGGTAAGATTTAATTTGGCTGCTTCTAGGAGGGAGAACAACCCAAAGAGGCCAGGGGAAGCTATATGACCTGGACCAGGTGCTGGCTGCGGAGATGGAGGAGAGAGGGCAGGGCCTGGAGGGAGCACCGTCAGCAAACAAAGGCCCAGCTGGGGAAATGGGGGTGGCTGTGGGCCAGGCTGTGCCTGCCATCCTCTCTCCTGCTGCAGACCCTGCAGACTCAGAGCTGGCCATGAAGGTTCTGCTCCTCACGGGGCTGGGAGCCCTGTTCTTCTCCTACTACTGGGATGACAACTTCGACCCTGGTGAATGCCCGGAGGTGGGGGAGGGACGAATTGGGCCCGCCATCCGGGGCATCCCCGGCGTTGACCACTGTGCACACTGCTAGCCAGCCTCCAGGGAGCCCGGGTGCTGCTGACCGGGGCCAGCGCAGGCGTCGGGGAGGAGCTGGCCTATCACTACGCTCGCCTGGGCTCCCACCTGGTGCTCACGGCCCACACCGAGGCTTTTCTGCAGAAGGTGAGACGCCGATTTCCGGTGGAATGGTGGGGGCAGGAGCTGCTGGAAAACCAGGCCTGGGTTCAAATACTCCCAAAGATCCAGGCTTCCTCTGTGACCTGTAGCAAGTAGGTTAACCCTGAGCCTAGGTTCCTCATTCGCTGCCCAGAGACAATAAAAGTACCTTCTCCTGGGTTCTGGTGTTGGGTTAATACAGTGAGACAGTGAAAGACAGAGAGTGTTCCTCAAAAAATGGGATTGGTGGTGGTGTCCAGAGCCTGTGCCAAACTCCAGGGAGGGGTGATGGGTGGACACTTCTTAGCCCATGGTGGCTCCAAGAAAACGTACAGTGTTTGCGAGGGACTTTGCAGGATGTCCAGAGGGGCCAGACATCTCGAGATTGACCTGAAATCTGAGTTTTAAATGTGGGTGTTGAGCAAAGAGAAGAGCCCTTATTGTAGCCCCCGGGCTGCCAGTGTGCCCCCCGTGGCAGAGCTTTGGGAATAATGCGGAATGTAACCCGAAGCACGGGGTTGGTGGGGGGAGGGGGGCTTTGGGCTGGGGCCCCAGAGGCCTAGCGGGTGGAGGGGGGCCCGCCGGGGTGGACCGGCCCACGGGCAGCTCTGGCCCCCCAGGTGGTAGGGAACTGCCGGAAGCTGGGCGCTCCCGAGGTCTTCTACATCGCTGCGGACATGGCCTCCCCCGAGGTGCCCGGGCGCGTGGTGCAGTTTGCGCTGGACAAGCTGGGTGAGGGGCGGGGCCTGGCGTCTGGGGCGGGGGCCTAGGCCTTGGGCAGGACTCGGAGGGGGTGGGGCCGTGGTCTCGGTGGGCGGAGCTTAGGGGTCTGGGGCTTGGCCAGGGTGGAGCCTCACTCACTGCCTCCAGGGGGCGGAACTCTGGACTGGGTCTCACTGGATCGGGGACCAAGCCTGGCAGGGCCAGGGAATAGGGTCCGGTCTCTTCGGTAGGAGGCGGGAGCTTCCCGGGGCGGAACGCACTGGGTCAGTGCTCCGGCCGCGGCTTCCCCAGTTCAAGGTGACGGGGCCCAGGGGAGGGGTCTCTTCGAGGACTGGCTCCTTGCTGATGGGCCTCTCCGGGCCAGGAGGGCTGGACTACCTCGTGCTGAACCACCTCGGCGCCACCCCGGCAGGCACGCGGTCCCGGAGCGTCCAGGGGACACGCTGGCTCCTGCAGGTGCGGCGCCCAGCGCCCTGTCCCTCCGATCCCACGTCAGGGCCTGCCCCTCCTGAGCCCCGCCCACCGCGCCAAGGCTCCGCCCCTCAAGTCCCGCCCCTTCCAGGCCCCGGCCCCGCCCCTCCGTGGCCGCGCCCACAGCTCCAAGGCCCCGCCCCTCAGGTCTAGCCCCTCGCAGGTCCCGCCTATAGCACCAAGGCCACTCCCCACCGGCCCCGCCCCCTCCCGGGCCCCTCCCACAGCGCCAAGGCCCCGCCCCTCCGGGCCCCGCCACCCGCGGCGAGGCTCCGCCCCTCCCGGGCTGGCGTGCCTCGCGTTGCGGTGACTCGCCGTCGCCACCTGCAGGTGAACTTGCTGAGTTACGTGCAGCTGACCTCGCTGGCGCTGCCCAGCCTGACCGACAGCAGAGGCTCCCTGGTGGTCGTGTCCTCGCTGCTCGGTGCGTGCCCGCGGCCGGGGAGGCGGGCGGACCTGGAGAGGGCAGGGAGGCTCCGGAGGAGGGGGAGCGCCGTGTGGTCACGAGCGGCTGCGCCCCCGCGCTCCTAGGCCGCGTGCCCACGTCCTTCTCCAGCCCGTACTCGGCGGCCAAGTTCGCGCTGGACGGCTTCTTCGGCTCCCTGCGGCGGGAGCTGGACGTGCAGGACGTGAACGTGGCCATCACCGTGTGTGTCCTGGGCCTCCGGGACCGCGCCTCGGCCGCCGAGGCAGTCAGGTGAGGCCCGGGCCGTCAGGGGCAGGGGGCTGTGGGGGGCGGCCCCGCCGCAGTCCCCAGCGCACCCTCCCGTCCCCAGGGGAGTCACGAGGGCCAAGGCGGCCCCGGGGCCCAAGGCGGCCCTGGCGGTGATCCGCGGCGGTGCCACCCGCGCCCCCAGCGTCTTCTACCCGTGGCGCTTCCACCTGCTGGGCCTGCTCCGGGGATGGCTGCCGCACCCGAGGGCCTGGTTCATCCGCCAGGAGCTCAACGTCACCGCTGTCGCCGCTGCCGCTGCCTGAGCTCCCGGGGCGGCGCTCCTTCGTCTTCCCAGAGGGGAGCCCTCCATCCAGCCGTCCCAGAGCGGCGACACCCATCGAGACACCTCTGAGCGGGTGGCCGAGGCCCGAGACAGAGTCATCAAGACAGAAAAGGAAAACCGAGAAAAACTTGCCAGCCCCTGGAAAGAGCCGCAGCTCCGAGTTTGCAAGCGCTGATCGTGTGCCAGGCACCTGGTCAGCGACTTGGAAGGCGTTTCCAGTCGTCCGGGCCACCGTGGGTGACGTGGTTGCTGCTTCCATTTTGCAGATGAGAAAGCTGAGGCTGAGAGAGGGGGCGTGACCCTCCCCAGGCCCCGGGCTGCATCCATCAGGGCACCCGGGGAACCCTGGCCATTTCTTGGAACCACCGCATCCCTGGTCTCTTTCTGCTCGCTCAACCTTGGAGCGGCCCCCTACCCTTGCCCCCGTAGGTGACAGCCTTGAGGCCGCCCCTCCGCGGATGGGGTCCGGGGCGTGGAGGAGGGAAAGGATGTGCTCTGGGCTGGACCCAGCCTTCTGTTTCACAATAAAAACCCTTCTTTTGCACATAGGTTCAGATTGCTTAGTTTTTCCATTTTGCTGGTGGAGAGCAGGTAAAGAGGGATGTGTGTGCGGGGAGCAGACTCCTCCAGCCTCCATTTCTCCATTTCACAGTGGAGACCTCACTGGGGAAGTCGGGGGGAAGGAAGGGTACTGACGGGCTGAAGGCCTTGTTTGCGGTATGAAGGGTGGTGGTTTGGGCGCCAATAATGATCATGTGTATCAGACACCAAGCACTTGACTTCGGTGATCTTGCGGCATCTTCACAACCGGAAGTTGGTGCTACTGTTGTTTCCATTTTATAAGTAAGGACACGTGCTTAGAGGGAGAGAGGCAGTCCGCATAGGAGCTGGGATTCTGACATGGGACTTTAAACCAAGTGTGGGCTGTATCTATCTGCACATCACTGATGTTTACATTAACTAGTGAAAAATCGACACATCCTCTCCCTAAAATGACGAATCAGCGTGGTTTGCATAAAGAAAAAGCAGCTGTCCGGATAAAAACTGTAGAATGAATGCAATATTACAAAATGCTGGCTACTGTTGGCTGTGCAAGGGTCTAGAACGAGCAAGTGTCAGGAGGGTTAACCCCAAACAGACTAGCTCCAAATGGCAGACCATCGTTTGGGGGATAAGTAGGACTGAAAGATAAAAACCAGGAAAAAAAATTTTTTTTATGGTTCTACCGGGCCTCCGGTCCCTGCACCATCTGAAATTACATCAAATGATATCAAATGTATTAAAGGGCACTATACCAAATCGCCCTCTTGAGTTCTAATGCGTCAGAGTTTGGCGTCATATCGAATGAAACCAATACCTGTTTATGAGTTTTATTTTGTGCCAGTGCCATCGTATCGTAGCCGAACAGTTTGGAATGGGTGGGTGCTCTTTTTGTCCTGAGCCTATACATGAAGCAAGTCAGGTCCTGGGAGGTGAAGCCCCTGGCGCAGGGTCAGCAAGCCAGCGGCCGAGGTGGGATTCCAGCCAGCCAGCTGCGGAAGGAGGATTCGAACTCCCAACCGCCGGGGAAGGACGCGCAGCCGGGGCTGAAGCGTGGTTTGGGCCGGCGGGTGCAAGCGCGCACGCGCAGGGGCCGCGCGGCCTCCAGCCGCCAGGGGGAGCGCGCGGCCTCCCGGCCCTCTGGCCCGCCCGCCCCGCGGGAGCTAGATATCCCAGAGTTCCGCGGGCCCACGGCCCTTCCGCCGCCGGAGCCGCGAGCAGCAGCAGGTCAGTGGGCGCCGGCCGAGTAGGATCCGCCGCCATCCCCTGTCGGGGGCCCCGGGGCGGCTCAGGGCCGTGGCCGGGCGCAGCGAGCGAGTCCGGGGGAGTCGGGACGCGGGGTTCCGGGCGGCGGGGGCCCGAGCCCGGACTCACCTCCGCGTCCGTCCCCCCAGCCGTCTGCAGCCATGGCTCTGCGCTACCCCATGGCCGTGGGCCTCAACAAGGGCCACAAGGTGACGAAGAACGTGAGCAAGCCGAGGCACAGCCGCCGCCGCGGGGTGAGTGCGGGCGGGGACGGGGGTGGGGGGCGGGGGGCGGGCGCGGACCGGGGCCCCGCGCGCCGAGCCCCGAGCGCCGAGCCCCGAGCCCTGACCCCTGACCGCGGCCCGGCGGCGCCCCGTCCCCGCAGCGCCTCACCAAGCACACCAAGTTCGTGCGGGACATGATCCGGGAGGTGTGCGGCTTCGCCCCGTACGAGCGGCGGGCCATGGAGCTGCTCAAGGTGTCCAAGGACAAGCGCGCCCTCAAGTTCATCAAGAAGCGGGTAGGTGGGGGTCGGGGGGGGGCGGGGCAGCCGGACCCCGACCCCGGGCCCGCGCCGACCGCTCTCCCCGCGCCGCAGGTCGGGACGCACATCCGCGCCAAGAGGAAGAGAGAGGAGCTGAGCAACGTGCTGGCGGCCATGCGGAAAGCGGCCGCCAAGAAGGACTGAGCCCCTCCCCAGCCCCGTAATAATAAAGCCTTCTCGGAACCTCGCGGTCCTGTGCTGGTCCGGCGCACCGGGGGGGGGGTGTCGGGGCCGGGATCGGGGCGCTGCACAGACACGCGGCAGCCGGCAGTACTGGAAAGGGTTTTAATCATCATTAAATAGTTCATCTGTGCCGGACTCCGTGATTAAGCCAAGTCCTTGCGCGCGGGCCTCTGAGCCTCCTGGCGGCGCAGCTGCCCAGAGCTCCGGCCCCGGTGCCCTGTGGCCCCACCGGGCCGCCCGTGCCAGCGGAGCCCGGGCTGCCGTCACCGCTCCACGGCCAGGGCCTCCGCGGGCTCCTCGGGGAAGGCGATGCTGAAGATCTCGCGGTAGTGCTCCACGAAGTGGACCTCCAGGCCCTCGGTGATGAAGGCCGCCAGGTCGTAGAAGTCCTTCTTGTTCTCGGCTGGCAGCACGATGCACGTCACTCCAGCACGCTTTGCCTGGAAGGGAGGTGCGGCAGGTCGGCCTGGCGGGAAGGACCCCAGCCTGGCTCCCCCCGCTCGGGGGCTCCCAGCAGCAGCAGCTGGACCCCACGCCTGGCCTCTGGTCCTGGAACCTGCTCTCCCAGGGCCCCGGGAGGCTTTGTGCACGTCCTGCCAGCACCTGTGAGCTCCTGAGCTCCCCTAACCGAGAAGCTGGCCTAGGAAGGGCCCAGTCTCTGGACCAAGGCCAGCGACCCCACGGCTGCTGTGGGGGTAGAGCTGACTCACCTGTGAGGGGCTGTATGGCTGCCTCTGACCCCCCCCCCAAGGGAGGAAAGCAAGGCTCAGGGTGGAGGGCCTGTGCATGTCCCAGCCACAGACCCTGCCTTGTCCAAGGGGCAGGGGACACAGGAGGGCCAGGTTTCAGATGGCAGGGGTCAACGAAGGGGGACGGGGGGGGGAGTCCAACAGAGGGTCAACTGGTCAGGGTAGACCTCTCCTTACAGCCCCATATGCCAGCCCGTCCTGCTTTCTGCACCCCTCACTCTCAGTGCTTCGTTGAGGGGGAAGCAGGAGCCCTAAGCTCAGGACCACTACAGGGTGGGGTCAGCTGGGACACTCCGCTCCACCTGGGGCTACGGCCACCTCCTGCCACTTGAGACCAACAGCACAGGTGCAAAGTGACAGGACAGTGCCACAACGTGGGGTCTCTGGTCCAGATTCTCTCCAAGGGGCTGGGGTTCCCAACCCCAGGGGGAAGGGGTGACACTCACTGCGATGGTCTTCTCCTTGATGCCACCCACCGGCAGAATCTTGCCCGTGAGGGAGACCTCGCCCGTCATGGCCAGGTTGGGCCGTACTGGCCGGTCCATGGCCAGGGAGAGCAGGGCCGTGACAATGGTGCAGCCGGCACTTGGGCCATCCTTGGGGGTGGCGCCCTGGTGGGGAGATGCAGGTGGGGGGTGGGCAGGCTGCATAGGGGCTGGGCCCAGGCCAGGGGGCTGGGGGTTAGAGATGGGAGGTGAGGCCTCACCTCAGGGACGTGCAGGTGGATGTGGGAGGTCACCAGGTAGTCGTTGGTGGGGTCGTGTTGCATAAGGAAGGCCCTGGCGAAGGTGTAGGCGATGCGAGCACTCTCCTTCATCACATCCCCCAGCTGGCCTGTCACCTCCAGGCTTCCATCCTTGTCCCCCTTGCTATCCTTGTCTCTTGGCCTCCGAGGGGAGGTCTCAACAAACAGCGTGGAGCCCCCTGGGAGACCAGCAGGCAGAGACTGAACAGTGGGACCCCTCAGACCCTCAGTGGGGCCACTAGGAACCCCTCCCCCACCTGCAACACTGTCCCTCCCCTAGCTCTCCCTGGCCTACTGCCCGCTCATCCTCCACGTCCCGGCCCCTGCACTGGCCCGTCCCGGCCCCTGCACTGGCCTGCAGTCAGACTGCCGCTGGCCTCTGCTTCGGCCTGCCCCCGTGTACACGGACACCGCGAGTGCGCAGCCTGCCAGCTCCAAACCCTGATTCCTTGAAATCCAGTCCAAGTAAGCAGACCCTGCACCCTTCAGAGCCTGCGCGCTTCCCATAGCCCCCCCAACAGCACCACCCTGCCGCCACCCTGGAGCTGAGAGACCAGCCTCCCTGCTGAGTGAGGTCACCTGGACAAGGAAGCCCCCTGCTGGGTGTCATTTCCCCCCACAAGGCAAAAGGGATTTCCCTCAATGCAAATAACCCTTCTTGATCAGCCCCTGGTGTCTCAACTCACTTCACTGAGTGGGGGGGAGGGGGGAAGGGGTGCAGGACTCGGGGTCTGCAGTTGTCAGCCCTCCTGTGGCTCCCAGGGAGGAAGTGCGGCACCATCCCCCCGACCCCGCCCAGCCCCAGGCCACCTCCTGGCCCAGGCTGCTCACCCATGGCAGTCCAGGCCAGTCCCATGACCACGCCAGGGGGCGTCACGTCGTACATGCGCTCCACAGTGAACACGGGCTTCCCCACAAAGTCCTGCAGATTCTCTGGCGTCACCTCTACGAGGTCCGCCTCCCCACTGACAATCTTGTAGGCGGACTTCCGTAACACCTGGAGCAGGCAAGGCAGCCGAGTGGGCATGGGCCCTCACCCCAGTTAATTTTTAACATTGTGGTAAAATACAAAACATGATCATTTCACCCCTTTGTAAGCTTACAGCTTCACGGCATGAAGCGCATTCACATGGTCGTGCAGCCATCTCTACCGTCCAGCTGTAGAACTTTCCACCTCCCCAAACTAAGACCCTGTCCCCAGGAAGCACCGGCTTCCTGCTCCACCCCTGGCTCCCACCGCCTGTCTCTGTGGACAGGATGCCTCTAGGGACCCCCCAAGGTGGGATCTGCAGGATGTGTCCTGCCTGGGGTGGCATCCTGTCTTCCAGGCCCTCCTTCCGCCGCACAGGCTGCAGACCCTGCCCTCCTGGTCTGTCTGCCCAGCTCACCTTCTCCACCTGCTTCTGCAGGTTGCGCACACCACTCTCCCGGCAGTACTGCTTGATGAGGAGGGTCAGCACGTCTGATGACAGCTTGGCTTTGCTCTCATCCAAGCCACACAGGGCACGGGCCTGAGGCACCAGGTACCGCTGGCAGGGAGGAGAATGCTGCCATTGGGACCCCAGGGCCTCTTCCATGGCTCCCACTTACCATCACACCTTCCCAAGACTGGCTGGCTAAGACCATGGAGGTGGGCCCAGCACCTGCCTGCAGGGAGCTCGACTCAGCCCCCAGGGTGGGGGTGAGCCAGGGGAAGGCTGCCCCAGGAGGTGACATCAAAGCTGAGACCCAAGGGTAAGGAACCAGCAAGGCAAGGAGGGAGGCAGGGGGTCTGGGCAGAGAGCACGGCAGGTGCCAGGATGCCCCATAGTGAGTGCACACGTGCCCAGCCTGCCTCTTCCAGAAGCTCCCAGGCCTCTGCTCCTGCTGCATCGTCTGCCCAGATTCCATTCCTGCCCTTCCTGAGACACCCCCCCTCCAGGAAGGTCTCCCCTGATCCCTGGGCTCAGCCCATTCCCACTGAGGATCCGAGTCAGGGTAAGTGGCTGCCACCCCGGGCAGACAAGAATGGGAAGGTCACTAGAGGCTCCAAGGTCACACCCACAGTCCAGCCCAACTCCTGCCACACGGCAGTCAAGGGACACTCTAGGGACAGACAGTCCTGAGCACTAACTGGGGGTGGAGGGCACCTGAGACACGAAGGGCACGACCATGCACGCCAGTACGTGGGGTGGCTGACATGGCCTGGCCCTGAAGCCTCTGGGAGTCCGTGTTCTTCTTGTCATCATTTTAAAGGTTTAAAAGTCCCCTGTCCAGGTCCCCAAGCCCGCCCCTCCTTGGCCAGGTGGGGAGGTCCCAGAACCCCTGTAACTACATCTACCTAGAGCTCACCTGGCTCCCCACCCAACCCAGGAGACAAGCCCTAAGGGCTGGGACCCAGCACCCGAGCTCAGGGAGAAAGTGCTCAACCCTTTACAGAACAGAAACACTGGGTTAAAACACTTTCCCTTTCCTCTGGACGGAATCTGCTCTGCTCTGCTTAGCATCCTTCAGGGTAGAAATCCAGCCCCCAGCCTAGGGAGATCACGGATGTCTAGGAAACGCAGAATCCCGGGTGAGCCTCAGCCTAGGACACGTGTTATGCGGTCACAGAACTCAGGCACCCACGGCTGGTGGGAAAATGGGGGCAGGTGTACCTGCACTGAACCCGGCCACCCAGCCCCAGGGCCACCCCAGCGACAGGTGTGCTGCAGGATGGGGGTGACGTGCTGATGGGGCAGGTGATGATCAGGGCTGAGCACACAGTCCCCAGCAGTGCACAGGTAGGCCTGAACCCTGAAAGCCCAGGAGAGACTGTTCTCTCTGTCACGTTTGGGGGCAGTCTCTCCCTTGTTCCTGTTCTGGGCCCCGGGAGAATGGGGTAGCAGAAATCTGTACCAGGTGGGACTTTGACCCCAGGTCCTGACACCAGAGCCCTGAGACCCTGGATTTCTCTGAGAGGCAGAGTGAGCGGGGCGGCTGCTGGTAGCTACGGCCCCTCCCCACCACACCTGAGCCTGCGCAGTGAGGCAGCTCCTGGAGCAGGGCTTCGATGGTCAAAGGGATGGAATCTTCAGCCTCAGCCCTGACCCCCAGGGAGAGAGGAGGGCTGGAGGGGGAGCCAGTCACCAGTGCCTAGAGTTTACTCAACAATGCACATGGAATGAAGCCTCTATAAACATCGTAGGCCATGGAGCTGGGAGAAAGCGGAGGTGCTGGGAGGTGCTGGGTGGCGCACCCAGGGAGCGCACAGAAGCCCCTGCCCCCTTGCTGGGCTTGATGCAGCTTTTTCAGCTGTTCCCTAGTTGTAGCCTTCATGATAAACTAGTAACTACATGACCTAAGTTCCAGGAGCTGTTACAGTAAGCCATCAAACCCCAAGAGCAGGTTGTGGGAAAGCCCCACCCACAGCCAGCAGGGCAGAGGAAAGGAAGCCCCGGGATGCGCAACTGGCATCTGAGGCAGGGGCAGCCGGTGGTCCTGAGCAGTCCGCCTGCGGGGTCTGACGCCAACTCCAGGCAGAACCGGACTCTGAGCTCCTGGACACCCAGGCAGAGAGGTGGGCGGGGTGGGACACCTGCGCTGGTGTCAGAGCTGTGCTGGTACATGGTTCACAGCAGGCCTCACCTCTGCTCTTGGTGATGCTCAGGCTACAGAAGTGGGCAGAGCCTGGCCATCCCCTCTCCGAGCAGGGCCACTGTGGACTGTCCCCCCCCAAACCCCAGCTCTGCTTAGGAGCCTGGGCACGTGGGGGTGCTCAAACATGCCTCCAGCCCCCACTGCTAGGGGTACCCTCTTCTGTCTAGAGCTGGGGTGAGGGTCCTGCCCTCACCTCTGCGATGGCGAGCTTCTCCTGGGCCACATAGCCAGACACGTTGATCATCTCCATCCGGTCCCTCAGTGGCTCTGGGATGGTCTCGGTGACATTGGCCGTGCAGATGAACAGCACCTGGGGAAGGCGGCAGGGAGGTATGGATGCCTGGCCACCCTGCCCCTCCCCACTGGGCCCAGCTCCCCGGCAGGACACACACCTTGGACAAGTCCACAGGCACGTCCAGGTAATGATCCAGAAAGTTGGCGTTCTGCTCGGGGTCCAGCAGCTCGAGCAGTGCCGACGAGGGGTCCCCCTGGTAGCCTCGGCCAATCTTGTCCACCTGAAGGGGCAGCAGAAGGCAGGTAGTTTGGGTACCTTGCCCGCTCCTCGCGTCTGCCTGCCAGACACTCCTGGTGGGAGGTGGCTGGGTGGGACCAGATTTCACCAGCACCAGGGTGGTGGGGTGCGGGGATGGGAAGGGGGACCAGGCAAGCCCTGAGTGAGGGGTGCAAGGGCACACAGGGGATCTGCTGAGGCAGGAGAGACGCTGCAGTGAGGCCACCCAGTGACTGGGGACAATCAAAATGGCAGGGAACACAGGTCTGATCTTGGATACATAATCTGCCAAAGCTCTGACCTAGGAAGGCCCAAGGGACCGTGTCTGACCTTGGGGAAGGATGCTAGGGACAGAGCCGTGCTGCCTTGTCAGCTCCGAGGCCGGCCCCACGCCCAGCCCTCCGTCCATGCGCACCTCATCTATCAGGATCAAGGGGTTCTCCGTCTTGGTCTTCTTCAGGCACTGGATGATCTTTCCTGGCATAGCACCCACATATGTCCGCCTGGGGGGGGGCAGAGCACAGCAGGAGCGGCAGCTCCTCACCTGTCTGCGGCTGGCCATGCCAGCACCCCAGCACCCACAGGCCCAGCTCGCAGGCAGCACCAGGACCCCAGGGAATCCACGCACACCCTCCAGGGCTGCCAAGGGGTGGCAATGGCGAGACGCACACAGAGCGGCCCTGGTGCAGGCGGCACAGATGCTGGTAGCTGCCGACTGTGCGAGTCCGCGGGGCACCATTACCCCGGTGGCCTGTGCTCTCCGACAATGGGAATGTGGGCATTGTCCCCCCGCTCAGACTCGGGGCAGGGGAGCAGATGCAGAACCAGGTCTCACTCAGACCTGTCCCCCGAGCCAGCACCTCCTACCCAGACGGTGAAGCCCAGCCCGCACTGCCCAACCTAACAGAACAAGGAAACTCAGGAGCAGCCCGGGGCTGGCAGCAGAAATGCTCCCCCCAACCAGGTCCTCCCAGGCACAGTGTGGCCTACCAGGCCTTGGGGCCACTGGGCCCAGGGCCTGGACCCGGCTGGCACTTGCTGGAGTGTTTCTTGATGACCCTGTTCTACTGTCCCAGCTCAGCTGCGGGTGTCTAGCACTCACAGAGCATAAAGCAGACACCAGTGCTGTGCCCCTGAGCTAAGGCCCAGCGGGGTGGACAGACAGACAGTATGTCAAATGGGGGAGAAAATTATAAGATAAACTTTATATGCTATAAAAATAAGGATGGGGGATTTAAAATGCCATTTCCGGGGCAATAAGTGGGAGGACAGGGAATGTCTTGGGGAGAGGCCCTGAGCAAAACAAGTGAAGAGGCAACCGTGTGGGTATGCAAAGGAAGAGGGTTTTCTGAGTCAGGGGAACAGCCTATGCAAAGGTCCTGGGGCAGGGGCAGGACCAGGCCTGGTGTGCTGGAAGCCCATATGGCTGGAGCAGAGGGAGTAACGAGGAGAGAAAAGGGGAAGGAGTAAAAAGGGTGGAGTATGCCAGGCCTTGCAGGCCTCAGTGTGGATCTGGGCTTTTACCCCAAGGAAGGAGGGAGCCCTGAGGGCTGTGGGCAGAGGAGGGTTTCACTGTTACCAACAGGGTAAGAGCAGGAAGTTCCCTGTTCTTATCCTTGTCGGGGAGCCCAGCGCAACATCAGCACAGAACACCTGCCCCTGCCCTCCTGGGCCCCTCTTCCTTGAGGACAGCCTCCAAAGTCACAGACGTGTACTTGTTAACAAACTCACCCAATGCCTCTTCTTGGCCTGGATGAGTGGGGTTTGGCCACACTCTTGGGCATTCTCTGAGCCAGGGGCCCGGAGGTCGCTAGAACCTGCCTCTGCTTTCCCCGCCTTCATCCTCTAGCCGGGAGCCAAGAACCCACACGCCTGTCCTGCCCCGCTGCCCTCTGAGCAGGCCCCACACCGCCTGGGTGCCTGGCACCACTCCAGCCTGGAGGCTCCTCACCCGACACCATGGAAGCCTCGTCCACCTCTGGCCCCATGGCCCTGCCACACTCCAGGTGCCGCCTCTGATCTGGAGCTCACAAGACACCTGCGTGCCTGTTACACTTGTGTCTCACCAACGCTACCCAAAGCAGCACCCCAAGCAGGGGCCGTGTGGCAAGAAGCCCCAAGAGAGCCCATTATGAATGCCCCAACGTCAGGGTGCCATACGCACAGCCAGGCGGTTTTCAGGCCCTGGACACAGGGCAGCAGCCTTTGCTTGGGCCTGGCGAGAGCGTGAAGAACCAGGAGAGCTGCTGAGGGCTTCAACGGCGCGCCACCCCGTTCTCAGTGGGGAGACCGCCTTGGCCCGGAACCCTGGCCACAGCGCTGGGGGAGCTGAGCTGGGGAGATGGGAATTAAAGTAGTGGAGACCATCCGCCAATGGCCTGGCGAAGAAATGTTCCTGCTGGTTGAAAGGCCAAGGTTCTGAGCCAACGTTTGAGTGCTAGATGCAGTCGGGCCTGGAGTCCGTGGATACCGGGGCTTGTCAGTCACGAACCCCAGAGTGAGCACAGATCACCGCGCACTGGGGACACCCCTCTAATGAGCATAGAACGGAGCCGGAATGAAGCCTGACAGAAGGTGGGTGAACCACGGGGCGAGACAGGCCAAGCCTACCTGTGCCCTTTGATCTCAGCCACATCAGTCATGCCCCCGACGCTGAAGCGGAAGTACTCTCGGTTCAGGGCACGGGCAATGGAGCGGGCAATGCTGGTCTTGCCCACACCAGGGGGACCGTAGAAGCAGAGGATCTTGCCCTGGGTGGAGCCTCGGAGCTGGCTGACAGCGATGAACTCCTGCGGACCGAGGTGGGTTCCCATGAGACACGCGCCACCCTTTCTGTGGGGCCAGGGCCCGGCCTGATGCAAGGCTCGCCACTGGCACGCTGCCTTTCAGGTTTCTGGGGGCATGGAAGGGACAAGGTATATCCCAGAGGGCCTGCGCTGACTAGAAGGGTCACTGGCACCAAGAAGGGCAGTGGCCGACTGTGGGTGACCATGACCCCAAGCTGTGGTAACCCCTTCCTCCCACGTGCTGGGCCGTATCGATAATCCTTGGAAACCTGAGGCCCCCGGAGAAGGCAGGTTGGCCCAGGCTGCCCTTGCCACCACCCCTGAGCTGCTCCAATGCCAGTCCCCCCACCGGATACCCTTCCCCTCTCCTTCCTCAGCCTCTGCTGATCCCCACAGCCCTGTCTCAGCCAAGGCCCTCCCCTAAACCACACCCTAAACCAGAAATTCCCCAAGGGGCTCCTCTAGGAACCCCCCAGTATGGGGGAAGCCTGGGTGCCAGGCTCTGGGGCACCCACCACCTGTGCCCAAATCCAAATGACAAACCTTGCCTCTCTCTGCCCACCTTGGGAGCATGGAACAAGTGACCAGAGGAGGCTTAGAGCAGCCTGTGCCCAAGGACCTACAGGAAGGGTGCAGGGAGCCTCAATGGGATGGCGGCGGGGGGGGGGTGGGGGGAGGCCTGGGGAGGCCTGGGACCCAGGGGAGGGGTGCAAGGGCCGCACCAGGATGCGCTTCTTGACATCCTCCATCCCATAGTGGTCCTCCTCCAGCACCGCCTGGGCCCGGGCCAGGTCCAGGTTCTCGTTGCTGTACTTGCCCCACGGGATGGACGTCAGCCAGTCCAGGTAGTTACGCGTGACACTGCCACAGGACAGACAGGAGCCAGTGAGTGGGGCCCAGCCTGCTGCCCAGTGCTGCTGTTACAAACTCACGTTGCCGACACCCACTGAGCCTGAAGCACGAACCACATCGCGGCTGGAGGAGCTGGGAACTGCCTCGATCAGCCATCTGGGTAAAGGCCACACTGTGGGAACTGGCACAGCTCCCAGCACAGGTGTTCAGCCTATTTCCAGGATCAGATGTGGTGAACACAGGAACTGCTCAAATCCTATACCACGGGGGTGGCAGGGGTGCAGACGGGAGATGACCTCCCCAGGGCACATGCGAAACCAGCCTGGCTGGTGACAGGTCAGCACTGCCCCAAGCGACCCCAGAGAGGGAGCCGCACACTCGCTGGGCAAGTATGGGCCCCCAGGAAGACGTGTTGACTTCCAGGCTCTCAAAGCCACGCAAAGAAGGCAGGGCAGGCATCCCGGCTGGAAGCACTGCTTAAAGCCAGACATCCCTGGGTTCAAATCCCTGTCCCAGCTTGGAGACCCTGGTCCCTGACTTGACTTCTCTGAACCCTCCACACCGAGGCAATGGGTGACACACACACTCCCTGGGAAATGGGTGACAAAGAAAAATGTGTTCTGCACAGGGGCGCCCAGAGAGGACCGTCCCAGGCCAGGTGCTTCTCAGGGCCCCAGTGTGACCAGAGTGGCCAGGAGACCCAGCCTCCCAGACCCCGCTAGGCTTGGCTGAGGCCGGGCACGAGAGAGAGGGGGGCCACCCGGCACAGCCTCCAGGGTGCTTACTTGAACTCTGATGAGTGGTTGTCCAGCAGCCCCAGCTTGCTCAGCTCCTCGTCCACCACGTCCATGACATGCTTGGGGACCACAAGCTCTTTGAGCCGCTCACGGAACTTCTCCTCAATGGCGTCCTTGTCGTCCTTTTCTAGGCCCAACTCCTTCTTGATGATTTTCAGCTGCTCCTGCAGGAGGTACTTGCGATGCGTCTGCTTGATCTTCTCCTCCACCTGTAGGGTCATGAGGCCATGGTCACACAGGGTCACAGGGGGTCACACAGGGAGTGGCCTCCTGCAGACATAGGGGGAGGAGAGACCGTGTGGCCACCTCCAGCTCCCTCCCCTCTGACCCTGGTTCCCCAAGCAGTGGGGCCTGGAAACAAACCATGCAGAGTTCCAGGTGAGGAGGGGATTCGCTCTTGGTCCTGACCTCAGCCAGGTGAAGCTCGCCTGACACCAGTGTGCCTCCCATGGGCACGGAGCTCCCCTGGACTGACAAGGCCGCAGGCAAGGGCTCAGAGGCCAGCCAAGACCATTGCCGCCTACACCCCCACTCTTGCGTCCCGTCCGGGGTGCATTAAGAAAGAAGTACCTTGTGCTGGGGCCCCTGCAGGGCTCAGTCACTGCAGCATGCGACTCCTGATCTTGGCGTTATGAGTCAGAGCCCCACATTGTGAGGAGACATAACATAAATACTAAAAATGAGGAGCAGTGTGCCTGGCTGGCTCAATCAGTTAAGTATCTGCCTTCAGCTCAGGTCATGATCCCAGGATCCTGGGATCAAGCCCCACGTTGGGCTCCCCATTCAGCAAGGAGTCTGCTTGTCCCCTTCCCTTTGTCTTCCCCACCTAGTGCTATTTCTTAAGTTAAAAAAAAGAGTTGCCTTGAGCTAATAACTAAGCATTAAATATTTTCCAGTTAAAAATGTAATGTGAAACTTCTTTTTAAAATAAAGCTAAATGGGGGATCCCTGGGTGGCTCAGCGATTTAGCGCCTGCCTTTGGCCCAGGGTGCGATCCTGGAGTCCCGGGATCGAGTCCCGCGTGGGGCTCCCGGCATGGAGCCTGCTTCTCCCTCTGCCTGTGTCTCTGCCTCTCTCACTCTCTCTCTCTCTCTCTCATAAATAAATAAAAATAAATCTTAAAAAAAAATAAAGTAAAATAAAATAAAGCTAAATGGACACCTGGGTGGCTCAGTGGTTGAGCATCTGCCTTTGGCTCAGGGAGTGATCCCGGGATCCAGGATCGAGTCTCACATTGGGCTCCCTGCATGGAGCCTGCTTCTCCCTCGGCCTATGTCTCTGCCTCTCTCTGTGTCTCTCACAAATAAATAAATAAAATCTTAAAATAAAATAAAGCTAAATGGAAAAACTGAGTAAATTTGAAAAACATGACTGGTAATCGACTGACAATCCAGGTAGCCCATGGCTTTGCCCACAATCAGGAAGGCAGACCACAAAGAGGAGTCTTTTCAACCCTATAGGGCTGGTTCACAACGTGCAGCATTTCCCCAGGACGCCGAAGGCAGAGCAAGCTCTGCCCCAATGGAGGCCATCCCCAGACCGTGGGCTCTGGGCTCAGCGCTGGGACCAGCTCTAAGTGTTGTGGTGCAGAGCTTCCCAGCCCCAAATGAGAGTGACACCTGCAAGCCACCCTCCCTACAGAGGCGTATCCTCAGCCCAGGCTCACCTCACGCCCCAGGCGCTGCTGCAGCTTGCTCAGCTCAAACTCCTTCTTGAGGAGGGAGAGGGCCTTATACAGCCGCTTGGGAATCTGCCAAGAAAGGGAAGATGCGAACGGTCAGTCAGAAGTCGGCATCTCTCGGTGTCGGGGAGCACAAACAGGGCAGATCGACCTGGCCATGCGTCACCACTGGAGGCACGCCACCGCCTCTGACCAGCAAGCCCAGTTCTACAAACACCTCCCACAGATAAACTCCTGGACGTCTGCAAGCCATAGTCGAGGACATTCTGAGTGGTGGTGTTTATAACAGCAAAAGGCTGCTCCCAAGCCAAATACACCACCCATTAACCAAAAGTCACCTCCTGGAGGAATGCCATGCAGCCTCGACAGAGAACAGGGAGCTATGCGCGGCCTGACGGGCCAGGGCTAATGTGAAGTGAAATCACAAAAAGGAGTGGCGGACAAGCAGCCAGGCTGGGAGGCTGCCCGCCACGCAGATCAGCACCGGGGCTGGGGCACACTCACATTGGTTTCCTCCAGGACGTCCTGCAGCTCGTGGGACTCGGCTCCGGTCAGGGCAGCGCCCATGTCACTCAAGTAGATGGGGTTGTCCACCACCCTCTGGCCCGCCTGCATCATTTGCAGCACAGACTCCCTGGAAGGGACAGAGCGATGCTGCCAGAGGCGCAGGGGTGCTGCAGCAGCAGGGGCTGGGCACCGGCAGGAGCACTGGCTTATGTCTTTCCCCAGCAGTGAGGGTCCAGGCCCTGGGATGCCCGCAGAGAGCCAGGTGCAGGGCCAGTGGGGACACCCATCCTAGAGCCACAAAACTAACGACCCCAGGGCCACACACAAACCCCCTCCAGTGCCCCCCTCTGTGAGATTCCCTCCTTCCACCCCAGCTGATGACAAAAAGGCTTCCGGCCAAACCCAAGCCCATGTTAGTATGAACTGGGCAAAGAACCTGCACTGGGCAAGCTATGTCCCTCCAACCTCCCACCACAGGGCCCCTCTGCCACAACAGAAACAGGGTCTACTCACAGGGCTGGGCCCTGGACCCTGGATATCTGCCCCGGCAAGGTTTTCCATCAGGATGACGCTATGAGAAAGCCTCCCACCAACCCAGTTGCAGAAAGAGGCAGACAGACCCCAGCCTGGCCTCACAGAGGGTGGACCACACACTGGGACTGGGGTGTGGCGCCAGGGACCAACCTGTAGAGCGGGTTCAAGGCAATGATGTCACGGATGGTCTTCACGATCTCAGCGGTCAGGGCCTGGCAAACAAGGAGGATGCTGTCAGTCCCTGGGGCCTGAGGAGCCCCTCTGGCCTGGTGTCAGACGCCCAGGAGCACAGGTCAAATCCACCAGTCATGGGGACTCAGGATCAAGACAGTAAAAACGAAAACCAACACCTACCTCCCTATACCACTCTGAAACTTGACCTCAGAATGAGCCATTTCCAGGACAAGGGGGGTACAGGGGGCTCCTTTATTTCAAACATGTGTCTCACAACCGACACTGTCTCAACCTCAGCACACCCTGGTTTGAATTCTCCTCTGGGGATAGGCCTACGAGTCAGCAGGCTTTCAGCCTGTCCCCTTCCAGAACCTCAGGCCCAGGCTCCCTGAGGAGTGGAGGACCCCCTCTGCTGTAGCTACCATGGGTATCATGGCCACAGCAAGGACAGTAATGCTGGTGGGACCACGGAGAGTTTATGGCATAACCACCGGAACCTCATGATTTCCAGAAGGCAGCTCCCCGCATACCACACCCCAGTGAGGGCACCGGTGGGCAGAGAAAGCAACTGCCATGCATTCCTTCACCGCAAGCACCCAGCCTCTGGTTAGCGGGTTCATCCCTGAAATGACAGGGCTGATCTTCCAGAAGGAATCTGTAGAGACCCCATGGTGCTTGCACAGACCAGCCTGAGCATACAGCCTCCTCAAGTCTCCCTACTCTTTTCCCTGCACCATTTATGAATTTCACTGGTCTTTCTCCCACTACGTGATCCTCACAGGAAACTCTAAAGCTCTGCTGCCCCATCCAGCAGCCATTGGCAGCTATGCACAAATAAATTAGAACCGTGACAAAATCAAATATTTTGTTCCTCAGTTGTAGCAGCCAGAGATCGAGTGCTTGATAACCGGCGGGGCTAATGGTGCAGAACCAGAGAACATTTCCACCAGCGCAGCAGTCCTCCTGGACAGCGTAGTCCCATGGGTGTGGCTGCTGGCCTGGGCCCGTGGCAAATGCAGCCAAGCCCCTCCCAGCGCCCGGGGCAGATGTTATAACAGACTGCAGGACTCCTGCCCACCAAGCTCAGAAGCCCCAGAACTCCGTTCAGCACAGCGCCACAGGATCGGATCGAGCTGCAGCCACTCACTGGCCTCAGGAAGGCCTACAATGCCGGTCGGTGCTCAAGCAAGGAGCTTTCCATCACCTTTGCCTGACTTCACCCCTACCCATTGGAAGCAGGGCCCCTGCCTCTAACTTACACTAGGAGAATGGGCAAAGGGCATCTCCCACCACCTTGACAGGTGGCTCGCAAGCTGTGAAGGCGGCAGGCAAGCCTGCATCTGGGGTCCAGGCGGCCAGAAGGCTTTGTGGCCTCGATGCCACTGGTAATGGTGAGCAGGCCCTGCTCCCATCCTCCCCGGGCTGGAGGGGAAGGAGCCAGCAAGGAAAGAAGGCAGGGGGCTCCTGTGCAGTGGCCACAGGCTGGGGCTGGACCCAGGTTCAAACCCTGCCTCCTTCACAGGAGCTAAGGGGCCCAGCACGTTTCCTTGGCCTTCTGGATGCCCGTTTCTTCCTAGGACTTTTGGGGTGAAAGCACATTTTGCATTCCACAAGAACCTGACAGCCATAACAGGCTAGAGCTTCTGTGAACCCGTACCCGTACCCAGGGAGCTCCCTGGGCAGCTGCAGAGACTTACTTTCACTTCTTCCGTGACCTGGAAGTCCTCATGGACAACATTCTCAACTTCCACCATGAGCACCTCGCCGGGGGACCCCGAAGCAGGCTCCACCACCACTTCCATCGGGTGCCCAGCACCCAGGTCCTCCTCCACCTCCTTCTTGCCCCGCTTCGTCTTCCTGCGGGGCTTCTGCTTGTTTTCGGCTTCGGCCTCCTCCAGCTCCACCTCCAGCTGCCTGCTGATGTGAATCCTGAAGGCAGAAACACAGAGGTGAAGCTGCCAGGGCTTCTGGTGCTGATGACAAAGGGTCTCGCTAGGCACCGGGGCCACAGGTCTGGGAACTGGAGACCGAGCTGCTGCTCAGGACCCCATGACTAGCACATTCTCCCCCAGCACTGTTGGCCTCCAGCTGACCCAGCCATTCCATGTTCCAAGCCAACACCCCACTGTCCCCCAGAAACATCTGAAGTGTGATGGGTAAGTCAGTAGTAACCAGCTCTGGGGCCCATCACAAGCTGCGGGCTCAACCAAGCACAGCCTGACTTGAGGACTCCATCTGTCCCTCCCTCAGCCTCGGGCTCACCAGACTGTAGCTCCTTTGTGTTGTTCAGGCCTCAAATGAAGGGCACCTCCACAAAGAGGCCCTCTCTGACCACTCCTCTCAGACCTCTGATGTGAGGTCCTGCCCCCATCTATGCCTACTCATCACCCTGTCCATCCTGGCTTCCCCCCAAAGCTCCCACCACCGTCAGAATTCAGCTTGTGACCTGTTTTGAGGCTTATGTCCTCCCCTCCTTGGGGTGGGGTGCGGGCCCCTGGCCTGTTTCTCTGCCCTTACCCAAGTACCCAGCAGACACAAGGGGCCAAGTGATTGCAAACATGCCATATCACCTGGCTCCCGCCCCACAGGGTAACGGCCTGCCACCCTCCCCAGAGGGACTAGGACCCAGTGCCTGGCCATGACAAGCAAGCTGCACAGAAAAAGTAGGCCTGGCATCTGGAAGCCAGAACTCCTTCCATAAAGCACCTCGGAGGCTAGACCAACACTTGGTAGCCACTGATGTTTTCATTCTTTGGGCTGCACCTTCCAGTCCCTCAAGCCCATGAGGCACCCCCAGGAGGCAGAGCAGCAGCATCTTTCCTACAAACAGCCTCTAATGCAAATAGAGGAAGATGGGTGTGGGGGATTCATGGAGTGGGAAGGCCCTGGGGTTTCAGAGAACCAATGCCCGGCCTACCCCATTTCCCCTGTGTTCTGGGGGTGCTGCCTGCTGATACCAGAATGGAGCTCCAGGAAGGGAAGGACAGAGAACTCTAGCCTCAGTGAGTGCCAACGAGCGTGTCTGATGAGGGGCTATTCACAACATCTACTATGTTACGGCTCAGGACTCAGAAATGCTTCCCATGTGGATGTGACCGTGGCACTCTTGACAAGCACCCTGAGGACCAACATTTCTTGGAACACACATGAAAAGCTGGAGAGCTTCAACCCAGCTGTTCCTGCAAATTTTTCATAAGTGTGAAAGGATAAGTATTTCAACTGAGCTCACAGGCTGCATGGAGCCCTTTGGCGGAGTGGAGATAGAAACTACACAGACCAACAAGGAATGTGTCCAGTTGAGTGAAAAACTGCGGTGCCAAGCAGGATATCCAGCACGGTCTGCTGGCAGACACAGATAAGGGCACTTGGAACAGCTGACATCTAGACACACCTAAACTTGGGATATAAGGCAACCCACTATATTTGTGATTGCTTTTGTGAATAGCGTGCTTAAGAAGTACAACCGGTCACTGACCACCCATACTGCCACTCTAACAAGGACCCAGAGGTGGCCTGTCTCAGCCACCTCCAGCTTCGGGCTAGCCCCTGCAGTGACAAGGCAGGACAGCTGACCAAGAAGGATGGTCAGTACCAGAACCTGGGGACACTCAGGGGCTCTCCTCCTGCCCCATCCCACACACTCGGGGCCCCGCACCTTCTGTGTCCCATGACGATCATGCGCAGCTTGTCCCCAAGGTCTTGCATCTCGTGGATCTGGACAAACGTGCCCGTGTGGTAGACCTCATCCAGGCTCTCAACCACGTCAGACTCGTTGCTGAGGGACAGGGACACAAAGGCACATCATCACAGGCCCTGATTCTCAGTGGGATGTCTCAGGTGAAGGAGGAGGAGGAAGAGAAGAGAAACACCCCTGCCAACCTCCAATGAAAACCGAGGGCAACCTCCTTGCTCCCACAGGTGAGAAGCTCCTGGCTAAGTCAGCTGTAAGGACCTGATTGGACAGAATGGATTTCATCCGCGCCTCCCACTACAGAGCCTGCTCAGAATGTACCTTCCTGCTCAGACTGATTCCTCCCTGCAGTCAAGGTGGGTGTACCTGAAGCTGTACTATCTGCCTACCAAGCTCTGCTCTGAAGTGGTCTCCCAGGTGGGTCTAACATTGGAGGTTAATATCTGCCCCACCTCCCGCCCCCGCCACAACCTAAAAACACACGAAACTGAGCCAAGTCTTCAGCCCAGACTAAAAAAGCATGCTCAGTTCTTGGCCTGTGCTCAGCAGGTTTTGCTTGATTTCGGGTCGAAGGTCCAGGCTACTCTACGGGGCAGGACTTGTGGTGAGCTACACTCCAGGGCAACTTCAACGAAGGAGTGAAGGTAAAGTTACACTTACTTGTCATCTCTCTTCAGAAAGACGCCAGCATAGGGCTGGGCAAGACGGACTTTCCTTCTTAGCAGCTCAACCAACTTCTTATTTTTAACCTAGCATGACAAGGACCCCAAAGTGAAACACAAGGCAGGTTTTCTAGCTGACGTTTTGACAAGAGCTCTAACATTTTCTATTATGATGCTGGAGGATATGCTAACCTGATCCAGGACACTAATCAACACAGCCCAGGAAGCAAGCCCTCACTGGCCCCCGCCCCCAACAGATGTAGAGAATGTAGTGGGGCAGGTTGACAGGGCTGCATTCCTTGGTGGTTTCCCCCCTTCCGAAAGAAAACTCAAAGTAGTAGACCAAAGGTCAGAACCAAGAAATCTTTCGTAACAGCTAATTTCAAGAGCTGTTTCAGAGGTGAAATATCCTATTTGAAAATCTAGGCTATTCTAATTTATCAATGTCAGGACGACAACACAAATGTGCGTAATTCAACAGTGGCCCATCTCACAGGCTGGAAACTTGCTCCAACTTGCGTTGAAAGTATTTCCCAATCACATCTATACATCAAGGACTGAAAGCCCTGGGATGACAACTATTATCCTGATGTCATTTCAATGGCAGGGAGACAGCTAACATCTTCTAGGGAACCTGTGATGGGGGCAGGAGCACAGATGTACATAAGGCTCCACTGGTTTCCTTCCAGCAGGCATTCATTCCCACCCCAGGCCCTAATTACACTTCAGGGCCCTCAAACTTCAGCAAGCATTGGAATTAACCTGGAGGACTTGCTAACGTAGATGGCTGGGTTCCAGCCCTGGAATTTCCTGACAGAGGCGGTCTGGAGTGGGCCTGAGAATCTGCATTTCAAACGAGCTCCCAAGTGATGCTCCCAGGGTTCGGCACCACTTCTGAGAACCAGTGTTCTAACTCTTCCCTTAAGAGGGGCTCTTAACTTATGGTCCAGGTATTTCTGACCCCACAGACGTATCTTTCCCAGAGAAAAGGTCCAACACAGCCACCAGGAGTGCTATAAGACCACCAAAAATTAAGAGCTACTGATCTATACTGAGAGGCCACTCAAGGGGAGAAACTACTGGGGCAAATTAGCCGCAAGCAATGTCCACCACAGGATCCAGTCAAGAGAGCTTTGCTAACAGGTTCAGAAACCTTTACCCGGTGCCATGGAAGTTTCCCTAATTCCTCTCTGAGAACAGCTGACTGCTGCCATCCCTGCACTTGTCCCCTCTCTTTGGCAGGATTCCTTGTCATCATTTACGTGGTAACAACAGAAACAAAATGCGTACCGTGTGCCAGTCTCACGCTTTCCACAGTGATTCATTTCACTCTCCCAACTCTGGGTAGGCAGACAGAATTTGCTGGAGCAATAATCTCTCTGGGCACGGGGGACAAGAGGCACCTGCCACTTTGCAGGGCTGAGGGGACCTTGCCTGAGCACTCCTGACCCCAGAGGCTGGCTGGGGTCAAAGACAGGAAAAAGGCTCCAGGGCAAGCTTCTGAAACATCAAGAGCCACCACATAGGAAACAGCAGCAGCTTCCGATTGAGGTAGGAGGCTATATCCCTGACACAGGGGAACTCACCTCTCTGACCAGCTCTAAGAACTGACGTATGATTATGATGCCCATTTTGCTGATGAGAAAATGGAGGCCCAGAGGAACAGCTTTCTGAAGGTGAAGAAGCTATGTATGGGTGGTGGAGCCAAGATAGGAACCTACAGGCTCTCGGGCCTCTAAGTAACCACTACTCCAAACCAAGGAAGGCCCTTGGAAGGGTAGCCCAGACACATACAATCAGCAGGTGGGCAAGGAGACGGAAGGAAATCCTTCAGGCCTCAGATTTGTTTAGCAGAGACTAGAGTATGAGTGAGAGGCAGTGAATGCAGAGGCTGACTCATCATATGACCTTGCTCAGTTAACAGATAACCTTTCACCATGGCCTCTCATTTCCACATCATTAAAAAGAAAAAGAAAAAAAAAAAAAAAGGACATGCAGGGAAGAAGGCAGGCATTTGGGTCTTTCCTACTCTAAAAACTCAAGTTTGGGCAGCCTGGGTGGCTCAGCGGTTGGGCATCTGCCTTCAGCTCAGGGCCCGACCCTGGAGACCCGGGATCGAGTCCCACATCGGGCTCCCTGCATGGAGCCTGCTTCTCCCTCTGCCTATGTCTCTGCCGCTCTCTGTCTCTCATTAATAAATAAATAAAGTCTCAAAAAAGAAAAAAAAAAAAAACCCTCAAGTTCCTTGCACTCATGTTGCTCACGTTGCTTTCTATTACATCACCCGGGTCCATCTCTCCACCCCTTGGCTCTTAGTCTGAAACGATCTTGCTTCCTGTCTCTTCCACCAACATACAAGTTTCTTAGGCACAGGGAGTGCATGTGACTTATTTGCTGCTAAATCAATCCCCAGTGCCTGCTACATATGTGGCAGGAGGTCAAGAACACTCTGAATAGACCACGGTTGCAGCCCTCTGAGAACATCCTTTCCCCCCTACCTTCCTCCTAAGTCTGCTGTACTCTAGTTTCTGACTCTATTATCCCTATAGTAGTCACGGCCTTCCAACGCATAACTGACTTACTAATCTTGCTCACGGCTTCTCATAACCTGCTGGGATGTAAGCTCCAAAGGCAGGAATTTTTATCAGTCTTGTTCGCTATTGCTGTGTCCCTAAGAACTGTACCTGGCACCTGGTAAGCAGTCAAGAAATGTTTAGGGAAGGAATGCATCCTGATTCCAAACGGGCTCGCCATCAGACTGCAGACCGCCCCGGGTGACAGTGTTATGAAACATCTACCAAAACCCACATAAAAAGTAACTGGGGGCAGCCCCGGTGGCTCAGCGGTTTAGCCCCGCCTTCGGCCCAGGGCGCGATCCTGGAGACCCGGGATCAAGTCCCACGTCAGGCTCCCGGTGCATGAAGCCTGCTTCTCCCTCTGCCTGTGTCTCTGCCTCTCTGTGTGTGTGTGTCTCTATGAATGAATAAATAAAATCTTAAAAAAAAAAAAAAAAGTAACTGGGCCTCAAGACCGTTATGGTCCTTCCCAGCATCGGAGAGGTCTATGACCAGGACTCTAACTGGGCAGTCCGAAGCTCACTGGGTTCAACAGGGATCTGAAAGGGGGAGGGATCCGGCTCCAGTGCACCGAATTAGTGAGAAGACAGGAACTCGAAATCCAACTTTTAAGAAGCTTCATGCCTGGAAAACGTCGTGACACGAGAGCGCTCAAGGATCCCTCGGTCCAACCCGCTGCCTGCAGAGCCGGGGAAACTGGCGGCCGCGGCGGGGGCGCGCATTACCTCGATGATCTTGATGAAGCGCGGAAACACCGGGTTGCGGGTGACGGCGATGAGCGGCAGGTGCGGGAATACGTCCGGAATAGTCATAGGCGTCAGCGCCGTTATGATGGGGCCCTCCCCGCCCCCCGCGCTGCCCCCCGCGCCCGCGGACCCATCCTCCGCGCCGCCCTCGGAGGCATCCTCGCCGCTGGAGAACGCACCACTGCCGCCGCGGCTGTTCGCCTCCCAAAGTCCCCGCCACTGGCCCGCGGCAACCGGGCCTCGGCCCCACAGCGCCCAGGGAGGGGAGGCGTCGCAGGCCCGCCGGCCGCGGGGCAACCACGCTTCGGCGGCAGTCGGAACCCGCCCCCAGGCAGCGGCCAGCAGCGGCCGCCGCAGCGCCCAACACCGCGCAGCACCCCACAGCCGCACGTAGCCTGTGCCCGCCGCCATGGCCCGGCCATCCTGGCGACGCACAGGACTTGCGTCACTTCCCCTCGCCGGGCTGGTGCGCACGTGAGGCCCCGCGCGTACCCCGGGGCCCGCGGGGGGCGTGACCCGGAACGGAACGCGGCGGGGGTGGGGCTTACAGGAGCGTGGGGGCGGGGCCGGAAGCGCCTCTGGCTCACGTGGAGGGCTGTGCGCGGGCTCCAGGGCTCCTGGAAAGCGAACCGCTGGTGCTGCGAGCGCAGTTGCGAGGACGCATAAGCATCCCGGTGCGTGCACTTGGGCTTAGGCGCGCGGGCGACGTGCGCTCACGCTCCCGGTTGGTTGAGCAGCGTTTCCCGGGAGACCCTGTGCACATGCCCAACCTAGCCCGTCCACGGGTGGCCGTGTGCGCCAGTCGGAGGCCTGCTGGAGGGTTCGCGAGACGGTGAACGCAACGCATGCTCCGAATGGAGAGAGCGCGAGCGTCACCGCGCGCACAGTCAGGCGCTCGAGGAGCGGGGTCCCCAGGAGACTAGGTGCGCATGCGCAGATGCCAGGCCTCCCGCGGGCGGGCCACGTGCTCAGGTTCCAGTCTGCGCATGCTCAGACGGTGAGGCGGCGCCCAGCGGCGGTTGAAGCGCTTGGGTGGCGTTGGTTCTTCGGACAAGATGCTGGTGTTGATGCTGGTGGCGATGCTGGTGGCGGCGACGACCCTGCAGCCCTGCTTGCTGGCCAGCGCTCGGCAGCTGTGCCGGTGGGGCTGCCTCCCCGGGGAGGGGGGCTGCCCGGGGTCGGGGAGCGGGCGCCGGCCCGACCGTGAGCTGAGCCTCCGCAGCCTCGTTAAGGCTTCTTAGCTTCTTGTTGGGGAAGTCGCACTCGGTGTTTCCCGTTCTTTCACCCCAACTGCTCCAGCCCATCGCCAGGTCCCCCATTGCCGTTCAGAGCTTGGCCCCGATTCCCGCCCTCGGAGCCTCGTGCGCCGCCGCCACCCTAGCCGAGGGCTCTTCGACCCACTCCTGCAGCCGGAGGGATCGTGCGTAAACGAATCCGATGGGACATGCCCCGGCCCTGTTTGTGTGGCGCCAGGGATAAAACCCAAGCTCCTGGTGCAGCCTGCATTTCCCCACACGGTCTGGCACTCAGGACACTCTGGGGTGGGGCCTTCCTGTGCCCTTGAGAGGTTGAGCAGCATCCCTGGCCTCCAGTCGCTATAGATGCCAGTAGTCCTTCCTCCCCCAGGCTTGAAAATCCATCAGAAATGTCTCTAGTTAGGCACTGCCAACTGCCCCTTGGAAATTTGAGAAGCACGGATCTGGCACCTGCCCACCCCTGAGTCAATGCTCCAGTCACCCCATCCCTTGAACAAGCCCAACTCCGGCCAGCCTTGGGGACAGGGGAGACGGCGCTTGCTACACCCTCTGCCTGGCACACTTTGCTTCCAGATTTCTCCATGGCTGGTTCCCGATCCTGGTTTAAGTCATTCTGATCTTGACTTAAATAGCACATTTCTTTATTTAAAGGGCTCCAATCCCCATAATGGCTTTTTCCTGTCACTGACTTCTGTTACTGTTTTGACACCCCCCCCCTTTTTTTGTCTAGTGCTGTCAGTAGATTAGCTACACGAGGATGTGGAGTATTTATCTCTGTGTACAGAACATTTTGAATCTCAGTAAATATTAGTGAATACTGTATAATAGGTGCCAAGGGGGGGTAAACAGATAAATGCTAACAGGGTTTATCCCTCGGGGAACTGCTGCCTGGAGTAAGCTGTCATACTCAGCAGGGCCCCTGTTTGCCAATGAAATAGTATATGTGCACTTGGGGTGCATGGCCTAATTTGATCTTTACAACAGTTCTGTGATTCCTTAACCGTATCTTATAGATGTGAAAACAGACCCAGTGGAATTACTCACTGGCTTAAAGACCTAGCTAGTAAGCAAAAAGTTTTCCAGTAAGATTTACCAATGAGATTTGTTTCAAAGTTTGGAAATATTGGTGGTGATATCCAATTATCCCATATCCTCACATGGGTTCTCCAAGCATGGTGCTAGACCACCGCCAGCAGCAGCACCTGGGAATTTGCTAGACTTGCGATCCTCGGATCTACTGTATCAGAGACTTGGAGGTGGGGCCCAGCGATCAACAGTTTATCAAGCCTCCAGGTGCTTCTGACACATGTCAAGATGGAGAATCTCTGCTCTAAGCTATAAACTGTACCAACACTCTCTAGCCACCAATACCATCCATCTCCCTGTGCCTGGCCACAGCTAAAGAGAGAAAGAAAAATCCTTGGAGTAAGCGTTCCTAATCTGGGGTCTGCAAATGAGCCTTTATGAGCTCTCAGGAATTAAATCTCCATTTTTGCATATTTGCGTGTGTGTGAGAGGGAGAGGAAGGCCCACAGTGTCATCAGATTTTCCCGGGGCTCCCGTTACCCTAAAGCATCAAAACAGGTACTTGAGCATTAACCCAGGGGTACCCTGGTAGGAGTCATGTTGAATATTCAATAAAAAATGACAGATGGTCTCTCTCATCACTTACCTCTAGTACTCACATGGTGAGGACAGGAAAGGTGTTTCATGTCAGACAGCAAATTCAAGGGGTACGTGGCTCCATACCTCCCTCTCGCTCTTCGCTTTCGAAACTAACACTTGCCAGTATTTCTCAGGTGTCAGTTTTGTGTCAGGCATAGAACATTATCTAATCCCTACCATTGCACTTTGAAGCAGGCTTAATCTTTCCCACTTCACTAAAAAACTAATGGGAAGTGATCACATAACATGAAGGAAGCCAGGAGATGGAAGTGGGTTTAGAACGCAGCTCCCCTTTTCCAGCGTTCATTTGCTGCATTGTAGCTCTGGAGTAACATGAAGCACATGAGTTCCTTTGCTCACATGACATCCTGCAAGAGGGAACGTGTTTTTTTTTTTTCTTCCCCACTCCATGTGTGTCTAAAATGCAGGGAGGAATATTTCACCTTTTAAAATGTATTTCCGTTGACATGGCATTATTTCAGAAGTGATATCTGCATTTCTAAATCCCCTCCAAGCGCCTGGTCCCTAACATGTTAGCTTTACAATTCCTCGTCCTCTGGCGTCTCTTTCAAATAACTAATGATTTGCAAATAAGCAGTAACCTGTACAAGGAATGAATGTGATATCAATAATTATCTTGTGAATCTTCATTTTTAAATTTTGATGTAATTCTAGATACACAGCAAGTTGCAAATATAGCACAGAGGTGTCTCAGGTACCCTTCACCCAGCTTCTCCCACCCCTTTGACCTCTGATGCCACCAGAGTATACTAGGAAAACAGAAAAATCACATTACATTCCTCTTATCCACCTACCTCAATTTCATCTTTACATTTTCAGTATTATATGTTAGGAAATTGTCTTTCTCAGCTGTTCGTTATTATGGAAATTAAGATTTGTCTCTCTCTCTCTAGGACCAACTGTATTTTTCATCTATGACATCCCACTTGATTAAGCATCCTTGCAAGAAAAACATAGCCCTGTATCTAGGGTAAGTGACCATTTTATGTACTGTTACCTTCCCTTTTATTAAAGCATTATATTTGCCCTCATTCATTCAACAGACATTAAGGAAGGTGGCTCTGTCCTGGGTTGCTGCTTCTTGGCCTGTAGGGAGTTCATAGTCAAGGTGGGGGTCAAAGGAAGGGAAATGAAGAAACCTGCAAATAGAATCACGAGTGAATAGTATGGTACCACCTGTCACAGATCCTGGATATAATTAATCATCGTGGAAGTGGGGGGGGGCATTCAAAGGACTGGGAACACCATGCCCAGGGTGCACTTGGGATCATCACTGTGCAAGGGGTAGAACAACAGGTGTGCAAACCATACTGAAACGTTCACCCTTTAACCTAAGAGCAGTGGAGGGTTTGGGGCCACACAGTTTGTGTTCAGGAGGATTTCAAAAGCCCAGGCCAAAACAAAGCAAAACAACATGCTAAAACCTAAACAAGAACAACAAAAAACCAACCCCCCCCCCCAAAGAAAAAGCCTAAAGAGAAGGCAAGGCCATACAGAAGAGCAGGAGGGAGCTTAGCGGGACTCGTCAATCCTCCTGAGGTGTGGAGGATGGAGGTGAGCAAGCAGTTTACGATGGCTCTCAAATTTCTGGTGGAAGGAACGTGGGAGGGAGGGGGGCAAGAGATGGCAGCTTGGGATGGCTTGGTGCCTGCAAGACACCAAGGACACAGGAGGCCAGAGACAGGAACACAAGTTCGTCATCTGTATGTCAGTGGTGGTTCTGGCTGTGGGCAGTCACACAGGGATCACATGTTCAGCAGCCAGAGGTTCTGGTGAATCTTGATTTTTATACAGCAGGTGGGAGAAGAGAAAGAGAAATTGGAAAGCAGGAGACCTAGAAGCTAAGGAGAGCAGGAGCCTGGGGGAGGGATGTCACAGAAAAGGCAGGACACGTGGGTGGGGAAGCAGCCAACAAAGCAGTGGGGCAGATGGGAGAGAGAGCAGGGACACGGAGGTCCCAAGGCTTATGTCACTCTCTCCAGAAGCCAAGACATTCCAGTTCCTGCCACAATGTGGATGAACCTGGAGGATATTATGCTCATTTGAAATAAGCCAGACCCAGAAGGACACCTCCTATGTGACTCCAATCCCAGGAAGTCCCCAGAGGAGGCCCGTCCACAGAGACAAGAGAGGAGATGGTGGGAGCCGGGGGTGGGGCAGGGGGCAAAGGGTGAGTACTTCCTGGAGACAGGGTCTCTGTGTAGGGAGGTGGAAGGTTCTGGAGACAGTGGTGGGGGTGGGTGCATGACAGGTGTTTCATGTCACCAAATGGACACTTAAAAAAATGATTATAATGATGTATTTTATGTATTGTTTTTTCACAAATTGTGAAATACACATTTTATGTTGTGTAGTTTTATTGCAATTTTAAACATTTTTAATTAATTAAAATTAAATACAGTGAAAAATCCACACAAACTAACCATGTTTCAAGCACTCAGTGTAGCTAGCGGCAGCCACCTCGGACAGTTCAGAAGCAGAGTGTTTCCATCATCACACCTGCTTTAGAGCAGGGGTCACAGATGATGCCCTCCCCCCCACTGGGCCAAATTCAGCCTGCCACCTGATTTTGTATGGCTGCTGAGTTAAGAATAGTCTTTACACTTTACATTGAAAAAAAATCAAAAATAAAACCATATTCTGCGGCATGTGAAATGATGTGAAACTCAAATCCCAGGATCCCTGGGTAGCTCAGCAGTTTGGCACCTGCCTTTAGTCCAGAATGTGATCCTGGGGTCCTGGGATCAAGTCCCATGTCGGGCTCCCTGCATGGAACCTGCTTCTTCCTCTGCCTGTGTCTCTACCTCTCTCTCTCTCTCTCTCTCTGGCTCTCATGAATAAATAAATAAAATCTTTAAACAAACAAAAAAATTCAAATCCCAATGTCCATAGTAAAGTTTTATTGGTACGCAGCCACATCCACGGGGTTGCATATTGTCCATGGCAGCTTTTGTGCTACAATAGCAGAGTTGAGTGGTCGAGACAGAGGCGATGTGGCCCCTAAAATATTTCCTATCTATCCTTTTACAGAAAAAGTTTGCCAGACCCCCTGCTTAGAGCATAACATCCTTAAATGAGATACCAAGAACACATTGGAGTGAGACAAATTCTGATTCCAACAGCTTCTGGAAATGAGACATTCTATAATGCCCGATAAAATGGTGAAAATGAAAAAAAAATAGATAAAATGGTGAAAATGTCACTTTTCACCTACAGTGTTGGTGAGGATGAGGGCAAACGGGGATGAGGCTAAGTGTATCTGGGCAGTTTTGGAGAATCTGTCAAAATGTTGAACACGTTCTCAGACACAAAAATCCCATTTCTTGGCAGTTAACCTAAATTTGTAACTTGTTTATGTTGCTCATGTGTATGCTTCCTGAGACCTTTGTCCCACCTGGAACCTTTCCCTAGAATGTCCTTCCTTCTTGCAGTCAGGGGGAAGAGCATCCCAGGTGGCAGGGGCAACGTGTGCTAAGGCCTCCAAGGCAGGACCTGGCTTGAATTGTTGGGAGGAACAGCTCAAGTGCAGTGATTGGGGGAGGAGCAAAAGGAGATGTCAACAGTATCAGATCACATGGGACTTTGTAAGGTGTGGTGACAAATTTGAATTTCAGGGGGAAGCCACCAGAGGGTATGGAGGGGAGTGGCGCAATCTGATGTCTCTTCTAGAGGGCCACTGATTGTTGGGTGACAAAGAGGAAGCAGAGAGGGGAGATGGCAGAAGGACGCAAGTGAGGGGCTGAGGCTGTGGTCCAGTGAGAAACCAGGGAGGCAGTGTTGGAGGGAGACAGTGGTAGGAAAGTAGTACATGAAATCTAGTGGTTCAGAGGAGGAAGGGTCTGGAAGGGAATCAAGGAAGGCTGCATGGAGGAAAGGGCATCAGTTACGCAATGAATTGAGTTGTGGAACCTTGGCTGGGGAGAAACAGTGGGGCATCAGCCCAGAGAAGGACACGGAGCTCTACTTGGCTAAGAGTTGGCCTCCTCTCTTTCAGTGTAAGGACTGAGTGCCTCCCGGGATGAATATGAGTTGGCTTTGAGGGGGCACAGGCCACGTCAGGTGGCGTGAAAGAGGGACGCCCTATGTGTGAGGCTGGAGTGTAAAACTGAAGTCTAAGGTAGTGAGAGGGGAGGATTCTGGGCCTGCCCCCCCCTCCCAGGGGAGGTTGCACAACAGCAGGAAGCATTGGTGGTTGTCACAACTGGGGGTGCTACTGGCATCTGGTGGGCAGAGGCCAGGGATGCTGCTCAGCCTCCTACAGTGCAAAGAACTGCCCCCTGAGAGAGTCATGTGGCCCCAATGTCAGCAGTGCCAAGGCCAGGGAGCCCTGGGGTAGGGACACAGAGTTCAGATCATGGACCACCCTGTAGACCAGTTAAGATGTCTTGCCTGCGATCCTACAGGATATAGGTAGCCCCTCAAGATTTCTGAGTGGGAGCATTTCTGATTTCTGATTGATGCCAGCAGCCACTGCCTTTGGAGTTGACAGTTATTTTTTGCTATAATATGTCTAATTTAAATATGTTTCCCGTTTTCTTTCCCTTGTTTATAGACATCCTATTTTGCTGCCAGCATGCCATCTTCTGCAAGACTGGCACGAGAGTCCCCTACTTTCTAATTCACTGTTTCAAACATTTTTAAATTAATTAATTTTATTAATTAATTTATTTATATGACAGAGAGAGAAGCACAGACACAGGGGTCAATCTTACAACTCTGACATCCTGACCAGAGTCAAAACCAAGAGTCAGATGCTTAACCAGCTGAGCCACCCAGGTGCCCCTCTAATTTACTGTTTTAAAGTTGTGTCTAAATCCAGACCACATAAACCTTGGAGGAAAGCATATTAATGAGGCATTTGACCTTTAGCCTGCGAACAACATAGTGTTGGTTTTGCGTGTTCTAAAGTTTGTCATTACTTACTTTTGGATTCTTTTATTTTTTTTACTTCTGGATTTTATTATTATTATTATTATTATTATATTATTATGATAGTCACACAGAGAGAGAGAGGCAGAGACACAGGCAGAGGGAGAAGCAGGCTCCATGCACCGGGAGCCCGATGTGGGATTCGATCCCGGGTCTCCAGGATCGCGCCCGGGCCAAAGGCAGGCGCTAAACCACTGTGCCACCCAGGGATCCCTACTTCTGGATCTTTTTTTTTTTTTCCCTACTTCTGGATTCTTAACTAGGTTTCTAATAGCTCTAGTTCCTGGAAAACTGAGCCACTATATATTGATTTCAACCCCAAACTTGTTTCTTTGTATTTTTTTTTCCTAGTGAACTAAAGAAGGTCTTGTAGGGCAGAAGCAATGCTTGGTCATCTTTATGTCCCCAGAGCCTGGTATCCAATAAACGTGTGCCAGATGCATGAATGAATTAGTTCTTTTTTTAAAGATCAAAATAGGTGAAAACCTTGTAGTAGTTCAGAAAACTCTTGTTCAGAATACTCACCTCAGGGGTGCCTAGGTGGTTCAGTTGGTTAAACACCTGACTCTAGATTTTGGCTCAGGTCATATCTCAGGATCATAAGATGGAGCCCTGCATTGGGCTCCATGCTGGGCGTGGAGCTTGTTTGAGATTCTCTGTCTTCCTCTCCCTCTGCCCCTCCATCCCACCAACCCCCATATCCCTAGCTTGTGCACACACATGCTCTCTTTCTCTCTTTAAAAAAAGAAAAGAAAAGAAGAAGAAGAAGAAGAAGAGAAGGAAGAAGGAAGAAGAAGAAGAAGAGGAGGAGGAGGAGGAGGAGGAAGAAGAAGAAGAAGAGGAGGAGGAGGAGGAGGAGGAGGAGGAGGAGGAGGAGGAGAGGAGGAGAGAGAGAAGAAGAAGAAGAAGAAGAAGAAGAAGAAGAAGAAGAAGAAGAAGAAGAAGAAGAAAAGAAGAAGAAGAGAAGAAGAAGAAGAGGAGGAGGAGGAAAAAGCTCACCTCAATGACAGATTCTAAAACAGAAACAAAACCCAAGGGCACCTGGCTGGCTCAGGCCATTAAGCATCTGACTCTTGATTTCAGCTCAAGTCTCAATCTCAGGGTCATGAGTTCAAGCTCCACATTGGGCTCCATGTGGGACAGAGTGCCTGTTAAAAAAAAAGAGAGAGAGAAAGAAAAAGAAACAAAACCCCAAAATAAGTAAACAGGTAAAATAATATTCCACAGTTTATGCTTCAGTGTTCCTTTTGCCTCCAATGTGTTATTGATTTTGATGTCAACTGGATACTTGCTGAAGGCGTTCAACCCTGTAAAAGAGACAATATAAAGGTAAAAATAACAGAGAATTATATCATTTTCATTCAACTTTGTATCAAAGGTCCCAGCCAGTGCAATATGACAGGAGAAAAACTTGAAATGTAAAACACATTGGAAAGGAAGAGACAACATTTGCCAAATCCAAGAGTATCAGCTACCAGAAGGAACAACTGAGTGTAGCAAGATGGCCAAATACAACACGGACATTGAAAACATCAACACCTCTCTTATAAACTAGCCATGGATGCTCAGAAAAGGCAGTTAGGAAAAAAACATCATTCTGAATAGCAACAAAAGCTTTAAGACGCATAAGAATTAACTCAGCAATTCCTTTCTGTCTAAAACCATAAAACTCTGCTGGAGGGAGCAGGAGAAAGAGATCTGGAAAAGGAAGCGATATACCATGTTCATGGATGGCCTTTCACTTCTTAAACGTTTTCTGCCTGAGGGAACACATTGTTTCTTTCATGCATACACATTCCTGGTCTGAAACCTTTTACTTTAGTGGGATCAGAACCATATAAGTGACAAAAGTGGAGTGCATCCTATGTAAGGCAAGCTGTCACTTAATGTACATTTTATGTAATTTTATATTTGACGTGGTCAAGTGACATGACTTTTTAAAAATGTTATTTCAAAAAGTCAAACACCCAGTCTATAGAGGTTTACTCATGCAAAGATGAAAGATGATAGATAGTTGAATACATAGATAGAACCTAACCTAATCTCATTTTTTATTTATTTTATTTATTTTATTTTTTAAAGATTTTATTTATTTATTCATGAGAGACAGAGAGAGACACAGGCAGAGGGAGAAGCAGGCTCCATGCAGGGAACCTGACATGGGACTCGATCCCAGGTCTCCAAGATCACACCCTGAGCTGCAGGTGGTGCTAAACCACTGTGCCACTGGGGCTGCCCTAAATGTCATTTTTTAAAAATATTTTATTTACTTATTCATGAGAGACACAGAGAACGAGGCAGAGACATAGGCAGAGGGAGAAGCAGGCTCCATGCAAGGAGCCTGATGTGGGACTCGATCCCAGATCCTGAGATCACACCCTAAGCTAAAGGCAGATGCTCAACTGCTGAGCCACCCAGGCGTTCCCCTAAATTTCATTTTTAAAAAGGTGGAGGGAGGGCACGTGAGTGGTTCATTCAGTTGGGCATCTGACTCTTGATTTCGGCTCAGGTTTTGATCTCAGGGTAATGAGATTGAACCCCATGTCTGGCTCCGTGCTCAGTGGGGAGCCAAACATGGGGCTCTCTCTCCCTCTGCCTCTCCCTCCTGCTCCTATGTGCACCCCTCCTAAAATAAATGTTTTTAAAAAAGGAATTTTGTTTGAGTAGACCATTTTTAGCGTGCCTGATGTCATCTTTTTTTCTTGTGTGAAATTGTTCTAATTTAACTCTTTTGTTGTCTGTTTCAGAAGACGACTTTTTTTCACGAGAGATAATTTCAGAAGTAGTCTCCTTCCGCTTTCCATCCCTACATCAATGAAGGTAGTTATTTTACTGGATCATCTGAAGGATTCTCAACATAAGTAACATTTGGTGGAAGATACAGTTTGGAAATATCACACTAGTCCATTTTTGTTAGTTTGAGGGCTTATATTACAATGTAAAGTATATTACATTACAAAGTAAAGACATTGAGAGCAATTTCTAAGCCAGAAGGGTTGATTCTATTCTGCTCTTATTACTAAGATAGGCTCCCCCCTCCCCCCAAAGAACAGTTGTTGGAAATGCTCCTTGTAATGGTTTGTGTGTTGTGAATGGATAGATTAGGTGCACTAATCTCAGGGCCTCCCTAAATTGTCCTAAACAAAAACAGAAAAACCTTTATTTACTCTCTTGGTAACATCTTGAAAAATTCTACCACTGGCCCCTACAACTAAAGAAGGCTTTGCCATCTATTCAAATGCCAAGGTTTCTCTTATAAGCAACACGCTTATCATGTATTTTCATCGTCCATGATTTACACTTTAGGCTTTATCCTCAGAGAAAGTTTTGATAAGGAAGAAGGAGAATCGATAAGGAAGGAGGAGGTATCCAAGGCACCAAATACCAATTCCAGGCTCTCAGTTTCTGTTCCAGCTGACCCCAAATATTCAGTTCCCAACACCTAGGAACCAAACAGCTCTTGCTGGCACACAGGTTTCTTAAATTGCATCTCAATGTCTTACTTCCCGAATTGTCTGAAAGGATGCACTTGCTGATACTCTGTGTGTCATTATTTCTAGGCTGGCCTACCGGAAGTAACATCGGCACACATCGCTGGCTCAGTACTGCTGTTAGTAGTCAGTCGAAAAGTCTATATTTACAATTATGAAGCCAATTACTGGAACACATCTATAGGTACATGTGTTTTGTATTTTTAAAAATATTTTTTGCAACCCGCCAACATCCAAGAACAGGTTATTCATTTTCGAAATGCAAACAGTGCCACTACTTGGATGTCGTGCCCCAAGACACTGCCTCGTCCTTTAAAATTCAAAATGAATATTGAATGAATTCAATATGAATTCAATATTCATTCAAATGAATATTGGTTGTAGGGCTGAATGTAGGGCTCAAATGAATATAGGGTTGTAGGGAACCTAGTGTCAGGGATTGTAGTTACAAACCACAAAAGCCTTCTCTGATGTGACTGGAGTAAGTCAAGGACATTGATGGGAATTGCGTTGGAGTGGATGCCAGAGAGGACGGAGGAAGGCTGGGAATGACTCATACAAGCTTGGTGACAAGGCTGAGAGATAAGAATATTCGGTCTCACCTACTGCCCGTTAGGGACAGGGGATAGGAGAGAAGATAAGCCGCATGAAGAGAGTGAAAGAAGAGGACCCTCACTAGGAGGCAAGGGGATGAGGTCAAGAATGAAGACAAGGGAGGTGCCATTCTTTAGAAAAGAAGGATGTTCGGGTACCCATTGTGATGAGAAAGGGGTCAGTTTGGGGCACCTGAGGGGGGCTCAGACGTTTGGGCGTCTGACTCTTGATTTCAGCCCTGGTTGTGATTTCAGGGTCATGAGATTGAGCCCCCCACAAGGTTCTGCTGTCAGTGGAGTCTGCCTATTTCTCTCCCTCTGTTCCTGCCCCCTCCTTCTTAAATAAATAAAATCCTAAAAAATTGTTTTAAACCAGAAAAGAAAAGAAAGGGGTCAGTTCAAGGTTTCTCAACCCCAGCCCTGACATTTAGGGCTAGGTCATTCTCTGGGGGGGGCCTCCCTGGTCACTGTAGGGATGTGGGGCAGCAGCCCTGGCCCCATCCACCCCCCCGGCCAGGAGCACCTCTCTCCCACCACATCCTGACCCCACAAATGTGCCCAGATGTCACCCAGTGTTCACTGGGAGCCAAAATCTCCTCAGTCGAGAGCCACAAGGGTTAGTCAATCACCATCTGGCAATTCGTTCCTTATTCTTTTGCTTCACTTACATTGGTTTTGGTGAAGGATTGTGGATCCCAGGAAGGGGAACCTTGCCCAGCCAGTGCCCTGCCTGCCAGGTGCTTGCTGAACCCTGGCAGGTGAGGGGCTGACAGTCCCCAGGAGGGACAGAGAGCACAGCGGAGGAGCCACACCTTAGTTTGGACAGGACCCTCAACAACCAGGTGACCGGATGATGCTGAGTGAATGGTGCCTGGGGTGGGGGGTAGGGGGTGAGGGAACTGGGCACAAGTGCAGTGTCAGGTGGGCAGGTAGAGAAGGTACCTAACCCAGGTGGAGTGGGCCCCCAGGGCTTCTGTTGGGGTCTGTAGTAACAAGCCACAGACACCTGCTCTGACTGATCTGGGGGCCATGTCTTCAATTGTCACATCCACACCAAACGTGCAGCTGCCTCCAAACCTCAAGTCCATCCATTCTCAGCAGAACCGACCACCCTCAGCCAAACTGCCTCCAAGCCCTCCCAACTTCCTCCCTCTCTTTCCTCCCTCCAAAATTCACCCATGAGCTTGTTCTTGCTTTGCTGTCCAGTCCTCCATCCCCCTCCTGACCTCCACGTCAGTTCTTTTCTCTCTCACACTTCATGCCTCTTTTTCCTTTTTTTGGGGGGGGTATAACACTAACATAAAACTGACCATTTTAACCATTTTAAAGTGTACAATTCAGTGGCATTTAGTACATTCACAGTGTTGTGCAACTATCACCACTATCTAGTTTCAGAACGTTCCATCACCCCAAGAAGAAAGACCGTCCCCATCAACAGTCATATCCCACCCCCTCCCCAGCCCCTGACAACCACATACCCTCTTCCTGTCTTTCTGGATGAGCCTGTTCTGGACATCAGACACGTGGAATCACACACTCTGTGACTTTTTTTGTGCTGGCTTCTCTTGCTGAGCATCGTGTTTTGGAGCTTCCTTCCCATTTTAGTGTGTGTCAGCAGCTCGTTCCTTTTTAAGGCCCCCTCCTTCTTAAATAAATAAAATCATAATTTAAAAAAACCTAAAAAATAAAAGGAGTCAGTTCAAGGTTTCTCAACCCCACCACTGCTGACATGTAGGGCCAGGTCATTCTCTGTGGGGGGCCACCCACAGAGATGGGTGACTGATCAGAGATGATCAGTGATGTTGAGAGCATCTTCTCCTGTCTTGTTGGCCACGTGTATATTTTATTTGGAGCTGAAGCTTCTGCTTTTACAATAGAATTAAAAAAGAATGCCTCCCTAAGAGAAAGGAGCCATTTTGGCAGAGTCCTAAGAGTTCCCACAAAACCATTGGATCTCAACTGTGACAGGAATGCCCTCCAGATGATACCTGGCAATATCTGGAGATATCTTTAGTTGTTAAGACTGGGGGAGGGTGCTTCTGGCATCCAGTTAGCAGAGACATAGTATAGTGCACACAGGACAGCCCCTCAACCAACAACAATCTGGACTCAAATGTCAGTAGTGTCAGGGTCGAGAAACCCTGCTTTATATTTTCCCCTGAAATTTAGGGAACTCATGGTTTGTTGGCTGGTTGGTTGGTTTGTTTATAGTGGGTTGCATGCCCAACAAAGGGCTTGCACTCATGACCCCAAGATGAAAAGTCACATGACCCACTGACTGAGCCAGCCAGGCGTCCTGGAAACTCATGTTTTTTACAATGGTCTTGTCCTTTTAGGTATAGAACACCCTGTTTCACATGTTTCTGGTGACAACTGTTGTTATAGTGGACATCCCTTTTGCGTGGTGAGTAGACCGTCAATTTTTTACTCTATTTTAAACATAGGTAATGAATTAAAACATGGACAGAGTAATCCATGAAGGCTGGGGCATCAGGTTCCTTGATGGACCTGGGCAGTGTCCCTTCCTCAGGGTTCAGAAGAGGACCTGAGATAATGGGATCACCTAGCTGACACATTAGGAATATATCCACCAACCTTCCTTTTTAAAACTTGTTATTATGAAATATTTATAGACCCTATAGGAAGTCCCACACCCCCTTCACTAATGGTTCTGTCTTATGTAACTATAATAAAAAAAACTGAAACTGGGAAGCTGACCTGGAAATAATGGGTGGATCTAATTCTGTGTTATTTATCACATGTGTGAAGTCACAGAAGTACTACTGCCCTCAAAACACTAGACTGTTCAATGACCCCAAAGCTCTCCTTACATCCCTGCCTTGCTGTCCCTACCCCTGGCATATACTAATCTATTTTCCATCTCTATAATCTCATCATTTCAAGAATGTTCTATCTATACATGGGATCGTACAATATCGAACTCTGGGGATTAGCTTTTCTCACAAAATGCTCTGGAGACTCAACCCACCAATAGCGTGTAACTAATCCATTCCCTCTTCTTATCAAATAATATTCCATGGAGTGGGTTTGGTTGTTCCCACTTTTTGGTTATTACTAATAAAGCTGCTATGAACATTCATTTTTGTCTCCACATAAGTTTTCATCTCTGGGATAAATGCCCGGGAGTGTGATCATGGGCCTCTATCTCCTTTATTTTCAGTTGAGATATAATTGAGATACAACCATGTATAAATTTAAGGTGTACGGTGTGTTGATTTGATACATTTATAGGCCACAATATGATGACCACCATAGTATTACCTAAACCTCCATCACATGATCATCATTGCCTTTTTGTGATGAGAACAGTTAAGATGAATCTCTTAGCAACTTTGAAATGTATAATATGGTATTGTTATCTGTAATCACTATGCTGTGCATTAGATCTCTCGAACTTATTTATCTACCAGTTGCGAGCTTGTACCCTTCAATAATATTTCCCCAACCCCTCTAACCCTGTATCCCCTTTTAAAGAGACTGTTCTCTGTGTGTGTTATTCCAGGATATAAGTAACTCAGTTTTTGCTTATTTGCATGGAGATCAAATATCTCAGACCAACATATATTTCTCAAACAATGGGGGATTCAGATATCAGAAGTTTGCCTATGAAAAACAGGTATGTTCAATTTGATAAAAAAGTGAACAACAAAAATATATGTTTATCTTCTGCATGGTAGGAGTAATCTGCATGGTAGGAATAATTAGCTATCACTGTGTGAACAAGAGCTTTTCTCTCTTTAGGAGCCTAAGGCGCTGGGAGAGTAGGGAAAATTCTAGGTCATAGGAGGTTTTTTAGGAGTACTTATGTAAAAAAAAAAAAAAAAAAAAGGAGTACTTATGTAAATAAACCTGGTGCCACGGTAAAGTCTGCACTTAACCCCAGGCCCAGCCGAAGATCAGTACCATAGTACCATCAGGTGCCATCATCATTCTAATTACACAGATGAGAGAACTGTCCTGGGTCAGTTCCCACCCTCCCCGAATTATACTCATCCAGAAGCACAGAGTGTAACCTTACTTGGAAATAGGGTCTTTGCAGATTGACAAAGTGGGTTTATAGTGGGTTGCATGCCCAATGCAGAGATCATACTGCGTTGATCATACTGGAGATCATACTGGATCAATGTAGGTCCTAAATCCAACAACTGGTATCCTTAGAAGAGGGAGAGGACATGCTGAAGTGGACGGGATCCTTGGGAGCTCTAAGAGATGAAAAAGTTTTATTCTGATGCAGAGAGAGTCCCGAGTCCCCAAACACTTGGGAGGGATGTGTAAAGGAAAGCAGAAAGAGTCTGCTCTGCTCTTGAGCATTCATAGTGTCCCAAATGCAGGTTCTCTGCCCTGCCCAAGAGGCCCAAGGGAGCCTAGAACCTAAGTGACCACATATTTTCATCCAAATTAGGCCTAGGACTCAGAATTAACATGTGCGCTTAGTTGAAAACAATCATGGCTAAAAAACCTGATAGGTGGTAGGTAGGTAGATAGACAAATAGGTGATAGGAATTGATTCACGTGGTTAAGGGACAGAGAAGCCCCACAATCTGCCATCTGTGGGCTGGAGAACCAGAAAGTCTGGTTCCATAGTTCCCTTTAAGTGCAAAAGCTGAAGGACCAGGGAACCACTGGTGTAAGTCCTGGCATCTGAAGGCCCAAGAACAGAAGCTCTGATGTCTGAGGGCAGGAGGACATGGGCATCCCAGCTCAATGTGAGAGATCTCAGATTCACACCTTACCTCCCCTTCTTCCTTCTATGCAGGACCCCAATGGATTGAGTGATGCCTGCCCACACCGGTGAGAGTGATCTTCACTGGGTCTACTGAATCAAATGATTCTTCCAGAATCACCCTCACAAACACACACAGAAATAATGTCTTACCAGCTACCTGGGCATCCCTTAGCTCAGTCCAGCTGACACACAAAATGAACCAACACAAGTCCACCCCTTGTGGCCGTGGCGGCCATCCGCATCTCCTTCAACCATACTTACTCTCCAAATGAAGACACTAACAAGGCCATAATTCCACCCAACACAATCCAACCGTCCTCAGTACAACTGAAAAGGGATTCCTCCTGTGTGAAGTTTACTCTTCTTGATGTCCTCTCACTCAAACACCAGTTATAAATACAACAGTCTATCTGCTGTGTGTGCGAGTGTGTACGTGTGTGTTATTGTTGTTTTCGAGGCCAGAGGGTTGAGACTCCTGAGCAGTCATGATTCATCCCTTGGAGTTCCACCAGCAGGGAAGGAGTTGGGGTATCTGCTGGGGAGGTGATGAGCAGGCCACTGGGAAGCCCAGCAACCCATGCCAGCTGGGATGGATTGACCATATGTCTTGGTCAGCTTGTGCCACCGTAACAGATGCCACAATCTGGGTGACTTAAACAATGGAAATTTATTTCTCACAGTTCTGGAGGCTGGAGAGTCCAAGATCAAGACAATAGGGGATTTAGCTCCTGGTAAGGGCTGTCTTCCTGGCTTGCAAATGGCCACCTTCTTACTGTGTCCTCACCTAACAAAGAGAGAACGCTTGGTATCTCGTCTTCCTTTTAATATATTTTCTTTATTTGAGAGAGATAGCTCGAGCAGATGGAGGGACAGAGAGAGAGGGAGAAGAAGACTCCCCACTGAGCAGGGAGCCTGATACAGGGCTCGATCCCAGGACCCCGGCTCGTGATCTGAGCTGAAAGCAGACACTCAGCCACTGAGCCACCCAGGGGCTCCAGGTGTCTCTTCTTATAAAGGCACTAACCTCATCATTGGGGCCCCACCCTCATGACTTCATCTAAACCTACGTAGTTCCCACAGGCCCCACCCCCAAGGGCCATCCCACGGGGGGCTAATTTGAATGTTTGTCTCCCCCCCTCAAATTTATATGTTGCCATTCTAATGCCTGATGTGATTGTATTAGGAGTTGGGGCCTTTGGGCATGTTTGTTTATTTTTTAAAGATTTTATTAATTTATTCATGAGAGACAGAGAGGCAGAGACATAGGCAGAGGGAGAAGCAGACTCCCTGAGGGGACCCTGATGTCGGACTCAGTCCTAGGACCCTGGGATCACGCCCTGAGCTGAAGGCAGAAGCTCAACCACTGAGCCATCCAGGTGCCCCAGGAGTGTTTAGAGTATGAAGATGGAGTCCCAGTGAATGGGATCGGTGCCCTTCTGAAAGAGGGAGCCATGGAGAGTTTGCTAGCCTCCTTCTGCCATGTGGGAACACAGTAAGAAGAACATAACCCAGAAGCAGGCCCTCTCTTGGCTGTGCTGGCACCTTGATCTCAGATTTCCAGCCCTCCACAACTGTGAGCAACGAACTTGTATTGTCTCTAAGCTACTCTGTCTGTGGCACTTTGTGAGAGCAGCCAACATGGACTAAGGCAGGTGTTAGGACTTGAACATATGAACATTGGGGGAAGACACAATTCAGTCCACAACACTGTTTATGATGGAAAACTCCCCCTAGGAACCCAAGAGGCTTAAATGAAACAGCAGTCTTTCTCCCTCTTACCTGAAAGATGTCTGGAGACAGCCAGCTGGGTTAGCCCACTGTCCCTAGAATAGGGCCCGTGGCCTCATGCTCCAACTTGGCTTCTGGGCACTTTGCAGACCCACCAAAAATAAGGAATCTCAGCAGGAGTGAAGGCTTTAAGCAGGCGTCTAGCAGTCTGAGGTCACACCACTTCCTCCCAACATCCCCAAACCAAGGTATTTTCATTCAAGGTTCTGTCCTACATGCTACATTTCCGTAGAGGGGAAATAGATCGTAACTAAAAAGACTTTCCCTCATTCTGGCTTATGAGGTAATTTGGAGTTTAAATCAAACACCTTAATGGTTTATTCATATGTGATGTTTTTTGTTTGTTTCACAGGCAGAACTAGTCGGGTCTTTGGGTGGGATCTTCTACTTTCACTCCTTGTCACAGGTTGGGCTGCTTCTCATTGATCAAGGGAAGGTGAGTAGCTTTGGACTGGGAAGAAAGGTTTAAGTGACCTTTGCCCCAAGCCAGGTTTTTGTTAAGAGTCACACACTTGGATTTTCTTTTCTTTTATTTATAATAAATTTATTTTTTATTGGTGTTCAATTTGCCAACATACAGAATAACACCCAGTGCTCATCCCGTCAAGTGCCCCCCTCAGTGCCCGTCACCCATTCACCCCCACCCCCCGCCCTCCTCCCCTTCCACCACCCCTAGTTCGTTTCCCAGAGTTAGGAGTCTTTATGTTATACCCTTGGATTTTCATACCTGAAATCCATCTAGGTTTTCATTCATCTATCCATTCATGTATCCATCTATTCATCCATCTATCCATCCTACCATCCATCCACCCATCCATATATCTTAGCTACTTATCCATCCATCCATCCATCCATCCATCCACTCATCCATATATCCTACCTTCTTATCCATCCATCCATCCATCCATCCTTCATCCTTCCATCCATCCATCCATCCATCCATCCATCCATCCATCCATCCATCCATCCATCCATCCATCCATCCATCCATCCATCCATCCATCCATCCATCCATCCATCCATCCATCCATCCATCCATCCATCCATCCATCCATCCATCCATCCATCCATCCATCCATCCATCCATCCATCCATCCATCCATCCATCCATCCATCCATCCATCCATCCATCCATCCATCCATCCATCCATCCATCCATCCATCCATCCATCCATCCATCCATCCATCCATCCATCCATCCATCCATCCATCCATCCATCCATCCATCCATCCATCCATCCATCCATCCATCCATCCATCCATCCATCCATCCATCCATCCATCCATCCATCCATCCATCCATCCATCCATCCATCCATCCATCCATCCATCCATCCATCCATCCATCCATCCATCCATCCATCCATCCATCCATCCATCCATCCATCCATCCATCCATCCATCCATCCATCACACCACCACTCCCCTCCCCCTCTCATTTGCTGATACAGTCATGCACTTGGCAATATTTATGTAGTGTCTAGGAGGTGCTAAGCACTGCGCTGAACACTAGGGATAAAATACAAAGTTTGATGCACATATCGCTGACAAGATGGCTGTAAATGCTTCGTGTTGAAGTCTTTGTTTAGTGATTATTTTCATGTGTATTCAGAAAATCAGTACATGAAACTTGTGACCTCACAGATATCATTTAGAATAAGACTGAGTTAAGAAGACGAGTCAGTCCATGTAAACCACATTTGAAGAAAAACGATTAAGGCAGAAAAAGATTAAGTACGGTCAGCACCCAGGTAGGATGTGCAGCTCTGGAGTTTCGGGGAGCCCTGCAGTTAGGAAGACGCTGACCTGCATGGCTGAAGCCCCCACCCTCTGCTAGGTCCTGTCCCTGCCCAGAGTGCCCTCATTTGCCTGAAGTGCCCGGGGCCTTGCCCTGCTCCGGAGTGACCGCAGTGTCCAGGGTTGCAGGCTATGCATGATTTCCCAGCCTGCCCACAGGCTTTGGCTGGCAGGTCTCCATACTCCAGGGATGGGGTGGGTGTCGATGCGCTGCAGTGTCCCTCGGGGCTCACTCCCTGCACGTTTGCATTCTTAGGGCCCGTTGAGGTGCCTCCGCCTTCTCACAGAGGAGGAGAGCTGCAGGGCAGGTTTCTCTGTGTGGAGCTCAGTACCCAGTACTTTTCCACTCCCAGTCTCCCTTCACTTCAGCCCCCTAGTGCCTGAAACTGGTGGAGCCTTTGGTTTGGGGCTCCCTCTGCAGTGAGCTGCACCCCTCATCTGACCCAGCAGCGTTGAGGAGGGACGCTTTCTCCGGCTCAGCGCTTTCTCTGGCCTCACCTGTCAGCGATCCAAGGCTGCCCTCCTTCATGTTGGGCGTGTCACCTCAGTTGGCTACTCTGCCACCAGGTGGCTCAGCCCCTCAAGACAGGGAACTGGAGGCAGCAGGTGCATGACACAGCCTGAGCTGGGAGCACCATCCATCCTGCCCTGGGTGCTGGGTCTCTGGCTCCCCAGCCCGGGGAACTGTGCACATTGTGGGAGGAATAGTTCTTTGGGGCCATCCTGGGCACCGCAGGGTATAGAGCAGCACCCCTGGCCTCACCCACTCCCTGCCAGGAGCACCGCCAGTCCTGATGGCCCCACATGTCCCTGGACACTGCCCAGCATCCCCTGGGGGCAGCATCGCCCCAAACTGAGACCCACTGGCCCAGATAATGTTTGCAGGAAATCCAGTAGCAAAGCACACAGCCCCCTGCTACTGCTGAGCCCAGATTCTTTCTCAGGCCCAGATGCAGGGGGCTTTTCCTCTTAGGCTAGGTTCAGCTACTCGGAACACCCCCTGAACTTCAGTTTTGGGCTGCCTTTTGACTACAACGGGACCCTTAACATCCTCATCACCCCCGGCCAGAAGGGCATCCTGATCTTCTGGTTTGAGAGGAGCCTGTTGCTTTCCAGAAACTCAGGTGAGTGAGACCCAAGCCCAGGTCCCCCTCTGGGCGGGGAGAGCACAGCTGGTTTGTCTCTCCCCTGCCTCGAGCAGATGGGGACCAGCCCATTCTCACTCTCGGGGCCCTCACTGCATCCATCTCTCTCCCTGCCCCAGTTTCCACTTCCTGGAGTCTTTAGGGCCGCGTGGGCAGGTTCTGAAAGTCACCCTCCAGTCACCCAGGGCAGAGCCCCAAGTCTCCCCTCCAGGAACCACAGGTCTTGTTTGGGTGCCAAGGTTAGCAACTCTGGGACGTTGCTCGGGGCTGTCCAGTTGGACTTCCCCTGGCCAGAGAGAACTTGGGAAATGGCACAGCACCTCTGGCTGCCTCGCTGACGAATCGGGGCAATGCCCACACTGCATGAGCCCCTGCCCGCCAGCCAGCACGAGATGAGAAGCAAACAGCAGGCCCTCCACCCTGCCCGGGGAAGGGATACCACCAGGGAGGCCCTGGGACACAGGTGTGGCTGCAAGAGCACCAGCCAGGCCACTTGAACACCATGCCCCATACCCCATGCAAGAGAAGGGCTCAGGGCTCCCCTCCATTTGGGGAGCTCATTCGAGAAGGGAAGCTCTTATTCCTTACACGCTGCCCATATAGCAAAAGGCATTCCATGCTGTGCAAGACAGCCCATATGCCCCAGCTATATGCCCATATAGCAAAAGGCATTCCAGCATGCAAGACAGCATTTTCTGTGAACCCTGCAGCCAACGATGTGCTGCATTCCTGTCCCTTGGGGCACACAGGGTTGGTTTTCTCGAACCCAAGCTCATTCTACACGATGCTCTTACAGCCGAGCACCTTGGTGCTGTGTTTCCCTCCATTCTGCATCGTGTGAGTCACGCACTAAGGGTTGGGGCAGGCGGCAGGGATCGCTCAGCCTTTCAGCAGTGAGGGTCCCTTTGCTCACAACTCTACCCTATTGTCTCACAGGTCAGCTGGTTTACCCTCTCCAGGTGAAAGAAGGACCCCACACCTTGCTCTCTTCCATTTCTGAGGCCAACGTCACCATCTACAGCGTGGCCGCCAGTGCGTGCCCAACCTATGGGTAGCTTTCTAGAAGTGCCTTATACCGGCCTTACTAACCACTGACCTGCTAGATCCAGTCCGGCCAAAACCAAACCACACCAAACAAGACCTGAACCAAAATGTGATTGTCTCACATTTGAGGAAAACTCTTGGCATAAACTTTTGTACCCTTTCACCATGAAGTGAAATATGAATTGGGTGTTGGCTTTCTGGGGCCACTACAACAAATGCCCCCAAACTGTTATGGTTCTGGAAGCCAGAAGTCTGAAGTCAAGGTTGTCAGCAGGGCTGTGCTCCCTGCATAGGCTCCAGGGAAGGATCTGCCCCAGGCCTGTTTCTCTGGCTTCCAGGCGGCTGTCCTCACCACCATGTGCTCCCTCTGTGCACGGCTGTGTCCAAACCACCCCCTTTTTTACAAAGACACCAGTCATCCTGGGTTAGGACCTACTCTGATGGCCTCGTTTTAACTGAATCATCTCTGTAAAGAGCTGATCTCCAAATACAGTCACCTTCTGAGGTCCTGGGGGTTAGGACTATGCTGTATCTTTTTTGGAGAGGACACATTTCAACCTATAACAGATGGCATCTCAGGATTTCTTTTTTTTTTTAATATTTTATTTAGATAAATAAATAGTTGACAGAGAGAGCGAGCATAAGCAGGGGAGAGGCAAAGGGAGAGGGAGAAGCAGGCTCCCCGGGGAACAGGGAGCCCAACATGGGGCTCAGTACCAGGACCACACGATCATGACCTGAGCTGAAAGCAGATGTTTAACTGACTGAGCCCCCACAGGTGCCGGCATCTCAGGCTTTCTTTGGTACTAAAATGTCCTGCTGCCGTCCTGAAAGATGAACTTCACCAGACTAATATTTCTCCCCTGACAGCTCCCAAGTTGGAAACTTAGAGGCAAATAGTGAGACACGCTGAGGGCAGGGGCGGGGGGTGTCACTTGGGTGCTAAGTCAGTATCTCCCTTGTTGGTGATCATCTTGTTATATCCTCCCAACTATGTCCCTGTAGCTGTTTAAAATGAACTTAGAGGGCAGCCTGGGTGGCTCAGCGGTTTAGTGCTGCCTTCAGCCCAGGGTGTGATCCTGGGGACCCTGGATCAAGTCCCACGTCGGGCTCCCTGCGTGAAACCTGCTTCTCCCTCTACCTGTCTCTGTCTCTGTCTCTCTCTCTCTCTCTCTCTCTCTCTCTCTCTGTGTCTCTCATGAATAAATTTTTTAAAAAATCTTAAAATAAAATGAACTTAGAGTTACAGAAATTCATGATATAAAATGTTCTTATAATTAAAACTAGTAGTGCATGGTCCTTTAAATTATTATTATTATTATTATTTAATATCACAAGTACAGTTAAAATCCCTTGGGACTCCTGGGTGGTTTAGTCAGTTATGCACCTGCCTCTTGATTTTGGCTTAGGTCGTGATCTCGGGGACGTGAGATCGAGACCCACATCAGACTCCACTATCTGCTTGAGATTCATTCTCTCCCTCTCCCTCTGTCCCCCCGACCCAGCTCGCTCTCTGTCTCTTAAAAAAATATATAATAAAAATAGAAAAAATAAAGTCCCTTGGAGTGGCTCCCTAAACCCAGGTCCTCTTTGGCTCCCTGGAGGTAACCCTGGTTAGGAATTCGGGGAGAAAGACACCCCGTTGAAAGACACACAGCGTGTACTAAATATGGATCTGCTGAGAACATAGCATCGCACAGATCGTTTGCTTGTACGTAAGTGGCGTCCTGTCACAGTGTGACTCCCTCTGCCACCCACCTCTTCCACTACACCTCATGTTCTATTCCACTGTGGTGAGAACAGGTAACAGATCTGCCTTCTTAACAAATCGTGAAGTGTCCGGTGCAGTATTAACTACAGGTATGACACACAGCCGAGCTCTGGAACGGACTCATCCTGCGCCCCTGGAACGTTATACCTGTTGAATAGCAACCCCACATTTCCTCAACCTGGGACAACTGTGGTTGTGTGATCTGGGGATATGCTATCAGCAGCCACTGGGTGGCGGCCCAGGATGCTGCCCAGCATCCTACAATACACGGGGCGCCCCCCAACACCCCCGAAAGCAGAATCTGGCCCCAAACCTCAGGCCAAGGTTGGGAAGCCCTGAGCTGGGTTCATTAGCTCCTTGCTCTGCAAACACACTTCTGCTTTTCTACACCAGATGCTTTCCCCAAGTTTCAACTTAAGCCTTGCTTTTTCTGAAAGCTTCCCTTCTTTTTTTTTAAAGAATTAAAATATGCACTGGATTCGGTTGACCCTTTCACAGAAACTTTTAATGGTGTCCCATGTTCCTTGAAACTTTGTGTCCCCAAAGACCAAAAACAACTTCAATGTCCATCCATGGAGGACTGGTTAAGTCCGTTATAGTCCCGTTGGGGTACATTCATACACATGAAAGAAGACAATTAAGTTTTTTTCTTAGAAAGCTTGAGAGAGTTCCAGAATATGATGCCACGAATACAAGACTACCAGAAAAGATGTTTCCTAAAACATTTAACCGGGGTTATCTAAGTCAGAGGTCAGCAAACCATGGCCCAAGGGCCAAATGTGGCCCACCACCTGTTTTTGTAAATAAAGTTTTATTGGAACAAAATCACACCCATTCATTTACAAGCTGTCTCTAGCTGTTTTCACAGAGTTAAACATTATAAACATATCACATGACCAGAAGAGCAGAAAATATTTACCATCTGGTCCTTTACAGAAGATGTTTGCTGACCCCTGGTCCATATGGTGGAATCTGGGGTAATTTTTTGTTAAGCTTTCTATACTTTTTATACTTTTGTCCATTGAAATGACCCTCATTTCAATGTTGTTCTGTCTTGTTCGGCTTTTTTCCTAGATGAATATGAACTGGCAGTTTTAACTCAGGAGAACAATTTGTATTATGGCAGCCTGGGAATCCTGTCAAGTTCTCTAATCAAAGTAGGTAAATTTGAAGTAGCGTCATTACCCTGTTGGTAAGGTATAATGGTCTTGTTCTCAAACTTTTTTTTTTTTTTTTTTTTTGAGAGAGAGAGAGCAAGCAGGAGACAGGGCAGAGGGAGAGGAAGAATTTTGAGGAGGCTCCACACTCAACTTGGAGCCCAACACAGGACTTAATTCCCCAACCCTGAGATCATGACCTGAGCCCAAGTCAAGAGTTGGACACTTAACAAACTGAGCCACCAGACGCCGCATTGTTCTCAAACTTTCTTTAAAAAAAGGGGGGGTGTAGCCCCAGTGGTGCAGCAGTTTAGCGTCGCCTACAGCCCAGGGCATGATCCTGGAGACCCTGGATCGAGTCCCATGTTGGGCTCTCTGCATGGAGTCTGCTTCTCCCTCTGCCTGTGTCTCTGCCTCTCTCTTTCTCTCTGCATCTCTATGAATAAATAAAATCTTTAAAAAAATTTTTTTTAATTTATTCATCAGAGACACACAGAGAGAGAGGCAGAGACATAGGGAGAGGGAGAAGCAGGCTCCACACAGGGAGCCCGATGTGGGACTCGATCCTGGGACTCCAGTATCATGCCCTGGGCCAAAGGCAGGTGCTAAACTGCTGAGCCACCCAGGGATCCCTGTTCTCAAACTTCTGATCCTTTATCTGAAGGCTAGAAATTGCTTTGGTTATTAAAATAATAGTAGTACTTCAATAACAATAGTAATAATTTTTAATATGTTATTTATTCACAAGAGACACAGAGAGAGAGAGAGGCAGAGACACAGTCAGAGAGGGGAGAAGCTGGCCAATGCAGGGAGCCCGACGCAGGACTTGATCCCAGGTCTCCAGGATCACATCCTGGGCTGAAGGCAGGGGTTAAACCGCCAAGCCACCCAGGCATTCCAACAATAGTAATAATTTAATGTTAATTTTAATTACTATTGAATTAATTAATTTTGGAAAAAATAAGTGATTTTAGTAGTTATGAAAGCTATGACAACAGCTGCTAAAATTTACTGAGCACTCAGAATATGGCAGGTTCTGGTCTGAGTGTTTTCCATCTGTCACCTCATTTAATCCCGACCACCACCTTCAGAAGTGGAACTTTGGGGGGGCTAGCTGGCTCAGTCGGAAGAGCTTGTGACTCTTGATCTCAGGGTCATGAGTTTGAGCCCCACGTTGAGCATAGAGATTACTAAAAATAAATAAAACAAACTTTTAAAAAATATTTATTCATGAGAGGCACACAGAGAGGCAGAGACAGAGGCAGAGGAAGAAGCAGGCTCCCTGATGTGGGACTCGATCCTGGACCCGGGGATCAAACCCTGAGCCAAAGGCTGGTGCTCAACCTCTGAACCACCCAGGCGCCCCAAATAAATAAATAAACTTAAGAAAAAAAACAGAAAGAAGGGCTTAGGTCGTGATCTTGGGGTCCTGGGATTAAGCCCCATGTTGGGCTCCCTGCTCAGTAGGGAGTCTGCTTCTTCCTCTCCCTCTGCCCCTCCCTCCTACTTCTGTTCTCTCACCCCCTATCTCTGTCAAATAAATAAATAAAATCTCTTAAAAAAAAAACCACCCAAAACAAGAGAAGTAGAGTCTTATATTGTCCCCATTGGACAGACAGAAAAGCTGAGGCATGGAGAGGTAAGAAGTGGTGGTAGGTAGAGGTCATTTCTGATCTTATTTCATCCTCACAAAGCCCCAGGAAGGAGATCATAGCATCCAACTTTTACAAGGGAGGAAAAACTGAAGTTCAAATCTGCCTCTTTCCCAAGGCCCAATAACTCACTAGCAGCTGAGCCCGAAAAGCCCCCCAGGCGTGCCGATCGCTCTCTCCGTGCTTTTGCTGCTAGATCTGCAGCTGCCAATGTTCTGGAAGGCTGCCTGGCATGGAAATAGGGTAGCATGAGGAACAGGACCATATCGTTGAAGGCTTCACCCTGACATTCTGGCGACCAGGGCGTTTTCTGGGTGAGGGTCTGTAGTCTTGGTCGGAGTCTCCAGGGCGGTCCAGGACCCGTGCATAAGTCTAGACTACTTCCTGCGTATCCTCTCTGATGAGGAAAGATGGAGCTTCCATTACTGATCACCAACGAGTGAATGCAGCTGAAGGGTAGGTATCTCCGCCAGTGTACTGGTGCCTCTGATTGTTTGGCCTACCTTCATTCAACCTGAAGCGTGAGATAAAACTGACATCCCCAAAACCTGATCTCGGGGCGCCTGGGTGGCTCAGTGGTTGAGCATCTGCCTTCAGCTCAGGGAGTGATCCCGGGGTCCTAGGATCGAGTCCCACATTGGGCTCCCTGAGGGGAGCCTGCTTCTCCCTCTGCCTGTGTCTCTGCCTCTCTCTGTATTTCTCATGAATATATAAATAAAATCTTAAAAAAAAAAAAAAAAAAGAACGACCTGATCTCCGAAACCGCTTTCCCTTTAGTTTACAGGCCAAAACATCTGGTCCCAAGAGGCAGCCCTGATGTTCACTGACGTGGGGAGGGTGGAGATACTGGTCCCGCTGTCCGACCCGGTGTTTCCAGCATTCGATTTCGAGAAGTGCCCCATCAACATCCAGGAGATTCTCATGGATCCTCAACTCCAAGTTGACGTTTGCAAAGTATGTGATCGTCACTGTTTCGGTCAACGTTCCGGGCATTCTTTCTAAAAAAGACAAATCACACAGATCCAGTGCTGGGAATTTGTCACCAACAACCAGGCATGAGGGCTCCAAGGGGGGTTGTCGGGCTCCAAGGGGGGGTTGTCGGGCAAAATAAGGGATGAGCAGCTATACTTGAATTGCATGTAATTGGCTCAATCTGACACCCAGCCACCAACTGCCCCAAAGGCTGGTACCCTCAGATGGTTTCCTGCCCCTTATTTCAGACAGAAACATATATCACATTGTTAGACTCTCTTTGTAACAAGGAAGCCGGTCAATCCTTGCCATGGTTTGGGGGAGAATAAAGCAAAGGGTGTGCTGGCCAGGACTGCTCCCTCCTCAAGCAGTCAAGCGAACCGTCAGCGAGCATTCTACACAATCACCCAGAGACGGGCTGCCTGGCTGGCTCAGCTGGTTAAGTGCTGGGCTCTTTGGCTCAGGTCATGATCTCAGGACCATGAGATCAAGCCCCACATCAGGCTCCACACTCAGTGTTGTGTCTGCTTGAGATTCTCTCTCTCCCCGTCCTCTGCCCCTCCCCCCACTCTCCATCTCTCTCAAATAAAATCTTAAAAAAAAAAATCTTACCTGGAGAGCTCTGGAGAGAGAGAGTCGATTGGGCTCAAGTTTTCTCCTGAGCCTTGGGGGTCAGCCTAGAGAGAGGATGGAAACACGCATGTGCACCAATTTTGATTCGTCGTTTTGTGAGTAACAGAAAGTTCAACTCGAATGAGCTTCAGCCGGATAAACAACTGTTGACTCATGCAGCCAACAAGTCTTGAGTGCCCTCAGGTGAGGCTTGATTTAGTGACTCAGGTCATGCCAGCAAGGAGCTGGCTTCTGTCCGTCTGTCCACTCTGCCTGCTGGGGTGCTCCATGCTCTGCCTGCTGGGGTGCTCCATGCTTCATCCTTGAAGAGCCATCTAGATGCCTCTGCGAAGCTCTGGGTTCTGGTATCTTGGCAGCGAGCTGGCAGCCACCTGTGCAGACTGGCATCCTCCCCAGTGTCCCAGGCAAGAGAGAGGGTCTCTCATCACGGTTCTGCAGAAGCCAAGAGGAATCCCTCCTCCCGCAGGGTCTTCTGCATCTCATTGGCTCAGAGGGGATGATGTCATCCACCTTATCCACGCCTGCACCAATCGCATGGCTGGAGTTGAGCAGATCAGAGTCCAGTCCTTCAAGAGTCATCAGGTCGACCCACCAGGCCATCTGCCCAAGGATGTGCAAAGGGGCTGATAGGCCAAAGGAGATCGAGGATACCCTTGGGAAAGGGGACCAGCTGCTGGACAGACGCAGTAAAATATCTTCTCTGGGCCGGTCCACAGTCCACTCCCGCAGGCCCTGGCAATCACATGATCAGAAGTGCAAAAGAACACCATTCCTTTTATTTTAAAAAATTATTTGTTTATTTATTTATTTATTTATTTATTTATTTATTTATTTATTTATTTAGAGAGAGAGAGAGACCACAGAGCAGGGGGAGAGGCAGAGGCAGAGGGAGAAGCAAACTACCCACTGAGCAGGGAGCCCAACGTGGGGCTTGATCCTGGGACCCTGATATCATGACCTGAGCAGAAGGCAGACGCTTAACCAACTGAGCCACCCAGGCACCCTTATTTCCTATTTTGAAATTGTTCCCAGTTTTCTTGAGTTGTAACTAATTTCTGGAAGTATGTTTATTAACATATAAGAATGCATTCGCTTAAGGTGTATAGTGTAATGATTTGATGTATAGTATTGCAAAATGATCACCACAATCGATCTCGTTAACATCCATCACTTTCCGTAATTACAGATTGGTTCTTTCTAGTGATAGGAACTTTTAGGGATGCCTGGGTGGCTCAGTGGTTTAGCGTCTGCCTTCTGCTCACGACGTGATCCTGGATTCCCTGGAATCGAGTCCCACGTCGGGCTCCCTGCATGGAGCCTGCTTCTCCCTCTGCTTGTGTCTCTCTCTGTGTCTCTCATGAATAAATAAGAAAAACTTTTTTTTAAAAAATTTATTTATGAAAAAAAATTTTATTTATGATAGCCACAGAGAGAGAGAGAGAGAGAGGCAGAGACACAGGCAGAGGGAGAAGCAGGCTCCATGCACCGGGAGCCTGATGTGGGATTCGATCCGGGGTCTCCAGGATCGCGCCCTGGGCCAAAGGCAGGTGCCAAACCGCTGCGCCACCCAGGGATCCCCTATAAGAAAAACTTAAAAAAAAAAAAGAACTTTTATGACCTCCTCTCTTAGCACTTCCAAATACACAGACGGTGTTATTTAGTTGTAATCACCATGCTGGACTTGACACTCCCAGGACTGATTTATAATTGAATGTTTGTACCTTTTGAACAACTTCACCCATTTTGCCCACCTCCACCCCCACCCAGTCCACCCCTGCTCCTGGCAACCACCAGTCTGTTCTCAGTATCTATGAGTCTGGCTTTTCTAGATTCCACATATAAGTGAGCTCATTTGGGGGCACCTGGGTGGCTCAGTGGTTTAGAGTCTGCCTTTGGCCCAGGGCATGATCCCAGGGTTCTGGGATCGAGTCCCATATCGGGCTCCCTGCAGGGAGCCTGCTTCTCCCTCTGCCTATGTCTCTGCCTCTGTGTGTGTGTGTCTCTCATGAATAAATAAATAAAAACCTTTTTAAAAAGTGAGCTCATATGTTATGTATCTCTCCCCGTCTGGCTTATCTCATGTAGCACGATGTCTTCAAATCCACCCATATTGTCACAATTGCAGGATTTCCTTATTTTTTTATGGCTGAATAATATTCCATGATATATATCACATATTTTAATCCATCGGCCCATTCATGGACACTGTGAATAATGCTGTAGTAAACACCGGAGTACAAATATCTCTTTAAGATGGTGATTCTCATTTCCTATAGATACACACCCGGAAGTGGGATTGCTAGGTCATACGGTAGCTATATTTTTAATTTTTAAAAAATTTTATTTATTAATGAGAGACAGAGATAGAGGCAGAGACATAGGCAGAGGGAGAAGCTTATCTCTCAATGCTCTGAAATCGATGAAATCTGAAATAAGCTCAGTGCTATGCTCCACGGAGTCCAGGCAGACTCAATGCTATGTGTCTGCTGGGCCACTACCCTTCTGGAGGGCTACAAAAAAATAAAAGATTTTAGGGTGTCCATTGCCAAATAGCCTTTGGATCCATGGCATTTAGTGATATGAGAAAATAAAAGTATCTGTGCCGTACATGAGTATATTGGTTTATTAAGATACCTTTTTATGAAACAATGGTGCCAATAAATGGTAGTGTTTTAATTTATTTTCTTGACTTGCCGTGGTAAAATATCCATCTCCCACCGTGGGGATCTTCTTGTGTGCCCTTGAAATCACATGTCTGGAAATTCCTGACTTAGGCACACTTGGAGCAGAAAAAGAGAGAGAGTGAGAGTGAGCAGGAATAAGGCTTTTGTGCAAATGTTTGGCCCCTTGAACTCTTCTGAGGAAGATGGTTGAGCTACTAGCGAGTAGTTTTCCAAAATCCCACCTAAAACAAAGCAAAGCAAACAAAAACAAAAACAAAAAACAAAAAACACCAAAACAGCAACTACATAGCATAACAAAAACCCATGAATGATGGAACACTTGGCCAGCTCAGTCAGGATAGTAGAAGAGCCTGGAACTCTTGATCTCGGGATTGTGAGTTCAAGCCCGGTGTTGGACACACGGTCTACTATAAAACAAACAAACAAACAAACATACACAAAAATACCCATAGATAAAAGCTGGGACAATTGATTGGATAATACGAGTCCACTGGGATATAAATAAGTGATTGAATCAATAAAGGGAGCGGAGACATGTCCCCCCTACAGAAGGACTCCGAGTGATGTACCTTGATACTCTCCCTCCCGAAGGAGAAGTTTAACACCCTGCCTGAGGGTGGGCTGATCTTAGTCACTTAGTCACACACAAAGAACAGTCTGGAAAGGGGAAGTAGCCACTTGGTCGTGGAGAGACCTGGCAGGCACCATGTCAGGCATCAGGGCAGGCTGGGCTTCGTTTATCCCATCATCCCTTCCAACTGTTCTACGAGCAAAAACATAGAAGAGGGAAAGTGTCTATGAGATTATCCCAGCAAAGTGTGAAAACAGAATGATAGAATATGGCCATGTGACAACCCCAATGTCAAAAAGGAGGGATAGCCAGCCCTAGGTGCTGCTGATGGTAGATCAACCACCCATGACCCAACCCAAACTGATGCATCCAGCTGCCATTGACCTGCCAGAAACTCAGGGCATGGAGGAATGCACCCACCTGCACCAGGAAAATCCAAACTGAAGGGAACTATAGGTCCAGTGACCTGGGTGCTTCAAAGATAAAGAGAATCTAAAAGAAAGGGATGAAAAAAAAATAAATGGATGAAGGGGGAGCCTGGGAATTGAAAGATTTAATCAGAACAACATTTTAAAATGGACAGGGCTAAAGTCTCATCACCTAGGGATGTCCACGGGGCAAAGAAGCAATGATAGTAAAAGTCAGGTGGGTGGGTGTCAGGGGTGCACTTCTGGAGAGAGGAGGGCCTGCGATGGGGTGATGGGTGGACCTCAAGGGTCTTCTGGGGGCTGCAGGATCTAGCAGGAAAGACCAAGGGGTGAGCTAAAGACTGACAAGTTCCATCCCTAGGGGAGACCCCTGAAGGCCTCCCACCTGCTTGCCCCCATTCTGTTTTGGGAACAGGAGCCTGATTTAATTAATCGATGGTTTGGTGTTTCTACCTAGGTAGAGCTTCTGCAAGGAGAATTTGACAACAAAATGTACACCATTGACATGAACAGCGAGTTGGAGCTGACCGCCCTGATGATACCACGGCCGGGCATGTCCCTGGTCCCGCTGGTAAGGCCACCTCCTGCGTTTGACAGGCACTCCTGATATGGGGCACTGCCTTGTGTGCCAGGCTCGGAGAGTCCCCTGGGATCCCCTGGGGAGAAACCTCGCCCCTGATGCTTCATAGACACACCAGGTCCTGCTCTTTGGTGAGCTTCTGCCTGTCTGGTCTCCTTTCCCACAGCCCGTGGGCCTCCTTCTCCACTCTTCTGCCGGGCTGCCCTATGCTCCCCACAAGCTCCTCCTCCCCTTAGCCCAGCCAGACCCCATCTGAAAATGACTTGGGGCGTGACTGATATAAGGCCAGGGGATGAAGTCCAGCCAGCAGGGACCTGCACCTGCAAGGGGGGCAGCCAGGCTGGCTCCCTCTTATCCCGGGCTCTCCTCTGAGCCTCCCCATGCAACCAGGGATGGGTCTGGGTCCTTCAGCTGTGCAGCTCCAGGCTGCCTTGCAGCACGGGGCTCAGAGGCCACAGCTGAGGGTGGGTGAGGGCTGGGGGGCACGTTTGGGGATTGGAGGGGTCCCTGCCTTTGCAGAGCAAGCTCGGGTTTCAGTGTGAAGGTGCATGGGGGTCACCTATGGGTGAGACCCCAGTGGCTTCCCTTTATGTCTGCTGGCCCAGTACATCGTGTGCTTCTCCTCCCCGCCCCCCCAGGCAATGGTGAGCAACCCGCACTCCCTGGGGCTGCAGGCCGTCATCTACGAGGATGGCTACACTTATGACGGGAACACCAGACACAGACTGGTGAGCTGCGCCCCCCACCCCCACCCCTGCCCCAGGCCCAGGTCTGCAGGATGTAGGGCACAGCCTTGACTGGGTCTGGCCACCTTAGAGTCCTCCTCGACCTGACCTTCCTCCCTCCTTTCCTTTCTTGCACCTGGCAGCTGCAGCCTCAGGTGCTGGAGAATCCAGAGAGGACATGGCCCTGGCCCTCCCCCAGGCAGGTAGCTGTCACCCAGACAAGTGAGGTCATTACAGTGTCACAGGGGATAAGCACAGAGGCCACGGCAGAGAGCCCAAGACGGCTCTAAGGAAATGGGGGTGGTTGGGTAAACCGAGGCATCAGGATGGAGGTGAACTAGGGAGACCAGGAGGGGCTTGGCCAAACAGGAGTCTGGGGGATCCGTAGGGTGAAGCCAGGCCTCACGGCCGCACTATAAGGTTTACACTTGATCCCAGAAGCCTAGGGCGGGGTTGGGAGACAGACAGGGACAAGGCATCAGTCCACCACAACAGGGTCTGTGGACCAGTCCCTGCCACCTCTGAAAGAAGAGGGGAAACAAAGTCACCCCTCACTCCAGGTCCCCCAGACAATGGCAGCAAGGAAATGAAGGAGCTTGGGGTGGTCATTTCCATGAGCTTCTAGAAGTCTTTGGTCGCCGGTGGTGGTGGTACAATTAGAATCAGGAGAGGCCTGGATACTTTCCAGGGTCATCCTCCCTATGCCCATAAGCCCTGCCTCCATCTCCCCTGAGCCCTGACTGGGCTCGGCCCTCTGTTTGCTCTTGATTCCACAGAACATTTCCCTGAGGCAGCAGCACCATTGGGGCAGAGCCGACCCCAACTTCACCTCCAGGTCCGTGGTCGCCTCTACCGGAGTTGGGGAGGGGGCAGCCCAGGCTGTCTATGGGGTTCCCTTAACAGGGTCTGGGAACATGGGGCACGGATCCAGACTCCCTCCCTCCAAGTTCGGTGAGGTCAGAACAATTGAAAACACTTTCTAAGCAGTGGGTTCCTCAAAAAAATTTAACATAGAATTATTATCAGATCAAGCAATCCTGCTTCCTATCTACACTCGAGAGAATGGAAAGGAGGGACTCAGGTACTTGCACCACCGTGTCCACAGCAGCATGATTTATAATCACCAACACACGGCAGCCACCCCCGTGTGCCCAGACGAGTGCATGAACACAACGTGGTCCGTCCACACACTGGGATATGATTCAGCCTTAGAAAGCAACACATCCTGCCACCTGCCACCACATGGACAAACCAGTTGAGGACACTGAGCTCAGGGAGAGGAGCCAGACCCAGAAGGACACCTCCTCCAGGACCCCACTCCCAGGAGGTCCCCAGGGTATATATATTTCAGCAACAAATTTTAGTTCTAGATACAGAGTTTTGCGCCACTGTATCATATAATTGAAATTTGCTAAGAAAGTAGAACTTGAGGGGCACTTGGGTGGCTCAGTTGGTCAAGCATCTGCTTTCAGCTCAGGTCATGATCCTGGAGTCCCGGGATCCAGCCCCACATTGGGCTCCCTGCTCAGAGGGGAGTCCGCTTCTCCCTCTGCCCCTCCCCTTGCTCATTCTCCCTCTCTTTCACTCTCTCTCCCTCTCAAATAAATAAATAAAAATCTTTTTAAAAGAAAGTAGAACTTAGGGACACTGGGTGGCTCAGTGGTTGAGCATCTGCCTTTGGCTTAGGGTGTCATCCTAGGGTCCTAGGATCAAGTCCTACATCGGGTTCCCTGCGGGGAGCCTGCTTCTCCCTCTGCCTGTGTCTCTGCCTCTCTCTCTCTCATGAATAAATAAATAAAATCTAAAAAAAAAAAGTAGAACCTAAATATTCTCAGCCTCCCCCCCCCAAAGGCAAATATGTGAGGGGATGGATGTGTTAATTAACTCCATGGAGGGAGATCCTTTTACAATATGTACATACACCAAATAATTACGTTGTATACTTTAATGGCCTTACAATTTATCAGCTATACCTCAGTAAAGCTGAAAAGTGTAAATGGAAGGTTAAAAAAGAAGTACGTTGTATGTTATTAATACAGAATATGTGCTCCTCTCTCACACTTATGTTGAATTTATTTAAAAATCACTCAATTTTTTTTTCTTTGTACTTGGCCATTAGGATCATCAGATCTCCCAGGAGAGGTTTTGAGACCATATGCTCAGACTTTAATCCAACAAAACTAGAATTGAACACCCAGAAAAGCAAAACCAATAACAAAAAGCCCCTTGGAAATTGAGAAACATTTTTCTAAATAGTCCTTGAATCTTAGAATCCATGGAAGACAGCTAGAGGATACTCAGAGGAAAATATGTACCCTGAGCACTTTTATTATTAAGGGGAGACAGGAACTAAAGATGCACGAACTAAATATTTAACTTAAAGGACTAACAGAAACCACAAAAAGAAGGGAATTAACAGGGCAGCCCCGGTGGCGCAGCGGTTTAGCGCCGCCTGAGGCCCGGGGTGTGATCCTGGGGACCCAGGATTGAGTCCCACATCGGGCTTCCTGCCTGGAGCCTGCTTCTCCCTCTGCCTGTGTCTCTGCCTCTCTCTTCGCTCTCTCTGAATAAATAAACAAATCTTTAAAAAAAAAAAAAAAAAAGAAGGGAATTAACAATGGTACAATCCGAAATGTATTAAACAGAAAGCAAAAGGTGGTATAAAGTCACAGTGATGGGCGCCTGGGTGGCTCAGTGGGTTAAGCATGTGCCTTTGGCTCAGGTCATGATCTTGAGGGCCTGGGATCGAGCCCCACATCGGTCTCTCTGCTCAGCGGGGGGTCTGCTTCTCCCTCTCCCTCTCCCTCTGCCTGTTTGACAAGCTCCCCCTGCTTGTGCTCTCTCTCTCTCTCTGTTTGACAAATAAAAAATATTAAAAATAAAAAAGTCACAGTAAGGCGTAAGGCTGGTTCTTCAGAAGAGCAGTTCACTAGATGAGACCCCGCAATTGTGACAGAGGAGAGAGAGAGAATTGAAATGAACAATGGGAATGGAAAATGAAAAGTATGGACATCGGAGGGATGGAAAGAATAGTGGGAGGGACTTCCTTAAACCAAAAAGCTCCCGCCCGGTGAAGGAAACCACCAGCAAAATGAAAAGGCGAGAGAGAGAGAGGCAGAGACACAGGCAGAGGGAGAAGCAGGCTCCCTGCAGGGAGCCCGATGTGGGACTCAGTCCTGCACCCCGGGATCACGGCCTGATCACACCCTGGACCCTGGGATCGAGCCCCACATCGGGCTTCCTGCTCAGCAGGGAGTCTGTTTCTCTCTCTCTCTCTCCCTCTGCCCCTGCCCACTACTCATTCTCTCTTTCTCTAAAAAAAAAAAAAAAAAAAAGGATGGATGAGCAGACACAGACACAGATGGATGGACAGATGGACAAATGGAGAGATGGATGGATGGATGGATGGATGGATGGATAAATAAATCGATGGGTCAGTGATTATTTTTAACACTGACATTACTTGTGACACAAGTGTGGGATAACACACATTCCCATTGCCTTGCAGCATAAAGAGACCCACAGGCTCTACCATCACTCTGGACATAGCCAACAAAGAAATTTCGTGTGTGGACCTCAAGCCACTGGTAAGTCCCTAATTTTTGCTGTCCCATATTCGTTGTTGTTAGTGTTAAGAGTAGTGGTGTGATGGGATCCCTGGGTGGCTCAGCGGATTGGTGCCTGCCTTTGGCCCAGGGCGTGGTCCTGGGGTCCTGGGATTGAATCCCGCGTCAGGCTCCCTGCATGGAGCCTGCTTCTCCCTCTGCGTGTCTCTGCCTCTCTCTGTGTCTCTCATGAATAAAAATATAAAATCTTAAAAAAAAAAAGGGGGGGGAAGGGACACCCTGACACCTGCCCCCACATGGACGGACCCCGAGGACACTGGGCTCAGGGAGGGGACCCAGACCCAGAAGGACACCTTCTGCAGGACCCCACTCCCAGGAGGTCCCCAGAGGAAGCCCGTCCGCAGAGACAGAGGAGGTGGTGGGAGCCAGGGGTGGGGCAGGGGGTAGGGGGGTCAGTGCTTCCTGGGGACAGGGTCTCCGTGTGGGGAGATGGAAGGTTCTGGAGACGGTAGGGGGGTACACGGTGGGGTGAGTGTGTTCCGCGCCCTGAGCTGTGCGCCTAGAGACAGTTAAGGTGGTGAATTTTATGTTATGCATATTCTACTACAATTGTAAAATTGATACAAATCTTGCATTCTGTGCCACGGTAAATCTGTGTTGTCTTAATGTAAAGCTCTTTTTCCTTTTTTTAAAAAAGATTTTAGGGCAGCCCCGGTGGTGCAGCAGTTTAGCGCCACCGGCAGCCCAGGGCGTGATCCTGGAGACCCTGGATCAAGTCCCACATCAGGCTCTCTGTATGATGCCTGCTTCTCCCCCTGTCTGTGTCTCTGCCTCTCTCTCTCTCTCTCTATGTCTCTCATGAATAAATAAATTAAATCTTAAATAAATAATAAATAAATAAAAATATTTTATTAAATAAATAATAAATAAATAAAAATATTTATTAAATAAATAATAAATAAAATATTTTATTAAATAAATAATAAATAAAAAGATTTTATTAAATAAATAATAAATAAATAAAAATATTTTATTAAATAAATAATAAATAAATAAAAAGATTTTATTAAATAAATAATAAATAAATAAAAATATTTTATTAAATAAATAATAAATAAATAAAAAGATTTTATTAAATAAATAATAAATAAATAAAAAGATTTTATTAAATAAATAATAAATAAAAAGATTTTATTTATTCATGAGAGACATAGAGAGAGAGAGAGAGGCAGAGGGAGAAACAGGCTCCCTGCAGAGAGCCCAATGCAGGACTCTATCCGGGACTCTAGGATCACGCCCTGGGCCAAAGGCAGGCGCTAGACCGCTGAGCCACCTGGGGATTCCTAAAGCTCTTTTTCCAACACCAAAAGCCTGTCTTATGCTTTTTTGACTTCTTTTCATTTTATTTTATATTTTAAAAGTTTTATTTATTTTCGAGAGTGGACAAGCAGGGGGAGGGGTAGAGGGAGAGGGAGAAGCAAGCTCCTCATGAGCAGAGAGCCCCATGTGGGGGGCTCCATCCCAGGACCCCAGATCACGATCCAAGCCAAAGGCAGACCCTTAACCAATGGGACCATCCAGGTGCCCCTAGACTCCCTTTTATATCCCTGAGGGTGCCCCCATATTCCAGTTTGAGAAGAATGTCCCGAGACTGTCAGGCTAACCCCAAATCGCTTTTTCTCTTTTCTCCTTTCTGTTTATTTATTGAAGCCCGCCCACTCATTGATTCTCTTCCTCTGCCTTCTATATGCCAAGTATTGTTCTGCATTTCCTTTTTTTAAAGATTTATTTATTCATGAGAGACGCACAGAGGGAGGCAGAGACACAGGCAGAGGGAGAAGCAGGCTCCCTGTAGGGAGCCTGATGCAAGACTCGATCCCAGGACCCGGGGATCACACCCTGAGCCAAAGGCAGATGCTCAACCACTGAGCCCCCCAGGTGCCCCTGGTTCTGCATTTCTAAATTGGTTTCAGGTTGGAGCTAAGACATAGGCCAGTGATGGGGGACACTTAGCTGCACCCTATAGCTGAGGTGGGCTCTTAGGGCTTGAGCTCTTTGGGGCCAGGCTCGGCAACAGGAAACCCCAGGAACCCAGGTCACCGTGTCACAATCCGGGCGCACCGTGTCCAGTCTCTCCTGGGTATGAGTGTCCCCATGTGGATTTTTGCTGTGGCTGAGCCATCAGTGGCCCTCACCGGCCCAGGTCAGCATCCCTGCCTCTCTCCTCCACAGACGGCGCTCATTTCAGTGGGTTGTGACCAGGAGAAAAAGATCGTCATTCAGAAGTAAGTGTGTTGATGTCGGGGTGGGGGCTGGGGACGGGCCAAGCCTGGTCACAATTGCTTCACGACCGTTAGAATCAAGTGACATCATCCTGTCTACTTGTGCATATATTTAAATATTTAAATAACAAATACTAATAGGTTAAGTTTGTGTTCCTGGCACAGTGAACCTCCCCTCCTTTACCAATTTGGTGACGTTTACACTTTTTCTCTTCTTCCCCAATTGTTTCTTTGTTCTCTTTCTTTTATGAGTCCCCAAATTCCTCGTTTTGATTGAAATTGCTTAGGGTTTCTGCTTTTAATTGGCTGCTGACATTTGGGGGCAGCTTTGCCGCTGGTATCCAGTTAGTTACCCTCCAGGGAATGCAGCCATGAGAATCCAAATCAAAAAAGAAAAAATCCAGGAGACTGGCCAAATTGCCATACTTTTCCCCTTCTGGCAGTGGCGTGCTGGTAAATGTATCTCCCACCCTTGGACGGGGAGGCCTGGGTCCTCGCACGTGCCAGTTCCTGTGGTGTGAATTCGCCCTCCCTGCCCATGTCAAGCACCAACGTGATGATCCGCTGGCCCACAAAATTCTGGAAGATTTAAGGCTTGGCTCTAGGGAGCTGGCTGGGGCCAGCTATCGCTCCACTGCTCAAGGGCAATAATAAACTCAGGCGATTTTACCGCATTTCCCTCCAAATGGAAACATTTTGTTGAGTCAATAAATTATATATTTAGGACATGTGTGGGGGGAACATTTTCTAAACAATATACAAATAGCTCTGGCCACAAAGAGAGTGGGCCAATTGGCCACATGTGCAACCAACAAAGGACTCGTGTCCAGACTTTATCAAGAATCCCTACAAATTAAGAATTTTTTGACAATTTTAAAATGTTTATTTTAATTTTATTTTTTTAAGATTTTATTTATTTATTCATGAGAGACACAGAGAGGCAGAGACACAGGTGGAGGGAGAAGTAGGTTCCCTGTGGGGAGCCCAATGCAGGATTCGATTCCAGGACTCCAGGATCACAACCTGAGCCAAAGGCAGATGTTCAACCACTGCCTCAATTGTCCCATGTGTCCTAGGACAATTTTTTTTTTTTTTTTTTTTTTTTTTTTTTAGAAAAGGGCAAAAGTCTTGAAGAGGCATTTCTAAAAAAGAAAAAAAGAAAGAAACTCCCATGGCTGGTAACAGTGAAAAAGTGCTGAAAACGTGGCCAACCTCACTTATTTAACAGGGAAAACGAAAACTTTCCTTAGAGGCCATTATTCTGCCACCAGCGTGGTAACATTGACAAAGCCTGGCCAGTGGCAAGTACTGGGAAGTACGGGGAGCCCCTGGAGGCCTCCGGGGCGCACAGACTTCACGAGTGGGACTGTATGTTTTTCAGCTGCTCTAGAGAACGCATCTTTTGACTCAGCAATTCCAATCACGCACATGGACATTGGCGAGGGTTCCAGAATGTTCTCGGCGGTATTATTCCTAATAGCTCCTGGCTGGAAGCAAGCCAGCTCGAATCCATTGACAGGAGGATGGACAAACAGGTGCGGTGGCCAGATGCATCCGACTATCAGAGAGGCAGAGACACAGGCAAAGGGAGAAGCAGGCTTCCTGCAGGGAGCCCAATGCGGGACTCAATCCCAGGACCCTGGGATCACGCCCTGAGCCAAAGGCAGATGCTCAACCACTGAGCCACCGGGTGCCCCCATTCTAGTCTTTAAAACCCCAAATCATGCAGAGAGGAACCACGTCGCCTAAGGAAGCATGCACAGATTTAACCCTACAAAGAAAATCCAGGAAATGATGGTCTCAGGAGTCAGGACACCCAGCGCCCAGGTCTGGGCCTCTGATCATCATTCTCCCCCATGAACTCGGGCTCCTGGGAGATTCTGGGCCTGGCGGGGAAGATGGAAGGTGAGCCCGGAAGTAGGAAAGTTCTCAAAAATGAAACCGGCGCGGGGTATACGTGTCCAAGGGAAGAATTCACGGTTCTTTGGTGCCACATCGGGGCGGGGGGGCTTCTCACCACCTTTTGTCACTTGCAGCGAAATCTCAGCCTGTTACAATGGCATCCTGGACCCCGTGGGCCTACAGGACAATTATAGCTACGTCATTGAGAGGTGAGCCTGGATTTCCCTTCACGCCCTCCCTCCATGACGGCCCCTGAGCCCCAAAGGCGAATCAGAAATAATTTTTATTCTTTTTATTTATTTGAGAGGGAAGGAGAGAGAGGGAGCACAAGCAGGGGGAGGAGCAGAGGGAGGGAGAGGGAGAAGCAGACTCCCTGCTGAGCTTGTGGGGCTCAATCCTGGGACCCCAGGGTCATGACCTGAGCTGAAGGCAGATGCTTCACCGACCGTGCCCCCCAGGTGCCCCCAAAAATCATTTTTAAATTGATATCCGGACAGTGGGGATTCTGAAGGCAGGGAGAGGACAGATAGGGTTGGTACTGGGTCTGCAGGGAGCCACTGTGACATGGCTGGGCCCCTGGCCCAGGTCTGCCCCCTACCAGGCCACCCTTCTGCCATCTTGCCAGCCTGCCACCAGCTCTTGGAGCCTGGGCACCTGCTCACCTGGGCTAGCAGAGTTAGCCAGACACTGCCAGCCCCGGCAGGAGGGGGTGAGGGCTAGGGCGGCCCTCTGTGCAGGGTGGCTGGTCCCGAGGGCCACTGAGGTGCCATGGGGTGATTGGGACTTGGCCTGTCTTGGCACCCTGGGCACAGGGAGCCCCCGACCCCCAGCACGGGAAGACACATGTGTGTTTTACACACCACAGCCCCTCGGATACCAGGCAGGGGTCGGCCCCCTGTCCACACTCACGGCCAAGGCCCAACCTGGGGCTGCTGGGCCTGCTGACCTGTAGGCCTGCAGTCAGACCGCGTGGGGGCAAGAGCCGGGGCCTCCGGGAAAGAGGAGTGACAGGATGCACGTGGAGAGATACACAGAGACAGAGAACAAGGGACAGAGAGACAGAGAGAGAGGCAGAGATCGTAAGGAATTGGTTCACAGAACTGCACAGGTTTGGCACATCTGCCGTCTGATGGGGGAGGCTGGGGCGCAGCGGGGCGTCGCCGTTCCGGTCCAGAGGCCGTGTGCTGGCCTTCTGGCCTGCCGGAGTCGGTCCTCGTTCCGTGCGGCCTTCAAACGCGCCCACGTCGGGGAGGACCCTCCGCTCTACTCCAAGCCCACGGATTCGAATGTCAGTCTCACCCACCGGTGCCCACACAGTGACATCCAGAGTCGCGGCTGACCACACGGCGGGCCCGTGACGTGACCCATCACAGGGGGCCCTGGGTCGTGCTGACCCCCGCTCTGAACACAACCACTCTCCCGCTGCCCACCCCCATCTCTGCCCCAGGGAAGCCTACGACCCCAACTTCCAGGGGCAGAAGGCCAGTGAGGACCTGGTGGTGCATTACCACTACGAGAAGCTGGGCTGCCCCCACCTCGTCTACTACAACACCCCGTGGAAGCCCGTGGTGGAGCTGTAAGTCCCCAGCCGGGCCCTTTAGCACCCCATTGCCTCCGAACGCGCTCCCTCCTCCCCGCCGCCCTCACCACCCCTCTCTGCACACCCTGGACCCCCCAGCCGCCCCTCACTCTGGGCCTTGCCCATGCTGTGCCCTCTCCCTGCAATGTCTTTCTTTCTTTCTTTCTTTCTTTCTTTCTTTCTTTCTTTCTTTCTTTCTTTCTTTCTTTCTTTCTTTCTTTCTTTCTTTCTTTTAAATTTTAGAGAGTGTGAGTGGGGGGAGGGACAGAGAGAGAGAGAGAGAGAGAGAGAGGCAGACTTCCCACTGAGCATGGAGCCCGATGCAGGGCTCGATCTCACCGCTCTAAGATCATGACCTGAGCTGAAACCAAGAGTCAGTCACCCACCCAGCGCTCCTTCTTTCGTGAAGTCTCACCTGACTCGGCCATAACGATTCCCCCCACAAGGGGCTTAACTAACAGACGCTGGTTTTCTCACAGTCCTGGGGCCCGGGGTCCAAGGTCAGAGTGCCGGCAAGGTGGGGCTCCCTGCTTGGCTTATGGGTGGCCCCCTTCCCCCTGGGTGCTTGGGTGGCCGTGGCGGAGGGAGGACACCCATCCTTCTCATCCCCTCCTGTGGGATCGGGGCCACCCTTACGACCTCACTCAACCTCAGCCACCTCTTTAAAGGCTGCATGCCCCAACACAGTCACACTGGGAGCCTAGGGCTTCCACATGCACCAGTCGGGGGACACAGCCCAGAACGCTCACTTTGCCCCCTTCAGGGATTCTACTGCCTTCTTCATCACAGCCCCCCGCACCCCACTGTGCATGTGGTTTCTACTCTTCCATGGGTGGGGGGGAGGCCTGAAGCACTGGCCCATGGGGCCAAACCATGCCACCCTGGGGAGCAGCTACCTCCTTATAGCCCCAGCCCAGCACTGCCCAGTAGAACTTTCTGAGTTACGGAAACGTTCCATCCTTCCTGCCGAGGAAGTGGCTTTTCTGTTTTACTTAATGGCAACTGATTAATAATCCGGGGGTGGGCCGTCTGTGAAGTGTCGGCCTGCTGAGGCCACACAAGGGGGACCCCCGCCTTGCTCCCCGCCCCGCTGCCCCCAGCACGGCTGCGGCCCCTGCAGCCAAGCCCTGCGCCTGTGGCCCTCCAGGTGGCGGGAAGGGAAGTTCCAGGAGGTGATCCAGGCGGAGTTCGTCCTGCTGGAGGTGAACGGGCTGTTCACATACACGTACTCGCTGACCGCAAACACAGCGCTCTGCAGGTCGCAGCCACAGAACTGGACCACCATCATGAGTGACGCCGGCGACAAAGGGCTCTTCTCCTGGAACCGAGAGGTAGCGCTTACTCTTTTTCCCAAACAGGTGCGAGCAACACGCTGGGGGTCACCGGTCAGACCGGCCACGCCGGGGTGGGGGCTTGGGGGTTGTCTCAGTGCTTGGGGGGCGGTGGCTGCTAGAACACAGCACATGCTGGATGGCTTAGGACAAAGGACATTTATTTCTCATGGCTCTGGAGGCTGGGAGTCCAGGGTCAAAGCACTGGCTGACTCAGTGTCTGGTGAGGGCCTCTTCCTGGGTCACTGCCCACTGTCCTGTGCCCGGGTGCTCACAGGGCGGGGCAGCAGGGAGCCTTCTGGGGCCTCTCAGAGGGTGCTCATCCCATTCATGGGGCTCCCCCGCTCATTACCTAAGGCCCCACCTCCCCTACCATCTCTTTTAGGGGGTAAGTTTCAGCATATGGATTTGGGGGGACATGAAGGCTCAGTCCAGAGCAAGGGGGACACCTGGGGCCGAAGGGTGCATCTGGGCATGGGAGGCGAGCAAGTCCTTCGGGAATCTCTCCCACAGGAAGTGGCCAAGTGACGGGGGATGTCGGCACCGAGGCATCCGGGGTGGATGGTGGTGCATTCTCACAATGTGCAAAATTCCAGAAGCATCCAAATGCCTATCCTCTTGGGGCTGATAAAAGTCATGGTCTTTCCTCCCGCGAGCACGTTCCTATCGTGCACCCGGGTTCGCGCACCATGGAGAAACCAGGGCACGGTGGTGTGGTGGTGTCCGTGTAAGGAAGGGAAGCCGCTGGTCCTGCTGCGAGCCATGGGGCTCACTGGGTGCGGCTCCTCCGTCTCCCAGTGTCAGGGGCGCGAGCGCAGCGCAGCACAGCGATGCCGCCAACAGGTGGCGCTCGCTCCCCACACCTGAAGCCCATTCCCAAGTGCGGACCCTTGGCTCCTTTTTTGGGGCTTCCTGTCTTAGTCGGCACCTTCAAAGCTTTCTCACACTCCTCCTGAGTTTGATCATTTATTTTGTTAGCTGACGATTTTTTTTCCAATCTGAGGAGAAATTCACCTAACGTATAATGCAACCCTTTTAAAATGCAAAACTCACGCCTTTCGTGCATTCACAATGCTGTGCAAGCATCACATCCCTGATCTTTTTTTTTTTTAAAGATTTATTTTTACTTATGATAGACATGAGAGAGAGAGGGGGGGGTGGGGCAGAGACACAGGCAGGCTCCATGCCAGGAGCCTGATGTGGGACTCGATCCCGGGACTCCAGGATCACGCCCTGGGCCAAAGGCAGGCACGAAACCGCTGAGCCACCCAGGGATCCCGGATTCTTTTTTTTTAAATTAAGGATTCTTAAAAGTTTTTTCAATTGTAGTAAAATATGCAACATAAAATCTACCCTCGTAATTATTTTTAAGTGCACAGCTCGGTGGCATGGAGCACACTTACATCGTCATGCACTCACCCCCACATTCCATCTCCAGAACCTTCCATCTATCTCCCCACACAGAGACCCCATCCCCAGAAAGCACTGACCCCCGCCCCCTGCCCCACCCCTGGCTCCCACCACCTCCTCTCTGTCTCTGTGGACGGGCCTCCTCTGGGGACCTCCTGGGAGTGGGGTCCTGCAGGAGGTGTCCTTCTGGGTCTGGGTCCCCTCCCTGAGCCCAGGGTCCTCGGGGTCCATCCACATGGGGGCAGGTGTCAGGATGTCCTTCCTTTCTAAGGCTGGATAATATTCCAGCGTGTGGATGGACACCACTCATTCACCTGCCAATGGACATGGGTCATTCTACCTTCTGGGCGTCGTGGCTAATGCTGCTATGAACACAGATATACGAATACGGCCTTGAGACTCTGCTTTCAGTTCTCTGGTGTCTCTTCTTTGAAGAGCACTAATCTCTTCCTAGGGTCTCCACCCTCGGGACCTCATCTAAACCTAATGACCTCCTAGAGGACCCACCCATTGTGGGCTAGGGCTCCAACATATGAATTTGGGGTGGGACACATCAGCGCCTAACAGGGACACAACCAACAGGGCCGGGACGCCTGGATGGCTCAGTGGTTGGGCTCTGCTTTCAGCTCAGGGCGTGATCCTGGAGTTCGGGGATCGGGTCCCACATCGGGCTCTCTGAGGGGAGCCTGGTTCTCCCTCTGCCTATGTCTCTGCCTCTGTGTGTCTCTCATGAATAAATAATTTTTTTAAAAGATAAAAAAAATAAAACAACCAACAGGGCATGGTGAGGGACTAGATGACGTGAGAGGAGCAGAGTCCAGCATTGCCCTTGTTTCCAGCTTGAACACGCGGAAACAGGAGGCAGGTGGATGCTTGGGCCACTTACATCATAGGGCTGAAGCAGGCAGCGGAAGGAAATGCAGAGCTCTGTTTGCACATGGGAGACTCGAGGTGCATGGAGGAGCCCCATGGCTAGTGAAACACGGGCCACCGAGGACAAGTCAGGGCTGGCATGAGTTTGAGAACCAGCTCTGTTGAGGTGCTAACTTAAGGATGCATCTGCCAGTGAAGCCAGGGGAAGGACCAGGGTGACTGGAGGACTGTGCTGGGGAGACCAGAGAAGGGGTGCTTTGTGGGACACTGTGTAGATCCACCCCATGGGGAGCCGCTGACAAGCGGGAAGCCCTGTTGTGGCCAACACCCAGGGGGCTGAGATCTGAGGGGCAGCTTGGCGTCAGGGCGCAGCTGAAATCAGGTGTCTGCCGTCACTCCATCCCTCGACCCGGAGGCAGGGCCTGGGGATGGGCAGTGTGCGCCCAGGTGGCCATCCTCACTGTGGACATTGCTTCTGCATTTTTGTTGTTTTTTAATTCTGAGAACTTTAGAACCCCCAGAAAAGCCAAAAGAGCAGTAAGATGGAAGGCTAGCCATTCCCGAGTGCTGCAGAACCATCACCCCCAACTCAGCAGGGTTGTTTCTCATGGTTCAGCACGTCAGACCGGAGGCCTAGGCCGGGGCCGCCCCCGCAGGGGCACTCAGCTGGGAGGTCAGAGAAGGCTTTTTTATGTGGGGTTTCTGGTAGCCAGGAGCTGGGCTGTCTATGTGCCTCTCTCCCCAGCAGGGTAGCTTGGGCTCCCTTACAGCATGGTCTCAGGGTTCCAAGAGTGGAAGCTTCCAGATCCCAGGAGGCCCAGGCTCAGGCCACCCATCCCCAGATTCTACTGGCCAGAAGCAGATTGCAGGACCCACCTAGACCCCACCTCCTGATGGAAAGAACTGTGTCCACACAGGGGGAGGAGGCACAGCTCCACACAGGGTGGAGGCATGGAGAGATTCTTCCTTTGACTGAGTGGGTGCTCCGGGGTTGTTCAGCTGCCCCCCTGATGGGCCTGGGCCATTCCCAGTCCCTCACTTCCATCCATCTGTGTGAGGCACTTTGTTCTGCGGGGCTGCCAGCAGGCAGGGAAGAGATGGCTGGGTTCTAGGCCAACGCATGCACAGTTTGGGGAGATGCCACTAGGGTCTCCTCCATGGGAGGGCACCATGTGCCTCCCACCACGTGCCCATGTCCACGGCACACCAGCTAGGTGTACCACCCCGGGACAAAATTGTCCGTGTGCCTGTCTTCTGCTATGGGCCAAGCTGAGTCTTTTTCCTGTTTGAGGGCCACTTTCACTCCTTTATCCTGGGGTTCACATTCATGGCCCATGCCCACATTTCTCCTGGGGTTTCAGATGTCCTCGCTCTTCTAGAACTCTCCGTAGAGCTGAGAGATTAATCCTTTATTGCAAGACAGTTTGCAAATACCTCCCTCAGGTGGTTGGTTGGGTCTTTTGGGCTTTGGCTTACACCATGCACAAGAAGCCCTTCACTTTTTTATGTTGCTGGGTTCACCATCATTTTGACTTTCTTGCTTTTACATCGCCTCCCCTTCTAGGTCCCCCAGCAAATAGCTCAGAAGGGCAAAGTACTCGGCTCAGGGTAGCAGCATGATGGTCTGGTTCAGGGCAAGTGGTTGAGGCCAAGGATGTTCTCCCTTTGTATGAAATCCTGGGATCCGGAGGTGGGCCGGAAAAGCTGCTGCCACCACCTGACACCCTCTTGACGCCACGACCATGGTTGGTGGCAGCGCCAATGAGGAAGGTGGCTCTGTTTCATTTACGCCTTCGAATTTCTCGGGCGTGTCGATTAGCTAGGGCTGTCGTCACAAGACCACCACACACCAGGCAGCTTAAATGCCTGAGATTTCTCTGTTCCCGGTTCTGGAAGCCAGAAGTCTGAGATCAAAGTGTTGGCATTTTTTAAAGATTATTATTTATTCATGAGAGACAGAGAGAGAGAAAGAGAGAGAGAGAGAGAGAGGCACAGAGACACAGGCAGAGGGAGAAGCGGGCTTCCTGCAGGGAGCCTGATGCAGGACTCCATCCCAGGACTCTGGGGTCATGCCCTGAGCCAAAGGCAGATGCTCCACCACTGAGCCACCCAGGCGTCCCAAGTTGGTTCCTTCTGAGAGTGAGCGTGGATCTGTTCCAGGCTGTCCCAGCTTCTGGAGGTTTGCTGGCCATCTCTGGTGTTCTTTGTTTGTAGACCTACACCCCAATCTCTGCCCATGTCATCACAGGACGTTCTGTGTGTGTCTTTGTCCAGATCCCCTCCCCTTTTAATTTTTGTTTTTATTATTTATGATAGTCACACAGAGAGAGAGAGAGGCAGAGACACAGGCAGAGGGAGAAGCAGGCTCCATGCACCAGGAGCCCGACGTGGGATTCAATCCCGGGTCTCCAGGATCGCGCCCTGGGCCAAAGGCAGGCGCCAAACTGCTGCGCCACCCAGGGATCCCTACCCTCCCCCTTTAATAATGATTTTATTTATTTTATATATTTATATATTAACTAATTAATTAATTATTTAAAGATTTTATACAGAGAAGAGAGGCAGAGACAGGCAGAGGGAGAAGCAGGCTCCCTGCAGGGAGCCCGATGCGGGACTCGATCTCAGGATCCCGGGATCACACCCTGAGCCAAAGACAGACACTCAGCCACTGAGCCACCCAGGTGCCCCAAATCTCCCCCTTTTTATAAGGACACCAGACATATTGGATCAGGACTCACCCTAAAGACCTCATTTTAACTGAAAAAGACCCTCTCCCTGAATAAAGTCACATTCTGAGGATTAGGACTCCAGCCTCTGACTGGCAGTGGGGATGCCTCAGCCCACACCACCAAGCGTACAAGAAACCATCAGCGTGGGATTCACACCCAGGACGCGGGGCTGTAAGGGATCCTGGCGAGCAGAGCGGCTAAGCCCACTAACCCGACGTGTGGGAAGGCCCGGGCGCAGGAGGGCAGGGTAAAGGCTGAGCAGCCGTCCAGTGTCCCCCATGAAGGTCATGAACCACCGGCCCCCCAGGCACTTGGCCCTGGACGCACACCTGTGGGTGTTGCAGGTGGGGTCGTGCACACAGTGGGGGTGCATCTGTGGGCGCCGGCACGGCCTCCCCAGCCCCCGGACATGCTTCTGTCCTTCTCCCCAGAACTACGTCAGCTGCCATGACCCCGACAACGAAGCGCCCTTGATGTGGCCAGATGTCCCCTATCAGATCTTGGGAGGCCCGACGGCAAACAAGGTTATTTTCGAGCAGAGGAACGGAATCTACATCTTCTACATTTCTATCGTGGACCCGTACTACAGGTGAGCAGGGGGGCATCGCCCTGTGCCAGAGGCCTCGGGGGGATGGATGGGCCTCCTGGGGCAGGTCACATGCATGGGAGGGGCCCCCACTTTTCTCCCTCCCCTTGGCAGGTGCTGGATAAACATCAATTTTCCCAGCGGCCCAGACTGTCCCTGGGAAGGGTGCTATTTAAGTTCTAGATGACATTTGTTCACTCACTAAAATAAGTCCTGATTCAGAGCCCGTGCTGGTTGCTGGGGAAATAGCCATGAGCAGCAGCCACGTCCCTGCCCTCGGGGACCAGAATCACCCTCCCAAGCCGCATCTCATTGGTGGTGTGCACGAGCGACTCTTCCATTTCCAGGGATTTTGCAAGCCGTCTTTCCACTGGTAGCTTAAAATCAGCCACGGCGGGAGACTTTACACCCTGGGAGTTGGCACGGCCTACAAATTCGGCCTTTCCCCTTAGAGCTGGTTGTGGAATAGTTACCCCCGTGCTCGAAGAGGTTTCTAGGTGTGCTGGCCTACATTACGAAGGTCTCCCCCTGGAAGGGGGAACACAGGACAATGTCCTTCCCCCCCCATCATCTATTCCCTCCAAAGTTCACCCCAAAAGCACATGGAGACCCTGCCTGCCCTTGAGACCCCGCACCCTAAGGGGGCCAGCTCTGGGATGGCCATGGGTGGAAGGCATGGGGTGGCACCCCCTGGGGGAGGGCCCATCAGCCTCTTTCTCTGCACGGCTTCCAGCAGAGCCCCAGCAAGTTCCCCTATACCCTGGTCCCCTCTCCTGGGATGTAGCGGCTTGCTACACCTGCCGCTTCCTGCCCACCTCATGGATGCCAGCCCTCTGCTTCCACTCGGCAATGGGATGGTTTGTTTGCCTTCTAGATTGAGCCTGGGTATGGAGTCAGGGGGACACCCTGTTCCCAGAGGAGGGTACCATGGGGAACATGGGGGGGGCTTGGGGGGGAACAGGACTGTTGCCAGAAGACAGGACAGCAGACTCAGACAGGGTAGGAATTGAAGCAGATGGAACTGGGACTTGGTGTCCCAACTCACCCCCCCGGGGGCCGGCTCTCCTTTCTCTAGGTTTTAACACACTTACTGGGGTGGAGGGTAGGGCCCCAAAGGCAGTGCCCCATGGCCTCTCACCAAATGCCCCTTTGCAGCTACTGCCACTTGGAAACGACCTTCAGCGTCTACGTCTATGGGGCCTTCCCACTGTCCGTCATCCCCACGGCGGTCATCATCATCCCGCTCGTGGTCATGCTGCTGTCCGTGTGGCTGGTCTACGCGATCCCCAAACTGCTGCACACTGAGAAGGGCCTCAGGTTCAAGAGCTTCTGGGCTCACCTGTGCAGGAGGTGCAGAAAGGCGTGTTTCCGAGGCGGAAACTGAGCGCACCAGGGGAGCGCAGGGCGGTCGTAAAGCGTTCGGTCAAACAGCCAGTGGCCGCGTGCAGCGTGTTCTGTCCTCCGGCCTCCGCCTCCCGCGACCTCATCACATCAGAGCTCCTTGGCACTGCAGCATCCACGCCGGCTGAGACGGGGTGCAGGGCAGCCCGTGGGGTAGGAGGCGAGCCTCTGAAAAGCCTAAGACCCCGCAACGTGTCCTGTTAGAGAAGCAGGGAGGGGTCTGCAGCGGGATTCCATTTCTGGGGTACAAACCCTCACGTGTACACACACGCACGTACATGCATGTTCTGCTACAGACACGGAGAAACACGTGGAGGCATGCAGACGTGTATGCACATGTCCATACGTGTGGCCATAGCTACACACAGGCACAAGTACGCGTGCCCACACACACGTATGCATGCAAGCACAGTATGGATGCACACGCACAGGTGTGTGTATACACGCAGGTGCATGCATTCTCCTAACGTATGCACACCCATCATGTGTATTTACCTATGACGTGAACACACGAGCAGGTGCACACACATATACACGCCTATAGATATGCATACCTAGGTACGCAACACAACTAGCTTGTACATACGTGTGCATACGTGCGCACATTTGAGTGCATGCACACACGTGTGCGTGTATATACAGCTTACACGGATATGTATACCCTACCCATGCTTTCGGTGGGTTCCCTCGCCACCAACCAGCTCCCTCTGAATCCCAGGTGGCACGGGACGGCCGCCTCACCTTAGGTGAGGCCTGGGGTGATCCTGTGACTTTCCCGATTAGTCTTAGGCTATCAAGTATACGCCACAGTCCTCTTCAGTGGTCCGATGTCATCCCAACCGACTGGAGAACCTCTAGGCGCAGGCAGTGCCGGGACACTTACCCCACCCTCCCGCCCTCCCGGAGCGCATCCTGCCCCATCCAGCCTCCCCTCGAGGCAGACCCTCACATTAACCTTCAAGGAAACCACGTGTGCACTTGGCTTTAGTCTCAAAAATACCCCAAATGTGGCTGCGGGTAGAGGGGGCTCAGGAGCAAGCTGAGGGAAGTGGGCTCCAGGCTTCTCTGGGCACAGATCAGGGGACCGGGTGCGGGTCAGGGCAGGCTCTGCCCGTCTCTCTAGGGAGCTCTGGAGTGAGGGTTCGGGGAGGTGAGCCCAGCGGGCTCATGGTTCAGCTACCAAGCCCGCCTCCCCACACCAGCCACCCCCCCACACCCCCCGGGCTGCCCCAGCAGAGCCCGATGGACTGACCAACCACCAGGGCCCTGGAGACCCAGCCCAGGGCCCGGGGCAGGAGGCCCTTCCTCCTCTGCAGGGGAAAGAAGCAGGTGGCAGTACGGGTGGGGGTTGGGGGCTGGGGGAGGGTAGGCCTCATCTCCAGGAAATTTCCTGTCCCTCTCCCGGCAGCCCTTTCCCCACCAAACACTTGGGCAAGAGATCCTTACAGTGCAGTCCGGATGGCGACTCCCCACCTTCCAGAAGCAGCCCCCACCCCCACCCCTGCCGGCTGACTCCCAATTTTCTAGGGCTGGGAGAGGGATGCAGAACTCCCTGTGACGGCCGGGCTCCCCAGCTCAGCTCTGGAAGTCCATCCCCCAGGAGGGCTTTACCCTGCTGGGCCTTACCCCGTGACCCCGGCCCACCGTGCCGGGGCGGAGGAGGGGATCGTCCTCCATGTCCAGCCTCAGCCCACTGTCCCTGGTCCCCGGGCCCTGATGCCACCAAGTGGACAGTGAGCTGAGAGGTGAAATCCATTTTAATGGGGGGTGGCTCCCAGGTCCTGCCTGGGCCCCGAGGGGGTGGCGCCGGCCAGGCCCACAGCCTGCTTGCCCTTGCCTCCCTGCCTCCCCTTCTTGCTGGATGAGGAGCCGGCCTTCCTCTTGGGAAGCTCAGGTCGCACCACGGGGGCCACCACGTTGGCAGCTGGGGGCCCCGGGCGGGGCGGCGGCTCCTCATCGAGGGCTTTGAAGTTGAAAAAGCAGTCCACGTTGGACACGGTGTCCAGGATCTCGGGCACGCTGTAGTCAAAGGACAGCAGCTCGTCCGGCAGGTGCAGCGAGCGGATGTCGCTGGATGAGTCGTCCCCGCCGCCCCTGCTGTCCGGCAGGGCAGGCCCCGGGGCCTTGCGCGGGAACCCCTCGGGCTCGGCGTTGCCCGGCAAGCAGTCGAAGAGCTTCATGGCATCTTCCAGAAGCACCTTCTCAGGCAGCACGAAGGCCCTGGCTGCCTCGGGGGTCCTGGCCTCGCCCGCCCCCAGTGGGGCTGCCTCTGCCTCAGCCACCTTGGGCTCCGCGGCACCCTGCGGGTACAGCAGGGCCGACCCGGCCCCACCACCCTGCAGCTCCTTGGAGGGGAAGGCCAGGGGCTCACTGGGCCCGTGGAACTGACTGAGGCGGCCCTTGAGGTGGCCATAGGCGCCGGGGGGCAGCGTGGCCTCAGTGGGGAGTGTGATGAGCAGGGAAGGTAACTTGTTATCCTTGGGGACAGGTGGTGGGGGTGGCGGCCCCAGGCCTTCCTTGAGCAGGGGTGGAGGCAGCTCCATGTAGGCAGGGGGCCCCCCATCCCCCACAAAGCCCAGGGCCTCTGGCCCAGGCCCCTCAGGTGGGAAGTAGGGCAGGAAGTACTGGGGGCCCCCGGGCACCGGCTGGTAGTGGGGGTACGGTGGGGGTGGGGGCGCTGCCACGGGGGCCTTGAGGTAGTGCTGGGGCTCTAGGAGGTAGGTGCCTGGCGAGGCGGGGCCCCCAGCCGGAGCCCCGGGCGGTCCCCCACCGCCCACTGCTGTCAGCTTGTACAGGGACGATTGGCCGAAGTCGGTGGTGGCCCACTCGATTCGGTAGATGCGAGGGTCAAAGAAGCACCCGCAGGGTGCCATCTGGAAACCTGCAGGCCAGGGAGGGGCAGCCCTGAGAGGAGCTCTGGGACCCACCTGGGGGAAGGAGTACAGGGTGGAGGGGGTGAGGGGCACAGCCCAAACCTCCGGGACCCATCTGTGGGATGGGGACAGAAATTCTGCCTTTGGGGACCCATCTGGGTGTCAGAGGCCCTCGGCATCATTTGGGGGACCTTTCTAGTGAATGGGGGGTACAAGCTTGGCCCTTGAAGGCCTGTTTAAGGGACAGGAGACACAGCCCTTACCCGCTTGGGGCCTCCTAGGGCCAGGTGCACGGGCAAGAGAGGCCCAGATCCCTCTAAGCCACCCGAGTCGCATCAAGGGTTGAGGGGAGGCTGGTACCTGCCGGAGGGGCTGGAAAGATCTCTTTATCCAGGTTTGGGGGCTGATACAGGTTGGAGGAACCTGTGGATGAAAGCAGGTGGGTGGGTGGGGGTCCTGAGCCCTGGGCCCCCACGCTGTCAGGCACCCCCCACCCGCCTCACACCGACACCCTCCAACGCGTACCCACAGTAGGAAGAGGCTCCGTGCAGGCGGGAGCGGGCTGGCTGCCTCGCCCCTCGGTGCCATCCAGGCCCTGGGGGCTGAAGCCTTCTTGGGGAGCTGTAGGCGCATAGAAGGGTTTGGGGTGCTGCATGGGGAGGCAGGGGGCCCGGCCTGGGGAGGCCAGGAGGGCAGCAGGAGGGAGCACAGGCGGCCCACCCGGACAACAGGTTCCGAGTCCTACAGAGTTCTGTTTGCCTGGTTACTCTGGGCGGCGGGTTCCAGGCTGCGGCCCACCCACTGGTCGGGATTCCGAGGATCAGGAGGTGGGGGTGGGGCGGGGTGGGCAGACAGCAGATGGAGAAACCAAGGCAGCCATGGATAGGCCTCACACAGGGCGGGGCAGACCCCGGACTCAGTCTGCTCCCTCCCGCCCTTGCCAGCAGTGCTCTGGACAGCTCCAGGGCTGCTTCCTCCCGGTAGCCTGCCCTGATCCACACCCACGTAGGCCAAGGCCCCTGCCTCGTGAGCCCTAGTGGTTTCTTAGTGGCTAAAACCTCTCTGGGCCACAGTAGTGGAGGCACAGGGTTGGGCCCATGGGAGCAGCTGGGAGACTCTTGTCAACAAGAAAGGAAAAGTAACTGCCGGGGACAGGGCCAGCCCAGTGTGGAGACCAGGCTCCCCAGAGCAGGAAGGGGACGGCTCAGGGGTCACAGAAAGGCCAGGGTTTTAAAAGAATAAAATTTATTGTCTTCTCGTGCAGCAAGAGGCCCTGCTGGCCCTCGGACGCCCCCTCCCGCCCCGTGACTACTTGTACGCGTTGGCCTTGTGCTTTGGCAGAAAGACGAAGTTGGGCGGCACAGGTCCCAGCAGCATCTCACTGTGAAGAGGGCAGGGGACAGGGTCAGGCCTGGGGTCAGGCCCACCGGCCCCTCGGCCTCCCACACCCGCAGACCTCGGTTTCCTGGCACCTGATCCGGATCCAGTCGGCCGCCTTCTGGCTGGCCATGAGCGTCTCCAGATAGTCTCGGCCCAGGTAGTAGGGCGGCCGCTCGTTGATTCTCTGCGGGAGCCTCTCCAGGAGGCCCACAGGCACGTACCTGCGGGAGGGCGGGCATGGGGTCAGGCCAAGCTGCCCCCACCCTCCACCTCCGCCCGCATGGTCTCCAGCAGCCACCTGCACAGGAAGGAAAGCCACTCGAGGAGGAAACGGCGGGTCTTCTCCACGCCCTGCGTGTCGGAGCCCCAGTGCTCCAGGCCGTATCGGGTGAAGTCCTGCAGGATGGCCAGGCGCTCGGACGACGAGATGTCCCAGTGGCGCTGCTCCTTGATCTCCGTGAACAGCCACGGCTTCAGCAGGGCACCCCTAGGAGGGCAGGGCAGGGTGACATCAGCGGCCTGGCAGTTGGAGCCTGGGTCCCTGCCTCCCCACTGCGCTCAGCCAACCTTCTAACCCCAAGAGTTCCAACCCACAAGTGCACGTGTGTCCAGTCCCCTCTCCTCCAGTGGCTATGACTGTCTCTCTGCCCCCCATCCTGGCAGAGCCACCTGCTAGGGACAAAGTGCAAGGGAGAGGGAAGCAGACAGGCTGGGGCTCAGCAGCGGCTGCTGGGACAAGACTCAGATGCACCCTCACCTTTGCCCACACCGCAGGCCGGGTGCTCGGCGGTGGCTCCGGCTGGTTCTCTGTAGCCACCCCCCACGGCACAGAGCACACTTACCGGGCAATCATCACCCCGGCGACGCCAGTCTGCATGGCACGGTTGGCATCCTCGTACGACAAGATGTCCCCGTTTCCTGAGGGACAGAGGCTGGGGTCTCAGGGAGCCGTGTGCAGGCAGGAGCTCCAGGGGAGTTCTCGCCAGCCCAGTGGCTCCCAGTGGGGCAGTGCAGGGCAGGGTCCCAGGGCAGGGGGAGGGTGGCCGAGGCACGCGGCCCCTGAGAGCAGGGCCGGTGGGAGGTTGGAGTGGAGCGGCTGGGGACCCACCGAACAGGGGCATGGGACTGGCTGCCGTCACACACTGCTCGATGTACTGCCAGTCGGCCAGCTTGGTGTAGCGCTGCTCCCGAGAGCGACCGTGGAGCTGAAGGGGAAGCCACGCATGGGGAGGGAGAGAGGATCCAGGAGGCGGAGGATCAGACACAGAGAGAGAGACCCAGAGAGATCAAGAGGGACAGGCTGAGAGGGAGAGACAGGGAGACAAAGAGACAGAAAGAGACAGAGGGGGAGCCAAGAGAGCAGGAGGGAGGGGCCGGGGGAGAGACACCGTTAGGGAGGGCTGCCGAGCACCCCCGAGGCCCCCACACCCTCGGTGCCCCGAGACCCACCGTGACCAGGGCTGCACCCCACTCTCGCAGCTCGGGGAGCAAGCGGTGTGCCAGGTTCACGCGCTCCTGGACACCCGTGCGGATCTTCACTGTCAGCGGCACGTCCAGCACCTGCGGTGGTGACTGGGGTCAGTGGGCCCGGGGCCAGGTGGGGAGGGCGTAGGGGGCGGGGTCGGGGAGGGCGTCCAAGCACGTACCTGGTTCATGCCGCGGACAATCTGCTGGAACTTGGCCGAGCGGTTCATGAGGGCACAGCCCCCACCCTGGGAAAAACGGGGGTGAGGTGGGGTAGGCTGGAGCAACAGAGGGCAGGACGCAGGCTGGCCCTGACCCCCTTCTCTGCCTTCGCTGTCCAGATGGGGAAACCAAGGCACAGTGGCTCCCACAGGTCCCAGAGCCACAAGCGGGAGCAACGCCAGGTCCCAGGCTTCTGTCCCTCCCACAGTGTGGAGGCCCAGGGCCACGTGGCCACTACCTTCTTGTACACGAGGTCAATGGGGCACCCGACGTTGATGTCCACGAAATCCACCTCGATGGTACGGTTGAGCAGCTCGGCACACTTGGTCATGGTGTCAGGGAAGGCGCCCTCGAGCTGCGGCAGGTGGTGGGCAGGGGCTGAGGGGCTGGTCCAGACCGCCCCGGCCCACTATGGGGATCAAGCTGGTGGCCCTGCCTCCCCCAAGTGGCCCTGCGCCAAGGCCAGCAGCCCTCAAGGGGGCATCGGTTCAGCCCTCGGGCCCACGGCTGAGGCAAGAGGGGTCTGGGAGTGACTGAGTCAGGCCTGGGGTTGAGGAGATCCGACCCTGAACGTGGCCCAAAGCCAGGCAGCCAAGACCCCTCTGCCCTTCCCACCTCCCTCCCTCGGGGTGGCACCAACCTGGACACCAAAGACGTCCTCGCATGGGTGGCGTCGGAGCAGGGCCCACTCAGACGTCTGGCCCTGCAGCAGATTGGTGCACACGGCCATCTCCCCGCACGTCACATCGGCCCCGAAGCGTTTACAGATCCGCCGGAAGGGCAGGTTCCCGCACTGGGGGCAGCAGGGGACACGCACATGTGAGGGTGCAGCAGGCAGGGACCCCCGGCACCACCCACCGGGCAGGGGAAGACACTGGGCACCAGGCCGACCTACCGTGGTGAGGGGGGCCAGGTACAGCTTGCCACCGATGTCCAGCTGGAGGAAGATAAAACCCAGTGAGGCTCGCCCTTCAGCCCTGGCTCACGGGCCTCCCCTCGCCCCAGGCCAGGTCACGCTTTGTCCCGTCCTGCCCGGCCTCTCCAGCCTCCCGCACCTCGGGCCTCCGCACCAGGCGGCGACTCCCCGTGTAAGGACTGTTCTATTCCCCGTGCTCTCCTCTGCAGCACAGCTTCCACCCAACAGGCAAAACCACAGTCCCGGTGCCCCTCCTTCACCCTCTCCACCCGCCGCCCTGACTCCCTGGGGCTGGGGGAGGCGGTGTCCAGCTCTTTCTTTTCTAAAAGACCTTATTTGTCAGACAGAGATAAAGCACAAGCAGAAAGACCAGCAGACAGAAGAAGAAAGCAGGGTCCCCACTGAGCAGGGAGCCTGACGTGGGACTCAATCCCAGGATGCCGGGATCCTGCCCTGAGCCAAAGGCAGACGCTAAACCGACTGAGCCACCCAGGTATCCCCATGTAGTTCTTCTGCCCCCATAATCTCAGTGGCCTCAGCAAGGAGCCCTGACCACGTACCTTTCTCTTCTCACAAGGCCGCAGCCTCACTATATCCTCATCCGTCAGGGGCCCACAGGTCTGCACCGAGCTGCTGGCAAGGGCACCAGAGCCTGGCTCCGGGAGGGCCTGCTGGGTGTCACCACCATCCTGCCCCGGGGCCCCTTCAGTCCCTGACACCTCAGGGGTGGCAGCATCAGGGGAAGGGCCTGCGTGGGGGCCCCTGCTCAGCTGGCGTAGGGCCTGCTCAGCACGCTCGAAGCGGACCTGGCGCTTCCGCAGCTGCTGCTGCAGGGCTCTGTCCAGGCCGTTGCGGACTGGCGGGGCCTGCACCCGCTCTTCCCGCACCAGGTTCTGCCCTTCAGGCCCCAGGTGGGCCCCAGCAAAGCGGCAGGTCACGCCGTAGGGGCATCTGCCAAAAGTCTCGAAAAGCACACAGTGGGGGCCCAGGTCCGACGGCTTGGTCTCCAGGTAGCGGCCCACGTCGTGCAGGAAACGGCAGCGGTCGCCAAAGAAACACTTTGCAGCTGATTCCTGCGAGGGAACCACGGGGCCGTGAGGGGGGGGCAGGGAGAGGCCAGGCAGCCTGCGTGTGAACCTCAAACCCCTCCCCGCCTCCTCTGTGTCCTGCGTGTGCAGGTCAGACACCCAGCAAGTCTGAGTGTCTTCATCTGGGAGAGGGGAACAATAACACATCAAAGCTTCCTGAGCACTGAGTCCGGGGGCGCAGAGACTCCGACTCTAGGACTTCCAAGGGGCAGTTCCACTCACCTGGACCAGGGAGGGGCAGAGCCTATTCTTGTCGTAGTGGGTGGGTTTCATGTGGGGTCGGCCCTTGTTCTGGCCCCGGGCTCTCTTCTGAACCTGTGGCCGCTCCCCCAGTTCAGCCGCCTCCCCCGCCTGCCCATCTTCCAGTCGGATCCGCTTGGCCTCAGGCTCAGCCAGGTCATTGCCACCGGGCTCTCCCTCCTTGATTTCCTGGCTGGGTTTCTCCTGCCCTTTGGCTTCCAGGAATTCGTGGAACTGCTCCTTGGTGGTGAGGTACCTGCCGGCACAGAGGCAGAAGGAGACGGGCTGGAGGAGAGAGTCCTTTTTCCAGCTCAGATGCAACGGATGCTGGGGGAAGGGGCTGAGAACACCGGCCCTGCTTCCGTGCCTCGGCTGATGGGTACCGCACTACTGAGAACGGCCAGCTCCAGCCAGGGCACACCTCAAGGCCACAGGCAGAGCCTATTTTGTCCCTGTGTCCCCCTGCCCAGGGGGTTGAGCCAAGCTACAAACAGGCATGAACATTCCTGGACACATCCAACTACAGAAAACTACATGTCCCGGCGTGCCTTGCAATGGGGCCACGGCCGCCACATTCCCCAGCATGCCCCACGGCCCTCGCTTCGGTCACAAGTCCCCGCCCGCCGCTGAGGCTGGCTGCAGGTGCACAAGGCTACTCCCGCCACGGCGGAGACTACAGTCCCCAGCATGCACTGCGGCCCAAGCCTCCAACATGCCCGCCCCCGCGGACACCGCGGTGTCCTTCGCACACGTGACAGCCCCCAACGTGCGCGGTCCGCCCCGACCCCGCGGACGCAGGAACGGCCCGGACTGAAGAGCCCGCGAGCTGCCCGCCGAGCCGCCGCCCCGCCGCCCCTCATGCACTGCCTGTAGGTGCCGGGAAGGCCTCGTGAGGGTCCCCGGCCTCGGCGACTCACTGAGGCTTAATGGGCGCCACGCCCCGTTCCGGCGCGCCAGCCGCCGTGTCGCCGCCGCCACCACTTTCTGCCGGGGCCTCCGCCGCTCCCTCCGCCATCAGCCCCCCTCTCGCCCGCTCTGGAGTGCGGCGGGAAGGGCTTCCGGGTCGCGAGTGCGTCTTCCCGGTCGTGCCGGGGAAACGCGCATGCCTGGGGCGCTCCAGCTGACGCCATTGTACGCGCGTCGACGTGAGGGGGCGGAGCCTGCGGGGGGCGGAGCCTCGGGTCCCGCTTAGGGTAGCGCGGCTGAGCGGTCTGCGGGGTGCAGCCTCGGGTCCCGTTTAGGGTAGCGGGGCTGAGCGGCCTGCGGGGTGCAGCCTCGGGTCCCGCTTAGGGTACGGGGCGGAGCCTCGGGTCCCGCTTAGGGTAGCGCTGCTGAGCGGCCTGCGGGGTGCAGCCTCGGGTCCCGCTTAGGGTACGGGGCGGAGCCTCGGGTCCCGCTTAGGGTAGCGCTGCTGAGCGGCCTGCGGGGTGCAGCCTCGGGTCCCGCTTAGGGTACGGGGCGGAGTCTCGGGTCCCGCTTAGGGTAGCGCTGCTGAGCGGTCTGCAGGGTGCAGCCTTGGGTCCCGCTTAGGGTAGCGCTGCTGAGCGGCCTGCGGGGTGCAGCCTCGGGTTCCACTTAGGGTAGCGCTGCTGAGCGGCCCGCGGGGTGCAGCCTCGGGTTCCACTTAGGGTAGCGCTGCTGAGCGGCCTGCGGGGTGCAGCCTCGGGTTCCACTTAGGGTAGCGCTGCTGAGCGGCCTGCGGGGTGCAGCCTCGGGTCCCGCTTAGGGTAGCGGGGTTGAGCGGCTGCGGGTGCAGCCTCGGGTCCCGCTTAGGGTAGCGGGGTTGAGCGGCCTGCGGGGTGCAGCCTCGGGTCCCACTTAGGGTAGCGCTGCTGAGCGGCCTGCGGGGTGCAGCCTCGGGTTCCACTTAGGGTAGCGCTGCTGAGCGGCCTGCGGGGTGCAGCCTCGGGTCCCGCTTAGGGTAGCGGGGTTGAGCGGTCTGCGGGGTGCAGCCTCAGGTCCCGCTTAGGGTAGCGGGGTTGAGCGGCCTGCGGGGTGCAGCCTCGGGTTCCACTTAGGGTAGCGCTGCTGAGCGGCCTGCGGGGTGCAGCCTCGGGTCCCGCTTAGGGTAGCGGGGTTGAGCGGTCTGCGGGGTGCAGCCTCGGGTCCCGCTTAGGGTAGCGCTGCTGAGCTCCCTCCTACCTACGGGAATGGAGCGGGGGGGTCGCACCTAGGGTAGCGCTGCGGAGCTGCCCGCGGGCCGCGTAGGTGCTCAGTGGCTCCCCTACCGGCCGCCGCCGGCCCACGAGAGTATTCTACAAGCTTTAAAAAAACGGACCCCCCCCCTCCCCCCCGACGACCGGACGCGAGGCCTTGAGGGCAGATAACTAGTTGAGCGTCTGTCTGCGTGCCAGAGGCCGCGCTCTAGGCCAGACGTGCAGCTGTGACTGCAGCGGACGAGTCGTGCCCCTGAGAGGTCGCGAGGGGCGGGGGCGGGGCGGCTCCCGTCGCGGGCCTCGGCTGCCCTCTGCGGGACGGCCCGGGGTTGAGGCCCCGCTGGCCAGCTGTGCTCCGGCACCTCCACCCACGGAGCTCGCTCGTCCCTCCCCAGAGGCCCCCTCCCAAGGTGCCCGCCCCGCAGCCCTCGGAGGTTCCACCAGGGGTCTCCTCCCACCGTCCCACAGGCATCCCAGGCCACTCTGGGGGAGGCAGTGGGATAGGTGGGGAAACTGAGGCCCACAGAGGGCTGTCTGAACATAGCCTCCCCTCTCTGGGCCTCCAAGGGCTCCCCCGCTCTCTGCCTTGCAATGGCCTGCGCTTTCTGTGTGCGGCAATCAAGGAGGGCTTCCTGTAAGCGGGGGTGGGCGTGTGTGTGGACTGGCCGTTGACAACAAAATTAAAATTAATAATGTAATGTTAACTGCTCAGTGTAACGATATGGTTTTAATCGTTTGCCAGTAGCTCGACAATTACTCAGCATTTACTTCTAAGCCCTTTTTTTGTAAATAAAGATTTTATTCATGAGAGTCAGAGAGAGAGGCAGAGGGAGAAGCAGGCCCCATGCAGGGAGCCCAATGTGGGACTCCATCCTGGGACCCCAGGGTCGCGCTCTGATCCGAAGGCAGATGCTCAACCGCTGAGCCAACCAGGCATCCCCTAAGCACCCCCCCTCCTTTTTAAAGATTTTTTATTTATGCATGAGACACAGAGAGGCAGAGGCATAGGCGGAGGGAGAAGCAGGCTCCATGCAGGGAGCCCGATTGGGACTCGATTCTGGGTCTCCAGGGTCACACCCTGAGCCAAAGGCAGACGCACAATGGCTGAGCCACCCAGGCGTCCCCCCTAAGCCCTTTTCTGGCATTAACTCACTTATTCTACTCTCTGACCTTGTGCAGAGGGAACAGGCATTCATCCCAAATCCACCTGAATCCATGGGTCCCAGAGGTCCCTGGCCAGGGACCACCCCACCGCCCTGAGCCAGAGACCAGGAAATCAGCGTCCCCCCTGCCTCTCCCTACATAGCCGTGGGTTCCTGTGTCCTGCCCCCTGTCCTCCAGAGTCTCTCTCTAGTCCATCCCCTCTCCCATCACTGCCCCCCCCCCCACTTCAGGGCCTCATTCTTCCATCTTACCCCCAAAGCCCCACCTCCCAGCCACAAATCTGACCAGGGCATTCCCCTGCTCCCAATCCTTCCATGTCTCCCTACTGCCCCAGCCCTGTCCCAGAGCCCCCAAGTTCCTACAGGACCCAGCCCTGCTGCCTTCCCCAGTTTCATTCCTCATCACCCCCTGACTCCCTAAACTCAAGCACCAATTTCATTCCAGACCTCCCGTGAGCCAGTGGGACCTCTCAGCCTCTGCATGTGCTGTTCCCTTTTGCAGGAAGTCTCTTCCCTGCTCCCAATCACCTTGTTCATTCCACTCACCCTCTAGTTCTCTCCTCCTTTCCCCCTCCCTGTCCCTCCTCCCCCCTCCTCCAGAAGCCTCTCTAACTGCCCCCGCTGGGGATACTGCCCCCTTCAGGCTCTGCAGCTATCTGAGCATCCCCCCCCCCCTCCCCGGGGAATCATGGCCCTCAGCATCCTGGTGCCACCTGGCCACATGCCATCTTCCCCACTGTACTATGAGCTCAGAGAGGGTGGGAATTGGGTCCACCGCAGTCACTCCGTGTCCCCAGCACCCAGCACCAGGCCCAGCACACAGTAGGTGCCCAAAGAACATTTGCTGAGTGAGTGAATCTTCTTGTGGCTGGGAGACTGAGGCACAGAGGGGCCGAGACCTGCTCTAGAGGGTCCTGCCTTCACTGAGGCTGTGGCGGGGGGATGAGACCTTCCCCGGTGTCACCCTGGAGAGTGCGGGGGACACTCAGGAAGATGTCCCTCCTACCCTGAACCAGACCTGAGTCGAACTCTGAATCCCCTGCCTTGACCTATTTAGAGAAGCAGAAAGGAGGCAGGTGGCACAGGGGCCTCTTACGGATGGGGACACTGAGGCACTCAGATGGGGGGAGGCAGGGCCTGGCGAAGGCGGAGCTGGCCTTCTCGGGGTCGCTGTGTGCGCTGCGTGCACTCGCTCTCCCCCTCTGTCTGTTGGTCTCCATCTCCCTCTCTTCTTCTGCTTTTCTCTACCTCTCTCTCTCTCTCTCTCTCTCTCTCTCTCTCTCTGAGTTCCTCTTCCCTGGCTCCCTGCTCCCTCCCTGTGTCTCTCCCTCACCCTTTCCCTGTCCCTCTTAGCCAGGCCGGATGGGGTGGCAGCAGCAGGGCAGGTGCGGCCCCGGGCTCAGTGCCCGTTTCAGCTGGGGCCACCCCGGATTTGCGGCTGCGCCTCCTTTATCTGGGGCTGCAGCTGCCCCTTATCTTCTGGCTTCAGGACACGAGACAGGGATTAGGGCAGCCCAGGCCAAGGACGCGAGACAGCAGGGTTGGGCGGCCGGGTGGCAAGAGCCAGGGTGCTGGGGGGTGTGTGTGCCGCAGGGCACCCTCAAGCCTTGGCAGCTGGGGCTGCTGCACATGTGAGCGGATGTGTTCGTGTGACACTTTGTGCCATTTATGGCTTTTGCCTGTGTGATGGTGTACACACATCTGCAGCTGTGCCTGGAGAGTGTGTGTGACTGGGGGTGTCGGTGAATACGGTCGCTTCTGAGTGTGGGGGAGTGTGTGTGTCTGTGTGCGTGTCTGTGTTTCTCGTTTGTGACGGTGTGTACACATTTGTGGCTTTTTGTGCACGTGTGTGAGCCTGTGCCTCTGTGAGCCTCGGCCCTGCCCCACGGGTGCCCGTGCAACCCCAGGCCCAGGCCCCACCCGGCCGCCTGCCCTGGCTCCCTTGGGCTGGCCTGATGGCTTTCCCGCCTTGCTGACCTGTGGCCCTTGGGGACAACGCCCCTGGCCTGTGGCCTGTGGCTGCAAATGGCCCTACAGGGACGGCCGCCAGCCCTGCTTTTCCCATCCTCCCTTGCCTGGAACTGGCCAGCATCTTCCTGCCGCCCACGGGCCTCAGAGGCCCTTTCTGGCCAAGGCCACCAGCTCCTCCTGGCCCCCAGGGCCCTTGCTCTGCCCCTGGGCTGTGTCCCCTGTCAGGGCTGAGGCCCCTCTCCATTCAGCGTGGTCCAGCTTGGGGGCAAGGATGACTACTGTCACATTAAGAACCCCGAAGTCTAGTTTCGGGGAGCCTCTTGGCTAGCCGTGGGCGGCTCTGCACTGTCCCAGGGACCCCCCCGGCAAGCCCTCTCACTTCAGTGACAGCGACACTGCCACTCCCTGAGGGTCTGCACTGGGCACAGAAAGAATGTGGGAGCAATTTCACAGATGAGTAAACTGAGGCCCGGCAATCTCCGTTACCAGCTCACGAAAGAGGGGGCACGCTGAGGGTCCAGAGCTGCTCCAGCTGGGGGTGGCGGGAGAGAGAAGCCACGGAGGGCTCCGGGCCACCTCCACCCCTGCAGCGCTGGTTCCCGGGGGTCGTGAGGTACAGCCCTGGGCCAGCAGGGCCTGGACCAGCTCCTGGTGCTAAGATGGAAACTTCTCCACCAGCCAAGTCCATGCCTTGGCCAGCAGCCGCTGGCCTCCCAGAACCTCGGCCTGGGCCTCCACCAGTGAACGGAGCATTCCCCTTGGGAGCAGTGACCGTGCAGGAAGGGCAGGGGGCCAGCCTCGGGGGTCAGGGGTGGGGGGAGCGGCCAAGGCAGTGGCTGAATGTTCCAGAATCATCCAGCCCCAGATTTGAGCCTCTTCCCTACTGTGTGACCTCGGGCCAGCGTCTGGGCTTCTCTGATCTCCAGGTTTCACAACTGCCAAGTGAGCACAGTGCCACTCGGGGGCGGGGGCATCGCCCAGAGCTACCTTGGCGGGGGGTGGGGGTGGGGGGCATCCGAGGAGGCAAGGAGGGAGCGGAACTAATTGCCAGGCAAACACCGCGGAGGGCGGGCAGGTGACAGGGCCTGGGTTCTGGGTGCACCTGTACTGTCCCGCCCCTGCCTTGGCCTTGACCCCAGCCGCAGGGGCTACGCGCCCCCACATGCCCCCCGCTCCTCGCCCAGCCTGTCTCTACACCTACTTGCGCTCTGGGGGGACCCAACCCCACGCAACCCCCGGGCTGCTCTGGAAGCCAGGGTGGCTCAAGGCTCGGTTCCACCCACCCCCGCCCCACAGCAGCCACAGTCTGGGAGAAGGAAGGTTTAAAAATAAAGCATTGTAAATACCCGTGTTTCCTGCAAATAGAACCAGCCCCTGGATCCCCTTGGCCTCCCGGGCAGCCGGGCCCAGACAGCTCCTCTGAGGGGGGTGGGGGCCACAGGGAGGGCGTGTCTGTGCGCCCCAGTTCCCAGCTGCCGTGTGAGTCAGCCAGTGCGACAGGGTGTCTGTCACCGTCTGTCCAGGGGGTGACAGGGTGTGTGGGCTGGTAACAGACAGTGTCCAGAGGTGCTGGGTCGCGGGAGGCGACACACCGGTGTGTGAGGCTGTCAGGACGGAATGAACGTGAGCCACCGGGGGCCCCGTGGGGCTGGCCCCGAGCAGAACAGGGTTCCCCGGGGGCCCGAGTGTGCTGGGGTCTCCACCCGCGGGGGGAAGGTGGGCGTGTGTCCTGGTGTCCCGCCTCCGGGCTGGCCCCCCACAGCCTCACCCTGGCGCCCCTGCCCCTGCCCCTGCCCACCCCAGAGGAAGAACCGAGTTTTTCAAGTCACTGTTGCCAGGGCAACCATTTTACGAGCGTCCACATGGTGGGCACATGTGTGTGTCCCGCGCCCCATGTGTCTGCAGGCGCCCACCGCCAGGGCCTCCAGCCAGGGCGGGGCGGGGGATATCGGCGGTGTGGGGTGAGCAGGAGGTGGCCAGGGGGCAGCTGGTGACAGCTTAATGGTGGCTGGTCGGGTGGGGGTAGGCTCCTGGCTGGGCTGCATGTGTGCGAGGGGGCTGTGCCTCCCAGACTGGCCTAGCACGTGCGTGTGCATGTGTGGACACGCACGACAGTGTCTCGGACTCTCCTGCGCTGTGTGGCTGTGGGATAGGTAGTGCGTACTCCTGCACTGTGGCCATGGGTACCAGTAGCGAGCGTGGAGTGGGTCACACTGTGTGCCAATGTGCGTATTAACGTGTGACACGTGTATTGGCACCAGGTAGCATGGGAGTGTGTAACGATCCACCGAGTGTGCATGAATGTGCATGAGCAACCAAGAAGATCCTTTGAGGGCCAATGGGCTGAGGGTCCTTTGGATGTCAATATTGGGTGTGTCTGTGTCTCTACTGGGCACTGTGTGTGTATGTGTGTATGTGTGTGTGTGTGTGTTAGGGTAGTGTGAGCTTCGTGTCCATGTGCAGAAGTGTGTCTGGCTGGAAGTGAAGCAAGGACACCTGTGTGTGTGTGTCCATGCATGTCCTCGGGCAAGGACAGGGGTGGTGCTGTTCTCATAAAGGGTGTCCCAGGATGTGTGAGAACAAGGATGGCCCAGGGTGTGACCCCAGCCAGATGGAACATTTGGGGGTCTGTGTGTGAGTGGCCACGGGGGAGGTCAGACCGTTCTCGTCACGCCAGGACGTGCGTGTCACTGGGAGTGAGCACGGGGTGACACCGATGATGGCAGACATTATTGCTCAACACCAGCCAGGGACAGTTACTCATATTTACTCACTCAATCTTTACTACAACCCTATTAGGGTCTATTAATAATACCCTGTGTTACAGGCGGAGAAGCTGAGCCACATTCAAGATGTACCCGCCCAAGGCCGCACAGAGCAGACACCTGTCCTTCCCATCCTGGACCACGACCGGCGGCTCCAACGCCGCCACTTCCGTGACACCTGCTCATTCTTGTGCCCCCACCCTACCTGCAAGCTCACATCCTGGCCTACTCCTGGGTGGCTGTGCGCAGCCCCAGGCGTCGCCCACCCGGGTGCGCCCCAGTGCGGGGGGTGAGACTGTGTCTCCTATCACCGCGTAGGCGGCATAGTAGTGCAAGCTGTACAGGCCCCTTGGGGTGTGTGTGCGTGTGTGTTGGCGGGGAGGGGAGGGGAGGGGAGGGAGGGGAGGGAGGGGAGGGGAGGGGGGAGCCCCTAGGAAGGTCCCTTCCCAGACCAATCCCAGGGCTGCTGGGATCAGAGGAATGCAGGCGGCCTGGGCCGGAGCCGGAGCGAGGAGGCCCCAAGAAATCAGGCGGCAGGAGAGAGAAACCAGAGCACCGGGCCCCGGGAACACAGGCGGCGGCGGCCGGGAGCGCGCGGGAAACGGCCGCTGCGGGGGCCCGAGGGCGGGGCGGCGGGGGGTGTTTTCGGTAACTAGGCCACGGCGGGGCGGGGCGGGGCCGCGCGGCTCCAGCCCCGCCCACCCCGCCCGCCCCGAGCCGCCTGGCGCCGCCAGGGGGCGCTGCAGGAACGCGGAGCCGTCGGGGCGGGGGCGCGGCGGGTCTGGGCGCGCGGGTGGGGGCGCCGCGCGGGGTCCTGGTGCGCAGAGAGCGCGGGGGGAGCCGGCGGTGGAGTGGGCGCCCCTGCGGGGCTCCGGGTGCAGCCTGGGCAGAACGGCCGCGTCGTGAGGGGCCCTGTGGGCAGCGGCCGGCCTCAGTCTTAGGGTCCCACTTGCTGTCTTAGGGAAAGACTTTGGGTCTCAGCCCTCCAGGACGGCTCTGTCGTGGGGGCTTCTCTGGATTTCTGGAAGGAGGGCCTGGGGCGGGACCGGGAGGACGCCACCGTCTTCAGCGGGGCAGGAGGGGGCTCCGGCCGCTGTGACCGCCGTCTGGGTCGTGCTGTGACTTAATCCTCCGAGGAGACCCGGGATTCAGGGAAGATGCCCGAGATGCCCTCGGATGCCCCCACCCCCACCCCCCGGCGGATCGTCTTGGCCCGTGGATGCGGGGCAGCCGCTGACTCCGGAGGGTCCCTGGAGGGCTCCTCGGTGAGCGAACTTCTGGGGCCCTGCCCTCCGGAAGGGGACCCGGCAGGAGCCCGGTGTCTGACGGTGAGCCCGGATCCCGGCAGAGTGGGGCGCCGAAGGCCGCCGGCCCTGGCGTCGGGGCGCTGCGCCTCCTATCCCAGAAGGGAGCCCCTGGGGAGGGGCGCCGCGGGGCCGCGGGGCCCAGGGACATCCCCTGCCCCGGGCGCCGTGGCCCCCGCACCGCCGCCACCTGCGCGCCGCCCGCCCCCCCTCGGGCGGGGGCGGCTCCCGTCCCGGGAAACCCGAGCCACCGCCCCTGGCCCCGCCCCCGGCCCCGCCCCCGGGCCCGAGCCGGCCCCGCCGTCCGCGGCGGGAGCGGCGGAGGCGGCGGGAGAGCGCGCCGCGGAGCCGCTCCGAGAGCCCGGGCCCCCCGCGCCGCAGCCCCGAGCCCAGCGCCGCGCCCCAGGCCGCCCGCGCCGTCCGTGCGCCCCCCGCCCCGCCCCGCCCCGCGCCCCGCGCCCCGCGCCGCCCGCCGTCCAGGGCACCCCCAGCCCCCGCCCCAGCCCGGCCGGGATGGCCGCAGCCCGCGGCTGATCGAGCCCGGGGGGGCCCCATGGGCCGGCCCGCGCCGCGTCCCCCCCGCGGCCGCCCCCTCCGGCCCGGGCCCCCCCGGGCGCCGCGGGCCCAGGCGGCCCGGATGGCGGTGGCGGCGGCAGGGGCAGGGGCTGGGGCCGGCGCGGGCGGCAGGCGCGGCCACCACTGACGGGCAGTCGGGCACCCCGAGCAGGTAAGCAAGGGCAGGCGGGGCCCCGGGGGGGCCGGCGCTGGGGGAGCCCGGCCCGGTGCACGGGGTGGGGGGCTTGCAGGGCCCGGGGTAGGCCGGTAGCTCCCTCCTCTGGCGCGCCCCGGCGTGTGGATGAGCGCGGGGTCTGGGGGCCACGGGTCCGCGCACGGCGGGGGGGCGAGGTGGGCAGGGCGGCCCGGGCCCGGTGCGACGGGGCGGGCGCGCCTCTGCGCCCTCGGACCTCCAAGTGTGCGTCTGGAGCGGGCTGGAGCGGGCTGGAGCGGGCTGGAGCGGGCTGGACGCGGGCTGGAGCGGGGCAGCCGGAACCCCCTCCGCAGCCTCTGGAGGGCGAGCCCCAGGCGCCCGCGCTGCCTCGCGGTGCGCGGGGGCCGTGGGGGGCGTCGGGCCCGCAGACCCCAGCCGGGAGCCGCCGTCGGCCCAGCTGCCGCAGAAGTAAACATCTGTCAGTGGCGCGTTCCCCCCGCCGCCTCCGGGGACACGGTGTCCTCCGGTAAGGGCCCGGCTCTCTCGGCTCCGGGAGCCGCCTGTGCAGCCACAAGAGGGCGCGAAACCCTTTTTGGGGGGAGGGTAGTCCCTTAAGGGCAAAGACGGGCTTTGAAGGCGAGGGGGCTGTGCCTTCCCGGCTTTTTTAAAAAGGGCATCTCTTCCCCGGGGTGGCCGCAGAATTCCCCCAGAAGGTGCATGTGGGGTCAGGAGTCACTAGGCAGGGGCGGGTGCAGACAGTTGGGCAGATTTGGGGGGTGCGACTGGAGGAAGAAAAGGCCACTGGCAAGGCCGGGTGGCACCATGACCGCGTCCCCAAAGAAGCAACAGCGTATACTGTGGTGTCACTGGCTGGGCTCTGGGCCTGTGGTTCCCTGCAAGGCTGGGACCCCAGCCCAGATCCGAAGGGCAGGGCCAGGGTCCTGGGAGGGGGGAGCTGGAGGCCGACCCCTGACTTTAACTCACTCCTGCCTGCCTGCCCTGTCCTGTCTCTGCTCAATCCTTCTCTCTGTGTTCCATGACACTCTTTGTCTTCAAGTGCCCCAGGCTGAGGAAGCCCCGATGGGGCGTGACTGGTCTAGGCGGATGTCGGCAAGGGAAGACTCCCAGCTTTGCCCGTTTCCCCTCACCCCCAGCCCCTTGCCTCGGGGCCCTTTGGACACCAATCCCCATTCCCTTCATCTTCTGAGGTTCAGGGTTCCGAAGCCCACCCAACCCCCCTACCCCTTCAGGCCTTCTAGCCTAGTCCTAGTGACAAGCTGCAAAGAGATTGTTCTAGAGGTACAGGGACGCGAACACAACATCCCCCTCTGTGGCAGGGCACCGTGGCCGAAATTCCACCATCACTGCTTTCAGGAAACAAGCAGAGGACACAGCTTTCAAGAGTCTGGGGCAGGTGAAGGAACGAGTTTGCAGCCAGGCACAGGGACACAATCAAGAGACTGTTCGCCCACATGTATGTTGGATGGTGATGGTGTGGCTGACTGTTGGCGGCGGGGCTTGGAGGCCCTGTCCTTTAAAGAAGACACACTTAGACCCCAGGCTGGAGCCCAGAGTGGGGAGCAAAGGGCCTACCTCAGGGTAGGAGGATCGAGGGAGACTTCCTGGAGGAGAGGGCATTGGGGCTGGGGCTGTGAAGGATGAGTAGGAGTTTTCAAAGTGGGGAAAAGAAAGGGCCTTCCAGGCAGCAGGAACTGCACGGACAAAGATCCAGAGGCAGAAAATAACACGACTCGTTTTAGAAAATCCAGAGTAGGGATCCCTGAGTGGCGCAGTGGTTTAGCGCCTGCCTTTGGCCCAGGGCGCGATCCTGGAGACCCAGGATCGAATCTCACGTCGGGCTCCCGGTGCATGGAGCCTGCTTCTCCCTCTGCCTGTGTCTCTGCCTCTCTCTCTCTCTCTCTCTGTGACTATCATAAATTTAAAAAAAAAGAAAAAAAAAAAGAAAATCCAGAGTGTCCAGGTGACTGTGGGAGGGAGAGACCACTCTGAGAGGTGGGCAGGGGGAGAACTGGGCTGGGGCATTCGGATCCTGGAGGTTAGGGCTGGAAACAGGGCAGGGAAGAACGGGTCTTTCAGGCATCTGGCATCCCTGGGCCCAGCCTTCTTTGCTGTGACCATAGATTCTTCTGCAGACGCATCTTTCCTGGTCCCCAAGGTAGGGCCGAGCGGTCTGGGCCTCCAGGGGGAGGCCCACGTGGGGAGATGGGGGGGGGCAGCTGGGGTCTGCCCTCTGCCTAGCGAGCACCAAGGAGGCATCGGGCGGGCCCGGCGGGAGGCTGGCTCTCCCCAGTGTGCAGCTGAGAAAACTGAGACTGGGCAAGCCAAAGGGATCTTTCCTTCATGCCCATGTGTTTCCTGAGCAACGAGCTGCTGCGTGCCACGCTCTGTGGTAGGATGACGCACAGGATAGGACAGGCCTGGGGCCTGGTACTCCTGGAGGTGGGTGAGGGAGTGGACGGGAGGCTCCCAGACCAGCCAGCCAGGTCTTCAAAAACTCCTGCTCATCCTTCATAGCCCCAGCCCCGATGTCCCTCCTCCAGGAAGTCTCCTCTGACCCCTCCTACCCTGAGCTGGTAGGCCCTTGGTTCCCCACTCTGGGCTCCGCCCTGCGGTCTAAGTCTATCTTCCTTGAAGAACAAGGCCCACCAGCCGTGACGTCAACGGCCACACCGCTACTGTCCCACGAAGGTTTTGGGGGGGTTATTTCCGGGAGAGGTTACGTTCAGGGGAGGTAACAGCTATGAAGGAAGCCCGGCGGGCGACAGGAAGCAAAGGTATTCAGGAGCGGAAAGATCTTCCCTTCAAGTCCAAGTGAAACCAGGCTTCGGGCTGGTTCTGGAAGAAATGAGACAAGGGGGTCCTGCCTGCAGCCAGTGGGTCTCGCTTCCCAGTTAGGGAGACCGAGACCCAAAGGGAGGGCACCGTTTGTGCCTGGAAAGCTCAGTGCGTCAGGGACCCGAGGCGGACTTTGAACTTGGGGGGACGGGGGTAGAAGAGATGACTCGGGGTGCCCTCCTTCCCAGGAAGCCAATGTCAGGGTCCGAGTGGCATCTGAGGTCCGCGCCTCTCTGTTCCCCCTGCTGTCCCATGGCCCGCTTTGTGCGGTGCCCTCCTGGCCACCCCCCCGGGGATCCATGTCCCTTGTGCCACCCGCCAGGCCCCACAGCAGCTGCTCAGCCGTGCCAGGCCCGATTAGGCTGATCCTGTTATCCCTCCCACCCCAGGGAGCCCCCTCCTGCCCCCCCGGCCCGGCCTGCTGCGGTCAAGGTGGGAATTTTACAGGCCAGCCACACACACTCCCCAGCCTGGCCTCCCTAAGAACACGCTCGCGTGGCAGCAGGTTCACGAAGAGGGCCCCGGGCACGTGGGGGCATCGGGGTGGGGGTGGGGGTGGGAATGGAGAGCTGACCCTGCAGGTCGCGTGGCCCCGTCGTCCCCCCACCTCATCTCCCCATGCTGCCCCTGCCCCCCCTTTGCTCCTGCAGCTCCCTCCGCCTACAACACTCTCCAGATCTTCACTTGGTCTCAGCTCAAATGCTGCCTCCTACAAGAAGCCCCCTTGGCCGCTCAACGTAAAAAGGCTCCCCACCCACCCCACCCCCCTCCGGTCACTATGACTTCACCTTGTTTTATTTTGTCATTTTGTCGTGCTGCCGACATCCAGATTACTTTATTTATTTATTTATTTATTTATTTATTTATTTATTTATTTATTTATTTATGTCTTCTCTCTTACCCGCCCCCCCCCCAAACCCTGATTGGACAGGCAGCTTGGCAAGCGTGGGGCACAGGTCCCCTTGAGCTCCCTGGCTGGCCCAGCACACAGTAGGCGCCCAGGAAGGCTTGGTCTGATGTGTCGGGGGCGGAGCTGGGCCTGGCACACTGGGCTTGCTGCCACGTGGGCACTTTATTTACTTGCTGGTTCTGCTCTGCTGCGTGTCTTTGGGAAAACCTGTCCTCTCAGTGGACGTCAGCCCCTTCACTCCCCCAACGGCAGGACCTGCCATGCCCTCCGGCTGCTGCCGTCCCCCTCAGCATTACCCTGGGCCACTCAGGTCCCAGGGCCTGCGGAGGCATTTGAGAGAACAAGTTTGGAGTCAGACTCAAGTTCAACCTCAGCTCGGCCGCTATCTTCCTTTCCTTCTTTCTTCTTTCCAAGCTTTTTCCACATGGTCCCTGCAGGGCTCCATCCCATGACCCTGAGACCGTGACCTCAGCTGAAATCAAGAGTTGGACGCTTAACCCACTGAGCCACCCAGGTGCCTCTTATTTTTGGTATCACCTTGAGCAAGTGACTCTACTCTGCGCCTCAGTTTCCCGGCGTGGGGAATAATGACATCTTTTCCAGGGACTGCGGGGACCATTAAACATGTGGAAAGCACTTAGCACAGTGCTCGCCACTGAATAAGCGTAATAGCCAACGTGGTGGGGGCATTAATGTTATTACCGTGAGAGAGGCTGTGTGGTACAGAGATGAAGAACGTGGAGGGGGTCTTGGGGCCAGGACTTTGAGGGATGAGTAGGAGTTCACCTGACTATCTGTATTCAAATCCCAGCTTGGCCACTTACACTCGTTTGATCTGGAGCAAATCACTTTGCTTCTTTGGACCCCAGTTTCCCGACCTACAAAATGGAGAGAAAACAGTCCATACCTTGCTATGAGTTATTATGTAGAAAGTGCTTGAACAGTACCCATAGGGCTGTGTGCTAGTGCTAGTGTTAGCTATTATTATTATTATTTTTTAAGATTTTATTTATTCATTCCTGAGAGACAGAGAGAGAGAGAGAGAGGCAGAGACACAGGCAGAGGGAGAAGCAGGCTCCATGCCGGGAGCCCGACGTGGGACTCGATCCCGGGTCTTTAGGATCACGCCCTGGGCCGAAGGCAGGTACTAAACTGCTGAGCCACCTGAGCTGCCCTATTATTATTATTTTTAAAAAATATTTTACTTATTTATTCATGAGAGACACCCAGAGAGAGGCAGAGACATAGGCAGAGGGAGAAGCAGGCTTCCTATGGGGATCCCAGGACTCCGGGATCATGCCCTGAGCAAAGGCAGACGGGCATTTGCTCAACCACTGAGCTGCTCAGGCGTCCCTATTATTATTATTATTATTATTATTATTATTATTATTATTACTACTACTACTACTACTATTATTACCATGGGGCAGTCAGCACAGTCCTCCCCAGAAGTCACTCTCTCTGTCTAACCACCCCTCACCTTCACTCTGGCAAAGACAGACGCAGAGCCCCTCGGACAAGTTCAGAAGCCCAGACTTGATTCTCAGAATAGCAGGGAGCCAGCGATGATTCTAGCAACCAGGCAACAGAGAGCTTCTGGGTGGGGGGGAGAAAGAAGCAAGGCTGGGCTCTGCCTGGAAGGTTGTCTGGGGGCGTTTGTGACTGCACCCCCCCCCCCACGAGGCCCCTGCAGACACGGCATCGGAACCAGCTGCACTAGCCAGATGTTCCTGGTTTGCCCCCAGATGTGTGTCGCCGGCTCGCGGCTGCCCTGGCCTCCCCATCTCCACCATGGGGCGGGGCCGGGCCCTGGGGCCTCGCAGGGAGGGGGCACATTTTTGTGGGCTGTGGAATTTGTTTCTTGTTTCGCAGGACCATTGAGTCTTGCCTTGAGAGAGGCCGAAGTGCTGCCCCTCCTGCGATCTCAGTTTCCCTATCCCTGGAACCCCCAGGGCCCATGTCGGGGGAAGGAGAGGTGCAGAGCTGCCCCAGGAGTTGGCCCCGGGGCCGGCCCCCGAGCTGTCAGCGCTGGAGGCAGGAGCGCGTCAGAGGCCAGGCCTAAAGGACCTCACTGAATTAGCTGGGCACCGCCCCCCCAGATGAGGGAGGGGTGTCCCAGGCAGCTCACTGTACGGGTAGGGAAACTGAGGCTCCCCGCCACTGTGTCATCCAGCAAGGAAGACAGCCTTCCAGAACCCCGGCGCTGTGGGGTTCAGACACAGGTCCCCCCCACATCCGCCCTCATGGCTTCTTGGCCTGGCTCGCTCTGCCCTTGGGCAGTTACGACAGCCCCACGAGCACCCCTGCCAAGCTCCTCTGGGTCCCCCCTACTGTTCCCGCGGGGCTGGGTGGCACCTTTCAGGGAGATCCCCAATAGGAAGGCCAGGGAGGTGTCCTGGGGTGCGATGGAGGAGGAGGAGGAGGGTGTACATGGAGGGAGGCACCACGTGGAGACCGAGGAGCAGCAGCAGGCCCACACCTGTGTGAACAGAATTATTGAAGCCAGCCCTTGCCTTGAAAGGACCTCGCCCAGCCTAGCCCTCCAAAATCCCTCAGTCCGGAGAAGATGGATGTGAACCCAGAAACTATGCCAGCCTGGCTGGGTAAGAGGGGGACCCACAGCCGGGGATCCAAGATGGGAAGCCAGGATGGCTTCCTGGAGGAGGACCAATAGGACCCAGGGCTCTGAGGGATGCCTAGGAGTTTGCCAACTGGGGGCAGACCCCAATTCAAGGCCTCCCTCAGACTGGAGAGATGAGTGGATGGACGGAAGTGTCCCCTTCCATCCTTCCTCACCTGAAACAGGTGCCTCCCTGAGGCCAGGAGCTGTGCAGGAAGGAGGCTGTTGACCTCGAGAACAGGTATGCCTGGCCTGTGTCTCCTGGGAGCTCCACTGAAAGGTGGAGCCTCAGGGCGTTGCCTGGGCACCAGGATAATGAGCAGAGTTTCTTGGCCCTACAAAGGAGGCTTCCAGAAACACCCACATGCCCACACCCTCACTCTATCTTTACCTTGGATGATTGGAAGGGCTTGCCTGGCTGTGTGACTCTGGGTTACTCATCACCCCTGTCTGAGCCTTGTCTCAGCCCCAGGCACTCTGTGGTCTCCAGCTAGAAGTGAGGGCCTCCCTGAAACCACTTCCTGCAGTTCAGGCTGTCACGGCCCCAGGAAAGGAGGGTGCTCCCTTCCCTGGGCAGTGAGAATCCTCCAGAGTCTGGACATTTTCTGGGAGGTGAGAGGAGACCACTGGCCAGGCCCTGTCCAGGAGCACGGAGGCTCCTGAGATGCGGGCAGGTGAGGTGGGCCACGTACCAGTCCCCGGGACGGGGCAGTTCTCTCCTGGGTCATCGGCCTCCTCTGCTTCCCTTCGCCTCACAGCCCATCATGCCTCTGTGCCCATCACTCTGTGCCTAGAACCTCCGTACTTGAGAGCCCAACGGCACCAGTGGGGCATTCACAGGTGTGTGCCCGAGTGTCTGGGTGTGTGGCCAGGATGTGAGAATGGCAGAGACAAGCAGGTGGCAGGCCCGGTTTGGCGCCAGGCCAGCATGTGAACAATACGGGACACCCCAGGCCCACAGGTTTGTGTGCATGAGCGTGCACAGGTCCTAGGGCCCAGGGGAGGGCTCGGGAGCAGCACACCTGTGTGGCCGTGCCTCTTCCCCATGCCAGCACGCCAGAGACAATGTGTATTTTTCCCCACGAGCGTGAAAACGCTCGTGTGGGAGCTCCCAAGAGTGCAAGAGGCTAAGAACATCTGAGTGGCCGGGAGTGTGAGACAATGGGACTGTGACAGCTCCAAAGGGCAAGGGCAGCTGGCCTGTGCAGTGTGAGAGTGTACAAGTGTGGAAACATGCTAGTGTCTGTGAGCATGGTAGTATTCAAATATGATAACCTGTGAGTGTGGTGGAAAATGCTCACATGTGAGCATGTGTGAGTGTGAGATACGCCGGCATGTCAACATGGCTGTCATAACGTATGACAGCGTAAACATGCCTGTGTGTGGAGGTTCAAGCATATGAGTGCAGGACACTGGGATGTGAGCCGAGTAGTGATCAGGTGTGTGTTATGAGAATGGTACAGTGTGTGATTGTGTTCAAATATGGGAGTAAAATCATGTTTGATTATATGATTGTGAACACACCCAATTAGTGATTAGTCTGTCAGCGTGATATTACTTGAAGATGTGAATAGTAAAAACTTCTGGGAATGTGATAATATTGGAATATGTGTATGACAATGCCTTCCCGTGTAAGTGTGCTCCTGTTTGGATGCAAGTGTGAAAACACCCACCCGTGTATGTAGGTGTGTTAGTGGGCTTGTGTGTGTTGCAACGTGTAAATGCCCGGGTGCATGTGAAGCACCTGAGTGTGCAAGCCCCATCATGTTGGAGTTGGTGAGCAACAACACGGCATGTAAGAGGGACAGCATTTGAGGCAGTGAGGACAGCCTGTCCCAGTGTGTGTGGCCAGGAGGGTCTGGGTGTGCACGGGAGTGAGAGCACCCAAGTGTGTGTCTGAGGACAAGAAAGCTGAGGGTGGGTGAGTGTGAGCGCCCACCCCCCAACCAGGACCAGGGGGCTCCAGGACCCAGAGAAGCTGAGAGTGCACACGTGGCCCCCTCCCCGAGGCCGGTGCCACACCCCACACACGCAGCACCCCTCTGGGTCAGGCCCTTGCCAGAGACAAACCAGTTGGGTGACCCCCTTCCTGAAAGGCCCATTGTTAGGAGACGCTTATCAGCCGCACCTACTGGGCCCCCTCTGCCCGGGGCCCTCCGCTTGCCTGCCCCCCAAGAGCTCCAGGGGGGCTGCAGCTCCAAGGACACCGGGGGCCCTGGACTGGGCCTGCTCTAGGCCGCGGCCCATCAGCCTCTGCACCGCCGCCCATGGGAGGCCCTCGGCACACACAGGAGCAGAGGCTGGCTCCCTGCAGGGGCCTCCATCCAGCCCAACGGGGAAGCGAGGCAGACCGCCGCAGGACGCGCCTGGGACAGTGGGCAGGGGGTTGGGGGCACAGGGCAGGCCCTCCTTTAGGGCAGAGGGGCAGGTTTGGGCACCCACACCTGAGGCTGTCCCGGCTGCCGGGATCACCTTGACCATGGGATATTCTCCCCGAGGCCTGCGAGGCCTGGGTGACCTGCCCCGGGCCCCTCCCGGCCCCCTGCTCCCTCTGATCCAGCCACACGGGCCAGAGTGTGCCCCCAGCAGGCCGGGCGCCCTCCAGCGGCCTGCACCTCCAGGAGGCCCCAGCTTTCCCTCAGGCCCCCTGTGGGGAGCTCCTTCTCGCTGCACCAACAAACACAGACCCACCCCCAAGCCTGGCCGGTCCTCAGGGGGACTCCACAGCATCTGCCCGGAGCCGGCCGAGCCCATGCGGGCGTCCTGCCCAAGAACCCGGGTTCCTATCCCAGAGCTCCTCTGGCTGCGCCCTTGGATAAGCCCCTACCTGTTGGGGCCTCAGTTTCCCAGCTGTAAGACGGAGATCGGGGTGCCTCCTTCGGGGCTCAGCACCCGGGCTGGTACACAGCAGGCGCTTAATCACTGTCCCCTGCTACGGTCCAGCTCCAGGGCTTCCCTGGGGCGGGCGGGGGGCGGGGCTGGCGGGGACAGGCGTCTCCAGACGCGCCGACCCCCCTCCCCCGTGCAGGGTCCACGCAAACCGAAATGCAAACGCAGCAAGCGCGGGCTCGGCGCAGTGGCCCGGGGAGCGCGTGGGGGCGCCCGGCCCCCCACAGCCCCGCGCGGGCGCTGAGCGGCGTCCAGCCCGGCTCTCAGCGATCCGTGTAAATGTTTACACCGGGCGGGCGGCCAGGCCCCGCGCGGCCCGACACCAGGCGGCCGCCCGGGAATGTAAACGCGGGCTGGGGCCGCGGCGGCGGCGGCGGCGGGGAGCGGCTCCGCGGGGTGGCGCCGGTGCGCAGGCGTCAGGGCACCTACTGTGTGCAGCGAGCGCGCCGCGACCTGCGGGCCGGCACCCTGCGTCGGTGCCCGAATGGGGCACGCTCAGGCCACCCCGGGGGCCCGGGGCTGGGGGCGAGGCCTCGGGGGAGACGCCCGCCCCGTCCAAGGCGAGACGGAGCAGGGAGCGGAGAGGGGACGAGGCGGTGCAGGGGCGATGTGCCGGGTGGGAGGACCGCACAGTGCACAGGCCGGGGTGCCGGGGCCGCTTGCGGGCGTCACTTTACCTGCTCAGAGAGGGGCGGGGCTGCACACCCGAGGCCCCCAACGTGGAAGGGGCACCCTCGACCCCAGGGCTCCTGCCTCTCAAGCTGTGCTCTAAGCACCATCTCAGCTCCACCCCCTGGTCCCACAGTGCCCCCTGCTGGGGCGCCCACACCTCCCTCCACGCTGCCCCCAAGCCTACTGGGCTCCACCACCGCGGCCTCAGGCTGCATGGGCCCCCGTTGGTCCAGGCTCGGGCCCTTGCACCGGCTGCTCCCCGCTGCTGCGATGCCAGTGCCCTGTGCCTGGCTGAGATGCCCTCCTCCTTGCTCGGGTCTCAACTTCCATGGCTATTGAGGGAAGCGCTGTGGGACCCCGCATGGGGGTGCTCCCCCTGCCGCGGCCCGCTCGGCACCCGCCCTCTTCGTGGGCAGCATTTTTCACAACCTTGTGCAGCGGGTTCTTGATGAATCGTGTGGACGTCGTGACTGATCATTACGCAGAAGTGGATGGAAATCAGGGGCCCCGCCGTGCCCCGGTGCCTGGCCCAGCGCCCTGTTCGCGTGCGTTCCCTACAGGCAGACGGACGGAGGCCGCGTGGCTGACCACCCGGGGCCCGCAGGCCGAGGATGCAGCGCTGGAAGGCGGCAGCCTTGGCCTCGGTACTCTGCAGCTCGGTGCTCTCCATCTGGATGTGCCGCGACGGCCTGCTCCTCAGCCACCGCCTGGGACCCGCGCTGGCCCCGCTGCGCCGGCCGCCTCGCACCCTGGACGCCCGGATCGCCCGCTTGGCCCAGTGTAAGCGGGTCCCCGACTCGGGGGGGCGGCCCGATGTGGAAGTTCCTGCAGGGGCCACAAGCAGGCTGAGAGGAGCGGGCTGGAGGGAGGGCGCAAATCCGCGCAACGGCCTGGCGGGGGTGGTGGGGGGGTGGGCAGGGGAAGGCGGGCGGGGTGGGGGCGTGGTGCTGGGTGCTGGGTCTCTGGGCTCCGCTGTCACCGGGAACGAGGCTCCGGGGCTGCGGGGCCAGGGCGCCACCGGAGATGAGACCCCAGCGGCCTCCACCGCGCAGCCCAGGGCGTGGGGACGAGGAGGCAGGACCCGAGGCCCAACGCTCTGCGGGTGGACAGGGACGGGTTGGGGGGAGACCCCGAGAGACCTAGAAATGCAGAGAGAGACCGAGACAGGGACGCACCGAGCCCGGGACACGCACCAGGGTGGGAGAGACGCCGCGGGAGGTGCCGGGGGCGCGCACGTGGAAGTGCAGGCGCACAGGGGCCAGGCCGCCCCGCCCCCAGCCCGGCCCCGCCCCTGCTCAGGCCACGCCCACCTGGGGGCGGGGCGGGGTCCGGACCTGGCGCGCGCGCTCGGTCCGCGCGGGAGCCCGAGGTGAGGGCGCAGCGCGTGCGTGGGGCCCGCGTGCGAGTCGGCGCCCGCCCTGCCGCTCCACACAGTCCTTTCTCGTCCTCACAATGGACAAGGGTGGCCTCGGGCACGGGCTCCACTTCCGCCCGCGCTTCCTCCTGCAGGCCCCGAAGCCCTGTCCAGGACCCCGGGTCCGGAGCCCCGCGTGGGGCCACCAAACCCCAGTGCGGGGAGTGGAACCCGGGGGCACCGCCTCCGGGACTCAGGCACCAGGAAGGGTCTAGGCCCATGGGCGGGTGCTGGCCCCCCTGCATCCCGTCCCTGGGCACAGCCCTACCCACCAAGGGGAGGAGTGGCCGCTGATCCCCCCCACCCTCCCCCCGGGGTCCCAAGGGTGAGCCTGAGACCAAAGCGCTGATGGTGGAATTTCAGGCTCGGGGGGTGGCAGCGCAGGATGGGGAGGGGGTGGGGGGAGCTACTGCTGATCTCCTCTTTGTGCTCCAGACCCTGTGCAGGTGGCCAGGCCTGCTGGAGGGAGGCAGGGACAGATATACTAAGAGATTATTCACTGTTTATCTGAAATTCAAATTCAGCTGGGCATCTGTACTGTATCTGGCTGCCTCCCCCTCCCCGCCCCTGCCCCCTGGAATAACTGTGTAGATGCATACCTTAGGGGTGAGGCCATTACTGGTGGGATGTTAGGGTACCCTAGGTAAGGTGAGGCAGGCTTGAACCTAACCCCAGAGCGGCCGCTTGGCCACCCAGCTCTGGCCCCTGGGCTTCAAGAACTGGAGACTTGCTCAGTGGATCCCTGCCATCCACTGACCCAGTTCAGCCAAATCGGACTTTGCAAGAATCCTTGAGCAGACAGGTAAACTGAGGCACAGAGCAGGGCCATCACATGCCTGAATTTATACAGGCCTAAAGTGGAAGAGCGAGGCTCAGAGCAAGGTTTGTCTGATTCCTGAGACCCCCCCCCCACACACACACACACACACAGTCCCCTCTCTTTGGGACTTCATGTGAGCTTTCTGCTTTGAGAGCCAGGGGTGCCAACCTTAGGGACGTGGGGGATCAACTCAAGATCCTCTCCCAGCCGCAAGCATGCCTGCCACCCGCTCAGCAGCTGGGAGCCCCTGAGTGCAGTTCCTCTCCCAGCGCCCCTGAATTTGCCACATCTGCCCATCTGTCCCAGGGCTGCAGAGGACGGGGGCAGCACAGCTGTCTGGAAATAAATTTAGGCTCCCGGGCCCTGGGAATCTGTGACTCCGGGCACCTCCTGGCAACCGTGGGAGCACAGGGTTGGACGTGGGCCAAACTTGGGCACGTGCTGGAATGGGGAAGAAGGCTGTTTGGCCTCGTCCCTCTCTCTGCCACCTGCTAATGCTTGGCCTTGGGCAAGTCTCTGCCCTATTGGATGCCCAGGTACCTGTCCTGTATTATGGGGGGGGGGGGACGGTGATATTGGCTGCTGCCTCAGCGAGGACCCCACCCCTCCGGACCCTCACATGCAGGCTTCAGTGCCTGCGGCTCGTCTGCACGTTCTGACCTGCTCAAACCCCCGACTTGGTGCTATGGTTGGAGAAACTGAATCCCTGCACACGGTGCAGCAAGAGGGACTTGCGTGGGTTTGGGGGTGGGGCCCCCATATAGTGAGCCAGAGACTGCAACAGCTCAGCCAAAGGGTGAGCGGCTTGGAGCATGGGCTGTAGCTCCCGAATTCGGTCCGAAAGGGTACACCAGTTTCGGGAGGCATCCCAGCACGGGGGGTGGGGGGGGGAGGCACTGGGGCCAAGCAGGGACAGGGATTGGGATCACAACCCCCCCAGCTGAGTCTTCCCTCTCTTCTCTGCAAAGAGGTGGGAGCAGCTCAGTGAACGGAGAAGAACCCCCCGTGCAAGGCTTCGTAGGCACAGGTCACAGTGAGGAGGGGGTGACCACAGGGAGTGGGACACCAGGGTCAGCTCGGCTCACCGTGGCGCAGGTGCAAAGCGCTCCAGAGCCCCGGGGAGGGGCGCCGGCCCTGAGCGGCCCCGTCGGCGGGGTCCAGCGCGGGCTGCTGGTAGCGAGCGGGCCCAGCGCGGGCTGCAGGCGGGGGCGCCCTGCGGTCGGGGACCCGGCGGCCCCCAGCCACCCCCTTCCCTCCCTGTCCTCGCAGATCGAGCGCTGCTGCAGGGCGCCCCGGACGCCGTGGAGCTGCGCCAGCTGACGCCCTGGGCCGGCGGGGCCGCAGGACCGCGCCGGCGGGCGGGGCCCCGGCGGAGGCGCGCGCGGACCGGGAGTCGGCCGTGCGGGCTGCGCGAGCTCGAGGTGCGCGTGAGCGAGCTGGGCCTGGGCTACGCGTCCGACGAGACGGTGCTGTTCCGCTACTGCGCAGGCGCCTGCGAGGCGGCGGCGCGCGTCTACGACCTGGGGCTGCGGCGGCTCCGCCAGCGGCGGCGCGTGCGGCGGGAGCGGGTGCGCGCGCAGCCCTGCTGCCGCCCGACGGCCTACGAGGACGAGGTGTCCTTCCTGGACGCGCACAGCCGCTACCACACGGTGCACGAGCTGTCGGCGCGCGAGTGTGCCTGCGTGTGACCCTACCTCCGCGGCGGGCGGGCGGCGGCCAGGGCGCCCCGCGTCCCGCCTGGCGAGCCCCGCGGGGGACTGCGCGTGCGCGGCGGGGGCGGCGGGGGCGGCGGGGGCCTCGCGAGTCTGCAGCACCTGCACCGAGTAAAGTGTGGAAGACGGAGCCTGGCTCGTGATTCCGCGTCCCGGGGCCCGGGGCGTGGCGGGGGGGGACCAGCTGCACCGGGACAGGGGACAGGGGACGGGTCCCGCCCGTAAGGTGCGGCCCGGGATGGGACGGGCACCCGGTGCCGATGACGAGTCAGAGGTCCAGGTGGACCAGGCCTCCGTCCCCACGGGCGTGCTCAGGCCCCGTCCGCCCCCACCGGCGTGAACTCACAGCCACTATCTCTTTTCACTTGCTAAAAATACATGTGCGCTGCGCGTCTCCCTGTGGGGATAGGTCTGGGGCGGCCGCCAGGCCCGTCCAGGCCGAAACCGGCGCCTGCTGGGGCGGAGCCGTCCCCAGGGACCAGGTCCTGGTCCCATAAAAGCCCTGGCCGCAGCTCGGGGGGATTGACGACGCGTCCGCGAGGAGGACAGAAAAAGCGGTGTCACCTTGCTGCTTGGCAGGTCCGGGACACAGCGGGGTGCTGGGGTTCCCAGACCAAGGGGAGGCTGGGTGGGTCCCGGGAGGGGCGCGGCAGGGGCTGACACCCTGCAGACCTGTGGGCAGGGAGCCCCCACTCCTGCCGGTCAGAGTGGCCTCTGGAGGGCACAAGCCCCTCTGCAGCCCACACTGCTCTTCCCCTCTGCCCTCGCCCCCACCGGGGCTCCGGGAGCAGCCCCTTCCCTCCCCACTGTTCCCCTAGAATGACCTCCCCCCTGCTTCCCTGACACTGAGCTCAGGGCCGTCTCCTCAGCACCAGGCCTTTCCCAGACCCGGTCCCCATTGGGAACCCTGAGGGCCCAAAGCAGAAGCTGCCCCGTGAAGGATGATCCAGCCCAGCAGGCCACTCCCCAGTTCCCCCCCACCCCAGTCCCCGGCTGCAGCTGACACCCCGAGGCAGGTAACAGGCAGGACTTCCAGGGGTTCCTGGGAGCAGGGCCTGGCAGCCAGGCCCCAGCCCATGGGTGGTCTGCTGGGAAGGCAGTTTTAGGGCTGAGGGTGGCTGGGCTCCCCACCCAGCCTTGCACAGTCTCCTGACTCTGAGCTTTGGGGTGGTGGATGCCCCCTCTGTTTGGGCTGTCTCAGCCCAGCCGTGGCAGACAAGCCGGGGTCCCCGTCTGCTCGAGTAGAAGCCAAGCCTCAGTTTCCCCATCCCAGATGGCCCTGAGCCACAGAGGTGGAAGTTACTGAGCCCCTGATGCACTAGTGGGAAAGTGACCTTGGAACGCAGGTTGGCTGCCCCTGAGGCCAGTGTGTGCGTGTGTGGACGCGGGTGTGAGACGGCTGTGTGCTCACCCTCTCAAGGCCCCCTGGCACCTCAGCCTCCTGGTCTCCCAGTCAGTTCCAACAGCCCAACCACAGGGCGCTGGCCCAGCCCACCAGGGAATTGGAGCAGAACTCAGCTGCCCCCACGGACCCCAGGCCTGGGATTCTCTGTGGTGCACAGCACTCCCTTGCACAACACACACACACACACACACACACACACAGGCAGCACAGTGTGGAGCTCCGTGGGGCTGAGCCCATTGGATCACATGCGCTCACGCAGTCCATATGCGTATGCTGAGTCGTCACTCACCGTCACACTAGAAGGGACACAGCCCTCGGGGGCAAATCACAGGGGTCAGGTGTTTGCCGGCACCCCGTGGGGTACTGGAGCCAGTGGTCTCACTCGCAGACTCATGGGTCACCACTTGTCACACACTCTCACGGCTCCCACGGTCTTCCCCCTCACCTTTGCTGGCAGGGCCTGCCCCCCTGAACCCAGACTGCCTGGTCTTCACCCACACTCCCCACTGTCGGGCTTGACCTCAGGGTTTTTCCACCTCTTGACATTGGCGACCAAGCCACTCTTGGTTGTCGGGGCACTGGGGGGCCTGTGAGCTGTGGATCGGCATCCCCGACCCCCACCCACTGGGTGCTATCAGGCCATGTGCAGCTGTGACCACCACAAGCCTCCCAACACTTTGCCGAGGGCGCCCTGGAAGGCAGAGTCACCCTGGGGTGAGAACGGCTGTTCTGGAATCAGGGAGAAGACACCGGGTTTACCAGAGCATTCCCATCTGGAGAATGGTGCCAGTATTGCCCATCGGCGTGCCCCCCGGGCAGTCCACAACAGCAAGGTGACCACTCCCAGACCCAGCTGACCCATCACCGGGGAGCGGGACCCCACGGCCAGTTGCCTGGGGTGAGGCGTTAGTGGGCGAGGTGTGTAGCAGGGGCACCGCAGCTGGTGGGGCTCCTCGCAGGTGAGTCCCAGTGAGGCTAGGTGTCTGGGTGCCGATCCCCAGCCATGTGCTCACCGACAGCCAAAGTCCCCAGCAGCTGAGACCCCCAGGATTGAGGCCCCAGCAGGTAAGGTCCCCAATCCAGGTAAGGAGCCCATCTCCTGGTTCAGAGTGTGGTAGCTGAAGTCCCAGGCCAGTGAGCTCTCCAGCCACCCAGGTCCCAGGCAGGTGGGATTCCTGGCAGGTGTCATTCCCAGGAGGTGAAGACGCCCCTCCCGCAGCGGATGAGTCCCAGGCAGGTGAGGTGCCCAGCAGGTGTGGTGCGGAGCAGCCCGGGCCCAAGCTGCCCGTCAGGTGAACCAGGAGGCTATGCTGGGCACCGTCTGGTAGGCGGACTCCTGTTGCAGCCGCCAGCAGGCTTTGCAGAACATCAGGGACCAGCTGAAGGTTCGAGGCCGCAGTGTCTCCCGCCAGCGGAAGTAGGCGAGGTAGCGGGCGTCGTCCTTGTCCAGGGACAGCAGATACTGGGCCAGGTCCTTGGCGCTCTGGAAGTCGTCGACGTGGATGAAGGCGTCGGCAGGCAGGAATTGCTCATAGCTCTTCCTGCTGGGGCCCAGCACCACGGGCACGGCCCAGGCGTCCAGGGCATTCCTCCACAGCTTCTCCGTGATGTAGTCGCGATGCAAGGAGTTCTCGAAAGCCAGGTAGAACTTGTATCGGGACAGCGTCTGCATCATGTCCCTCTGCGGCAGAGGCTTGTGGCGCTGTCCGTACACATCCACTGGGACGTGAGCTTGCAGCCCGTGGTAGTACCGCACCCTTACCGAGTCCTCCCTCCAGTTGGACACCACCCAGGCCACCAGCTCTGTCTTGGCCGAGACGTTGACCGGGGGCACGGCTGGCTGGCCCGGCCATGGCTCCAGCCAGCCGTAGGGCGTGAAGATGTCCGAGTCTCTGCGGTAGGACATGGTGAGATTGAAATATCCATCCAAGGCCTTCAGCTGAGCGCAGTGGCTGGGCGATTCCATGCTGAACCAGACCCAGCGCTGGCCAGGTGGCCGGGGCGACGTCGGGAGCTGCTCCTTCGGCCTGTAGCTGACCTCTCGGTGATGCACCAGGACTGCGTCTGCCTCAGGGTACACGCTGCGGTTGGCAGTCAGCCGGCAGTCGGTCGTGCCCGGCCACATATCTGAGCAGGGGGACAGAGCCACAGGGTTGTGGAATGGCCATGTCCACAGCAGGAGCAGCAGGGGCCCGCGGGCAGAGGACCCACCAGTGGCTTGGCAGGGTGCCCCTTGGGAGGTCACTGGGCCTGCCGACCCGTTGGGAGCCGTGGTGGGAGACTCTGCTGTGTTGGTCCTGGACATGAAGGACCACACGGGCTCTTCCTGGGACCAACGCATGTAAGAGAAGAAACACAGAGCCAAAAGCAGTTGGAACAGCACCCCGAAGAGATAGTGGCGCCAGGGACATCGGATCTTGGCCAGGTTGTGTGGATCCATGGATCAGTGCAGCTGGGGGAGGGGTGGGGGGAGCAGGGACAGCATCAGTGATAGGAACCGTGAAGCCCACGCCTGCCCACAAACCTGGGTTTCCCAAGTGACATTCTTGAGTCCTGAGGTGAGCACTGTTGCTCTTTGCAAGTTTACAGATGAGCCACCTGAGGCCAGGTGACTCGGTGGGAGACAAAGGCATAGCTGGAATCCCAGCAGTGGAGTCTGGCCCCAGAGCCCAGGCTCTGCAGCCTCTGAATCCGGGGAGGGGTCCCAGGGAGGTGGAGTAGCCCCCAGGGCTCTCATGTCCCACCTTGCCCTTGCCCTTGCCCCTCCCAGCCTTTGCCAGAGTCTTCCCTACTGCCCCGGAGTGGAGGCTTGAACCCAGGTCTCTGTCTGGGAGGGCTACAGTGGGCTTGGGCCTTGTAGGTTAGGCAAGAGCTCACCAGGACCAGAGAGCTTGGGGTACAAGGTGTTCCTATCTAAGGGAACAGCCCAGTGAGAGGCCTGGGGTGCAGGAGAGCCTGGCCCGTTTGTGGGGAGAGCGCAGGAAGTGTTAGGGATGCCAGTGTGAGCTTGATGTGTTACCTGCCTTGGGTCTGTAGTGCTCAGAGAGAGAGCCCCCTGGGCCTGTCCTGGGTGATCCCGGGTGTTCCACGTGCCTCCTTTCCTGGGTCCTAGCTGACCCCGCAGACGGTCACAATGTCCTCCCTGGATCCAGACCCCAACCCCTGGGGTAAGAAATCTAGAACCTTGTCTCTGCCTGCCCGGCTTCCCGCCGCCCTGGATTGCCCACTGTACACAGGACAATAGTGAGGTTCAGATACACGTGCACGGCTCTTGCCCAAGTACACCCCGCTAGAGCCATTAGGATCCAGACCCAAAGTCTCCCCTCCTAACCTAACCCCCCAACTCCTCTCCCACTTTGCAGGTGGAGCTCCACATAGAGCGGGCACCGTCCACCCCGGGGCTCTCTGGGATGGGGAACGGCTCTGTCCCCGCACCTTGGAAGTCAGTGGCCGCTGGCCTCGTAAGGCTGTGGAGCCCGGGCCAGGTGGCCCTGGGGTCTTTGAAACAGCAGATTTTAATCTGATTTAGATTTAACAACTGATACTGTCTTCTGTGAATCTAAAACAACCTCAATAGAGAAAGTAGGTCCCCTCGTGGCTCAGTGGGTAGAGCATGCCTGTCTTGATGTCGGGGTTGTGAGTTCAAGCCTTTTGCTGGTTACAGAGATGACTTAAAAGTAAAATGTTTAAATAAAAAGAGAAAACACAAAACCAAAAACCACCTCGGATGGTCAATTCAATGGAGTATGTTTGGAACATCCTGGATGTGCAAACTGCTTCTTCAACTGTCCCCCTTAGGGAATCTAAATACACAGCGAGGATCGCCGATGAAAACTGAGTGTTGAAATTCGGGATGACCCAAGTGTAAAAGACCACCGGCTTTCCCTGGTGTACAAAGAGTCGATATAAATATCTTAATAATTTTTATATCAATTACTCATGGAAATAATACTAGTTAGAATCTATTGAGTTGAAGACAACCTTACTAAAATTAATTTCACTGGTTGTTTTGCATTTCTTCAAATGTGGCTACTAGAAAAATATTAAGCAACGGGTGGCTTCCATTACTTTTCTATCAAAAGTATGTGATACTCTAGGGGGTGATCCTGGGGTCCAGGGATCGAGTCCCACATCAGGCTCTCCGTAGGGAGCCTCCCTCTCACTCTGCCTGTGTCTCTGCCTCCCTCTCTCTCTCTCTGCGTCTTTCATGAATAAATAAAGTCTTAAAAAAAAAAGTAACACGCTACTCTAAAATTTCTAAGAAAGGATAGCTCGTGGGAAATATCATAATTTAAAATGCACCAACCCTATGTCGAGGGATTGGCCCAAATGCCAGACGTGCCTACCAGGGTGTTCTGGAGGAGCTTCACATCCGTCAGTGTGGGACTGGTCAAACTGGGGTCTCTTGTTACAATAAAATACTAGGCAGCTGCGAAGAGTGAATAAAGCCACTTATTCAAGTCCAGAAATAAATCCATCATTAAATGGTCAATTAATCTTCCACAAAGGAGGCAAGCATAGGCAATGGGGAAAAGGAGAGTCTCTTCTGCATTTGGTGTTGGGAAAGCTGGACAGCTACATGCAAAAGAATGAAACTGGACCACTTTCGTACAGTATGCCCCAAAATAAACTCAAAATGGATTAAAGACCTAAATGTGAGACCTGAAACTATAAAAATCCTAGAAGAAAGCACAGGCGGTAACGTCTCTGACATCAGCCATAGCAACGTTTTTCTAGATAGGACTCCCGAGGCAAAGGAAATAAAATTAAAAATAAACTATTGGGACTACATCAAAATAAAAAGTTTCTGTGCAATGAATGACACAAACCAACATACCAAGACACCTACGGGATGGGAGAAGGTATTTGCAAGTGACACAGTTGATTAGGGGTTAGCACCCTAAATATATAAGCATCTAACACAAAACAGCACCAAACAACAACAATCCACTTAAAAACGGGCAGACGACGCGAACAGATGTTTCTCCAAAGAAGACGTCCAGATGGCCAACGGACACATGAAAAGGTGCTCAGCGTCACACATTACCAGAGAAATGCAAATGCAAATGGCAATGCAATATCGGCTCACACCATCAGAACGGCTAAAATCAACAACACAAGAGACAACATTGATGGCGAGGACGTAGGGAAAAAGCACCCTTAGGTACTGTCGGTGGGGATGAAAACTGGTGCGTTCACTGTGGAAAACAGTACGGAGGTTCCTCAGAAAAGTAAAAATGAAAGTACCATATGATCCAGGAATGCCTCTACTAGGTATTTGCAAAGAAGATGAAGACACTAATTTGCAAAGATACCATTATGTTTATTGCAGCATTATTTGCAATGGCCAAATTATGGAAGAAGCCAAGTGTCCATCCACTGATGAATGGATAAATAAGATGGGACATACATATATCTCTCTTACATATATATATATATCACATATATATATATCTCCTGTTATATATATATCTCCCATATATATATGTATCTCCATATATATATATCTCCCTTATATCTCTATATATGTATGATATATACATATTTGTATATGTCCCATATATGTATTTCCCATAAATATATATCTCCCATATATATCTCTCTCATACATAATATATTTCTCCCATATGTGTCTGCCATATATATATACTGTATATATGCTGTATATGTATATATATATCTCCCATTTATATCCCATATATCTCCTATATGTTTCCCATATATAACTCACATATATATGTCTCTATATATCTCCCATATATATCTCTCCCATATATATCTCTCTCATATATATCTCCCATATATATATCTGCATATATATAATCTCCCATATATATGCATATATATCTGTATATTTATGCTTCATGATATGTGTATATATATCTCATATATATATATCCCATATATATCTCCTATATATATCCCATATGTATCTCCCATATATATATCACACACATATATCTCCATATATAACTCACATATATATCTCACCTATATATGTCTCACATGTATATATATCATCTCACATATATATCTCACATATAACTCACATTTATATATATCTCCCATTATATATATATCTACATTTTGTATATATATATCTCCATATATAAATCTCCAATATATATCTCATATATATATCTCCCATATATACATATATCTGTATATATGGTGTATATGTGTATATATACATCTCCCATATATATCCGATATATATATATATCTCCTATATATATTTCCCATATATATCTCACGTATATATATATATCTCCCATATATATCTTTCTCATGTATATATCCCATATATATATATCCCATATATATGCATATATATGTATATGTATGCTGCATGATATGTGTATATATATCCCATATATATACCTCCTATATACATCCCATATATATATGTCCCATATATATCACATATATATCTCCCATATATATATCTCTCCATATGTAACTCACACATATATATCTCACATATATGTCTCACATGTATATATATCATCTCACATATATATCTCACATATAACTCACATTTATATATATCTCACACATATATCTCCCATTATATATTTCTATACTTTGTATATATATCTCCCATATATATATATCTCCCATATATATATATCCCATATATATATCTCCTATATATATGTCACATATATATAAATATCACCCATATATATATATATCTCCCATATATATATATCTCCAATATACATATCTCCAATATATATCTCCAATATATATACATATCTTCAATATGTATCTCACACATGTATATCTCACATATGTATATATATCCTGTTATATATCTCCCATTATTATGTATCTCCCATATATATGTATATCTCCATATATATATCTCCCATATATAAATATAATCTCCCATATATGTAATCTCCCATATATATCTCATATATATATCTCACATATATATCTCCCATTATATATATCTCCCTTATTTATGTATATCTCCATATATATCTCTTCCATATATATATTTCTCCCATATATCTCTCTCCCTATATATATCTCTCCCATAGGGCAGCCCCGGTGGCGCAGCGGTTTGGCGCCGCCTGCAGCCTGGGGTGTGATCCTGGAGACCCAGGATTGAGTCCCACATCGGGCTCCCTGCGCGGAGCCTGCTTCTCCCTCTGCCTGTGTCTCTGCCTCTCTCTCTCTCTCTGTGTCTCTCATGAATAAATAAATAAAATCTTAAAAAATATATTCATATATATCTCTCCCATATATAAATATAATCTCCCATATGTATAATCTTCCGTATATATATATATCCCATATATATCTCCTATATATTTATCTCCAATATATAAATATTCCCATTTTATATCTCCCATTAATATATCTCCTATATATATCTCACATATATATCTCCCATTATTATATATCTCCCATATATATGTATATCTCCATATATATCTCGTCCATATATATCTCTCTCACATATATATATCTCCTATATATATCTCACATATATATATCTTACATATGTCTCACATACAACTCACATTTATATATCTCCCATATATATATCTCCCATATATATATATCTCCCATATTTATCTCACATATGTATCTCCCATTATATATATCTCCCATATATATATATATCTTCCATATATGTATGCATATATATGCAAATATATATATATACGGTGGAATATAACTCAACCATAAAAAAGAATGAATTCCTGCCACAGACTACAAGAATAGATCTAGAGGGTATTATGCTAAGTGAAATGAGTCAGGCAGAGAGAGCCAGATACCATATGATTTCACTCATATGTCGAATTTAAGACACAAAACAAATAAAAAGAGAGACAAAGAAACAGACTCTTGCCTATAGAGAACACTGCGGTGCTTACCAGAGGGGAAGGGGGAGGAGGGATGGGGATTCTGAGGAGCAGTGAGAAATCTACAAAATTGTTGAATCAAAATATTGTATACCTGGAGCTAACAGAATGCTGTATGTTAGTTATCCTGGAATCTTTTTAAAAATCCACTTTTCTAGAGTGATAGCATGTGAATATCACGGAAAATGCTCAAGTGGGAGTCTGTGAGAGGATGAAATACAGGGGATCCCTGGGTGGCGCAGCGGTTTGGCGCCTGTCTTTGGCCCGGGGCGCGATCCTGGAGACCCGGGATCGAGTCCCACGTCGGGCTCCGGGTGCATGGAGCCTGCTTCTCCCTCCGCCTGTGTCTCTGCTTCTCTCTCTCTCTCTCTCTATGACTATCATAAATAAATTTAAAAAAAAAATTAAAAAAAAAAAAGAAATACAGTGATGTGTGAACAGCTACATCTTCAACTGTCATCATGATGTGTGAGGATAAACATGCCCAATTGTGAGTGTTCCTGTATGTGAGTCAAAGACATCAATGTGTGGATGTGACACTGTTGAGGTATGCGGCTATGATTGTGTTTCAGTGTGTTCCTATAATCACGAGTCAGGATGTGCTTGTGATAGTGGAGCATGTGTGTGACAATGCCCACCTGTGCAAAGGATCTCCTGTTTGGATGCAAGTGTGAGATCAGCCAGCCACCCGTGTGAGTGTGATAGCGGGGTCATGCACGTACCACATTTGTGAAAATGTCCATGTGGGTGTGAAACACCTGAGTGTGCAAGCCCCATCATATTGGAGTTGGTGAGCAACAACACGGCATGTAAGAGGGACAGCATTTGGGGCAGTGAGGACAGCCTGTCCCAGTGTGTGTGGCCAGGAGGGTCTGGGTGTGCACGGGAGTGAGAGCACCCAAGTGTGTGTCTGAGGACATGAAGGCCAAGGGTGAGGGAGTGTGAGCGCCCACCCCCCAGCCAGGACCAGGGAGCTCCAGGACCCAGAGAAGCCCAGAGGGCACACGCGGCCCCCTCCCCGAGTCACATGCCACACCCCACACCCGCAGTACCCCTCTGGGTCAGGCCCTTGCCAGAGACAAACCAGTTGGGTGACCCCCTTCCTGAAAGGCCCATTGTTAGGAGACGCTTATCAGCCGCACCTACCGGGGCCACTCCGCCCGGGGCCCTCCGCTTGCCTGCCCCCCCAAGAGCTCCAGGGGGGCTGCAGCTCCAAGGACACCGGGGGCCCTGGACTGGGCCTGCTCTAGGCCGCGGCCCATCAGCCTCTGCACCACCGCCCATGGGAGGCCCTCGGCACACACAGGAGCAGAGGCTGGCTCTCTGCAGGGGCCTCCATCCAGCCCAACGGGGAAGCGAGGCAGACCGCCGCAGGACGCGCCTGGGACAGTGGGCAGGGGGTTGGGGACACAGGGCAGGCCCTCCTTTAGGGCAGAGGGGCAGGTTTGGGCACCCACACCTGAGAGGCTGTCCCGGCTGCTGGGATCACCTTGATCATGGGATATTCTCCCCGAGGCCTGCGAGGCCTGGGTGACCTGCCCCGGGCCCCTCCCGGCCCCCTGCTCCCTCTGATCCAGCCACATGGGCCAGAGTGTGCCCCCAGCAGGCCGGGCGCCCTCCAGCGGCCTGCACCTCCAGGAGGCCCCAGCTTTCCCTCAGGCCCCCTGTGGGGAGCTCCTTCTCGCTGCACCAACAAACACAGACCCACCCCCAAGCCTGGCCGGTCCTCAGGGGGACTCCACAGCATCTGCCCGGAGCCGGCCGAGCCCATGCGGGCGTCCTGCCCAAGAACCCGGGTTCCTATCCCAGAGCTCCACTGGCTGCGCCCTTGGATAAGCCCCTACCTGTTGGGGCCTCAGTTTCCCAGCTGTAAGACGGAGATCGGGGTGCCTCCTTCGGGGCTCAGCACCCGGGCTGGTACACAGCAGGCGCTTAATCACTGTCCCCTGCTACGGTCCAGCTCCAGGGCTTCCCTGGGGCGGGGACAGGCGTCTCCAGACGCGCCGACCCCCCTCCCCCGTGCGGGGTCCACGCAAACCGAAATGCAAACGCAGCAAGCGCGGGCTCGGCGCAGTGGCCCGGGGAGCGCGTGGGGGCGCCCGGCCCCCCACAGCCCCGCGCGGGCGCTGAGCGGCGTCCAGCCCGGCTCTCAGCGATCCGTGTAAATGTTTACACCGGGCGGGCGGCCAGGCCCCGCGCGGCCCGACACCAGGCGGCCGCCCGGGAATGTAAACGCGGGCTGGGGCCGCGGCGGCGGCGGCGGCGGGGAGCGGCTCCGCGGGGTGGCGCCGGTGCGCAGGCGTCAGGGCACCTACTGTGTGCAGCGAGCGCGCCGCGACCTGCGGGCCGGCACCCTGCGTCGGTGCCCGAATGGGGCACGCTCAGGCCACCCCGGGGGCCCGGGGCTGGGGGCGAGGCCTCGGGGGAGACGCCCGCCCCGTCCAAGGCGAGACGGAGCAGGGGAGCGGAGAGGGGACGAGGCGGTGCAGGGGCGATGTGCCGCTGGGAGGACCGCACAGTGCACAGGCCGGGGTGCCGGGGCCGCTTGCGGGCGTCACTTTACCTGCTCAGAGAGGGGCGGGGCTGCACACCCGAGGCCCCCAACGTGGAAGGGGCACCCTCGACCCCAGGGCTCCTGCCTCTCAAGCTGTGCTCTAAGCACCATCTCAGCTCCACCCCCTGGTCCCACAGTGCCCCCTGCTGGGGCGCCCACACCTCCCTCCACGCTGCCCCCAAGCCTACTGGGCTCCACCACCGCGGCCTCAGGCTGCATGGGCCCCCGTTGGTCCAGGCTCGGGCCCTTGCACCGGCTGCTCTCCGCTGCAGCGATGCCAGTGCCCTGTGCCTGGCTGAGATGCCCTCCTCCTTGCTCGGGTCTCAACTTCCATGGCTATTCAGGGAAGCGCTGTGGGACCCCGCATGGGGGTGCTCCCCCTGCACCGCCCGCACCGCACCCGCCCTCTTCGTGGGCAGCATTTTTCACAACCTTGTGCAGCGGGTTCTTGATGAATCGTGTGGACGTCGTGACTGATCATTACGCAGAAGTGGATGGAAATCAGGGGCCCCGCCGTGCCCCGGTGCCTGGCCCAGCGCCCTGTTCGCGTGCGTTCCCTACAGGCAGACGGACGGAGGCCGCGTGGCTGACCACCCGGGGCCCGCAGGCCGAGGATGCAGCGCTGGAAGGCGGCAGCCTTGGCCTCGGTACTCTGCAGCTCGGTGCTCTCCATCTGGATGTGCCGCGACGGCCTGCTCCTCAGCCACCGCCTGGGACCCGCGCTGGCCCCGCTGCGCCGGCCGCCTCGCACCCTGGACGCCCGGATCGCCCGCTTGGCCCAGTGTAAGCGGGTCCCCGACTCGGGGGGGCGGCCCGATGTGGAAGTTCCTGCAGGGGCCACAAGCAGGCTGAGAGGAGCGGGCTGGAGGGAGGGCGCAAATCCGCGCAACGGCCTGGCGGGGGTGGTGGGGGGGTGGGCAGGGGAAGGCGGGCGGGGGGGGGCGGGGTGCTGGGAGCTGGGTCTCTGGGCTCCGCTGTCACCGGGAACGAGGCTCCGGGGCTGCGGGGCCAGGGCGCCACCGGAGATTAGACCCCAGCGGCCTCCACCGCGCAGCGCAGAGCCTGGGGACGAGGAGGCAGGACCCGAGGCCCAACGCGCTGCGGGTGGACAGGGACGGGGTGGGGGAGACCCCGAGAGACCTAGAAATGCAGAGAGAGACCGAGACAGGGACGCACGGAGCCCGGGACACGCACCAGGGTGGGAGAGACGCCGCGGGAGGTGCCGGGGGCGCGCACGTGGAAGTGCGGGCGCACAGGGGCCAGGCCGCCCCGCCCCGCCCCCAGCCCGGCCCCGCCCCTGCTCAGGCCACGCCCACCTGGGGGCGGGGCGGGGTCCGGACCTGGCGCGCGCGCTCGGTCCGCGCGGGAGCCTGAAGTGAGGGCGCGGCGCGTGCGTGGGGCCCGCGTGCGAGTCGGCGCCCGCCCTGCCGCTCCACACAGTCCTTTCTCGTCCTCACAATGGACAAGGGTGGCCTCGAGCACGGGCTCCACTTCCGCCCGCGCTTCCTCCTGCAGGCCCCGAAGCCCTGTCCAGGACCCCGGGTCCGGAGCCCCGCGTGGGGCCACCAAACCCCAGTGCGGGGAGTGGAACCCGGGGGCACCGCCTCCGGGACTCAGGCACCGGGAAGGGTCTCGGTCCATGGGCGGGTGCTGGCCCCCCTGCATCCCGTCCCTGGGCACAGCCCTACCAACCAAGGGGAGGAGTGGCCGCTGATCCCCCCCCCCCCCCCCCCCCGGGTCTCAAGGGCGGGCCTGAGACCAAAGCGCTGATGGTGGAATTTCAGGCTCGGGGGGTGGCAGCGCAGGATGGGGAGGGGGTGGGGGGAGCTACTGCTGATCTCCTCTTTGTGCTCCAGACCCTGTGCAGGTGGCCAGGCCTGCTGGAGGGAGGCAGGGACAGATATACTAAGAGATTATTCACTGTTTATCTGAAATTCAAATTCAGCTGGGCATCTGTACTGTATCTGGCTGCCTCCCCCTCCCCGCCCCTGCCCCCTGGAATAACTGTGTAGATGCATACCTTAGGGGTGAGGCCATTACTGGTGGGATGTTAGGGTACCCTAGGTAAGGTGAGGCAGGCTTGAACCTAACCCCAGAGCGGCCGCTTGGCCACCCAGCTCTGGCCCCTGGGCTTCAAGAACTGGAGACTTGCTCAGTGGATCTCCGCCATCCCCTGACCCAGTTCAGCCAAATCGGACTCTGCAAGAATCCTTGAGCAGACAGGTAAACTGAGGCACAGAGCAGGGCCATCACATGCCTGAATTTATACAGGCCTAAAGTGGAAGAGCGAGGCTCAGAGCAAGGTTTGTCAGATTCATGAGACCCCCCCCCCCCACACACACACACAGTCCCCTCTCTTTGGGACTTCATGTGAGCTTTCTGCTTTGAGAGCCAGGGGTGCCAACCTTAGGGACGTGGGGGATCAACTCAAGATCCTCTCCCAGCCGCAAGCATGCCTGCCACCCGCTCAGCAGCTGGGAGCCCCTGAGTGCAGTTCCTCTCCTAGCGCCCCTGAATTTGCCACATCTGCCCGTTTGTCCCAGGGCTGCAGAGTACGGGGGCAGCACAGCTGTCTGGAAATAAATTTAGGCTCCCGGGCCCTGGGAATCTGTGACTCCGGGCACCTCCTGGCAACCGTGGGAGCACAGGGTTGGACGTGGGCCAAACTTGGGCACGTGCTGGAATGGGGAAGAAGGCTGTTTGGCCTCGTCCCTCTCTCTGCCACCTGCTAATGCTTGGCCTTGGGCAAGTCTCTGCCCTATTGGATGCCCAGGTACCTGTCCTGTATTATGGGGGGGGGGACGGTGATATTGGCTGCTGCCTCAGCGAGGACCCCACCCCTCCGGACCCTCACATGCAGGCTTCAGTGCCTGCGGCTCGTCTGCACGTTCTGACCTGCTCAAACCCCCGACTTGGTGCTATGGTTGGAGAAACTGAATCCCTGCACACGGTGCAGCAAGAGGGACTTGCGTGGGTTTGGGGGTGGGGCCCCCATATAGTGAGCCAGAGACTGCAACAGCTCAGCCAAAGGGTGAGCGGCTTGGAGTATGGGCTGTAGCTCCCGAATTCGGTCCGAAAGGGTACACCAGTTTCGGGAGGCATCCCAGCACGGGGGGTGGGTGGGGGGAGGCACTGGGGCCAAGCAGGGACAGGGATTGGGATCACAACCCCCCCAGCTGAGTCTTCCCTCTCTTCTCTGCAAAGAGGTGGGAGCAGCTCAGTGAACGGAGAAGAACCCCCCGTGCAAGGCTTCGTAGGCACAGGTCACAGTGAGGAGGGGGTGACCACAGGGAGTGGGACACCAGGGTCAGCTCGGCTCACCGTGGCGCAGGTGCAAAGCGCGCCAGAGCCCCGGGGAGGGGCGCCGGCCCTGAGCGGCCCCGTCGGCGGGGTCCAGCGCGGGCTGCTGGTAGCGAGCGGGCCCAGCGCGGGCTGTAGGGGGGGGCGCCCTGCGGTCGGGGACCCGGCGGCCCCCAGCCACCCCCTTCCCTCCCTGTCCTCGCAGATCGAGCGCTGCTGCAGGGCGCCCCGGACGCCGTGGAGCTGCGCCAGCTGACGCCCTGGGCCGGCGGGGCCGCAGGACCGCGCCGGCGGGCGGGGCCCCGGCGGAGGCGCGCGCGGACCGGGAGTCGGCCGTGCGGGCTGCGCGAGCTCGAGGTGCGCGTGAGCGAGCTGGGCCTGGGCTACGCGTCCGACGAGACGGTGCTGTTCCGCTACTGCGCAGGCGCCTGCGAGGCGGCGGCGCGCGTCTACGACCTGGGGCTGCGGCGGCTCCGCCAGCGGCGGCGCGTGCGGCGGGAGCGGGTGCGCGCGCAGCCCTGCTGCCGCCCGACGGCCTACGAGGACGAGGTGTCCTTCCTGGACGCGCACAGCCGCTACCACACGGTGCACGAGCTGTCGGCGCGCGAGTGTGCCTGCGTGTGACCCTACCTCCGCGGCGGGCGGGCGGCGGCCAGGGCGCCCCGCGTCCCGCCTGGCAAGCCCCGCGGGGGACTGCGCGTGCGCGGCGGGGGCGGCGGGGGCGCCGGGGCCTCGCGAGTCTGCAGCACCTGCACCGAGTAAAGTGTGGAAGACGGAGCCTGGCTCGTGATTCCGCGTCCCGGGGCCCGGGGCGTGGCGGGGGGGGACCAGCTGCACCGGGACAGGGGACAGGGGACGGGTCCCGCCCGTAAGGTGCGGCCCGGGATGGGACGGGCACCCGGTGCCGATGACGAGTCAGAGGTCCAGGTGGACCAGGCCTCCGTCCCCACGGGCGTGCTCAGGCCCCATCCGCCCCCACCGGCGTGAACTCACAGCCACTATCTCTTTTCACTTGCTAAAAATACATGTGCGCTGCGCGTCTCCCTGTGGGGATAGGTCTGGGGCGGCCGCCAGGCCCGTCCAGGCCGAAACCGGCGCCTGCTGGGGCGGAGCCGTCCCCAGGGACCAGGTCCTGGTCCCATAAAAGCCAAGGCCGCAGCTCCGGGGGGATTGACGACGCGTCCGCGAGGAGGACAGAAAAAGCGGTGTCACCTTGCTGCTTGGCAGGTCCGGGACACAGCGGGGTGCTGGGTTCCCAGACCAAGGGGAGGCTGGGTGGGTCCCGGGAGGGGCGCGGCAGGGGCTGACACCCTGCAGACCTGTGGGCAGGGAGCCCCCGCTCCTGCGGGTCAGAGTGGTCCTGGAGGGCACAAGCCCCTCTGCAGCCCACACTGCTCTTCCCCTCTGCCCTCGCCCCCACCGGGGCTCCAGGGAGCAGCCCCTTCCCTCCCCACTGTTCCCCTAGAATGACCTCCCCCCTGCTTCCCTGACACTGAGCTCAGGGCCGCCTCCTCAGCACCAGGCCCTTCCCAGACCCGGTCCCCATAGGCAACCCTGAGGGCCCAAAGCAGAAGCTGCCCCGGGAAGGATGATCCAGCCCAGCAGGCCACTCCCCAGTTCCCCCCCACCCCGGTCCCCGGCTGCAGCTGACACCCCGAGGCAGGTAACAGGCAGGACTTCCAGGGGTTCCTGGGAGCAGGGCCTGGCAGCCAGGCCCCAGCCCATAGGTGGTCTGCTGGGAAGGCAGTTCAGGGCTGAGGGTGGCTGGGCTCCCCACCCAGCCTTGCACAGTCTCCTGACTCTGAGCTTTGGGGTGGTGGATGCCCCCTCTGTTTGGGCTGTCTCAGCCCAGCCGTGGCAGACAAGCCGGGGTCCCCGTCTGCTCGAGCAGAAGCCAAGCCTCAGTTTCCCCATCCCAGATGATCCTGAGCCACAGAGGTGGAAGTTACTGAGCCCCTGATGCACTAGTGGGAAAGTGACCTTGGAACGCAGGTTGGCTGCCCCTGAGGCCAGTGTGTGTGTGTGTGTGTGTGTGGACGCGGGTGTGAGACGGCTGTGTGCTCACCCTCTCAAGGCCCCCTGGCACCTCAGCCTCCTGGTCTCCCAGTCAGTTCCAACAGCCCAACCACAGGGCGCTGGCCCAGCCCACCAGGGAATTGGAGCAGAACTCAGCTGCCCCCACGGACCCCAGGCCTGGGATTCTCTGTGGTGCACAGCACTCCCTTGCACAACACACACACACGCACACACACACAGGCAGCACAGTGTGGAGCTCCGTGGGGCTGAGCCCATTGGATCACATGTGCTCATGCAGTCCATATGCGTATGCTGAGTCGTCACTCACCGTCACACTAGAAGGGACACAGCTCTCGTGGGCAAAATCACAGGGGTCAGGTGTTTGCCGGCACCCCGTGGGGTACTGGAGCCAGTGGTCTCACTCGCAGACTCATGGGTCACCACTTGTCAGACACTCTCACGGCTCCCACGGTCTTCCCCCTCACCTTTGCTGGCAGGGCCTGCCCCCCTGAACCCAGACTGCCTGGTCTTCACCCCCACCCCACTGTGGGGCTTGACCTCAGGGTTTTTCCACCTCTTGACATTGGCAACCAAGCCACTCTTGGTTGTCGGGGCACTGGGGGGCCTGTGAGCTGTGGATCGGCATCCCCGGCCCCCACCCACTGGGTGCTATCAGGCCATGTGCAGCTGTGACCACCACAAGCCTCCCAACACTTTGCCGAGGGCGCCCTGGAAGGCAGAGTCACCCTGGGGTGAGAACGGCTGTTCTGGAATCAGGGAGAAGACACTGGGTTTACCAGAGCATTCCCATATGGAGAATGGTGCCAGTATTGCCCATCGGCGTGCCCCCCGGGCAGTCCACAACAGCAAGGTGACCACTCCCAGACCCAGCAGACCCATCACCGGGGAGCGGGACCCCACGGCCAGTTGCCTGGGGTGAGGCGTTAGTGGGCGAGGTGTGTAGCAGGGGCACCGCAGCTGGTGGGGCTCCTCGCAGGTGAGGAGCCCTAGTCCCAGTGAGGCTAGGTGTCTGGGTGCCGATCCCCAGCCATGTGCTCACCGACAGCCAAAGTCCCCAGCAGCTGAGACCCCCAGGATTGAGGCCCCAGCAGGTAAGGTCCCCATCCAGGTAAGGAGCCCATCTCCTGGCTCAGAGTGTGGTAGCTGAAGTCCCAGGCCAGTGAGCTCTCCAGCCACCCAGGTCCCAGGCAGGTGGGATTCCTGGCAGGTGTCATTCCCAGGAGGTGAAGACGCCCCTCCCGCAGGGGATGAGTCCCAGGCAGGTGAGGTGCCCAGCAGGTGTGGTGCGGAGCAGCCCGGGCCCAAGCTGCCCGTCAGGTGAACCAGGAAGCTATGCTGGGCACCGTCTGGTAGGCGGAGTCCTGTTGCAGCCGCCAGCAGGCTTTGCAGAACATCAGGGACCAGCTGAAGGTTCGAGGCCGCAGTGTCTCCCGCCAGCGGAAATAGGCGAGGTAGCGGGCGTCGTCCTTGTCCAGGGACAGCAGATACTGGGCCAGGTCCTTGGGGCTCTGGAAGTCGTCGACGTGGATGAAGGCGTCGGCAGGCAGGAATTGTTCATAGCTCTTCCTGCTGGGGCCCAGCACCACGGGCACGGCCCAGGCGTCCAGGGCATTCCTCCACAGCTTCTCCGTGATGTAGTCGCGATGCAAGGAGTTCTCGAAAGCCAGGTAGAACTTGTATCGGGACAGCGTCTGCATCATGTCCCTCTGCGGCAGAGGCTTGTGGCGCTGTCCGTACACATCCACTGGGACGTGAGCTTGCAGCCCGTGGTAGTACCGCACCCTTACCGAGTCCTCCCTCCAGTTGGACACCACCCAGGCCACCAGCTCTGTCTTGGCCGAGACGTTGACCGGGGGCGCGGCTGGCTGGCCCGGCCATGGCTCCAGCCAGCCGTAGGGCGTGAAGATGTCCGAGTCTCTGCGGTAGGACATGGTGAGATTGAAATATCCATCCAAGGCCTTCAGCTGAGCGCAGTGGCTGGGCGATTCCATGCTGAACCAGACCCAGCGCTGGCCAGGTGGCCGGGGCGACGTCGGGAGCTGCTCCTTCGGCCTGTAGCTGACCTCTCGGTGATGCACCAGGACTGCGTCTGCCTCAGGGTACACGCTGCGGTTGGCAGTCAGCCGGCAGTCGGTCGTGCCCGGCCACATATCTGAGCAGGGGGACAGAGCCACAGGGTTGTGGAATGGCCATGTCCACAGCAGGAGCAGCAGGGGCCCGCGGGCAGAGGACCCACCGGTGGCTTGGCAGGGTGCCCCTTGGGAGGTCACTGGGCCTGCCGACCCGTTGGGAGCCGTGGTGGGAGACTCTGCTGTGTTGGTCCTGGACATGAAGGACCACACGGGCTCTTCCTGGGACCAACGCATGTAAGAGAAGAAACACAGAGCCAAAAGCAGTTGGAACAGCACCCCGAAGAGATAGTGGCGCCAGGGACATCGGATCTTGGCCAGGTTGTGTGGATCCATGGATCAGTGCAGCTGGGGGGTGGGGTGGGGGGGAGCAGGGACAGCATCAGTGATAGGAACCGTGAAGCCCACGCCTGCCCACAAACCTGGGTTTCCCAAGTGACATTCTTGAGTCCTGAGGTGAGCACTGTTGCTCTTTGCAAGTTTACAGATGAGCCACCTGAGGCCAGGTGACTCGGTGGGAGACCAAGGCATAGCTGGAATCCCAGCAGTGGAGTCTGGCCCCAGAGCCCAGGCTCTGCAGCCTCTGAATCCGGGGAGGGGTCCCAGGGAGGTGGAGTAAGCCCCCCAGGGCTCTCACGTCCCACCTTGCCCTTGCCCTTGCCCCTCCCAGCCTTTGCCAGACTCTTCCCCACTGCCCCGGAGTGGAGGCTTGAACCCAGGTCTCTGTCTGGGAAGGCTACAGTGGTCTTGGGCCTTGTAGGTTAGGCAAGTGCTCACCAGGTACCGGAGAGCTTGAGGGACAAGTTGTTCCCATAAGGGAACAGCCCATGCAGAGGCCTGGGGTGCAGGAGAGCCTGGCCCTTTTGTGAGGAGAGCACAGGAAGTCCCTGCATGGAGTCCCGAATCGGGCGCCCTGCATGGAGCCTGCTACTCCCTCTGCCTGTGTCTCTCATGGATAAATAAATAAATCTTAAAAAAAAAAAAATCATCGTATCAGCACAGAGCCTCAGGGTAGATCTAGGTTTTCCAGAAACCAATACTTCTTCTTTTTCTTCTTCTTCTTTTTTTTTTTTTTGAGGGAGCAAGCAACCAAGCACACAAGCATGGTGGCCCCACAATGGTTGTGACACTTGTTATGTGGCTAATGCAACTGAGGAAAAGATAAATATTTTTTTTTTGGAAAAGATAAATATTATTTAATTTCAACAGTTATTTAAAAACTGAACAGTGTAGGGGCACCTGGATGCGTCAGTGGGTTAGTGGCTGAGCATCTGCCTTGGGTTCAGGCTGTGATCCCGGGGTCCTGGGATCGAGGCCCCCATTGGGTTCCCTGCATGGAGCCTGCTTCTCCCTCTGCCTGTGTCTCTGCCTCTCTCTCTCTCTCTCTCTCTCTCTGTGTGTGTGTCTGTGTCTCTCACGAATAAATACATAAATAAATCTTTTTTTTTTTTTTAAAGAAAGAATCCTGGACTGAGAGTTACCATCGCCCCCAGCAATTCCACTTCCCGAGTTCCACCCAAAGGAGCTGAAAGCAAGGGCTCAAATATTTGTACGCTTCTGCACAAAACACCTCTGCTGTTCTCATAATCGCACAGTTCTCAACTGCCAAAATTTGGCAACAGCCCAGATGCCCGTTGAGGTTGGGACTGGATAAACAGAAGGGTGTCCATCCACATGCTGGAATAATCTGAGCTTTAGAAGGAAGGACATCCTCACAGTGGCTCTAATAAGAGGAACCTGGAGGGCCTGCGCGCAGGAGGAAAAGACAGTTGGACCCGACTTATTGGAGTCCACTTCCACCAAACATCTAGCAGAGGTAAATTCAAAGGGACGGGAGGTCATTTAAATGTTACCGCGGTGGGGGGGGGGGGTAGATTATCAGGGGCCTGGGAGGGTGGACGGGGAATGGGAAGTTTCTGCTATTGGGACCAGAGCTCACGTGTGGGGTGATGAGGAAGTTTCGGAACCAGTGGGGATGGCTGCCCCCCATCGAGAATGCACTGAATACCGCTGAATTGTACACTAAATAATGGGTAAAAGGGCAAATTGTATGTCACATGTATTTTGCCACAAGTTCTAAAATAATGCAACATTTTATTTATTTATTTATTTTTAAGTAGGCTCCACACCCAACGTGGGTCCCCCTCACCGCCTCCCACCCTGCCTGTCCTGGAGCCAGCCACGTGCCCCAATAACACATTTTAAAATTTAAATGTTATATTTTATTTATTTATATTTATTTATTATAAAATATTTTATTTACTTATTTGAGAGAGAACACACGAGTGGGAAGGGGACGGGGCAGAGGGAGAGGGAGAAGCAGACTCTCTGCTGAGCAGGGAGCCCGAGCCCGACTCGGGCCTTGAACCCAGGACCCTGAGATCATGACCTGAGCTGAAGGCAGGTGCTTAACTGACTGAATCACCGGAGGGCCCATGAAAGGTTACATTTTATTATATTTACTTTACTTTTTTAGTTTTTGAGAGAGAGAGAGAGAGAGCCGCTGAGCACTGGGAGGGCAGAGGGAGCAGTGGAGAGTCAGCCCCCCACCCAGTGCATGACCTTGAATTCATGGAGATTTGGAAGCTTAACCCACTGAGCCACCCAGGCATCCCCTGGATGCTACATTTTAAAATAATGCAACCACAGATTTACCGGGGATGGGGGAATCCCTGCCAAGTTGAACCTGAGACACATTTTTCTCAGAAATAGAATGAAAAATGCTGCTGTGCTGGGATGCCCCAAAAATCAGGAAAAAAACAAAACAAAAAAAGAAAGAACAAAAGAAACTGGGGCACCTGGGTAGCTCAGTCGGTGAAAAAGCGTCTGCCTTCGGCTCAGGTCATGATCCCAGGATCCAGCATCGGGCTCCCTGCTCAGCGGGGAGCCTGCTTTTCCCTCTGCCTCCTCGCTCTCTCAAATAAATAAATAAAATCTTACAAAAGAAAAAAAAAAAAATCTTACAAAAGAAAGAAAGGAAGGAAGGAAGGAACAGAGAAAGAAAGAAACTAAACCAAAACCAAACACAAAACCTCCCTTTATTCAGGAGAGAGTCCAAGGTCAAGAACTCTCAAGGGCTCTGGGGTGCCGATGGGGTCCCGGCCCCTGGGGGCTCTACACCTGTGGTCTGGCCCCTTAATTGGAACCTGCCACTCCCCCCGACTCCACCTCGGGGCCCCTGGGCCTAGAAAGACCCCAGGAGCACAGTCCCGAGGCCTCGCCCAGGGGGGCTTCTGTTGCATTCTGGGGGGGGAGGTGAGTTCTTCCCAAGAGGCCTTACCTGGGGCGGCGGTGGGCAGGGGCAGCTGCCAGGTGACCAGGGGGTTTAACACAGAGGTGCAGCAGATTTCTCAGGGTGTGGATTAGACACCAGGGAGGAAAAGGAAATGGAGCTACCGCGGTGGGGCGGCTCAGGTGCAGTCCAACCCCCACGCCTGCCATCAGGTGACCCAAGGTGCCCTGCCCCGGGAGCCCGGCCGTCACCGAAAAGCCAGCGGCGGGACTCCCCCAGTGTCCTCTGTGATACAGGGCTTTATAAGAAGCGCCCGGGTGTCTGGTCATCCAAATTACCCAAACCTAGTTCTTGGATGGATTTAGCCTTCAGCCATGGGAGCCATAACCGTGAAATGGGTGTCTTGTGAGTGGAGGTGACGTCTGGACCTACCCAAGTTGGGGCTGGTTGCCAGGAGGGTGAATTAGCACCCGTCCGATGAGTAAGGCCATCATTATGTGTGAAGCCTCCAGAACCCCCCAGAAGGACAGGCCTGGGAGCTCCCTGGTTGGTGAGCAGCTGGCGACTGGCAGGACTCACTTGCCTGGAAAGGCGAGGAAGCCCGTACCCTGCCCCATGCCTCTCTCCGTGTCGCTATCGATTCGGGTCGTTTATCAGGTCCTTTAATAATCTAATAAACATAAGCCCTGGGATGGAGGCCCGCTGGGGCACCCTGCTCAGTGGGGAGTCTGCTTCTCTCTGCCCCCCCCCGGCCCCGTGCACACAGGCTCTCTCTTTAAAATTTTTTAAAAGATTTTATTTATTTATTAATGAGAGACAGAGAGAGAGAGAGAGAGAGAGAGGCAGAGACACAGGCAGAGGGAGAAGCAGGCCCCATGTAGGGAGCCCGACGCGGGACTCGATCCCTGGACTCCAGGATCACGCCCTGGGCCAAAGGCAGGCGCTAAACCGCTGAGCCACCCAGGGATCCCCCCTCTCTCTCTCTTTCAAATAAATAAATAAAATCTTAAAAAAAAAAAGTACAGGGGATCGCCTAGGCTTACAGCCAGCTTCTGCGGTGGGGGCAGAGGGCAGGCTAGTAGGAGTGAGACCCTAACTTCATGGGACCCGATGGTCCTATCACGGGTGGTACCGGAAGGGGGGGACTAGAGTGACCCCCCACCCCCCACCTCCCGCCGCTAAGGCTTATGAGGCTGTGGGCATACTGTTGACCCATCCATGAAGGGGTGACCTAAGCCGCTGGTTCTGGAAGTGGGTTCTGCCGAGGGGTGGGCAGGGGTCCTTGGAAGGGGGAGGCGAGCAATTTCCAGCTACGAACCTCCCCTTTCACCACATCCCACTCTCGTGTATAGTCAGTCAACAGACATTTCTTGACCACAGGCTGTGCGCTGGGTGGGCCTCAGGGATACTGCAGGAAGCAAGTGGGTAAAAAAAGAACACACGGAACTCCTAAGTAAGCAGAAGATTTTCTTTTTTAACGAGCGAGGAGGGTGGGACCTGGTCTGGCCTTCCTGGTTGTGTGAGCTGCGAGCTCAAGCCATAGGAACTCCTTTTGCAAAAGGGTGGGAAGGGCTTTCCGGGCAGGTGAACAACCTGTGCAAAGGCCCTGAGGTAGCAAAGGTACGGAGGGATGGGGGAATTCAGTAGGACTGGGCCTTCCTGAGCTGGAGCTGAGGTCACAGCTGGAGCAGAGGCCAGGCCACAAGGAGGGGGGCCTGACTATGGTCTGTGCTGGGGCGGGCAGACCAATAAAAAGCTTTATTAAAAAATGAACATCTGTCTGTCTGAAGCCCACTCAAAAAAAAAAGAGTGAAGAACTTGAATATACATTTTTCCAAAGAAGATATACAGATATGGAAATAACCACAAAAAAGATGTTCAACAGCACTAATAATTAGGGAGTCGGTGGCCGGATAGGGAGCCACATGTGGCTTCCCACAGAGCAGTCACGGCATCCACTCCTGCTTTGAGACTCTCTCAGGCCACCATGTAGGGGACAGGCCCCTGGGGACAGAGCAGAGGCAGGGAGACCATGAAGGAGGAGGCTGGTACAGGCTGCTGAGAGTCTGAAGTCCAGTTCCTGGGAGTCACCCTTCCCCGTCCCCAGATGGGAAGGACATCACTTCCGGGAGGCTGCTTCACGCTGCCCGGAGCTGCAGCATCTGAGCGTGTAGCCAGTCCCGGCCACTGGAGGTTCTGGGAGGTTCTGGGAGGCTGACGGTCTCCTAGGGCAGGGCACCTCCGGGCATGGGAGGCTGCCCCAGATCTGCTCCTGGCTCGCGGCTCGCTCTCTGCTGTGTGTGGGGGGGATTATCTGGTGACTTATTAAATTATAACTCATGAGCTGTCCATCTTAGTGTCACCGGGCCCATGGCCAGGGCGACACTGGAGCCTTCCCACAGCCACCCTGCTGATAATGGAGACCAGGCCAAAGGGGATTCCCTCCGGCAGGTCACCTGGACTCCCAAGCACACTAAGGAGCCTCTGGTGATGCGCCTGCTCTGCCGGAGACACTGTTTGCCCCTTGCCCCTTTTGTCCACCTGGTTCAGTGCAGAGAAGTGTCCCCACCCCACCTCCCGGGGAGCTTGGACCACACTCACTTTTTCTGCTGCACTCACAGCCCTGCGAGGACACAGGACACGAAAGCGAAAGCGGAAGAGCAAGAGGGAATAAGAGATCAGGTCGCGGGTCAAGGATTTTGACCCATGGGGAGGACCTGGCTGGCTCCGTCGGTGATCTCGGGGTTGTGAGTTCGAGCCCCACACTGGGGGCAGAGAGGACTTAGAAATAAAATCTTAACAAACAAAAAAATGCCGAACAAACAAATCGACAAACCCCAAAGCAGGCGTTTAGTGGGGGGGCCAGAAGTTTCTACCTATTCCACATGGGTGATCAAAGTTTGGCTGGCTGTGTCTTCAGGTGTGTTGGGTCGGAGCCCCGTCCTGCCTTCCACTCCCTGAGGGACCTGGGACTCTCAATGCCCAGCGCCTGGGCATGACAGGGTCACCCTAACGTCCCCTGATGTTGGCCCAGGCGGCTGGCGTCCACAGAAGGTTCCCTGCTGAGCCTCGGACAAGGCCAGAGCAGGTCCCTTCTCTCCCGCAGTGGATGCATGGGCAGGTATGGGCGCCGCTGGCCGTGCTCGCTGCTGCTGTCTCCAGAGGGAGCGAGCAGCCCATCTAGGGGAGCATCCAAGCAGGATGGCTCTTCTGCAGAAGTCACCACTTTGAGATGCCTCAGAGGAGCCCAGAAGGACCCTTGGGCCGGGCCGGGAAGGTTCCAAGAGGCTTCATCCTGAAGCTCTGGGTGGGCTGGGACTGCAGCCGGATGGGGGGGCTGAAGAACCAATGAACCAATGGGTTGCTCCTCTCCAACCTGCTTCTGGGCCCCCTGGTTCGGATCCACTTGTCACCGTGGCCAGACAGGTGATAGAGGTGGTGCCGTCCACAGAGCCCCACCCCCCACCCCACGACAGTACCTCAGTACCCCAACCCCCTGAGTCACGACTGGGGCAGGGATTCAAGCAGGAGCCGCTAGGCTGGGGGGGCTCCGACGCGGATTTCCCTTGTACCAGTACCCCCAAAGCTGTCTGTCCGAGGGCTGCAGGCTGGAGGTGCTCCTGGGGTCACTGACCGAAGCCAGGCTGAGCCCCTGACGTCAGGCTGCCCCAACCACAGGGAAGGGGAAGCTGGTGATTGGGGTTCATGGGTTCAGTAGGGCTCCTGGTCACTCTGCTTCTGCTCGCTCCCTCCCCACCCCGATCCGCCACTTGAAGGGACTGAGAACAACGACCCCCGTGGGTATCAGGGGGGCAGGTCATTGCGTGATTGGCACAGTGCTCAACACCCCCACCCCCAGCCAGCTTGCACATCCGGCCCAGGGCCCACCCTGGCTCCTCCCTCCTGCCCTCCGTGCTGCTTCCCTCCACCTGGAACCTTCCACTCCCCTCCCTTTCTCTCTTCCTTCTCAACATGCCACCTGCCCCGGGGAGCCTTCACCCATTGGGCCTCCCCTCCCTTCGTTTAGTGTTATGGCCTCATACTACTAAAATTTTATTTCAGGCTCTATTGCTATTTTTATTGTTTGCTTCAAACACCTGGCAAGTGGGATGGGGGGTTGGGATTGGAACCTACTGGCCTTAGGATGTGCAAGTGGACCTGCAGTCAAGCTCTAAGGTCCGGGCTTTGGGGGTCCGAGGACCTCTCCTGCCTAAAGCCAGAGGGACCCGGTGCTTATCCTGAATTTGCTGTGTGACCTGAGAGATTTCCTGACCCTCTCTGGGCAAGGCTTGCCCAGCCAGTGCCAGGCAGGCCTCCCTGGAAGGAAGCTGGTCCCAGAGCCCAGATTGGGGGCACCCCCTCCCCTGGGTTCAGGATGAGGCAGGGCCTCATTGCCCTACCTGGGGTCTCTGCCTGCATCGGACCCCCAGTGCCTTGCTCCCTGGGCTGGGTGAGTGATGGAGATGCCAGCCTCCCGGAAATTTCTTTCCCCCTGGGGCCTCAGGGCTGTGAGCCAAGGGTGGCTGGCGGCTCAGGAGGCAGGCAGGGGGCCCCTTGGCCTGCGAGGGGTAAGAAATGAACCACATGGGTGATCTGAGGCACGTGAAAAGGTGATGGGGGTGCAGGCATGATGAGGTCACCCTAGCATCCCCCGATGTTGGCCCAGGTGGCTGGGGGTCCAAGGAAGGTTCCCCTCTGAGCCTCAGAGAAACTTCCGGGAAGAGGGAAATGTTCAGCTCTCAGACATCATGTTCAATGGGAGGCAGTGGCCCTAGGGACCAAGGGTCCCTAAGCTCCACCCTTACCTTCCCCCCCACCCCGGGACTGGCCCTGCCCCAGCCTGCAAGGCCGCCCCGGCCTGGGCTCCCAGGACCCCTGGCTTGCAGCCAGCCAGGGGGAGAGCGGCCCCAGGTGTGTAATGTGGGTGGCAGGTGAGCGATGGGCCCAGTGCGGCTGGCTCAGCCCCGGGGTTACTGGCGGGCTTGGCAGGGGTCCCCCAGGCCTCCCACACCCTCACCCACTGGTGGGCCTCCGTCCTCCCCTAGGCCCCCAGTTGAAGGCATAGCAGGGATTACCGAGTGTCCACAGTGCAGACAGGGAAACTGAGGCTCACTGAGTGTCTGCAATTCACCTTCCTCCATCTCCTCCCCCCACCAAGAAGACCCTTCAGTCTCCCTGGGCTCTTGCTCTCTGCAGAGAACAGCAATTTCCCCTGACCCCAGAATGTTCTGGAAGGCCTCATTTAAAGTCAGAATCCAGGATGCCTGGATGGCTCAGTGGTTGAGCGTCTGCCTTTGGCCCAGGTGTGACCCCGGGGTCCTGGGATCGAATCCCGCATCGGGCTTCCTGCAGGGAGCTTGCTTCTCCCTCTGCCTGTGTCTCTGTGTCTCTCATGAATAAATACATAAAATAAAAATTATTTTTTTGAAGATTTTATTGATTTATTCATGAGAGACACAGACACAGAGAGAGAGGCAGAGGGAGAAGAGGCAGGCGGCCCTAAAATAAAAATTCTTTTTTTTTTAAATTTATTTATTTATTTATTTATTAAATTTATTTATTTATTTATTTATTTATGATAGTCACACAGAGAGAGAGAGAGAGGCAGAGACACAGGCAGAGGGAGAAGCAGGCTCCATGCACCGGGAGCCCGATGTGGGATTCGATCCCGGGCCTCCAGGATCGCGCCCTGGGCCAAAGGCAGGCGCCAAACCGCTGCGCCACCCAGGGATCCCTTTTTTTTTTTTTTTTTTTTTATAAAATAAAAATTCTTAAAGTCAGAATCCACCTGCAGCCCCTGATGGTAGGCTGGGCTGGAACCTGACCGAAAGGCCTTCGGAGAACGGACTTTGAGCTCTGACAGCTGTGTGACATCCGTCAGGTGAGTTCCCTATGTACCTGTCACGCACAGTCCTGGTCACCTCCTCTGCAGAAGGAAGCCAGGGCTGGCGCCCTCTTCAGGTGACCCGGCGCCTCACCATCATCCTCCCAGCAACGCTGGAGGGTCCCTGCGGGGCAGGACTGTGAGCAGGGGCTGGACACCCTCAGGCCTGGGCCACCCCCCCTTGCTGGGCCTCAGTTTCCCCTGCCAGGTCATCTTTAAGAGCCTCTTCGTGCCCATCATCAGGGTGCTGGGGGCTGCTGCGTGGAGGGAGGGGCAGGCGCCAGGTGATGGGAACCTGGCAGCCCTGGCCCCGGGCATGTTGGGGTCTGCCCCCCTGGCACCCCAGCCCGGCCGCTTCACGTGGCTGAAATTTCAGCCCAAGGTGGGTGAGCCGGCGGGGGCCGGACACGCTTCATTTTCCAATTTCTGGAAATAAAAGCTGTGGGGCCCTCTATTGTCGAGTGGAAAAAAGCTGTTGCAAAACTCTGCGTGAAGAAACCACAGTGCCGAGGTGCGCCGCTGCCGCTGCCTGGCGCAGGGAGCCAGAAGGTTCCAGGGGGGACGAGGGGCCGGGGAACAAAGGGCCCTTTCTCCTCTCACCCGGGACAGGTTTTGGTGGAGCGCGCGTGTGGCGCTTTTGGGATCAGGAAAGCCAATGGGGGTGTTTTGCAAGACAGAGAGCGGTTCCGAGATCTGTTGGGACAAGGAAACAGAAAAGCAGAGAATTCGTTGGTTTGTTTTTGGAGGACGTTTTCCAGAGTTCTGACACCTGTCCCTCCGCTGGCAAAAGTCTGGGCCAGGAATGCCAGCGACCTGGGCACCGGGCCTGGGCCTGCAGGGAGCAGATGGAGAGGCCACGTGCAGATGTGCCCAGGATTGCGCCCCCCCCCCCCCCCCCGCACGCCCCGGCAAGCAGCGATCTCCCCTACCCAGGAAGTCCTCCTTCACGGTCGGAATCCACCTGCAGCCACTCGGTTCCCGGCCCAGCTGCCGCCCCTTGCCCGGCCCTCAACCCCGAGGGCACTGGGGGTTGGCCTGGGAACAAGGGTTGAGCCAGATGGTGGAATTTGGGGGCCCATCTCATGTGCCCTCTGCTCAAGACCTTCCCGTGGCTGTCATCAGTCTCAGGGGCAAAGCCCCCAGGTCCGGCCCCGTCTCCCCGCGTGCCTCTACTATTCACACCCCAGGACCTTTGCACATGTACTGTTCCCTTGGCGTGGCACCCTCCCCCTGATACCCACATGGCTGCCTCAGGTATCGCTCTCTTGACTCGTTGTCTACCTGCGCCCCGCCCGTACCCCCCACCCCCCTGCTTTATTTCTGCCCACAGCACTACTACCATTCATCGAGACCGCGTGTTCGACTTATTGGCCTCATCTGCTCTTGCCTCTCTCCCACCGGAAAGTCAGCCCCATGAGGGATCCCGGGCCCCTTTGTTTCCTGCTGAGCCCCAGCACCTTGAACCCTGCCGGACACACAAGAGGGCCTGAATAAACATGCCCTGAATGAATGAATGAATGAATGAGTGAAAGTACTAAGCACAGCTGGAAAAGTCTGTCTCCTGGCTTGTCATTGCCTTCTCCCAAGGCTGGGCGCCCCGTGGGACGGTGCCTGGATCCCAGTAGGACCTGACACCCTGTCGCTGCTCGGTGAGCAGGTGCTGCATGATTTACAGCATCTGTGATTCAACACAGACAGAAGCTTGGGATCCGACTTGGGAAATGATTAATGAAGACTTCGGGGGGACTCCGGGCTCTGGGGCAGAAGGGACGCTCGCCCACCCTCTTCCTTGCCCCCACCCTGACCGCCCTGCCCGTGCCTGTCTCTGAGTGGCCTACAGGTGAGACGTGGCTGCCCTGGGTGACACAGGGCAGGCGACAGGGGGCCCCGGGCGGCAGGCGCGGGCAGGCAAGGAATGCCTCGCCAACAGGAATGAATAAACAGGCTCCTTGGATGTCAGAGGTTGGGGGGGGGGGTGCTTTGAACCTCACGCTTGGCTGAGGATGTTTGGACAAGGCAGGCGGCCAGGGGTGTCATCAGGGCTAAAATTAGCCTCTGATTCCCGCTCAGTCCCTCCCTCCCGGGCCGGGAGAGAGGCCAGGATAGGCCATCGCTTAAGTGAGGGCTAACTTTGTGCCAGGCCGAGCTCCTTGAATATATGAATGCACCTAAGCCTCCCGACGGCCTCGAGACTTGGGTACTGTTCTCAGTAGTAGTGTTAGCCCCATATCACAGACGAGGAGACTGAGGCCGAGCAAGAACACTTGGTTCTAGGTTGTACAACTCGCAAGGGGCAGAGCGGAGATTCAAACGTGGCATTTGGGGACTGTGCCCTCGCCATCGGGGCTGTGCGGAGGGTCAGGGAGCTAACAGACCTCATGCAGGGGATACTTGGGGGAGGCGGCGCGGGGCCCCTGCTTTCTTCTCCGGAGTCACAATTTCAGCACGACCGTTGCGGTTGGCAGACAGCTGTGGCCTCAGCCTCTCCCATCCTACCTGGGCCCCTAGTCTGGTCCACCCCGGAGCTCCAAGTTGGGGGGGATACACCTGATGGGAGCCCCCCAGCATTTTCTGAGGGGCAGGGTCCCTCTGACCGGTCAGTGTTGATCACCACCTGGGTACTCACCCGTAACACAGAAAGGACAACTGAGGCCCACGATCCGTCCAGGTGGGATTAGGAACAGCCGCCAGACAGCATCCAGCCGAATCTGAACTTCGGATAAACAATAGATCGTGTTTTCGGAGAAGTGTGTCCCCACACTGGATGGGACACGTGCTAACAAACACTGAATCGTGCTTCATGGTTTACCCAAGGTTCGAACTCAACTGGCCATCTGCATTTTTGTTTGCTGAACCTGACAACTTTCCCTGGCAAGGAAGGGGGACTTCCTTGGGGAGGGCGGGCGGGTGACTAAGCCACAGAAGGTGCTCAGAGGGCCTTTCAGCAAGGTGACTCCTGATGAGTTTCCCAGGGGCTGGAGTGGAGGGCGGGAGGGAGCCAGATGGGCGGGGGGGCCCCGGGGACCTCTCAGCCCCCAGTCCAGGCCCTCTGGCTCATTATTCATTTTTAATGGTGGTCACTGGGGTGGCATGTGGGCAGGGAACACCTGGGACTGAGGCCCCGCGGCAGGTGGCCTCGCTAAAGGGGGGCTAGAGAGTGAGTGGGGGCAAGGTGGGGGTCCTGGCCCACCAGGGGCCAGCCTGGGGCAGGAAGCAGACGCTCACCCACACTCTGCCATTTCCTTTCATCTCTGGATGCCTTTACCTGTTGCCCCCCCATCCCCTGGTAGCGACTCCCCTTCCCGGGCAGGGTCCTCCCAGGCCAGGGGTGCAGGGCCACCCGGCTCTCCTGGCGCCCTCCCACCCTCTGGCTCCCCACATGCCAGCCTCAGCTAAGCGTGTCACTGTGGGACTTTCCTGAATCCACACAGCCACCCTGAGGAGTGGAACCCGAGGCCCAGGGAAGGGGCTGACAGCTGGGATCGGACACCAGGACTCCCACGCCGGAGCCCGGGCTCTTGGCTACAGCCCATTCTTTCTTCTGAGCCATCCTCCATGCTGTTCCTCCGCCTGGCTCACTCTTTTCCTCCTGCTCCTGGGAAGCCCCTCCACATGCTTCAGCACCCCCTCCTCCAGGAAGCCTCCTTCAACGCCCGGGCCCGGTGAGTCCTCTGGGTCCCTCTCTGCCCATTCAACCCCATTACGGTTCTAGTTGGCATCAGTCCTACGCAGGCTGAGTTCTAATGCCTGGTCACGTGTCTGTCTCCCCCACTGGACTGGGAGCCTCAGGAGGGTCCAGATCCCCCAGACTGAATCTACCTTGCTCACCACTGTGTCCCCAGTGCCCCGGACCCGGGACACTGCAGGTGGAAGTGCTCTGGAGTCAGTCACAGGCCCTGGCTCTACCGTCATTGGCTGTATGACCCTGGGCAAGAAGCTGTCCCCCTCTGAGCCTTGGTTTCTCCATCTGTAAAATGGGGTACTATTTCTTTTTTTTAATATTTATTTATTTATTTATTTATTTATTTATTTATTTATTTATGATAGACAGAGAGAGAGAGAGGTGGGGAGCAGAGACACAGGAGGAGGGAGAAGCAGGCTCCATGCCGGGAGCCTGACGTGGGACTCGATCCTGGGACTCCAGGGTCGTGCCCTGGGCCAAAGGCAGGCGCTAAATTGCTGAGCCACCCAGGGATCCCCTTTTTAAGATTTTTAAAATTTATTTATGAGAGACAGACAGAGAGAGGCAGAGATACAGGCAGAGGGAGAAGCAGGCTGCCCGCAGGGAGCCCGATGTGGGACTCGATCCCGGATCCTAGGATTACGCCACTGAGCTGAAGGCAGACGCCTAACCGCTGAGCCACCCAGGCATCCCTCTTTCTTTCTTTCTTTCTTTCTTTCTTTCTTTCTTTCTTTCTTTCTTTCTTTTTTTTTTAAAGATTTTATTTATTTATTTATTCATAAAAGACACACAGAGAGAGGCAGAGACACAGGCAGAGGGAGAAGCAGCCTCCCTGCAGGGAGCCCTTTGCAGGACTCGATCCCTGGATCCTGGGATCACACCTTGAGCCAAAGGCATATGCTTAACCACTGAGCCCCCCAGGTGTCCCAAAATGGGGTACTATGTCACCTCTTTCCTAGCCTGAATTGCAAAGAAATCATGTCATATTAAAGATATGGGGGTGGGGGTGGGGGTGGTGTGGGGCGCCTGCATGGCTCAGTCAGTTAAGCGTCTGCCCTCAGCTCAGTTGGTCTTAGGGATTGAGCCCCGTAACAGGCTCCCTGGTCAGTGGGCCGTCTGCTTCTCCCTCTCCCCCTGCAACACCCCCTGCCCCGCAACACTGGTTCTCTCTTTCTCTCTCTCTCAAATAAATAAAATCTACAAAAAAAAAAAAAAAAAAAGATATTGGAACCATGCTTGTATCCCAGGTGGGGGCTCAACAGATGGTTATTTAAACATTTAGACAAATTAAAGCCACCGCGAGATAGATACCACTATGCACCTACTGGAACGGCTGTAATCTGGAGCTCTGACAGCACCAGATGCTGGGGACCATGTAGAGCAACGGGGCCCTCAGTCCCTGCTTGTGGGGATGCGAAATGGTCCCGCCACCCTGGAAGGCACTTCTGGAGGCTTCTTGCAAAACTAAACATACTCTTCCCGTATGATCCAGCAATCGCACCCCCTTGGTATTTACCCAAACGAGTTGAAAGCTTATGTCCGCACAAAAACCTGCCCACGGATGTTTATGGCAGCTTTTTTTCCTAATTGTCAAAACTTGGAAGCAATCCAGACACCCTTCAGTGGGTGATGGATAAACTGTGAGACATCCAGACAATGGAATGTTATTCGGCGCTAAAAAGAAATGAGCCATCAAGCCACAAAAAGACACGGAGGATCCTTACACGCACATGACCGAGTGAAAGAAGCCAACCTGAAGAGGCCACGCACGCCATGGGATTCCAACTCCGTGACATTCTGGAAAAGCAAATCTGGAGACGGTAAAAGGATCAGCGGCTCCCCAGGGTGGTTGGGGTGGGTGGGGAGGGATGGATGGCCAGAGCCCAGGGGAGATGTAGGGCCGCGAGGCTACTCCGATCCTCTGGAGGTGGGTACCCGGCATGCCACATCTGTCCAAACCCACCGAATGGGCGCCACTGGCAGGGGTGAACCCTACTGTCAACGATGAACTTTATAGTGTCGGATCGATGAACTTTATAGTGTCGGGGTTCACCAGTTGGAACAAATGCAGCGCAGCGATGCAAGCTGCTAAGGAATGAGGGTGCTGTGTGCGGGGCTAAGTTGGTACAGAGGAACTCTGGACTCTTCTCAGTTCTTCTGTATACCCAGAGCCGCTCTAAAAAAAAAAAAAAACCCACAAGTTGTTAATTGTTAATTAGGAAGAAGTTCAGGGAGCGCGTGGGCGTTACTCACCCACACGCGAAATGGCATTTACAACAGGCTCTTCGTCATCGCTTCGTCATCGCTTCGCCCTCGCGAGTAGCCAAGCACGGGGGACAAAGAGGGGTGCTTTCACGGGGACAGGGGCGCAGCAGCCACGGGCTGGAATATTATGCGGCCGTTAAAAGCAAGGGACGGGGCTTCGCTTGTGCAGGAAGGGGCCCCAGATGTGGTGTCGGGCAGACTCAGGCCTATGGAAACAGCAGGGACAGCGCCGCAGATTTTCTGTAGGAGGAAAAGAAAACATACAGATGTGTTTGCTTCGGCGTGGAACATTGCTGGAAGGAGAAACAAGACACCGGGCTGGCGGCCTCTGGGGAGGCGGCCGGGGTGGGGGGCGGCTGCGGAGGGAGGGATTTTTTCGGAACACCCTTTGGCATATTGTAAATTCCGTGGTCTGAGCCGGTTTTACCTATTGAAAGAAAGAAAACTGTAAAATAGATTTTAAGCAAGGCCGCTGGGGGGTGGGGGGGGGGGTGGGGGAGGCAAAGCAAAAGCATTTAGATGGGTTTTTCAGAAATGAGAGAGAATTTCCAGCCAGGCCGGGGTCTGCCTGCAGCCCCTCCAGCGGGGCTCAGAGTCCCCCCCCCCCCCGACCGCCCCCGGCCTGTCCGGTCCCCAGGGCGCTGCCCTGGCCCTGGCTCAGCCTTCCCTGCTCTGGTTCAGGGACTGCTCAGAGCCCAGCGGGGCTCCTGGAGGCGAGCCGGGGCTGGGCTGGGGCCGACCACCCAGCCTTCCCTGAAGCCCCCCGGAGGCTTGGCTGGCTCGGAGGAGGGACCTGTGAGCGCCGGCATGGGGCTGGGGGCCAATCCAGGCCTCTCTCCGTGCTCAGACCAGAGTCAAGGGTAGGGGTACCTGCAGGGAAGCTAGCGGAGGTCCTGGGGGGTGGTGGTGGCTGTTCCGTGCCTCAGTTTCCCCACCGGCAAAGTCACTCTGGGGCTGCGGGTGCCTGGGATGACTTGTATCTCCAGAACTGGGGCCTCTGCTGGGTTCTGAGGCCTGGATGTCAAGCCAGACCGGGGCTTGGGGGGCAAAGCTCTGCCCCTCACTTCCAGGCCCCCGAAGTGAGGGCTACGCTGGCTTCAGGCTTTGAGGTGGTGACGCTGGGCTGAGGCTCCCCACCAGCACTGAGTCGGAAGACCCCCGCCTGCCCCTCTGTGATAAGGACCCCGTGGACAGCGTGCAGGGCCTGCCCGGAGCCCAGCGGGGCTCCTGGGTGCTCTATGCTGTATGGTGCCCCAAGGCATTCAGGGCTCAGGCCCTCTCCCAGAGCAGCCCCTTTGGGGGCGTTCAGGTCGGCCGCTGCTGCTCTGGGGGGCCTCTCTGCCAGGACAAGGGAAGTGTTTTCACTCCCAAGTGAAAACTGGAAGCATCAGAGTGGAAGCGGGACAGATTTCATGGTATCCCAGCAGTCAGCACCCCGACAGCAGCCCCTGCCCTGACTTGTGTGTCCACCTGGGAACACATGCCCTGACTTTGGTCCCTCCTCTCACTTCACAGGGACCCCATGGTGCACCCCACCCTGCCGCACGGCCTCCTACCTGGGCGGGGGTGCCCCAGGCTCCATCCAGCCTCAGGGCCTTCACCCTTTGTTCCCTCCGCCTGGAACACCCTTCCTCCAAGCACCCTGAGGCTGCTTTCTCCTGGGCCTTCCCTGACCGGCCCCAGCTAGAGAACCCCACTGCTCCAGCACCCTGTCTTTTGTGTCAGTTTGGTTTTTCTCTCGAGCACAGTTCTGTGTGAAACATTCTCATCTGTGTACGTTTGCTCATTTTTAAAAAAGATTTTGAGAGAGAGAGAGAGAGAGAGAGAGAGAGCGCGAGTGCACGAGCAGAGGGGAGGGGCAGAGGCAGAGGGGGAAGCAGACCCCCCCCGCTGAGCAGGGGGCCCGATGCAGGGCTCGATCACAGGACCCCGGGATGATGATCTGAGCCGAAGGCAGATGCTTCACCGACTCAGCCCATGTTTGCTCATTTTTTAAAACTGCTGTTTTACTACTTTTCCCTTCAGACCAGACACTGGGCTCCGGCAAAGAGGGATGTCGTTGGTCGTGTTGGCCGATGTGACCCCAGGCCCCAGGCAGTGCGTGGCACACAGAGGTTCTCAGGAGATCCTTGTAAGTGGATTCTAAGTCTTGACTTGAGATTTGGGTGATGGACGGTTTCTCTCCCCTTGCCCCCGACACAGCCATCATCTAACGGGGGTGTCGTGAATGGCGCCGCACCCAGGGTTGGCACCCAGGAGGCAGGGCTGGGCCACATATTTATGGAGCCCTGCTGTGTTCCTAGGCTGGCTGTTGAGCCAGCCAGGGTACGTCCCAGCCCTCAAGGAGACACACGGTCCATGAGACCACGTATGTGACGATGACGTGGGATCTAGAAGCTGGTAAGCGCTATGGGCAAAACTAGAAGTGGGTAAAGGGTGTGTGGGGAGCTGCTGGCTGGGTGGGGTGTCAGTTCTGTGAGGTGTCAGAGAGACCTCAATGGGAAGGTAACATTTGAGCTAAGAACTGAAGGAGGTGAGGGGGTAGCTGTGGGGACGTCTGGGGAAGGTATTCCAGGCAGAGAACACAGGCAGTACAAAGGTCCTGGGGCAGCACTGGGTGGGTGTGTTGAAGGAACAGCAAGCAGAATGAGCGAGGGGTAGAGAGGAAGGAGGGGAAGGCAGGGAGGAGACAGGCGGGTTGTGCAGGGCCTTGGGGGCCTCGGGGAGGACTTAGACTTGTACTCCGAGGGTGGTGGGAGCCCCGGATGCTCACGGGCGCCCTCTGGTGGCTGCTTGCAGGATGTCTGGGTGGCTCTGGTCGGGATCCTGGGATGGAGTCCCGCATGGTCCCACCGAGGAGCCTGCTTCCCCCTTGGCTTGTGTCTCTGCCTCTCTCTGTGTGTCCCTCATGAATAAATAGATAAAATTATTTTTTTTAAAAAAAGGAAGACAGGTTGCAGGGTGGGAGTGTGGGTTCGCGGGAGGAGACTGCTGTGGCCCCGGGGTGATGAGGGCTGGGCCCTGCTTGGGGCCACGGAGTGAGGAGTGGGCAGATCTGGGACAGATTCCAAAGTCAGGCGGACTCACAGGGGGTTAGAGGGCGAAAGGACGCGCCCCTCTCCGCAGACCGGTGTGTCTCACCGCGGCCCACGGGCAACGGAACTTGTCATTATTTTCTTAAGCCGCCGCGTGCCCAGCGTGGAGCCCGATGTGAGCACGCAGCGAGCCGAGATCCCACAAGACCTGAGCAGAGATCAAGAGCGGGACACCTGGGCGACTCAGCCAGCCAGGCGCCCCTCCGATGTAGAGGACTCTGGGCGGGGGTGGGGGTGGTTTTGAGACCACCTGGCCTTGTCCCAGGGGATTATATTCCAATCGCAACCTCCTGGGGAGTCTTTCAGAGACAGGTCGGTGCCCCACGAGAGCTGGTAATAACCACAGAACCGACGCCCCGTGCCTGCTGCGAGCCAGGCCCCACGAAGTCTCCTGGCCGGGCCTCAGTTTCCTCATCTGTAAACCACCACCAGCCAGAGCAGCGCCCTCCTAGGGCCGTTGCAAGGATGAGAGGAGCCAACGGTGCCACCCGAGCCCTCCTGGCGGCGGGGCGAGGCTGCCCCGGCTCTTCCTCTGCCGCCTTTAGCTCACTCACATTTCCTGGACTCATGGAGCCCGGGACCCCTGGCGGAGCCTGCAGGGCCATCAGCCCCTGCCGACGTGTCCCCTGGCCAGGCAGTGTCCAGGGATGGGGTCCTTGGGGAGTGTGTGCCCCGCGAGGCACAGCAGGCCCGTTCTCACTCGCTGGCCCTGCCCCGTCCCCCAGGTCAGCCCTTTGATCAGATCCATCTTCTTCCCCCTTGAGCACATTGTAGCAAGACCTCACCCTGGGATGTTCAGACTCTCCCTTGCCCCCCTCACTTCTCCTCCTCCAGGAAGCCCTCCTGCTCTCCCCAGCCCCCCTAACTTGGTGGGGGGGCTGAGTTCCTCCCTTTGTTCCAGACCAGACCGCTTGGGGCTGGAAATGGCTTCATCAAGCTAGGGTGGGGTGGGGGAACTCCAAGAAGGGGCTGCTGGGGCAGGACGTGGGTCCCAGGCAAAGTTGGGGGGGATACTGGATGCTATAAACAGGGGCCGGCCCCCTGGGGTCTGCATGTGGGGCAGGATGATGTCAGTCCCTTACAGCCTCATAAATGTTTACAGGCAAGGGGGGGCTGGGTTTGGGGGCTCCCTGGAGCCCAGTAGGCAGCCACTCCTTCCTGCCCCATTCTGGGGGGCCCTGGCACGCTTGCTCCAACACTGGCACCTGGCCCAGAGAGGGCTGAGGTGTAGAGCACAGCCCTGGTCAGAGACGGCTGAAGGGGAAACTGAGGCTGGGGGTAGGAAGGGACTGGGTATGAATTTTTGCTTTTCCTCTGGGGCTTGGCTTTCACATAAAGGCGGCAGGGGGTGTGTGGGGGGTGTGTTGGTGGCAGCAGCACAGTCAGTTAAGCACCTGACTCTTGGTTTTGGTGGTCTCAGGGTCCTGAGATCGAGCCCGGAGTCAGGATCCAAGGTCAGCTGGAGTCTGCTTGAGATTTTCTCCCTCCCTCTGTCTCTCCCACTCATGCTCTTTCTAAAATAACATTTAAAAAAAAAAAAAAAAAGAGAGCCAGGGGGCAGAGGCAGGGTGGATCTGGCTGAGAAGTGACCAACTGCTAGGCCTTGACCAGGTCGCCCTCTCAGCCCTCGGTGACCTACCTGAAGCAGCAGGTCCATGGAAACTACTCTCACTGCTGCCCCAGGTCTGCCGGCTGTGGCGGGCAGGATGACTGAGTGGGAAGAGGGAGTGGACAGTGGCCTGGAGGGGCAGGGGACCTGGGGACCTGCGGGTCAAGCATGGGTGGGCTCTGCCCCCTGCCGGCGGCAGCAGGGACGCACCAGCCTGGTGCAGGAGCCTAAGGACCCGTTCCCCGCAGAAAGCATGGAAGGGGTGCTTCCCTCTTCCCGGCACATTGCTGAGGGAGGGACCCTGTTGTCCCCACTTGCCACTGAGGATAGTCAGTAGAGAACTAAGGGCTGGAACTGTCGCAGGTCTGGGACACTAGAGCGCTCTCGGGGCTCGGCAGGTCCACTTCCCCTCCCGGCCCACAGGGCCTCCAGCCTTCCTCAGGTCTGGACGTGACCCTGAGCTGGTGCAGCGGGACACTGAGTGGCTATGGGGTAGTGAGGTGGTGAGGCCAGCCCGCTGAAGCCAGCAGGGCCCAGGCTCACACACGCTGCCTGACACGCAGCTGAGCAAAGACCTAGGGTGGATGGAGTTGAAAGCAAGGCTCCAAGTCTGGCATCCAACCACGCCGGCACCAGGGTGGGCTGCCGAGGAGAAAGGGGCAGGGAGGGGGCCAGACATGGGTGAGAAGGGGGCATCAGGGGGCGGCTCCTGCTGCCTTCCGGCCATCTCAAGTGCCCAGACCCTGCCAGGACCCGATCCCTGCCTGTGCACGACCCCGCTCCCCAGGGTAAAGCCGCAAGAGCCCTAATTTATGGCCCACCTCGACATGCTGGAGCAAGCCTTCCTTTCCAGCTGCCAGGAAGCACTGAGCCAGAGCCAGTTCTGCGGAAAAGCCGGGGGCCAGGGCTGCGCCAGCATTCCGAGGCTCCCTAAATCACTGGCCCTGACAGGTGGCGGCCGGTGAGGATCAGGATTCTTCTCTCGTCCCCACCACAGGCCCCTGCTTCGCAGGCTCCTGGTGGCCTGTCAGCCACCTGCCGCACGGGGACAAGGTTCCTGGGCCAGCCCGTCTGGAGTGCTCTGCTTCAATGCCTAGGAATTTGGAGCCGACCGTGCGTGGGCCCTGGGTGTGTTTTCTGCGTGCTGTTGGCTTTGGGGTGGCGCCCAGAGAGGGGATGGCTTGTGACCTGTGGGAAGGGCTGTGGGTGGCAGTGGCCAGCTCCCCCCCAAGATGCCCCAGTTGGGGCCGCTGGCCCTGCCAGAAAAAACCCAGATGCCCTCTCTCCCGCTCCCTTGCTGGGCTGTTGCTGGTGTGTCCCTGTCACAGCCCTCCTGGGATGGGGCTTCATCCCAGAGAACAGGGGAGGAGGGGGAGACTCACACAAACAAGTATCCACATAATTTATTTTTAGTCACATGTGAGCCTTCCCGAGGAGCCGGGAGGCGGCGGGACTCACACCTTGGGCGGTGCAAACACCTTCCAGCCCTCCAGCTGGCCCATCTTGAGCAGCGCGGCCATCATGCCCATGTACGCGCAGGCGGCAGCTCCGATCCCGTAGCTGTGAGCTGCCAGAGTGGGGAGGGAGGTGTCAGGCATATGTGGGGGGCCCCCCACAGCCGCCCCAGGAGCCCAGGAGCATGTCCTTCCCTCCAGGGTTAGGGGGACGCGGCTGCGGGCTCCACGAGGATGGAGTCAGGTGACCCTCTGGCTGAAGATGTGTGCCGAAACCCGGGAGCCGAGGCAAGAGGGACGTGGGAACCTGCACTGTCAGTCTGGGTGAGGGTGGGGGGCAGCCGTGCTGCTGAGGGGCTGGCGCTTTGCTGAGTTCCTGCCTATATCTGCTCTGGGGACCCTGAATGCAAGAGCACAGAGCTCCCCTGTGTGGCCGAGAGCTGTCGTTGGGCAGGGGGGTCGGCTTGCCATGTGCAAGGCTCACGCCCTCGGCAGGCTGCGGGGTGAGTCCAACCCCAGGATGCGCAGGCCTCCCTCCACGGTGCCCTCCCTCTGCCTGACTGGAACCTTCCACTAAGTGCTGGCAGGCTGGTGGGCCGGAGCAGCTGCCAGCCCTGAGGCTGTGGGAGGTGGAAAGAGCGGCGTCTGCTCCCTGTTCCAGGCGGCTCCACTGTGCTGGGCTGGCGCGGGGCCCCCACCCGGCCTCCCACTAGGGAGGCATCCTCTGCTGGTTCCCAGGTGACCTCGGACCACCTAAGCCCCCTCTCTGAGCCAGTGTCCTGCAACTCTAGGTGGGGATGGTGAGGGCAGCTCCCCTGCAGGGCTGTGGGTTCAGACAATTAGGGCTCTGGGTGCTCAGAGAGGGATGGCTGTGCAAGGACCGTGCACCTTCTCCATTCACAGTTAGTGGCTGAGATAGACAGTGACCTTGGGTTCTCTGACAAAGTGCAGTAGAGGAGGGTGGTTTGGAATGAGGGCAGTGGGGGGTCTCAGATCATACACAGGGGGGTTTGGACAGTGAGAGAGGGAGCTGTGCTGACATCTGAGTAAACATTCCAGGAAGAAGACACAGCACATGCAAAGGCACTGGGGCAGGACTGGGCCTGGCTTGGAGGACTAGCAAGGCAGTTTGTGTGGCTCATACACAGTGAGCAAGGGTGAGAGAGGGAGGAGGCGTGGTGGGTTGTGCAGGGCCTTGGGGGCCATGCTGAATGCCGTAGGGAGCCTCAGGAGGGTTTATGGGCTTGGTGAGGTAGACGTGCAGTAGGTGCTTAAGCAAAGCAGCTCTTATTATTACTGAACTGGGTGGTGGCAGAGGTTGAAAAGCACTGGAAGGTTTCACAGGGGCTGCCCTCTCCTTTGCTGCGGTGAGCATGCCACACACCTGGCCCCTGCCCAGTCCCCGGTCCGGGACAGAACAGGGGGGTCGTGGCTGGTGGAGGTCAGGGGTGGGGGGCTCACTCACTGCGTGCTCCCAGGGTCAGGCCTCCGGCACAGCCTCCCATGAAGTAGTTCAGAGGGTCATCGGGCTTCTCTCGGACCTGGGCGCTGATGCAGGAGGTGAGGCCAAATATAGCACCGATGGCAGCTGTTGGGGTGCGGGTGGGGGGTGAGTGCTGATCAGGGCCCAGGGGCCAGTGCCAGGAGGACCCCTAAGGAGAAACCAAGGCAAGCTCACCTGCAGTGAAGGTGTATCGCCCTGTCCTCGCCACTCCCTCCAGGAAAGAGTCTGGGGGCTGGAGCGTGACACTGTAGGCAGAGAAGACCAGGCCTGCGGGACGAGAGTGGGTGGGGTGTGTTGGACTAGAGCCTGGGCGCTGAGACCAGGAGCGGCCCTGGCTGGGGGCAGCCCCCTCCACTATGAGGGAAATCCTCTCTCCGTCCGTCCCCACAGCACCTACCAGGAAGCTCCTAGCACCACCCCTGCACCCAGGAAGGGACTATTCTGGGGTTCACGCAGGGCCTCACAGCTGCTGAGCGGCCAGGGTGGGATTCCAGCTCCGCCTACTGCTCTAACACCTGGGCTCTCACACCACCTCTGGGCCCAGGCCTCCCACCCCCCTCCACAGGGCACAGGGCCAGCAGGCAGTGGACACGAGAACAGGCCTGGGGCCTAAGAGGCTGGGCTGCTCCCTGGCCTCAAGTGCCAGCAGAGACAGCACAGCTGCGCCCCACGGAGCTTGGCACCCAGGCCCCACTCCCCGCTCCCATCCAAAGCTGCATTCTCCCATGGGGCCCAGGGCTCCTTGGCCTAATCCTCCTTGGTGGAGACCTGGCTCCCAGGGCTGCCAAGGCCTGCTGCTCGTCACCCTTGGGCCCAGGCCCCTCCCTCACACCTGGCTGCGTCGGCAGCCGCTCCCGCCCACCTGGCCTCACCACTCCGGTCAGCTTTTCCATCTCCGCTGCTGCCCTGGCCGCCCTGCCCGATACTGGCTTTTATGCACGAGGGGCCTGGGAGGGGCCGGGCCTGGAGCTGAGCGCCAGGTGGGTGGTGAGGCCTGAGGCTCTATCGTGGGGCATCCTGAGCAAACACTGCTCCGGGCTGGCATGTGGGTCTGGGGGGAGGCCAATGCGAGGCCCTGGGCAGCTGCCCCCACCAGACCCTCCTCAGTGTGGGGGCAAGACCAGGGCCCACCTGGCTGGCGCCGAGTCACCAGAGACAGCCCAACACGGAGCTCCCCATCCTCCAGCTGACCCTGCTCAGGGCAGGCGCCACACCCCTCCTCCTGCTGAGACGCCCAGCACGGCCCAGGTGCCACAGGGACCTCCCAGGGCCAGCCCATCCCAATCAGACTGCCAGTTCACTTTTCACGCTGCGCACAGAGGGTGCCCCCGCCACCCCAAACCCCGCAGAAGTCCCAGAAGTGGAGTGGATGACCCAGGAGTCCACCATTATTCCCGGGTCAAAGCCTGCCCCACCTCACTGTCTCCTAGCCATCATCCGATATGGTGACCTGCCGCGGCCCACCCTCCCCTGATTCCATCCGCAGGGACTCCCCATCCACCCTGTCCCCTGAGTCCCCTCCACACACAGTCCTTGCCCCAGCCACCCTCATGAGTAGATCAGCAGGCCTGGATTTGCACACCAGCACAGGAGAAGCCCTACCGACTCCGGCCTTTCCACGGCCCCCATCACCCCACAAAAGGCCGCCTTCCCAGCCTCCTCCTGCTCCTGGCTCTCTCTCGGCCTCCAGCAGTCACCTCCAGGACCTCCAGGCACGGTGCACTCCACCCTCTCTTCCCACCACCACAGTGACTGCGTGCTGTCACTCATTCTCACAGTCACTGTGTGCCCCCATTCATTCATTCAGCTGCTGCGTACATCATTCACTGACAGTCATTCATGAACTGTGCCCTAATTCACTCACTCACTCATCCATCCATCTATCAAGAGTTACTGGGTGCCTGCATTCATTCATCCATCCATTCCCTCGACCCATTCAGGGTTACTGTGCCCACAGGGTGCCGCGCTCTGCTAGAGGTGGTACAGGCCCCCTGTACTCCAGGGGCTCACCATCTCAGGAGAGCCAGCCTGGACACCAGAGGGTTCTCTCTGTGAGGCTGCGGGGACATGGGGAATGAGGGAGGGGAAGGTGAGGGAGGATCCAGGAGCCAGGTCCTACAGGCTGAGTGGAGCTGGCCAGCTGGAGAACGCGGGCGGACGAAGTGAGCAACACTCACGCAGAGGGACGCCTCGAAGGCTCACGGGAGCCGGTGGCCACCCCAAGTCCGAGGCTCTCAGCGACGGCCTGATGTGGCACCTGTCAGAGGTTCCCACCCACACTCCCCGGGCTCCTCACCCACTCAGTGGCACCCTGCTCCTGGAACGTGCCCAGCCTCCCCTAAGAGCCTCCTGAGACTTCAGTGCCCCGATGGCCTGTGCCTTTGTGGTCACACATGGGCACCCCCCACTCACAGACACCAGCATTAATGTCTTTCTCAGACTCAAAATCCCCTACACCGGGGATCCCTGGGTGGCTCAGCAGTTTGGCGCCTGCCTTTGGCCCAGGGCGCGATCCTGGAGTCCCGGGATTGAGTCCCGCATCGGGCTCCCGGTGCATGGAGCCCGATTCTCCCTCTGCCTGTGTCTCTGCCTCTCTCTCAATCTCTGTGTCTATCATGAATAAGTAAATAAATCTTAAAAAAAAAAAAAAAATCCCCTACACCCTCCGCTTCTCCAAGTCGGCCTGAAGGCCCCACATGCCCCTCGGGCGACCCCCTCCCACTTTAATTTCCCTTCAGACACAACCATGACCAACCTCCCCAAAGTCCTGCCAGGCATCCCCCAATGCCAGCATCTCCCTGGAAGAATGTGCCGGAGTAACATCCCCCTACAGCCCCACCCCCACCCCCCACGGAAACCCTGCTTTGCGCCTCTACTGTCCCAACCACTTGCCACTCGAGCAGACTCCACATGACCCATCCGCAGGGACTTCCCATCCACCCTGTCCCCTGAGTCCCCTCCACGTGGACGCTGCACGCACAGTCCTCGCCCCGGCCACCCTCATGAGTAGATCCGCAGGCCTGGATTTGCACGCCGGCTCCTAAAGATCCTGGGGTACTTAACACACTTCTCTGACCTTCAGCCTCCACCTCTGAGAAATGGGCACAATAATCGTTGCTCTCACTACACACGCAGAAAACGGTAGGGATTGATTAGGTTAGGTCCCCCCTTAACCCAAATGCCCCCCCGGGGGGGGGGGGAGACTCAATTTCTGCCAGGCCCCGTTTCAGGAGCTGGAGAGATGGAGGTGGCCAAAACCATCCTTCCTACTCCTCAGAGACAGGAAGGGGCGGGAGCTCCGTGTCCTGCAGGAGGGTGCGAGGGCTGTGAGCCCCCTTATGCCCTCCCAAGGCTACCCTTGCAGTAGCTCCCGACGCGCCTCACCCGTGACCCCCTCAGCACCCCTACAACCCCTTCGGTGGTCCCAATAAAAGCTCCAGGTATCCCTAACCATCCCGCTCTCCCGGGCCCTAAAAAGATCCCGTCTCACTCTAGAACGTTCTCAAACTTCTCTACCCACCGAGACTCGCCAATAATTACCCGTAATCCCCCCAAATGGCCTCAACTCCCCCTGTTAAGTCTCAAGAAACCCCAGCTCCTCTGACCCCGCTGGTGACCCTCCCCCACTCGACGACTTCCGCGGAGCCCGGTGATAGCTCCGACAAGGACTGCTGATGACCCCGGTGGCCTCGCTGCGCTCCAGCTCTGCCGGGCCCCTTCACGCACCAGCTGCTCGGGGACGCCCCGGCACCCCCCGACGACCACGTGTCGCCCCGTGGGCCCCCAGCGCCCGCGCGGCCCCGTCGGACGGCTCCCAGTGACCCTGTCGCCTTCCCGCGCCCTCCGGATTAGTCCAACAGCCCCCGGACGGCCCGGCGCCCGCCTCAGGCCACCTCCCCGCACCCTGTGCCCTCGGGGCGCGGCCGGCGCTCACCAGCGGCGCCGCTGATGGCGGTGCTGGCGTAGGTCTTGCGGTGGCAGTCGGTGCCATCGGGGATGTCCAGGTACTGCTGAAGCAGCGTGCGCGCCATGGCCGAGCACCCGCGGCCCCGCAGCGCACCGCCCGCCGGCCCCCCGCGCCCAAGGGCAGCCGCCGCTCGTTCTCGCGAGACTTCCTGGGCGGCGCGCGCAGCCTCGCGCGCGGAGGGGCCGACAACAAGCGTGCAACTTTATTGAGCGCCGCGGACACAGACACGGTACTGGCGTAAAGGAAGCGCACGTGCACCCGCCAAGCCGATTTCAGGACGGAGAAACTGAGGTCAGCCAGCACCAGTGAAGGCAGACAGGTCTCGCTGGGTTTCGCTCGGAAGGTTCTAGGTTAGGAAAGGTTTGACTCCCGGAGCGGGCGGAGGGGGCGGTCCTAGCCCAGGGGCGGGACTATCTCTTAGAGCAGATTGGGGCGCGGGGCGGGGCTCCCGTTGTAGGAGGCGGGGCACAGCGGCAACGTGACCACGCCCAGCGCCGGAATCTGCGTAGGGGCGTGACTACGCCCTTCCAGTCCCGCGGGGTGGGAACCGCGTGCGACTGTTTGGGGGCGTGGCCAGGCCCGGGGGCGTGGCCAGGCCCGGGCCGGGAAGGGTGCGGGTCCCAGGGTTAGTACTTAAGCCCGGCGTCGCCGAGCCCGGGGCTGGAGGAGGTAGGCGCTGGGTCTGGGGGCGTGGCCAGAGCCGGAGACACGCCCCGAAGGGGACTTGGCCAATCCGGGGCCGCCGTTCGGGTGGACCGGAGAGAGGCACGGCCTGGGGCGTGGCCAGGCCGCCGGGCCCGCAGGACGCCGACCAATCCTGGTGTCGGCTTCCTGGTGGGGCGGGGCCTGTCTCGAGGGAGCGACCAGTCCCGGTGCGGGAGCCTGACCTGGGCGCCCCGCCGCAGACCCCGGCCCGCCTGGGGGCGTGGCTCGCCAGGACCGTGGCCATTCTCAGAGTTAGGCCGGGCTCGGGGGCGGCGTTTCCAGGTGCCGGAACCAGCGAGGGTGCTTGGGTTTGAGGAGGGCGCGGCCCATCGGGCTGCGGCCAATCGCGCCGGGTCCTGAGCGGGCCTCCGGGGGCGGGGCCCCCACGGAGGCGCGGCCTCGGGGCGGGGCCGGGGCCGGTTCCGGGCCGCCCGGGACAGCGCCGGGGCCATGTCGGCGCCGCAGCCGCTGCAGATCCGCGAGGCGAACGCGCACCTGGCGGCTGTGCACCGGCGCGCCGCGGAGCTGGAGGCGCGGCTGGACGCGGCGGAGCGCACAGTGCGCGCCCAGGCCGAGCGCCTGGCCCGCCACGACCAACAGCTGCGCGCTGCCCTGGACGAGCTGGGCCGCGCCAAGGACTGGTGAGGCCCGGGGCGGCCCGGTGGACTTCTCGGAGGTGGGCGGAGGCGGAGCCCGGACTGGAAGGGGAGGAAAGGCGCGGGAACCGCGTGCGTTCACGTGTGGGCTGAGCTACGGGTGGTGTTGGATTCAAAAACAAACACCAGAAACCTCGGATGAGTCACCGGCATGCAAAGTTAAGAGGTGCCATACAAGTGTGGATTTCTGACTTAAAACAGCCCGTTTTTCCATAAGGCAAAATCGGCTCTTTCCGAGTGGTGCAGGGGTCACTGACCTCCTAGGTGTTGGGAGCCATGGCAGATTCTGGGGCAGAGGAGGACATCACACCGGCAGTTTTGAAGAGCCTCTCTAGTTTTGAGGAGGCGCTGAGGATGGAAAGGGATGAGGCACACGCCCAGGGTGGAAGGAGGTCTGGCCCCCGGGTAGGAAAGGAGCTGGTTGGGCCCATTCATTCATCTTCACCGAGTCCCTGCTAGGTGTCAGGTACTGTGCTGTGCGCTGGAGCACCTAAGTGAGACCTACGGAGCACAGCCCTTTGGCAGACACATCACTAGGCAGTTACAACATGGGGCGCTTGGGGTTGTGATGGAAAGGCACATAGGGCTCTCAGGGGGCCTACATGAAGGCTTCCTGGAGGAGGAGCCATCTAACCTGAGCAACAGACAGGAAAGGCAAAAGGAATTGCAGGGAGGCGATTAGGGAGTTTTAGTCTGCTCTGGCTGCCCTTACACAATACCACAGGCTAGGGGGCTTAAACAAGTGAAATTTTCTCACAGTTCTGGAGGCTGGACAGTCCAACCGACAGATTCAGTTCCTGGTGACAGATTCTCTTCCTGGTTTGCAGATTGTCATCTTGCTGTGTGCTCACATGGCCAGAGAGCAAGCTCCCTGGTGTTTCTTCTTAGAAGGGCACTACTTCTCTGAGGGCCCCACCCTCATGAGCTCCTCCCAAAGGCTCCATCTCCAAATAGATCCCACTGGGGGGTAGGGATTCAGCATAAGAATTTTGAGGAGACACATTCAGTCTTTAACAAGGGGGACTTGAAGCAGAGGTGAGGAGCATGGTCTTTATCCCGATGGTGATGGGGAGCTCCGGGAGGTCCTGGGGCAGGGAGGAGGATTGTCCGTAACTGCCCTGTCTTGCCTTCTGCCAGTGAGATTGCCGCTCTCCAGGAGCAGCTGCTGACCTCCGAGGCCACTGTCCACAGCCTGCAGGCTGCTGTGCGCCAGAGGGATGAGCTCATTGGGCAGTTGCAGCCCCGGGCGGAGCTGCTGCAGGACATCTGCCGTCGCCGGCCACCCCTGGCTGGGCTGCTGGCTGCCCTGGCGGAGGCTGAACGCCTGGGGCCCCTGCCGACCAGAGACCCCGGCCACCCCCTCCCTGGTGGGCCCAGTCCTCGCCTTGCCAACAGTACTGGGGAAGAGCAAGACAGGGACCACCTCCAGCCAGCAGTGTTTGGGACCACTGTGTAAGCCCTGGAGCAGATCACAGAGTTCCACTGCTGTGGGTCCACTGGGTCCTCGGGGGTCACCAGTGTCCCTGAGGGGACCCCGTGGCAGAGCCATAATCCTCTCCAAGCATCAAAACCTGCTAAAAAGTCATGGGTTTCAAACAGGCAGCGCAAGGGCCAAAAGCAGATGTTTAGCCCAGTTTTTTTTTTTTTTTAATATTTTATTTTTAAGTAATCTCTACACCCAATGTAGGGCTTGAACTTACAACCCTGAGATCAAGAGTCGTATGTTCTACCAACTGAGCTGGCCAGGCACCCTTGTTTTTCTTTTTTTTAAACAAAACTTTAAATCAATCAACTTGTTGAAAAATTGGCTACGTTTCGCAAAAATCTGGATTTCCAGCTTCAGTCTTGGCCACGCCTGCTTGGGTCTGAGCTCAGGATACCCTCTTTAGCCAAAGTGTGAGGTCCAGTTGGCTTCCTCCAACCTCTTAGGGCTGGATGTCTGGCCCCCGAAGCATCTGAGATCTCTGTCACTTGTGGAGGCAGACGGCATCAAGTTCTTTGTCCCCTTTCCCGTCCGCCCTGATTTTCGTTCCTTTGGAAGCGTCCCTCATCCCAGGCTAAAGCTTTTTCTTATTCTTCATCCCAGACCGGAATCGGGAACCTCAAGCCTTGTGTCGTTTTGCCTTGGTTATATGAAGACAATTTTTAAATGCTAGGATCTTTCCCGCCTGTCCTTCCCTCAACTTTCAACGCGAAGGGCGTGTGTCTGTGTGAGCCACGCGGACGTGCTGGCGTCCCTTGGCCTCGTACCTTTACATGGGTCGTTCCCCCTCCCCATGCTCTTCCCCCAGGTGCCACGTGATCTCTGCTCAGCCGTCACCTCCCAGGGGCCTTCCAGGCCTACCTTCGGTGAACTCATCCCCTCCCATCCCCTCCCGTTCGGTTTTCTTCAAGGAATGTCCTGTCATCAGAATGTAAGCTCCTTGAGGGCAGGGCTTTTGTTCTTTCTCACCAGCGCCAGGTGCGCCCTGGGGCCTCCGAAGGAACAGGATGGGTTTGTAGGCCCTGGAGGGAGCCAGGGGCCCCCAGCACATCCGATGAAGCTCCAGCCAGTTCAGCTTTTGTAGCAAGCAGCTCGCTCCTTTTTTATATTCTCCAGAGAATCTATTTTTAAACTTTTTTTTTTTTCTGCCATTCTTGGCCAGAGACATTCAGGGTGCTGTGTTTTTATTTTTGTTTAGTTTTTTTTTTTTTTTTTTTTTAATCAAACCAGGGAACCCTGTGCCTTTCTCTGGCTAGTGGAAGTGCCCAGCCTGGTACCATGCTAGCCGTTTTCTCGCCTTACTCAGGGAGCTGTCACACCAGGAACCGCCAAGGGGCAGGGCCTATTTTGGCCTGGAAAGTTCGGCGTCCGTCCCCAGCCCTTCGGATGGTGCTGCCTGCTTGCCTGGCATCTAACAGTGGCCCCTCAGTGCAGTCACAATGGCCCCATTTTCTCTGGATGAGTAAGGGGGGCTGCTTGTCTGAGGGGAAGGCAGGCTGAGGCCTGTCCGAGCTTAAGAATAAATTGAATGGTTTCTTGGCCTTGGTCCTTCCTTCTTTCTTCCTGTGTGGGGGGTGGAGAGGTGGCCGGGTGGGGTCCTGCTGGGCAGGGAGAAACAAGTTGCAGTCACTGGAGCGTGTGTCTAATCTTTGCAGCCCCGGCTTGGCCCACTTTACAGCTATGGAAAGTGAGGTTCAGTGTAAAGTCAACTGGCCTCTGGGCTGCGAGGGCCTGGGCCACTTCCAATTTCTGGAGGGGTCACTGTTGACATTCTGATTCTCTGCAAGATGAGGAGATGCCAAAACAAGAGTTACAATAACTGTGGTTATATTTTACATTTTTCTATGGGGGAAAAAAATGTGATTTTTGTAACCCTCGTGAAAAACACAATGGGGTGTTTTCTCTGCCCACTTGAAGAAGTTATGGACTGCGGCGAGCCACCAGAATGTCACCGCAGTTTCTCATAAAGCCGACAGTGTTGCATCAGCTGTGGCCTGAACCTGGGCCTGCGTGCAATCCGCGGGTTGGTTTCTGACAGCAACAGCACTTCCAACACCACCATTGTGCTGTGTCTAAGTCCAGGCTTTGAAAAGCCTCTGATGACCTCTGGGTCCCCGCAGCGGATGGGTCCCCCAATGGGGGCCACATTTTATGTCCTGGGAAAACCAACATCATTTTCAGTCCTGTCAGTGTAACGCTCTCAGGTGGCAGAGGTGTCCAAAGCGTAGATGGGAGGGAGGCCTTCTGTGATGGTGGCCTCGGTTCTTGGTTTACATTGGGGGGTCAGGGCCAATTCTTTGTTTAGAATTACAGTCCCCTGGCTCTCTCAGCTTGTTATGAGCAAGACCAAGTGATGTTTGAAAACTGAAAAAACCAACCACTGAAAGCCCCACATCGGTCCCTGAATAACTTCCAAGGACTGCTTTGTCTGACTTCATGTTGAAACAATCCGTAAGACTGCTGTGTCCTGGCTCAGCCACACTGGTCTGCAATCCAGGACCCAGGCCCTTGTGAACTTGGATCCCTAAGCAGCTCTGGCTGTTGCCCTGTGAAAAGGGGCAGGGGACCTGCTCCAGGTCACACAGGAATTGGGTCTGGAACCTTCTCAGCCACGGCCCACCTCTCCTGCTTGTGGCCAGGCAGGGGGACCCCCCCTGCTCCCCCCATCTAGGTCTGGCTCTATCCCAGACCTGGTTACTGCAAGGCTGGGAGTGAGCAGGACAGAGGGTGGGCAGTGGTGCCAGCAAGACCACCTTGTCCCTCTCGGCCCTGCCCCACCCCCCAAGGGCTAGGAGGCACTGGCACGGTGAGGGTTACAGCCGGGGCCCCTCCCAGTCTCCTGAGCTACTGTCCCTTAGCAACCGAGCCTGCCGCGCTGCCAACACTGGGCAAAGCGGGCGGGAGCCAGAGGAGTGGCTGCCTGGACTCCAGGGTAGTCGAAAGCCAGGTGAACAGGTAGTTGGCCAGGGCAGGCTTGTGGCACCGGACCACAGCCTGGTCAGTCGAGTGGGAATCCTTCCTCAAACTCTCCCCCTGCCAGCCTGACCCAGCATGGATGCCGCGGACGCCACTGTGGAGAAGCTCCGGGCACAGTGCCTGTCCCGAGGGGCCTTGGGCATCCAGGGCCTGGCCAGGTGAGCCATCCCCTTGAACATTCCCGATCCCCAGCCCCAGGGACCACCTTCTCACTGTACCCCACGCCTCTCAAGGTTTTTCCGCCGCCTGGACCGGGACAGGAGCCGATCCCTGGACTCCAGGGAACTCCAGCGGGGCCTGGCTGAGCTGGGACTGGTGCTGGACACGGCCGAAGCGGAGGGCGTGTGCAGGCGCTGGGACCGTGATGGCAGCGGGACGCTGGACCTGGAGGAGTTCCTGAGGGCACTGCGGGTGAGACCCTTCGCCCTGCTGTCTGGTGTGCCGAGCTCTCGGTGGCCTTGTCTGTGTTGGTGCTGACGCTTGATGCCTGGGAGCCCTAGTGCTCTGGACTAGACCCCCCACCCCCCCCCGCCAAGTCACTAAGTCACTACCTGCTTCCTTTCCAGCCCCCTATGTCCCAGGCCCGGGAGGCGGTCATAGCAGCTGCATTTGCCAAGCTGGACCGCAGCGGGGATGGTGTGGTGACCGTGGATGACCTCCGGGGGGTGTACAGTGGCCGCGCCCACCCCAAGGTACAAAGTGGGGAGTGGACCGAGGAGGAGGTGCTCCGCCGCTTCCTGGACAACTTCGACTCCTCCGAGAAGGACGGGCAGGTGGGTGCCCACAGACACCCCTACCCACTCCGCCCAGGTCTCTGGCCCCTACTTAGAGCCTGTCTGCCCCGCAGGTCACACTGGCTGAATTCCAGGACTACTACAGCGGTGTGAGCGCCTCCATGGACACAGATGAGGAGTTTGTGGCCATGATGACCAGCGCCTGGCAGCTGTGAGCCATCATGCACGTTTGGTCAGCCAGCCCCACTGTAGCGTAGGACCCCCACCCTGGCCCTCTCTCACCTAGGCAGCCCCCAAGGCGGAGGCCACAGAACCAGCTAGGCCAGGTCTCAGAGGACCTGGCTTGGCCACTAGATGCAAGTAGGACAAAGGTTCCGAGAATGGGTCACTGGCTCAGGACCCCAGGGAGCAAGGCCCTCCCAGTCCATGCTGTGCAGACCTCAGGCCTCACAAAGCTCTGCAGTTGCCCCTCCTCACTAGGCTTCCTCTTGGTTCTGCTCAGTGAATCCTTGGCCCTGCTAGCACCCCCACCTACCCCTCCCACCACTTGAGATTGCACCCCCACCCTAAAGCCAGGGGCCGGGAAGCAAACAGCTCTTCTGTGAAGCAAAGCTCAGCATGGAGGCGGCTAGTCTTGGAAGGCAGCCAAGCTCGGTCACCTGCCTGGTGGACGTGGAGTGTGGGGCAGGGGCCAGGGGCCCGCAGACAGGCCAGGCTGCTCTGGGAGGTGGAGGCTGTTCCTGGCCAGGCTGTCCAGCTTCCTGAGGCCCCTGGGGCATGCAGGAGGCCAGGGTTTTAGTTAAAAGTTTTAATGTAGTTCCCAAATACATTTCATATGACAATCTTACATAAATGTTCCAAAACACATGGGCATTATCTGGTTTTACTTGTCACTAGGTGGCTAAGGCTTAAAGCAGAGAAGTGTGACCGGATCTGCTGGGAGGGCCTTTGGTGTCTTCCCATGGCTCAGGCTCGGGGTGCACACAACCGACCCAAGGTGTGGGCGACACAGCTGTGGAGTCGAAGCCTTCCCCTCACCCCCTGAGGGCGGCGCTGGGCACTTTCCTTGGAAATCCCTCAGAGCCCTGTGCACAGGGCCCTTCTTCGAAGGCCGTCCCAGGTGGCTCTAGACCATGTTCCAAGGTAGGGGTGGGCATGGCACCCGCTCCTGTGTGTGCTGCGAGTGTGGGAGACGGTTGGTTGCCTGGAACCAGTCGCCCTGCCCCCTCCTCAGAAGGCCCTGGTAAGGTCCCCCTCTGCCTACCACAGAGGCCCCTGATCCTGGATGGTCTGGGAGGCAGTGACGTCCAGGGCTGGGCAAGGAATGGCCAGCAGCAGGAAGGTGTACACTTGGGTACCAGATGACGGGTGACCGACGTGACGGGGAAAGGCAGGAGGGTGGCTGGGGACCCTCCCAGGCCCGGTGACCCTTTTTTAGATAACCTCTCTTCAATACCCCATGACTGGGCCTGGAGCAACCTTGGGTGGGGGGAACAAGTACAGGCCTGACACTCTCCTCCACACAGAGCCCAGGAGCCCAAGGAGGAAGGGGGATGTGGCTCAATGCACAGGAGAGTCTTAACCTAAGAACCCAAACACAAAGCCTTGGGGGAAAAAAGATCTAAAAATATAAGCCCCAAATCAGAGTGTGGGAACCTGGAGTAGTTAAGAGAGCGTCCAGCAGGCCCAGTGTTTATACTTGTGTGGACAGAGCCGGTGGCCTGGGCGGCGGCAGAGAGGCCAGAGACATGAGGAGGGAGGGGTGAAGAAACAAGGTGTCCCAGTCCCAGTGAGAAGCCGTGACAAGTCTTAATGTGCCATTTCAATTCAAAGGAGGGGAGGGAAGAAATGTTCTTTTTCGTTTTGCTCATCAATATGATGAGGTCTCGTGTCCCAAACCACATTCAGGCAGTTCCCGAGTCTGCTTCTGAACGGGACATGCGGATCCGAACTGTGGCCAACCCAGCGGGGAGTGTGGTTCCCGAGCCCTGCGCCTCCACACTGCCGGTGGGGCGGGGCGGGCGGGCGGGCAGACAGACGGACAAAGCAGCAGGCTCGCGGGCAGCCGGCTCCCGGCGCTATGTGCTTCCGGCCGTCTGCCCATCCCCTTCCTCGCTGGCACCTGTTGGGAAGCAGTGGCCTCACCGTCAGGTCTCCACCCTGGATGGAGCCCCATCCCCCTGGGTCAGGCTCCCCGTACCCTCCAGGGCTGGGACCACTGGCTCACCACCTCCGGTGGCCCCCGACGGAGCCAGGACATCCTCGTCACTGTCGTCCTCATTGGACGGGGCTGCCCCAGGTTCAGGGGCAGGCATCTTGGCTTCCTGCTCCTGCTCCACGCGGCTGCGCAGGGCCAGGATGCGATGGTGCAGAGCTGCATACAGCTGGCCCGTGTCCTTGGAACTTGCCTGGGAGAGGCAGAGGGAAGCAGTGGGTTATAAGATCTCTTGTTGGGGTGTGTGCTGCCCCCCTGTGATGGCATGCCACAATCCCTAGGCTGTGTCTGGGGAGGAGCCTATCCCTCTCAGAAAACTCAGGGACAGCAGACCGAAGCTTCTGATGCCCCAGGGCCCGTCCTTCCCGGGGCTCAGCTGGGATGACAGCAGTGATGCAGGGCCACTCCTGTCTCCCTTCCACCGATCCGTTCTGACTTGCTTCTTTTGGAAACTGGCTAGCTTAGAGGCCTCCCTGTTCGCTCCCCGGCCCATACCCCCAGTGTAGAGCGCTGACTGCTGTACCACAGAGCACCCTCTTAGGGGGCCAGTAGTTCGTGTAGCTCCATGTGGCCCAATTGGTATACTCAGGAACCTGCCTTCTGTGGGAGCTCAGGAGGGCACCGCCCTTGTCCAGGGGTCTGTTTGGGCATCTCCTTGGTAGTAGCCTGTCCCATCCCCAGGGCTACTCACTGAGATCAAGAAAACCTTCACGCCCTGGTCCTCAGTGTCCATGGCTGTGATGCGTATGCTCTTCTCACTGGCCTTGTCGATCTGCATCTGTGCCCAGAGCTTGGTGTTGAGGATCAGTCGCAAGCTGCCCTGGGTCCGCATCACTGCAACCAATAAGGCCACTCAGCCCTGGCCCGTGACACCCACCCAACAGCCAGCTATGAGAACAGACACATTCCAGAATGAAAACACCCCAGGGTAAAATCCCACAATTCTCTCAAGGTCTGTAGAAGCTGCCCACCAGTCTGCTGAGCACGGCCCCCCACACACTGGAGGCCAGCACTGTAACAGCCAGCTCCCCCTGCCCTGCCCCCACCCCACCACACCCATCACAGGGAGGGTTCTGCTGGTCCACCCAGCAGTGCAATGAGGGCAGCTCCCTTGGGGGATGATTAGGTGGGAGGCAGGGCCAGAGAGGGACATTTGGGAGCTGCACACATGCATATTCTTTATGTGACAAACTGCAAAGAAGCTGATGCCCCATGACGGGCCCCACTCACAGGCCAAGCCCCAGCCCTATTCTGCAGTTTTCTTAGGATAAAGGTTGAGGCCAATGGCTACTTAGAGCTTCCACCAGGAAGGAGACAAAGACAGATCGAGAGCAACATACAGTGGAGACAAAGAGGGTACAGACCTTTCTTCCTTTTCTGGAAGTGAACATCACATCTACCCGTAGCAGGCCTGAGGCCACCATCAGCCTTCCTGTTTTATCAGAACCCATCCTCCTTGGATGTGCCCTGACCCTGGGACATGGGGACACCTTGTCTACCCACCAGCCCACTTCTCCCCACCCCAACCCGGTGCCCCATATGGCCTCAGACAGAGCAGCTCAGGCCAGCTCTGGGAGGCTATGGGGTAGGGTCCTGGGCTCCAACCGACCAGATCTCCCTGTGTCCACTCCCTAAGCCCTCTGTGCCTGATGGGCCCACCTCCGAGGCACGTGGAGCAGTTGGGATGGGCTGGAGGAAGGTCTTTGACAGGGATCACAGGCTGGATGGGACTGTTTGAATTCTTATTTTCCCTTGCCATCATAAAACCACCAGCACTTTCATTATTAGAAAACAAGTTCAGGAGTTGCTAAGTAGTTTCATCTACTTTCATCACACTCACAAAGAGGAGAGTCACGGACAAGCTGGCAGCAAAAGCCTTGGGATGGGGCCTGGCCCTGCAAACTGTGGGTGCCGGGACTCTCCAAGTGGGGACCTGTGTGGGGATCCTGCCCTCCTGGGCCTTGGGAGCTCTGTGCCATCCTGGAACCCTCCACAGAGACCACACTGCAGCTCACCTAGTCGGGACTGGAGCGTCCCATCATCAGTCGATGCCATGTCGTTGAGCCTGAGCAGCCCCCGGCCTCTCTCCACCCATGACTGCGAGGCCTTGTCAAAGACAAACAGCTTACACTGGATCTGGAACACAAGGCATCCCTCTGGGTGAGCTGGGGCCCTGGCTGGGTGGATGCTGGTGTGGACAAACTCCTGGGACCCTCCCCCCTCTACCCTGAGTGAACTACAAGGTAGGGGGTAGCCAACTATGGCCTGGGGGGTACATTTGGCCCTTGGCCAGTTTTGTGTCCTGCTCTCCGGCTAAGATGAATTTTACACTGTCAGAGGGGCAGAAAGAATCAGCAAGGAAATGAAGATAAAAGCCATAAGGAGATACCACGCTGCACTTGCTAGAAGGCATCAAAAGCCAGGTAATAGCAGTCACCGGGTAGGTGGTAGAGCAATCAGAAGCTCACACATGGCTGGCAGGAATGAAACACTGCACAGCTGCTACAGAAATGTGCTCCCCACATTACACGTGGAGTTACCAATGGGCCAGACACTCTGCTCCTAGAGATCTACTCAAGAGAAATGACAGGTATCTGCATACCAGAGCTCGCACATGTTCACCGTACCAAGATTCATAATAGCTAACAGGTGGAAACCTAAAAGTCTCTCTACACACGTCACTTGGCACTGCCCCGGGGACGGACCCTGAGCCCACGACACTCAGGGAGGGAACCAGACACAGAGGGCCACACGGTGTGTGAGTCCACGTGTGTGACACGTCCAGGACAGGCTCATCCATGGACGGGAAGGGGGCTCGTGGGGGCCGCTGGGGAGGGCATGAGGGGTGACTGCTGACGGGCAAAGTTTCTGTTTTGTGGACAAAACTGTTCTATTTTGACAGTGGTGGCAGTTGCATAAATCCGTGAATACGCTAAAAACCACTGACTTGTACACTTTAAAGGCGCATGCGCACAACAATGAAAAGCAGCAACAATGAACATCTTAGCTTTTCATTTCAGTGCCCTGAAAGTGTTCATGTTGCCCTGGGATGCAGAGGAAAGGCGGGACAAGTTTGAGCTGCATCTGTGATCCTGGTTCCCTAATAAAACAACTCGGGGTGAGAGTGTGCCAAAACAATCACAGCCATTCATCCTGGGTCTTTGTTACGACAGTCTCTGTAATGCCCCGAACTATCGAGAATGCCTCAAAACAGATCCCTCTGCTCAAAAACAAAGCAGGACCAGAAGTTCCTTAGCGCTCACACTAAGCTCTCAGAAGCTCTGCCAATGAGGTCCCAGGGAGTGGGGCACTGCCCAGGGAGGTCCACTGTGTGGGGCCGACAGGGGGGTCCAACCCCTCAGATGCATGGAGAAGCTGGGGGCTATGGAGGATGGCCTCTCATACCACCACCTAAGGGCCAGATGCCCTCCCTCCAGGCCTGTCTCACCTGTAACACGTTGCTCTCTGCCTCCTCCCCGGTGATGACTTCCACTTTTTCCAACAAACACTTCCGTGCTGTTGCCTTGGTGTAGGCAGCTGCCGACTCGGCCAGGGACTCTGAAATGTTATTAGCTAAACGACATTGACTATTTATTTGTTGGGGTGTGCGTGTGTGTGTACCTCACGGGAGACAGAAAAGGGCTGGCTCTGCCTCAAGGATGCCGGCTCCTGGGACCTGGAGCGGACCCCAGAAATACAGCAATCTGGCCCTGGATCTGTGGGGAGACCATCTGGGAGCTAGATGCCAGCATGGCTCCAGATTTCCCACTGCCATTCATTTAGTAGAGGACAGGGGAACAGTGAGATTCTTCACACAGAACACTGAAGAGAAACTCCCCTTCCCAACCTCAGGGCAAGAGGGGGACACACTCCTCAATAATCCTATCCCCAGAGTCATCCTGAAACACCAAGGCCTTGCTCCTTTAGGATGAACACGTCCCCTCTCTGCTTGCTGAAAACCAGCACCCATGGCTTTTCAACAATGCCCCAGTGTCTGGTTCATGCGTGGCTACTAATGCTGCAGAGAGCTGGGGCCCTCCTGGGCAGGGGTGTGGATGGATAATGACCCTGTCGCTTGGTACCCTTCCCACAAGTCAGTGGGACTGCAGCATACCTTTCTCAGGGGTGGCCTCCTGGGACGAGGACTCAGACCCGGACTCAGCAGCTGCATTTTCCCTGGTGGCATCTGAACTGACTTCATTTAATTTGGGCGGGCTCTGCAGGGAGATGGAAGCACATGGGGAGGAGAGCATGCTTGGGTGCTCGTGGGCCAGCCGCTGTGGAATAGGAAGCCCCTCTGCTGGGATGGCAGCTCTCAGCAAGGACTCCCAGAGGGCTTTTTCTTCACAGCTTTGGGGACCCACCCAGACTGGGCAGAGGAGCCTAGACAACCCCTCCCCAGGGGGTGGGTTCTAGCCTGCAGCCTTGTTTCCACACAACGTTCCTGAGCATCATTTGGTGGTAAAACCAGAAAAGTACCCTTCTGATACAGGCAGCTCGGCCCTCCCAGATCCACCCTTCTACCCTCTAGGTGAACTGCCCTCCAAGTCCCTAAGTAGGGACTCCCCTGACATCTCAGGGAGGTGTATGCCACCAGCTGTTTATCTCTGTGTGAGGCAGCTCTTGGACCATTTTGTTGTAAAAGGAAAATAATAGTATTGATGCTTAAGGAAAGCAGCAGGAGGCTCCTTAGTGTAACACAAAGATGGAAATGTTAAGTGGGAGAAAACAGCTCCTTAGCCACACTCACAATGGACACAGTGGCCTCACATGCATTGGATAAGGAAAGAAAAGGAACAAAAATAAGGAAGCAGGTAAATAATTTTAGAACCCCATCCCAGGCTGGCCAGGCTTTCTTGGATGGGGAGACAGCATAAGGGTACCCAAGTGCCCTGGCCATGGTGTGTCCAGCAGACACCTGGGACACTGCAGGGGCCCCTCCAAGGCCCCTTCCCCAAAGCCCCCTCCATGCTACAGCCTCACAGTCAGGGATAGGGGTGGGGTGGGGGGTGTGAAGCTGAACTCCCTCGGCTCAGAGGTGGCTCAGAAGCACATGGCTAAGGACTCTGGTCTGATGACTGTCATTGCAGCTGGCCTCAGCCAGGAGGGAGCATGGCCCCAGACTTAAGGGGAAGCCTATCCCAGGATGAAGCTAAGCTAGCTGGCAGAGAAGAAAGGCAGGAAGCCCGAACACCAGCTCCTGGAGAGCTTCCTGATGCAACGACCCCGCCCCCAAGTCTGAGTTGGGTCTTCTTTCTCTTGTAACTAGAAGCATCTTCACTTTATAGGAGACAAGGTGGCAGCCATATTCACATGTCCCTCGCCCTGGGGCCCCAGGACAAACAGTCCCCACAGGGGCCACTCACCAGCACGCGCTCGCTCATGTTCTGGCCAAACACGAATTTGTTGCTGGCAGTGTCGGCACTATTGGTCGAGTTGTCTAAACTGAAGAGAAGGCATGCTGTGGGTGTGGGCACCCAATGGAGGGGGGCAGACAGGTGTACACACTTGCATGTGTTGCACATGCATGTGCAAGGCCAGAGTGGGTTAAGGGCCAAACCCTTGGTGCAGAAAGCACAGTGTTGGCGCCCCTCAGCCTCCCCTCCAGGGGATGGGCCAGCACACTGGGGTTAGGTGCTCACAAGCCTCTGAGTCAGGCTGTGCTGACCAGGGAACACAGACCCTCAGCTCCCACTTCCAAGGGTCCACTGCATGTGGACACACCTGACAGTCACCTCATTATCCCCAACCTCCTTGAGGCGGGTGTCCCCTTCGGGGTGCATGAAGATACCACTTCAGAGAGGCTGATCGCAGAGGTCAGACCAGGCACCACCTACTTCCCTGAAGGAACCCACTAGTCCCCCTGGGCTGCACAAAGGAAAGGACACCTCCTGCCCCTGGGCTGCTGGCAGAGGACACTGGATGACCTCGGAGCTGCTGTCACCATCAAATTTCATCTAGTTTAAGATGTCACGGGTGTAAGCACATCCCAATCTGGGAAATGCTGCAGTACAAAAAATGTCTTTAAAACAATATCCAATGCACTTTGCTAATCAGGGTCTAGGAAGCCAAGTGTGAGGTCACCACCATTCATGCCAGGTCTCTCTGAAGTCCACGCCCATGTTCTCTATCTACTCTGCTGGCTTGTCTCCTTTTTATCTGAAATATCCATGGGGCACCCAGGCCACTAGTGAGCACCACCACCAGCAGTGTTAACCACCAGCGAACCCAATCCAGGGTAAGGGGTCCCCATAGGCCGGAACCTGGCATGTAACAGGAGGCAGCCAAGCAGCCACTGGTCCACTGGGTTCTGCTCTGAGCATGAAATCCAGGTGACAGAGGTCACTCCAAGGGCCAAGGAGAACTTGGGTCCTGCCTTGTCTGTTGAAACACACCATCCTGGCCCCTTCACAGATGTGCCCAGAATGGGAATAAGGGAGGGAGCCAGGGGATTGGGTGGGGGAGGAGATCCAGGATTCTGGTGAAATCTGCTTCCCCCACCCCCACCTCCATCCTGCCCTCCAGAAGGACCAGGTTCCTGGTCCAGGTGCTGCCTCCTCACCCTGGGCCCCAGGCTAGGGGATGACCTGGGCCACTCTGAGGCTGGCCACCCGGCCCAAGACACACACCTGGAGCTGATATACTGAAGGAAATAGTTGGTCGCAGTTGGCGTTTCTGAACTGGGGTGTCCGGCATTCTCCATGTCAGCTACTTCGGTGTTCTCATTTGTTAACTGGGAAACAGAGAGGCGACACTTACTGCCCAGACAACGCCTGTTCGGGACCTCTACAGCTCAGCCTGTCTGCATACCCCAGGGCGTATGGCACAGCTCGTGTGTGTGTGTGTGTGTGTGTGTGTGTGTGTGTGTGTGTGTATGTGCACGCGCGTACACGGCGGGGGGGGGGGGCGGCATGCACTGTAATCAACTTCGCCATTTCTGCTTTTAATGGTTAAGATAGAAAAAGAGTTTGTAAGGCATCAGGGAACTTTTTCTACTTTGTTTAAAAAAAGAAATCCTTCAATTGACATCTTGTTCCCCTTTTCACCAATGCTTGTAATGAGAGGTCACAGCTTCTAAATCTGGCATTTTAAGGGGTTTATTATAAATATAATAAAAACATCATTTTTTGAGGGCTTTTATTTTTTTATGCTTGCTAACTGCTGTGCCAGCTCTGTTGAATCTATCATGGAATGTGATACTCCCAGGAACCCTGAGAGGTATTATCAACCTCGACCTACTGAGTGAGAAAGCAGGGGATCAGGGTGCCAAGAAATCACCCCCATTGAGAAGCTGGCATGTAACTGTGATACTACAGATCACGTGAGCCCTGGGCCTCCGTAAGACAGGGCCTCGGCCCCAATTTCAAGGCAGCCATTCCCCTGGACTCTAGGAACAGACTTGACCTGGCGGTTTAGGCCAGGCCCCTGCCCCCCAGCACAGGTGGATCTCAAGGCCCTTCCTTCTCCGGCTTCCTCCTCCCTGGAGCAAGCAGCCTCCAAGGGACTCATTACTTTGGCTAAAGTCATGCAACAGCAATGCCTACTTTTCATCCCTAGGGATTTGTGTTTCTGTTGGACAGCGAACACCAAAGGAGAAGGCAGATGGCACAACCTGATGTTTTCTACGTGCTGGAGAGATTTTTATTCCTTTATTTCAGGATTTCTCCTTCTCAGCATCACTGATATTGGGGCTGGATCTTTCTCTGTGGGGAAGCCGCCCTGGACACTGTGGGGTATTGGGCAGCATCCCCTGCTCCCACCCACTGGATGGCAGTGGTACCTACATCCTAGCCGTGACAACCACAAATGTCCCCAGACACAGCCACTTATGTTGTGTCTCAGGCTTCTAAAGGAACTCCTGCCAGATGAGCTGCTGGAAACGGCACAGAGGGACACTCTATCCTGGTGGCTGGAAAGGTACTGTTGCTTAATTCTGGCCTCTCAGAGCGAAAGCACACAGGGTCCCGAGCCCAGAGCCCCTGCCAGATGCTCTCTACCCCTGACTCAAAGTCCCCAGACTAGACCAATAGGCCTTGGGGTCAGCCAGGAGGGGACAGATGCTATTGCCTAGTATGGGACAGAATAGTTATTTTTCTATCTGCCCTACCTTAAAAAAATAAAGTAATGATTCTCAATTAGGGGTGACTTGGTCCCAAAGGGAATGCTCAGCCTCATGAGGGGACACTTTGGGTTGCCACATCAGGGGGTGGGGGCATACTCCTGGCACCCAGAGGGGGAGGGCGAGGGATGCCACCTGGTACCCTAGGACACCCAGCCCTCCAACAACTGACAATGAACCTGTCTAAACGTTGCTTTGTGCCAAGACAGAGCAGCTCCCAAGTTAGGCAATGACAAGCTCTCCAGTGATGTCGAAAGCATCGGATGGTGCTGTCCCCTTTGCTATGAAAATGTTGGTTTCCAAGGAGAGGCACGCTCGGTTTCATCCCGTCCCCGGCGACTGGGAGAACAATGGAGGCCGCCAGGGAGCATGCCGGGAGCTGAGCAGTGCAGCAGGGAGGCCATGTCAGCAGTCAGGGACGAGCCCGCGGCTGCGCCACCTCCACCTCCCGCCCCCTGAAGGGAGAAGCGGAGGTCCTATGGTTGAACTGGAGGAGGCAGAATAGACCGACCCCAGAGTGCGAGCACCCATTCAGGCCTCTGATCCACACACCTTGACTCGGTCCCTCAGGTTCTGCCCGAACACAAACGCCTGCTGTGCAACTTGCTCTCTTTTCTCACAGTTCTCCTCCTCACAAGTATCGCTAGACTCATTTTTCTGGGGCTCTTTCTCCTAGTTTGAAACAAAAACAAGACAACAACTGAAAAGAAGTGACAGGTTAGCCCCAAGAAGCAAGGCGGGCCATCTCTCGCAGTTCCGTCTGCTCAAGGGGTCTCCTCTGGCTCAGGTCCCCGGGGGGCTGCTGCCGCCCGGGTGTGGCCTGTCCTTGACTCCCCGGGGTCGCCGGAGGCGGGCGGGCCAGGCAGCTTCCCAGACTCCCTCCAGCTCACAGCCCTGCTGCACTAGCCGCCCTAGCTATCCAAGTCTCCAAGCAGCAGCAGGTTGCAAAGATGGCTCCTAATTTTAATTCTGCTAATTGTGGTCTGAAGGAGCGGGGGTTGCTCAGGGATGTTTTAAAAATGAATTGTAGATGATCGCTTTCACCATTTGCGCTCCAGCAACTATGGGGGGTGTGGGGGAGGTGGAGGGGCCAGAACTCAGGCAGCAGCTCAGCTGCCAAAACAGCCCAGTTGAAAGAAACACACACATGCAATCTGGCTTTGTGAATGGAAGCCTTGGTGCGGTGCTGCAACTTGCATTTCAGATTCACCTCTGCCACCCGCAAATGCAGGCTCTTTGGTACATGCTCCTCATTTTTCAGTTGCCGGGCAATACCACTAGAAAACACATGCTCTTGGCCTATAGAAACCCAGAACCCCAGACTTTGCTGTGTCTGCCTATCAATCAATCAATCAATCAATCAATCAATCAATCAATGTCTGAGCTGATTTCTTCAGCTAGAATGGGCCTACCTATGCGAACCCCCGTGTTGTTCAGGTGTGGAAACAGGGAGGGGAGACAGCTTTCCATGTAAAAGGGCACACTATCTCATCAATGAAAGCCATTCCTGTGGCTCCAGGGACCCCCGCCCCCCCAGAGGCCAGATGGCCACTTGTACGGGGAGGTGCTGGGTCTGGCCTCTGGAACCCAGACAGAACTCTGGAACCGCAGACAGACCATCCTTGGCATTCTAGCAATTATGGACATCAGCTGCAGTTGCACACGCACACCACTGAGCAAATACAGAAAGCCTTAACACGGGCCCACCCAGGCACTGCTCTGAGCAGGTAACTTGTCTACACACTCAGTAAAGCTCCGAGAAGTTTCAGGTGCTCCCTGCCCAGCACAGACATACCTCAAGTGCTCGCACCTCGTCAGAGGGACTTCTCCGTGCAGGGTTGTCAGGTGATGTTGCTGTCACGGCCCCCGTGCAGTCTGCTGGGATACTGACTCCGTTGGTGCCGCTGCTTGGGACTGCAGGGACAAGAAGATGGGGTGTGTGTGTGAAACCTCGAGCGCTCCCTTCCACCATTTAGACCAACAGTGTAATTTCTCCTCTTTAAAGAAAAGGATCTAGTGTCCCTACTGAAAATCACATTCTTACATTGAAAAACCCAACCTCAGAACTAAAACCTCACAGAGGTGAGAATATCTTATTGCTTACTCCACAAAGAACCGTATGAATTTTAGTGTACTCAGAAATGATACTGTGAAGATAAAAGAGAAAAGTAATATATATTGAAGGAACGATTATGAGTTTTATAAAACGTTTTACTCATAACATCTTTATTCTATGCACTTTTCCCTATAAATAGCTGAGATCACATGATGTGCGCAGCTTTAAATTTGGCTGATTGGTTAGCCTCGCTTATAAAAAGCTTTCCTGTTGAAACTCTTCAGAAATATTAACTATTTCCCCCATGTGGGATGTTGGATTGCTTCTGATGAATTTTTGAATTACAGGGAGAGGCCAAGAGAAAGACAAGAAAAGCTCATTAAGAAACTAAAAGGTCAAAAAAAAAAAAAAAAAAAAAAAAAAAAAAAAAAAAAGAAACTAAAAGGTCAACTGAACACCATGACCTGTGTGGAGATCATGGAAATATGGCTTAAGATTTAGGTCTTATGGGGATCCCTGGGTGGCGCAGCGGTTTGGCGCCTGCCTTTGGCCCAGGGCGCGATCCTGGAGACCCAGGATCGAATCCCGCATCAGGCTCCCGGTGCATGGAGCCTGCTTCTCCCTCTGCCTGTGTCTCTGCCTCTCTCTCGCTCTCTGTGTGACTACCATGGATAAATAAAAATTAAAAAAAAAAAAAAAAAAAAAAAGATTTAGGTCTTATGGTGGAAAATCAGATGAATTTGTGCACATAACCAAAATGACCCTTCAAATCTCTCAGACACACAGTGCCAAGTTTTGCCTGCAAATATGCTGGGCTGAACCAGAGACACTCGAGAGGAGCCAGCTTTTGTGAAGCCAGTGTGCACAGAAAGCAGGTCTTACCTAGTGGTCACCTTGGCCTGGTGCCACAGGGAGACGGTGGGACCGTCTTCTCTGGGCTCACCAGAGATTTATTTATTTATTTTACCTTTTTTTTAAAAAAAGATTTTATTTATTTATTCATAGAGAGATACAGAGAGAGGGGCAGAGACATAGGTAGAGGAAGAGCAGGCTCCTCGCAGGGAGCCTGATGTGGGTGGGACTCGATCCCAGGACCAGGATCACGCTCTGAGCCAAAGGCAGACGATTAACCGCTGAGCCACCCAGGCGTCCCTCACCACGAATTTACAGGATTGTTCCCACAGCTATTTCTGAGTGCATTCAGCAGATAGGGCCAAAGTCACCTGTGTCGAGAAACAGCCGTCCCAGGCCAACTTCAGGATCACTCTACACCCTGCTGAGTGAGCCTGGATGCCAGGGCAGATTCTTACCGGTCTGTGAGAGTGCCTTTGGCTGTGGGGCTTGTAACACTGCCGGGCGAAGCACACTCCGCTGTTGTTCCTTGGGCTTCTGGCTTGGCAGACCTGAGAAGAGAGATCTGCTTGCCTGGGCCTTCAGACTTCATGGGTAGAAACACACAGCCCTGTACTGGCTCTCAGGGGCTTTACAGAAATTGAGTGAGTACAGTAATGCCATGGGGGGAGGCGGGGAACCAAGGGACAGCTATCCTCAAGTGCTGGGCTCAAGGATCAAGCACAGATGGTGAAGGGAGAGCCATAGGCAGCCCCCCAGAGTTTAAGACTCTGCTCGGGCTCAAATAAAAATACCCTTTGCACCTGCTTTTCAAAGTGCCATGCTGAGAAAATCTGTCTGCCAAACACATATTGGGCAAGAAGCATGAGAGAATGCTTCCAACTCTGCACCACTGCCAGGCTCTGCTCCCCAGCGGCATGCCACTGGATCGTGGCCACTCTGCTAATCAGGCTTACTCTGTGGCTTCCTGGGGCTGGGATACTCTGGAGACACAGCCTGGATCAACTGAGCCTGTGCTGGGCATAGAGCCCCACACTGAGCCGAGTCTGCTCCCTCACCATCCCCACCCCCCTCAGGGTGGTGGAGGGCTTACAGGTAGGACAATCTTCTTGGTCTGATGGGCTCCTTAAAGTGACTTTTTAGTGCTCATATGCCAGGTAACTGCAATGACCTAGACAGCAGGCTGAGCCTGGAGCATGCAGGCTGGGTTGCCTTAGGCAGCTGTGCAAACAGATGCTACACAGAGAGGAAGGGTGTGAGAAAGCCCTTCCACTTTCCTTCTTATAGGTGGGCACCTACCTGCACTAGGTGCCTGGCCGTGGATCAATGTTGGTGGCTTCAACCGGAATCCACTGCTCTTTTCCTCTACAAGCAGAAGACAAAAGATAAAAAGCAGGCCTGCCTAGGGGGTGTAGAGATGGGGCCAACAGCAAAGCTGAGAGGGTCAAGGGACGGGGAAGACTGTGGTCTGGACCTCAGTGGCCACAAGCCTGGAGAACCAGGGACATGTTTCCAAGTTAAAACACAAATGCAGAAGCCTGGTTCAACCACCAAGGTCATAAGGCAGCTTGGACGAGGAAGAAGCAGGGGGTTGTGGGAAGTGCTGGCTTCAGGCCAGGTGCTGACAATTAAAGACCAGGTGGTGTCGAAGGTGTGAGACAAAAGTGACAGTGAGTATAAAGCTGGTCCATCCCTGGGCTACCTCACCCAGTAACTTGCCAAGAGCTGTGACGGCCTCAAAGGCCCTGCAGAATGTCAGGGAGCCACCTAATAAAGGTCCCCAGGACCCGTCTCCCTTTCTTAGAGGACTTGTCAGAGGATGTATCTGTAGTTAGGAGAAGCCTCTCTGTACTACAAGCAGATGTCTGGGAAATGAGACACGTTTTCTGTGGTGAAAGATCAAAGGTGGCAGACAGCAGCAGGCTTGCTCTCTTTCCAGATGTGCCTGGAGAGATTCACTTCATTCCTTCCCGAGAGCACTGGAAGGCCCAGGACAAGGAAGGGGAAGGAAGCAGGGTGATGGGTCAAAACCTGCTTTTTGCTGGGCCACTGGTCCACACAAATCCCTTCATCTGTGTGTGCTGGTGACTTGGTCTATCTCATAAGGGGTGGGGAGTGGGGACTGTCTAATCTGCCTTGACAGGAAGGATCAGCATAATAAGCCCTGTGATTCCAACATGTCAGGTCTGTTCCTGGGGCAGCACAAGGACCGCAGCATTCTGGGCCACCAGAGGCAACCTCGCTTTTGTGCGAAGGTCCAACTCATTTGAAAAAACCTTTGTCAGGGTGCAGGGAACAAGATCAATACACAAAAATCAATTGTGTGTATCTATACGCTAGCAACGAATAATCCAAAAATGAAGGAAACAGTTCCATTTATAATAGCACCAAAGAGAATAAAACTTGGAAATAAATTTAACAGACAAAAACTACAAAACATCGTTGGAGGAAAAACAAATGGGAAGAGATCTTAGAAAATCACATAATATGGGATTCTATTTATATGAAACATCCACAACAGGTGAATCCATGGAGACAGAAAGTAGATTCTTGGTTGCCAGGGTCTGGGGAGGGGGTGGAAGGTGACTGCTCATGGGGACGGGGCTTCTCTTTGGGGTGATGGAATGATCTAAAATTAATTATGGTGACGGCTGCACAATTCTGTGGATACCTAAAAACCAACCAATAGTACACTGCAACAACACAAATGCCTTCAGGCCAAACTCTGAGGCATAAAACAAAGTCAATGCAGAGTTCTCAACAAAGCAGGAAAGCCTTCTTCCTGTTGTCTGCATGCTGGTGAGCCAAACTGCTCTCCTTGGGCAAAAATGGGATTACAAAAACTCTCGCTGCTAGTTAGTATGAAGGAATTGAGTCCACTAGGCAGGCTCCCAAGAGCCTGTGTTAGTGAGCTGGGGTCTCTCCCGTAAGAGAGAGGTCATAAAAACCACACTCAGGAGAATCAGACACCACAGATGCAGGGGAAGACATGCTGCCAGATGTTCCTCTTTAGGAGAGAAATACTGAATCACATTTCCAAAGCTCAGGACTATTCAGAAGATGAGTGGCAATTTACAAACATTAAAAAAAAATTGAGATGAAACTCACAATTGAACTAATTTTTAAAAAGCTTTACAGCTGGCTTTATAATGCTTACATTGTGGCTACTGATCACTTTCCACCTCTCTGCTCTGTGCAGAGCAATGCTAGCAGCAGTGCTTGACCCTTGTAGCCAGCTTCGGCTGACCAGTGGGGGCGGAGGCCTGGACATCACTGTCACTGAGCATCTGCTGGAATTGGGCCTGGCACCTGGTCCACCCCACAGATGCACAAGAAGTCACACTGAATGCTGCAGTGAATGGACGACAGACAAGACAGATAGGGCATGCCACATCTGTCACAGCAACTAGGGACGAAGGAGCCAAGGCAGCAGGGTGGTATGCTCACAGGACAGCCAAGCCAAGGCCTGCCCGCAGGCCCCATCTTCACCAAAATAGACATGCTCTCTTTTCATGGCCTCAAAAAACTCACTTTTCCTGCAACATGGTCAGCGTACAATGAAAGGGTGTTGCTGAAGGCCAGAGCCCTAGCACACATGACAGGATCACCGGGGTGCATGAGTGACTATACCAGTGTCTTCTTGAGGGCGTATGTGTGCCCTGTTGCGAGCTCACTGAGGTTAAGAGGTTGCTCCCTCTGAAGCAAATCTCTCTCTCCTCCTAATCCTGTCTAGAGGAAGCAGGCTCCTTTGATGGTACTTTCTGCCTTGCCCTTCCTCTGCGGGAAGCCATGCTCAACTTCAACTTGGTGTATGCCGGAAGACGAAAAGACTTAAGAGGAGACAGCTTGGCAGGGGCTGGGCAGGGGCAAAGGTTGTGTTGGGGACATGCACCGTGGACAAAGAGAGCCAGGTTTCTGTCAAAAAGAAAGGTAGAAATATGAAGCAGGGAGGCTCAGATGAACCCGGTTGGTGCTGGATATGAAGTATACGTGTGAACCCAGGGTCACCTGCACATGCAGATAGATATGGACAAAGAAGTATGTGTACACATGTGTATGCACATGGGTTTGAGTGTGTGTGTCCCCATTTCTGGGCATTGAGGGGGCCCAAGTGCAGGGATAGTCCAATGGCGGTGAGCCTGCTGAGCACACAGATCTTGTTTCTAGAGACTGGTCTCCACTAAGGACCCTTGTGAGAGACGATGATTAGCCTGGAGCCTCTTGTTAGGACAAAACAAAGTGCTTAAAAGAATAATGCGTCATAGCAAAATGATGTAGGAACCCGCTTGATGGGACTCCTGCCAGCCAAATCTGGGATGATTAAAAGAAATTCTGTACTAATAAAGAAATTCTATACTAATAATGACAGAATGTATCCTGTTGACTACAACAGGAATCCACGCATCCATCTTGCTGTACAATGTAACAAAGGACTAAGTGGGGAGAAAGGAAAGCTCCCTTACAGAACACCGATGAAGCATACTACTAACGATGAACGCAGAAAACCCCCCCACTTGGGCGATCCATCTGGGCGATCAATCGTCAGTGATGACTAATCCAAGCAAGAGAACATCGGTGGAGGTGGACACTGGAGGGCAACAGTGACAGGAGAGGGCTTTTGTAGTGTCTCAGAGTATCTCCTCAGAAAAAAAGGGGATGATCTCACAGTGGACAAACTGACACAGCCCACACTAACCTAGTGGGCAAATCAGCCCCACGGGTACCAGGACAGGTAAGCACCATGTGCCACCTGGGACAGTGTGTTGTGTGAAGAACACAGCTTCGCTTCTGTGGTATTCTAGCCCCAAGGGCACTACCTGGGTGGAACTACCAGGAATCATTGGATAAACACAGACAGAAAAACTTCTCCAAAATAACTGGCCTGTAATCTTCAAAGCCATAAATGTCAAGGAAAGAATGAAGAAGTATTACAGATAGAGAGATATGTGGTATATGGTCGGGGATCTGATCCCTCTGCTATGAAGGACATCACTGGGACGACTGGGGAAAATTGAATGGGCAAAGGGATATGGAAGTGCTTTATAAAATTCTTCCATAAATTAACCAGGGGAGCCCCCTGCCAAATTAAAGCTAAAAAATAAAAGGCAGGCAAGGACAGAAGAGGATAGACTCCACTCTGACTCAGGGACCAGGATGTGAGGCTGCATCTGTATCCCTCAGCCTGGCCTGGGAACCCCCTTTCCTCAGGGCACCCCTGTTCTCAATGCTGCAGGACAAAGGTTCTGTGGGGAGATAGAGGGGAGCCGTCACTCACACATCTTAGAGGTGATGGTGAGATCTGTAATGGAAATTGACAGCCTGAGGTGATCTAGACATAGGAAGCTGACTGATCCCCTGGGCTAACAGGGCTCTACCTTTCACAATGCTACTTGCTAAGCGAGCACTCCGAGCACTCTGGGGGTTCCCAAGGCTGCTTCCAAACCAAACTCCTCCTCAGAACCTGGTGAAGGGGTCAGCTCAAAACAGCTTGCTTTCAGAGTCAAAATGAATTCTATTGTTTGAAATGGTGCTATTGAATCAACCCCCTAAGTTATAAAAACATCGCCCTCTTGCCAGAGTATGACTTATCTTGCAATGCTTTTGAAGTAGGCAATGAATTTATATAAGGCAGGTTGGGTTACAGAATTCGGGTAGTTGAACTTGCTCATTAAATCTTTTATGAGGAATTTCAGCCACGTGGGAGAAACTTTCAGGAAATCTTGGAGTTGGATCTCTAGTGAAAGACCAAAAAAGGAAGGCTCCATAGTCTTCAGAGGGGTGAGAGCTACTTTCCTTCAAGGTTTAAAGCTGTGATTAAATATGCTTACATATTTATCTGAACAGGTCTAAGTAACATTGATTAATGTGAGAGTCTAATGCACAGAAATGGGGTCTGGGAAATTCCATCAACCTCATAGCAGTTACCTCTGGGTGGGAGAGGGGGAAGTGGATTCTTTTACTCTATGTATTTCCCATTTGCCTTTAAAAAAAAATGATATGAATGTATTGCTTGTGTACAATTTTGAAAAACGAGTAATATACCTCTTTATAACTGCTTTTTGTTTTTGGGGAAAACAAAACAAAACAAAACCAACACCTTAAAGACTTGTGACCAGGCCCTTCTTGCAGAAACAATAAATTAAGGGCTTATGAAGCCTGCCTCACACTGGATTCCAAATCTATGAGCTGTAGATTTGGGAAAACATTTAGGAACTGAAAAAGAATCCGGTTTTCAAATTGCCCATTCCTGTTCAAGATCTTATTTTACAAGAGCAACTGCTTTTCATCCCAGGAAAACCCCCAGTGACTGGCAGTAAAAGGCAGAGGGACACAAGGGCTCACCTGGTTCTGAGTCAGAATTGCCTGCAGATGGCTCGCAGAAGGTTGATGGCATAAAAACATTGTTTTTTGATACTGTCGACAGGGAGGTGCGGGCAGGGAAGGGAACAAGAGGAAAAACAGCGTGAGTAGGCGGGGCACACATGTACTGGAGCACCTCTCCCACCTGAAGGCTCCATCTCCAAGCCCCACTGTAGGAGGCTCAGCATTATGAACCAGGCCTTTAGATGCTGTGGTCGCCTGTCTTATCCTCAAGCCCCTGGCTTTTCCTTGGCCCCCTAGGCCACAACAGAAATCACCTCTCCTCTTCTCTGTTGCACCTCCTGCCACAGACTGTGGCTCCGCAGTACACAGTGAATGGGAAGGAATACAATCCATCACAGGAAGCAGAAGCTCCCTTGTTTCATAGGAATGTCCATGCAACAAGTGAGAGGAGATCTCCTGAAGCCTAACTGCTAACTATCCAGATGGTTCCTCAAGGCCTGCTTGGCGAAGGACATCCCTTCAGGGGGGCCTCGAGCAGTCATGAGCAAGGATGTGGCAACGTCCACAGTGAGTGTTAAGGGAAACAGGAGTGAAATCCAGTGTGTTGCAGGGAGGATCTAGAAAGGACACTAACTTTCTACCTCGTGCCCTCCCATCACATTTGCATTACTTTTATAAGCAAAAACAACCTTCCCGGGTGTCTTTTCCCCGTAAAGTGCTATCCTTAAGGTTTGCAGGTATAAAATGCTTTACATGAACCCACCAATAAGGAACTAGAGATCGTCTCTGAATATACGTGCATCTCTAAGTCTGCACTAGAGAGCCAAGACTGAGAAGATGGACGATGCTGGGGGGCGGGGGTAAGTCAAGATGGGGACGAGAAGGGGCACACAAGTCGATCTGCAGAGCTGTCCCCAGGCTCACAGAACCTCCCACCAAATAGCCCCAGCATCTCTCTTGACCCTGGGAAACTGCATCTTTGCTCCATCAGCCTTTGTAACAAGTCCCCAGGTTGGTCTGCCAGTCCCCACCTAGAGCTCCACAGCCTTGGGCCCAGCCTTCTGTACAGGGTCCCAGCCTGGCCCACCCTTCAATGTTCCACCAAGGCCTCCTCTGGGAGCTCACGGCATTCCATCACCAAAGTGTGTTCCAGGGCCACTTGGTTTGTTATGTGTGTCTGTGCTTCTCAACCAGACTGCCAAGCTCTTGGCACATGGCTGAAGGGTTAGGAGGACACTGTAATTCCCACTTCTACACCCTCAGGCTAGAGACACAGCCACAAATCTGGGAGGAGGACATGTAATTAATGGCCAGAGCCCCCAACAGGACCGACAGTCCTCTATTTCAGGGGGACCATTTCTTGGTGCGTCATCTTTGAGTCCACTAGGTGGCGACCCTCTGTTAAGTGTCACTGGTTCCAGAAGGGAGCATCTCCAGCTTTACTCCTGACAGAGAAGGTGTCTCATGTGGGTGCTAACTGGGTGTGGACAGGAGACAGACACCAAGGGGGAGGCGGGCTCATCAGCACAGATGCTCTCACTGACCGGCAACGGTGTGCAACGGTTACCTGACTGTGAAGGTGGGAACTGGGTTAAAGAGGATGTTCTTTCTCGCTTGACAGGAGGGCAGTAATTTCCATCTTCTCGGTCGGAATCTACAGAAAATGAGGAGGAGGAGGAGAGAATCAGGCTGCTTCTACTTTTACTACCAAGGAAGACGAAACGTTTTAGAGATTTCCTCACCTTCTCCGCCTTCAGGGCTGGAGCCTCCAGTTGGCCTCTGAAATGAGAGCACATGGCAGGGCGGTAAGCGAGGGCCAGGCTGCCCAGCACCCAGCAGCTTGAGCTCCGTCATGAAGGGATCCTGAAACGCCACGCTGAGGGCCAACTCCCTGAGCTCAGGCACCCAAGTTGTGGACAGACTTTTAACCTAATGCTCAAAAATCCCCCCAGGAACCTTCTGAGCCTGCTTTATGAGGCCACAGGCTGAGGAGTCCTCCTAAGGGCTGAGAATGCATTTACCGCAAAGATCGGTTTCTCTGTCTCTCCACCGGTCACAGCTAACGGCGTGCTACCCCCCAACTCAAGCACCATAAGATGTTATCTGGCTGAAATTCATTCTGCCAAGAGCCAGCAAGCAACCTACTCCATGCTGGAGGGCAGCAGGGCTGCTTAAAATGGTTGCCTAACAGCGGATCGTAGCAATTTCTGTTCCTTGCCCCGGCATGTTCCATGGCACGGAACGCTGTTTCAAGGTGGACCAGGATTTCCAGAGCAACATAGAATTTCAATGCCTTGGACCTAAGTCTGCTGCGAAGGTTCAGAACACAATCGTCAAACATAACTCAGCAGACAACACAACCTACTGAAAAGCACAAGCGAAGACAGAAGGTGGCTGAAGAATTTCCACAACTTTTAGTTTTAGAATGTGAACTAGCCATCAAGAAGCCTTAAAACGAGCCCCGCTCCCATCCCCAGATAATATCCAATCCCTCACAGACCTACAACTCTTCAGAACTAAGCAGCCAGAAGCACACGTCCAGGGGTGAACATCACTCCTCCCGGGGCACTCTTGTGAGAGCAAGCGGAGGAGCCAATTTTCTTATTTTCAGAAAAGTCCCTAAAGTCCAAGTTTAGCCAAATGAGGACCACCTGCATTGAGGAGCTGTTAGGAATTAGATGAGGCATGCCTGGGAAAGTGCTCTACTAGCTGCAGGGTGGAGTGGAACCACAGCAACTGCCCTAAATAACACAGATAATGAGCTGTGAGCCCCGGGCAGCACTTTCTCCATAAAGGGCCACAGAGGGACCTTCAGCTTCTTGGGCCATATGCATACTCCACTATCTGAGCTTGCAGATAGAGGCCTGGAGTTTGCGGACCTCATCCTAAGAGACTGGGAGAGAAAAGGATCCCAACCTGGACTCTCTCCTGTGTGGATCAACAACTTGGGTTTGGGTCAGAAATGCAAGCCTGGGCTGCTTGCTCGGGTCTGTTCTAAGCGCTCGCTGCAAGCCTCTGTGAAAGGGCGAAGACTGCTGTCCTTATGTCTGCACCAGGTGATCCAAGGAGGCCATCCATCAAAGTGCTTGGGAAACAAACCCCTCATAACACACCAGGGATTCAACAGTCCTTGGGGCAACTGTGAACATACCACTGGGCCCCAGATGAAATGGAGGAGTCAAGGGGGGATTCCAATGGGCACAATCCAGTGGCCAGACCATGAGGGCAGAGTGTGAAGGTGCTCAACCCCTCTGGAAGGCCTACAGAGCTTCCTCTCTCCCAGTTCTGACATCTCCTGAAGGCACATCTTGGGCAAATCATTTCACTCGCTCAGGCTTCTGTCTCCTCGCTTGGGAAATGGGGGTGCCAACATCCCCCCCGCAGGGAGATGGAAGGCATCAGTGGGATAAGCAGGTAGGCAGCATTCCCTGTGACTGGACACCTGGCCATGGCTGACACCCGGGGTGCTCTCAGCAAGCTTGCTTCTGCTGGATGTTATGCCTCTGGGAAGGGCATGACAAGAGTCGGGATGTGGAGTCATGTCCTAGGGCAGCCAGATGTGGAAGGCACGGTGGTGGATCTGGATGCGTTAAGCGGTTCCCCAGCCCAGGACTAAGTGTTGGGGGGTTGCTGAGACACATACTCTGGCAGGGCTTTCCTCTTACTGGGTCCAGGTCTGCAGGGGCATCTGATGACACAGAGCCATGACACTGGCACAGCAGGTATTTTCTCTGGGACTATCCCCTTCCTTGGGTAACATCACTAAGGTGCGAACTTCAGGTACCTCCTTCCTATTCCTTCACAGTGGCAGGGCCCACTCCGAGCTCTGGTTCCATGGCTCTTGGCTTCTCTCCTGTCAATCAATAAACATCCCAGCTGTACCAACTCCACATGTGGCAGCCTCTTGGATCCTGGGGGACCTGCTGCTTTGAGAGCAACTTCTGGGATCTGGAAATGGCCTTGCAGACACTCATCAGCTGACTTTTCACTCTGCTCGCTCTTCCCTGGCTTCTCACATGAGAACCCCTGTGCCCCTGCCCTGGTCCTGTGGCCTCACTGCCCCCTGCACTCCTCTGTACCTCACTGATTGTGTGATCTGTGTTAGGGTCCTCACTACCTCAAGTCCCAGGAGGGCAATGGCCCTCAGCACACAGTGGGAGCTCAGCTGGCATTTGTCCAGTGAAGGGACACAAATCACAGGCGCTCTGTGGGCCTCAGAGACGCCCTAAGGCAGGTGTCCCTGTGTTATAGATAGAACAGTGGCACCCCCTGCCCTGTCAATGGCCCCAAAAGCTTGTCAGACCCCAGCTTCCTGTTTCCTCAGCTGCTGAAAAGGGTATTCCTCCACCGTCCCCATCCTAAGAGGCCTCCGCACCCAGCTTTCCTTTGCCCCACTGGCTAGCTGGGCTCACCTCCACGTGTGTGGATTTCCAGAAATGTACAGATTTCTAATTTCATTCCACTAAGGTTGGAAAAGACCCGGCATGATTTCAGTCATTTGAAATTTATCAAAATTTGTTTTGTGGCCTAGCACACAGTCTGTCTGCCCTGGAGGAGGTCCTGGGCACTCTGTAGCTCAGTGCTGCTAGGCCAGCGGGGTTTAGAGCACTATCCAGGCCCTCTCTGTTCTCTTCCCAACGCTCTGGTGATGACTGGAGTGGGGTGCTGGGCTCGTCAAGACCAATAGACCAGTCTATTCTCCCTTCAGTTCTGTTTTTGCTTTGTGTATTTTGGGGCTCTTAATGACATGTAACTTTCTTAATTAACTATGCCAACACCACCCCAAACCTCTCAGGAATCAGTCTCTTTTAGAATTTGATGAGTGCGCCAGGGGCCGCTCCACAGAAGTGTGTCCAGACCAGGAGCTGAGGTCTTTGGGTACCCCTGCCCCGTCCACCCTGAACCCCCTCTCCTTGCTGTTGTGCTGCAGCTTTGCTGTCTCCCTCCCGTTTTTTGAACATGCCAACACAATTCCTGCCCCAACGTTCCTTCCGTGTGTGCTATCTCCAAGATAAGATCTGGGATGCGCTTCCTACAGGTCCACTCAGTGTGGCCTTGCCAAGGCCTTTCCCAGCCTCCTCCAAGGGTGGAAGCGAGCTCACTCACTGCCCTACCAACCAGCAAGCGGAAGCTGCTCCTTTCCACCCCAGTGCCCAGTCTCCCTTGGGCCTCTACCAGCTGGAAATGATCTAATGTGTCTGTCTGGCTGTTCTGCTCACAGCTCAGACATACAACCCCCACAATGCTGTGCACAAAAGTCGATCAGCATGTATTCACTGCACAAATGGAGCGTGAGTTAGTCACAGCCCCTTTGGTGACCCAGAGAAGAAAAGTACCTGGCCAGACAAGATTCAGAGGCAGGAGACCCTCAAACTCATACCCCAAATCTCTTCTAAGAGGCATGTGGCTGGCCTTTTGGTCCTGGAAAGGCTGAGAGGACAAGGCCAGGGAAGGACCTTCCAGAAGCTGCTGGAACCTCCTGTAGGGTCTGAGCTAGCCAACACAAAAGCTAAGCTGATGCCAGCAGCATTCCTCGATAGGAGCCAGCATAAGGAAGCAAGGAGACAGAATGTATGAGAAGTCACTTCTGCTTGCTTTGGATATGCCAACTCTTCCAGAAATCCTCAATAGTTCCCTGTGTGAGAAGTCTGATGTCTGCATCCCCAGCCCGCCAACTGTGCTGGAGGTCTGAGCTTGCTGTCTGGCTGTCTCATGCTGTCTTCTCACAAAACAGGGGTGAAGCAACTCCCTTTTAAGACACCCCCGGTCCAAAACAAGGCCAACGCCGGCTCCACACTTTGCACAAATGCAGCAGCCTGGCAGTCAGGGGCCACCCGTCACCCCAACTGAGGGAGACACCACACAGGGGCCAGCTGAGAACAATGCCTGGGACATACACAATGCCTGCGGGGCTGTGCCCCGCAGCTACAACTCCTTGGACCCAGAAGCCTGCATCCAAAACCACTGCCATGGGGACTCATGTGAGGAGGACTCTCAGAACAGGCTTCCAGGGTTCATCTTTGTGGGGGAGCTAGGGCAGAAGCGCAGATGTTAAAGTCCCATTTCCTCCTTTGTCTCTTCCCACACTGGAATCTACTTCTGTGAGGCTGAGGGCTTCAGGATGATACCTAGGGGAAGCTGGAGTCAGTGCCCATTTGAGACACCATGATGAACCTATCTCAAATCAACATTTACGTAAGGGAGGCAAAAAGAAAGAAGCCCAAAGAGAATCCTTCATTTCATTTCCCTGGTGTCAGAAAGCATGAATGGGGGAAATGGCTTTAGAGAAGATGCAAAGCCCCCACAATGGTGGCTGCTGTGGACAGATGGGAAGAACTGCAGGAGTGGCAGCGCTCTCTTCTCAGAGCCACAGAAACATCAGGGGCACCTGCTCATTCTATGAGGTGTGCATGTCCCTGCTCCCAAGTACAAAATAGGTAGTAATGTCTAATAGTAGTAACAGGACCCTGGAACTGTAGATGTGGGAAAGTTCAGTTCTTTGTAAAGGATGAAACAGTGAAAATTTACCATCATTACATTTATGAAGGAGTTCCTCGCCCCCCCCCCCCCAGTCCCCCACAGCCAGCCCTGAAAAAACATGGCTGTCATGAGGCTGCCTGGTGTGGCCTCAAGGAGGACAAAGGTGCTGGGGCAGTCCAAGGGGAAGGAATGGAGCTGACCCACAGACCCACGAGGAGAGTAAGCAGGAATTAACAGCACTCACAGCCTTCCTGACTTCCCAGAAAACAAGACCAAGCCAGACACCGTTTGGCCCACTTGGGCCTCAGTAATTCTGATACGGACTGACCAGTTGGAAAGCCCGGCTGCCCAAAGCTGTAGGAAAATGGATTGCAGGGATGAAAAAAATCAATCAAAGGAGGGGCCCGCTAATACATCCTTGTCTTCAAATGGACTACTGGCCAATTCTATGCTGTTTACATTGCTCCTAAGGTGACCAGTTCAGAAGGTCTTACCAAACAGGCAGACACTGAAGAAAGACCAAGAGCTGTGGTCTCCAAAGGTCTGAATGTTGGGTGGGAGCAGAATGAGGGTCAAATCCCGTGCAGAAGCCAGAAGATGAGGGAAGCTGTCCAGCTATGGGTCTGGTTCCAGAACCTGTCTAAGCTTCCTGGTGGGACTAATAAACACATTTCAGGCTCCACAGGGCCTTGGCTCCAAGCTTCAGTCCGGGGGACTTAAGCCAGGCTCAGAGTAAGCACTAAGAGCTGCCTGCTTTCTCCGGGTCAGAGAACTTCATCTGGATGTGGTTTGGTCTTCTCCAAGCTGTCTTCTGAAAGCCAGTAAGTCTGATATATAGAGGCTTGTTCCCGGTACTGAGTCTTTGATGGCCAGAGTTGGGGAGACTGAAAGACGAGCAAGCCCTTTGTAAGCAATAATTTAGCAAGCCACTATTTATCATAAAGAACTTGCAGCTTTACATTCCCTCGAGGGATCATGCAATAAAGAACAGACTAAATGTGATGGGCGAGACTGGCTGGGTAAGGGTGGGTGGTTTCCTGAACTCCAGTGTGGTACCGGGCAAGATCTAAATCTGTTTGGATGCAAAAGCAACTAGTCTTAGCTAACCAAAGAATCACCTCACTCCAAGAGGATGCTGGGATCAGGCCCATCTGCCTTGATTTATGCCCTAATTGACCTAAAAAATGTTTACTTTGCCTTGAACACACCCAACTACTCAAAGAAAGCCAGCTAATGGGAGCCAGTGGCAATAAGCTAGAGTCTTCTGTGCTGAGGGCCCAATGGAGCGAGCCCCCGTTGGTTCAGAGCTGTCACCAAATGTTGCGACACTGGCATTGCCGAGATTCTGATGGTACTGGGGATTCCTACAGTTACGAACGCTAAAACCAAATAGCACATGTGCGTGTCACGTGCATGGCCTTCACCTCTATGCTGGGACATTCATCAACTGCTCCCCCCACTCCTAACGTCCTCCCACAGTGACCTACAACCCATCTTAAGGTTCTCTACCATTAACACCTGACCTTGCAGGGCTGGGCTGGGGATGGTTTGAATTTGTTGGGATTAGAGCCTTTGACTCAAAGTTCACAAGAATTGAGAAGTCGAGTCCCATTGGCCAGGACTCAGAAATCCACATCTGGCCCGGCCATAGGCAGAAGGTGAGACCCCCTTAGGTGCCTCTGGAGAAGCAGCTGCTGTGCCTCAACCTCTGTGACCTACCCATTTGCTGCTCTCAATCGAAAACCCTTAGCCCCTTCAGTTAGAGGTGCTCTATAAGCTTGCTGTTCAAACCAGGCAGCAGCAAAAGGTCCTGGAGCCTCTTGGGCAGATCCACATGAAGGTCATCTGTTCTTGGAACTGAGGACATGATTTCCTGTGTTTCCAAAGGCCGAAGGCACAATAACTCAGAATGCTCAACTCAGGAGAAGGTTCCAGGAATTGTTTGGCCCTGAACCGAAAAAGTGATCACCTCCTCATTCTTGCTCTGTCAGTTCTAGTACTCTCACAAGAGTTGCACCCCTAGAACACTGTGGTGGAGTGCCTCCTGGCTGGAATCTTTACTGGGCCCAAACCCATTTGTATGCCATGAGGGACTGCACCGTTACTCCCACCTGGCACACTGTAAAGACTGTTCCTTCTTTTCCCACCACATAAACTCTTCCAAAATGTCAAAACTGGCCTCCAACCTCACCTTTGCTGGACTTCACTTCTTCCTGTGTGCCCCAGGGTTTGGTGGCTGTAACTGAATTTTAATGATTTGCTTAAAACACAGGGGACTAGTGATGTGACAGAGGGATAGCTAAAGGTCTGGGAGTGTGATGCCCTGGATGGCTGCCCAGTGCTTGGTGTGTAGAGCAGTGTGCCTTGTTTCCTGCCACGAGAATGGGAGGGGGGCTTAGGTACCCACATGAAGTTTTCAATCCTGAATGTAGGATGATGTTTACCTTTCCCATTTTATCAACCTCCAAACACTCAAGACATTTCTTGTTCTCGAGAGTTCACAATCTTCTCCACCTATAATCTTCAAAAGCCTTCTCAATACAAAGATAAAGGGCTCAAGGGGTTCCCTCTGGATTCAAAGGAAGAGTCTTTTCTTCTTCCTGCTTTGATTGAAGACAAGCAGTTCACAGCCTAACCACAGTCCAAATACAATTGGTCTTGCAAAGCAGTCTGCCTTAGACACCTCTTCTTCCTCTAGATCAAGGAAGTCGGGGCTTCTGTTGTTTCTAAGACTCTGAACCTGAATGCCCAAATTCATGGAGAGGAGAAAGAAAAATGGAAGGACGGAGGGGGAGGGTCTACCCCATTACTCAATCCCTCTTTTGACCCCTCATGACTCTTTCAGGAAACAGGATTAGCTTCTCGCTACGGGCGCATATACATTCCCCCATTCAGAAAGTCAATGTAAAAGGGGACTCTTTTTCCTGACTTTTTGGCAGCAAGAATTAAAGGGAGCTGCAGAGATCGTGACCACCTTTTTCAGTTATCATCAGCTGCTTGTGATTAAGGGTCTGGATCTGAGTAACCCAAAGGGAAAGGGGCTGGTCTGGGTTGGGACCCCCAGGCTGTGGAGTGCTGGGTGGAGGTGGACTTACCCCTGCCAGTTCTCGCGGGAAAGGAAGAAGCTGGGCTTCAGGAGTGCTGGCTGAAGCGCTAGCAGGGGCAGGAGGCTCTAGGGCATGCTCACCAGCTGACTCGGGGTGACCCGTGCCATGGTGGGGGGCCTCAGCCTCCCCCCGAGGCTCCTCTCCCGAATCCGACAAGTCTTTTTGCTCTGCAGAGGACTGGGAGCAAAAAAGACAATTTTCCTTCAATGTAAATAAAGGCTGTAACATGGGGCAGGGGGTGGGCAGGGATCGAAGGGCTGGAGACGTTCAGACTTCGGCAGCTCCTGCCTGGGAGGATGAGCCAAGAAAGCCGGCATACACTGTCGTGTTTTGCTCAACAAAACTGGCCCTCCATAATGAGAGAATGGAAAATGAACGTGGAATCGGCTACAGTTTAACTTTGTAGGAGGCCTGGACCCCCATTTTCAAAACAGGAAGCATGGAGTTACCATGCTTATGGGCTGTGAGTAACACTCTTGGTGACCAAAATGGGGACGGTGGCTCAATCAGAGGGAAACGAGGGTGGGGGGGGGTTATGTCTAACTGTCCCTAAGGGTTAATGACCCATCTCTGCAAGGATACTGATGAAGGAGTTGGCCTTCAGCACCATTTCTGTCCACTAAGGTGGGGAAGGCAAGCCTGGAATAGCACACAGCTACAAAACGGGGTATATGGGGTTCACAGGCTTGTGCGTTCTGCTCTAGAGCTTCCAGCACCTTTTAATTCATTCCGCTTAAACCTGAGATCAAGGGGTGCCTGGGTGGCTCAGTCAGTTATGAGTCTGCCTTCGGCTCAGGTCATGGTCTTAGGGTCCTGGGATCGAGACCCATGTCTGGCTCCCTGCTCAGCAGCAGTCTGCTTCTCCCTCTGTTTCTGCCCCCACTCATGCATGTGCTCTCTTTCTATCAAACAAATACAATCTAAAAACAAAACAAAACAAAACAAAAAACAGAAAAAACAAACAAACCCCAAAACCTGAGATCAAGGCAATGCTTTTTTGCCTCAATGAGTACAGATGTGTGGTGACCAAACCAGCTGGCTGAGACATGGAGAGCTGGTTTCATATCAGATGGGTGGGAGTTCGGCTGGAGGAGGGAGCTCCTTGGCCTAGGATTCTCCCACGTTCATTCACCCCAAGCACTGTGGCAAGGGTGTATTTAGAAAATATCCAGCCCAAGAGAAAGCTGGTTCTGGAAGTCTCTGTCCTGGAAAGTATAACATCCCTGGCATCCTTCGAGGTGGTTCCTGGGACTCTGGAGGGGCTCCCACGGACCCAGAGCTCTGTGGCCAAGACTCTTTCCTTGAGGAATGGGGTTATAAAACCGGTATCCTGGAAGAGATGGGCTCTGGTCCCCAAATCTCCCACTTGGCATCATCCACAACGTGGAGTTGTTTCTCTCACTTTGTGAACTAAGTGGCTGCCCTGTGTCTTTCCACAGACCTGGCTACATTTCTTCTGAGTGTGAAGTGACTAAAACCTCTTTATTTATTCATGAGAGACACACAGAGAGAGTCAGAGACAAAGGCAGAGGGAGAAACAGGCTCTGTGCAAGGAGCCTGATGTGGTACTCGATCCCAGATCCCAGGGATCATGCCCTGAGCTGAAGGCAGATGCTCAATCGCTGAGGCACCCAGGCTGCCCAAAAACGTCTTTAAATAGGGCCTGGGAGCTAGTTCTTAAAGGTGAACCTGATAGATGAAAGGGACTCTATAAAGAGGATTCAAGAGAACTTTCAAACATTCTGAGGAAGGCAAATGCAACAAAATGTTAACTCATCCATATATCTAAAAAGCCACCAAAATCGATTCTTCCTATCCAGGGGAGATACACACACACAAAGGCCTTCCTTCTCATGCTGTTCCTCAAACCTGCTCAGGATATGAAAGATGGTCCACGTGCCAACACCCTATAAGAGAAAATTAAACCCAGACCTTTGTGGAAAACAGCCTATCTCTAACTGGAACCACTTGGGATTTTGTTTTTCAACGCCTGCTTTTAGGGCACAAGTGTTCAAATGCCCTGGAGGTACTGAACTTGAAATGAAGCCTAAATTGGTGGACCAAAAAGAAACATGTATGCCATCCCAGCATTTTCTACTTGGGGCTGGAGTGTTTTTGCTGGACAAGAAAAGTGAGCTCTAGAGAACCAAGATAAGAGCTGTAGTTCTTCAACATGTTTGTTAAAATCAGACATCAAGATTTTGATAGCTTTTGACACATCATCCTAAAATACACATGGCTGACAAAAGCCAAAAACACACTCATACACACAGGGTAGGCTTGTTACATCAACAGTAGATCTAAACATACTGTGACAGTGCTTTCAGGGACACCTTACTTCCTGCTTAGCACGTCTGCAACTGCTTTCTTTCTTCTAAACGGATGCCACCCTGCAAGTACAACCTCAAAGGCTCACCTGTTCAGATGAACTTTTGGAAGATAAAGTATCTGAAACAAATAGTCGTCACAGTCAATGAAACAACCTCTTTCTAAGAAGATTCAAAATTATTCACATCAAAAAGAAAAAAACTTTCCATGTAAGGCAGTTAAGAAAAAAAGTTTCATTTTTGCCATTAAAACCAGAAATACATAAATGTAAGCAGTTCATGAAGAGCGCCCTCTTGAGGAAGCATGAAAACACGGAAGGAAGGACAGACAATTCCATGCCGTTAGCGGGGCTCTGGGTCTGGATTTTAGGCCTTAGGACTGGAGTTAAAACTGTCAATTGCTTTCTCAAGCTGGGAACAATAGGGACATCTGACAATCTGTCCTAAGACCAAGCGACTGGCCACTGCCACCAATCTGTAGTCTGCTGTAAATACAACTTGGGCCTTCGATAGGACAGAAAGCACCATGTGGCTTTGCTATTGACAAAAACAAAAAAATGCCTGGCCTAACAGCTTCATTTTTTTCTTTTGGTTTCAAATATTTTCCCTCAATCATGATTCTATAATAACAGCTGGGTCTGTGGAGAGCTCTCCTTGGAGGGGGTGGGGAACACGAGCTCTGTGAAGCACAGCCCACTGGGTGGTTCAGAGATTGTTCACTGAAAGGCAAGCCAGTGGTGCCAATGGCTGACGATGGGACTTCTTGATCTTTGTGGATCAGGAAATGTCTCAAAAAATAGCTATAAGGGACATCTGGGTGACAATTTGGTTAACATAATTACAGACAATATATACTGAAGGCTTGAATTTCTGAATTAACAATCATTCTCTTAGGACTGACAGTAGCAGTGGGGCCACAGAAGAATGTCTCTTATTCCCAGGAGCTGCCTGCAGAAGGATTTAGGGGAGAGCATCAGATGAACTTGACTTATAGATGCTTCTGGCATTTACGACCAAGATGTTGCTGATGAAGCCAGGTGAGTGACGGACACCCAAGTGTCATGGCACCATTCTTTCAACTTTTCTGAGGACCTGAATATTTTTGAAATACAAATTTGAAGAGAAAAGGAGAAAACACCTACAGCAGCCCATATAGCCTGTTCCCTACTCTGCTTTAGCAGCGTGAAGGGCAGATGGGCTGGAATGTCGGCAAGACAGGAACTGAAAGAGGCTCAAACTCTCATTTCTGTCCGAGGCACCAGGGCTGCTCCCTGCAGCTCTGCGTGCCCATCTCCCTTGAAATGGGAAGCTGAGGAGAAACAAAGCTGGCTGTCTCAGCTATGCTGCTGGCTCTCTGCCTTACTTCCGAGCTGTCCTAAGCAGCAGAGAAAGAAGGAAGATTCCACTCTCCACCTGATAGCTCAGAAAGCTGCTCTCCCGGACAGTTACAGAGGCTCTTCCTTTGTAAACATGCAGCAGTTTCACGCATCTTGCCGGTGATGCTGTCCCAGAGGCACGACAGGAGCGGAGAGCTGAACTCTGAAGAGCTGGGGATCAGTTATTTTTAGAAGCCCATTTAGAGTTGGCTCTGAGTCAATATTTTGATAAGAACTACATTTGCACATTTTAAGATGATGATGAGCAGTTTCCTAGCTACTCTTCTGATTCAGCTTCACCCCAACCTTCCGGAGGGCATACATGTAAGTTAGCCTTTGAATGACAAGGCAATAGACAAGAACCACCTCAATTGTGAAAACAGTACTGAAGTGGAAATTAGGACTTCAAATACTACATTTTAGTGTTTCCTTCTGCTGGTTGTCCGAAAGTCTTAGATTTAAATAATTATTAATTCCTATTACTTGTTTTAAGTCTGGGGTTGGCAAACTTTTTCTGTAAAGGGTCAGCCACTAAATATTTTTGACTTTGTGGGCCATATGTCTTCATCCAAATTACTTCACTCCACTGTCACAGTGGGAAAGCAGCCTTGGCTACTGGGAACAGGGTGGGCATGACTGTGTGCCAATAAAACTCTACTTATAAAAACAGGTGTTGGTGGCAGGCCTTAGTTTTGCAGACCTATTTAAAAGTAGTTTGAACGATTATGGTAAAATTCAAAATTCTAGAAAATCCTGATTTTACAGAAAACCGGAAAGAAGCAACTTTCACAAATTAAAACAGAAATTGAACACAAGCGTTTCTAAAAGCTAGCAGAAAAGCATCAGCCCTTCCACAGTGAGTGAAGCTCCAAAAGACAAATGATAAAAATACATGTAATTAAGTTATATGTATTGGTCAGGGCCCAAGGCAGAGGAGATCACAGAGGGTGATGTGTCTTGAAAATACCACCTAGAAAGCTGAAACAAAACAGGAAGAATGTTTCCTCAGGTGTTGTGATTCTTTAGCAAAAGAATAAAGAATAACAATGGGAGTTTTTATGAGAGCAAGCCTAGCCGATCAGCCCCAGCTCACAAAGAAGGTACCCTGCAAGGGGGTACATGTGTGTGGGGGTGGATAGGGCAGCTATTTATCCCTCCTGCCCCCTGTACACACATGCTCTCTTCTTGGCCCTTAAACACAGTCCAGGACAACCTGGGCCACACAGAAGTCTGGCCTCTCTTCTCAGACTGAGAGGTGGGGTCTAGGAGCAGTAGCTGGCCTCCAGGAATCCCAAATCTCTAGACCAGTAGCCCCCAACATCAGAGCTGGCCACCGAGTGGGGGATTGGGGATCCACCAGAGCACCTCACCTGTGGATCACAAGTCTCCAGAGAGAGAGAGAGAGAGAGAGAGAGAGAGATTCTCTCAAATCAATAAGATGCAAACGGATTTCAAAACACATGAGAGTACAGCGCGGCACCTTGGTCACTCACTCCAAAATCTCAGAGTCCTTGTAAAAGCTTGGGAAGCATCAACTGCAGAATATCAACTAACTTTGGACACAACCCTGACCTTCCACACTGATTTGTCAGGGCAGACGTAAAATCAATGACTTCTGGGTAAACAGGAGCATGTGACATTGGAATGCTACTGCTACACCAATCAGGACTTTAACAAGCTGCTGGCTCACTGCTACAAATTAGGCAAGGTATTTCCAACATCAGGGCAACCAAGACATTTAAGATTCAAGATGAGGAAGCAACGAATAACAAAGATGGATGGTAAATACGTAATGCAAGCCAACTAATCATTAATTACTCTAAATGCATTTATGCCAAGTTGGTTGGGGCCCAAAATAGCTCCCTAAAATCTTTAAAGGTCGTCTTCCCCCTTAAGCACCATTACTCTCCTTCCTTCCCTCCCCTGCTCCTTCTACTTTTTCTCTCTCCTACTCTTCCTAATGTACAGTAGTATTTCTAAAACAAAGCATTAGGAATTAGAAAACAGCTTTCTACCACTGTTAAAAGCACGATTTCTGAGCCCTTTCCACATACGCCCGTCTTAGCCTCTCACCATGGTAACTTCAAGCCACAGGACCTTTTCCCTTCAAGCTCCCATGTGGAGGCTTAAAAGATAGAAGCACCCTTGGCCATGTGACCTGGGAGAGCCCTCTGGGAGAAAACAAATCAGAGTAATCATGTGAAGAGAACATACCGGCCCCTTACCTTTTGTCCTTTATCCTTCTGAAACACAAAGACGGGCGGAGCAATGGCAGGTTTTTCTGCAAAAAGAAAAATTGGTTTTTTTCCCCCCAACACTATAGTCATACAGTAAACAAAGCTACATATGTTAGTAATAAGTTAAAAACAAAAAACAAATATAAAACTAGTAACTCCAAAGAACATCAAATCACTCAGAAACAGTTTTTTGAAGTGGCTGCGTGGGCATGTTGTTTGTGAAAACCTGACACTTAATGTTAGGGTATGTGCACTTTTCTGTGTGCATGTTATATACCAAGAAAAAGGTTTCAGGACTCACTGAGAACAGCCATGGCAGTGACGGAGGGAGAGTGGTGGGGGTGCAGCAAGCTGTGCAAGGCGCTGCCACTGTTCCCTGTCGGAACGAGGCAGAGATGTTGGATCTTTATGTGGCACCTTCCCAATTTCAAATACTAAAGACTAGTTTAGGTTTTTTTTTTTTAATCTCTCTCTCTCTCTCTCTCTTTTTATATATTTATAGGCCAGCGAGGGCCCAGTGATAACCAGACTGCAACCTCTGCCCACACAGCTCCTGCTCTTTGGAGAGCTTGCTCTGGTTGAGTCACATGACATTCCACCTGGATCTCTAAGCGACTACCCATTTAAAAAGAGGAGTTGAGGGAACTCTGAGTCCACCTTACACAGTTGCTATCGAAGGAAGAAATCCTCTGAAATGTTCTGTCATGATGAGACAAGGGTGGTGCCACCCTCTATTCTCAGGCAGCACCATTTGTCTCCTCTGCAGGGAAAGCGAAATCTACAGCCCTCTGCCACTTGCCCCTGCATGGATGGCAGCTCAGAAAGTCCCTGCTGCCAGCTGGGGAATTTTGAATGAGGACTATCTCCACCCATGGGGAAGGCCCAGATGCTGCCTGCCTCGAGGTTGGGTGTGGTGGCTCTGGGTACACGCATGGATCCTATGGGGTGCGCCCAGGGGCCCCGTCAGCATTCAAAGCCCTGAGAGCAGGCAGTGGATGGGAAGTAAGGAGGATCATGAATGAGTTTGGGGAGCTCTATAGTGGGGAGCACTATACCACTCTGCTGTCATTGAGCCCTCAGTCCTGGGGAGCCAAGATAACCAGGAATCTGTACTTACATACAGCTTTACCCAGCAGGACTGCTATGTGGGAAGGGACAGGATCTTTGGTTCATGAGCGCACTCGTGTGGAGAGCTGGTCAGAGCGGCTAGTCTAGAGTCAGGGAAATGTCCCTGAGAAGAGGTGGCTCCTGAAGTCCAAAAAGAAGAGCCCGGAAGGAGTGGCAGGTGTGAAAACACATCTTACAAAAGTGACAGGGAGCCTAGGGGCAGATGATCACCATGCTAAGGACTCGGGGAAGTGCTGTAAAAGGAGTTGGGTTCAGGTTCAAAGACTGAACAGTCTGAGGAAGGGGGTGATATGGACAGACCAGTTAGGAGGGAGGAGAGGTCTGGGGAGGAAGAGAGACAAGACTTGAGAGATGATCAAAAGGACACAGTTCCACTTGCATCTACCAGATTCTCACTCCTTGGAGAAGCAGAACAGACACTGGTCTTGACTTTGGGGCAGCAGCCTAGTCATGGTGGCCCTTCCCTCTGCCATGCACACTGAAGCCACGCAGTACCTGAGTCCCTGAGTCTGATTCACTGACAGTCTTTACCTTGCACAACCCATGGCAAACACTGGGGTGAACAAATGTATGAGGCCAAAATCTACAAGGCAGGAGGGTGGGAGGCGGAAGAGTCACAGACGAGGCCTCCACGATTCCCTAAGCAGCCCCCTCCCTGTACAGGGGCTGGTGCTGCTGGACAAAATCAGATGAAGGAGTGAATGAAAGTGCCTGTGCCAGGAAATAAATGACAGCAAAGGAATGGAGGAGGGACTCTGTGGACAGAAGCAGCTAATTCACACCACTTCTGTGGAGAACCCCAGACAGCTTCTGGTACTGACTGCCCTTTACCCCACAAGCCCAGCATCCAGAGTTGCAGATCCATGTCTGAACCTCTCTTCTGCATTTGATTCCTAGCCAGCTGCAAGGAGTGAAGGCACACACGAAGGAGCTGGGAGTTTGGGCCAGCTCAGCATCCCTCCAGCCCCCATTTCTTTAGGGAACCACACCCCTCCCTTGCCTCTGGCTCTAGGTCTGAGGAGGAGAGTACTTCATATCCCTGCCCCAAGGGACACCATGACATGTGAACAAGGCCAGGTCACTGACAGTGAATGAGACTTGGGCTTAAGACTTTTGTTGGAGCTACTGGGGAAAGGGATGCTCTGTCTCTGCTGGGGCTGCAGAGCTAGTGGGAGGTAATCCTGGGGTTGTGAGAGGTCTCACATCACCAAAAGGGACCTTGGACCAGAGTCAATCCAATGGGAAGCAGAGCTGGAGATGAAGGAGCAAACTGAATCCTGGAGACACTGCTGGAAGCTCTGGGTTCAGTCCAGCTCAAAGCTAACCCCACCCCCAATGACTTTTCGGTTAAACCAACAAATGCTGACTTTTGTTCAAGCCTGTCTTAGCTGTTTCTGTCCTTTCTCTAACAACCTCCAGCATGAGAGGCGAGGCCTAGCCACCTCTGACTTAATTAAACATACACTATACTCTGTAGAAGAAACTTTGCCTGGCCTTACGGTGAAGCAAAGACACTTTCTCACAGGAGGGAACACAACGAGATATACTAGGTATTTATGAGTTTATGCTCTGTCTCCCCTACTAAGTGATCAACGAGATCGGAGAGCACCTTGTTCCCCTGGCTTTCCCCAGGGTCTGTTCCCCAAGTACAGTACTTGGCATGAGGGAGGAGTAAGGGCAAGGGGGTATTGGAGAAATGGATGGAAGGCCACTGAGGAAGGACCAGAACAGAGGGAGGACTGTTTGGATGATAACGGAGGAGCTTTCTAGTGTCGGCTGATCTGTAGGCACACAGGAGGGGCTGCAGCGATTCGGGCAATCATGGGTCACCCAGGCTGCCTCTGGGTCCCTGGGACAGGATCTGACAAAGCCACAGGGCAGGGTTAAGGCATGAGCTAGGAGAGGTCCCGTCTAATGGAAAAACTACTTACTGCACTGCAACTGGGCTCGGTGCTCAGCTGGGGGTGGGGGTGGGGGGAGGGACGCAATGGAAGCGACATGGGGTCCAGCTCTGTGGGCAGCTTCCTGAAGAACTGGAACCCTGGATGAGACCCAAGCAGATACTCCCTCACTAACTCCTGGCTCCAGTCCCTGGACCCCTGCTACCGGCCACCTCCTTTCTCCATCTCTACTCTCCTTTCCTTCAGTCCAGCCTCTGCAGAACAGCCAGAACCACAGGTGTGAGACGCACACTTAAAGCTCAGCTTTGCCCTCCCAGACTAGGGTCAGAGCTCCTTCTCTCAGGTCACCGCCACCTTACCACTACAGTGGCACTGAAGGGCCCGCTGCCCCCTGCACACCACTGTGCTTCTGTCATTACTTCTGGCCTTCTGCCCAGGACACATCCTCACCTCCTATTCCACGGCCAACACTCATTGAGGTACAGGCACTGTGTCCTTCAGGAAGCTGCCAGGTTGAACTACATGCATGCTCTTGGCTCTTACCCCATCTCTTGGTCACACCAAGGCTACTGGTCAGGGAGGCCGAGAGACCATGGAGACAGCATCCAAAACAGCTCTGCGCCTCAGCCCGGCAGCCAGTGTGCACCAGGGAGAACCATCCAATAAGCATTTGAACTATAAACCCCTTCTGCAGGTCTTCACATGTGTAACACTAGCTCCTGTGTTGAATATTTACTCACATAAATATTCATTAAGCCCTTATTCTGTGCAAGGCTCTACAGGAAAAATGGGGACCAGGAAACCGGGGGCAGAAAACCTCATGGTCAAACATGTGATAAAAGTGACGGGTGTGTCTGTGAACCTGGCCTGGAGTTTGTGGGGGGTTATTTGTTCAGCTCCTCGCTGACAGCATCTACCCTTGGATCGTGAGCCCCAGCATAGCAGGGCCTCTGTAGTGTTGACCATGGTACCTTCCGAGCTGCACACGTAATAGACGCTCAACAGGTGAGGTCAGGGCCCACCGGGACCCTCATGACTGACGGTTTGGGGGTCATGAACCCAGCCACCACACTAACTGAAACGTAGCAACGAGCATCAGTCAGCTCTCCACCAAAGGCACAAAGCATCAGAGTCACACAGATTTAATTTCCGCTTGGCTCCAGGACGGCTGAAGCCCGTAAGCTGTGAATTAGTACTGATATTTCAAAAGGACAACTCGAGTGCACCCGTTCCGAGGAGGAGTGCCCCACACTCATTACAGCAGCCTCAGCCTGTGTTCTTAGCTGGCTCCCATCAAACTGCTCCTGGTTATGTCACTGGACAAGCAGCCTTTGCTCAGCCAGCTGAAACCCAAGTGTGGGGAATGAACAGGGCTCAGAGCAATAAAGCTTCTGTGATTTGCCTCAATTCCCATCCCAGCCTGTCTGTCACAAGCGAAGAGAAAACTGCCACCAGAGATTTCTAGAGAGGCCCAGGCTCCTGTGAAGACCTAAAATATTAAAATGTTAATCGAATGCCAACTCCTTGATCCAAAATCTATCCACCAGGTATTTTGTTTTGTTCCTGTAAAATGCTCTCTGAGTGAAAGAGTTTGTGAAAAAGCAGCCCTCCTGGGGCACTGGCTCAAGACATCAGTAGAGTAAGGGTTAAGAAAATCCACAATAAAAAACCCTGTTTAACCAAATGTTCCCCAAAGTAATTTGACTAGGAAACCCCTCCTTCCTTATCCCTTCCCTAACATGAGGCCCAAGAACTGTATCCTGTGGATGACTATGGCCAACACTGGTATGTGAGGTGGGGTGTGATTCAGAGCCCCCAAGTGACCTCAAACTACAACCCTGTCGCTGGGAGGCATGTGGGAGGTGCTTCGGCCTCTTCCCAGCTCTCCAAGGCACTACATGCCAAGTCCAAGGTAGTTGCTGCTATAAACCCTTCCTTAACCTCTACTACACGCCCCTGCTCAGCTCACGCACTCCAGATGACACCCAGCCCGAGCCCACATGAGATTCCAGATGCTGATCAGGTCCGAGGTGGGGAAACGTACCCCAACCTCCAACCCCTAGGCAAAAAGCAAAAGTGGGGAACACTGGCCAGAAGCTGAAAAGTGAGCCTCCATGACATCTGGCTCACAGAGGGCCTGCTCTCCCTCCTGTCCTCTGCCACCTTCTACCCATGGCTGTCCTGGATGGTCTTTGCAGTCCTGGTGTTAACACGGATAGGCGAGCCCAGCCACAGAAAGGCTGCAGATTTCTACTCTTATTTCCAACCTCTGCCAGGTATCTGGGATTTCTCTACACACACAACCTGATCCATCCTCATGCAGACCCTGCTCCTGGAGGCATTGCTGACACAGCCCTGACTGAGGGCACTCTATTCCACCCTGCGGAGCCTGGGAACCACTCCCCCAACTGCGTACCTTGCTATGTTTATAGATTCAATCATGATATTCATTCAGCAACTGTAACTTTCAGAAACTCCACACTCCCCAGGGCCCACTGCATGCCAGGCCTCATATGGGCCTCTCGGGTGTGGTGGTGATATGGAGAGACATGTTCCCTGCTTGCCAAGAGCAGACATTAGACTTTAATTGAATGCTGCAACACGGGAGAGGCACAAAAGGGACTCAGAGTGCAGAATAGGGGCATCCAACTTGGTGAGGCTGTGGAAAAGGAGTAGATCCAGGAAGGCTTCTTGAAGGAAGTACCATCTAAGTAGGAGGACAGCAGCACTTAGCTAGGTGACCAGGAATGAGGAAGAATAAGGCAGCAGAAATGGGATGCACTGGAAGAACTAAAGGTCAAGAGGGTACCTGCTGTGTGCTTGCTACTTCACTAATGTCTGAACGTACCAGCTGACTCCAGATCCTCAGGACTGACAGAAAACAGACTACCCCAGCCCAGGGCCATAGGAGCAGAGTGCACTCCCTCCCTTTGCTGGATCTGAGGTTTGCACATTTACACCTGCAAGGTCTAGTGTAGAAGCTCCTGGAAGGTACGCATCAATCACTCAGGTAGTTTCTTTCTTGAGGAAATGAGTTAAAGATGGCTCCAAAGAAGGCAGAGGTTCCTGATATGTAGGTTCCCTCCTAACCCAAGGGACCACAGACCATTCTCCCTACAGAGAATAGAAGTCTCTGGGCAGAAGCTGGGGGCTCCAAAGAGGCAGGCCCTTCTCCTAAAGCAGAACTGAGCTGGGGCCCCAGGACACAGAGAAAGGCCTTCGATGCCTTGTGTACAGCTGTGGGAAGTCCTGAAAAGGCCTCACCCGAAAGTAACGCCCATAATTTGGTGTATGATATCTGTGTTAGGGAGAGGGCCCATAAAATACCTTCTCATATAGTGGTAAAGAGGCTCAAAAGGAGGAGAGTTTTTAAACAGTCCCATACTTGAGAGGATTAAAACACTAGGCTTCCCAGACCACCCCGGTAAGTAGGCCAGGAACCAGGACTCGCGGTTTTACTTTGTGTCTTTTCTGCCCAGAGACTGCTGGCAAAACCCTAAAGAGAAAAGGACATATGTGTCTATCTCCAAGACAGCGAGAAAGGAGGAAGGAGCACCACAAGAATCCTTTAAATGGAAGCCGGCAAAGGAAGGAAGAACCTTTGGGAGCAGGATGGGTGATGGCAGCTGCCCAGATGTGAGGACAAGAGGTCAAGTCCCTGCTACTTGCTACAAGCAAGGGAAGGAGAGCCAGCAGCTGGCCTAGACCCCAGAGGTGGCCCCAGGATAGAAGAGAATGCTTCTCAGCCTCCAGGATAAGAGGTCTTGGGATCCTGGTTTTAGAGCTCTCCTAGCCTGTGCTGTGTGATTGACAGAAATCCCAAATGGGGTTTCCCAAAACCGCAGGATGGTTTCATACATGAGCTAGCAGTCGACAAGTGCATATTAATGGGCTGGGCAGGCACTCTGTGCATTACACATCTCATCTCTCTGACTCTTAGCAACCACTTTTGGAGAGAGGTCATAGCAACATCCTTATTTTACAGGAAACTCAGAGGGTGAGTGACTTGTCCAAGGTAGAGCTGGGTCTCCAACTGCATCTGAGCTATGCTGTCGTCCACATACAGGCCAGAGGGAGAACTTATGACTTCAGTTTGCTTCCTCCCCTACTTTCTACCCGGGTGAGCCTTGGAGCTAAGATATAGACACTTTTTTCTTCTGAGAAGTAGCATCAGGAAGAAAGCAGCCGCCAGTCATCATTCCAGAAAAAGCACAAAGGAAACTAGAGGGTGACCGATGAGTTTGGGGTGCGGGGTGGGGGAGGAGGCTGAGGCTTTCAAGTCAAGTGACAAGGGTGTAATGAGGCCAACAGCAGATCCTTAGGATCATCAAGGACAGAATGAAGACACATTCCAAGATGTGGATGCTCTATGGTGAAACAAGATGTGCTGTCTTCATCTTTCAAAGGTTTAACCACACAATGCACTGCAGAACATATTCAGAATTTAGGCTGAACACACACACATTCTCTTCATGCTGTGGAAGGAGTAAAGTACACAAATACTATGGGCAGGCCTGCTGTGCAACAAGCTGACACCCCCAGGGGCTGCCTCCAACCTTTGTCTCTGAGGACTGTCCATTAAACTAAACAGAATAAGTAGGCCCAGGAAAACACACAGAGAAGTGAATCTGGAATATCTTGACCCATTCTGTTTATTCCCCTCCTAAATGATGACTCAAACACCTGCCAGGAAACAGCCCCCATGTGGAAAGCCACTTGGAATTCCTGACCAAAATGTCAGCAAGGTACTTGTGTAAAATGAGCTTTAATCCTGGGCTGATGTGTCTTAATCTTCTTATCTGTGCAAAAAATATGGAAAGGATCTTGGCAACAAAAATAACAGTCTGTTAAGACGTGACAACTGCTTTAATCCTACAACACTTACTATCTCAACCCTTCAAGTCATTTCTTTTCTCAAGAATTATTATAAACAGTTCTGAGCAGTAACATAAAGGTGAATTTGTCATTGACGTGTCAACTGTATTCTCAAACTAATTCTCTGGTAAAGAATGGAAGTGATCTCAAACATGCTGTTGCTAGGTGATGTCTCTCTTGATCTCAGTGTCCCGAATACTCAGTGGCCACCCAGCCCAGCTAGTAGAGGGTGATGGGCCCCTTAATTCCTTTTTCCCCAGGCAACTCTCAATTGGCCTCAGGGAGATTATAGGGGGCACAGTTTTGGAGATGACGGTATCTTTTATTTTATGCACTTCTTTCTGGAATGCTCTTCATCCTGTCATTACCTTCACCTACTAAAATCCAAGCCACTTTTCAATGCTCTAATCTAACTGCTGTGTCCCTATACCTCAAACAACAGGAGCAACAAGCAACTCATATTTGCGCAACAGTCTTTACTAGACCCAGCAGTAGGTGCTTTACATACCCAGTCTCCTCTGATGTCTTCACATCCCTGTGATGTGCACATTATTTATCATCTCTGATCTACGAACTTGAAATGTTCACATGAAATAAGATAGATAATGCTTTGCTTAAAGTCACAAAGCTAGTAAGTGGCAGAGCTGGGACCAGGACCCTAAGTCTGACTTCCAAGCTGGATGCCTCAGGTCCCCTGAGGTCCCACCAAAGGCCAAGTCCCATTCTGCCTTCTTCACTTCTACACAAACTGGCCCTGTGGTCAAACCTTCCTATTCCTTCCCCCACCCCACTCATCGACATAAGTGGCTGTGACAGAACCTGTGCTTTTGTGCCTTGAATCCAAGAGAAACCCCACAAACTTATTAAATAAATCCTAAAAGTCAGCAACTTCACCAGAAAGTAAGAAATTCAGGGTGACAGCTTTGCAGCACTTTTCTGTTCACCCACGAGGTGATGTGACACGACAGAGCCGAGGTGAACTCAAAGGGGCTGAAAACCGGGGGAAAGTTCCAGGAAAGACAACGGAAATCCGCCCCCAGGAAGGAAATCCAAGGACCACAGAACTTCCGCTGAGGCAGCAGACCAAAACTGATGAAACGCAGGCTCTGGTTTTTGTGGGCTTTCAAATTGGTCTCAAGCACTTGTGGCTGGGCTCCTGGGAAACTCAGTGGACCTTCCCCATTCCCCCAAAGTCCAACAGGGATGGTGATACACCCCGGCAGTTCCAAGGAGGATTAATGAAATGATGCAAAGTGTTTGGGAAGTGGCTAGCACACAACAGGAATTCCACCTTGGCATTATTTTCATTATTATAATTATACCTCGAAGACTGCAAAGAACACCAATGCCACCTTAAAGCATCAGTCTTGGATTCAAGGACTATCTCCAATCCCTAGGTCCCCAATAATGATAAAGGCCTTAAAATCTGGCCTTGTCTAAAGCTGCCCAGATGCCGGGACAACTTACATGCTCAGCTGCTCACAATCCCTCAAGTCATGACCTGATGGAAGGCCAATGAGTTAAGCCTTGCTCCTATGATTTACTAAGCACCTACCTACCATGTGCTAGGCACAAGCAGGGTGGTGGGAAAGAGTACAAGGAGGGAGCTGTAGGGTGAGTGGTTGGGTATGGCCACCCTAAGGAGTCATTTGAACCTCAAACATAAAGGAGTGAGGCAGGTGAAGGCAGAGTATACTGTGCAGGGTATGAAAGAAACCTAGAGGCTAACATGGGGGAAAGGGCCGTGGTGAGGAGTCTGGATTTATCCTGTTTAAAGGGAGGTCAGAGGAGGAGTCCAAGCAGAGGAGTGATATGACCTGGTTTATATTTTTAAAGGGTCGCGCTGGCAGTGGTCCTTATGCAATTCTTCCCGTTTTTGTGTGTGAGGCAAGTTTGGTAATAGAATGCTAGGGAAGCCTTCCTGGGGGTGGGGGCTGGGGAGGTCTGGTCTCATGGAGGCAGCACACACGGGGCGGGGGGGGCAGTAAGAGCCTTTAGGAGCCATCCAGGTGACAAGTGGCAGTGATGACGGTAACCTGGGCCGGTCCCATTGCCTTGGAGCCAGGGCAAAGTGGGTATTCTGGAAGATTCTGGGGACTGAGCTGCTGGAGCTCAGCTGCGCACAGACTGAGAGGATCTTAATGGACTGTGAAAGACGGTCGTGCTCTCTCAGAGGCAGGTGTGGTCAGCTACAAGTCCTGCTCCTCTGGCAATAAAAGCTCCCGACAAGGGGTCCTCCATTGGTGCTGATAATGACGGATCCAGGCCCTGGGCTCTCAGGACCCCAGAGGCCCATCAGTATGACAAGACATCCTTTCCCTTCGGAGTGCAGGGTAGCTGGTTTCCTCACTCCCATGACCTGAGAAAGGCAAACTCTCAAGAACCAGGTGCCCCACTCCCACTGCTATTACAAATGTGACACAGGCATTCATTCTGGGTCAAGAAATTCCCAAGATTCCATGTGGCAAACCTGGAGGAGTTTAACTCAAGCAAAAGCATTTTAAACTTATTGCATAAAGCAAGGCCTGCCTTCTAAACATGTGCTCGGGCAACTACTATCATCTCTGCAAACACCTATTTCTTTAGTAGGAGAGTGAAAGCCAAGCATAGTACCCTATGGTTTTGCAGAGGAGAACAGGTGCCTGTGAAGTCAATGAAATTGATCCACCACAAAGGATGAGCATTGGCTCCCAGACTCTATGGCTGGAAGCAGGCACACTGTATCAGTTGACCCTCCCTGCTTATGTGGCCTTTGGCTTCAGCCCTGCGACACGGAATGGCCTGGACCCAGAGCTTCTCTGAAGGTCCTTACATTGAACCCGAGATAGTGTTGAAGGTCATGGAAAACACCGTTCCATCTTCACAGGGATATGAAGTCCACAATGCCTCATCTGCCAAAAGGTCACAATGGACATAGGAGGCTGGGAGGGTAGGCCCTAAATTTCATTTGGCAAATAATCTATTCCTGGATAGTTTTACTTAATCTCATAACCCAGTGCGTCTCACCCAGGGGTGATTTTGGCCCTTGGGGACATTAGGCAAAGTCTGGAGATAGTTTTGGTTATCACAATGTGGCGAACTGCTAATGGCACCTCATGGATGGAGACCAGGGATGCTGATCAACATCCTAGAGTGCACAGGAGGGTCCCCAAACCAATCTCAAAGTTAACTATGCTGCAATTGAGAAATTGTGCTTTATTTGGAAAAAGACTGAGTTAGATCCCTAACTCCCATTATACATCAAAATAAGTTCCCAGTGGGTCAGACAGTACAAACTGGGGTGATCCCCTACCTTCTGTGAGTCACTTCTCTCCCTCCCCACACTTTGTATATTTAAATGTGTGCAGCATCCTAGGTTCACAGTGGTCAGACGACTAGGGAATGTAGTCTCTTGGGGGTCAATGGACTCCCCTAACCCAGAGGTTCTTAAATTCAGGCAATTCTGCCTGAGGGGACATTTGACAATGTCTGTAGACATTTTTCCTTGTCATGACTAGGGGTAGAGGGTTCCACTGGCATCATGTGGGTAGAAGCCATGTCTTAACATGTGAGAAATTAAAACCAAGAAAATAACCAAAACGTTACCTTATTTAGGATAAAAAGAGTAAAGGCTTAATTAAACAATATACTTTTATGAAAAGTAACTTTTTAAAACAAAAAAATCAGTGAGAAAAATGGCATTATTTCATATTTTGACAAATCTGTTTAATATCTGGCTTAAGAAAAGACAGCTAAAGTCACTTATCTGCTTCTGCAGTCCATCTGTTGCTGTATCACACTATTATAACCTTTGGATAAAACTCCACTGTCCATTCACAAGAGAATGAGAGTGAAAAGGGCAAACAATGTCTTTGTATTATTATGAAAATAGTTTGGAATTTGCAGTCCCCTTGAAAAGGTCTTAGGGACTCCCCGGGGCCCTGGACCATCTTGGAGAATTGCTACCATATGCTCCTCTCTGAGTACTAGCATTCTGAGGATAGTGAATCCTGAATTCATTACAGACCGTCAAAAGCTTTATGCTGAGTTTCTATGCTAACAAGCAGAGACAGCTGCATATAAGAAGTGGTACCACAGGGCTGAAACCCAAATGCCAACCAAGGTCAGGCAGGCACTGGAAAAGAAGGAAGCAGGCCAGGTCCCAAACTACTTGGTACAGACTGTGGTGTCCCAGAGGGCACACAGTCTATCTTTTTATTTTATTTTGAGCACCCCAAGTTTTTTTATTTGCAGACACATCTTACATATTTGTGATCACTGTGTCTACAATTTTCATTTGATGTTCTCTCCTGTGAGTTTCATATGTTTGCTATGCCTTCAACATTTTAACTGTGGCCACACAGTCTATCTTTTTTTTTTTTCTTTTTTAAGATTTGTTTATTTATTCATTCAGAGAGAGAGAGAGACAGAGAGACAGGCAGAGACACAGGCAGAGGGAAGAGCAGGCTCCGTGCAGGGAGCCCAACTCGGGACTCAATCCCGGGTCTCCAGGATCATGCCCTGAGCTGCAGGCAGCACTAAACCGCTACGCCACCGGGGCTGCCCCACACAGTCTATCTTAAGAGTGGCAGCTGCTCCTCAGTCCTGGCAACTCATTCCTGCACAAGATCACTGGGAAGGCTGGTCCTGATTTTCAAGAAAAATCAGAGACCGGGATTACTTTTTCCCTGAAATCTCAGAATTCTTAAGTGTTGGTTCCTAATTAAAAACAGACAAAAGGGATGCTTGGGTGACTTAGTGGCTGAGCATCTGCCTGCGATCAGGTCATGATCCCGGGGTCCTGGGATCGAGTTCCACATCGGGCTTTCTGTGCAGAGCCTGCTTCTCCCTCTGCCTGTGTCTCTCATGAATAAATAAAATCTTAAGCAAACAAACAGAAATCCCTAAACGGGCCAAATTAAACACGTCCGCTTGCCCCTGAAGAAAGTTTACCACTTCTACCTGTGGCTTTTGACTCTGGCTTCATGTTTAAAACATCTGTAGAGCTTTGGCCTAGACATCAGTTTTTATTTTCCTCAACCGGCTCCTTAAACAAGTGAGGGCTAAGACTCACGGTAAGTACTAGGTAGGCAACAGCACCGAGTGCCCAGATTGCCAAGGAAGAAGCAAACTGTGGACAGGCAGGGGTTTTTTCTCGGAGCCCTATGCTATACGGTTTTCTACCAAGTAGAGCAAAGTCACACCGACTACAAACAAGACTCCATAGGACCCAGGAAGGGTAGTGTGGGTAGGTGGCAAAAACAAATCCCTTTTAAACAAAACAAAGAACTCCTGCTGCTTGCTGCCACCTTTATCAGCACCACTAGATCCTGAATAGATAATGCCGCAAACCCACCTGCCTCAGGATTGCTTCACAGTACCATGGAGAGCTACCAAGGCTGGGCCAAGTTAACACCAGCCATCTCTGTGGCCTGACTTTCTCCAGGTTTTCATAACAGGAGAAAGGCCCTTCTCAGATTCCCCAAATGGTCCTCATCTCCCACTCTGCCTTGGCCTACTCTCTGGCTCAAATTCACTAACTAGGTCAGAATTGAACTGGTACCTAAAACGCCCCCTTTGCCACTCTCACACACTGTCACTCTTCCAAATGCCATGTGAGCTTGTCTGCTCTAACCTCACCTAGTTGCTGCTGCCTCCACTTAACTCTAACTCCCCCACAGTATAAACACACCAGATCCTCACTAGCCCTGACACCCAATGAATGTGCGACGCTTACAGGACTGCTGGGGTAATCCCATTTTCCAGTTAACTGAGAGGCAGGCTGAAGACTTGGTTCAAAAGTTTTGCAGAACTACAACCTTTTCGATCTATGCAGTGGAACCAAAACTTATTTTCTTCAAAACGTATAAAAATGTAGCCTTGGAGGTAGCATGACACCACTCAGCTACCACCAGGCCCATCTGCTACAAATATAAGAGGCACTAGAGTCACACATACACATTCTGATCTCAGAACAAATTCCAGAGTTAATGTTTATCATAACTTCATGAAAAATTTTAAAACAGTTGTCTCTCACTTATCCTAAAAATAAGTTTAGGGTAGGGGAAGGGATGGTGAGAATTTAGTGAATTGAAGATTTCAACTGTTTTAGTTTCTAGATCAAAATAAAAATTCACTTGTATCTCATTCTCTCAGGTGTTAAGTAAGGAGAAAAGTGAGGTGAAAAGCCAAACCATCCTTGAAAATCTCTAGAGTAGCATTTGGTTAGGCTAAACCAGAGGCTTTCAAATGTGGGCAACTTTGTACCCCTCTACCCCAGGACACTGGGCAATGTCTGCAGACGTTCTTGGTCGTCACATCTGTGGGAGGGAGGAGGGTGCTATTGGCATCTAGTGGGAAGAGATCAGAGAAACTGACCAACATCCTACAAGGCCTGGGGCGGCACACATGCCAAAGAATTACCTGGCCACAAATGTCTATAGTGTCAAGGCTGAGAAGCCTGGGCTAGGTGATCATGTGGAAGGCAAGAGAGAACCCAGGAGGGCTGACAGCCCAGCTCTGGCTGGCCTCCCACCATGGCTCATCCCAGGGCCATCTCAACAGTGGGCTGGCTTCACCCATACTATTCACACTCATTTCTTGCTCTCTCTCTGCTGAGCACTTATGCAAAACCAGTCCACCTTATGAGTCCACTATAGTAAAAAACAGCTACTCTATACTGGCTGTTTATTACTATGTGTGCAGATGAGTATTAAATAATCCAGATGCATTAATTCATCCAATGCTCACAGCAGCCATGAAATACACATGATTTTCATTTTACTGGTGAGGAAACTGAGGCTCAAAGGAGTTAAGTCACTCAGAGTATGTGGAAGAGTCAAAACACAAACCCAGTTCTCTGTAAGGCAAAGCCTGTGCCCTGCCATTACTTTACACCAGTCGGTCTTACCCTGGGGCGTGGTTCTCCACTCCCTGCCCTGGGACATACTGCAATGTCTGAGGACATTTTTGGTTGTCATGACCCCTGGGGTAGGGGTGCAGGGGAGAGTGTGTGCTATTAGCATACAGTGGTAGAGTTAGGGACAGTGCTACGCCACTAAACATCCTACAATGTATAGGACAGCCCTCACTCATACAGAATCATCTGGCTCAAAAATGTAGGTAGGGCCAAAGTCGAGAATGCTGATTTATACCATGTCCACAGGCCAGAAAGGATTCATATGCATATGGCATCTTTAAACACTGGGATCTGGAATCCAAGATATCTTACAGCTCAAACAGACTTTACTCACCCCCTACCCATTCTTTATTTTTACCGGACACAAAACTACAAAACTCTGCATTCAAATCCTGACATCCATCTACAATGCAGAGTAACTTCAGGGATAGGATGATTAATGAGTTTGAGATATATGAATAGCAAAATGCCAAGGAGAAGAAGAGAATATCCCTGGACACAAGTGTGAAACACACACACACACACACACACACACAGTCTCTTTCCTAGGAGAGAAGCATTCCAACTGGACTTTGAAAGTCACAGACTATAGAAGTACCAAGAAAGGGCTGTGGGAGTTGCTGTCACCATCCCTGAAGAGATCACCATGGCAACGAAGGCCAACAAGATGCTGTATTAGATACACAATTGGAAACATTTATTTGTGTACAAGCACAGCACACCTAACCTGCACTACTCAAGCCAATGGTTCTCAACCCTGGCTGCACATCTGAATCACCCATGCTGCTTTCTTACCATACAAATGCCCAGGGCCCACCTGACATCTTACAGAATTGGAAGATGGGGATTGAGTCTTTGTGGTTTTAAGAAAGCTGTCCCAGTGATTCTGATGCTCAGCTCAGGTGTATAGTCATTGCCTCAGACACAGAGAGAGGTGGCAATGGTCCAGAGAAGAGAGACAGAAGGGTTGAGTATGAAGATGGACCAGCTTGGAATACCACTGTGGAAAAACAGAAGCTAAGAGGGCATTTGACTGGAGCTTAAACAGCAAGAGGAAAAGCACACATATGGGGCAGTCCCTAAAGTTTCAAAATGCATAAGCAAGAAAGCCCTAGTTTACATAGTGAATAATAAATTAAACATCCCAGCAGGCTGTACAAGCCAAAAGCCATTAAGAGTTATGTCCTGAGGACAACTGAGCCAGAACTAGTGTCAGAGGCAAAGTATTGAGTGTGGCATTTACTAGGAAAAAACTTTAAGTACAAAGCATTCCATTCTTCTATTTTATACTAACCATTTAATTATGCAATCTATAGCTCATGTGTAGTCCATTTGCTAGAAATGTTATCCCTGGAAAACAGGAATCCATAATTTTCCCGTTGTGTTCAAAAGTATGCCTCACAATCAGGGTCCTCACTGATGAATTCAGTCATTCATTCAACAGACATTTCTTGGATACCTACTGTGCCAGGCACTGTTCTAGATGTAGGGAATTCATCAGTGATCATGACAGAAAGAAATCCTTGCCCTTGTGGAGCTTATATTCTAAAGAGGTAGTCAAATAAACTTCACGTGTCAGATGATGATATGTGCTTAGTAAAATAAAGTGGGATAAAGGGGACAGGGGATTAGGGAATGTGGATCCAATTTAAAATAGGTGGGCAGAGAGGTTCTCCATAATAAAGTAAAATATTTGAGTAAAAACTTGAAGGAGGTACAGGAGTGAACCATGGGGATATCTGGGAGGAAGACTGTTTCAGGAGCAGGGGAACCTGCAGGTCCAAAGGCATAAAAGAGGGAGTATATAGTCCATTCAAGGGACACTGAGGAAACCAGAGTGACCCAAGCAGAGCAAGTGAGGGAGAGAGTGGTGGAATGGGAGAAAAGGGAGGTATAAGGGGGCCAACTCTAGCTTCTGGGCTGAGTTGTTAGATGGGTACAAATGAAAGGGAGGCCCAAGAGGGGGAAACCGACACTGGTAGTGAGAAGTGGTCACTTTCTGGAAATATTTTACGATAAAACTGAGAGGATTTGCTGGGGCATGAGAGAAAGAGAAAGAAAGAGTGAGTCAAGCAGGACTTCAAGGTTTTTGGCCTGGGCAATTCAAAGAATGGACTTGCCACTACTACAAATGGGAGGAGGATTGTGGAGTGGACAGGTGTTGGGGACAAAGACAGGGATTTTGTTTGATGTGCCCATGAGACATTTAAATGTAGATGACCATGATGTTGGATATGTTGAGTCTTCAGTCTGTGAAAATTAATAATGGGAAAAACCTCACTAAAGCAGGCTCGGGGGGCTAGAAATGGAGGTCAGAAGGCGCTGCCTTACTATGGAATAGAAAATCAGGGGAGAACTGTCAGCTACAGCCCCCACAGAAGAAATATCAACAGTACAAAAATATCAATTACCGGCCCTGACAAAAGAGGTATATTCTGAAAGAATCTTCTGTAAGAAATCGACTACCTCTGCATTAGCCAATGAGAAACTGTCATCACCCTGAAATGTTGCTTTTCTCCAACAGACTGCCAATTCAAAACCAGTTCTCACAATTTCCCCCATCTCCCTGTGATAATGTTCCTCTCCTCTGCCGTGAGACTTGCCTACGGTTTTTGCGGTACCTGCTTGTCTGAAATTGTGATTGTTACTCCTGAATAAGCCCATCTGACCGTTATTATTTTAAAGATTAACAAGCTCAAGAAACCGAACGGGCCAAATGGGTAAAGACATAAAGTATGTCCTACTGATTCCCATTTACCCACTCCCTCTCCTGCCTTTTAACTGGTTCTTACAAACTGGAATGCCTCAACCCTCAGCTGGAGGAGGGCTGGCTCCTCCGTCTTGTAAAAAAGATACAGGACGAAATGGCAGGGGGTGGGGGGGTGGGGGGCGTGTGTATGGGGGGAGGCGTGTGTATGGGGGGGCTGGGCTCGGAAGCCAGACCACCTGCTTCACATCTCTGCTGCTTACCAGCTGCGTCACTCACCTGCCTCGGACAAGTAACTCAACTGCTCTAACTCGGTTCCCTCACCGAGAGAACACCCTAAGAGTACCTACTTCATGGATCTTTTGTGAGGAGTATTACAAGACCACAGAATTCAAGGCTTTGAATGGTACATGGTACTACCCCTCCCCCCACCCCCCGCGCCCCGCAACGCTCGGCCAGGTGGGCAGTTACTATTTCATTCATGCATTCTTACAGCTCAGTATGCAAACCTTAGGACACCCTCCCGGCAGCAGGGCGCGTGGGATGGGGGAAGAGGGCCAGGCAGGTGGACAGCTTGCTAGAACTACAGAGGTGCACCTAGAAACGGAGGGAGCTAAAAATAGGCCTCGGAAGTCCTGAGGCTACCGCGATATCAACACCACCATCGATGTAAGCAGACAGCAGCTTGGGGAGTGCTTTCTCAAGAGGATGTGGAACTGTAACCTTGTCGAAAACGCTCGGGTGGGACGTCAGGAGGGAATTCACACACAGTCTCTGTCTTTCTCCTTCTCTGGAAGTGCAGCGATAAAGGGCCAAAAAAAGCAGCCGGGGCTTTCAGCGGTCCACACCCCGCGGCCGGGCCGAAATGCGGGGGGACAAGGAAAAGGCGCGACTCTCAGGTCGCCACTGAGGATCCGGGGGGAACTGGCGGGAGCTGGGGGGCCGAGTTCGGGGAGGGTGGGGAACAGACCAGGTGTCCTCCACCCTCGACGTGGAGCATGCCCGCGTAGGATGAGAACCCCACAGGGTTCGGGGGTGGGCTTGCTCGGCGCCAGGCCGGAGAAGGGGGCGAGCCGGGCCCCCGGGAACGAGGCGGCGAGGGAGGGAGCGTGGCGCGGTGGGCGACGACCAGGCCCGGAGGTCTATTTACATCCGAGGCCAAGGCGCCGAGGCCGCGCCTCCCGCCCCCTTCAGGGTCGGACCCGGCCTGGGGAGCAGGAGGGCCTCAGGGCCGTGGCTCCAGCGGCCTCCCAGGCCCCCTGGCCGGACGGTGGCAGGGCCGAGGCGGCCGGGAGAGATGGGCCGGGCCGGGGAGCCCGGCCTGAGGGGACGCAATGGGGGGCGGCCGCGGGGCCCGCTGGGCCGCTATCTGGGAGCACACGGTCCCCGCCACTCCGCGGTGCTCACCCCTCGGGCTTGTGGCCCCCGGGCCTCCCACCGCCCGTCCCCTGGCCGCCAGCTGGCCCCCGACGGCGCCTCCCCTACCTTCGTTCGCCAGGTCCGCCATTTTACTTCCTTAAGCCCTCCCACAAGGCCCCGCGCCGGCCCGGGCTCGCCTGCTTTCTGCCAGAAACTCCCGCGCGTGCGCACTTCGCAAGCTGACTCCGAGCGAGGCCGGCAGCTCGCGCCTGCGCGCTGAGACCCGCGCGGAGTCGCGCTCCGGCAGGCGGTCCCGGCCCGGCCGCGCTCCGAGCACGCGCCTGCGCACTAACTGCCCCCGCCTCCTTTTCCCGCCGACCAAGGGGGCGTGGGCAGGGCAGGGCGCATGCGTAGTGAGCCTCGCGCGCGTCGCCGGCGACGCGGGAACGAACGTTCGGTGAGGCGGCGCGGAGAGGGCTGAGTTTCGACGCCTCGGCTTTCTGCTCGTTTTCCCGGAGTTCCCTGCGGTGGGAGCGTGAGCCGCCCAGGGAGCCGCGACCGAGGCCTTCCCCGAGGTGAACCTCTGGATCTGTGGGGGGCGGGAGGAGGTGCTGACACGTGCTCAGGCCTGACGGGAGGCCGGCGGGGCGCCCGGTCGGCTGAGGCCTCAGTTTCCCCTTCTGAGGGCCCAGTACTTCGGGCCAGCGTTTTCCTTGGGACACGTGGGGCCGTGGGGGAGGTGAGGGTCGGAGGTCAGAGATCGGGCAGGAAGGGCCGGTGGGGGAGGGGCCGCTGTGGCCTGGGGGCGCCTGGCGCGGGGCGGGGCGTCGAGCGTCCGGACGCGCGTGAGGGGCGGGCGGGGCCGGCGGGAGGGTGTCGGGCCGCCCGCGCCTCCCAGGCTCACCTGCCCGGAGTCCGGCCGAGCGCATTCCTGGCTCTGCTCTGTGGCCCGGACGCAGGCCGCGCGGGGCCGGGCCGGGCCGGGCTCGCCTCTCTCCGCGGGGCGCCGCGCCGCCGCCGCCGCCGCCGCCGCCGCCGCCGCCGCCTGTGGGGCTCCGCGCCCCGGGTCGTGCAGCGCGCCCGGCAGGGGAGTCTTTACACGGTGTGAAGTAGATCAGGGGCTCATCTTTCCTCCGCGCGTCCAGAGGGCCTTCTCGTGACTTTGGAGTAAATTCTAAACCTCTCGTGAAGGCTCACGGAGCTCCCGTGGCTTTGCTCTCATGCTCCCCGCCTGCCCGGTGCCGTTGAGCCTCAGGGGTCTCTCGGGCCTCGGAGCGTGCCCAACTCCTTCGGGCCCTCGGGTCTGTGCACCTGCTGGGCCCTGTGCCGGGGCCTTGGGTCCCGCGTCTACACCCCATGACTCCCGGCTTCACTCCTCTTCCATTGTGATCTAGACGAGCAGGCCCTACGGCCTGGCCTGTTGGCCGCATCTGGCTTGTGAGCTAAGAATGGTTTACACCTTCAGTTGGTGGGGGGGGGGGGGGGCGGGGGAGAAAGATCAAAAGAAGATCTCACGACATGTGAAAATTGTAGGAAACCTCAATGTCAGTGTCCGCAATGTAATGGAAAACAGTCGCACTTACTAATGTACATATTGTCTGTGGCTGCTTTCAAGCTGCAGCAGCAGTGCCCACTCCTTTTTAACAGAGACTGGCCGGCAAAACGTAAAATATTCGCCATTTGGGTCTTTACAGAAAAAGCTTGCCAACCCCTCATCTACATGGTTGCCCTGTACACATCTGTGCGACCTCTGGGGAGTGGCAGATGTTTAACAACTGCTTCTCTGGGGGAGAATGTGTGTGTGTGTGTGTGTGTGTGTGTGTGTGTGTATGTATTTATATGTGTGTGGTGTAGTTCATTGTAAATTTTATTTATGTTTTCCTACCACTTTCATAAGACTAGAGCACAACTAATAAAACAATGAAACGAACCCTGGTTTGTAGTGGTGATTTGCTTGGTGTGACTACTTTAACCATGGCTGATTTTGGGCTACTAATGTGAACATCACTAATTGCAGAGCTAGAAGAGATGTTCAGAACACACTATATGTGTTTCTAGAGCTTGCTATTTTTTTTTTTCACTGCGGTCCCCAAATCACCAACATCAACATCACCTGGAAGCTTTTAGAAATACAGAATCCCAGGTCCTAAACCAGACCTTCACCAGAATCCACATTTTAACAAGATTCCCAAAGGCTTCCTATGCATGACAGACCTTCAGAAGCACTGTTCAGAAACTTTCATTAATTTTAGGGGGTGAGAGGTGGTTAATACTATTAAGAATTACACTAACTTTGTTTAACAGAGACCTTGATTCTCCTACGCTGGATTTTGCCACCAAAATATAAGCACAGGCCACAGATCTTGAGTTAGAAATTCTTTAGGAATAGCTAAAATGTCACTGCTGGAAAGGATTGACAGCATTGAGTTCATCTGGTCACCAGCAGTGTGTAGGCTTCGTTTATCTTATTTTTAGTTTGTTGCATTATATTCATTGTTTGATTTTATATATGTTTTCTCTTGTCATTTTATATATCTTTTCTCTTGTATAGATAGATCTTCTTGCCCTTTACCATATGTCTAAACTCTATGACTTTTTTTTTAAGATTTTATTTATTTATTCATAGAGATGCAGAGAGAGAGAGAAGCAGAGACACAGGCAGAGGGAGAAGCAGGCTCCACACAGAGAGCCCAACGTGGGACTCGTGGGACTCAATCCAGGGTCTCCAGATCACGCCCTGGGCTGCAGGCGGCGCTAAACCGCTGCGCCCCGGGGGCTGCCCTAAACTCTATGACTCTTAATGAACTTAATACTTTTCTTTACACGCCTTTTTATTGGTTTATATTTACATTGAATAGAGTATATCACCATCCAAATAGAAAAACACTAAGCCATGAATAGGAGATAATTGTAAAAATAAACATGAAAACAAAACAAGGGTTTTAAATTCTGGGTAGATAGTGTTGTTAGTCAAGCTACCGAGCCCCAAGCCTGCCTCTTTGATGTTAAAGAGAGATTAGCAGAGTATTAGAGGGTTACTAAAGGCATATTATCACTCAGCATAAACTCTTCTTGACATGATAAGTACTGAAAGAGAACTGAAAACGGAGAACTGTAAATCATGTGATTTGGTGTCATCTAATGCTATGTCTGCATGTCTCCTAAAGTAATTTCATACACCACATTCATCCCACACTTTGGGCAACTCCCAGAAACACGTCATCACTTGCTAAATATAATCCAGTTGCGGTTTTTCAAGGGACATAGATGCTAAACCTGTCAGCCCGATGAGCTAACTAAATTTCCACCGGTTTCACAGTTGTCTCCAAAGTGCCAATGGCTGCCAACATTTGCACCTTAGGCCTGTTTTTGCTTTATCTGGTCTCCTCTAACTAACTTCATCAATATTTACTTATTTATTAAATAACTATTCATCACTTACTGGTGGTAGTTGGAAAATATGGTCTCAAATTCTTTGACCCTCTTTCCATCAAAAAAGGTGATCCCTGTTCCTTTCCCTTTATTGGGGGTGGACTCATTAGTGGGGGGTAAATACAGTACAGTGAAAATGACACTATGTGGTCTAGGTCATAACAGGCACGAAGGATGCAACTTTCATCTGCTTTGCTGGAACAGCAAACCTGAAAACCTTCAGTCTTCATGCAAACAATCCCATCTGTCTTGGCGCCATGCTGTAAGGAAGCCAAGACACAAACCACATTGTGGCAAAACCCTGAGAGAACTGCCCAGCTAGCCCTTCCTGTTCCTCAACAGACAAACTATGAAAGATAAATGATGGTTGCTATTACAAGCCCTTGAGTCTAGGAGAAAAGTGTTACACAGCAATATATATTCATAGTTCTGTGCATCAGGCACCATTCTGCATGTTGGGATGAACAAGACAGACCCTGGCTTCATGGAACTTTGCATTCTTTTGTAAGGAGATTTACAATAGACAGGTAAACAAAGTAATATGAAATAGTGACTAGTGCTACAAAGAAAAGAAAATAGCATATTGTCACAGAGGAAAAGGGGATATTGGGGGTGCCCGAGTGGCTCAGTCAGTTAAGCATCTGACTCTAGATCTCAGCTCAGGTCTTGATCTCAGGGTCATGAGCTCAAACCCCAGCATGGAGCCTACTTAGAAAAAGGGAAGGAAGGAGGGAAGGAAAGAGAAAAAGAAAATAAAGAAAGAAGAAAGAAAAAGAAAAAGAAAGAAAGAAAGAAAGCAAGAAAGAAGGAAGAAAGAAAGAAAGAAAGAGACAGATTGGTCAGGGAAGCTCCCTCTGAGGAGGTGACATTTAGTAGAAGATCTGCGAGTATAAAAGTCCTGAGGCAGGAACCAGTTTGGTGAGCTGGAGGAGCAGTGAGTTTAATGTGGCTAGGGCAGAGTGAGGAAATGAGGTCAGGGAGGGGACAGTAAGGCCCTCATAAGCCACAGCAAAGAGTTTGGAGTTTTTCCTAATACAAAGGTTGGGAGTGGGAAATGGAGAGATCCAAGTGATTTACCCTAAACTGCTGATTGGCTGGCTTCTCCACTGCCTGCCTCCTCCTCGGCCCACCAGGAGACAAGTCTGAGGATCCCCTTGAGCCCTGGCTGTACTCTGAGAACTGTGAACTTCCCTTCACAGTCAAGTTATAAATGGCTACATTTCTGGCGGTGGCATGTGCCCAGCCCCATGCTGAGACTGAAGACCCAGAGATTAATCAACTACACAGTTCCCCACCCTCAGTGAGCTCAGAGTCAGGTGAGGGCAAGGGAACTCATCCTGGGTTGCCTCCTCCACTCAGAACCCTTCCTGTCCTTCCTCAGTCCACGGGTGGACTTCCTGACAGCAGGATGTCCTGTGTGGTCGATGCTGATGCTGATGGGGGGCTCCGGACCCAAGCTGGGTGCATCAGCTTCCCTCATTCCTCATGACTCCAGTGCAGCTCTTCCTGTCCATGGATCCTGTCCCTGTGCTTTAAATAAAACCACCTTTTTGCACCAGAGATGTCTCAAGAATTCTTCCTTGGCCATCAGCTTTGAACCCTAACATCTTTCCTATACCTTCTTCATTAGGCTTCCTCAGGTATTAACATTTTGCATAACCACAGTACAATGATCAAAACTAAGAAATTCACATTGATTCACAATACTATTCATTAATACACCAATCTTACCTAAAGTTCAACTGTTGATCACAAACGATTTCTTCCCTTGTCCCAGGATCCAGTGCAGGATCCCACGTTGCACTTGGATGTCATTTCTCCTTAGTCTCCTCAGTCTGGATCATTTCCTCAGTCTTATTTTTTCTTGACCATGACACTGGTAATGAGTACTCCCAGTTATTTGGAAGAATGCCAAATTAATTAATTTTGGCTTTGATTCATGTTTCCTCATGATTAAACTTAGGTTACCAGTTTTTGGCAGGAATAACATAGGAATGATGTGCCCATCTCAGTGCACCGTATCAGGAAGCACAAGATGTCACTTGGTACCACTCGTGATGATAATTTAGATCACTTGGTTTAAATAGCGTCTGCCAGATTACTACTTTTCCTATTGTGATTACTGAATGTCTCTGAATCTATGTAAATAGAGAATATTTGAGGAAGAGAAGGATAAGCAGAAAAGGGAAAGAAGGTAGTAGCTCCTTCAGTCTGTTGCCTGTGGTCTTTCCTATCTTGCATTGTTGCAATTTAGTAAACAAAACTGCCTCTAGTCTCAGCCAAAATCCCAGTTCCTTGTGTCCTGAGGGGAAAAGGATGTCGTTGTGTCACAGTGACCGCTGGGGGGAAGCAGAGGATTGGGAAGTGATCAGTTCTTTCCTAAGTCCCTGAACCTGACGGGGACTCAAAGGCTCTGTCAGTTGAGGGTTTCAGCTGGGGGTCTGGCATCTTCTGGGAACCAGGTCAGGTAGGCAGAGACAGAGCATGTCTTGGTTGCACCATCCTGGCTGCTCTGTGGATGATGCTCCTAGTCCGCCTCTGAAACAGTGCCTCTCCATCCTGGGAGACCTGGTGCTCCTGAGATTAAGGGAAAAAGGAGAAACTGCATAGGCTCCTGTGGGTCTTGGCAGCCAGGAGAGTTTAGCAGAATGGGTGGGGCAACTCTAGAAGAATCCTCACATTTCTGTTGCTTTCAGGATTAAATCAGCTCACAACTCAGACTTCCAGGTAAAAGTGTCAGATGGGTCCAGCACAGTGGGGTACTTACTACCTCGCGCCCTCTCCTGCTTTCCCTGACTATCCAGTTTATGACTCTATCCAGTTCATGCCTCTGAAACCATTTATTATCAACTATTGAGTGAATGCCTCTAGGTGCCCAGCGGTTGCTGGTCTGAGATAACCATTTGCCATTTTGAGATATCCAAGTAGAGGTGTCGGGTGAGCAGTCATATATCTGGAGCTGATGGAGGGGAGCTGTCAATCTATTTGAGGTCGTGGGCCTCTAATTCCTGGAATGAAACCCTGGCTCCTGGCTAGGATCTAGGAAGCCTTCCATGTTACCTTCCCACTCTCCCACCCCCACCCCCGCACTCACTTTGCAGCCAGCCATACCGGCCTCCTCACTGCTACCCATATATGCCAAGCCCATTCCCTTCAGTGCCCACATAGAGGTGGTATTTAAATCCATGGGAGAGGGGATCCCTGGGTGGTGCAGCGGTTTAGCGCCTGCCTTTGGCCCAGGGTGCGATCCTGGAGTCCTGGGATCGAGTCCCACGTTGGGCTCCCGGTGCATGGAGCCTGCTTCTCCCTCTGCCTATGTCTCTGCCCTCTCTCTCTCTGTGTGACTATCATAAATAAATAAAAATTTAAAAATAAATAAATAAATAAATCCATGGGAGAAAGGTTGTTCCTCAAAAGAATCAGGGTGTTACTCCAAAAGAAGTGGAATGGACACTTGATGGCAAAACCCCACAAATGTCTGGCACAGAGGATTCTAGAAGAGACCCAACACCTCAAAATAGGTTGAGAATTACTGGTTAGTACTTGTATCTTTTGATACATATGTATATTCAATACATTTCATACATCCAATATATTGTACATTTTACACTGTATTATATGGCAGTCTAATACCATCTGGGTATGTATGCACACATATTAAACTGAAATAAAAACTTTACAAAGTTAAGTTTATATTTATCCTGTCAACACTTCTCATGTTTTCTACTTCTATCTTGGTCCATTAAAAACAACTAAACTGATTGTAACCCACCAACTTGATTTCGTAACCCACTCAATCTGCTGTTAGGCATGGGGCTCTAGTGAACCTCTTCTACCTTGCTCCCCTTTCGCTCCATCCCTACTACCACACTGCAGTTGTACCCCCACCTCTCACTTGAACCATCTTATCAAGTACCTAATTGGCCTCCTTGCTTCTAGTTTATGTATAACCCACTGTACCAGAATAAATCTTCCTAAAGCCCAGCTCTGATCATTTAAATAAATAAATAAATAAATAAGTAAATATATAAATAAATTCTGGTGGTGGCCCTCCTGAGTGGATTTTTTTTTAAAAATATTTTTTATTTTGTAATTTTATTTTTTAAAGAACCCCACTGAGCAGGGAGCCTGATGTGGGGTTCAATCCCAGGACTCTGAGATCATAACACCAGCTGAAGGCAGATGATTAATTGACTGAGCCACCTGGCACTCCCCGAGTGGATTTCTTTCCTTTCCTTTGGCCATTCCTCAATATTCCTCCATGTGTTTTCTCTCCTCCTTTCCCCTACCTTCCCGTGATTACTATGAACAGTACCTTCTCCCAGAAACCTTTGCTCACTCACTAAATGTTTGCTGAACCTACATATGCACTGTTAGAGTTGGGGAATTATGGTATTGAGCAAGGCAGACAAGAGCTACTCGCCCACAGTGCTTTTGGGAAATGTGGAGTATAAAGGATCTTAATTTAGTGGGAGAGCTTCCAGGAAAGCTTCCTGGAGGAGGTGTCAATTAAGATAAGCACTAAAGAGGCAGGTGTGTGTGTGTGTGTATGTGAAAGCATGGAGGTTAGGTGAGAAGTGCAGTGAAGGTGAAAGCCCCAAATGAGACCATGGATTGAGTTCCAGGAGCAAGAAATAAGAGCATTGAGTGGGTAAGGGTTTGTTTGAGGGGTTGGGAAAGATTAGTGATAAATGATGTGGTTCCAAGATTCAAAAGATGGAGGGAACCAGTCATCATGATAGTGCTCTCAACCGGTGGTTCTCACCATTCTGCCCCAGGAGGGCCACTGAGCCATATCTGGAGACATGTGTCGTTGTCACGACTCGGGGAGGAAAGGTACACTTGGTAGGGTGGGTGAGGCCAGGGATGCTGCTCCACATTCCACAGTGCCCAGGATGCCCCACCAGTGAGATTGATCTGGTCCCAAGTGTGCACACTGAGACACAATTGTTGAATGCTTACTCCAGTATTTTGTAAGTATTAACTTATTTAAAGCTCACAATGCTGTGAGGTAGGTATTTTTATTACCTTTTTTTTGCAGATGGAGAAACTGATCTAAGTACAGTTGATCCTTGAACACCATAGCTTTGAGCTGTGTGGGTCCACTTATATGCAGATTTATATCAGTGAATACAGGACGGTGCTGTATATGTATTTTCTCTTCCTTATGATTTCCCTAGTAACATTTTCTTTCCTCTGGCTTGCTTTGAGAATGCAGCATATAACATACAAAATGTGTCAGTTGACTGTTTATTGGTCAACAGTAGGCTATTAAATTCTTTGGAGGTCAAAAGTTATGGGTGCGTTTTTGACTGCAAGGAGGGTTGGCGCCTTTAACCTTATGTTTTTCAAGGGTCAGTTGTAATTTACCCGAGGGCATAACCAGGGACCGTGGACTTCACTCAAATTTGCATTAGCCTGGACCTATTTCCCCCACCATGCTGCCTTTCCTGGCCAGGAGGAGTTGGGCAGCGGCAAGGAGGAAAGAGAGTGACCATGTTATGGCATTTTGGGGAGATGGGAGAGGTGGGGGCCATGCAGGTGGTCCTGGGTTTCTGGTCTGAACAGTTGGATAGATGGTGGGCAAGGCCATAATGGAAACATGAGGAAGAGGCCTGAAAGGTCAGATGCTGAGCTCCTGTTTTGTTGTGGGGAGGGCAAGGCACCCACACCCCTCTGAGCAGTGGTGGGAGGGGGCGCTGTGGAGCAAGTCACATGTGGAGGGGCATTTCCATTTAGGGATGGACAAGGTCACAGAAGGTGTGGAAGGATGAAGTTCTGGAGCAGGACCCAGGAGCAGCTGGGCAGCAGCCAGAACCGTGGAAGGAAAAGAGTGGAGCAGGTGACACCCTCACTGGGGAGAATTTCTCCCCTAGCACACTCATAGCCGGAGTGTGTGTGTATTTTTTGCGGGGATGTACCTCACAACTTGCTTCAGAGTTCTTGCTACCAGAAAGTTCCCAGAGGCAGGAACATCATGGGTTCCCCTGCACCGTCCCACCCCTCCCCAGTGCAGCTTATCAAACTCTGACTATGGGTCATCAAGATTGTAATACAGCTCCATGATCACCAGGGATCCAGGTTCCTTCTGTCTTATTGCTTTGCCATCCTTATGTGATGCCCACATCGGGGTCTAAAATGGCTGTTGATTCTCCAGCCATCATATCTACATTCCATCCAGCAGCTTTAGTTTTACCATGTGTACAATGTGGGTAACACTGTCAAAAAGAAGAGATTGGACAGAAGCCTCTAGCATGAAGCTGTTGTGACTAGTTAAAACCTCCCAGAGGCTCTTGGTAGGACTAGGCTCCCCTTATTGTTTGGCCCTTGTGCCCTGGGTCTCTACCCAGTGGGCCTTCTGAGGGACTTGATAGACTGTGGGCCTTCAGCAGTCACCCCTGCTCATCTCCTGTCAGGCTCCTGGGGCATTGATCATGGAGTCCTCTCACCTGTTCTCCTTCGGTCACCAGCCACTGAGGCCCAGAAGCAGGGCCTGGCTCTCCTCTTCCAGGGGCCCTGCCACCCCAGCACTGGGCCTGGCTCTCAGACAGGGAGGGCTGGGGGGTGGCTGCTGCTCGGTGCAAGGGCTGGCACTGCTTCAAGGGTCTTAGGCTAGATAGGGCCCATAATCATGAACCATGAGAGGGTGGGGCGAGTCAGGGTTCCACGCGGTTCTCAGAGCCTGGCAGGGAGTCGCTACAGACACAGGGCCCAGCTGATGGGGAGTCTGCGTGGTTGTGTCCTGGGAGTTTCCGAAGACTGGCCACAAAATTTGCACTGGGGCCCAGTGCAAAATCAAAGTGTGGGCCCTTTGTTCAAGAATTACTAAGAATTTAGGGCAGCCCGGGTGGCTCAGCGGTTTAGCGCCGCCTGCAGCCCGGGGCGTGATCCTGGAGACTGGGATCGAGTCCCACATCGGGCTCCCTGCATGGAGCTTGCTTCTCCCTCTGCCTCTCTCTCTCTCTCTCTCTCTCTCTCTCTCTCTCATAAATAAAAAATAAAATCTTTAAAAAAAAAAAAAAGAATTACTAAGAATTTCAAGATGGTGATGGTAGAGCCTTAAGCCATGTGCACAGGACCTGGAGGTCCCAGCCCAGGGAAGTAGTAGATGATTGTAGTAATACCTGGGGGCCTCAGGACATCTACCTGGGACAGATGGGCCTGGGCTCGGGCCCAGGCTGAGCATCCCTGGGGCACTCGGGGCACTGGCCTGACCCGGGGAAGCAACTTTTAGGAGCAGCTGACCAGGAACTGTGTCCACGTTTCTGGAACATCTTCCCATCCGTGGGCCCTTCCTGGTGCCTGAGCCCATTGGTCTTCTCTGCAGGAATTCTTCAAAGTCCTATTATCCCTGCAAGAGGAGTGGTCCAAACAATGTGGATTTCCAGCCCCCATGGTAATCCCACCATGCAGCCTCTCTGTGGATGGGGCCCAGGAATTGGCCATTTTAGAACAAGCTCGTGCAGTGATTCTTAAGGGGAGTCCCAAGTTTGGCCCCCACCACTCTACCATATAAGACCTGGGAACAACCAGAGGGTTTCATCAGTGGCTGGAGCATATCTGAATAAGTCTAATCTGCCAACAAATAGTCTTGATCATCTAGGGTGGAGAACTATTTTCTTGCTACCTCTGGCCCAGAGCTGGCGTTGCTAAATGAAGCACAGGGAATCTGCTCCTTCTGGAACACTCCCCAGAGAGCCAAGAAGAAAATGCTAGAGGCCACTGCTGCTCCTCTGAGCCTCACATGGCATGAACCTGGCCAGGCTGGCAGTCCAGGGCAGGGAACCGGCCTGCAGGGAGGCCTGCATCCTCCAGGGCCACTGTGTGTGTGGCGAGGAGGAGCTGAAGTGTGGTTGGAGGCCCCAGAGTGGGTATGCTCAGTGTGTTCACAGCAGTGAAAAACAAGAACGGGCTTGGAAGGTGCACGTCTTTACCGTCATTTGTATTGTTCCTTGTGGAATCCTGCAAAGGCAGGAGCATAAGGCGGAAGCCCAGTTTGTACTGCTTACCACACATGGAAGAAAAGGCAGGCCATTACACTCCGTGAACCGTGAGCTTAAATGTCTCCCAGGAGAGGAGATATATATTTTAAAGACATTCTTTGTGTCTGATTTCATCTGAGTCTTGAACTGTAAAACCAGACAAACATTGTGATTATTATACAGACTTTTGGTTTCTAAAATAAGCGCCTATCTTTCTTGTGTCTCCCCTCCACACCTCCCTGCACACCTGGCGTGGCCTAGGAGTGCACGGCGCTCCCGCTTGTCGGGAAGTAAGGTTTTTAAAGGCCACGTGAGTTTACATTAGTACCTTCTGCGTGAATGAGAAAAAAAATATTGGGGGCCAAATATACTGCAATATACATGTTCATAAGAAACGTTCTAATAACAATTAGAGCACAAAACTATTGGTATAAACATATTTCCAAAAGGAAAAACTATTGCATTTCAAAAAGATGGTGCTTCCTAGACCAGAGGTTTGTCTTTCTTCTTTATAGCTGGTTTAGGGGCAGAACTCTTGCATGGAGCTAACCAAGTGCAAATGTGTTATGACGGAGACAGATCCGGAGTGTACAAAGTTCAAGGGCTGTGCAAGTCCTCGGGATTCATTTATCCCAGAGAAGAGTTTTGATTTTGAGTAGTTCAAGATGGGACATGCCCAGGGTCAAAGTGCTCCAGGATCGCTAATTCAAAGGCAGACATCCAGAAGATTCTATGAAGCAGGAGCCAAGCAGACTTGGCTCAATGGCTGCCCTTGGAAGGCGGCACTGAAACACCGACCACCCAGCCCCCTCGGAACAAACTCATTCCAGACCCAGTAGTTTGGCTTGTTGTTGGCTATGAACTTGGATAGAACCCAAGTCCTTCCAGTTGCTGCTAAAACTTCTGGTTTTGATTCTTAGAGACACCACTGTGTCTTGGCTTGGGCAAGCCATTTCTGTGACTTGTTCTTTGAGTCACATGGGGCCTTGGGCTGTGCATGGCCTAGGGACTCAACGATTGATGGCTGCTTCTGGGGACCTTTGGTGTCTGCAGATGGGGCTCCTGTGGGCCAGCATCTGTGCCTCAGCATAGCCGGCAGTGTAGGAGGCCCTGGGCACAGCGCTGAGATGGTCTCTTCCCCCCACAAAGCACCATGGCGGGGGGCTCTGCGGACACTGGTCAGCTCAGTATAGCTCAACAGCTACAGGACACCCCTTTCCTCCTGTGATCTGAGTTTTAAAAAATCATGGTGGAAGCTGGAGGCAGCTGAACAGAAGAGAAGCCCAACGTGGAGGTGCCAGCTCGTCCAGCATGGCCCCTTTCAGCTCTCAGGCAGGATGTGTAGAGTTGGACCAAAGGTCACGGTCTGGCAGAGGAAAGGACAAGAACACTCAGAAGGAAAAGGTGACCCAGGAGGTGCCAGGTGAGCAGCTCAGGCACTCAGGAGTCCGATGTGACCTTCTGTTGTGGTTAACATCGGTTTTCTTCTTGAAGAATGGTGTGTCCTTTGAGGGTGCACTGGTGCCCCATGAGTCAGATCAAAGGTCACATCATCTAAGAGGCACTATTGCAGTGGAGCTCGAGGGTCCTGGTCTGGAGCCTGGGCAAGGCACCACAGAGCTAGATGCCCTGCAAGGAGTGGTTCGTGTCACTGCGCTCTCGCTTCACCAGGGGCTCCCCCAGGCTGCGGGCGTCGGGGTCAGCCTCACTGCCACGATCCTCACTGATGTCATCTGCAGGGTTAGCATTGGGGATGAGGGGTGGGAGTGGGGTGCAGGAGGGAGGGAAAAGCATGTTCTCAGGGAGGTGCACAGGCTTGGACACACCAGGGCCCCCCTGGCCACCCTGAAGTGCTCAGGGAGGCCTTCTCACTGGAGACCTCCCTTGCCCAGTGTCCATTTGCTGGGTCACACTCCTGGCAGGGTTCCCTTCAGCAGTTGGTACCCTAATCCTGTAGGGGAGGGCCTGGGTTGGGGTAAGGGGAAGTGGATGCAGGCAGACAGGGCTGTGGTTCTACTCCTGGCCTGATGTGGAGGTGCCCGGGGAGCAGGATTGGATGTCGTCCCAAAGCACCCAAGGAGGTGCAGGGTTGCTCCTCTAAGCCCCAGCAGGGGCCAGGCCTGCATCAGTAGGACATCAGTAGGACACCTCCTGCTGCTCAGGTCTCACCAGCCTATCTGGATGCTGACTCCTAAAGCCCCTCAACCCACCCCAGGAGCTGCCTCAATTTCCACTAGGTCAAGGGTGGGAGGAATAGCCCCTGGGAGAGCCTCCCGGAAAAGCTACAGACATACCCACCTTTATCGAGCAGTGTCAGCGATAGGGAGGCGAGATCATTGAACTGAAAGACAGAAGCCTAGAGTCAGGGGCCTCCGCAGAGGGGCCTGGTCCTGATGAATTTTAGCACTGTCCTCTCTCTCCAGTTAAAACAGGCTTCACTTGTAAATGAGAGCAGTTCCCACATGAGAAGTGGTGCTGATGCTGGTGTGTCCCCTCTGGCTCCTTCTGGGTCTTGCCTGGGAGCTGCAGGAGGGCTGAGTGGGTGCTAACTGCTCAGGCCACCAAGAGGACAGGGACTGTGGCCTCTGAATAGTGATGGGTTTATTATGTACTAAAACCTCTGTAAGCATCACCTCATTTCTTCCTCAAAACAATCCCCTGCGACCCAGCAATTCCACTTCTAGGAATGTACCCAAAACAAACGAAAACAGGCATTCAAACAAGAATGTGCCCCCAAATGTTCACAGCAGTTAAAAGGTATAAACAACCCATGTATTCATCAACATATGAATGGATAAAGCAAAATGTTGACTATCCGTGCAAGGGAATATCTGGCCATAGAAGGAGTGAGGCAATGATACGCACTAGGACATGGCTGTGCTGTGAAAAACTACGTTGAATGAAAGATGCCACACACGAAAGGCCATGCCATGTGTGACTGCACGCGTCTGAGAGGCCCATGGCAGGCAGATCCTGGCAGAAAGGAGGGTAGTGGGTGCCAGCATCTAGGGAGAGGGATGGTGGTGACTGCTGGCAGGGACGGAGTTTGCCTTTGGGGTGATGGAATGTTCTGGAATTAGAAGTGGTGGTTGCACAACTCTTAATGTACTAAATGCCCCTGAACTGTTCACTCTAAAATGGCCAGAAAGGTAATTTTATATGTACTTTACAGCAGTAGGACCTCCCCCCATGGGCAGGGAGTCCCAGGTCCCATTTTGGGGGGCAGAGAGGCAGGTCCGAAGCCAGGTGGGTTGGCTCCAGCATGTGAGCTCTTTCCCACCCACTGGCCTCCTGCACGTGTTTCCTCTTCCGGCCGTTGGCTGTGTCCCCCACAGGGCGCGGGCCGGCCCGGGGTCCCACAGGCAGGAGGGTCCCTCACCTCTCCCATCACAGCAATGGGCGTCTCTCCAGTTGCCTCTGCGACACGGTGCTCCACCAGGTAGAACATGTACTCGTCGTAAAGCAGGCGGATCAGGTGGAAGGAGCCGAAGCTGGCGGCGCTGCGCAGCGTGAGGTCGCGGATCACCATGGAGCTGGGGGATGGCAGACAGAGGCTGGGGACCTTCCGCGGAGCATGCAGTGCAGGCAGGCAGTCGAGCCAGGCTTCTCAGGGGCCCCACAGGCCCAGGAGCGGCCTGCCAGCGCCCAGACCACCTGTGTCCAGCGTGACTGGAGTGGGGGCGGGTGGACGTGAGTTGGGAGGGAGCAGTCAGCTCTAAGCGAGGCCATGGAAACAGGACCCTGTGTCTCTGTCTGACACAAGCCTTATCAAAGGGCCTGGTCGGTGGTGGAGCCCTTACTGCCCGCCCATAGCAGGTGGCTTATCCTGGCCTTCCCTCCTCCTGGGGTCCCCTCCCCTCCAGCCTTCACTCCTCAGTCAGTGGTTTAGGCGCCTGAAACAACACAGAATTTCAGGGAGCTTTCACCTCTTTCATCTGCAGCAGGGGCTGGCCCGCTCTGGTCCCACATCCAGCCCAGAGCCAGCCCACTCCCCTTTCTTGTACAGCCTGCCAACCATAAATGCTTTTTACATTTTTAAATGATTGGAAACAAAATCAAAAGAAGAATTATGTTTCATGACCCATGTAAAGCACCTGAAATTCAGTTTAGTGTCCATAAATAAAGTTTTATTGGCACATGGCCATGCCTGTTCATTTACATGTTGTGTGCCAATAGAAGTTTATTTATTTCTTGGTAGTACTTACTATCTGATTCTTCACAGAAAAAGCGACCCCTGATTGAAATGAATTAGATCACTTGGCACCTGACCCAAAACCCTGGCTCCAAACACCTCAATGTCCCATCTCAGAGCTTCCCCACTCTGTTAGGTCTCATGGCTGTGGTGGCAAAGACATAGAAGGGAACAAGGCAGGGAGGAGACATGTGTGAGCCCCTGACCAAGCAGGGGGCCTGCACAGCACTGGTCTGACCCCGTGGCCCAAGCAAACCAGAACCAAGCCAGAGTCCGTGTGCGGGAATCTGAGTGAACCTTAGAACAACCAGCCACAAAGGGCCAGGCTCCTCTCTAAATACGGTGGCGGCGGCAGCGCTCCAGCTAAAGCCTATCACCTCGTTTCCTTGCTTTGATCCCCCAAATTCTCTGTAACACCTCTCCCCTCACTCACAGACCACCTGTGGGTTGGGGCTGCCTGAGGTGAAGCAGTGTTTGCTCCAATGAACTTTGAAAAGTGTTAACGTGCCCTGTTATTCTTAACGAGCTGCAACTGTTTGTGCTCATGTATGAGTGATGGGGTGTGCAAGTGAGTCAGTAAAAGCAGTTGATGACGTTCTACTTAATGCCTTGCACGTCTTCCTGGGCCAGCGTGTAGATGCACTTTGGCAGTGGGAAAAGAGAGGTGGCTTCAGCAGGCTGTGGATTGGAGACGGCTTAGTGAAAGCAGCCAAGGAGCGAACCCCTGGGGCTGACCACCGTGTCCAAGTCAGCATGGAAAGCAAAGATCGCTTGAACGTGAGCCGACCCAAAGGCTGAGTCAGTGGACAGGGTGGAACGGCTTGGGATTTGGGATGTTTTCTCCTCAGAAGCTTCTTGGCTCTGTATGGCCAAGCCCCCTAAAGGTAAACAAGTGCACTTGGATTTTGGGTCCCTGGTGGTCTCTCCGCATGCTCCCCTCCCCACCCCTGGGAGCTGTGGCTGGTGGTTATGTTGTGCCATCTCCCTCCTCCTGAGTGCCTCATGTTGGCCACAGGAGAGCACAGGTCTGGAAAGAAAAGTCACAGGCCAGCTGCTGCTGACATCAGCACGCCATGCCTGCCTCGGGAGCCTGCTGAGCAGACAGCCGCACGGTGCCCACTGTCCCTGCCTTCCCCGAGTTCTCCTGGAAATCAAGCTGCACTTACCTATAAAAGGACCATTTCAAAAGGAACTGCCGGGCAGCCTTGGGGAAGCTGGGGCTGCCGGCGTGCTGCTTCAGGACCTGGGTGACCACGTTGTCGAGCCAGCTGGCCCACTGGTCCAGGGAGCTCTGCTGCTGTAGGGTCAGCTTGAAGTCCTGCTCCAGCCGCTGCACCACGCTCTCCTCACACTGGCACACCCACGAGGCCTGCTCCTGCAGGGCGTGGGTGGCAGGTCAGGGAAGCTCCCCCACCAGCCCAACCCCATACCCATGCCATGGGTAGGGAACACGAAGAACAGCACTAACCCTGGGCCTTTTCTAGCTACATTTGAGCACAAGGGCAGGGACGGATGGAACGACATCCAGAGAGGGAGCCTGCCCTGGTTCTAAGCATGTAAATCCACGCTTCTCAGATTATATACCATGTTTGTGGTGTTTTACTTTTAAGTGGTCATTTCTCTAAATGTGTGTGTTTATTTAATGGATAAACTCAGAGCCTGAACTCGGTGTATCATTGCGGCAGGACACACATGCGCACAGCCTGCACTTTTCTGAGCCCAGAGGAGAGCTGTGAAAATGTCAACAGGAAGGTAGATTTTAAAAGAGGATGAGCCAAGGTGTGGGTCCCAGCACTTGGATGCCGGGGTGACCAGGGGGAGGGTCATGGAGTGGAGGTCGGGGTCCCTGAGTGGGCTGCAGGGGGCTTCCACCCTGAACCTGTTTTCATGTATGCTGGCTTTTGCTGTGGGTTGAATTTTGTGATTTTGAGCATTTTCTGAGAGGCTGGGAGGCTGGGCCAGCAGGGTGAGGGTCACATATGTGTCGTTGCTGATCTTCAGCCTGGTCCCTGTGCCTCATCCCAGGATGCGGGGGATTACATTGGAGAAAGTCACCTGCACGTTGGCAAAGTCCACGCGGTTGAGGTCACTGAGCATCTGGTTGATCTGGGAAGTGTTCTGGAGCACCGCCCGGGCTGCCTGAGCGAGGTGATTGAGGGACGTGTATCTGCGCAGGGTCTGGGCAAAGGCACTGACCACGCCTACCTGTGGCCGGGGGAGGTGCAGATGGTGAGGCATGGGGCCAGAGCTTGTTCTGGGCTCTGGGACACAGAGGGACGCACCCTTCTGACAGCTTCAAGGACCCAAAGAGTGAGAATAAATGAAGGATGCCAACCTCACCAAACCATCTTGGCATCTAGAGCAGACTCCGTAGCATTGGTGAGTTAGCCATTCAGGACAGGGGGCTTTTGCCACTGTTTCTAGAATTCCTTTGGCTCTCTGGAGTGGCCAGGTCAGGGGAATACAGATTCCTGGGTGCCACTGGATCAGGCTTTGTGGGGGTGGGGCCTGGGCATCTGTAATTTTACTCACTACCTTGGTGATTCCTATGCACGCTGAGGTTTGAGAGTCACTGGTCTAACAGTTCCAGACCATGGTCAGGGAGGCCAGATGCTCGGAACGTGGCCTCACCTGTACGCAGGTCTCTAAGAGATGCTTGTGAGAACAGCACTCTCTTCTGGGCATGGAGGCCCAATCTCCACATTTTAAATTCTGATTTGTGGCTAAGGCCATTGCAATAAGGGTGACAGCAAGGAGATGAAACCCTCCCTCCTATGAGGCGCATAGGAACGTTCTATCTGTTGCAAATCAACCCAAACGCATCACAGCAAATGACATCTTCTATTGTGCCCCTCCCTAGTAGCACCTGTCCTACATCACCCTCATCCCCCCAAAGGGCCTCAAGGTCCTCAGGAGCCCACTTTCCCTGGGCAGGGGGACAGGGAAACACATGTGCTCCCTGAGCCCTGCCCAGCTGCTCCCGTCAAGCAGAGCTGCTACCTTGGTCTGGATGACCTGCTGTGGGAAGTCTCTCATGGCGTTCGTCAACCAGCCTTCCAAGCTCTTGGCGAAATTACGGATGGCCTGTGTCAGGGTACCTGGGAGATACAAGCCATGATCTTCCAGTGAGAAGGGCGTACTCGCTCATCAGGATCAGCATTAATGTAAGAGATGCACGTGCAATGAACCCGTTAGAACACGCAGCACAGAGAAAAAGAGCCAGTGAGCAGCATACGGGGACTGGGGACCGGGGACCTGGGAGAACTTAGGGCATTTAGTGAGCAAGGTGCTGGGTAAGAATCAGGGCCACCCAGTGCCTTCATCTCTGTGCCTCTATCTCCTGCCTTAGTGGTCCTTCTCACCCAGGGGTAACTTTGCCCCCAGGGGATACTAGGGGAATGTGTGCAGACACCTGTGGTCGTCGCAACTGGGGGAGCTCCTGGCATCAATGGGTGGGGGCCGGGCCCCACCCCCCACACAGTGCCCAGAACGGCCCCCCGTTACAGAGAACAGTCCACAGTGCTGAGGGAGGAGAAGCCCTGAGACACACACATGCACGTACGTAGAGTCTACCAACTTCCAAATTTATTGTGAGGTGGCTTGCAATAAGAAACAAATAAGGCTGTTTAAAGAAAAAAAAAACTTCAAAAATGTAAAAGGAAATGTACCCCAACTCCAACCTTAAGAGAGAGACTCCAACTACATGCTACAATGACCAGTTTTCGGGCCGGCAAGCCCGAAGGAGAAATGTAATAGTTTTGCTGTTTCCAATTTTCCAGCACAAAAGCAGCAGACCAGTTCATTAAGAAAGACCGAAGTTTCCATCGTGCCAACAAGCACAAATATTAATAGCCCACTGCCAGGTTACCTGTGGTGCCCCTGCTGTCATTTTTAAGACTGAGGCCTCAGGACCCAGCTTCCTCACTCAGGGGCTTCCACCCTTCAGGACCCTAGGGGCCCCAAGGGAGAGGCTGGAAGGGCCTGGCAGGGCGTACTACCTGCCTGGTGGGCGTAATGAGCCTGTCATCACCTCTGGAGGCCCTGCAGGTGGTCCCCGGGGGCGGAGGGGCACACGGGGTTGAGACCCTCTCTGGGGCTTTCAGCAAACCAGCAGATGGGGTAGGGCTGTCCTGTGACCCCGGCCCTGCCCTCTGGGGACATGCTGGGTGAAGTGGGGTGGCGATCCCGGGCCCCAGAGGAACCTGGGAGGCTGGAGTGTCACCCGGAGCCCGGCAGCACAGAGCATGCTGAAGCCCGAGGTGGCCCAGGTGGGCGGCCACCCAAAGGTGGCAGGCCTCCCCAGAGCCATGAGCGGGCCTTCCCCTCGGCCTTGTTCTGGGGCGGGGGGCAAGGAAAGCACAGGGGTGACGAGGGAGCACAGCAGCCAGTGAGCCACTTACTGGGCACCGGCCGCAGCACGTCGGGGATGAGGATCTCCACCAGGGCCTGGTACAGGATGTGGTCGCAGTTCCTCATCCACTTGAGAATGGGCTCGCATTTACACAGAGACACCAGCTTGTCCTTCGGCAGGACGGCACCCTCGGGCTCCCCGTCACTGTGGGGAACAGGAGACCCAGGTGAGCTGCAGCCTGCAGGGTGGCAGGGGGCCCCAGGATGGACCCCCCAACCCGTTCTCCAGCAGGCCCATACTCCCTACAGTCTCCTGCTGAAGCAAGAGAATGGGCAACATGAAGGACAGGCCATGGTCAGAGTGTGAACCCCCCCCCCCCAACACACACAAGGGGGCTCTGAGTGCCAATTCTTGGAAGGGTGACGGCACTCGCCTGTGGGTCACAGTGGGGGTGTCTGCAGGTTAACCCCGGGGTACTGGGAAATGAGCGGGTTGGGCTCTGTGGCCCCTGGGGGCAGGGGGCCGGGGTGAGGGCAGTAACCTGGCAGGTAGGGAGGCCGGGCCATCACCCGAGGAAGCTTTCGAGTTCCAGAAGGAAAGCCACAGCTTCTCAATGTAGTGAAACTGGAGGTTCACCACAACATCTAGAGTTGCCTGTGAATAAACACAGCCCGTTGAGCTGATGGTGTGCATGTTAGAAAGTGTGCCATCACGCACAGTCGACTGGGACATGCCGAGTGGGCCGGTGTGATGTGACAGGGGCTGCGGTGGGGTGCCCTGAACCCGAGAGAGACCACAAGAGGGGACAGACATGCCATGGTTCAGAGAGTGGAGACTATCTGCTTCATAGCTAGAGGAAGCCGCCTCCCCTGGGTCACCTGGGGACACACCTGGGATGTCTGAGGGCTTGGCGGTTCTGGTGATGTGAGGCTTCACGGGGCACGGGCTCTGCTGTCCACCCAGGCCGGGCCCCCCTCCCCTCCCCACACCCAGGCTCAGGGTCTCCCGGGGCGGGGCGGTCACCTCGCAGTGCCTCCGGTAGACCAGCTGCAGCGCCTTGACGTCGTGCAGCGTGATGCTCTCCTGCAGCAAGACGCTGCCCAGGTCAGGCGCCGGGAACTCCGGGAAGACGTGAGAGACATCTGGGAGGAAAATGGGGGTTAGCGGAGCTGCAGAAGGTCCCCAGGCAGGTGGCCCCTGTGCTGGGGGATTAGGGGGTTAGGGTTAGGGTTGCCAGTGGCTGCTGCCAGGCCCGGCGTGCCGATGACTGCTCCACAGCCCTGGGTCTCACAATTTTTATGTTTTGGTTTTCTCAGGGGCAAAATGGGGACAACCCTGTCCTGTCTCAGCTGACACAGCAAGCTCAGGGCCCAGCATTCAGTGAGTACTCCCATCACCCCAGCGTGGGGGTTGCTCAGGGCTGTGAATTTGGGGAGGGGGCTGGCCATGGCTAACCCAGTGACTTCCCTGAAGGCTTCTCTCTGGGCTCCAAAAATACCCTAAAAATAGATGAAGGCCCCTCACGTCTGCAGTGTGTGTGCCTGTGGACACCGACCACAGTATGCCCCCGGGCACGTCCCAGGTGGCAGGCTGCGAGTTAGACGCTCTCCCGGGGGCCGTGGTGCCAGCAGGGGAGGGGCTCTCCCAGGGAAGGGCCAGCGGCCCTGCGTCAGGCCACCAGGAGGGGAGAGGCAGTTTTGAGTCCTGAGCATCCCAAATGCTCCAGGGAAGCAAGGAAGAGAACCGAGGAAGGCAGCCAAGTCCTGCGCCGACAGGTTTTACGACACATCTAGTCTTCCTTCCGATGGGCATTTCATTTCCTTTGCTTATTTTTCTGATGGTCGTTTCACACATTCATTTTGGGGTCACCTGCTGACTATTCTAAAATCTTGGAGATACCATAAAGGTTTATCTAGAACATTTCTATGTAATTAAAGAAGGATTATTATACAAGAGAACTGTCTAAAGGACCCCTGTAGATGCTGCTGGTGCTGAAACCCCTGAGCACCTGGAAGAGCTGAGTGGACACCTGAGCTTTTCTGGGGTGGGGAGCACTCACCTATGTACTGCTGGTGGTGCTGGCTCTGGGCAGCCATGGCCTGCTCCGGTGTGCTGTGCAGGCTGCCATGCGAGCCACTGTCCCCAAGGCTGTCGGTCTTCTGGGCTGGCCGGTACCTGGGCAGGGCATATGGTGTCACCACGAGGCCCCAGCTGTACTGCCCAAAGGGGCTCAAGGTGCACAGAGCTGAGTAGGAGTCCGTTTGGGGTGTGTGTGCATGTATGTGTGTATATGATTTTTAAAAATTTGTGGTGAATGCACATAAAATTAACCATCTTAACCGTCACTAAGTGCATAGCTCGGCGGCACGAAGCACACTCACGCTATCATGCATCCACCCCCACCATCTGTCTCCAGAACCTTCCATCTCCCCATACGGAGACCCTGTCCCCAGGAAGCACTGACCCCCTGCCCCACCCCTGGCTCCCATCTCCTCTGTCTCTGTGGACGGGCCTCCTCTGGGGACCTCCTGAGAGTGGGGTCCTGCAGGAGGTGTCCGACTGGGTCTGGGTCCCCTCCCTGAGCCCGGTGTCCTCGGGGTCCGTCCACGTGGGGGCAGGTGTCAGGATGTCCTTCCTTTCTAAGGCTGAATAACATTCTGTTGTCTGGATGGACACTTTGCTGTTGGCTTATCTCTTCATCTGCTGATGGATATTCAGGGTTGCTTGGGGGGGGTGTGTGTTTGTGTATCTTTTATTTTTCCCAATACTTCTCCCTTAGAATATAAGTGAACTTCTCATAGAATCACAAATATCTTACTATTATATGGCCTCAAAGGAAATTCTGGGACTTTCATTTTGCCTTGAGCCAGAAGGCAGTGGACAGCCTGTCCTGGCAGCAAATGGGGAACACTCACAGAGAAGGGCTCCCCAGGGCTTGGTGTTCCTTGAAACCAGCGGCCCACGGCGAGGTGGTGATGTGTGTGGTGGGAAGAACAGGGGGACCCAACTCCAGCAGGGAGAGCCTTTCCTTGTGGAAAGTGGGGCCAGGAGGACGGAGGAAAGTCTCTCAGACACGTGTAGACCGCCTGACTTGGGTGGCGGGTCCAAGTATAAATGGCATGAGCCTGTCGCCAGGCTCAGCTGCTCCTAAGATAATACGCTGCCTGGTGTAATGATTCATGGGGGTTTGCAGGGGCCCAGACCAAACAACAAGAAGCGAGAGAGTCCATGTCTGTGGATGAACAGGTACAGGATGGACTGCCGGCTCCACTCTTATCTGTTGGCTGCTGGAGAATGTTCTAGAGACTCTCTTCTGTGCTCTCCAGCTCCCATGGTTGGACATGTGGTTTGGAGCCACTGAGATGGCCTCAGGGCCACTAAAGTGGGTTTTTAGCCACACACAGTTGGGCCACATGAAGCCATCTGGACTCTGGGGAGGAGACAGGGACAGAGGGAAGCAGGCAAGGAAGTGACTGTAGGACTGCCGGGGGGGTGATATTGGAGTGGGGACCTGAATGGGGGTCTGCAAATCCCAGCTGTGGAGGGCCAGTTCTGTTCCTGGTTGTGTGAATAAAGTTTTATTGGCACACAGCCACGCCCATTTGTGTACATGTCATCTGTGCAGGCTTTCAGGTTGCCATGGCGGGGCCGAGTAGTCTTGACAGGGTGTCTGGCCTGCAAAGCCTAAGACATTTGCTCTCTGGCCCTTTACGGAAGTTTCCTGACCCCTGCCATAAAAGATGAATTAGTGTGTGATAGAGAACATTCCAGAAAGTGACCAGGCCTTTTCAGACATTGGATCAAAATGTCAAGAAGCAGCAGCAACTTGGGTATATAAGCTTCTTCCTCCAGGCTTCTTGGGTTATTTCCAGTGTTACTTTTTTTTTTTTTTTTCCCTCTTACAGTTGAAAATTAAAGATTTAGGATCCTGGCTCTGCGATATTCTGGAAAAGGGAAAACTATGGAGACAGTAGAAGGATCAGTAGCTGCCAGAGGCTGAGGGGGAAGGGAAGGATGAATAGGCGGGGTGCAGAGGATTTTCAGGGCAGTGAAACTACCCTGTGTGATCCTGCAACGCTGGATACGTGTCCTAACACATTTGTACAAACCCATTTGAATGGAGCACCAGAGTGACCCCTAACGTCAAGTATGGACTTAAGGTGATAATGACGTGTCGATGTAGGTTCATCAGTTGTAACAAACGCACAGCTCTGGTGTCATGTTGTTGGGGTGACTGTGCATCCGAGCACAGGGGGCATATGGGGAACTCTGCACTTTCTGCCCAATTTTGCTGTGGACCTAAAACTGTCCTAAAAAATAGTGTCTACTTTTTTTAAAGATCTGAAGGCTCTGTTAGCTGGACGAGGTTGCATCCCCAGCCTCTCGTGCCTTGGCTCACCCAGGATGTTGGAGACAGAGGTTAATATGAATCTATTTTTTTCCATCACAGTTTGGAGAATCCCCTCCTACCTAGGTATCTAATGTTTGAGAAACACTTCTCTGTATGTTCTCCCAAGTGAAACTTAGACCCAACCCCTGCTTTGGCAGAAAAGTTGGTCCTCAGGCCGGCTTTGGGCCAGGTCACCCACCTTGGCTTCTGATGCATGGGCTGTTGCCGCATGGCCATGTACTGGGTGTCCTCCTGCAGCCGGTTCAAAGGCGAGTCTGGTTTCAGACGGATCCCATAGTAGTGATATTTGGAGTTGCCCCTAAAAACCAAGCATCTTAGGGTCAGCTAGCTCTCTTTGCAGATGTCCTGAATGACAAGTGCTCTTCCATTTGGGTGTTCGGGTTCAGTGTTCCCTGGACCAGTGTGAAATGTTCCATGGTCAGAGAAGGTTTAGGAAATTCTATACTTGGCCTCCCCATCTCAGAGATTACCCCCCCTTGCATTTTAGTATTATAAAGGCTCTGAGAAGTCCTACAGTGGGAAAAGCAGTGCAGCTTTGTTTGACGTGGCATGGCCTCACCATCATCATCATAATCACCATCTTCACCATCATTATCACTATCATTCTCACCATCACCACCATGACCATCATCATCACTGTCATTATCATCATCACTGTCACCATCACTGTCATCATCACCACCATTACCACCATCACCACCTTCACAATCATCCTCATCATCACTACCATCACCATCATCATCACTGGTATCATCACCACCATCAGTATAATATGATTTGGAAAACGGCACAAGGTTGGAAAACACTACTATAGCTTATTATGGGAAAAATAAGTGATCAAAGGGCTTTAGACAATTTGGTTAAGAAAACAGGTCAGAAGGGCTACTCAGGAGAGAAGCACTGAAGGACAGACGTGTGTCTGGCAACAGGGACAAATGGGAGAAGCATGAGTCCTTTCTGAATGAGGTAGGGGCTTGGCTGGTGCCAGGAGGAGGGGAAAGCAGGGCGATAAAGCCCTAATCCTGAGGCCAGAATCCGGGATACTCTGACGATGGAGGCCATGCATGAGCCTTCTGGAGAGGCCCCAAAGGCAGTGGCTGTGTCCCCAGAAACCAGGGGCTCCTTCTCCTTCTCTTCCCTCCTCTATCCATTGATGCTCTGTAAGGATGTTCTCTGTAAAGGATCCGAGGGTGTCTCTTGGGCCGACACCAGTTTCTGAGGATGTATGAGTAACCCCAACCCCCACATGTGACTTCACAGATAACAGCCATGCAGGAAATGGCCTTCTGTGTGCTCTGGGCCACCCACTTTGAATAGAGTATGGCTGCTGTTTTCTAGTGGGAGGAGTGTTTGATTCATGCCTGGGATAAGATTGTGGTACGTGACAGACAGTCACGTGGCTCCTGCAGGCGGAGGGCAGGCCGTGGTGACAGGAAAGAGATGGCCCACAGCCAACACCTTGGGCAGGGCAGGCCATGCTGCCACCAATTCAGAACTAGAGGCGCACGGGCAGAAGGAGAAAGCCCACATTCTCCAAAAGCTCAATTATCTGTATAGAGGACACGGGAGGACGAGTGGGCGTGAGACTACTGGGCATCCCCGGGTACCCACCTGGTGCCCAGCCGCCGCGTCCGCAGGCCCATGAACACGGAGCGGATCAGCTTCCCGAAGGAGGCGGCATTCACGGGGTCCAGCTTGTGCTCCTGGCAGTGCCGAAGGTAATGGTTGTAGAGAGAGCTTCTGGGGAGACTCACGCCTTCTGCGGTTTCGTAGTTATCCAACAGCCACTGGAGCTGGAGGAAGACAGACACACTTGCGTTCGTCAGGATTCCCCAAAATGCCAACACGCTAACGTGGACTCATTAATAATGAGACTCACACATTTTCTCTCCATTCACACGATGAGGCAATTCATAGCCACTGTCACTGATTTGGATAGGAGAGATTCCGGGCACGTTAATTAATAGCTTTCTCTCCGCTCTTGTATTTATGCCTTCAATTTTCCGCCTGGCTTTCAGATTCCTTGACTTGATTTACAAAGACCTGCAAGTGACTGAGACCTCCCGGGTGTGTCTTCATAATCATGTGGACACCACATGTCTCCCGAACTTACAGGGACGTCAAGACAAAGAGGAGGATTGAGGATAACTCGGCGGACCCATCAGCACCGCCCCTGGCATTAAACAGGGCGACGTTGGCCTTCAGAGCCTGTCTACCTCGTGACATCCTGTGACTGAGCGACAGATCATTAATCTACGGATTAAGATGGCCGGGGCTTGGCCACCTGTCTCCTCACTGGTCACTGAATACAAAAGCCCTCGTTGAATTCTTGTCCTATTGCTTGTGCCCCTATCTTTGCCCCCAGCCAGGAATTGCGCACCCGGGGGCGGTCAGATCCGACTAGAGCAGGCCAGGAGGGAAGGGAGGAGTGGAAGGTGGGATTCCCAGACACTTCTTCCTCCTGCCCCTTTCCTCAGCAGCTCTCAGCCCAGATCCCACACTCTGCGATTTGTTGTGTATTTGCTCTCAGGAAAGCTTTTTCTTTTTCTTTCTGAAACAACAAAAACAAAACAAAACAAAAAAGCAGGATGACAGCGACAGACGGACATATCCTCGTGTCCTTAACTGAGAGAGAGGCTGTAAGCGGAAACTGAACGCAGTACCGAGGAGGCTCATGTGCCAGGTTTTGTGCCCAGGCCGGGAGGCAGGAGGAAAGAACCTACAGCCCAGTCGCTGCCCCCGGAGCTCACACCGGGTCCGAAGGGCAGGAGCCGTCCCCACAGCAAGTCCAGCCGCCGCCGCGGGCAGCGGCGCAGAGGAGGCCCGCCCGCCTGGACCCCTTTGGGCAGAGCGCGTCTGTTCCCTGATCGAGGAGGGGGTCTGAGGTGAGCCTAAAGCCCTTCACCGTGCTGGGGACTTGGAGAAGGGCAAGAGCCCTGTGCGCGGGACCCAGGCCGGGGGCACGATCCTCCATGGGAAGGTCGACGGGGGCGGGGGTCGAAGCCACGGACCCGCCCAAAGCTGTGGGGGCTCCGTGCCCTCTGCCGACCCGGGTGTGGGGGGCCCAGCATGCCGCACACCCTCTGCACCCTTCTAGACCCGCAGGGAGCACCCGCCCTGGGAGAGCTCACCCCCAGCCGGCCCCTGGCTGCTGCACGGCTCGCCACAGGCCATTGCGGTCCTGCCCGGACGCAGCGGGTGCACCTGGGGGTCTGCTGGAGTCTCCCCTTTAAGAGACAGTTTTTAAAGTTTCTAACACGCACAGAGGTTTGAGAGAGACCCTGCTTCCTGTAATCATCAGTTCAGGGCCAAGTTTATTTCACCGGAGTCCCACCTGCCGCCTCCTGCCCGTCTTGGGCTGTTTTCAGGTGAATGCCCCACGTGCCTTCGTTTCATCCCTGGGCCCGAGGGAGACGCAGGTGGCGGGGCCAGCTGGGGACAAGGGGTGGCTGGCTCAGAGGTGGAGGCAGGTGCGGCTGCCTTGGGGGGGGACAGGTCAGAGGTCCAGGTGAAGGGACACGTGGGGGCCTGACAGAGCGGAGGGTCTTCTAACAGAGGGACACACACGGGGCCGCAGGAGGGGTAATGGGCTCTGCTTTGGGAAGGACGCTGGCCAACCCCTGGGCCACTGTTCAGGGGAGGCCGGGAGCAACGTGTTAACGTGGCACCAAGGCTGAGCACGGGCTCCTGGGGGCGGGGAGGGATGTGCCCAGGGAGGCCGTTCGCACAAGCAGGGGCCCAGGAGGAGGAGGAGGAGTGGTGGGTGTGAACGAGGGCCAGCCCACCACCGTCCTACGATGGCCTCCCGCCGCAGCTGCTCCCGGGGTGCCCGAGGGGCCCTGTGCCCCCCTTCCCCAGGCTGTGGGCCTGCGTGGCTGAGATAGCTGGGCCCCCATCCGCCCAGCGCCCCAGGGTCGGGTAACCCCAGGCCCTGCAGCTGAGAGGTGGTGAGGACAGGGAGACGCAAGGTTGCACCCAGGAGGGAGGCCACAGTCCCTGGCAGAGGCCCGGGGAGATAGCCCGGCGCCCAGGAAAGACACCTCACCTCTCTCAGTTGTCCCTTTGGGAAAAGGACTTCCCATCATGTCACTCAGTGTTTAATTTCCACTGTCCTTACATGTGCTTTTTCTGCCGCACTTTCCCTCCGAAGTTCCGCTCTGGCCCAGGGCTCGGGCCTTGGCGGCCGCCTCCCCACTCCCCCCAGCCCCCCACCTCTCTCCCCTGGATGCTGCAAGCTGAAGCCTTAGCTGCGGACGTCAGGGATTAATTGGGTCAGTGTGGCACTGCCCTCCGACCTTCGGGGTGCGCCCTCCTCCCCTCCCTGAGTACCCTTGCCCGCCTGGGCTCTGGGAGGCTGAGGGCAGTGGGACTGGAGCATCTGGAAGGGGCAGGGGGTGCGCATGGCCCCATTGGTGCCAGGAAGCTGCTCCGCAGTGACAAGGCACGGGGGGGGTGGTGTTAACCGGGCTCCTCGGCTGCCACCCTCTCTCCAGGTGAGGAAGGGCTGGTGTTTGAGGGGGTCCTTTGAGCTCCGGGGTTTTCTTTATAGAGAACTTTTCCCCTGCAGAGCTGGCAGGTGCATTTCATCTATTTATTGCTCATCTCTCCCACTGGAATGAGAACCTCAGTCAGGAAGAGATGGCACCGGGTGTGCCCGTGTTTGCACCCCCAGGAGGTGCAACGGACCGAAGGGGTCCCGCAGCACAGAGGGGCCCCCAGCACGCGGGAAGCCGGGGTCAGGGTGCAGAAGCTGCAGACTTTCTCTCTCTGCCCCCCTGGGAGCACACAGTGCCGCTTCTTAGGGAATCTTCTGGGGGTGGGACAGGAACTTGGGATTTTTAGGTGAGAAGGGTGAGGTCTGCTTCGGTGGGTGGTGAGCTGGAGGGGACCCTCGACAGGATGGCTCACATGTATGAGGAAGCGTTCGGGGAGAACGATCGCTTCGGCTCATCACCACCCCCCAGCCCCGTGTTGTTCAAATTAAAAATGGATCTCCTCACTTGGGTAATTCTGTGGGCATTGACATCAATGCTGTGTGGTTAGCTCGGCAAGTTCTCCCCAAGCAGAAGGAACTCCAGAGAGAGCTGACACCTCTAGCAGCCCCCAGAACATCCAGTTAGGCTTTCTCTCCCTTTTGTGACAGCGGGGAAGCTGATTCACGTGACCAATGAGTCAGGTCATGACGGAGCTGAGGGAGGGAGCCGTGGGGAAGCATTCTAGGCAGAGAGAACAGCCTGTGCAAAGGCCCTGGGGCAGCACCAGGCCTGGAGTGTTGAAGGAACAGTGAGGGGGCCTGTGTGGCTGGAGCAGAGGGAGGAGGGCAGGGGAGGTGGGGGACAGGGCAGGTGGGGCAGGGCCCCAGAGGCTGTTTTGATGAATCTGGCTTCTACTTGGGAGTGTGATGGGGGGACCTTGAAGCTTCTAAACAGAGAGGTGCCATGATCTGACTTTGGTTTCAGTCACTTTCAGTGGTTTCAGGACCACTCTGGCGGCTGCCATGAGAAGGGCCTGGACGATATCTGGGCGAGGGCAGCAGCCAAGGGCTCACCGGGTGGTGGCTGTGACACTGCACGGGCGAGATGGAGTGGGGGGCGGCTATGGCTGTGGTGGTGGAGGAGGGCGAATGGTCTGATTCGGGTTCATTCTGAGGGTGAGGTCAAGAGCATCCGGAGGTGGGGTTTGGGAGGAGGGCGGGAAGCGAGGGTGAGCAGCAGAGGATGGTGGGAGGCGCAGGGGTTGGCTTTGGACACGGGGCGTGATGAGCTGCAGCTCCAGGCCGGCAGGTGGCTGGATACTCGAGGGTGGAGCTGTGGGAGAGGCCAGGTGGTGCTGCCCACTGGGAAACAGCCTTTCCCGCTGGGAGTCGGGGCGGGGGGTCCCTCAAGGCGGTGAGAGGACCTCGGGGAAGAGACCAGCAGTCCGACCAAGACAGCTGCGAGAGACATTTGCCACGATCCTTTGGAGCAGTTTCTGGACAAGGGGCCCATCCGGTGAAGCTGCCGATTCTAGCCAAGCCCCAACCCTGGTGTGCAAGGTCTGCTTTGTCATCTGCCACCAACGGAAGACCAAGTGATCTTTGGCAATTTGTGGCCCTCAATTAAAGAGAAAAAAAAAAAGCCATATAATCTAAATACTATTAACCTACAAGCAGGTCCTCCTCCCAGGGTTTAGAAATAACAAACGTTTACTGGAGCAGACCACGGCTGCCCCCATGTGACGGTGACTGTGAACCAGTGGGGGGGGCGCTTTGTTGGGGGGGTGTTGTTCTGCACAGGGATCTGGGGGACGGCCCCTCCCCTGCTCAAGGTGGGGATGTTGACCGAAGTCCCCCCAGGCCACACGCCCTGGTGACTGCATCCAACTGGAGGCTGCGGTGGGGCAAGGGGTTTTCACCCCCAGGGCAAGCGCTTCACCTTCCCTGCAAACAGCTACCCCTCCCTTTCATCCACCATATCTGTCCGTCCCCATCTAACAGACCACTCAAGGCCCACTTCCTCCTCTGGGGGTTTCGACCTCAGGCTGGAAAGTTCCTTCCCGCCTGCACACCCCCCTGGGTGTCGGCCCCTCCAGGGCAGCTGGTGAAGTTCCAGGTGACCCCAACGTTGGCTGGGTCCGGAAGGCAGTGTCTCGCCTCCCAGACTCGGGGCTCCTCGCCAGGCCCGCTCACCCCACACTAGCTCACGCACTTAGGTGTGACCTGGGTGCATTTTCTCACACCTGCTTGGCTACTGCCCTCACATTCCCAGCTCCCTGGGCTGAGCTCCTCTCCTTGTTCCTTCTGCTCCCTGTGCTCAGCACAGCTCTGCAGCCCATGCTGTTCGAGAAGGATCGGCTGGGAGGCCACCAGGAGAACAGGTCCATGGGGCAGGGTCCCCAGTCTGGCACAGGTGCCCTAGGGCTAGGCTGGCAAAGGAGCGGGGACGCAGCCCGTGTCGCCCCACACTAGAGCACTGTCAGCTGCGGGTGGCCATGGTGAAAACCATCGTGAGTGCGGCCGGCCGGCCACCACAGGGCAGGTGCATCTGCGGGACACTGGGCCCCATCCAGGTGCCAGGACTCTCTCCCTCTCCCTCCTGGCTGGCCAGGACGAGCTCCAGCTGGCTGTCACCCCAGTGCACGTGGGTCGGCTTTTCAGAAAGATCTTATTTCTACTCTCTAAGTCACCAAGCAGACTCTGCTTCCCACAGCTCCTGATGCCAGAACGAGACCCCACAACACCCGGCCAGGGAGAAACGGACGCGGGGAGGGTTTCCTGCTCAGAAACCAAACCAGCAGGGCAGCAGTCAGAGAAGCCTCCTTCCAGAGGAGAAGGGTTAGAAGCCAGAAGCACCCCAGCAGCCAGAGGCAAGCGGCTCATGCGCTGCACCCCCCCCCCCAGACATTTTAAATTTCCTGCGGACCTCTGCCTGCCTGGGTTTGTGCCCCACATCTGGCCTCCCTCGGGCTGCCCTGGTGCCAGGGCCCATGGGCTGTCGAGGCCCCGCGTGTTCGCCTCAGGGCCTGCTGAACGGGGAATGCCTTGTGCAGACTTGCCCACACGGTGCCCTGAGTTTAAGACTGAGGGGTCTTCTCAGCAACACACACTGCAGATTGTCCCCCCCCTCAGATCTGGCCACAGGGCTGACTTTGTCCAGCAGGAACTGGCGACAGGGAGGCCATGAGCCACGAAGCCCGAAGGGAGAGCCCTTAGCAGAGGCCTGACGCTCTTTGATTTATTTCTGTATTTATTTCTCCTGGACAATGGGTGTGAGACTGCTCTTCCTGCCAGTGACCCGGGCCCTCCGAGGCCGAGGAGCGCAGGGCCCTCATCACAGGTATGGGGAGCAGCCCAGCACACCTGTGCCAACCCAGAAACCTAGAAGTTTCTAGATCTTCCCTAGCTGGGTTTCTGCCCCAGCATCACTGCCCTTTGAGCCAACACCTCACTGTGCATGTTGGCCAGTACCAGAGTCTTGTTAGGAAATAAAGACTCTTAGCTGGTCACCACTGCCAGTCCCGTCCCGCCCCACGAAGCCACCCAGAGACAGGGACGTTTGCTGCCTCGTGGTACAGGAGTTACTGTCATGGTTTCCCCAGGAGGAGAGCAAAGGAGAAAGATCCTATACGGTCAAAATCAGTAGAAATTTGTTGCTTTGCACTTTTGTCATATTATTATTATTTTTTTCCTAAGGAGCTGATCATAGATCATAGGAAATGCGGCTAAGAGTCATTAAGTTAAGGCGCCCCCAGCCCTGACTTTTCTGTTGTGTTGCTGCCTATCTTAGCATCACTTCATTTATAATGCCTGGTGCCTGCCAGGCCCTGCAGGGAGCGCGCGATGCGTAGCTCACACTTCCATCCACGACCACCCGAAGGGTACGTGCTGTTACCAGCCACCTGTACAAATGCAGGACCCTTTCCCTCACGCTGCTGAAAGGGATTTTTGCTGGATATAAAATTCTAGGTTGGTTCCCCCCCCCCAAACCTTTCAGCACTTGAGAGGGGTCGTTTTATGGTCTTTGCATGTTTTTAAAATGCCTACAAAGGTTACGAGCGTGGCAGGGCAGGCCGCCCGGTCGACACACACTTACATGGCTGTTGAGTAAACCGCTTTTGTGTGAAGTGATCCCTTCGCTTTTTTGGAGGTTTTCAATCGCCATTTCAAGCTAAAGAAAATGTGTGCAGAAACAAAACAAAATGGAAAAAAAAAAAAAAGGAAATCAGATGGTTAGCATCAGCCAAGATTTGTTTTTATTAATATCCAAATAATGATTCAAGCGCCTACAAAATAAAAACAAGTCTTGACGCGGGTGGGGGTGGTGTGGTTAGGTGGCGAGTGAAAGCTGGGGTCCGGAGCGTTACTCCTGCCATGCGGGTGAGCGCGGGAGCCTGGGGAGCGTGAGCAGCACAACAAAGCATTCTGCAAACACAGGCAGCTGCATTTGAGCACATCTGCATGTGCTGTGCACAGCGTGGATACTGAGCCGAGGTGGGAGTTCAGGTAGAAGCAAAGCCAGTAGAATAATCACCCGCCACTCCCCTGGACCCATCATTGGTTGCTGGGGAGAGAATCAGCTGTCCACCCGGGGACAGCTGGTGGCACTGACTTGCCGGCCAGCCTGTCCTGTCACAGAGCCTAGGGTCTTCTCCCTCCTGGGTGCTCCAGGAAGATATCAACAAGGCCAAAGACCCTGGCCCTGCCATCGGGAGGCACAGAGCCCTGGGGCCACTGGACATGTCACAGGGCTAAGCTCCTGAATGTTTCCGAAGCATGAGCTGAGCAAAGAGGGTGACATAGGAATGAGAATGAGTCATGGGATCAGTCATGGGGAGCTAACAGGGAGGCCTTCCTGGGGGAAGGGGCTCATGAGCTGGGTGCCGAGGACCTCATGGAGGCAAGGAGCTGAGGGGGTCCAGCAGGCTGATGCTTAGGAGGAAACACCCAGCTAGGTGCAGCTCCCACCACATCCGTACATGCTGAATTTGACGCCTGCTTGTGCATGTGACATGGAAGTGGGAAATCTGCGTTATGACACTACGACAGGCAGAGAGCTGCAATGGGAGGAAATAATCCCAGGGCCCACCCTGACTTTCCTCAAACACGTAGGGAAGGCGGGCTTCAGCGATGCCTGTGCAAAAAAGCAGGTGGAACACGTATTTTGGAAAAGTGCAGCTGGACGGGGCTCCTGGGGCTGAGTGCAGGAATGAGATGGTTCCTGCTCCACCCATCACCTCTTCCAACCACTGTGTGTCTGTCTACTGTCACCACTTTTGCTCAACACTGTACTGGAAGTTCGAGCCAGGGCAATCAGGCAACAGCGAGAAATACAAGACATCCATATTGGAAAGGAAGAAAAACTATCTCTATTTGCAGATGACATGATCTCAAACACAGAAAATCCTGAAGAAGCCACAAAAAAACCCCCCAAAAAACAACAAACTATTAATGCTCATAAATAAACCCAGCAGAGTGGCAGGATAACAAGATCAACATACAAAAACCAGTTATATTTCTCAACAGTGAACAATAGAAAAGTGAAATAAAACAATCTCATTTCTAATAGCATCAAAGAAAATAAAATACCTAAGAATAAATTTAACCAACGAGGTAAAATACTTGTATACTGAAAACTATAACACTGCTGACTAAAATTAAAGAAGACCTGCATAAACAGAGGACATCCTATGTTCATGGATCAGAAGATGCAATATTTAGATGGCAACACTCCAAATTGATTGGTGCAATCTTTATCCAAATTCTCTATTAAACTTCCAACTGCTTTTTCAAAAATGGACTAGTTGATCCCAAAATTCATACGGCATTGAAGGGAGCCTGAAAGCCAAAACAATCTTGAAAAAGAAGAACAAATTTGGAAGGCTCGCATTTCTGGATTACAAAACGTACTACAGAGTTTACAGTAACCATACAGTGGAGTACTGGGATGAGGACAGACCTATAGATGTATATAGGTCACCAGAATGGAATTAAACATCCAGGAACAATCCCATATGTCTATGGTCAACTGATTTTTGACAAGGCTGTCAAGACCACTGAATGGAGAAAGAGTAAATTTTCTAACCAACAGTGCTGGGATAAATGGGTTTCCACATGCAGATGAATGGAGTTGGACCCCTACCTCACAATCTATACAAAAATCAACTCAAAATGAATTTAAAAAGCTAAATATAAGAGCGACAACTTTAAAACTCTTAGAAGAAAACATACAGTAGTCATGTACAATAAATATGTTTATCTTCATGACATGACCTTGGATTTGGCAATGGATTTTTAGGTATGATACCAAAAGCACAAATAAAAGATAAAAAAAAAAAATCTTCACAGAGATAAATGGGACTTCACCCAAACTAAAACCTTTTGTATGTCGAAGGACGCTATCAAGAGAGTGAAAAGACAATCCATATGGGAGAACATATTTGCAAATTGTATACCTGAGAACGGTCTTGTATCTAGAATATATAAAGCACTCTCACAAGTCAACAACAAAATGACCAATTGAAAAAAAATGGGCAAAGGACTGAACAGACATGTCTGTAAGAAGCACATTAAAATAAAAGATGCTCAGCATCATTAGTCATTAGGGAAATACAAACGAAAAGCACAGGGAGATACCACTTCATATGCGTTAGTATGGCTATTAAAAAAGAAAGGAAGAAAAAAGAAAAAAACCCGGTGTCAGTGAGGATATGGAGAAACTGCAATCCTCACACACGACTGGTGGAATGTAAAGTGGTGCAGCTGCTGTGGAAAACAGTCTGGTAGTTTCCCCAAAGGTTACACACACGCTCAGCTAAACTGTTATGTCCGAGCAGCCCCACTCCTGGGGGTATTCAGAAAAAATTGTACACAAATGTTCATAGCAGGGGGTGCCTGGGTGGCTCAGTGCTTGAGCATCTGCCTTTGGCTCAGGTCATTATCCTGGGGTCCTGGTATCCAGCCCTGCATCGGGCTCCCCGTGGGTTCCGCCTGCTTCTCCCTCTGCCTGTGTCTCTGCCTCTCTCTGTGTGTCTCATGAACAAATAAATACAATATTTAAAAAAAATAAAAAATAAAAACAAATGTTCATAGCAGCATGATTCACCATGGCAAAAACCTGGAAAAATCCACATGTCAGCCACAGATGACGGGATCAACACAACGTAGTATACCTCTACAAGAGAATATTCTTCATCCACAACAAGGAAGGAAGTAGTGATACATGTTACAGTGTGGATGAGCCTCAAAAGCATGATGCTCAGGGAAACAAGCCAGGCACAAAAGACCACATAGTGCATGATGCCATTTATATGAAATGTCCAGAACAGGAAAATCCACAGACAGAGAGCACAGTAGTTGCCAGAGGCTGAAGGAGGAGGAGGGAGTGGGTAGGGGGTGACTGCTAACCAGTCAGAGTCCCCAGTTTACAGGGTTTCCTTCAAGGGTGATGAGAATGTTCTGGAACTAGATAAGTGAATGGTTGTACAACATTGAGAATGTACTGTCAATGAATCATATGCTTTTAAGTGGCTAAAATGATTAATTTTATGTCATGTGAATTTGGCCTTGATTAAAAATATACAACTAAAAAAAAATATACAACTAATTAAAAAACCCGTTATTTCCCCTTGTAATTTGAATGGATCTTCTTCCCACATGTGTGCGTTTGTAACCTCACGCACCAGTCACTTGGAAAATGCTGGTTCCCTGACTTTGCAGATGTTCCAAATGTTGACATGCTGCTAATTATACACAAATTGAAAAATCACACTCGTTAATATCACTACCCAGGTCAAAATTCTAAATTTGGGGGGTTGAAAATGTATTGGCAACCAAATCAGCCAGCTGTTTTCCTGGAGACGTACACCTCACACCGTTCACTTTTGAGAAAATGTCTGCCAAATCCCCAAGTCTCAATAATCCTCATTTGTCTGTTATTCCTTCAAGCAAACAGTGTTTCATGACAAAAGTGCCTGGTTTGGCTCACAACCATTTGCCCGGTGGCTTTCCTTAGGACAATCATCCTACTTTGGCAGAAGTGTCTTTTTTTCCCACAGAATACTGGAAATATGTGAGCTCCAGCACTGAGATTTAATACAATTAATAACGTTTACTGCTCCATCAAGGACGGTAGGTGCACCTTAACGGGAAATCGCAGTACCCCAGACGCTGCTTCTCTTTTCCTTTTCACTGTGAGTACAGGGTGCTGAAGACCACTGTGACCTCTGGGAGAGTTTGACGCCTCTGCCTTGCCCTGCACCTGCATTTGTGCCCCGGGGGGCTCATCAATAGTGAATTTGCACAATCAGCGCAAATGTCATCACAGGGAAAGTGGCGGCTGATGACTTAATATGACGATGAAAACAGTTTTGACCCTGTAGGGCCCTGGGAGGGTCTTGGGGACACGCAGAGGAGTGCTGGACATACTTAGGACGGCCTGCTATAAAAACTGCAGGGTTACCAGTATTGTGGAAAAGAACACAAATTAGAGCTTGCTGCATAAAGATCATCCAGAGGAACCCATTGCGATTAAATAGGGTCTGATCAAACCCACGGATGCAGGAAATTAATTTGATGCACAGGGGAACCTCCCAAGGTGTTCACTGTGTTTTAAAATTAAATCTTGGTGTAAACCTCAGTAGGCGGTGAAGGCCCCAGTCAGCGCGGAGGGCGCAGTGCGCACGTCTGGCCGGCAGAGGGCGCTGCGGCGCCACCTCCCAGCCCCGCACCGCCTGGGAGCACCGACCGGGGACATTGACGGGCGCATCAACCAGGAGCACCGCCCGGGAGCACCGCCCGGGAGCACCGCCCGGGAGCACCGCCCGCTTGCACTTGACTTCAAGTCCGAGTCTTCCTTACACACCTGCCGGGGCGACTCTCCCTGCGCGAGTACAAACGCCTTGTTCGATCCTCTCAGTGGCTGGAGAAGTTCGTGTTTAAATATGCTTAAAATAAAAACTAAATTTTATATCTGACTGGAGTTTAACTTTCTGCTATTAAAAAGCGTTAATCAAGGTGCTACATGCACAGGCCCGAATATCACACGGTAAGGAGGAGCCAAGGATGCCGCAGGAGTGCCCCTCCCCGCCCCACCTGAGGCCGCCCGCAGCTTTCCCTAAAATCATTTCTGGTTCCTGAACTTCCAGCAGTTTCCTTCCATCTCGGTACCGTGCACATGCTTATGCATGTTTCATGACTTATCAGGAGCTTCGTTTTTATTTTTGATTCAATGCAATGCAGCAATATTCCTTTTTACTGGCCACTTAATACCATGTTCATGCTACATGAAGTATCAACAGAATATAGGGGGAGGGAAGGACACATACGGTGCTTTAAAGGGAAGGAGGGCAGAAAATGCCAAGGACTCGATCAAAGATACAGTGTCTCCAGAACCTGTTTGTTTTTTTTTTTAAAGATTTATTTTTTATTTATTTATGATAGAGACACAGAGAGAGAGAGAGGCAGAGACACAGGCAGAGGGAGAAGCAGGCTCCATGCAGGGAGCCCGACGCGGGACTCGATCCCGGGACTCCAGGATTGCGCCCTGGGCCGAAGGCAGGCACCAAACCGCTAAGCCACCCAGGGATCCCCAGAACCTGTTTTAATAGCTCCCAGGTATCTTAAAATAAGCCAACTGTTTAGGAACTTCCTCTCCTTTCAGGTATAATCCTAGCAAGCTTCCACCTGATGTAAGGGTTGTATGGGGGGCTCCTGAGGGAGGGTGGGGTTCACTTTGAGTGTATGCCCAAGTGGCTATTCCATTTATAACACCATGATCTCATTAAAAGGGCCCATCAGATAGGGGTCACCCCTGCCGGGGGCCAGCAACGACCAGTGTTGGAGCAACTGTGGCATCTCCGGACGGGTGGGCCACAATCCAACATGTGGGACCGCGCCTGTGGGAGCTGGAAGCAGGAAGGGAGGGGATGTTCCCTGGAAAGGCCGGGGAGGAGTGAGGACAAGGACAGAGGAGCACTCCAGTTACCCTGTCTCCGCAGACCTAGCTTAGTTCGAGGAAACAGAAGTATAAATGCTTTATGAGCAACTCCTTTGGATCTTTAAAGAACATGGAGAGTGGTTTAAAAGACAGATTGGCAGCCCCGCACTGCGGCGCCTGCAGCCCAGGGTGTGATCCTGGAGACCCGGGATCAAGTCCCACGTGGGGCTCCCTGCATGGAGCCTGCTTCTCCCTCTGCCTGGGTCTCTGCCTCTCTCTCTCTCTGTGTCTCTCATGAATAAATAAATAAAATCTTTTAAAAAATTAAAAAAAAAAAGACAGATAGACCAAAAAGTAAAATAAAAGGCAGACAGAGACACTGCTGGAACTTTGAGGGCCGGGATATAAGTCCCAGAATTCAGCCTGCAGAAAGGAAACAGCCCGCGGGGAAGGGCCAGGTGGGAAGATGGGAGAGAATCTTGGGGCTCCCCGCCCCGGGGAAGGGGGGGCTGGCTTGGGGAAAATAGGGCATTTTAAATGTTTGCGCCCATTTTTATTTTGCTAATTAAACATTTAAAAACACACAAGTACTGTTATACAGGTTTGCTGTACAAAAGTCTGATTACGGCAGTGACAGTGTCCACTCAGGGCCAGGACTGCAGTGGGGCCGACGAGGCACCCGGGCCACCAAACTCAAGGAAGTGCTCATTCTCAAGATCGTGTCAGGGCAAGGATGGCACCTGGAGGTGAGCGCCTCCTGAAATTCGGTGCCCTGGGCACCTGGCCCGGCACACCTCACCCAAGTCCTGCCTCAACTTCTCCCTGGCGCCACCCAATTCCCACACGGGAGGATAAGCCTTTACTAATAGCCTGGCCTGGGTCCTTTCAGGAGCATCCTATCAGATTCACATTTGCTTTAATGATTTTCTCCTCAGTTGGGGTTGTGCTACGTATTCAGTTCCACTACATGCGTTTATCACTTAATCTTTCGTGATTTATCTTTCTGAGCCAGTTCTTATAGATCAAGGGTTGGCAAACTTTTTCCGTAAAGGGCCAGATAGTAAATATTTTGGGTGTTGTGGGCCAGAAAGTCTGTCCACAGCTACTCAGCCCTGTCCTTGCGGTTGGAAAGCAGCCACAGACAACAAGTGGAAGGGATGGGTGTGGCCGTGTGCCAATAAAACTTTATTTACAAGACCAGGCAGCTGGCTGGATTTGGCTGTGGGGCTGTAGTTTGCTGCTCCCCGCTGCCCCATAATTCTACCAAGAATTACACAATATGGATGTGTAAGACCTTACTGTGAAACCGAATTTTAAAAATGCTAAGGGCATAGAGGTGATGGCTGCACGGTACTGTGCGTGTACTAAGCGCCAACGGTCATCATTTTTAGCAGCTGACATGTTTAGTTCTCGTAATTCCTAGAACTTTAAACAACAGAGTTCTACTTAATTAAAAAAATTATAAACTTTTCATTTGGATATAATTCCAGACTTACAAAGACGTTGGGAAAATAGCACCAAGAATTGAATCCCCTTCGGCTAGCCTTCCCACGTGTTAGCATCTCGCATGACCTCAGCAGGAGGGTCAAGACCCAGAAATCAACCCCCGTTCACGGCGATGAACCAATGAAAGGCCTCATTAGAGTGTGACGACCACTGCACTGGCGTCCTTTTTCTGGACCAGGATCCAGTCCAGAGCCATACACTGTGGTCATTTCGCACACACAGCCGTGAAGAAAATACCAGAAAAATGAGAAATGGGCAGAGTGGCAGAGGACTTTATTAGATCAACGGCCCATTTGTCCACCGTCGCCCTTGACATTCTAAGCGGGTTTATATCACTCCAAACAGGAACGATGACTTCGCTGGTAAATTAACTGAGACTTTTCCGAACAAGTGCACAAGAGCGCTTTCGTTCCAGGATGACATTCTCTTTCTTTAACTTTGTCACCGGAGGCAGAAGAGAGTTGTGAAAACCTCAGATCTCTTTCAAAGCTGTGCTCCTGAGTGAGCACAGGTACCGCTCCTGCCTTTACAAAGGAACGTGCAAAACCAGCCTCAGAAGTGATGATATTGGAGCCCCTGGGGGGGGGGGGGGGGCTCTGTGGTTGAGCGTCTGCCTTCGGCTCAGGTCGTGGTCCTGGGGTCCTGGGGTCCCGGGGTCGAGCCCCACCACATTGGGCTCCCTGCCCAGCGCAAAGCCTGCTTCTCCCTCTGCCCCCTGCTTGTGCTCTCTCTCACTGTCTCTCGCTCTCTCTCTCAAATAAATAAAATCCTTTTAAAAAAAAGAAGTGATGGTATCAGTGAATGTTTGTCAAAACCCATAAAAGGCACGGCGCCAAGCCTGAACCCTAATGTCAACCAGGACCTTTAGTTAATAGTAACCACGTGTCAAGACTGGCTCATTGACAGTAACAAATGTACTGACTTCTGTGAAAGGCTAATGAGGGAAACCATGTGAGTGTGTGTGTGTGTGTGTGGGGGGCTATGGAGATTCTCCTACATCCTGCTCAGTTTTTCTGTGACCCTAAAGTGGCGCTTAAAAAGGAGCCTATTAGATTAAAGAAAAAAGTGATGATAGTTTAGTCAGGGAAAAAAAGCAGATATGCTCTTGGCAAAACTCCCTTATCAAACAACGTGCTTTTGCTCACAAAGTTTTTGCTCTGATGTGCAGAGGATGAGGAAGCTTCCAGCAAATGCTTGGTACATGTGTGAGGTCATAGGACAGTTTAGATATCTTGCATCTTCACTGGAAACACAGGCTACAGAGAAGACACGTTTTGTGGCTGGTGATCCATTGTAAACTGTGACCTGTGTGGGTGACACGCCAGCCCCGTGGGCCACCTGGAAGGGTCGCCGTGGCGCTGGAGGGGCACGTGTGGGAAGCCGAGACATGGAGGGAGCCATGGATGGTCCATTCACAGTCTCCCCGGCCTTGACTCAGCGCTGACGAGCTGGACAGCAAATACAAGATTCGGCTTTCCTGAAGCCGCGTGGGCCGGGGATCAGGGGCATGATGCCTCCCTGCGTGCTGAAGCAGGAGCTGAGTTCCTGATGACACCAATAAAGAAATTCCTGTGATTTCAAGTGGCGTATCTCCAGGATGTATGTCGTAGAACTTGAATCCATCAGTCCAGGGCCCTAACTATCGTAACCTTTAATACTGGGAACCAGATCTCAGGATTTTCGAAGACTCACAGCGTCCCAAGGGGCTGGGCTGCTGACACGCTGGCTTCTCAAACCTGACACACGAGGGTTTTCTTCATCTGGGGGAGGACGAAATCAATGGTGCAGTCCTAGACATGTCTGAAAGCTGCTTCAGGTGCCGCAAAGCTGACACAAGCTCTGTTGGTAGCGGAACGCAGCCAGAGAGCGCTCAGAACCCACCTGCCACTGTTCTCCCAGGTGACATCGCTTCTCACCCTTCTGGCTTCGGCGCAGCACGTGCTGATGGACCTGGTGTGTGGCAATCCTGAGTGGAGTCGCTAGGGCAGACACCATCCTGACCTCTGCATGATCTGAATACCCAGAGCTGCCACTACCTGTGAGCCAGGACTCCGATTTCCTGGAAACGAAGAGTTCACAAAGACGCCACTCAGATGGGAATGTGACCCCTGGGTCAGCTTATCCTTCATTAGGCCAGACCTAGAGGCCCCGAGGAGCCACCGCAATGGTATGTCCCCCCATGGGCAGGAATGCTCTATTTTTATTATGGTAAGAATTGGTTAGACCATTTGTCTTCATCAGTTCCTGTTGTGTGGCCCGTGGTGACCACTTGTTTGTACGCATGGCCTCCCTGCAGCTGGAGAGTCTTGAGGGAGGAGGGGCCCTCCGAGGGCAGCTGTCGGGGTGGCAGGGTCTCTGCCTTGTGCAGCCCGAGAGCCCCCACTCTCCGCTTGACACAACTCAAAGGGCAAATCCTGGGCTGAAACAGCAAGACCAAGCCTCTGAGTTTAGAACCTGTGCTCTGTGTGGTTAATAAAAGTGCAACAGAAAATGGTTTTATTAAAAACTCTCCATTTGGGCTATTAAGTTTTAAGATTTATGTAATACTGATGAAATAAAGTCTCAAGAAAATCTGCCATCAAAAGTCTGAAATCTCTCATTGAGGCTGTACGGGTGATTCCCTGCGGTCTTCATGCTCTGTTTTCAGAATTAACTTAAGATCCGAAAACTCTGACAGAAAAAGCTGGCCGGCATCAAGTGTTGGATGCAGGAGCCCTCTTTTAATTCTATTCCAATCCCAAGGCCATTCTGATTCTCGGCTCCTGGAAAGGCCCTCAGATCTCTGTTGCTTATGCATGAGATGTTCTCCTGCCAAAACAAGCTGATGAACAACAGAGCAGGAAGGGTCAGGAATCAGACTGCCTTCTGAGATGATCACTCCCGGGGCTTGCACGGAGAGGGGTGTCAAACACAGCCTGTTCATGGATTCCCAATGGATTGAAAAACATGATTCTTCTAGCCGAGTGGCCTGGGGTCCGGACTGCACATTTGCTTGCAGTAGGATAGTGTGGACCATAGAGAACATTGTGGTTTCTCACTAAATCTGTGGCCTGTGATCCTAGTATATTCTGCTATTATGCGCTGATGCAATTTGCTACCGTTGAACCTGTCATGTCGGTGACAGTTCATGTGGCCTGTGAGGAATGTCTTCTCATCAGTGCCAGCTCGAAACTCACATCATTTCAGCCAGTCTTCCAAGGGAGAACGTGTGTGGATGCCTATGGCTGCCCAGGCCCTGGTGGGCTGCAGGGACTGAGTGAGGCGAGGTGCCTCTGGAAAGCAAGTAACTTCTCTTCACTCTGCCCACAGAACCAGGTCCTAGGGAGCACTCTGGACATAGTGGACAGTGAGACCAGAGGGGAGTGCTCTCTGAGGTCAGGTAGCCCCAAAGCACATCAGCACGAAAAGAACAGGGATGGGGCAAGAGCATCACCTTCTTCTTTTTTTCTTTTTTAAGATTTAATTAATTTATTTGAAAGAGAAAGACAGAGATAGAGATAGCAGGAGAGAACACAAGTGGGGAGGAGAAGGAGAAGCAGGCTCCCCACTGAGCAGGGAGCCTGACTCGCAGGACCCTGAGATCATGACCTGAGCTGAAGGCAGAAATTTAACCGACTGAGCCACCCAGGCGCCCCCAGAGCATCACCTTCTGTTTCAAGAGGTTATTAACTCAACACCAAAAGACGAAGTTATTTTCTAATTGATACTCAACGAATGTAATCCATCACATAACAATCTCCAGAAGAAAAAACTCACAATCGTATCAGTGAAGAAAAACATTTGACAAAAATTAATATTCATTTATGATAAATACTTGCAGAAAATGAGGGACAGAAGGGAATTTCCTCAACCTGAAAAAGGGCATCTATGAAAATCTACAGCCAATATCACACTTGGTGGTGAAAGACTGAAGATTTTCTCCTAAGATTAAGAACAAAGCAAAGATGTCCACCCTTGCCACTCCTGTTCAACACCATACTGGAAGCCCTAGCTAGTGCAAAAAGACAAAAAAAAAAAAAAAAAAAAAGGAATAAAAGTCATCTAGATTGGAAAAAGAGAAATAATATTGTTTCTATTTGCAGAGAACAAAAAACTCTTGCAGCTCTTACAAGTGAGTTCAGCCAGGCCACAGGATGCAAGGCCAACAGCCAAAAATCAACAGCTGGAAACTGAAATTAAAAAGCAATATTGGGCAGCCCCGGTGGCACAGAGGTTCAGCGCCACCTGCAGCCCACGGTGTGATCCTGGAGACCCGGGATCAAGTCCCATGTCGGGCTCCCTGCACAGAGCCTGCTTCTCCCTCTGCCTGTGTCTCTGCCTCTCTCTCACGCTCTGTATCTCTCATGAGTAAATAAAATAAAATCTTAAAAAAAAAAGCAATACCATTTATAGTAGCTCCAGAAACATAAAATATTAAGGCATAAATCTAACAAAATATGTATAGAATTTGCATGCTAAAAACTACAAAGTGCTGATGACAGAAATCAAAGATCTAAATAAATGGAAAAAAAACATACTATGTTCATGGATGGGAAGACCCGATAGAGTAAAGGTGTCATGTCAGTTCTCCCCCAAATTGATCTACAGGTCTAATGCTGCTTAGTCAAAATCTCATAGACAGAATGACCTAAGACTTATAAAGAAAAATCTACAATTATATAAATAGCCCACACAATGGTGAAATGAGAGGAAACACTCAACACAGCTTTGAGTGAAAAGACACTCTAAAGACTGGGAGAACATACTTGCAAACCACGCATCTGACAGGGGACGTGTATCCAGGATATGTAGAGAACTCTCAAAACTCAACAGTAAGAAAACAAACAACCCAGTTAAAAAATAAGCAAATGTCTTGAACTGATAGGTCACCAAAGAGCATATAACAAGAGGCAAGCAAGCACATGAAAAGCTGCTTACCACCCTTGGCAACTGAGAAAATGCAAATCACAATCACAGTGAGATACCACTACACGTCTATCAGAACGACGGAAATGAAGAATGGTCGACAACACCAAGTGCTGGTGACGAGGTGGAGCATAAGGACTCATACATCATTTGGGGGGAGGGTAACACAAAATGGTACAACCACTTGGGAAAACTGTTGGTGGTTTCCAATAACATTAAACATACACTTACCGTGGGAACCAGCAATCCCATTTGTAGGTATTTATCCAAAAGAAAGGAAAACATGTGTCCACACAAAAAGCCGTACGCGAATACTTACAGAGGCTTTTTATTCATAATCAGCAAAAACTGGAAACTGCCCAAATGGCCCTCAAATGGTGAATGGATGAATGAGCCATGGTGTAACAGAGTCCTACCCAGTGGCAGAGAAGAAGCGAGTCCTGATTTGTGTGACAACTTGAAAGGGTCTCAAAGGCACAGAGTGAGTGAAAGGGGTGGCCTCAGGAGGTTACCTACTGTATGTTCTGTTTATACGACACTCCTGAAAAGGCAAAACTAGAGTGACAGATGACCAATCAGCATTTGCCAGGGGCTGTGGGCCGTGGGAGGAGGGAGATTTTAGGGTGAGGAGCCACTCTGCACCCTGACCGTGGCAACAGTGACACGAGGTTGTTGCGTCAAAACTCAGGGCTGCACGCCAAAGTCGGTCAATTTTACTCTGTGTTAATTTTCCAAATGAAGTAAAGGTAAGCATGGAAAATAGAATTTAAGAGCAGACGCATTTATAAAGTGGGCCACGAACTGTCTGGGGCAGGAGCGTGGGGGCGGTAAGTGGGTGCAGTTCCCAAGGCAGAGGCAGTGGTCACATGGATGGACAGGCCTGGGCGTCTGTGACAGCGACACCGATGGTGGCCATGCTGGACTCAGGACTCAGACACGACTTCCACGGCAGCCCGGGAGGGGCCTTCTGCCCTCTTTGTTTAACAGAGTACCTGGTCCCCAGGGGTGGACACTTGCCTCAGATCACACGCCCCTCCGGGTGGCAGGGCTCCGGCTCCAGTACCCCAGGCTGCCTTCCACTCACCATCCCTGCCGCTGAGGAGGGTCTATTCAGGGTCTACCCTGCTGCCCCCGAGAGCCTCGTACATACCGTAGCTGGCGATGACCGGGAAGTGTGGGCCAGGGAGTGTCTGGTGCTGTCCATCCCCCCGTGGATGAGATAGGCTCCCGCGCTGGAGACAATGGGGCTCCCCCCGACATCCATGGTGATGCCCACCATGCTGTGGGAGGGGACCGCCGGCGGGGAGGAGCCTGCCACGGTCACCTGGGCGCCGCCCGGGGCCTCGAAGTAAGAAGCTGCGCTGCTGGGGGCGTACATCTGAGGCTCGGGGTTGTAGGCATAGGCCGTCCGTCTGTCGGGAAGAGAGAAGGGCCTCCTCTGAGTCTCCCGGGAATCCAGCAAGACTTCACAATCAAAGCTGGAGCCCCTTGAGACCGAACGCACGGGGTGATTCAGACATGAAGTGTCAGGGCAGTGCAAAGGTCAAAGTGAGCACTTCTGGAAATATTAAGGATCACAGGATGACTCATCGAAACTACTGCTGAAGAATTCTAAGTGTGTAAACGGGTTGCATGAGGGAGCTCCTTTGTGGAGATGGAACAATTCTGTGTCTTACTGTGGTTACACGCAATCTGCACACAGGGTAAAGTGGCCTGGACCACACACACGCACACGCACGCACACGGATGCGTGCAGGCTGGTACCTGTGAATGAGGCTGACAGTGCATCCCAGTGTCAACCCCCTGTGCTACAGTCACAGAAGAGGTCACCCCTGGGGGAGGCGAGGTAAAGGGCACACACGACTTGGCACCAAGTCTGCAACTTCCCGAGGGCCCGTGATTCTCTCAAAACAAAGTTTTTGCAAAATGAAATTGTGTAATAAAAAGAACTTCTGAGCGATACCAAGAATTTTCCGATGTTCCTTCACCGTTTGGATTAAATGACTAACCCTGTGCTCTGAGACTCAGATTTTTAGGTTCTGTTGCCTTGTGGAGAGCTGGTCCCAGTCAAAGGCAGTGCCTGGAGCTTAGGGGTGTGTCTCGAGGGCTGGTCCCTCTGGGTGGCAGCGAGGCCTCTCTAACCGGCCTCCAGGAGGCCTGCACCCCTGTCTCGCCTCCCTGGGTGACAGCCTACCTAACTGTAGCACAGGATCAAGTCTGAGAAGTTGACAGTGGGGCGACCTACAGACCTTGCTCCGATTTCCCGGGCTGTTAGGGCCCTGTCGTGCGTCTGCGTGTGCAGTTTCTGCGCTGCAGAAACTCGCACAGCTCCAGCGGGCACAACAGCCCCCCTCACACCCGATCCCTGAACTTCTGGAAGGAGGTCGTGGAAATCAAACGAACCAAAGGGCTCGTGTCTTGAGCGCAATGAGCTTCATGGGAAATGTATCATTTTGTGCCCCAAGCACCACAGAGTTCGAAGGCAGAACGCTCTAGAAGTCCTTGACAAACGGAAAATCAAGTTTTATCAACATCATAAAGAGCCAGAGGTGAACACAGGCAAGGATGAGAAGGCAGAGAGAGAAATGGTTTCTGGATTGTGAAGACTGAATCTTCAGACTTAACAGCCGGATTGGGGTTTTGTTTCGTTGTGTGTTGTTGAAAGGCTGCCTTTTCCAGGAGCGAGATCTGTAACGGCCTGGAGAGTTCTGAAATCCTCCACAGGGCTCTGAAGTCCTGGGACTGTTGTGACAGTTCCAACATCACCCAGAGGAGGAGCTTCTGCACACAGAGCCCCAAGTGAGGAAGGTGGTGGAGGGGGGAGTCCTGGGGGAAGGTTCTGGACAAGGCCCACGCGTGCCCACCAGGAGGGCCCTTCCGAGGGGAGGGGAAACCCACGTACAAGGCTCCATTCGTGTAGACGGCGTCTCCGCCTTCCACGTACTGCACCTGCGGGGGGTACACGTGTTGCACGGACTGGACCTGAAACAACATCAGATACCTGGTGTCACGCACGGCGATCCCCTGGTGGCGTGCGCTGGGCGCGTCTCCTCTTGCCTTTGGTGAACACTTACTCCTACGTTTCAGATTTCCCACCACAGTCGTCACTTCTACCAAGAAACTACCAGAAATGGTCACCAACAGGCCCCGCGGGAATTGAACTGCTACCAATTTGATGCATTTTCTGTGTATGGCAGTTGTTTCTGCTGGGGAGCACGGGGTGGGGTGGGGGTGCCGAGGCGGGGCCCCCCTTCTGGGATAGGGGGAGGAACCCAGCCGGAAGCTCAGAGCAAAGCTGCAGAGTGGAGCTGGGATGGTCAGTCCCTCCTGCCTGCCAGGGGTGGGTCCCACTGGACAGTAGAAGAAGCAAGAGCTGTGGACGGAACGTGACCTTGGTGGGGGGGTCAGACACCCCTCAACCCCACAGGGCAGAGGGCTCGAGCTCGTGATACCCTACGTGGCCTCCCTGACATCCCCTCTGGGTGCCTCTGGCAGCCCTCCCAGGTGGGGGGGGTCCTGGGAGCCACACTGGGGAGACCTTCAGTCTGAGCAGAATGGAGGGGGCGGGGTGCCTGGAGTGGGAGATGGGAGATGGGCACCCGGACGCCCCCAGCCCTGCCCGCCACGCCCCTGCCCTCACCTGTGTCAACGTGTTCAGCACCTCAGCAGCCAGGGACGCTGGCCCTGGTGGTGCCTAACCCAACCTCCTTTGGGGATGAGAAAATCAGGGGCTGGTTTCGTTGTGACCTCTCTCTAAAGCCTCTTCAGAGAGCGGCAGGATGGGGCTGATTCCCACCTCCCAGGACAACCCAACACGGTGCACACACACACAAACCCCTAGAATAACAAGCGTGCCTCGAGAAGGTTCCAGGGATTAACGTGCTGGGGGTGGGCTGTGCCTGGGGGGACTGGGTGAAACCCAGAAGTCACTCTGCAAGTCCAGGTTGCCCAGAGAGGAAGGCTGGGGCAGGCCCAGCTCCACAGAGAGGAAGCTTCTGGAATCATGACACTGGGCGTGTCTCCCTCAAGATGCTGAGACAGAGCCACTGGTTCCCTGCTGGACCTGCCAGGAGCCTTTGCTTCCCGCCCCTGACCCTGAAGGCGGCCCCAGTTGCCACCAGGCAAGAGCCTCTAAACACACCAGCAACCTAAGCGGGGCCCCTTGGGGAGACGTGTGCCTTCTGGTCTCAGCTGCACCGTAATTATGCTCACGGTCCTTTTAGGCAAAAGGCTGCACTCACTTCGACTCCGTAGGTTACAGAGCACAAGTCAGCAAACTCCAGCCCTTGGGCCAAACCTGGCCGGCCTCTTTTTTGTAAATAAAGTTCTACTAAAAAAAAAAATAATAAAAAAAAATAAAGTTCTACTGGCACACAGCCACGCCGCTTCGCGTACATCTACAGCGGCTTCTGTGAGACCGTGGCAGGAGTTCAGCAGTTGTGTCAGGATCGGCCGGCCCACTTAGCCGAAAAATGTGCTATTTGGCCTTTTCCAGAAAGGTTTGCCCTCCGGTGCTCTAGATGACAGGGACTCTGAGCTGCCGGTGAGCCCGGGCTTTGAAGCTCTGGTCCCGGACCACCTGATTTCACAAGGAGCACTTCCTGGGTCAGTGCACTGGTCTGAGGGCAGGACACTGGCCTCCCTAGGAGGGTCCACGTTCCTGCAGTCCAGCAGTCACGTGGCTTCTCTGCGCGTCCACCTCAGCACCCCAGGGCTCTATGGAAGTGCTGGCTTGCACCCCAAATGCTGAATTTCTGAACGAATGAAAGGCCATCAGCTTTCTTGGCTTATTGCAAACTCTGTGCAGTAAAAGAGTTTTTTTTCTTTTTTAACATAGCTCCTAAAGAACCTTCTGGTAAAGGACCGAAGATATCAAAGACCATGGAATAGCAGCAACAGAAAAGGATGCAACGTTCAGAGAGGGCTCCGGATCGCTAAGTGCTAGCGTGCCCCGTTGGCACCTGTGCTGTGGTTACCTGCTGTGGCACCTGCTGGACCCTGGGGAGGGAGATTGGCTGCATCTGAGCCCCTTTGGGAGCCGAGCCCGCTGCCTGGACCAACACCCTCTAAAAGGGAAGGAGAGAAGGACATTTAGACTTGTCAGAGTTTAGTCCTTAAAACAAACACAGATTACAACCAGAACACCGCCACCTACTCCACTGTCACCTCACAGGAACATAAGCAGGACTGAGAGGAGAGAGGACGGGGCACGCATGTGCCCGGGTGTGCGCGCGCACACACACACACACACACACACACACACACCCACTCATTGGCACACAGGAGCGCACGTGCCTCCACCTGCCCCCAGCAGCTCTCCCGCCTTGGGGCCTGTTCTGCAAGGCGACGTGGGCTGTCCCTGGCGCCGGGCTGAGAGGACCCTCCGGACAGCTGTCCACACCACCTTCCCGTGGTGGGAAGTTGGGCTGGATGTGGCAGGGCTGGGAGGTGAAGCGAGAAGAGCGTATCTGGGGACCCGAGGCAGCAGGAACTCCTCTCTCTGGCAAAGGAGAGAGGCTCTCGCTGGTGAGGGAGGCAGGGCAGCCGGTGGGCATGAGCATTTGAAGCTTTCCAGAAAGGGGGTGCCCCAAATACGCAGCAGGAAGTCTCTGCCTGGGGAGCAGAGGATGCACCTGGGGGCGGGGCGGGCACGTGGGGGGCTGGGGGCCTGGGTGCATCTCTAGCAGGGACGGGAGCCCTGGAACTGGGGAGGGCCATGGTGGCCGCGGTGGGACCCTGACACCAGCCAGGTCCTGGGGCCACAGGAGTCTGGGGCCTGGCGGGAAGGACCCGAGGCGGCCCGGGGCGGACGGCTGATGTGTCAGGTTGCGGTGGGCAGGGCAGCAAGTCAGTTGGGCTACAACTGAATCTGATCACACCCCCTGGGCCCCCTCGGATGGGCTTCCGAGGCCCACGCCGGGGCTGCCGTATTGGCAGGAAATAAAAGCTAAACGTGTCCGACTATCCATCCTGAGATGAACAGACCACCCTGCGGCCTGTCTTCTTGTTCTTGGGGAATTATGCGGCTTTTTCATCAATTCCGTCATGCTTCTGACCCCTGGGATTGTACTGGGGGTGGTCACGTGGCCACAGGGGGCCTCTGCACACATCTCCGAGCTTCCAGGCTGTTCCGCCGCCCTCGGCTTTGTGTGGTCTCCAGTCACTGACTTTATGTTTACGTCTGCGGTGTGTTTCCATCCGTGGCAAAAAGCCAGAAGTCAAGGGCCTTCGTGTGCAAAGTCCCTCCTTGCAAATTTTAAAGACTACATCCACTCTAACGCTAGCATTCTAACCCATTTTGTGCCTTATCCATAGTCTTCCTGGGTAACGGGTATTTCCCAGGTGTGAGAAAACTTCCCTTAAAAGACAGAAATAGGCTCAGCTGGTTTCTTTTGGTGTTTGTATCCTTGAGTCCTTGGTGGGACGTTTTCAACAGCAAAAAAAGCCGGATAATGGGGACATGCTGGGGCAGCGGGCACAGAGCAAACGGCGTGGCTGTTTCAACAGCAGCCGCCTTGGGACCCAGATGTTAATTTGGGAAAATACAGATTCCTCTCTCTGCTGACTCGGGTGTTTTTCAAAACCTAGGAGGATGCGTGCCCCCGCCCCGGCCACACTGGTTTTCCCAGAACAGCTCGAGCCCCGAGCAGCAGGGGCTGGTCTGTTACCTGCGGGGAGGCTGGCACAGGCCGGGCCACGGGAGCCTGGGCTGCCGCCGACGGACACAGAGCCACAGAAGCCGGCGAGTCGGATCCACCCTCTGAGTTCTGCATGCTCAGTTCTAAAGAAAGGCGGAGAGAGGTTGAGTGGAGCGGAGTTGCCATCCGGAAGCCCCAGGAGGCAACGTCAGACGTGGACAAGCTCGGCAAGGGGTTACTGTCTAGGCCTCAAAATCCAAATGCAAGGAAGGATGCTGGCTGTACCCGGGAAGGAAGACAGGGATCCGGGGGGCCCACATGCTCACAGAGTGACGGGGGGGGGGGGCAGGAAGTGTTTTCCCCAATATGAAACCCGAAGTCGGCTCTGCGGGCCTTCCTCAGTGGCAGGCTGGAGCAGCTCACTGCTTCTCCCCTTGCTGGTCTGATCCGGCCTGAGCTGCTTTCCAGCCCTCATACCGTTGTTTACTCATTTATCCAGCTAATCGCAAGCTCTTGAGGGATGTTTGCCATCTGGGGACCCAATGTCTCCCCCTCAGCACTGGGGATGCCGGGGCCGGGTCGTCCGTTGGGCAGACCTCGGGATCCCTGACCTCCACTCATTAGATGCCAGCAGCAGCATCTCTCTCCCCACCCCACCCCGTCAGCACAACCCAAAACATCTGTAGATATTGTCCAAGGGAAGAAAAAGGTGACACAAAGTGGGGGTAAAGAAGCATTTTATCTTGGGCTTGGATAGAAGTCCTGCCTTCTGTTCCTGGAGATCCTTTTTTTTTTTTTTAAGATTTTATTTATTTATAAGAGAGAAAGAGTGAGCATGAGTGGGAGGAGGGGCAGTGGGAGAAGCAAACTCCCCACTGAGCAAAGGGCCTGACATGGAACTTAATCCCAGGACCCCGGGATCATGACCTGAGGCCAAAGGCAGATGCTTAACTGAGCCACCCAGGTGTCCCAAGTGTTCCTGGAGATCCTTACCCACAAGAAAGCATAAAAGCTTATTTCTTTACAGCCGGATGCATACGTCTCACAAATAGGTAGTTTAAAAATTCTATACCAAAAGACTCATTTCATTTTTTCCCTAAGATCTTATTTATTTGACAGCGTGCACGCACAGGTGGGGGGAGCAGCAGAGGGAGAGGGAGAAGCAGGCTCCCCACGGAGCAGAGAGCATGATGCCGGGATCGATCCCAGGACCCTGAGATCATGGCCTGAGCCGAAGGCAGACGCTTCACCGACTGAGCCACCCAGGCGTCCCCCAAAAGACTCATTTCATACCAGAACAATGTGACAGATGATACAAAAAAAGACCATTCCATGAAAATGCTCAAGGCCCAACAGTCTTCACTTCTTAAGAACTGGCTGCTTTCGGTCCTTGAGAAGCTGTTAAATATGCAAACTGGAGAGAGGGAGTGGCTTAGTGGGCAGGTGCACCCCCGTCCTGCGCAGCACGCCCTCCCCAGCTGTCAAGTGGGGTCTCCCCACTTCTGCCTTATGGAGAGGCCTGAGCAGCACAGTGTGCACTGCGGTGCCGGGACCGGCGGCCAGAATTTTCCATCTGCTTTCCTCGCACCACAAGAGCTCCCACCTCTAAGAACAAGTCAAGAAAGCAGAAAGCCGTGTGTGGGTGTTTAAATATGTGAGTGTTGGCTTAACCCCATCTTCATTGATGAGGAACATTCTAGGACTTGGCCCGTTTCCCCTCCCAGAGCCTTTGGTACCTGGAGAGCCACTGGATGGATCCATGGCCATGGGGCCTGTGCCTGTGGCGGTTTCCTGTTTCCCTGACTCAGTCCTCGCCACTAGATGTCCCCAGAGTCACGTGGTGATGGGCAGTCCCCTACTTTCTTCCCGGCTTTCAGAGGAGGAGATGGAGAATTTCTCAAGTGTACTTCCTGGGTCTCCCAACTCTCTGCTTTCTGGACAGAATTGACCTTTGGAATGATTTTGTAGGGAGTTGCTTAATTGAGGTCTTATTTACAGTTTTCCCCAACGTTTGAGCCAGTCACCGGCACCCCACACACCACTTTGTTCCACTCTGAAGCCAGGAAGTGGGTAGTGGGAGGAGATCACTGGACTTGGTGGAGAGAACCCACTAGAGACAGATCGGGAAAGCTGACTCAGAGCCCGGCTCCTTGTTCACAGGCAGAAATAACTGTGCTCCAGAGTCTAAGTCATTAAAACCAGGGGAGCCCGTGAGTGTGAGGCTAAGGGTAAGCCCACGCTCGGCTCACTGTGGCCAGAGCGCAATTTCCAGAATTCAAGTTATTCAAGATCGTGCCAAATTTTCACACTAATGTTTCCTAGTTTAACACTGTATACCATGTGCTGTTTGTCACACTGTTTAGCATACAGTGTCTAGGCCAAGAGTCACCAAACTTTTCCTGCAAAGGATCAGAGACTTTTGGGCACATCTGGTCCTGTTACAACTTCTAGACTTTGCTGTCCTGGCATAAAAGTAGCCATTGCTCACACACACGCACACACATACATACACACACACACACACACACACACGAGTGATCCTGTGTTCTAGTAAGACTTCATTTACAAAAAAAAAAGGTGACAGGCCAGGTTTGGCCTGCAGACCATTGTTGCCAGTCCTTGGTTCATATAATTTAGGTTTGATGAAGTGACATGGTTGTGGAAGATGGGTAGAAAAAGGACACAGTCTGGATTCAAAACCCTGAGGTCCACAGGCCTGGATCCAGAGGGGAGTTCCTGTGGCCACATCTCACCAACATGTCAGAACCAGAGGGACCACAAGGGACAACCCAAATTGTTAGAAGGATAAAGCTGTCAGCGTTTAAAGACAAATGGAAATATCATCTAGTCTTAAATAGCAACAGTGCTCCTGAAGTTTATAAAGTCACCAACAGGGGTACCTGCGTGGCTCAGTCGGTTAAGCATCTGCCTTCGCTCAGGTCATGATCCCAGGGTCCTGGGATTGAGCCCTGCATTGGGCTCCCTGCTCAGCGGGGAGTCTGCTTCTCCCTCGCCCTCTGCCGTTCCCCCTGCTTATGCTCTATCTCTGTCAAATAAATAAGATAAATCTTAAAAAAAAAATAAAGTCACCAAATCTCAGAAGCCAAGTATAGCCCTTAAAACTTAAACAGGAGTTTGGGCAGCAGGGACAAATCCCTCTGGGAAGTGGTAGTGGGTTGAACAGGGACTCCCAAAACTCACGACCACTCAGAATCTCTGAATGTGACCTTATCTGGAAATAGTGTCTTTGCAGGTATAATCAAGGTAAGGATCAAGGTGAGGTCATACTGGAGTGGGGTGAGCACTAAATCCAAGGACAGTGTTCTTGTAACAGACAGAAGAGGACACGTAGGGAGGAAGACCACATGGTGATGGAGGCGGAGAAGGAGGGATGCAGTGACACTCCAGGGAAGCCAAGGATGGCTGAGGCCACCAGAAATCAGAGGAGGTGAGAAGGATCCTTCCCTGGAGGGAGCACAGCCCGCTGACACCTTCTGGTCTCCAAACTGTGAGAGGCCAAATTTCAGTTGTTTCAAGCCACCTGGCCTGTGGTACTTTGAATGGTGGCCCCAGAAAACTCACGTAGGGCTCCATGTTATGAGGAGCATGGCTGGGACAAAAGCATCCCATGAGATGGCTTCCGGGTAGTGCTTCAGTGTCCTGCATGACCCGGGCAGTTGACAAATATTTACCAAATGAATAAATACCTTAGTGTCTCCTTAGTATTACGGCCCATGCCGAATTATACAAAACTATATATAGTGTCTAAGATAGTGAGAGTCTGTGTAAAGTTTCAGAACATTTACAATCTACCTGGTTATTTTAAGGGTGTATAGACTATTCTGGGAAATGTAATGACCTTTTGAGACTAACTGTTCTACTCCCCCTGAACACATCCCTTAATGGTAGCATCAGACAGACAGATACCATGTGGGCCAGCCTGGCTGCTCCAATATGCTGACACACAATATGCCTGTCTGCAGAGGGAGGAAATCCTTCCCTACCCATCTAAGATAACCAAGGTCATACATTGCATATAAGCTGATCCAGTTTCCTGAATTTTGTTTTCTGAATTTTTAAAATTTGGTCCCATTGGTCAAGAGTTCTTAACACATCAAAGTTAAGATTTTTAAAAAAATTGTTTATTCAAAGGCATGTAATGGCACTGGCTTCCAGTAACGGTGGAGCAGATTGGTTGGATTAAGCCTCCTGCAGATAACAAATAAAAAATCTGGGCAAAATATTAAAACACAAAACACACACACACACACACACACACACACACTCCTATTTAAAGACACTGCGGGGGGGAGGTGACCAAAGCAGACAGACACTTGTCCACCCTTGAAAGACTGCTGCCACAGTCAGACCGGTGATTTGAATTTTTGCCAGGGGCATGTTCCAGTCCACGAATGCTTAGGTGGCAGAAAGCAGCAGTCTGGTTGTCTTGAAGTGTGAGAGGAGTTCAGAATATTAGGGGGAAATCCTGGAAGACAGAGAGCCACAGAGGGAGCAAGCCCCCAGATCCACCTAGAGTCCATCCAAATCTTTGGCCATCTGACTAAACAACACTTGTGTGGGGAAGACAACAAGGGATTTGGAGAAACACTCAAAGATGAGCAGCTCAAAGATGAGCAAACTAAGAGATTTCAGCTGCTGCTGAAAAAGATATATTTGCATGAGGGGCAGGGTTTGAGTCCATCCAGCCAAGATAAATGCTAGTAGGGAGAACATAGCAGAATCCAGAAATTCTACAACATAGCACTCATGATTTCCAGGACCAATAAAGACCATGAGCTATGGGAAGAAATGGCTATTACCCATATCCAAGAAAAAAAAAGTGGAGTCAATTATAACCAAGCCAAGATAATCCAGGGGGTACAGATAAAGCAGCTACTTTTTAGTATGTCAAGAACTTAAAGGAACATATAGGAATCTCAATAGAGGAGGACAAACCATAAAAAAAAATACGTGGAAATTCTGGAGCTGAAAAGTACAATAAAATGGAAATTTCACTAACTATACTTAACAGCTGATCAGAGATAGCAGAAGAGTGAGTTAGTGAACTCGAAAAGAGATCAATGGAACCCAATCTGAAGAAATGAGAGGGGGAAAAACTGTAGAAAAATGAACAGAACATGCAGTCTAACATATATGTAACTGACGTCTCAGAAGGAGAAAATGGGAGAGGAAAAAGTTATTTAAGAATGGCCAAACATCTCTTAAATATGGTGAAAGACATCAACTTATAGATCCAGGAATTTCAGCAAAGCCCAAGAATGATAAATACAAAGAAAATAACTTAGATGTGTCATGGCTAAACTGCCAAACTACAGAAAAAGAAACAGAAAATCTTGAAAGCATCCAGAGAGAAACAACATATTATATTCAAAGGAACAAGAGTATGGATGATACCCATCTTCCCATCAGTGACAAAGATGACCAGAAGATAATGGGATAACATACTTAAAGTGCTGGGGGAAAGCTGTCAATCTAGAATTCTGTATCCAGCAAAACTATTCTTTAAAAAAAGGTGACATAGGGGATCCCTGAGTAGGTCAGCGGTTTAGCACTTGCCTTCGGCCCAGGGCGTGACCCTGGAGTCTCAGTATTGAGTCCCACATTGGGATCCCTGCATGGAGCCTGTTTCTCTCTCTGCCTATGTCTCTGCCTCTCTCTCTTGCTCTGTGTGTCTCTCATGAATAAATAAATAAAATCTTTTTAAAAATTATAAATATGTGAGTCATTACAAAGGACTCTATTGTTACATTTTTTTCTCTTAATTTCTTTAAAATACATCTATTTAACAAAAAATTATAACTCTATTGTGTGTTTTTATAACATATGTAGAGATAATCTATACAATAATAGCACAAAGGAATGAAGAGGGGTAAATGGAATTAGATATGCAAAGTTCTTATATTTTACAATATGTAGTAATCTAGTTTGTGAAGATACATTATGTAATCCCTAAAATAATCTCTAAAAAGAAACCCAAAACATACAGCTTAAAAATTAATGAAAACGCAAATGAAATGCTAAACATATTTTTCCTCAAAAAAAAAAGGCAGCTGGGATCCCTGGGTGGCGCAGCGGTTTGGCGCCTGCCTTTGGCCCAGGGCGCGATCCTGGAGATCCGGGATCGAATCCCACGTCAGGCTCCCGGTGCATGGAGCTTGCTTCTCCCTCTGCCTGTGTCTCTGCCTCTCTCTCTCACTGTGTTCCTATCATAAATAAATAAAAATTTTAAAAAAAGGCAGGTAATAAAGAACGTAAGGAACAAAAAACAGATGAAACAAATAGCAAAATGGCTTTCCTAAATTCAGATATGTTAATAATTACATTAAACACTGTAATGAAAAGACAGAAATAGCCTTGATTTAAAAAAAAATCTCATATGTTGCCTTTTGAAAAGAAACTCTATTTTTAAATTTTTATTTATTTATTTATTTATTTATTTATTTTTGAGAGAGAGAGAAGAGAGAAGGAGCACATGCAAGGATGCGGGGGGGAGGTGCGCAGAGGGAGAGGGAAATGGAAATCCCAAGCAGACTCTGCACTGAGCACAGTCCCACGTGGGGCTCGATCACACAACCCTGAGATCATGACTTGACCTGAAACCAAGAGTTGGATGCTCAACCGACTTAGGCACCAAGGTGCCCTGAAACAGTCATAAGATACAAAGGCACACATAGTGGAAAGTAATAGAATGGAAAATGATACACTGTGCAAATTTTAATCTTAAGCTGGAGTGGCTTTAATGATAAGACAAAATTCCTTCACAACAAGACATATTGCTAGAGATAATGAGGCAGGAACATTTCACCCAGATAAAATTCATCGGGATGATAGAATCATTATAGAAGTATATGCACCTAGTAGTATAGCTTCAAAATACACAGAGAAAAAATTAGCAGAACTAAAGGAAAAAATAAAGAGTCACAGTTGGAGATTTAAATACTCTTCTCTCAGTAATTTTGATAGAAACTAAACAAAAATACCAGTGAGGATTTATCTGGGTGACACTATCAACCACAGTGATCTGACATTTATAGAGCACAAAAACCCACACTTGCGCATTCTTTTCAAACATACAAGTAATATTCACTAAGATGGGTCATATTTTGGGCCATAAAATGAGCTCAATATGCTTCAAAAGAATGAATTATATAGAGTACATATGTATTTTAACAAAAGAACAAATCAGAGGTCAGTAAGATGTCTAGAAAAATGCTAAATATTTAGAAAATTTAAAATACCCATTAAAATTTAGAAAATTTAACATAACCTATAGGTCAAAGAATAAATCATAAGAGAAATTAGGAAATATTTTGAACTGAATAACAACGAAAACACCACACATCAAAATTTAGGGATGTATTTAAAGCAGCGCTGTGAGGGAAATGTTTAGCTTTATAAGCAGATTAGAAAGATTTTAAAGCTTAGGAAGCTATAAAAAGATTAGCAAACTAAACTTAAGCAGAAAAAAGGAAATAATAAAGAAAAACATAATGAAGTAAAAACTCCACAAACCATGGAGAAAATGAATAGAACCAAAATTTCCCCCAAACTGAAACTTCTTTCCTCCTCCTCCTCCTCCTCCTCCTCCTCCTCCTCCTCCTCCTCCTTCTTTTTTTTAAGATTTTATTTATTTATTTGAGAGAGAGCATGAGTCAAGGGAGGAGCAGAGGGAGAAGTAGATTCTCCCCACGGAGCAGGAAGCCCAACTTGGGGCTTGGATCTCAGGGCTCCAGGATCACAACCTGAGCCAAAGACAGATGCTTTACCAACTGAGCCACTCAGGTGCCCCTGAAATTTCTTCGAAAAAGATATGAGCTATAAAGCCATGAAAAGACATGGAGGAAACATAAATTCACACTATTTTTAAAAAAGATTTTATTTCTTTATTTGAGAGAAAGCAAGAGCGAGAGAGATCACAGAGGGAGAGGAAGGGTAGAAGCAGACTCCTCAACAAGCAGGGAGCCCCACATGGGGCTTGATCCCAGGACCCCAGGATCATGACCTGAGCTGAAGGCAGATGCTTCACCAACTGAGTCCCCCAGGTACCCCTATAAATTCATACTATTAAGTAAAAGTAAATCCATATGTGCTGGATGATTCCAACAATTCTGGAAAAGGAAGAATTATGGAGATGGTAGAAAGATCAGTGGTTGCCAGAGGTTTAAGGGGAAAGAGGGATGAATCGGTGGGCAGAGAGGATTTTTAAGGCAGAGAAACTACTTGATGTGATCCTGTAATGGTGGATACCTGTCATTATACATCTGTCCAAACCCACAGAATGTACATCATCAGGAGTGACCTCTGATGTCAACTATGGACTTTGGGTGATAATAATATGTTTATGTCAGTGCAGGTTTCATCTACAAATACACCACTCTGGTGGGGAACGTTGATAAAGGGGGAGACTAGGCATGAGTGAGGGCAGAGAGTACATGGAAAACCTCTGCAACTTCTCTTCAATTTTGCTGTGAACCTAAAACTGCTCTAAAAAAGACAAAGTCTTAGAAAAAAAGACTGACAACTTCCCATAAAAGACTGATAAGAAAAAAAAGACTGATAAGAGAAACGAAGACAAACCCCAAATTGCCAATATAAAAGAATGAAATGAGATATACCACTAAAAATCTTATAGAAACCACAATCATAAAGAAGTATCATGGGCAGCCCCAGTGGCGCAGCGGTTTAGCGCCACCTGCAGCCTAGGGCGTGATCCTGGAGACCCTGGATCAAGTCCCACATCAGGCTCTCTGCATGGAGCCTACTTCTCCCTCTGCCTATGTCTCTGCCTCTCTCTCTCTGTGTCTCTATGAATAAATAAATAAATAATCTTAAAAAAAAAGAAGTATCATGAACAACCTTAGCCAATAAACTCACCAACTTATATCAAATGATTTTTTTTTGTTTTGTTTTTTGGAAAAACACAACATACCAAAACTGACACAAGAGGAAATAGAAAATGTGAATGTCATATCTAACAAACTGCATGTTATTGAAAGCCTCTTTACAAAGAAAACTTCAGACACAGAAACTCTCACTGGTAAAACTGAAATGAAACTGAAATAAAACACTGAAAAAGGAATTAATACACAAATTCCATTGGAAAATACACTCATTTTAGAAGGTCATCAAAACCCTAAGCAAAACTTGATGAAGACATTGGTATTAGGATCAATATTTCTCATGATCACATATGCAAAAATGATACAGATTAACAAATCAAATCCAGCAATATAAAACTAATTAATAAAACTAGTAATTAATAATGAATAACTAATAAAACTAATAATAACTAATTTTCAACTTTTTTTTTCCTAACGAAGTTTCAACTCCATTCCTCCTGAAATGATTTTTGACAAAGGTGTCAAAACAATTCAACAGAGAAAGTTTTTTTTTTTTTTAAGATTTTATTTATTTATTCATGAGAGACACACAGAGACACAGGCAGAAGGAGAAGCAGGCTCCATGCAGGGAGCCCGATGTGGAATTTGATCCCAGGACCTCAGGATCACGCCCTGGGCCAAAGGCAGGCGCCAAACTGCTGAGCTACCCAGGGATTCCCAGGGAAGTTGTTTAAGCAAATGATATACCCATATGGGAAGAAACAAACGATTTTTTTTTTTTTTTTTTACTTTAAGAAGTTAAAACAAGAGACACTTGAAGTTAATTTTGCACCTGTCTGACAAAGAGCATGTGCCACCTCACTGGCCCTCTCCGCTGCCCTTTCTGTATCAGAACCCCCATCCTGAAGCCCTGACCTGAGGTCCCCCCCATGAGCAGCAACTGCAGCTGATCCAGTTCAACTCTCCCCAGACAGCACCTGTAAAACAGGATCTCCAAGTGATAGGTTTTTTCCGCAAGGGATCCGAAACAAGAGACGAGCTGGAAGATGAAGACTATTCTTTCTCCTGATGCAGAAAAATTAAACCAACACAAAATCCAACCCAGAGGCCAACATGTCCTCCCAGTCCGACGCCGTGTTCAGGTAACTCTCCTCTCTAATCCATGAAAGAGAGAGAGAGAGAGAGAGAGAGAGAGAGAACAGGGCTGGTCTTTAAGAGATGCAATTTCTCCAGATGGTACAAAGTATTTTTAAAGGGCCCAGAAGCAGAACTGAGCTATGGGAGCCTGACTATGGGAAGGGCTTCGTTCCTAAATGGGATCTTTGGTGTTTATCAAGGCCCGAGTTCCAGCTGAAACTCTTCCTGCAGCAGGAACACTTATGTTTTCTCTCCTGTGTGAACTCTCTGATGCCGATTAAAATTTGATCTTTGAATAAAACTCTTCTCACGGGGACACCTGGGTAGCTCAGCAATTGAGCATCTGCTTTCAGCTCAGGGTGTGATCCTGGGATCGAGTCCCACATCAGGCTCCCCGTGAGGAGCCTGCTTCTCCTTCTTCCTGTGTCTCTGCCTCTCTCTCTGTCTCTCATGAATAAATAAAATCTTAAAACACACACACACACACACAAAACCCTCTTCTCAAGGTGGGACATTTATAGGGTTTCTTTCCCGTGTGGATCTTCTCATGGTGACGCAAGCCTGAGAAGTCGCTAAAGCCTTTCCCACAGTAATCACATTTACAAGGTTTCTCTCCCGAGCGGATCCTCTGATGCTTCACAAAGTCTGAACTCTGCAGAAAGGCTTTTTTGCAGGTGGGGCACTGAAAGTACGTCTCTCCGTCTCTCCAGTGTGAGTTGTTTGGTGAAAAACAAGCTGGGAATTCCTGTAAAACGCTTTCCCACACTCCCTGTAAGTGGGGAGTTTCTGGACCATGGGGGCCCTCGGCAGCCGTTTCGGAGAGGTCTCTCTCTTCTCCTCTGGCCACAATAGGGACAGTTCTTCTGGATGGGGATTGGCCAAATGCTGGTTCCCAGAATTCCTTCCTTGGGGGGAGAGCTGGCCCGCTGGCCACTTACCCTGAAGGTTTTCTGGAGCCTCAGGGAGACTGTCCCCTTCTCCAAAGTATCTTGGTTCATCCTCACTGAGGCGGCCACCCAAGGAAGCCTGCGAAGGTGCCTCTCCTGACACTTGACAGGAGACATCAGAAGCTTCCTGTCCCCTACAAATTTCCAAATTCACTTTCTCCTTGTCATTCTCTTGCCTGTCTCCTATGCCGGTGGGTCTTGGGATCTTCTAACATAAAGGTGTAGTCCTGCCAACTCTTTCCCATACTCTGCTGAATTAGTTAGATCAGACTTGGAATTGGAAATGCCTCCTGAGACTGTTTTCCTGTAGGTCTCCAGCATGAGATCCCAGTTCTGCTCCTTCTGAGTGGAATCCAGGTGCCTCCGCTGCCCCTGCTTGGAGAAAGGAGGCTCGGAAGTCCTGGTGTCTGGTGAGCCTTTCCTCCTGTAGGGCGGGAGGCGGGGCAGCAGCCATCACTAATTTTTGTTCCATGTCACCCTCCTCTTTCACTGTAGGGCCCGGTGGCTCCAGAGGCCTCAGGACGCATCCTGAAGTCCCAGCTCTGGAGGCATCACTTCCGGATGGTGCTTCACTCCCCCTACTTGGTGACTTGGAGATTCCATCTTCTCTGATAAGATTTCCTGTCCTGGAGCCTAGATGCTGCTGATCCACTGTCACAGCCTCTGGGGGTCTCCCTTCAAGCTCGCCACGAGGGTCACTGCCTCCTCTCCGCTGCCTGGATGCTGTTTCCACACCCACATCTGGATCTGCCGGGGCAGGATAGACAGGAACTGCCCCAACATGAGGATCTCATGGATCTGCTCCTTCATGGGAACCTCTGGCTGCAGCCACTGGAATCAGAGCTTCCAGAGTTGTCTCCAGCACCTGGTAACGAAACTGCCTGAAAAGCTGGTGTGCAGTCTCGGGGCTAGAGAGTTCCCCTCGAGGGGCCGCATCTGGTCTGAGAATGGGGAGTCCTCGACCTTCGACAGTGGCGTCCCAGCTCGACAAGCATTCTCCGGCTTGGCAAGTCCTTTTAGGTGAAGTGTTTCCGGGATGGACTTGTCTCTGGGGAGGACTAAGTCTTCACTGAGGCTCTCACAGGTGCATTAGAGAGGGAATGAGAGCCAGTGAGTCTTTAACAAGCATATGAGTAATTTTTTTCTCCAACACTGCATATCGGCTCCATGTTAGGCCCTGCTCATGCCATTTCTAATCCCCACAATCCCCCGTCGGGTGCACATCCGTCAGCCCTGCGGCTGCTCTCGGGGGCCCAGGCACGACTCCCGGTGGCCACAGCCAGACCGCCCAGCCTGCACACAAATGAACTTTTATTCCTATCCTATATCACACACCAAAATGACTTTATTATTTTTTTTTATTTTTTTTACCAAAATGACTTTAAATTTGATTATAGACTCATGCATAGAAACTAAAACTATAAAACTTCTAAGAGAAAACATAGGGCAAACATAGGCAAGTTTCTTAGAATACAGAAAGTAATAAGTATGACAAGAAGAACTTGATTAATTTGTGAAAGCTAAGAACTTCTGTTCATTAAAAGACTTCAAGAACACAAATCAGGGGATGCCTGGGTGACTCAGTAGTTGAGCATCTGCCTTTGGCTCAGCACGTGATCCCGGAGTCCCGGGATCGAGTCCCCCATCAGGCCCCCCGCAGGGAGCCTACTTCTCCTTCTGCCTGTGTCCCTGCCCCTTTCTGTGTGTCTCTCATGAATAAATAAATAAAATCTTTAAAAATATATATAAATTAAAATTAAAGAAAAATAATATCAGTGTAGGCAGCAGGCAACTTTCCAGGGAGGCGGATGGACACATTCACCATGAGAACAGGGTGTGCATCACACAGAACACCCATTTGTCAATATTAGACAGTCAAGATTTTTGCATTTATAGTATGTAAATTTTAACCTGAAAAACCCTGTAAACATATAATAACGGAGTGGAGGACGGGGGTTGTGGGTATAAATGGCACCAGAACGGCAGAGTGATGATAAGTATACAGTATGGTGATAGCTGCACCCGGTTCATTATACTGTGTGTTGATTTTGTAGATGTGCGAATTTTCCACATTAAAAAATTAAATGAGGGGATCCCTGGGTGGCGCAGCGGTTTAGTGCCTGCCTTTGGCCCAGGGCGTGATCCTGGAGACCCGGGATCGAATCCCACGTCGGGCTCCTGGTACACGGAGCCTGCTTCTCCCTCTGCCTATGTCTCTGCCTCTCTCTTTCTCTCTGTGTGACTATCATAAAAAAAAAAAAATTAAATGAAAAACCACCGGGCAATCAGTTTTCAGCCCAAAAGAAGAAGTGCACGCATATTTCATCACTGCCTTTCTCCACATGCTCTGGTTTGCCATGTTAGCAGCCCTTGGAGATGAGAGCAGTAGGTCAGGTAGTCCTTCCAGAAGGTGTGAGGCTGGATCCGAGGGACCCCCGCACCCGCAGCACAGGGGCAGCAGCAGAGAGGCCAGAGGGCTGGCCCCACCGACAGGGCACCATGCAGTCACATTCAGCGTGAAGTTTGGGAATCCCTAAATTCTGCTTTTCCTCTTCTCTGCGCAGCTGGTCAGGCTCCTCAGGGATGACAGTCACTGGAGACCCGGGGACACACCCTCGCAGGTACGAGTGCGGGTCTGCGCTTCTGCTCTCAACTTGAACTTGCGACAGGAACTGGAAATCTTTCAGTGGCTGTCATCCCTGCCTGCTCTATCAGCTTCATTTGTCCTCTCTCCTGTTTTTCTGCCCAAGGCCTGGGCCTGAGCATTCATTCTCGGATACCAGCCACTGCCCAGCTTGTGAGGTTGGCCCCACGCTCCCTGCGGCTCAGAAACGCACCCAGTGTGTTGTCTGTAAGCCGAGCTGGTTTCATTGGCCATCTGGTCCCAGAGGAAGACACGCTTGAGGAACGAAGTGGCCTCTCCAGACCTCGGAAAAGGCACATCCGACCTGGGGACGCTGCCGGGGACACTCAGCAGGGGGAGCCTGTGTGAGCGTCAGTGAGGGGCAACGGGGACCAGCGGGGACCAGGGCACAGCAGCCTGGATTGCGCGGGCCTGGCCCGATGAATGGATCTGCCCCCGGGCACAAAGGGAAGAGGCTTCTGTTTACAGGAAAATACTCCGGTTGCCTAGCAACCAGTAATGACAGGAAAGGAAACGCAGAAAAAGCTGAGGGCACTTCTGGGCCCTGCTCCTGGCCCGCGCTGACTCACCGCGACCTGAAGCAATCTCCTTTCTATTCCTGTTCCGCCCTGGGCCTGGCGGAGGGGTCACCTGCCTTACGTAGGCCCCGCGGGATTTAGAAAACATCTTGTCGTCCAGCCGAGCAATGAGCAAGAGCAGCAGTTTTCCGTTTCCCTCCTTCTGATTGGTCAGTTAACTTCCCCTTCGGGGAGACCCTGAGCCTTTGCCTTTTCCTTTTGGGGGAGACACCTCAAGCTCACGTGGTGGCAGCTGGATGGCACCAGGCTCCCTTGGCCCCCGAGAAAGCAATTCCTGTCCGTGTGTCATCGTCCCCCCCCACACACACCCCGTGAACAAGAAGCGACAAGTCCAGAAGGCTCTCAAAGGGTACGGGTTGTTTCAGACCCCGGCTTCTGCCCCGACGCTTGTGTTGACACTCGGAGTGGCATGATGGTGACAAGGGAGATCGTGTCCACTCGCTTCTCTTGGATCCCATCCGTTTGAGTGCAAGGTCTAAGGAGCCAGCGATGTGAGCTTTAGGTTCTGTCCGCATGACACCCGTGGGCCTGGGGCCTGGGGCCTGGGGCAAGGGCTGGGCCCCCACGACAGCCCAGCTCAGCTCCAGGCACCCAGACGACCCGACCCTCGACCCTGACCCTCGCAGGTTTGGAGAACTTAAAGTCCGTCTCCTCCTTGCTGACAAGTGCATTCATTAACGCTCCGCGATGGTACAAACCACATCCTCTCTTGCTCCCGGATCACTGCCAAGGCACCCACCAGCGGCCACAAGCGGGGCTCCCAGCCCCGGGCCCTGCTAACATCGGGCCAGGCTGTTCTCTGGGTGGGGGGGTGCATCCTGGGCGCTGTGGGGTGCTGATCAGCATCCCTGGCCCCCACCCACTGCACACCAGGAACCTCCCTCTGCCCGGAGTCTCCAGACCTGGCGAATGTGCCCTGGGGGACAGGATCGCCCCGATGGAGAGCCACCCTCTAAGCCAAGGGCAGTGTCTGAGAAAGGAGCTGGCCTTGAGAAAAAGGGATGTTCCAGGTAAGGAACAGGAAGAAAAGGTGATCCCTTCCCACTGTTTCTAGGAGCTGAGCCTCAACTTCCAGCAAGGGTGGCCCATGACTCCCCCTTTGCCTAAACCGTCTGGGTGCCCTGTTATGCCCTCAGTTTTCTTTTTCTTTTTTTTTCTTTTGCAGCAACGAACTTTGAAGGATCAGAGCTGGCTCTGAGCTACTCTGGAATAAAGTATCGACAGAATTCAAATTCCTTTTTCTGTTGGTAAGAACTGGGCTTCTGTTCCTGTTTTCTGCTCAGGGGCCAAACATTCGCTCGCTGTCCAGCAGAGGAGCAGGCCCAAGCCCTGCAAGTTGGCCATCTGCAGGGCTCCAGGGGGGCCACAGGGGGTGGGGACCCTGAAGCCTGTCCTCCTCGTGCGGCACAGGCTACTCGGATCTCCAAGGACAGCGGTCTTTGCCCTGTGGCAATGGGGCAGCACCCACTTACTTTCCTCTTAAAGAGACAGGATTTGACTATTAATATAAAAATTGTCCGAACTAAGGTTATGGTTACCTCCGCTCACATGTGGTCTGGTGGTCTGATTTTAGTTGCCACTTAATTCGGGGGGGGGGGGGGGGACGTGAATTTAAAAACTCACGCATCCCTGGGTGGCTCAGTGATCGAGCGCCTGCCTTTGGCCCAGGGCATGATCGCGGACCAGGATCCCGCATCAGGATCCCCGCAGGGAGCCTGCTTCTCCCTCTGCCTGTGTCTCTGCCTCTCTTTCTGTGTCTCTCATGAATAAATAAAATCTTAAAAAACAACTCACCCAGCCTTCACTGACATTTTCACCCAGCAAATATGCTTTTGGCAGGCAACCCGATTCCACCACTTCTCAGTAATCACTTAAATGCCACCAGACTTGGTCTCTAACAAATCCCAAAGGGAACCTCTCTCCCCCAAACCTGCTGCTTCTTCAGTGTTTCCTAACCACTGGACTAGTTCGAGTCATGGGGCATCTCCCTAGGCCTCAAGGCCATGTCTAACCGGTGACCCAGCCCTGATGGCTCCACCGGGGACCACCTCCCAGGGACCTAATGGAACCCCTGCCTACTCCTCTTGTCCTGGAAGTTCTGGGTCTGCCTCCAGAGCAGCGCTGCATGTTCTACATCAAGGACTACCGGGCATCTGGGACCTTCTGGTGTCAAGGGCCTGTGGTCCCTTGGGAAGGTTGAGTATCGTCACCAGATGGTTCCAGGCGTGCCCTTCACGCTCATGAGGCAGCTCAGCCTGGTCTGGATGACCCAGACCTTCTGACATGAAGACTGTCTGCTCAGAGCTAGCCTGAGGGCCCTGCTCTGTGGACCGCACCCCAGGAACAGTCACCTGGCTCTCTCCCTACTTCCCAGCCTGCTGTTGCGTCTTGGCTCCATCACGGAAAAGACCCAGCAGGCTTCATCACATACGTAAGGCTAAGGCTACAAGTTTGGAACAAATACGAAGGCGGTTCTGCACACCGTATGGGCACAGACTGTGACCTCAGACTACCGAGTTCAGATCTTAGTGCTGTCACTCGCTGTGGTGGCCTCAGTTTCCTTATCTGACGAAGGGGTGGGGAAGATGAAGCTCAATGATGGGGTGGGGGTGCCTGCCCCGAGCCTGGACCCCAGCGGGTGCCTGATAAATAAAATGTAACCTAGTGGGAAGGAGTGAGGGGAGCGAGGGCCCCCCTGGACATCTGCAGTGGCACAAGCCAGCAATGCAGGGCAGCGTTAATTGTACCCCAGACTCTGGGCAAAATAGTAAATGCGTGTGATCTTACGTAACGCTTCAGGAATCATCCTCGTTTTGCTTTTCTTTTGAAAATTTTGTTTATTTAAGTCATCTCTGAGTCATCTCTCCCCGCAATGTGGGGCTCGAACTCACAACTCAAGAGGCGAACGCCCTGCCGACTGAGCTGGCCACCCTCATTTTAGAAACAACGACAGACAGTTTGAGGCTCAGAGAGGTCAAGCGGGAACCTGAGGCCACACAGCCTGAAGCGGCAGAGCTGGATTTGAACTGGGTCTTCTTCCTTTAAGGCAAGGAGGCCCCAACGTGTAAGACTCCCGAGTGTCCCCACCATGTGTAGCACAGACGGCCCCGTCGTCTCCTTCCCAGGGAAGTGGCCCCTCCACCCCAAGCAGAGAGGACTCCATACTATCGGGAGCAAGTCTCTGCATAATTGAGCTTCTGTGACTGGAGCTGTGAACTAACTGAAACGGTCCAAGTGCAAGAATCAGACGGGTCCGGGCTGCACACGTACGTGGGGCCCTTCCTATCAGGTTCAAGTGGAGAAGTGGCTCCATGGCCCTTGGTAACCAGAAGGGACTTGATAACGGCCCTGACGACCACCTCCCTCCATCTTTCCCCATGAGCGCCTAGAAAGCAGAGTGGATCTCAGTAGGGAGCACCCTGGGGTGCTCCCCTGCCCAGCTGGGCACACTCTCTCTTCCAACCTCACGAGCTCCTCGGCCCCACTCCCCATCCGCTCGGGCATGCTCGGTCCTCCAGCCCTCCCCATCCTGCCTCCACTTTGCATACACTTCTGCTGGCCCTCCATGGAGAAAGCCAGGCTTCCTCTCACTTCGGTCACAGTGCTTAGGCGGGATGGTCACCCGACCCCTCAGGCATCCCCAGTTCAATCCAAATGGCTTGCAGTGTGTGGGGCTCTGAGCCCAGGCCTGCGGGACCATGGGCTGTGTGGGCCACCACGCTGTGCTGCCTCTACCAAATACACATCTCTGCAGAATCGAGGGCAGCCAGCGTGGCTACAGGGGTCCCAAGTGGCAGTGGTGAGGTGGGTGGTGGCCATTCTGGCATGGAGGGCCACCGGAGGCTGGGGCTGGTGTCCCCGCGGGCACCACAGTGATGGTGAGGACAGGGCTGACGGCGCCTGCCAGGCTGGGACAGATGTGACCCTGGAGAGCAGGGCTGAAGCTAGTGTGGAGAGTGGTGAGGACCTCAGAGTCTCCCCTACCCCCATGACAGCTACAGCAGAAGGGTTCTGGGGGTGGGGAGCCGCCGCAAGCAGCTTCAGAGTGGCCCCAAGTCACACTGTGCCCAGCGATTAAAACCTGCCATCAAGTCACCCATCATCTAGTGCAGGCTCCCCGGCCTCAGCACTGTGGTCACTGGAGCTGCATCATTTTTGGCTGTGGGGGGGCTTTCCATGGCCCTGTGGTGGGGGGAGGCGCTCAGCAGCATCTTGGCTTCCCCCTACTTGATACCAGGAGCACTCCCAGTTGTGAAAAACAAATGTCCCCAAGGGGACAAGGTCAATGGGTGAGAGGCACTGCTTTGCCTTTTCTGGAACTGCTCATGAACTATAATGCACACAGAGTTTGAGAAGCCCTGCTCCGAGCCACCATTCTCCCCCTCCCCGGCTCCAGACGTTTGGGGCCAGAATGTTCTCAGGGGGGCTGTCCAGGGCACTGCGGGGGGTGGAGAGGCATCCCTGCCCCCCACCCACTCCATGACTGCAGCACCCACTGTCAGTCAAGACAACCCAAAATGACACCACCAGTGTTCCCTGAGGGTCAGAGTCACCCCCTTTGGGAACCACTCATCTAACACCACGGTCTTGCTAAGCCTGGTATTTCTAGACTAACCAAGCCATCCGTTCTCCGCTCGCTGCCCTCAGTTCTGCTTCCTGCCTCCCAGTTGTGCACGATTGGCTCCTGGACCAGCCGGTCTCAAGAAAACCAAGCCTGCAGAGCGCCCCCTACAGCCTGAGGGAGAAGGAGCAAGGCGGGGACCAGGGGACCAGGGGACCAAGGTGGCCAGAAGCTCCCTCCTCCAGGGCATCGGCTGGAGCCTGCTGGCCCCACCCCGCCCTGGACGGTGCTGCCTGGTGACAAGGACACTTCCGGCTCCCAGAAATGGCCAATAAGCACCAGCGACGGGCAGCACCTCCGTGACTGGCTCAGGCCAAGCGGCTGGCTTTTCTCCTGCTGTCAACATCACACCCGGGGCCTTTCCAACTGACCCCCCTACTCCTCTCCGGTCACCCCTAACTTCACAGAGTTGCAAAAGCAGAGAAACGACCGAGCTGAAAAGCAGGAACCTCACCTAACACGGCAGCACTGGAGGGGCCCTTACAGATCCAGCCAGCCCGGCGGGGCGAAGGGACCCAAAGATGTTAAGCGCTTTGGGTCTCTAATCTCTAAGATGTTAAGGGACCCAAGCTGCAAGGCCTGATGTGGGGGAGGTATCTCCAAGGGGAAATTTTTGAAGTGATCCACTTAAAAGAACATTTTTAAATGAGGTTACAGTTCCTGCAAAATGACTTGCCTAAACTGGGACTGGGTATAAACTATTTTTCTGGAATGCGGAGTAGCGTTTTCTTTGGAAGGGCCGATCTTTCTCAGTGCAAACTGAACTCCAGCTATCCTGCTGCTACAGGTTACAGGAGGAATCCTGTATTCCCATTAATCTTCTGGGGAATCTTTGTATAAGTCAGAACTTACTCATTTTGATTCCACTAACACTTGACGTAACTGGAGCTTAATTATTGCATCTGATAGGGCGGGTGACTAACGAGCTGGCCATATATATATATATAAATCTATGACTTGCTTTTGTTTGTTCTAGAACACCAGTGACATCCCATCATAAGTTTTGGCGTTAGCTGGAGAGCTGGCACCAAAGCGCAGCGGACATTTGCTCGGGGCACTCGGCTACAGAGTGAACTGCCCTTAAAAAAAATAAAAATAAAAATAAAAATAAAAAAACCACCAATCGGTACAACTAAAGCGAATCTCACCACGGAGCTGTCTGACTGACCACGGGCGCTGTGCTCTGATACAGGCGGCACTTCTGCGGTTGCTGCTGCCTTAGTCACACAGATTGCATTCGAGACGAACAAGGCAGGATCAAGTCCCCCACCAAAAACCTGCACTGACTAACATTTCCCAATTTATAGCCCTTGCTGGTGGGCGGGGCGGGAAGGGCGGTGCAGAGAACTGGGAAAGAAATGTGTCACCAGCTTTGAATGAAGTTCAGGGGCAGTGTTTACCCAAGCAACGAGCCCTGGTAAACAGTCGCTATCTCTGGCTCGCTGAGGAGGAGGTGGGGAGTGACCCTGTTTTGAGCAAAATCCACCCGGGGGCTGCGAGGTGCCCATCCACGGGGTGAAGGGCTCCGCTGCTGCCAGTGGGAACACACCTGCTGCCCCAGGAAGCCTGCTCTGCTCGTCCCCCGGAGGGTCACCTGAGTACCCGACTTCTTAACAGGAGTAGCAGAGAATGGCAAAGAACCAGAAGGCTCTGGGTGCAGTTTCCATCACCAGCCAGGCTTCTGTGTGAATAGTGTCATGTGTGGCCCGCTGGGTTCAAGTCCTGGCTTTTCTGAAACGCTCCAGCGGCCGCAATGGAAACATCAGGCTGGAAAGCGCTGGAGAAGCAGGGTGGCCAGGTAATGATTTTGCAAACACGAGGAGTTAGATCAAAACAGAAATTCCACTTGAGGCTGAAATAAGTCTCCAGTTGAGCAGTCGACGACATAGTCAGATGGCTAAAAGTTTTTTTGTTGTTGTTTTTTGAGGGTTTTCTTGTTTTTCTCCTTCCATCAGTCCCTCTTGCTTTCTACGGGATGAGACGTCAGAACGACAGCGTGTTTTCCTCCAAGTGGACCCCAGGTGGACCCGGGTCTACCTGCCTTGGCGAATCAGACTCGAACATAATTTCATCAGAGAAAAATATATGCAGATGTTCAATTAAAACCTGGAGTCCGCAGTCCTGGCGCTCTTTGCCGGCCCTCATTGTTTGCTGAGTAACAACGGTTGCCAGGGACAACGCAGTCCACTCCCGTCTCTAAGAGCCTGTTGCTGGGCAACAGCAAGAATACTTCCCAAACCAAACAATGTCATCCCCGGAGCAATCCCCTCTATCTCACATTAACCAGATCTAAAAAAAAACCCTCCCAAATATGTAATCTATTATTTTCAGAAGCCCTAAGAGAAAGGCAAATAATCTCTTCTCTATAGTAACCGAGGGGGAAACAGTTTACCATATTTGTTCTGAAATAACAAAACCCGAGAAGGACCAACTCTCCCCGCAGTCAGCATCATGGCAGGGACTTCGACAGTCCTTCCTCGGGCTGGGAGGAGAAAGTGCCTTTTTCTCCAAGAGGAAAGAATTTATTTATCATCGGGCAAACAATGTGGGATATTCATAGCTGCACACGGGTTTTCTGGGCAGTGATTATACAAACTGAAACAAACTGGGGCTTGAGCTATTTGAAAAAGATGTAAAAAGAGAGGAGTGGATACCTAGTTTAAAAGACTTTTGAAAATGTCATGTACAGATAAATAGGTTGCAAACCAAGTCGTTGACTCAGCATTAGAAATGCCTCCTGGGACTCTGCGGAAGGAACCTACAGCATCTGGCGTCCCTGTGCCTGTGCTCTTCCTGCCTCACGCAGCAGGAGGAGGAAGAAGAGGAAGCCAGGCCTGGGAAGCACAGGGACACACAGCCCCAGAAAGAGGTGACAGAGACGTCCCTAGCGTTGGCCAATCTTGACCCATAGAGGGGAAAAAACAAAAAAAACAAAAACCAAGCTAACCTCAGAGCCAACCCAGCCTTGGCTCTGTCCAGAGCAGTTTGGGCTTTGGAACTTGGAGGGGAAGAGGACAGCACCCCATCTTACAGGCGGAGGGCTGTGTTCTCAGGGGATGGTCTTCTTGGGGGTGGGAGTGGTGGGGAGCGTGGCCAAGGATCCGAAAACACGTTGGCAGAATGGGAAGCACGTGGCTGCATCATAGGTTGTAAAGGCACCGGGTGCTAATAGATTTGGGCCCGGTTACGTGTACCCTCTTAACTCTCAGCCGAGGTTTGGCCTCTGACAAAACCTGGTCTTGGAGATAGACGCGGCCGACACCAAGAAACCTTGTTCTCCTAAGATAGCACCCAGGAGTTGTTCTTAGAATAGACAGGTTGGAATGGATGCGTCTCCTTGAGAATAAGGGGAGGCAGGTGCCACGCTGTTAAAATCTGAACCTGGGCTCCGGGGAGATGCAGGATTTGAAACCAGACTCTTGGGCATTAACAGGTGGTGGAGAGGAAACAATAGCTCTAGCCGGCAGGTGAGATCACCAGCAGCCAAAAGCATGGGAGTCCCTGCTTCCACCGTCTGGGGGACACTGCTGATTCCGCCTAGACGCCCCAGCTGAAGGGAGGCTCCGACGCCCGCCGTGAGGGACAAATACTCGGAGGCAGCACTAGTAGGGTTTGCTAATGAGTTGGATGTGGAGCTTGAGAGAAAGGAGTGGGGAGCACTCTGAAGTTGAGTTTGAAAGATGGAGGTGTGAGGGATCCCTGGGTGGCGCAGCAGTTTAGTGCCTGCCTTTGGCCCAGGGCACGATCCTGGAGATCCGGGATCGAATCCCTCGTCGGGCTCCCGGTGCATGGAGCCTGCTTCTCCCTCTGCCTGTGTCTCTGCCTCTCTCTCTCTCACTGTGTGCCTATCATAAATAAATAAAATTAAAAAAAAAAAAAAGATGGAGGTGTGAGAGGCTCTCAGACACCAAGTTGGGATGCTGAGAAGGTCAGCAGATCCATACGTGAGGACCCGAGGGGCAGGAGGTAGGCTGGAGCCACCAGTGTACAGATGACCTGGGCTAGAGTATTCGTATACAGATGTACAGAGGTGTAGTGTCTAGGATGCAGATTGGAGCCAGCAGTGCGTAGGTGACATGGGCTGGAGCCATCAGCATGTCGATGGCCTATTTAAGGTGGTGAGCCTGGCTGAGCTCATCAAAGGAGAGCAGAGAAGAGGCCTCGAGCTGGGCTCTTTGGTTCCTCACCATTTAAAGATCCTAAAGAGGAGGAAATCCAGCAAATGAGACTGAAAAGAAGTATGAGCAAGTGGTGTCCTGAGTGTTGACTGGATTGGGGGCTGAGACTTGGCCACTGGCTGGATCGCTGTGACAGGACAGAGCGGTTGCCGGGGAACCCTGTAGGCAAAGTCCACAGAGACTGACATGGCTTCAAGAGTGACCAAGAGTTGCGGAATTGGGGACCCCAGGCACACACAGCTCTTGAGACATCTCTGCTGGCAAGAAAGGGAGAGGAAGGGGATGGCCACTGGAAGGGGGAGTTCCGTTGAGAGAGGATTTCTGAAATGGAAGAAGTAACAGCAGCTGTGCACTGGGATGGGCAGGACCCAGTGGGAGGGAATGGACGCCCAAGGGGGCGGCGGTAATTGCTGGTGGAGTCGTGTCATGTGGATGGGATGGGATGAAGAAATCTTCCAGAAGAGAGGAGGGGTTGGCCAGAACTTGCACATGGACATTAGTCCACCAGCCCAGGACAGAAGGCAGAGCTTCCACCCAGATTCAGGGAGGTGGAGTGCCCCCAAGTCACCAAGGGGTTATCCCAAACCCACAAATCTCTGGGAGCTCCCAAGCCCCAATCCCATCCCTCAGCCATGGGATCCCCATGTGATGATCCCAGGGCCCTCCTAAGTCTACTGAAGCCCCCAAGAGGTAAAGCGCTGGCCCCTGCCAGGCTGCTGCGAGGCCTAGAAGGCTGGAAGCCATGGAGTGAGAACTGGACATCGTGCAGGATGACTCAGGTCTACAGATCTCACATTAGAGTCTCCAGCAGAGCCCAGGCTGGGAAGGGTGAGCTGGAGCCCACAGACGGCCTCCCTGGGCCCCAGGCTTCAGGGCTCCATCTGACCATGCAAGGAAGGCTCTGAAAGTTTGCATTTCCCCCAAATTCCTATGTGGGAACACCTGGTGCCCAAGGTGTTAGGAGGTGGGATCTTGGGGAGGGGGTAGGTCACAGGGGTGGAGTCCTGGTGAATGGGAGGAGGGCCCTTGTCACAGAGGTCCCAGGGCGCTCCTTCCATCCTGTGAGGACACAGGGAGAAGTCTGCGACCCAGAGGAGGGCCCTCACTGGTCATGCCGGCACCTCATCTCCAAACTGGGAACAGTACATTTCTGTGGTTTAGAAGCCTGCGGGCCTGTGGTATCGTTAGGGTGGACTGAGCCAGCCCCAACTCGCCCCCCACCCTGTGGTCCCCCACACAGCCTTACAGGACCCACCCTTCCATGTCTGCGCCCCACACACAATCGGCTCTTTTCATTGCCTTCTTGAGGATGATGATACGCCTCTTTCCAAATCCACCAGGGTCTGATCTTTCCATGTCCTGCTATTGCTAGAGATCAGCTCTAATTTGCCACATTTTTCTGCCGTGTCAACGTACAAATGTGAGAACTTAAATAAAAAGTCCTAGAGTCACACTGAAAAACAAAAGTGTATTTCTTGCTAAGCCAGGCTTGAACTATGCAAGATGACCAAGAAATTTAATGTAAGATAAACAAGTGCGGCCGGGAATCCTGCTGTAAGCAGAGGCCTGCAGCCTCGAGCGAGCACCCTGGGCCCTGCCGGTGAGTCGTGTGCCCTCACCTGCTGGAGGGACCACTCGCCGCCTCCAGTGGCCCCTAGGTCTCTGCAGGACAGTGGCACGTCGAGGGCCCCAGGACTGAGAATCTAGTCCAGACCCCGTCAGCGGAACCCGGGGATCTCTGAGGAAGTGAAAACGAAGCAACAAAAGGCAGGATTGGAAGTGTTTATCCGACCTGTCACCTCCCTCCTCATCTCAGTCTCTGATGTCCCGTCCGAAGGAGAACAAAAGGGACATTCTATTTCTGTCTCCCCGAAAGTGTCAACCCCGATGCAAAACGGTTTAAAAAAATATTAAACTCATTATTCTAATTAAAAAAAATAAATAAAACAAAACAAACAAAAAAAAAATAAATATGAAAAAGAGAAACCTGGGAGGTATTTTAGGTTTTTAGACTAACCCGAATTAATTCTAAGAAGATACATCAAAACCGATTCCATTTTAGAAAAGCATTCTAATGAAACGGTGGGGAGGGACGATTTTTTTTTTTTTTATTTAAAAAGGTGCCATAAAACCTTGAAGATATTTCAACTGGCTTTCCTGTTGCATAAAGATTTGCGATGGGCCCTCGTCTTCCTCAGCAGCAGCTCTCGGCTGGCGTGTGGCTGGCAGGACTTGGGGGCATGAGACCAGGGAGGCCAGGGAGCTGCACTGTCCTGCACAAATGCCCGGCTTTGTGGGTTTCTGGTTTTGGACCTCCATTGCTGGCTCCATATTAAGTCAGCTCATCTAGCAGAGCAAAAGATAATTTTGGAAAAAAAAAAAAACCTGGCATAAAATGTCCTAGCTCTGCTAGGAAGGTGGCAAGAGCCACAGAGAGGAGTCCTCTGAAACGTAACTCAAGTAACGGTGAGCGGCCTCCCCTCTCAACCCCCCCCCCCATCGTGTTCCGAATGTGGACCCGGACGGACGAGGGGCCACCCCTCAAGTCCTCCGAGGTCTGATGCTCCTTCTAGTTCTCCTTGCTTCTTTCTAGAAGTCTCAGGGCTGATGTCGCCTGGCTGCTGCATGATCTTGACCGGCGCTGCATCTGAGAAGCATTTATGACTACTTCAGTGGGATTTTTCAAAAGATAACTATTTGAGAGATGTCCATCCAGATGAAATTCAAGACTACTGGGATACAGGGAAAAAAGTCAGGCTGATGGGATGCCTGGTGGCTCAGTGGTTGAGCGTCTGCCTTTGGCTCAGGATGTGATCCTGGAGTCCCGGGATCGAGTCCTGCATCGGGCTCCCAGCAGGGAGCCTGCTTTTCCCTCAGCCTGTGTCTCTGCCTCTCCCTGCCTGTCTGTCTCTGTGTGTTTCTCATAAATAAATAAAAATCTTAAAAAAAAAAAAAAGAAAGAAAGAAAGAAATTAAACGTGGATGGCTGACGTCCGTGGTGTGGCTGACCGGCCCTCCCTGGGGAGCTGAGGCCTCTACCAGCTCTCACTACTCCGCACCTGCGGGGATGCAGGACGCCAGCGGAAAGCTGCCAGATTCCCCCGTCTCTAACACAGAAAAGGTGTGCATTGTGTCCTCACTTGTGTGTGACTGTGGCCAACCACACGAGGACTTCCTGAGACAGGCCTGCCCAGGCCCTGGGGGGCTCTGGGCGGCCCCCCAGTCAAGGTCAACACTCCCCTAGACAGAAGGTGGAGTTGGAGCAGCCCCACCCAAAGCGGCCAAGGTCGGCACCCGGGGGTGGGCAGGGTGCACCCAGGGCTGGGTCGCTTGTGGAGACAGAGAAGCATCGAGGGCCCAGCGCCCTTCGAGCAGGAGCAGCTCCCTCCTCCACTCCTACGGGGCAGCACCTCCCTCCCCTGCAGTGCACAACGAGGGCCTGCACGTCCCCCCAACACACAGCACAAGCAATGCCTTGACACCGTCTAAATACGACGCAGTCCCGCACCCTACGACGCACGCAGTCCCGCACCCTACGACGCACGCACTCCCGCACCCTCCGCTTTCTAGCGGGCCACCTGCAGCCAGGAGCTGAGGGCTTGCAGAGCTTCCGTCTGTCGGATGGACTCCGTCTGCCTCTGTGGGTCACTGTGCTAAAGCAAATGAGGCCGACAGAGTGGGGGGGGGGGTGTCTGAGCGCCTGCTCCCCACACAGTAAGTGCTCAATAAAGGTCCCTTAACGCCGTTGTTGCAACTCATTCCATTTTAAGGTAGCCAAGAGCATCTGCTGAGCTCTGCCCATTGAAATATCTGAAACTCCAGGAGCAGTGATACGCTTTGCTATTTGTGATTTCAAAAACAAATAAGCGTGGGAGGCGCCTCTGGGAAGGCCTCGTGCTCTGTGCTATATTCATTCCAGGGCATATTTGTGGGGTTCGTCATTTTGGCCGATGCTTCACACTCCTTTCTCTCCCAGCATCGAGCCAGTGTCGCAGCTCTCCTTCCAACTTACTATTGCTGCCCGGCGGTTGATGCAAAATTACATTTTATCATCGCCCCTCTTCCCTTCTCAGGAATCCCTCCCGTCCTTCCATGAGACCTCAGAGCGTGTACAGGACGTTTTCTATGGCCAAGCATCTCTCTGATTGCTTGCAAAATGGGGACTGATGCAGACACGTTTAGAGCTGTCCTTCCTGGGGTAGAGAGAGAGCTGGTGGGGTTTCCTTAATTCCCCAGAAGGGGATCCTATTTGCTTTCTCTTTGCTACGAGTTTCTGGGGTTTGCAGCATTAAACTGGTTGCTTTGCCAATCCCTTCTCGGGCACGGATTAGGAGGGGTGATGTCTCCTGTAGTACTGAGCATGCCCGAGGGGGGTGGATGCAAAGCCCCACAGCACTGGTGGCAGGCGAAGAGGGGGTGGCTCCTGCCCAAGAACAGGGTCAGTCTCTGAGCATCCCTCAAAGCCTAGGACATGTCTGAACCTGCATGGTCAGGGGATGGAAAGCTCGCTAGGAGAGGTGGCTGGTTTATTCCTCCCTCAGAATTTACCCCATAGAAACACACATGTCCAAAGAGGCAAATGGCCAACCACTATACACCAACGTTCGTAGCAGCAGGATTCATGGGAGCCCCGAAGCAGAAACAACTCAAATGTCCATCAGCTGATTAAACAAAGTGTGGCCTATCCATACAATAGAATGTTATTCGGCCTTAAGAAAGGGGGAAGCTCTGACTCACGCCATTGTGTGAATGGACCTTGAAAACGTGACACTCAGGCGAGAGGGCCAGACACAAAAGGCCACGTCTCATATGATTCCCTTTATGTGAAATGTTCAGAACAGGCGAACCCACAGTGGGTCAGTGGGTGCCAGGGCCTGGAGGAGGGGGCCAGGCGTGACTGCTAATGGGGATGGGGCTTCTTTTTAGGGTGATGGAAATGTTCAGGTGTTAGACAGTGGTGATGGTTACATAACCCTGAGGATATAGTGAAGCCCACTGACTTATACACTTTAAATGGGCCAACTTTATGGTAAGTGAAATATATCTCAGTTAAGCTGTAAAAATAAGGTATATATGGGTAACATTACTTGTTAGTGGTGGCATTACTTGAAGTCACAAAAAATTGCAAACCACTGAAATATTCAATACTGAAATCATTAAATAAATGATGGCGCCTCCTTGCTATGATGCCATTGAAAAGCATGAAGTACATTCTGTAAGAAAGATCTCCAAGATATATAAGGCCTGGCACACAGCAGGCTCCAAGAACAGATTAATGTAAAATAGATGCAGCTATATATGTTATAAAATAGGTAAGTTCATTAAAAAGGTCTAGAAGGACACAAATCATTTTATTAACAGTGTTCCGGTCATGGGAGGTGAGGGAGACAGGAAGATGAAAGAGAAACTTTGGGGGCCTGTGGGTGGCTCAGCGGGTTAAGCGTCCAACTCCTGACTTTGGCTCGGGTTATAATCTCAGGGTCATGGGATTGAGCCCCGCACCCAGCCCCCAAAGGGCTCCCTGTTCAGTGGGAAGTCTGCTCGTCCCTCTTCCTCTGCTCCTCCCTCTGCGTGCTCTCTCTCACTCACTCGTTCGCTCTCAAATAAATAAATAAAATCTTTTAAAAGAGAGAAACTTTCTTAATTGCCATTTCTTAATTGACTTCTGTAGATGATGGCCCTTTCTAGGAACACAACTCTTGTACTCCTTATATATCATTTTAAAAATTGTGATAGAGGTTGAGCATCTGCCTTCAGCTCAGGGCATGATCCTGGGTCTGGAGATCAAGTCCCACATCAGCATCCCTGTGAGAAGCTTGCTTATCCCTCTATCTATGTCTCTGCCTCTATGTCTCTCATGAATAAATAAATAAAATCTTTTAAAAAATAAAAAAATAAAAATAAAAATTGTGATAGAGGGGCACCTGGGTGGCTCAGTGGTTAAGCGTCCACCTTCGGCTCGGGGCGTGATCCTGGGGTCCCAGGATCGAGTCCCGCATTGAGCTCCTTGTGTGGAGCCTGCTTCTCCCTCTGCCTGTGTTTCTGCCTCTCTCTCTGTCTCTCATGAATAAATAAATAAAAATTTTTAAAAAAATAAAAAAATAAAAATTGTGATAGCATTTGTAAGCACTGGAAAGCACATCGGTTCTTATAAATTTGCACACAGTACCTAGTGAACGCCGTGTGTACAGGGTATACTACTATTGTTCAACTCACTTCATCTACACCAGGCTGTCACTCTTACGACCAGAGGCTTTAGTACTAATTCAACATTGATCACCAAGAGGAAATTTACTGGACAAACCAACAGTGGTGCATCTGTACAATGGAACACAACTCAACGATACAAAGAACAAGCTATCGGCACATGCAACAGCCTGATGAATCTCAAAGGTATTATGCTGAGTGGCGGGCCTGGGAGCAGAGCCTGGTGAGCAGGGGTCGAGGGTGGAATGAGGCTCTGGCTGCAGAGGCACAGCTCAAGAGAATGCACAGGGGTGTTGTAACTGCTCTCTACCCTCTTCGGGGAAGGGGGGTGTTAAACAAGAATCTATGAGTGTGTGAAAACTCACCGACCAGCAGACCCCAAGAGGTAAACATGACCGTACGTAAACTTAAACTCTAAATAAAAAGGAACAAAGTAAATGTACCAAGTACCAGGCACTATACCAGGTTCTGAGGATTCAAAAGTGAACAAGCCAGATCTTGGGGTGTTGACACCCCCACCCAGGAAACCAAACACCAGATATACAGGGTTGTTTCAGAGAGGTCTAGGTCAGGACAAAAGGAGACAGCAGAGGGATAGAGCTGGAGGAGAGGGGTGATGGAAAGGGGCTCCCAAGCTTTCGCCAGGCCAGTTAAGGGTGCTATGAAGGATGGCACTGAGCTGAGACCTGGCCAGACATGGGGAGATGGAAGAGAGCACTTCCGGCACAGGGACTAGTAGGTGCAAAGGCCCTGTGGCAGGGGAGGGCAAGAGGCAGAGACCCTGAGGGCTTGGCCAAAAGTCTGGGTTTTATTTCAGTTCCTGAGAGAAGCCCCAGGCTGGGCCACAATACATTCTGGTTTATGTTCTTGAGAGGACTCTACTTTGACGAGTCAAAGCAGGAAAACCAGGGAGGAAGCTCCCACGGCATTTACTATTTTAAGATTTTAATAATAATTAATGCTTAAGTTATTAATCGAGCTTACTAAGACCTATATATGGAAGCTGGACAGGAAATAAATCATTTTATAAAGAGGCCAAGTAACATTAAGCCCCATAAACAAAGGGTTAACTAATTAAGTATTTAGTCACCACGAAAGTCAATGATGGCCTTTACAATTTTAATGCAGGTAATTATACATTTAGTCAATCATCACAGCCCACAAGCATCAGCTTGCTTATTAATTCAGTGTTAACTGTCCCTATTGACTTATAGACGCCATTATCCAAAAATTAAATAATTTATAAGTGTACACTCATTTTTTTAAAAAGGCACATAAAAAATAGAGGACATGGACAAGGCATTTGAATCTGTAGTTTGGTTACAGTTACGCACTGGTAAGGATTAATATAATTCACCGATTTCAATCCGGGTTGGCCAATTTTCCTCCAAAGGGCCAAAGAATGTTTTTGGCTTCTCAGGCCATAAGGCCTTTATCGAAACCACTCAACTCTCGCTGTTTCTAGAAACCCCCCAGTGACCTTACATAAGGAATGAGCCTGGTCACATTCAGAGCCTTACTGGAGCCTGGGGTAAAGGCAATCAATCAGCAATACGGATCCTGTCTTTAAAATGTTGATTTTTTTTGCTCATCATGGATTTTTGTGTGTGTGGCATTTGTTTTGATTTTTTAAATACTCCATTAAAATATTACTTCTCTTGATGACCAAGTGTTTTGGGTGCCTTAAATTTTGTGACCAAGGCGAGTGCCTCACTTGCCTCATCCTGGTCCTGGCCCTGGCCCTGATCCAATAAAACTTTTCTTAGGGACGTTGAAATTTGATCTTCATCTCATTTTCATGTGTCATGAAATAGTCTTCTTTTGATTTCTTTTTTTTTTTTTTTTTTTTGACCATTGGAAAATGCAGAAGATATTCTCAGCTGGCAGGACTTAGAAAAAAACCAGGCAGTGTGTCACCCATGGCCTCCGCTACATAGTTTGCTGACCTCTGTTCTAGAAGGCCGTTTATGAAGCATGTCTGGTTCATCCTCATAGTCTCAGAACAATACCTGCTATCAATCTGGCACTCAGATGACTCTGAACAAATGAGCCCTAAATTCTCCTTTATGAGCTTCCTGCTTACTTAGGTTACTTATGAGGCTCTTCTCACCCACAGGTGCTCCAAACACATCTGCACACAGACCCAGAACACCAGACATCTCTGTATTTGGTGCAGACACACCTGAGTGTCTTATAGAACTAGCCCTCGATCTGTCTCGTGCTTTCCTTTCTAGTAAGGACCACTGAGGGGTGCCTGGGTGGTTCAGGTCATGATCCCGGGGTCCTGGCCACATTGCATTGGGCTCTCTACTCTGCAGGGAGCCTGCTTCTTCCCCTCCCTCTGCCCGCCACTCCCCCTGCTTGTTTGCTCTCTCTCTCTCTCTCTCTCTCTCTCTCTCTGTCAAATAAATAAATAAAATCTATGGGCAGCCCGGGTGGCTCAGTGGTTTAGCACCACCTTCAGCCCAGAGCGTGATCCTGGAGACCCCGGATCAAGTCATACGTCAAGCTCCCTGCATGGAGCCTACTTCTCCCTCTGCCTGTGTCTCTGCCTCTCTCTCTCTTTCATTCTGTGTCTCTAATAAATAAAATAAAATAAAATAAAATAAAATAAAATAATAAAATAAAATAAAATAAAATAAAATAAAATAAAATAAAATAAATAAAATAAAATAAAATAAAATAAAAAATAAAATAAAATAAAATAAAATAAAATAAAATAAATAAATAAATAAAATCAATCTTAAAAAAAAAAAACAGACCGCTGACTCAGAAGTCCAATTTTCCCAACTGACAGTGCACAAAGTAAAAGAGTTAACTATGTACGCATCATCCAACTAGTATGTGACCACAAGACAAATTTTAAGGCCTTTACTAAAGCTACGATCCTATGATTCAGCAGGAGAGATGGGACTTCCGAAATAGAAACTATGAAAACATATGCCTCCTTTAATATAATACTGGAAAACACAACTGGAATGTCTATTATTTTGGTAAATTTATAGCAAAATTTATCATTTGAAGCTTTTTTTTTAAAAAAAAGACTTTGTTTATTCATGAGAGACATACAGAGAGAGACGCAGAGACACAGGCAGAGGGAGAAGCAGGCTCCCTGTGTGGAACCTGATGCGGGACTCGATCCTGGAACCCCGGGATCTGAGCCAAAGGCAGACACTCAACCACTGAGTCACCCAGGTTCCCCTCATTTGAACCTTTTTAAGTACACAGGTACACTCACATTGCTGTGCAACCAACCCCACCACCTGTCTTGCAAAAGCTCTGAGATTCTGTTCCCATTATCAGTAACTCCCTGTGGCGCTGGCTCCCACCATCTGCTTTCTGTTTCTGTCCCTGGGGTCCCTGGAGAACCTGGCTTCTCCAGGGACCCCACAGAGGCAGAATCGTAGCGTTTGGTCCTTTGGTGATGCTTAATGCAGTGAGCATAACGTCCTCAAGGTCCATCCGTGTTGTGCCAGGTGTCAGATTTCCTTCCTTTTTTTTTTTTTAAAAGATTATTTATTTATTCATGATAGAGAGGGAGAGAGAGATCAGAGACACAGGCAGAGGGAGAAGCAGGCTCCATGCACCGGCAGCCCGACGTGGGATCCGATCCCAGGTCTCCAGGATCGCGCCCTAGGCCAAAGGCAGGCGCTAAACCGCCGCGCCACCCAGGGATCCCAGATTTCCTTCCTTTTTAAAGCTGAATAGTAGCCACCGAACCACACCGTGTTGATCCATTCGCCTGTGGATGGACGCTTGGGAGGTTTCCACCCCTTGGTTACTGTGAAGCATGCTGCTGTGAACATGGGTGTGCAAGTACCTGTTCGAGTCTCTGCAATTCTTTCCAGAAGTGGAATTGCTGGGCTACATGGTAATTCCAGGCTTTGTTTTTTTGAGGACCCATCTTCCCATTTTCCACAGAGGCTGCAGAGTTTACGCTCCCACCAGCAGTTCACAAGAGTTTCAATTTCTCCAAATCTTTGCCAACACTTGTAGTTTTCTGTTTGGAGTTTTTTAGATGGTAGCTGTCCTAGGGATGCAAAGTGGTCTCACTGTGGTTTCGATTTGTGTTTCCTGGAGGATGAGTGATGCTGAGCATCTTTTCATGTGATTATTGGCCATTTCTCTTCCTCCTCTGGAGAAATGTCTGCTCAAGTCCTTTGCCCACTTTTTAATTGGGTTGTTTGTTCCTTTGTTGTTAAATTGTAGGAGTTCTTTATATATTCTGAGTATACACCCCTCATCAGATACACGATTTGCAAATATTTTTTCCCATTTGGTGGCTTGCCTTTTCACCCCGTTAATAGTGCCCTCTGACGCACAAAAGCTTTTAAGTTTCATGAATGCCTATTTATCTATTTTTGCCTTTTGTGACCTTGCCTTTGGTGTCAGTCATATTCAAGGGATCACTGCTGAATCCAATGTCATGCAGGTTTTCCCATATGTCGACTTCTACGAGTGTTGTGACTTTAGCCCTGATATTTAGGTCTTTGATTCATTTTGAGCTGATCTTGCGTGAGTTAAGGCTCCAACTTCCTTCCTTTGCAATTGGGTAGCCAGATTCCCAATACCATTTGTTGAAAAGACTGTCCCCCTTCCTTATTGACTGGTCCTGGCACCCTTGTTGGAATAAGATGTTATAAAGAAGCAAAGTAACCACACATGGAGAGCTAATCTGGCCAGAGGGCGCTCAAAACATGAATTTGTGAAAGATGCTGACCTATGTGAGGTGAGTTCTAGTTTCTCCCTACAATGGTGATGGGTATGACTGTGCATGCCTCTCATTTCTGTCTTCCACGGTGACTTTCTCATTTTGTTTTCAAATGGAAGTTTTGTATAGCTGACCACACAAGTCTATGGAAATACACGCAGCACACGAGGAACCCTTGCCTTTTCTGTTTACTACCAAAGTGCTAGGTTTCCACCCAATTTCTGCCCTTCTAAAAAATCCAGAGAATGTCTGGAAGCGTTTTAAAACTCTGCAATATCCCCATTCAAATAGCTCCAGCAGGATCCTCTAACTCGGCCTTTGGATTCACAAGGGTCATACTTCTGAGAATCTGTGAACGTGAACTTGAACATGAAATTTAAGTGCAGACACATGTGTTTACACCTGTTCTTCTGGGGAGAAATTCCCAATCTTCAGCAGATTCCAAAAGACGTCCAGACTGAGGAAAAGTAAAAACCACTGGGCTACTGTGCTATGTGGATCTGTCTTTTTTTTTTTTTTCAAGATTTTATTTATTTATCCTTGAGGGACACACAGAGAGAGGCAGAGACACAGGAAGAAGGAGAAGCAGGCTCCCTGAGGAGAGCCTGATGTGGGAGTGGAACTCACTCCCAGGACCCTGGGATCACAACCTCAGCTAAAGGCAGATGCTCAACCTCTGAGCAGCCCAGGAGGTGTCCCATCTTTTTTTTTTTTTTAACTTTAATTTATAAACTCCAGTTTAGATGAGCCTCATCAGATGAGCCTCATTGATGAGGCTCATTTAGATTGAGCCTAATCCAGGCAAGTCAGTGGTCTTTTTTTTTTTTAAGATTTTATTTATTTATTCATGAAAGACAGAGAGAGACAGAAAGAGGCAGAGACACAGGCAGAGGGAGAAGCAGGCTCCATGCAGGGAGTCCGACGTGGGACTCGATCCCAGGTCTCCAGGATCACGCCCTGGGCTGAAGGCAGCACTAAACCGCTGAACCACCCCGGCTGCCCAGGTCAGTGGTCTTTAGAAGAAAGCAACACAATTCTCTTTCTGGAGGAGGGGCGTGAAAGTGGCTATGGGTCCCAAACACATATGGGAGAAACGGGCCAGGTGACTGTCACAGGAGTAGAGGGAGTCGCATGGCCCGTTTCCAGGGGGAAGCCACAGTCTGAAGGCAGCTAGTCTTCCTTCCCACCACCCTACATTTAGGAATTCAAACAGTCTAGGAATGGATTGTGCTGATAAGTAGCTTTAGCTTCAGTGACCACCCTGGACAATAATTAACCCACAGGCCACTGAGCCCAGGAATGCCACAGATTTAGAGCCTGAGACAGAAATATCTGCCAGTGGGGAATAGGGAGGAGAAGAGGGAATTCATAGTTTTTTACAGTATCCATCTCAGCTGAACCAAGGAAACGTACCTAATTTGCCGTCTTTGCTAGCCAACATCGACCAGCCCCGTGGCAAGGAGATTAAGGCAAGACCCTACTTACTCTTAGCCCAGAGAAGCCCGACACCAGTCCTGGTTCTAGCAGTGATTCTAGAATGTCTTAATTCTTAAAAAACTCGGCTACAATAGATTTTGAGGTTATGCAGAATTCATCTTAAGTGGGATCTCAGGGGATCCCTGGATGGCTCAGCGGTTTAGCCCTGCAGTGGGCCCAGGATGTGGGCCCAGGATATGATCCTGGAGTCCTGGGATCAAGTCCCACATCAGGCTCCCTCCATGGAGCCTGCTTCTCCCTCTGCCTATGTCTCTCTTTCTCTCTCTCTCTCTCTCTCTCTCTGTCTCTCTCCTCTGTCTCTCAAGAATCAATAAAATCTTTAAAAAAAAAAGTTTAAAAAAAATTAAGTGGGATCTCAGCGTGATCTGAAATGTGGAAACAGCTTTTTTGATCGCTAAATGCTGATTTTCCTCCTTACTGATTAGCCATCACACATTTTTACTTCTTATGAGTCACTGTTACAGTGCGTTCCAATACGAAGACGACTGGTTAGAGACGTCGGTTTCTCCCCCCGCAGGAGCCCACCTCCTTGCACCTGCAGCAGTAACTCATCTCAGAAATCACTCCTGGGTGCTGTGATTTGCACACCAAATCCCAGAGCTGGTGTGACCTGCCGAAAGAGAGCGCTGGAGTGTTGAAGAGCTAGAGACCAGGAAGAGGAGAAATTGGTGCTTCCTGACCACAGAGCACCTTCCCACCCTGCAGTGTTGGTCCAAACCTGACCCAGGCTTCTCCGAGGCCTGAAAGACAAAGAGGAATACCATGGAGAGAAAGGCCAGGGTGCTGAGGAATTTAAAAAAAAAAAAAAAAAAAGGCAAAGAGGACCCAGCCTGCAAGATGGATGTGACCAGATGAAGATTCTTCTTGGGGATTCCTGGGTGGTTCAGCGGTTCAGCGCCTGCCTTTGGCCCAGGGCATGATCCTGGAGTGCCGGGATTGAGTCCCGCGTCAGGCTCCCGGCATGGAGCCTGCTTCTCCCTCCTCCTGTGTCTCTGCCTCTCTCTCTCTCTATGTCTATCATGAATAAATAAATAAAATCTTTAAAAAAAATAACTCAGCCTGAAACACAGCACAGAACCAGCAATTGGGAGAGAAAAAAAAAAAAAGAAGATTCTTCTTAATTACAGCAAACAGGAGAAGTTAATAAAGTAAATATCATTCCTCTTGCCATTAGAGGAAGCAAAAAGATAATAACGTTAAACACTATTGAAGAGTCCAAGGTGTTCATGAGCCTCCAAATCAGCATTGTATTATATAACGTGTGATGTTACGCTAGTACTAGTTCTAGTCAAATATAACCAGGACCATTTGTTAGACCAGCTCTAGGCAAACTTTTTCTGTAAAGGGCCCCATAGCGAATATTTTAGGCTTTGCAGGTTAAATGGTCTCTGTGGAGACTCAACCCTCTGTTGTAGGGTGATGGCCGCCACTAACAATATGTACACTAATGAGCATGGCCATCTGCTCAGAAAACTTCATTTTTGGATACTGAAACGTAAATTTCATATAATGTCATATGTTCCAAAATATATTATTTTTCTGTTTATTTCTTTCCACCATTTAAACACAAAAAATCAGGGATGCCTGAGTGGCTCAGTTGGTTAAGCGTTTGCCTTCGGCTCAGGTCATAATCCTAGGGTCCTTGGATCAAACCCTGCATCGAGCTGGGCTCCCTGCTCAGCGGAGAGTCTGCTTCTCCTTCTCCCTCTGCAGCTCCCCCTGCTTGTGCTCTCTTGCTTCCTCTCTGTCAAATAAACAAAATCTTTTAAAAATAAAATAAACATAAAAAGCCATTGTTAGTTCTTGGCCATCCAAAATCAGGTAGTCGGTTGGATTTAGCCTATGAGCTGGTTTTCTGAACCTGTGCTAGACTCAAATGTTTAGACTCATATCTTTAAAAGAGAGCCTAAAATAATTCTGGATAAACAGGTATCAAGCAGCACATTTAATTTACAAATAACATCCTAGAAATCTCAGTGCCCAAGTGGTCAAGGACACTCTGAGGGTAGAGCCCAACATCCCTGTTATGTCACCCTTCTAAAGCATGAGGATGAAGGACCATGGGAAGTCTCTGGCAGGGCCATGCCCACAGGTCAGAGCTGGAGCCGTGTCGCAGGAGAGAGGGGGCACAGCCCTTATGTCCTGTTGATTCTGACCCTGCCTCCCTTCCACTGCCTGCTGTAGTTCTGACACGTGTCTTGCACCTTCATGATTCAAGGTCTTTGGGTATTTCACAGAGGAAGAAAAATTTGAGAGATGACATGTTTGAATAGACATTTCTCTGAAGAAGGGATACAAATAGCCCCCAAGCACATGAAAAGATGCTCAACATCAGTAGTCATTTGGAAAATGAAAGTAGAAACCATGACAGTACCACTACACACCTACCAGGTTGGCTATAATAAAAACAAGGGAAAGTAACATGAACTGGAGCCCTCCTACGTGCCTGGTGGGAATGGAACATGGTGCAGCGCTGTGGGAAACATCCAGCAGTTCCTCAAGAAGTTGAGTGCAGAGTGACCACATGCCCCAGGAACTTCACTCTTGAGTATCCACCCAAGGGAAACAAAAACCTACGTTCACACAAAAGCTTGTCCACACATGCTCACAATAGCATTACTTGTAACGGCCAGGAAGCAGAAGCAACCCAAATGTCCATCAACAGATGAGTGTGGCCAATCCCTACACTGGAATATGATTCACCTACGAACAGGAGTGACAAGGCGCCAATATATGCTGCCCCACGGACGGACCCTGGGCTCACGACACTCAGAGAGGGAACCAGACACAGGAGGCCACACAGTATGTGAGTTCATGTGTGTGAAATGTCCAGAACAGGAAACATTCATGGACAGGAAACGGGATCAAGGATGCCAGGGGGCAGGGTGACTGCTTAATAAAATGGGGGGGGGGGGTCATGGAAATGTTCTAGAATTAGATGGTGGTGTGATAATGGGTGTATGTATTTCAAATATCCTAAAAACCCCCGAATTGTCCTTTAAAAAGGTCAAGTTTTAAAAAAGACTTATTTATTTATTTGAGAGAGAAAGAGTGTGTGTGCACACAAGTTGGGGGATGGGCAGAGGGCGAGAGAGAATCTCAAGCAGACTCCTTGCTGAGCACAGAGCCTGAATGAGGGGCTGGATCTCACCCCTCTGAGATCATGACCTAAACTAAAATCAAGAGTCAGTTGCTTGACTGACTGAGCCACCCAGGTGCTCCCCTACAAAAAAGGTTGATTTATGTTATGTGAATTTTACCTCAATTTGTAAAGAAAGTTGACATAGCAAATGTGTTGGCAAATGCCAGACAAGAAGAGAAACAGATGATATATAAACTAAAACTGCCCCTCCGTTCTTTATTTTAGAGGAAGTGAAACATGATACAGCTCAAAACAAGAAAGTTAGGCCTGAGATCTTATTTGTTCAAAATCCCTTTTTTTTTTTTTTTAGGATTTTATTTTTAAGTCATTTCTACACCCAACGTGGGGCTCAAACTCACAACCCCGAGATCAAGACTGAGCCAGCCAGATGCCCCAGGACAAAATCCTTCTTAAAATTTTCAGAAACAAACTTTGTTGACAAGCAAATACATCTCGCACACAATCCCTAAGAGACTTTCTGTCTGGAAACCTCCAGTGACAGTCAACAAAAGGCGTAAGGAAGTCTGTTTTAGAAATGCCGAAACATTTGTTTAGACGGGTGGCATATACAGAAAGAGGGGAGGGGCACGAGGGAGAAATGAGCAGCTGGAGGCAGGCACTTCGCCACCAGGACTCGGAATTAGAATAGGGCCCAGTTTGGGCGTCAAGAGGATTACAGACTTTCCGGCCAAGCCCTATGTGAACATTAGCGCTAGAGACAGGGCGGGTAGTTTCTAGAAGATCTGACCCTCATGAAGCACTAAGAAAGAGAAATCAGATTAGGTTATTGTCTCAGAAATCTTAAAGGATGTTAAAAATATGGGGCGCCTGGGTGGCTCAGTCGGTTAAGTGTCCAACTCTTGGTCTCAGCTCAGGTCTTGATCTCAGGGTTGTGAGGTTCAAGCCCTGTGTTGGGCTCTACACTGGGCAGGGAGATGATGGATAGATAGATGATAGATAGATTGATAAATAGATAGATAGATAGATAAATTGATTATATTAAAAAGAAAACTATGACCCATTGAATTTAAAGTGGGAGGAAAGCTCAGATGAAGGATGGATAACCTCATCTGCGATTGGGGCATTGGGCTTCTGGTTTCAAACTGCCTGGTGTTAAAGAGAAACAGTCTGTGCCACCACAGACAGGTCAAGGGGAGAGGGCGGGCTCTGGAGCAGAGAGCTTCCCATCCGAGCTGGAAGAGCAGGCCGGCAGCAGGGCTCGGTCCCTGGCAAGGGCATGTGGAGGGCAGGACTTGACACGGGGGTTACAGATGGAAGGTGACGTAGGGCGGCCCGCTGGACTGCTGGGACAGGTCGGTTGGGACAGGTCAGCTGGGACAGGTCAGCTGGGATAGGTCTGCAGGGACAGGTCGGCTGGGACAGCTCTGCAGGGACAGGTATGCTGGGACAGGTCGGTTGGGACAGGTCAGCTGGGAGAGGTCTGCAGGGAGAGGTCTGCAGGGACAGGTCGGCTGGGACAGGTCTGCAGGGTGAGGTCAGCTGGGACAGATCTGCAGGGAGAAGTCTGCAGGGACAGGTCTGCTGGGACAGGTCGGTTGGGACAGGTCTGTAGGAACAGATTTGCTGGGAGCGCAGCAGGACAAAGGCTTTGCTGGAGCGTTGAGGCGGCAAGGAGTGGGAGCCGGGTGTCAGCGGGGAACCCAGAGGGCCGGGGACATGCCGTTGCTGTGGGAGAGTCAGCTCAGAGCCAGGGCAACAAGCGTGAACGTGTGTGGGCACAAACCGGCCGGGTGGCTGGGCCTCCCCCGGCGGCATAGACGGGGGCTGAGTCAGCCACCTGTGGGCTGGGACCCGGGCAGAGCAGAACAGATCGGGAACAGGTTTCGGAAGTAGGGGCCGGTGCAGAGAGAGCTGCCAGGGGAGTCTGAGAACCTCCAAAATAGCAGACAGCACACGATGGGTACGCTCGGGGTGGGGGGCACGCATTCTCACCAGGTTGCCAAAAGTTCTGTGACCCGGATGGGAGGGGAATCGAGGGTAAAGGACAGGCACCTTGTGGAGGTGCCCATGGCCTGGGTGGGAGGAGGTGGCAGGGTGGATGTGCTGGGGACGGTGTGGTGCAGGCAAGGACACAGGGCAAAGTAACCGTCCCTGCGGGGCTGGAGCGTGACCGTGAGTGAGAGGGATCTAACGCAAAGGGAAGGAAGTCCCTTCCACCCAGCAATTCCCCTTCCGGGAATTTGCAAACATCCTACACATGTGCACAGATGCAGCGCACGAGGATGTTTACTGCGGCACTGTTGGTCAAGTGAAAAAGGATAAACCAAATAAATGTCCCTCGATAAGGTGCTAATTAAGTACCTCGGGGCTCGGCGGTTCAGTGGGAGCTCACGCAGTTCCCAGAAGGAACGAAGGCGACACACGGGGATGAGCAAAGGTACAGACCAAGTGTTAGATGACAGAGAAGGGGCAGCAAAATGGGCATAATATGATCCTTTTTTGTAAGAAGAAAAAAATATTAGCCATTAAAGGAGCGAGGCACTGACGGGTCTGAACCCACGACGCTCAGGGAGGGAACCAGACACAGAAGACCACTTGCGTGTGATTCCACGTGTGTGACACACCCGGGATAGGCTTGTCCATGGACGGGAAGGGGGCGCATGGGGCCTGGGGGCTGAGGAGGGATGGGGAGGACCGCTGATGGGGATAGGGCTTCTTTCTGGTGTGATGAATGTTCTGGAACTAGACAGTGCTGATGGTTGTATAACCTCGTGACTATACTAAAAACCACCAAACCATACATTATAAAGGGGGGAGTTTGATACCTCAGTTTAAAAATAAAGCATTGGGGGATCCCTGGGTGGAGCAGCGGTTTAGCGCCTGCCTTTGGCCCAGGGCACGATCCTGGAGACCCGGGATCGAATCCCACGTCAGGCTCCCGGTGCATGGAGCCTGCTTCTCCCTCTGCCTATGTCTCTGCCTCTCTCTCTCTCTGTGACTATCATAAATAAATTTAAAAAATTAAAAAATAATAAAAAAAATAAAAGCATCGGCGTGTACATTTTATAGGCAAAGCATCTGAAAGAATCCACCCCAAACTGTATTAGTGGAGGGAGGGGCAGAGGAAGTGGAGAAGGAAGCCTGGGGCTCTTTTTGTCCTTTATATTTTCGGGTACTATTTGGAGGCTCTACAATGAAAAGATTTCCCTGATGTGAAAGAGGAAGGAAACAGATTTATTGGGAACTGCCCAGAAGGATCCCCAAAGTCCTGAAACGGTCACTAAGGAATTCTGGGGTCAAACTGCTTAGTGGCCTGTGGGACCCCCTGTGCAAAGCCCAACCGCAACCAACCACTTTACAAAATGGAAATACGCTCGAGTCAGGTGGGCCAGTGCTGCTCACACCTTGGGAGTGACCTAAGCATCACAGTGAAGTATCTGAACGCTGGGTCTTAACTCAGACAGTGGTCGCCTTTTAAAAAGAATAGTGAAAAAGAAAAAAAATAAAAAATAAAAAAAATTTTAAAAAAAAATAAAAAGAATAGTGACGACCCCAGTGTTGTGCCTGTCTTCATTCTGACACCTCGGACCACCCGTGGCTACTGGGCACCTGACATGTAGCTTGTCCAAACTGAGATGTGCTGCGAGTGCAAAACAGTTACTGATTTCAGAGACTTAGTGTGCAAGCACGTGAAACATCTCAAATCAAAATGTGTACACATAGATTCCATGTTAAAATAACAGTATTTTGGATATGTTGGATCACATAAGATCTACTATCAAATCAACTTCAGCTGTTCCTACTTTTAACCGTGGCTACTAGAGAATTTTAAATTACCTGTGCAGGGGCACCCGGGTGGCTCAGTGGTTGAGCGTCCGCCTTTGGCGTGTGATCTCGGGGTCCTGGGATTGAGTCCCCCATCAGGTTCCCTGCAGGGAGCCTGTTTCTCCCTCTGCCTGTGTTTCTGCCTCTCTCTCTCTCTCTCTCTCTCTCTGTGTCTCTTGTGAATAAACAAAAGCTTTAAAAATAATAATAAAATAAATTACAGGTGCACCTTGAATTACGCTTCTGTTGGACAACTGTGATCTAGAACACTCCTAGAATAAATCACCAAACTGTGAATTTCCAAATATCTTACAAGGCCCTATTTACCTAGAAAGTGTGTGCAAGGACTGTTGGAGCCTGGTTAAGATTTCCACCTGCTAAGAACTCGACTCAACTCAACTAGTACTTCCTCTATTTGGTGTCCCACAAAGACAGTGAGACATGGTCTCACTTCCGGAGAGAAAGGGAGCCGCACAAATAACTCCTTTGTGGCAAAGGGGACAGGTACAGACCCCGGGTGGGACAGCTACAGACCCCGGGTGGGACAGCTACAGACCCCGGGTGGGACTGGCACCATGAACATGGGGTAGGAATCTGGAAAGGTCCACCCTGGACCCTGCAGCAGGTGGGGTGGGGCAGGGAGGGGGACTAGTTGCCGGGCAGGAGCTGGGCAGGAGCTGGGCAGGAGCTGGGCAGGAGCTGGGCGCAGCAGGGTGTGTGCCACGGCAGGGGTGGGAAAAGGACAAAGAGACTGAGCTGGTGGCGCAGAGGCCACAGGCTGGGGGCTCTTGGGGAGAATAGGCTGGGCCACCCCCAGAAAGGCTGTGAACATCGGGTGGAGCTTCTGGACTCCATCCCACAGGGCAGAGGTCAGCAAACTGCGGCCCACGCCCCAGCCGAGTCCCGCCCGGTCTAGTGCCTGGTTTTTGCGTGGCCCGGACGCGTGAGAATGGGCTTTACATTCATAAATGGTCATAAAGTAAATCAGAGTCAAACTATCTTGTGACACGTGAAAATTACACGAAATTCGCACGTCAGCGTCTGGAACTAAAGTGTTACTGGCCCGTGGCCACACCCATTCACTTACATGTTGTCCACAACAGAGTGGGTAGCTGCGGTAGAGACCCGGTTGGCCCACAGACCCTAAAATATTTACGATCTGGTCCTTTACAGAGAATGTTTGTCGAAACCACCCCCCACACCCCCCCCTTTCTTGGAATCCTAAAAGATTCTGCGGGCTTCCTCTGCTCCTATAAAGTCACGGCCCTTTTGCTGATATGCAGAAAAACATGGAATGGATATATTTCTCCAATTAAAGACCATTCGCCCTACAAATATTTCTTAAGCCCTCGGTAGAGGTCTCTTACCTGCTAGTGACTGGCAGTAAACAACACAACAAATTCTCCTCGAGCACCGCAGTCCTGGCAAGCATGGGTCAGCCCACCGTGCCTGATTTGACGGCAGAAGTCTTAAAGGACATCTGCTCTTATGGCTGCTGTGCACCACTACCCTATTTTATGATTGAATCATGTTTTATTTAATAAAAACATCGCGAGTGCATGTCATTTAATTAAATGCACTGATACTCCATGGTGTCCCACAAGGACGTCATGCGTCACCCTCCCAACAGCAGCAGCAGCAGCTTAAGGCCACTGTTGAGGGCAGTGGAAGCATCAAAGGTTCGGAAGGAGAAAGCACAAGAGCGGGCCTGCGCCACATCCCTCCCAAGGGCAGCAGTTGGAAGCTGCTGTCCACAGTCCTCCACCAGAGCGTCTGAACCAGCAGGGCACGAGCAGGAACGGGAAGGAAGGGACCCAGAGGAGACATGCGGGCAGTGCTTGGTTAGTGGGGTGCCGGAGACGGGGAGGAGGCAGGGGGACCCCAGCCTCCAAGGCTGACCACTGAGATGATGGGACCAGGATAATCGTTTCTCCTTCGCCTGCAGCCTTGCTGTCCTCGCTGGCCCTGGGCCAACCCTCTCTAAAATTACGAAGAGTCTCGACTGAGCTCACACTGCAGCTGAAAAGCAAGTGGAGCTGGGGTAAGCAGGAGGGAGGACTTCTCTGCTGCCCACCCAAGGGACCGGGAAGCACAGGGAGGCATTTTTACCTTTGTCCGGGCCTGCTGATCCTACCCTGCTGGGGCCGTGCCAGGATTAGGAGTATGGGTCAAATGCCAAGCACATGGTAGGTGCTCAGGGTGTGAGGCCGTGGCAACCTTTGATTTTTAAAACATAACCTTGGGGTCTAATGGTTAGGACTTTGAAGGCCTGGCTGCTCCCTCCCCAGAGCTGCTTTTTTGTTGTTGTTGTTTAAGATTCTACTTATTTATTCACGAGAGACACACAGAGAGAGAGAGAAAGAGAGAGAGAGGTAGAGACACAGGCAGAGGGAGAAGCAGGCTCCACGCAGGGAGCCCGACATAGGACTCGATCCCGTGTCCCCAGGATCAGGCCCCGGGCTGAAGGCAGCGCTAAACCATAAGCCACCTGGGCTGCCCCCAAGAGCTGCTCTTTATTCCCTGCTCCATGGCTCCCACCACTCTCTGCCTTTCTCGAAAAACCCTCCTTCCTTGATCTGAAGCACAAGAGGGAGTTTGGCCACTCAACAAGCCTTTGTCAGAACTCCCGGGCTGCAGAAAAGTCGCTCTGCTTGAAACTCTCAGGATCTGGGCACCTGGGTGGCTCAGTGGCTGAGTGTCTGCCTTTGGCTCAGGTTGTGATCCCGGGGTCCTGGGATTGAGTCCCGCATCAGGCTCCTCACAAGGAGCCTGCTTCTCCCTCTGTCTCTGCCTTTCTCTGTGTCTCTCGTGACTAAATACATAAAACCTTAAAAGAAAAGAAAAGAAACTCTCAGGATCCAAGTAAGCAGGTTTCACAGGAAAATATGTTTCTGCATCCAAATGTCTCTAATTCCCTCGGACGAAGAATCCCTGCAGCACTGGAAGGTCTCGTAGGGCTCTGAGGAGGCGAACAGCACGCTAACTCATGGCATGTGTCACTTCAGCTAAGAGCTTTGTAACATGACAAGTGAAGGGACAGCAGTTATCTGAGTCTCCACTGGCAAACAATACGGGGACTTTGCTCACCATAAAGTGCATCTCAGCCTGTTAACCGGTTTCTGTTCTGACTGGCAGTAACAGCTACTTCGACTCCCAGTAAGAATCGTGACGATCGGCCTAGAACTTGGAGCTCCGTGGCAGAAACTTCAGAAGTGGGGGCTCCCCGCAGCCTGGGCAGCGCGGCGAGCACTTGGCTAAGGTTCACACGTTCACACTTTCGAAGAGAAAAGGGAGAGGGGGCCCAGAGGAGGGGGAGTGCCTTCCGTGGGATGAGCTGCCCTCCACCCTCACCTCTGCGGCCAGCAGGGGCCACGGCAAGGCCTCCTGATGGGAACCGCTCCTGACCCTGGGAACAGCGCTGGGGAAATGGATCTTTCAGGAAGTGAGCCAGGGTTAGAAATATTTACCTACTCTAGGCCTCTATTGATCCTCAGCAACTACTTCCTCCAGCACAGCAGGGCGGGCTTTCAAAACTACACAAATTGCCAGTGCCGCACAAAGGCTAAGGGTCTAAGTACTGACAAGATGCCCTATAACTTTGCAAAAAAGAAGGATTCGTTCATTCAACGGACTGTGAGTGCCACGTTTGGTGGATGAAACAATTCTGATAGGCACAATCACCATATTTGTTTCAAAGCAACTTTTTAACAAAGTGAAATCTTTGAAAAGCTCCAAACCAAAACAAGTATGAATCAAGACACTGCAATTGGCTCAGGTGCAGGAGGAGGCATTTAATATTCTCCACTGTGTACGCGGCTCCCGGCAAGGGGACCCAGCCATGCTTGGGTTCTAAGGCTCCATTGCCCCCAAGGCCCCTGCGCTTTCTGGAAAAAAATGTGCCTTGCCATTTTAACTGAGCGAAAAGGGGAGTCAGTGAATGGCAGGGGCCCTCGATCAAGATTTCTTTTGGCATTTGGTAAAGGAAAGCTGTGTGTCGAAAGAACTGGAAGGTTAATCTCTCCTGACACAAAAACGTGGCATTTTTAAGGCTCTGAGATCTCAGGCAAGGGTTTCATGATGTTTGTTTTTTGTTGAACCCAAAGGCTGCCGTCACCTGATGTAGGCCTCGCTCTCAGGACAACACCCTGGGCTCCAGCGTCTGATTCACTCACGCCCCAGACGTGAAGCCCTGTGGGAAGTGTGGCAGGCACAACGCCCTGTCCTCTAGGAGCCCACAACCGAGAAGAGGAAGCCAGACGCAGAAATCACTACTACATGTCCAAGTAGACTTGGGCTGTGGCAATTCAGGCTTTGTGCCACCTCTGGCCGATGAACCCCATGGTCCCTTAACTAGAGGTAGTTCTGTCCCTGCAGGGGACATTCAGACATGCCTGAAGACACAGTTGTCACAACTTGAGGGGAAGGGGTGGGCGCTACCGGCAGATGGAGGCCCGTGGACACTCAGCATCGTGCCAGGCGCAAAGCCAAGAGCTATGAGATGGGAGAACCCGCCCAGGCCGACGTTTCCCCACCTGGCTCGCTACATCAGGTCTCAGGTCCCTGGTAAGAGAGTCCAGAGAAGGATCTGGAGAGAAAAGTAAGATTGTCATCAGTAGAAATGACAGTTGAAAGAGGGCAGACGAGAGCATAAGGCCCGTGTGAGGCGTGGTGAGTCCACTTCGAGGACTTGAAAGAGGAGGCAATGAAAAGGAGCTGAGGCTGGAAACGGCCTTGAACGCTGAGCCGAGCACCTCGTAGTTACAGCAAAGGCCAGGGGCGAGTCCGTGGGTTCAGCCAAAGGGGGCAGAATGTGCCCTTTCGACCTCTCCCACGCCCCGAAGGGCCAAGGCAAGCGGATGGGAGGAGAGACCGGGCCGGGAGACTCGGAGGCCAAGGAGCCCAGCTCTGCACACCTGCGCAGGGACACGAGGTGACGGCGGGCAGGCTCCTGGCTCCTGGCGCTGGAGCAATGCTGCTTCCAGAGCGGGGGGCAGAGGGTGGGCCCGCCCGCAGCCAGGGGAGGGACGAGGGACTCCGGCCCCCCCGCAGCTAGAATGAGGGCAGATTCTAGGCTCGTGCAGGTGGGAGGAAGGTGGGAGCCCCAAGCCCGAGGGGAGGCGGGGCACCCTGTCGCTGCCCTGCTGCCGCTTCTAACTCCCTAACCGCCCCCATCATGCAACTTAAGTTAAATCACTGCCAATCAAGGAACCTTTTCTTTTGCTCCCTAAGAGTCTGGAAGGGCACTGTCCGGCTGACAGACGCACACCCAGGTGTGAAGTAAGACCGGCAAGGAATCGAGTCCCATAGGGCTTCCAGAAATACCTTCTATGTACTCCCGTGTGGCATTTTTAGAGTTGCCAGTACAACCAGGCCATGATTCACCCTCCGAGAAGCTCCTGAAAGATCTCCCCTTCCTGCTTCAACCGCAGCTCAGCTGCCAATGGCCACTGACGACTTCTAATTTCTGTAGCATCTTCTCCCGTCTTAACTTCGCCCGTGAGGGTACATTAGCTCACTTCAGTACCCAACCGAGTACAAACTCCTCAGATGCTTGCTATTTGGGGCCCTCACATATCTGCAGAACAGACAAAGACCCCCGGAGAGCAACTCACATACGGAAGTCCCCACGAAGGTGAATCCTCCTAGAAAATGAGACATTCTTTTAAAAATCGGAAGCACACTCTGTGGGCTGTTTTCCGTGAGTCTGGGATTCCAAATCGATTTTTTCTCGAAGCAGGCTACATCTGCCTGTCTGTGTTCTGAGGCCGGGAGGAGTGGGGAAGCACCATGGGCCGCTTTCCTGGGGTTCTCTCTGGGTGGTAATGTTGGGGCTGCTGCTTCCAAGGCCTTACCCCACGGGTCGCCTTTTGGACAGAAATGTATCCGGGAGGCGGGGCACTGTTTCTAAAAGATAAACAGCTCGCGTTGCAAAAATGTCAGCGTAATTAGGTGCGAGTGCAACCTTAGGGACGGAGTCCCGTATCACTAGTAGGATTTCAACAGTGAGGGAGCAGGCGCTCGTGAGCAGGGCCTTCTGTCCGTCGGTGGGGACCGGCTCTTTGCCTGTCTTTCCACGGGCGGTCCCCAGCTAATCCTCCTGGTCTCTGGTGGGCCTCGCTCTCCCTGGGGCTCGGTCCTTGCCTTGCTTCTCCTTTGTCTTCAGAGTCCTTTCCCATCCTCCCCTTCCGTCATCTCCGAATCCCTTCAAAATCTCCTCTGTCCGGGCATTAGTCACAGTGGCCAGACGGTGGCAACAACCCAAGTGTCCACTGACGGATGAGTGGGTGGACACAGTGTGGCCCATCCACGCACCGGAATATCACTCAGCCATAAAAAGGAAGGCCTTTCTGGCACAGGCTCCAATGCAGGTGGATCTGGAGGGCGCTGTGCGCCGTGCACCCAACCAGGCACAAAAGGACACATGTTCTACGATTCCACTTTCACGAAACATATCGAACGGGTAAACTCATAGGGATGGAAAGTAGTTTAAAGATTACCAGGGAGGGGCCTGGGAGGGCGGATGGGGAATGGGGAGTTTCTGCTGTTGGGACCAGAGCTCCCATGTGGGGTGACGAGGAAGTTTCGGAACCAGTGGGGATGGCTGCCCCCCATCGAGAATGCACTTAATACCACCGAATCGCACACTGAACGTGGGTAAACCGGCAAATTGTACATCACGTATATTTTGCCACAATTTTAAAAACCACTTTCCTCTGTTGACTCTTCACTGGTTCCTGCTTCTATTCTCACTCTGCACCCTCTCCTTGGATGGTCTCATCCATTTGCAGGGCTGAGATGACCATCTGAGTGCTGGCAGCTCCTGGATGCTAACCCCCCAGCCGGGACCGGCCCTGGGAGCTCCGGACCCTGCAATCCAGCAACCTCCTGGACGGCTGTCCCCACACGGATGTCCCACAGACACCTCAAGCTGGCCCAGCCCACCACTGAACTCATTACTTCCCCTGCCCGACACCAGCTTCTCCCGTGGTCCCTGACTCACCGCAGTGACACATTTTACAGGATCCCCAGACACCTGGGAATCGCCCTCCCCACCGCCCCACCCCCAGGCCCAGCGAGTCCACAGGCCCCTGAGCCCCTGAGAACCTGGCCGCTCTGTCTCCCCAGCATCCCCTGGCCGGTGCTGTCAGGCAGGCCCCTGTCCCCCTTCACTCGGACTACAGGCAACAACCTCCTCTCCCTCTCCTACCTACCTCCAGACTCTAAGGCTTCTGACGCACCCTCCAAAATCACGCCTGTTCACAGAGCCACTTGCCCACAGTCTCAGCCCAGCACCAGAGCCAAGCCCCACTTGTCCGGCCAGGGCTCAGCACACTTCTCCTGTAAAGGCCCAGACAGTAAATACTTTCGGTTTTGCTGGTCATGTTCTGCTTCTGTCACAAACACTCGACTCTGCCGTGGCCTCGCAGAAGCAGCCGGAGATGGGATGTAAATGAACGAGTGTGGCCGAGTTCCACAAGAACTTCACTCACAAGAACAGGCCGCAGGCTGGAATCGACCTGGGGGCCATTGCTTGCTGACACCTGCTCTTCTCTCTCACCTAATCTCCCTAGTACCCCCGGCCCGGCTGGCGGGAGCTGTTGGCAGGTTCCTGAAAACACAACCGCACCACGACTGTCCCACCCAAGCCCACAACCCCACGCAGACGGCTAGCACCACCACTTCTAGGTTGTCTCCCTCCATGCTTCCTTTTAGTCCTTGAAGCCTCAGAGGCTAGCGCTTGACTCAGAAGAATGAATGAATGAATGACCAGATGTCAGCGGCCCAGAAAGCAGCTCTTCCAGTAAACTGGTGGACACCACCCATCTGACAGCTCCAGGCACAGGGGAAATCTACCAGCCATCTAACTTGAACTTAGAAGAGCATCCAGACTCTTCCCCCACGGCCTCTGGGGTCCTGTCTTCCTCCTTCTGCTCACCACGCATTAACCACACGGCTGCCTTCCTCTGCTGTGACCAGGCCCGGCTGTGTCCTTCAGCCACAGGACCTTTGCACCTGACGCCCACCCCATGCCTGGAAGGCTCTCCCCTCAGAACTCCACAGGGCTGCTCCTCCTCCTCATTTCAGTCTCAACCTCCTGAAGAGCACCCCCGGTCCAGGGGTCTAGTTCATACACACATGCACATGCTCAAAATAACTGGAGACCTTAGTCTTACAGGTTTACTGCCTGTAGCTCGTCTGGCCTTCATTACACAGTAAGTGACAAAGGATCACCATACCAGGCCTTCCATGAAGAATGACATACTTTTAATGGCTGTATGATTTTTTTTCCCATTTTTTTTTTTAACATGGACCCCGGCAGCAGATCTGATTGACAGTGTCTGATACCCACTTGCCGTAGGTACAACCTACAGGTTTGAGAAGTCTGCTAGATTTCTCAGAAAGTCCTAGAATTCAAGAAAATTAAAAAGTAGAATGAGGTGCTTCCAGGGCATACAGCAGGGTTCTCAGACTCACGAAACCTGTGTATCATGAGGCAGGAATGCGTTTCAGGGAAAGAAAAGGGAAGCACGGCCAGGAGCCAGGCCCGGCTGTCTGCTCCTGAGGCCCTAACTCGAGTCCTGGCATGAAGAGCGGGCTGGTTCTCACCTCTGAGTGGCTGCTTTCCAGACTCCGGCCAGGATGGCACCCGAGAGCCAGCGATAACAGACGGGAATCCAGTTTCTAAATGTTCTCATGTGAAAGTTCTGCCGGCAGAGCTGGCCACCTAACAGACGGGGAGGGGGTGATGCGGGGGGACCGGGTGCGGACCGGCCTCTGCCACAACCAGCTCGGGCCGGGGGCAGGGGCTTCCAGTCACTTCTTCTGTTGTTTGTGTTTTTGCTGAGCGCTTATGCTTGCAGAATGATAGATTCCTACCAGTGAATTTCCACCCTAATGGAAGGGCATTTCCCAGCCCAAGACAGACAGGGCCGGCTCATGTGCCTCGATCCCCAATGCCTCCTTAGCACTCGCAGGGGGTCAGAAAACCCAAATGAGAACGGGTCCCAGGCTGCTCCCCGATCGTAACAGTGCGGACAGAACAGTAACAGCCAGTCTCGTTGGGCACCCACTGTGGGCCAGGCCCTGTGCTACGCAATTATCAATAATATCTCGAACGTGGCAGGCAAACCAGGATCATCACCCAGCTCACAGATGCTGCACCTTACCTGCGGCCCCCCGGCTCTGAAGCAGCGGGGACACGGCACGCGAGCCCTCCTCTGCAAGGCCCGGGGCCTGGGGCTGCAACATCCACTTCCACAACCCGCTTCTTTCCCTTTACTCCTCCTTCTGCCCCACTTCGACCGACCCAAGCTGTTCCAAGACACGCGGGCGGCCACCTTCGGTAGGTAAGGAGCAGCTCTCAACTTCTGCGTAGGCTCCTCCCATAGGTGCGCGGGGCAAACTATTTATTCATTTGCCAAATAACTGATTGAGAGCCTATTCGAGTGCCAGAATGGCGCTCCGCTGGGAGGAAAGAGAAGTTAATAAAACACGCAGAGCTTCCTCCTCTTAAGGAGGTGACCTTCTGATGAGGCACCGGCTGGTGATAATAAAATAAATGCTACAGAAAGAGAAAGGAGGGAAGCAGGCTAAGTGTGTGGTCTGGGAAGGCGACATTTGAGAAAAGGCCTGAAGGCAGGGTGAGAGCAGCCCCCCACACACACTCCCATTACTTGGGTGAAGGCTTGAGGAACTCCCAGGAGGCCTGCAGGGTCAAGGCAGAGGGAGAACAAGATCACTGTCAGCAACGGGGCCAGTACTGGGTTGGAGAGGCCCAGGTGGGAGGAGACTTTGGCCTTTGCTCCAAGCGGAGATGGGAGCCCTAGGAGGGTTCTGAGCTGGGGGATTCACAACAGAAGGTAACACACCCCCAGCCCCCCACCCCTGCTGGGTTAACAAACAGGCTGGAATCATCCGGGGCCTGGAGCAGGGTGGCCTGGAGCAGGGCCGTCGTGGAGGTGGCAAGGCACTGTCAGATGCCAGGTGGACTTGGAGCATCTGCTGATGGCTCGCAAGAAAGAGGCCGACTCCAAAGCTCTGGCCTGATCAACCAGGAGAAGTCGGCGGCTACTCACTAACAGGGTATGGGGGCTGGAGGAGCAGATCGTGGGGCCCGTGGGGAGCTCGGTTCGGCCACCTTGTGCTTTGGGGGCCCGTCAGAATCCACCTGGATGTGCCCAGCGAGTAGCTCCACAGGCTGCTCTGCTAGGGAGACCTTACTCGTCCTCTTAGGCAGGCACACTTCCCAGGCCGAATGATCAGGACTCTCTCCCTGGCTCTTCTCCCCACCCTCCTTCACCTACTCCTTGTCCTATACACCCTTGATTCCGGGTCTTCCTCTCAAGGGTCCCCTCTTTTTTTCCCCTCCTGTAAGAATTCCTTTGCTGCTCTTGCCGTCTCCCAGAAGCACTAGGAGGCTTTCGGCTTCCTCTCTAATTTCCATTCATTCACTCATTCAACAAGTTAAGTACATCCCCGGTACCAGGCACAGGTCTAGGGCACATGGCCTGTGATAGAGCTGCTCATCCTTTAAGTAACAGAAAGGGAGTCAAAATGCCTTTATAAATACAGAAATCCCCAATCCCTTCTAACAATGCCCATATCCAAAAAGCCCTGAGAACTGGAAGTGTTTTGGTCAATCTGACACAGACTCTGACCTGAACTGGCTTGATCGAGGCTGTTTCTGGTCCTTATCTACCCACTTGGTGGGGGTACTCCTCCAGCCCGGGGCAGAAAGCTGGATGTGTTTGCTGGGTACATCTGTGGCCAGGGGTTTCAGACACTGCGACAGGACCTGCACGTTCCTGTCCCCCACGTTTGGCGAGGGTCCCAACCAGCAAGATGATTTCTCTGGGAACTTTCCCGGCCCTTTCAACAGTTCACATTTTACTAATAAGTAGGCGTGGGGAGGGGAGGATGGTGCATTATTTAAGCGATCGAATGGCAGTTAATTAAAAAGTCGAATATATTATGGTTAAGATATGGTTCCTTCTGGCCCTGGAGCAAAAGAACCACAAGTGACCTTAAAAATTCCACCAGCACATTCCAAATTTTGACTCAATTATAATATTAATTAAAGTCCCATTAATTAAATATTGACTAATACGAATGAATTTTAATTCGAATCTGAAACTACAAATTAGCTCCAGGGAATGAGATCCAGATAAACAATTTCCCAGCACCTGCATTTCTGGTGAATGGCTCCATCCCTGGCAGTGCTTCGGGGACAACATGGGTAAAAAGATGAATATTACCAGGTGATGCGAATCCTTCACCCCAGATGCAAATATATCAACAGAATTTCAAAGGACTCGCTCTGTCGCTTGCTGCAATTAAGAACTCTGGAGCTCTTAGCCCCTCTGGAAGCGCCTGGGCAGTTTATCTGGCAGGAAAGAGGAATGTACCTAAAGGCTAAAGAATTCAGTTTTGCTTTTGCTGCAGAAGCGAACTGTTTTCTGGACTCACTCGCTGCCTACACCGGCCGAACATCACAGGATCACAGACGCGGTTAGCTGGTCCACCGTGTTCTAGGAAGCCTTTTCTTAAAACCACCGGGTGCTCTCTGATACTGTCCCAAACCCCCAGGCTGGCGAAGTTAGCGGCGATCTGGGACCAAGGAAATCGGATTCTTTGAGGGGGGGGGCGGGGGAGGCGGGAAGGAGGGGGAGGCGCTTACCCTCCGCTCACTCCTCAGGCCCGGCCAGGTGAGAAGCCATCTCTAGCTCTACCGTTTATTTTGCAGCCGGTTCACATTTTTACCCTGGAGTGGGAGAGAGCCCAGGGAGCCCGCCCTGGGAGGACCAGAGGGTGAGGGTCTCTAACAGAGCAAAGAATGTTTCAGAGCATGAAGCCAAAAGGTAAAAAACAAACAAACAAACAAACAAAAAAACATGTTGACAATATGCGCAGGGGAAAAAAAAAAAAAGTTCTGTCGTTGCTGTTGGGGTCATGATCCTTTAGTTGGGGGAATCTGACTGGGAGGGAGAAAACCCGCGAAGTCTGCGCTGCCGGTTAATTGCGCGGAGCAAGAAACAGTTGTGCGTGTGCATGTGCGCGCGTGTGCGTGTGCGTGTGCGCTGGGGGCTGCACAGTGGAAACACCCGGAGGGGGCAGGAGGTCCACGGGGCACGCAGACCTGGCCTCCCTCCCTCATTCCTGCAGGGCAACCGGGAGGTTAAAATTAGGACCGTGAACCGCCCCCGCCTCCGCTGGACCTGCGGGGGCGCCTCGGCCCCAGGGGCCCTCGAAATAGCCACTAGGGTCGGGAAACCGAACTTTCCTGGTGCAGCAGTGACAGGAGCCAACGGAGCCTGAGCGGCGGGGAGGGAGCCCGGGAAGGAACAGAGTATTTGGGGTGTGCCCGAGTGTCCGCGTGTGCGCGCCCGAGCGCGCTTCGTGGGGGGAGGGGGCGTGCAGGGGAGGGGTTTGAATTCACAAAACACACACGCACTCGCACGATCGCAGGACAAAACGTCACTGAGCGGTCTGGGCCACAAGTTAGGCTCTTTAAACTGAATAATTAGAAAAAGAAAGAAAGAAAGAAAGGAAAACAGCTTTTGGAGAAACTCTTCTCGCTTGGAGGTCAGTCCAAAGAGCGGAGCGGCGCGTGGGTGCAGGGTCCCCCAGACTCAGGAACGTGGGGTTCAGAGGGAGAGCGGAGGGGTGTCGGTCCGGAGAGCCTTGGCCACGAGGGTTTTCGGTAAAGAGCTTGAGAAGCGGGTCCCCGCGAAGCCCGATTCTCGGGTGAGTTTGTGGCGAAAAAAGCGAGGGTGGTGGTGGGGGGGGGGGTGTTTTCCCAAGACGAGCGAGTGCACTTTTGGGTAAACAGTGAGAAAAAGGGTCCAGGGGAGGCCCCCAAAGCCACTATTCGGGGTGGGGAGTCAAAGCGAGAAGACGGTCCCCAGGACGCCCCAAATCCGGGAAATTGGGGCAAAGGTGAAAACGAGTCCTCCAGGCCCTCCCGATTCAGGAGTCCGAGGTCGGAGTGAGCCGGGGACCCCCAGCTTCAGGGGTTTGGGCTGTAAAAGAGGAGGGGGTCCCCAGGAGCGCCCCCCCCAGTTCAGGGAGTTCAAGGTAAGGCTTTGAGATGGTTTCAAGAAGTTGAGAGAAAGTGAGAGACGGGTCCCTGGGCGCCCCCAAGTTACGGGGTTGGGGGAGGGGAGTAAGACGAGGTTCCCGGGAGCCCCCGTTCAGGGAGTTTGAAGATAAAAGTTTGAGGGGTCCCGGGCCACGCCCAGGCCGGGGATACTGAGGGTAGGAGTGAGAGAGGGCTCGGGGGGGGGGGCTCCCCAACTCTGGAAGTTTTCTGAAAAGTGCGGCGATGAGTTCCGCACCTGCCCCCCGAGTTTGGGGGAAAGTTGGGGGAGCTGGTCCCCAAAGTCGGCCGCGCCTGCGGGGTCGGGGTGAAGGCGCGAGTCCCGCGGGCGCGCCGTCCCGGGCGTTTGGGGTGAACGGCGGGGGCTGCGCCGTCCGCCTCCCGACACCCCCCCCGTCCCGATCCCCGCCGCCCCCCACACTCCGCGGCCCGGCCGGGCCCGGGGCGGTCGCATCGGTCACCTGGAGTTCGGGCCGGGAGTTCGGGCAGCGGCTCCCGCGGCGGCAGCAGCGGCTGCTGCGTGTTGGTCCCCGTTGGTAAGTAACAGTCTCCACGGCTACAGTCTCTATGGCGGCGGCGGTGGCGGCGGCGGCCGCTCCTCCTCCCGCTCCCGCCGCCCGCCGGCCTCGCGCGCCCGCCCGCCGGCCCGCCCGCCGCGACGGGGCGGGGCGTTGTTACCGGCAACGGTTACCAGGCTCCACGCCCCGCCCCTCAGCGGCCCGCCCACGCCCGCCTCCTACAGGCGCGGGGAGGGCCGGGCGTGAGCCCCCGCGGCACCCCATTGGCTGCCCGCAGTGCCCATCAGAGGGGGCGTTCCCGGCGAGGGCGAGGCTTAACCAATCGCCGCGAAGGGGGGCGTGGCTTGGCGGGAGGCGCGCGCTGCTCGGAGGGTCGGCGAGCGGAAAGCGCGCGCGGCCCCCGGTGGGTGGCGCTGCTCCGGGAAGGCCGCGGCTCGGTGACTCCCCGGGGGGGGGGGGGGGGGGGGGGGGCCTTCGCGTAGCTCCACGACCGATTCCATTCCCGGGACGTCCAGACAGAGTCCGAGTCTGGGGTCAGCAAACCCCGACCCTGCCCGCCGCCTGGTTTTCATGCACCACCAGCTGAGAGCTTTCAAATATATATATTTTTAAATGGTTTAAAACAATCAAAAGAAGGCTCTTCGGTGGCATGCGGAAAAACTATGAAGCTCTTGTATTACCGAATCTAGTGGTTTCGATATCTTTTAAGGGTTGGCGGGCTGCACCCCTAATTATGTCCGCCTGTGTTTGTCAATAAAGTTTTATTGGAACACAGCCAGGAGGATCATCGTTTTAAGAGATCGCGGAAGGCTGGTTTCTCACTACACGGGCAGGCCTGAGCAGCGAAGGGTTAATTCGTGGCGCAAAGATGGAATGGCATCAGCAGAGCCTGAAGATTTACTACCCAGCCTTTCACAGAAAAATGTTTGCCAACCTTCTTCCCTCCCCAGATGGTAGGTTCAACTATGCATAGGACAAACAACCCACACTCTCCTGGAGCTTTTTCTCTAATGTGGGGACACTGACAATAAACAGAATAAATAAACATATATAGTTATTCAGGAGAAGGGGCTGGCCTTCTTCAAACAAGAGAAGATTTGTTCTGGAAAGAAAGGGGCAGGTCAAATTAAAGGAAGATTAGACCTCAGCCCTATTCGTTCATTCATTCAGTCAGTCATCCATTCATTCATTCACTCAACAAGTAATCATACTTGTTAGCACTGATTAAATTGTTCTTAGGTGCCAGACACTGATGTAAGCACTTTTTCGTATGCTAACTCAGTTGAATTTCACACTCGGATCCTAAGAAATGTGCTATGCGTTATCCCCATGTTACAGATCCGGAAACTGAGGTCTGGAAAGAATGAGTGAGTTTGCCCAGTGCCAAACAGCTTGTAGGGGCTTCAAACCCCCCAGTCTGGTGCCAAAGCCCATGCATTTGACTACCAGACAGGTGATTTTCAAACATTTTTGACCACAACATCGCAGCAAGAAATACATTTGACCCAAAGGCCCAGTCCACACAAACATATACTGAGACAAAATGTTCATAACATGATGCTTTAGGCAATGCTTGATCTTTTCTATTCATTTTAATGAAAATGCTGATGGTCACCTGCTGAAGTGATTTTGCCACTTTCTAATGGGTTGCTTCTTGCAGATTTTTATGTGACGAGTCTTAAGCTTAGGGCTGCAGGAGTCAGCTCCTTTCCTTCAATTATTAATTTAGCCAAAAATGTTTATTGAGTGCCTACTATTTGTCAGACACTGATCCAGGTGCTAGGGATACAATTCCCGTGCTCCTAGGAAGAGTGATGTGATAGTAACTTAGGGATGACTGGCTGGGCTTATTTCACATAGAGTAGCCAGGGATGGACTCTCAAGGGTGACCAAGCATCCTACATGGTTTGAGGTTATGGGGTTTCCCAGGATGTGAGACTTTCAGTTCTAAATATGGGAAGTTTCGGGACCACGCAGGATGAGCTGGTCACCCTAGGCCTCTCTGAGACGGTGACATTTGGGCCAAGGTTGGAATCACGAGGAAAAGGGGAAGACAATATCAAGAATTCAAAAATCCCTGGGGTGGAAACTCACTTTAAAGAAACAGTGGGGGGACACCTGGGTGGCTCAGCAGTTGAGCATCTGCCTTTGGCTTAGGGCGTGATCCCAGGATCCCGGGATCGAATCCAACATCCCTGCATGGAGCCTGCTTCTCCCTCTGCCTGTGTCTTTGCCTCTCTCTCTCTCTCTCTCTCTCTCTCTGTGTGTGTGTGTGTGTGTGTGTGTGTGTGCGCCTGTCATGAATAAATAGATAAAATCTTTTAAAAAATAAAGAAACAGTGGGATCACTGGATATGGCTGGAGCAGAAAGAATAGGGAAAGCATAAGTGGGTAAGGGGCAGTGACTCAGTGAATGGAGGGGATCATTTCATTTAAGGTCTGCCAGGCCATGGGAAGGGGTTCTCATCAGATTGGGAAGCCATTGGAGGCTTTGAAGCAGGAGGGAGATGTAATCAGATCTGTGATTTGTGGTTTTAAAAAAGCTCACTGCTTGGGGAACAGATTGTGGGAGACAAGAAAGAGCAAGAGAATTCAGGACTGTTACAATTCTCTGGGACTGGCAAGTAGAGTGGCTTGGATTAGGGACCTGGTAGTGGGGGTGGGGATGAGTGGGTGGCTTGGAGGTGCATTTTGGAGAACATACTTGATGTGGGAAGCCAAGTGATAAAATTTTAGGATGTGATGGGAGGTTGTCTTGTGGCCACATTGTACAGCCCATTCCGCTATAACTCTTGTTTTGAAAACGTATATTTAGGGATCCCTGGGTGGCGCAGCGGTTTGGCGCCTGCCTTTGGCCCAGGGCGCGATCCTGGAAACCCAGGATCGAATCCCATGTCGGGCTCCCGGTGCATGGAGCCTGCTTCTCCCTCTGCCTGTGTCTCTGCCTCTCTCTCTGTCTCTGTGACTATCATAAATAAATAAAAAAAAAGAAAACGTATATTTGTCCTAACTTGATGCCATATTTACAGTAAAATTTATGCATTTCTTAACCATTTAACACATGTAAAACTCTGCTGTCTGGAAGGAGAGATAGTAAGAAAATAAAAAATACTTGGAATTAGAAATTAGAAAATTAGAGAGGCACCTGGGTGGCTCAGTCAGGTAGCATCTGACTCTAGATTTTGGCTCAGGTCATGACCTCAGGGTCCTGGAATTGAGCCTTGAATTGGGCTCTGCACTCAGCTAAGAGTCTGCTTGTCTCTCTTCCTCTGCTCCTACTCACCACCACCCCAAATAAATAAATAAATAAATAAATAAATAAATAAATAAAACCTTTTAAAAAGAGAGAGAGAAATTAGAGGGGTGCCTGGGTGGCTCAGTCAGTTAAGCATCTGCCTTCGGTTCAGGTCATGATGCCAGGGTCCTGGATTCAAGCCTTTAGTCGGGCTCCCCTCTGCCTGCTGTTCCTCCCCCTGCTTGTGTGCTCTCTCGCTCTCTCTCTGTCAAATAACTAAATGAAATCTTTAAAAAAATTTTAAAAAGAAATTAGAAAATTAGAGCAATTAGAAAAAACTTGAAGATGAATGAAAATGAAACACAGCATACCAGAATTTGGGGGATTCAGCTAAAGCAGAGGAATATTTATAGCTGTAATCACCTATGTTTAAAAAAAAAAAAAGACAGAAAGGACCTCAAATCAGTAATTGAATCTTCCACCTTAAGATCTGGAAAATAGGGGATCCCTGGGTGGCGCAGCGGTTTGGCGCCTGCCTTTGGCCCAGGGCGCGATCCTGGAGACCCGGGATCGAGTCCCACATCGGGCTCCCGGTGCATGGAGCCTGCTTCTCCCTCTGCCTGTGTCTCTGCCTCTCTCTCTCTCTCTCTCTCTCTCTATCATAAATAAATAAAAAAATTAAAAAAAATATTAAAAAAAAAAAGATCTGGAAAATAGGGGATCCCTGCGTGGCTCAGCGGTTGAGCCTTCGGCTCAGGGCGTGATCCCGGGGTCCTGGGATCGAGTCCCGCATCGGGCTCCCTGCATGGAGCCTGCTTCTCCTTCTGCCTGTGTCTCTGCCTCTCTCTCTGTATCTCTCATGAATAAAAAAAAAAAAAAAAAAAAAAGATCTGGAAAATAAAGGTAAATCAAACCCAGGGCTGGCAGAAGGAAGGAAATAGATTAGAGTGGGAATAAATGAAATAGAGATTAGAAAATCAATAGAATTAAGAAGATCACAGGTTAGTTCCTTGAAAAGATCAGCAAAGCTGACAAATCTTTAACTAGACCGACCAGGATAAAAAGAGAAAAGACTCAAATTATTTTTTTTTTTTTAAAGACTCAAATCACGAATCAAGGAGGAGACATCACAACCAACTTTACATAAATAGAAAAAATGGTAAGGCGATGCTGTGAACAATTGTTATGCTGACAAATTAGATGTATCAAATGAAACGGGTAAATTCCTAGAAAGTGACTCAAGAGGAAATAGAAAATCTGAGTGAACCTATGAAAGGAGAAACACTGCATTAGTAATCCCAAAACTTCCCACAAAGAAAAGCCTGGACCAAGATGGCATTGCTGGTGAATTCTATCAAATGTTTAAAGAAGAAGTAACACCAATCCTTCACAGACTATTCTTAAAGACAGAAGAGTAGGGAATACTCCGTGAGGCCATTCTAACATTCTATGAGACCAGTATTATCCTATCCTGATACCAAAGCCAGACAAAGATATCCCAAAAGGAGAAAACTATAGGCCATTATCCCTTATGAACATAAATGCAAAAATTCTCAGCAAAATACTAGCAAACCAAATCCAGCAATATATAAAATCATTTACCCATCGTGACCAAGTGGAATTTATCCAGGAATGCAAAGTTGGTTGGTTTGATATTTTTTTTAAAGTGGTTTTTTTTTTTTTTTAGATTTTATTTATTTATTCATGAGAGACACAGAGAAAGAGGCAGAGACACAGGCAGAAGGAGAATCAGGCTCCATACAGGGAGCCCGATGCAGGACTCCATCCCGGGACTCTGGGATCATGACCTGAGCTGAAGGCTGATGCTCAACCACTGAGCTACCGGGGCATTCCATTAAAAAAAAAAAAAAAGTTTTATCATTTTAATAGAGGACAAAAACTGTATGATCATCTTAAAAGAAAAAAAGAAAACACTTGACAAAATCCAGCACTCTTTCATGATTTAAACAACACCACTCAACAAACTAGAAATAGAGGACTTCCCCAGCCTGATAAAGGGCATCTGAGCATTGCACCACAGATAAAGACACTCAGTGGTAAAAAACTGGATGCTTTCCCTCTAAGATCAAGGACAAGGCAGAGATGTCTGCTCTTGCCACTTCTCTTTAGCATTGTACTAGATGTTCTAGACAGGGTAATTACGCATAAAAAATAAATAAAAGGCACCCAAATTGGAAAGGAAGCAGGAAAACTATGTTTGCAGATGACATGATCTTGTATGTAGAAAATCCTAAGGAACGCATTAAAAAGCTATCACAACAAATAAATGAGTTCAGCAAGGTTGCAGAGTACAAGATCAATATAAAAAACTCAATTGTTTTTCTGTACATTAGCAATGAATAATCTGAAAATGAAATTTAAGAAAGAAAACCATTTACAATAACACCAAAAAAGGGATGCCTGGGTGGCTCAGTGGTTGAGCGTCTGTCTTTGGCTCAGGTCGTGATCCTGGGGTCCAGGGATCGAGTCCCACATCGGGCTCCCTGCTTGGAGACTGCCTCTCCCTCTGCCTGTGTCTCTGCCTCTCTCTCTGTGTCTCTCATGAATGGATGAATAAAAACTTAAATAAACAAACAATAACACCAAAAAGAATAAAAGATGGAGGAATGAATTTAGTAGAAGCCAAGATTTGTACAATGAAAACTAAAAAACATCATTGAAAGAAATTAAAGAAGACCCACGTAAATAAAAAAAAAAAAGATAACCACGTTCCTGGATGAGATTTAACATTATTAAGATGATAATACTCCCCAAATTCATCTATAGACTCTATCTCTATCAAAATTCAGCTGGCTTTTTTTCCATAGAAATTGATCATTTCACAGAAATTGACTGTAAACTTCACAAAGAAACTCAAGGAACCCGGAATAGCCCAAATAATACTGAAAAAGAAGAGCAAAATTGGAAAAACCATACTTCTAGATTTTAAAACATACTAAAAAACTGTACTGTGGCATTGGCATAAGGCTAGACATACAGATAAATGGAATAATGTTGAGAATCCAGAAATAAACCCGCCCATTTTACAGTCAGTTGATTTTTGACAAGGGTGGCAAGACTACTCAATGGGGTAAAAGTAGTCTCCTAAGCAGTACTAGGACAACCAGATAGCCCCACTCAAAAGGATAAAGTTTGACCCCTACCTCACACCATATATAAAAATTAACTTTAAAAATAGGTCATAGATTTAAATGTGAGAACTAAAACTACAAACCTCTTGGGAAAAAAAAATATAAGAGTAAATCTTCATGACCTTGGTTTGGCAATGGTCACTTTAATATGATACTAAAAGCACAAGTAAAAAAAAAAAAAAGAAGAAAAGAAATAGATAAATTAAACTTCATCAAAACTGAAAACTTAAAAAAAAAAAAAAAAAAAAAAACTGAAAACTTTTGGGGCAGCCCGGGTGGTTCAGTGGTTCAGCTCAGGGCCTGATCCTGGGGTCCTGGGATCGAGTCCCATGTCAGACTCCCTGCATGGAGCCTGCTTCTCCCTCTGCCTCTCTCTCTCTCTCTCCCTCTCTCTGTGTGTGTCTCTCATGAATAAATAAATAAAATCTTTAAAAAGAACTAAAAACTTTTGTGCTTCAAAGAAAATAAATAAATAAAGTGAAAACATAAATAAAGTGATACAACAACCTACAGAATGGGAGAAAATATTTGCAAATCGTATATCTGATAAGGGATGTAAACCTAGAATATATAAAGAGCTCTCACAGTTCAACAATAAAAAGACAAAGAACCCAATTTTAAAATGGACAAATAGGGACACGACACCTGGGTAGCTCAGCAGTTGAGTATCTATCTACCTTTGGCTCAGGGTGTGATCCCGGGGTCCTGGGATCGAGTCCTGCATCAGGCTCCCTGCATGGAGCCTGCTTCTCCCTCTGCCTGTATCTCTGCCTCTCTCTCTCTCTCTCATTGTGTGTGTGTCTCATGAATAAATAAATAAAATATTTAAAAAGAACTAAAAACTTTTGTGCTTCAAAGAAAATAAATAAAGTGAAAACATAAATAAAGTGATACAACAACCTACAGAGTGGGAGAAAATATTTGCATCGTATATCTGATAAGGGATGTAAACCTAGAATATATAAAGAGCTCTCACAGTTCAACAATAAAAAGACGAAGAACCCAATTTTAAAATGAGCAAATAGGGACACCTGGGTAGTTTAGAAGTTGAGTATCTATCTAGCTTTGGCTCAGGGTGTGATCCCGGGGTCCTGGGATCGAGTCCAGCATGCGGCTCCCCGCAGGGAGCCTGCTTCTCCCTCTGTCTATATCTCTGCCTCTCTCTGTGTCTCTCATGAATGAATAAATAAAATCTTTTTAAAATAATAAAAATAAAATAAAAATGGGCAAATATTTCTCCAAAGAAGACCTACAAATGATCGATAAGCACGTGAAAAAGTGCTCAAAACCATTAGTCCTCAGGGAAATACAAATCCAAACCACAGTGAGCTACTGCCTCACATCCAATAAGATGGCTATGATAGAAAAGCCAGATACGAACAAGCACCGGCAAGGACGTGGAGAAATCACAGACTCACACGATGCTAGTAGAAATGGGAAATGGCGCAGCCACTTTGGAAAACAGTATGTTGATGCCTCAAAAAGTTAAACATAGAATTGCCATATGAGCCAGCGATTTCACTCCCAAGTATATACACCCAACAGAAACAAAAACATATGCCCACACGAAAACTTGTACACAGATTTTCATAGTGCCATTACCCAAAATAGGCAAAAGCAGAAAGAATCCAAATAACCCCACCAATGGATGGATGAATAAATGAACGATGGCAAATCCGTACAATGGAACAGTATCCTGCTGTAAAAAGCCCCGACACATGCTACCATGTAGATAAACCTTGAAAACATACGGTCACTGGGAGAAGCCAGACACTATAGGGCCATACGGTGTGTGCTTCTTTGTACAAAATCTCCTGAATGAGCAAATCTACAGAGACAGAAACCAGGGTTAGAGGGTGTCAGGGGCTGGGGGAGAAGGATGGGGAGTACCTGCTGATGGGGGCAGGGTTTCTTTTTGGAGGGACGACACTGTTCTAAAATTGATTGTGGTGATGGTTGTGCATATTCTCAAACCACCAAATTATGTGCTTTAAAAAGACCAAATCTATGGTATATAAGATACTTTATAAAAAAAAAGATTTATTTATTTATTTATTTATTTATTTATTTATTTATTTATTCATGATAGACAGAGAGAGAGAGAGGCAGAGACACAGGAGGAGGGAGAAGCAGGCTCCATGCCAGGAGCTGGACACAGGACTCGATCCCAGGACAGGCGCTAAACCGCTGAGCCACCCAGGGATCCCCAATTCTGTGGTATATAAATTGTATCTCGATAAAGTTATTTTTACAGTTCTGCTACCATATTCATTAGTTCTTGCTGAGTGTGTAAATCGAGGTTCGGGGGGGGGCTGGGTGGCTCAGTTGGTTGGGTGTCTGCCTTCCGCTCAGCTCATGACCCCGGAGCCCTGGGATGGGGCCCCACACCCGGCTCCTTACTCAGCGTGGAGCCTGCTACTCCCTCTCCCTCTGCTGCTCCTTCTGCTTGTGTTTGCTCTTGTGCTCTCCCTCTGTCAAATAAATAAAATCTTTTAAAAGGTGGGGTGGGGACACCCAAGTGGCTCAGTGGTTGAGGGTCTGCCTGGGGCTCAGGGCGTGATCCCGGGGTCCTGGGATCGAGTCCCACATCAGGCTCCACACAGGGAGCCTGCTTCTCCCTCTGCCTGTGTCTCTGCCTCTCTCTGTGTCTCTCATGAATAAATACATTAAAAAATTGTAAAAATTAAAATAAAATGTTTAACTCAATGAGGACGTTTTGGGGCAGTGGTGTCCTTATCCAATTTTACCGCAGGCCTGTGGTTTTTATTGTGCAGTTCTGCCCAGGGTGGGTGATTTTTAGGAATGCCTATGGCACCTTATGGCGAACTGGCTGTACGTGGCTGTTGCTTCAGTCTGATGTGCGTAAGCGGGGGGTGTAGGCTTGCCAAGCGACAGTTGTCCTCCATAGAGACGGGACAAAATGGGAACCCTGCTCAGTCACATTTCCAGAAAATCCAATTAATTCCCCGTGGCCATCTAGTGAAAGGGGACCAGCCTCAGAAGTTCAGTGGCGACCTGCAACGTCACAGCTCCCCCATGCAAAGGCCTGCCCTTGGCTGATGTCTAACAACTGCCACGCATTTCTCATTTCTCGTCTTGCTTCCCCCCTGGAAGGAGGAGAAGACTGAAGTCCCCGGAGACAGCATACTGAGCTGCGCCCAGCCTGTCTCAGCCTCACACGCACCTCTTCCCAAGCAGACCCATCCCAATTTAGCAGCAAGTGGCCTCCCGCGGCTGCCAAAACAGACATCTCAGGCCCTTCGTTTCTGGGAGGCCTCCCTGTGGTGGCTGCAGCACACAGTCCCCGCCCTATGGGGTCCCAGGGTCCAGGCATGCCCTTGGGGTGCCTTCACCGGGCCCTCCTCGTACCCAGCACTCAGCACCCCAGAAGCCCCCTGCCCAGACACCCTTTTAACAAGTTCCCTCCTGCCCTCACCCTTCCGTACCCCCAGCGTAGGTGCACAGACTTTGGGGTTGGGACCCTCTTTATCTGCTGTTTCCTCTGAAAACTTGCCCTGGGGCTGGCATCTCACTGGGGAGCTCATAATCTTTGAGTCTTGTCACGGGTGGACATTCTAGTTTTTCCGAGGACTGTCTCTCCCCCCACATCCAGGCTAAGTAGGTTCCATCAGGGCAGGGACCTTTTGGGCCTGCTCTCCAGGATCCTCGTCACCTAGAGCAGAGGTTCTTAACCAAGAGCACTTCTGCCTTGAAGGAGACATCTGGTGATCTCTGGGGACATTTGTGATTGTCACAGCCAAGAGGTGGTCCTGGCATGGAGTGGGAGGAGACCGAGGATGTTGCTCAACACCCTACAGTGCACAGAATGGCCCCCATGGCGGAGAATGATGTGGCCTCAAATATCAACGGTGCCTCAACTGAGAAACCCTGTATGGAGTGTTTGGGGGTGAAAGTTGAGTCTGATCCCTGCTCATGTTATGCACCAGTATAAATCCTCAGTCGTATAAACCAGGGTGACCCCCCTAGTGCCTGAGTCACCCCTTCTCTCCTCCAACTCAATGTGTGTATTTCAATGTGTGTAGCATCCCAGGACCTCAGTGGGTCAGATGATTATGGAACAGAGTCCCCTTGGGGTCAGTGGAATCTACTCACCCGAGGGGGGGACGGGTCTCATCTGAGATAATTTTGTCCCCCAGGGTGATGTCTTGAGACATTTTTGTTGTCATGACTAGGGGAGGGAGAGCTACTGGCATTTGATGGTACAAGGTGGGGGTGCTGCTCCACACCCTACAACACACAGGACAGTCCCACCCCAGAGCATGACACAGTGTCAACGTTGAGTGCCAAGGCTAAGAAACCCTGGTCTAGGGGATCTCTGGGTGGCTCAGTGGTTGACCATCTGCCTTCGGCTGAGGTCATGATCCCAGGGTCCTGGGATCGAGTCCTGCATCGGGCTCCCCGCAGGGAGCCCGCCTCTCCCTCTCCCTGTGTCTCTGCCTCTCTCTGTGTGTCTCTCATGAATAAATAAATAAATTTAAAAAAGAAAAGAAAAAAAAACCCCTGGTCTAGAATCAAGCTTGAGCACGGCTGTTCCTCATTACATCACTGTCGAATAAATGGACATTAGAACACCAAGCCTGCAGGTGCAAACTTGCCCAAATCTATATATTTTTAAAAGTATTTAAAATTTGAGATAAAATATCCATAAAATTTACCAGTTTGACCATTTTTTGTGTGTGTACAGTCAGTGGCATTAAGCATACTTATACTGTTGTGCAAACATTCCCACCAGCCGTCTCCAGAACCTTCCATCTCCCCACACAGAGACCCTGTCCCCAGGAAGCACTGACCCCCACCCCCCGCCCCACCCCTGGCTCCACCACCTCCTCTGTCTCTGTGCACAGGCCTCCTATGGGGACCTCCTGGGAGTGGGGTCTTGCAGGAGGAGTCCTTCTGGGTCTGGGTCCCCTCCCTGAGCCCGGTGTCCTCGGGGCCCATCCCTGTGGGGGCAGGTGTCAGGGCCCCTTCCTTTCTAGAGCCGGGTCATATCCCAGGGTGTGGATGGACCGCACTGTGGTTATCCACGCATCTATCCATGGACACTTGGCTTGCTCCACGTCTTCGCTATTGGGAATGATGCTGCTACAAAAGCGGGTGTGCAAACGTCTCCTAGAGACCCTGCTTCCGAAATCCGAAATCCCTTAAGGTTAGATGGGCAGAAACTTCGAGGAAGCTCTAACCACGAGGGGAATGAAGAGGAAACGCAATTCTGTGCTTAAAAGAAGGGTTTTAAGCCTCTGACTATCATCCAGGGCAGACAGAGGAGAGCTGCTCCGGGATGGTCCGCAGCTTTCCGGCGCAATCCCACCATCTCCAGCTCAAGCAATGGTGGCAGGTCACGGGGGCGCAGGGGACAGGTGTGAATTTCCTGCAGGAAAATTCAGCTCAGGACTTACCTTCCATCATCACTCTTCACTTCCCAGGATCCCTAGGCAGGTCCAGGTCCAAGTAATCCCTCATCAGAGAAGAGCCAGGTCCCTGGTGACACTGGGTTGGGGTGGGGGTGGGGGCAGCCAGGGAGGGGAGAGATGAACCTCTGCTCCTCAGGGGCTGGGGGAGAGGCTGACCTAGTGCCCTCTGCTCACAGTCCATGCCTGAGAAAGAGCTCTGCTGCTTAAAGAAGCTACTCGAAGCACACACTGCTTTCGAGGACCTCGTGGTGAAACATTTAGGGGGAAAATGGCAGAGCTACAGCCTGCAGCACAGGAAACCAAAGGATCAGAAACGTTGGTAGTGGTGGAGGGAATGGGGTGTATGGACGGCAGCATCTTGCTTGCTTTGTCCCCCAAACTAAGGCTCCAGGGCCGGGGCCATCGAGGAGGAATCGCTCACAGGGTGTGGCCAACGCATCCAGGCTTCCCTGGGCCCTTCCCGCTGTTTAAACCGAAAACCCACAGTTCCTCAAACACTGAACCTGAGCGATCATATATATGGCCCAGAAATCCTACCAGGTAAATATCCAAAGGGATTGGAAACACTCGTCCACGCAAAAGCTTGTCCGTGCCTGTGGCAGCCTTACTCACAATAACCAAAACGTGGAAAGGACCCAAACGTCCAACAACAGATGAATGGATAAGATGGGTGCCTGGGGGGCTCAGCGGTGGAGCATCTGCCTTCAGCTCAGGGTGTGACCCCGGGGTCCTGGGATCGAGTCCCACGTCGGGCTCCCTGCGTGGAGCCTGCTTCTCCCTCTGCCTGTGTCTCTGCCTCTCTCTCTCTCTCTCTCTCTCTCTCTCTGTATCTCTCATGAATAAATAAATAAAATCTTAAAAAAAAAGTCTTCTAAAAAAAATCAAGATGAACAGATAAATGAAACGTGGTATAGTGAGTTACAGAACGGACTACGATGCAGCCATAAAAAGTGAAGGAATGACACACACACACCCCAGCACAGATGCACCTGGCACACACGATGCTCGGTGAGAGAAACCAGACACAAGAGGCCACATGGTGAGGGATTCCATGTCTGAGAAACATCCAGAACAGCAGGAAGTGGATTAGCAGCTGTCGGGGGCTGGGGCAGTGGGAATTGAGGGCGTCTGTTTAACCAGAACAGAAGCCGGGGTTTCCTTCTGGGGTAGTGCACATATTCTGGAATTAAATAATGAGGATGGTCGCACAACACTTTAATTAAAACCACCAAATTGGGATCCCTGGGTGGCGCAGCAGTTTGGCGCCTGCCTTTGGCCCGGGGCGCGATCCTGGAGACCCGGGATCGAATCCCACATCAGGCTCCCGGTGCATGGAGCCTGCTTCTCCCTCCGCCTGTGTCTCTGTGCCTCTCTCTCTCTCTCTCTCTCTGTGACTATCATAAATAAAAATTTAAAAAAAAAACCACCAAATTATACACTTTGATATGAAGTTTCTGTTATGTGAATTATATCTGAATAATCATCTTTAAAATGGTTTGTGGGGTTTTTTTGTTTTGTTTTTTTGAGGTTTTTTTTTTTTTTAACTCCTGAAAGTTCTATGTCCCAGGGAACACTCCAGCTGCTGCAACTCCTGGATTTGGTCGCAGATGGATATTGATAGTGGGTCTCAGCGACCTTTGCTGACCGACAGTCTTCCTGACTGCAGCCAGATGCTCCTCGAAGAGCTGGGATGCGGACCAAGCAACCTGGCTCTGAAACCCATGCACTTAAAAAAAAAAAAAAAGAAAAAGAAAAAAAAAGACACCCATGCACTTGACCTCTACCTGGGAGTGCATCTCCCCGCGGCTCCCCTGCAGCATGCTTGCCTACGGAGACCATATTCCTGGAAGGCAGCAAATATAATGCTGGGAAGATACACACCAGGACAGAGGCTGACCTTTTTCCTGTAGATCCTTTCACGGTCCAGGCTGTCTGCACTTACCAAGCATAAGCATTACTTCTCTCACCAGATTATTATTATTTTTTTTGGAGGGGAGGGGGAAATCAAAACACCCAAAGGCATATAAAATGAAAAAGATATTTTCTGCTAAACTCTAACATAAAAATCGAGCAACCAGGAAAAAAAAAGTTTAACCACATGTTTACAAGAAAAGAATCAGCCCATAAAACCACAGGAAGGACCACTAAAAATGAGTGTGACTACAAGAATGGTATGAAACACATCCCTCTGGGAGCTTTCCAGATCTCCTTGAAAGGATTTCCCCTCGGTGGTTGTTAAAACTTTTTTTTTTTCTCCCTCCCAGACGGGCTTCTTTCTAATTGACTGTTTTTATTTAACTAATGACTGTTAATTAACCAGTGCTATTAGAACTTTAAAGGCCATTTATGCATTGGGGGAGGCGGGTTTAAGAGCCACTTTTTTTTTTTTTTTTTTTTTTGGCGCAGACCTGAGCCTGAGCATCTGATCCTTTCAAGGGTGGCATGAAAGGACAATTTCCATAATGATGCAGCTTCTGAATAGTGGATTTTGTGTGGAAAGCACCTGTGCGCCACCAAGATCTTTATTTTTCTCATGGCTTTCTGGCCGCTGGCTGCCACATTTCTCCGCGAAACTGAATCATTTCCATAGCAAACTGCTGTGACCTCGAACAGCCTTCGAGAGGGCAAGCTGAATACACGCCAAACACAGTTTTTTTCTTAAGTCCCCTTTTGCCCCCGCAGCCGACTGTCTCAGCCACTTCTAGGCAACGAGGGAGCAGGGGATTAGAACGGCCGGGCCGAGGTTCCACATGGCCCTGATCGGAGGGAAAGGGAGACAAGACAGGAAAAAGACACAGCAGCGCTTTTAAAAGGGGGGGCAGTTAGGGACCCCTGGGTGGCTCAGTGGTTGAGTGTCTGTCTTGGGCCCAGGGCGTGATCCCAGGGTCCCGGGATCGAGTCCTGCATCGGGGTCCCTGCAGGGAGCCTGCTTCTCCCTCTGCCTGTGTCTCTGCCTCTCTCTCTCTGTGTCTCATGAATAAATAAATAAAATCTTTAAAATAAGGGGGGAGCAGTTAAAACAATCCAGTGACACAAGCTGCCGAGAATTCTTACGACCCGCTTTGGGAACGTGAAACAAGAACATCTGCCCCTTGGCTTGCTTGTGACCTCACCAGTCGTGATGCTAACAGTGCGGTGACGCGTCTAGCTTCCGTGCACCGAAAAGAGGAAGAAATGATGGAAGATCTGCCTAATAGTTTGGATCATTAAGAAATGATGGAAGGATCTGCCTAATACTTTGGCCTGGGCAGTCCAACAGGGCTGCCAGTGACCCTTCACAGCCTATTCACTTGTGCAGAGAGGACACTGGTCACCCACGTCACTGGGGGTGCCACTGCGTGAACCTGCCACGCTCATCAGTAACCAGAAGAAACCACGTGGAAAGAATATGGAATATAATCAACTACGCCAGTGGGTTCATGGACGGAGTTACATATTCAGACTGGACATTTCCCCTGCATTTTCTTGTGGACGTCCTCGTGTGTGTGTGAGTGTGTGTGTTCCCAGACCCCTATTGTTTCTCAATATTTACTTTGCACTTGAAGGGAAGTCTGCCCTTCGTGGGTGCAGCTGAGACACGCTTCTTTCCCCCGGGGCCACCATGAGTTTCACACACCCATCTTAGGGGCTTTGCACACATGCATTGGGCTTTGTTTATTTATTTTTTTAAGATTTTATTTATTTATTCAGGAGAGACACACAGAGAGAGAGAGAGGCAGAGACACAGGCAGAGGGAGAAGCAGGCTCCGTGCAGGGAGCCCGAAGTGGGACTCGATCCCAGGACCCCAGGATCACACCCTGGGCTGAAGGCAGGCGCTAAACCGCTGAGCCGCCGGGGCTGCCCAAACACAGTTGGGCAAAGCTCCTTCAGTTGTTAAAGATAATGGTGGATTCTGGTTTTATTGCACATTTTCAGCTAATGAAGTAATGAGTAGCGGGGCGGGGTGGGGGAAGAAGCTGCTGTGCTTGATTCATATCAAGATATACTTATTCTGTCTTGTGAGCAGAGGCCAAAAAGGTCTTAATAAATGTAAAGATAGAGACAAAAACGTGCAACTCTTGAAGAACCCCAAATTGTAAAAGGGCTCCCTTTGTTACCCCGTAGGCCAGTGCTTCTCAATCTTTTTAGCTGCGAGGTGCATGCAGAGAATAATACTTGTGTATTTGTACAAAATTTCCTCACACAGTCTTTTTCAGGTTGTAATAAAAAAACTTGGGTTTTCTTGCATGAATAATTTTTTAAATTAACGTCTATGTTTGTAGTCACTAGATACCATTTCTGACGGATAGATTTTTGCTAGTAGTCTTTTCAAGTTCTTTGTTGATAGAATGAAATGCTTTTTGAAGATTTCGCATTTCTCTTTTTTCCTAAGATTTTTTTTAAAGGTTTTGTTCTTTGTTTATTTGAGAAAGAGAGACAGAGAGAGAGCACAAGTAGAGGGAGTGGAAGAGGGAGCAGCAGACGCTTCGCAAAGCAGGAGCCTGATGCAGGACTCGATCCCAGGACCCCGGGATCATGACCCGAGCTGAAGGCAGATGCTTAACCAACTGAGCCACCCAGGTGCCCCTCTTTTTTTTCCTATAACTTATGTACTTCAAAGTGAAAGTCTTTAACTTTTTGCATATGTATAACTTTTTACATGTGTGTGGACCTTTGTCCCAGAACATTTCCAACCGTCTAAAGGGCTCTCTCATGTCCTTTTCCAGTTAACACCTCTGTCCCATGATTCTGACCTCTGTCACCACATTGCTTTTGCTTATTCTTGACTTCATATTGATGGAATTGTGTAAAATTATGTCTGTGAGATTCATCCCTGTTGCTGAGTGCATCGCTCATTCGTTTTTTTTTTAAAAAACATTGTTGAGTCGTATTCCAATGTAGGAACACACCAGGATTTAGCTACCCATTCTCCTGTCGACAGACATTTGGTTGGTTTCCAATTTCCTCCAATTCTTGATAGGCACAATTGGCAAGGAACTTTGTGTGCACAGTTGATAAGAAATGAAAAACAACTTTCACGAATCGTGCAAACAGGTGAAATTATAGTTAACAGGGGATAGGAAATTATACACCACTTTTTACAGGCCATTCACAAATTATAAAAGGTGAAAAACTATATTTGAAGAAGAATGTGATACCTATGAATGTGCTGGGAGCTGTCTCCACCGGGAGCCCCCTTTTGGCTCCCTGTGTGTGTGTGTGTGTGTGTGTCCTATAAGGACACTAGTCATTGAATTTAGGACCCCCCCAAATCCTGCATGACCTCATCCCACATATGAATAACCAGACTGGAAGACTGGAACTGAGAGGAGAGTGGGCTCAGAGTCCAGGATTCCCAGGAGGGGAAAGAAAGAACGGATGGATTATCCTATATCAGGGGTTGGCAAACTTTTTCTGTCTGGTGCAGATAACATTCTGGGCTTGGCAGGTCATACAGTCCCTGCCACATGCCATTCTGCTGTTACAACAAGAGTCAGAGACAAGAAATACATGAATGGGCTTGCGTGGCTGTGTGCCAATAAAACTTTATTTATATGAACAGGCAGGAGGCCAGAGCTGGCATAAGGGTTGTAGTTTGCCCATCTTTGTCCTAGATGTTTAAGCCCAAGGCGAAACGAAAAGATGAAACAGGACAAAAAGCTACTGGTAGGCCGAAGGCGAACATAGTGGGAAAAAATTACCAAAGCACATGGGAAATCTTCAGAGAGCAAGGCCACAACAGGAAGCCAGAAAAGATTAGTCCGAAAGCGAAGTTAATACCGGAGGAAAGAGTCGGTGTTGACGATGGTTGGCTACTACAGGAAGGGATTTGAGCAGGCGAAGGTGGGACAGGGGACTGTTACCTTGTCATAAATCTTGCTGATCTTTTAGATCCTCAAACGACAATGGTGAAACAGTATGTATTACCTTAATTTCAAAAATTAAAACTTAAAAAAACACAGCAGCCTACCGTCAGGGCAATCCGGCTGTGCTGCCTGTAGGTAGAGACCCGGACGCAGGGCTTTAAGCTCCCAGGAGGGGAGGACAGATGGAAGCTCCCACCAGGGGGAGCTCCGAGAAAACCGACCGATTTTCTCTGGGAAAATAAAACTGGTCTAGGCGGAGAATGCCAACCCACCATCCCCTGGGCCAAATCCGGCCCTCTACCTGTGGGGGATTCAGGGGGGCTTTGTTATTTTATTTTATCACTATTTTTTATTGAGATATAACTGACATACAACACTAGTTTCAGGCGCACCATATAATTCTACTTGGATACTTTGCAAAATGACCACAATAAATCTTGTTATCAGCACCATGTATACTTATAATTTTTTTTTCTTGTGACGAGAACTTTTAAGATCGACTCTCTTTAGTAACTTTCAAATATACAATATAGTATTGTTAGCTACAGCCACTGTGCCACACGCTGCATCCCTAGGACTTGTTTATTTTATAACCGGAAGTTAGTACCCCTTGACCACCTTCACTTATTTTGCCCACGCCCACCACCCCGCCTCTGGCAACTGCCAATCTCTCTGTGAGTTCGGATTCTTTTTCTTTTGTCTTGTTTTTAGACTCCACATGTAAGTGAGATCATACGATATTTGTCTCTGATTTATTTCACTTAAGCATAATGGTGGGACCTCAAAGTTGTCCCAGATGGCAGGATTTCCTTCCTGTTTATGGCTGAATAGTATTCCTGTGTGTGTGTATCTCACATTCTCTTTATCCACCCATCTGTTGGCCAACACTTAGGCTGTTTCCATATCTTGGCTATTATTTAAAAATAATGCTATGATGAACATGGAGGTGCAGGTATCAATTTGAGAGCCCATTTCCACTTCTTTTGGGCATATACCTGGAAGTAAAGTCACTAGATCATATGGTATAATGGTTTAATTTGGGAAGCCTCCGTACTGTTTTCCATAGTGGCTGCACCAATTTACATTCCCACCAACAGTTCCCTTTTCTCCACGTGGTTGCCAATGATTATTATCTCTCTTTTTTTAAAAGATTTTATTTATTTATTCATAAGAGACACAGAGAGGGAGGCAGAGACACAGGCAGAGGGAGAAGCAGGCTCCCTGTGGGGACCCTGATGGGCAACTCAATCCCAGGACGCCTGATCACTACCTGAGCTAAAGGCAGATGCTCAACCACTGAGCCACCCAGGCGCCCCCTATCTCTTGTGTTTTTGACAACAGCATTCTAAGTGGTGTGAGGTGATATGTCACTGTGGTTTTAATTTGCATTTCTTTGATGACAAGTGATGCTGAGCATCTCTCGAGTACCTGGGGGCCATGTGCATGCCTTCTTTGGGAAAATGTCTATTCAGTTCCTCTCCCCATTTTTAATCGGATTGTTTCTCTTGAAATTAAAAACAAACACACAAACATGGGTATTACTTTCATAATATTTTTAAAATTAATTTAAATATAAAAAAGTAATGGTTTACTCCCATAGAACACTGAATTGACACAATACAGGAAAAGGGAGGAAAGGATCTGTGCTTTAAATTTTTGACCCATACAGCCACGTTGTTGTCCAACAGAGCTGTACTGACGCATTGCTACCAACAATATGTGAGCATCACGAATGAGTTCAAGGTTTTCATCTTGAGAAATTTGGGGGCTAATTACTTAACTAGATAACCTAGGCCCATCATAAACTGTTAACTTCTAGCCAGCCCAGCAATATCACTCGAAGGTTATGGCAGTTAGCATTTGACTGTATCTAAAAGAAAATCTAACCAAAGCGGGTTGTGAAATAGGGGCTTGGGGCACCCAGCTGGCTCAGTCGGTAGAGCATGCCACTCTTGATCTTGGGGTTATGAGTTCAAGCCCCATGTCAAGCATAGGGATTACTGAAAAAGAAAATAAAATCTTTAAAAAGAGTGGAGGGGACTTGGGGGCACCTGAGTGGCTCAGTTAGTTACGTCTAACTCTTGAGTTCAGCTCAGGTCATGATCTCAGGGTCTTGGGATCAAGCCTGGGTCAGGCTCTGTGCTTAGTGGGAAGTCTGCTTAAGGATTCTTTCTATCCCTTTCACCCCGCTCCCCCCACCCCAACACTTGTGCATATGCTCACTCTCTATAAAATAAATAAATACATATTTAAAAAAAAACAACCTAGGGGCTTATTTTTCATCACTGCACAGGAAATCTACGTGTAAATGGAGTAGCTTTGATTCAGCTACTCACTGTCGCCATCAAGGGCCCAGGATATTAATGTCCTAAGCTGCTGGCTGCATGTACCTTTTACTGTCGCTTCATGATTGCAAAATAGCTGCCATTGCTCTGTTCCTCCCCATACCAGGCAGGAAGACAGGGGAAGGGGAAACCTCAGAGATCTCTCCTTTCCTGCTTGTCCTTTAAAGCAGATGTTTCCAGAAGCTGACTTGCCCTTATGTTGTATTGGTCGGAATGGTCACACGGCCACTTGCCACTGTAGAGAAGTCCGGGAAAGAGAGGATTTTGCTTTTCCAGCCTCTCTGGCTCAGAGGAAAACGGAGAAGGGGCTGGGAATGGCTGTGCAGTCTACTGCGCAATCACCGTATTACGAGATGTTAAGAGTCTGCTTCAGTGGCCAGAACAACCAGTCACAGACGTGAACTCGGTAAATAAGATGCAGGGTGGGGATCCCTGGGTGGCGCAGCGGTTTAGTACCTGCCTTTGGCCCAGGGCGCGATCCTGGAGACCCGGGATCGAATCCCACGTTGGGTTCCCGGTGCATGGAGCCTGCTTCTCCCTCTGCCTGTGTCTCTGCCCCCGCCCTCTCTGTGTGTGACTATCATAAATTAAAAAATAAAAAAAATATGCAGGGTGGGGGTGAATGGACAAAATATAAGGGGAAAGCCAAAAACCCATAATAACACAGAGAAATAGCTGCCAAGATGAAAAGCATTTTAATGCAATATGTTAAAAAAAAAATCAGCCCAGATGCCAAAACCCACGACGCACAAAACGTCAAGATTTTAAATCAAGACAGTACCCGACAGGGCCAGGGCCAGAGGACAGTGAGCAGTGCACTCGCAGGGCTGGATCCTCAGGAAATATCCGGAGGACGGGGACACAAGGAGGAAGGCCCAGGCACCCGTAGGAGGAATTTCAACGTCGGTCAGGACAGAGTGAAGCTCAGAGAGATGACGTCCGTCTAGAACTGGCGTCCTCAGGCACCCGCCTCTGACCAGCTGTGTGCCTCTGGGCAGACTACCTACCCTCTCTGTTTCTCCAGCTGTAAAGTCTGGGACAGTTCTTCGGCAGTGCAGCTGCCAGGTCTCGGGTCTGGGGACCACAACCCGAAGCCTCTCTGAGAGTCAGGATGCTCTGTGAAGCGCTGGGACGCAGCAGGGGTGGGGAAGTAAGCGTGACGTCTGCTTCTCTGCCTCTTGCTTCCTGCGTGACCGTAGCCCAGTGGCTTGGCCTCTCTCACCCACTAACGGAGGGCCTTCGGAGTATTAAATCATGCCACAGGGTCAGAATAATGATCTACTTATTTAAAAATTGTTGAGGAAGACTTCACATTGGATTAACCATCAACCAGTTTAACTCAGTGGCATTTAGTACGTTCACCATGTCGTGCACCCACCACCTCTGTCTAGTTCCAAGACCTTTCCATCGCCCCAAGGGGAGACTTTGTATCTACTAGGAACCATTGCCCATCGCTCCTCCCCCCAGCTCCTTGCACCTCTACTCTCCTTTCTGTCCCCGTGGATTCGCCTACCCATGAACGCCATCTCCCATCCACTAAAGGCATGACCCCAAAGCGGCCTCCATCACTTCTTTCCCTGTCCCATGGGTCAGGATTTAGCCAGATGACCACATGTAGCAGCGAGGGGCCTGGGAGACACAGTCTTCAGGAGAAGAGTCTAGAGAAGGAGCTAAATGGATATCAGTGGACCCTGGCTCTCCCAGCCACAGCCACCTCAGAGTCTGTGGTGTGAACATGGGTCAGCCATGGGCCCGGACCACCCAGAAATCTCCAGAGACAACAGAACACTCCTTCTTTTCTCTCCTGGCGCAGAATGTTTGGTTAATAAATCTTCGTGTATTGAGCACCTACTGTGTGCCCCACCGGGGATGCAGCAGTGAGCACAACAGACATAGAGAAGGGGGGGCCGACCGATGATACATAACGCAGGGCAGAGTGATAGAAAGTGGTGAGACCCCTGCTGTCTCCGCTCAGGGAAGCTCTCCTGACCTCCCTGTGTTGGGTCCTTCATCAAATCCACTTGACACACTGTGGGTCTCTCTGCACAATTGTAAGTTTGCATTCATTTGTGTGAGTCTAGGTTTTCCTGCTGTGTTCCTGAGCAGACCTAACCTGGTTTTGCTCCTCTTTATGTCCCTAGCATCAAGCGCAATGGCCAGCGTTTAACTGTGGTGGCCTCACGCAAATTTGACAAACTCCATGGCAGGCGTGCAATGCACGCACATATGCGTGCAGGGACAGATGAATGAGTGAAAAGAGAACAGCAAACCTCCTGCCACAGAAGCAGTTTCCCCCAGGGGTGGGGGTGGGGTGGGGAGGCAGGGACAGCCAGTGATGTCACAAGAGGTGGCTGGGATGGAAGGTTCTGGAAGGTTGAATGGAGTAGAAGGGCTGTCGGGGAGGAATACTGCCCACCTTTCTGCCTCTTGTCACCGCTACCATTCTGGCTGGACCCAGACAGTGATGGGGCCTGGGAAAGTGTAGCACATGTCCAGACTTCCAGGAGAGGCAACTTGTTTATCATCTTTGTGGAAGAAGAAAGCCCTCTGAGTGGCCAGATGTCTCGGCAGCGAATGCTATAATGTGATGGCCAGGACTCATGGCAAGCAGCAGGTGACAATAGTACGGGAGAGGGGTATGTGGGGGTCCTTTGGGATTCAGTGTCTGGCTGTCACTCAGCAGCATATTTCACTAGGACTTAGCCTTACCACAGGCACACATTTTGGTCTTGAGCTAAACCCTCAGTATCTTTTTCGGTTGCATTTTCTCACTGATTGCTGCCGGTGTACAAAAAAGCTATTGCTCTTTTGCCTAATCACCTTATAGAAATTTTTATTTCTAATAACTCTTTGGTTTATTGGATGGTCTAAGTAGTCAATCACATTAGCTGCAAACTGACAATGTTGTCTGTTTCCAATCTGCATTCTCTTAATTTATTTTTCTTGTGATACTGCATTGGCTAAGAACTTTCGGATCAATGCTGAATAGAAGCTGTGACAGCTGACATCTTTGTCTTATTCCCGATTTCTTAGAAATTCTTCCAGTACTTTTGTTGCTTTATTAAGTATAATATTTATTGCATATTTCTGCTGGATATTGTTTATCAAGTTAAGGAAATGTCTTCCATTTCTTATTTACTAAGGCTTTTCATAAACAAATGAATATTTCATCGAATTCTACCTTGAAGACACCGTATGTTTTTCACCCTTTGTAAATGCAGTAACTCATGTCGATAAAACGTTTAATGGTTTTTACAGTTACAATAAACCCTATGTGGCCCTTTAAAATGGTGAAACAGGGGCGCCTGGGTGATTTAGTTGGTTGGGTGTCTGACTCTTGATTCTGGCTCAGGTCATTATCTCAGGGTCGTGGGATCGAGCTCTGTGTCATGCTCCGTGCTCAGTGGGAGTCTGCTTAAGATTCTCTCTCCCCCAGTAGGTGCTCCCTCTGCCACCCCCTCCATGCTCTCTCTAAAACAAATAAGTAAATATTTAGAATAACCTTTAAAAAATTTGAAACCTCTTGCATAGAAAATGATACCAAATATATCTGAAAATTTAATGAATAACAATACATGTCTATATACCTACTTGATCTTTGGAATAAAACGTTACTAGGAACTTGGAAGTCCGCTGTATGTCCTACTTCTTTTCTTATGTTCCCCCCTCCCCTGAAAGCAGTAACCCCTATCCTGAGTTGTCTGCAGAAACTTTCCTTCAGTTTTTAATTTTAATCAGCACCCAAACAAGTACTAATCAATGTTGCCTGTTTGTGAACTGTATATAAATCGAATCATACTGCATCCTGCTTCTTTGTCAGCATCACGGCTGGGAAATGCACCTGAGTTTTTGTGTATTTTCCTGGATTAATGGATATGTCCATTCTTCTGCTGATGGACATTAGGGGTTTTCCAGTGTGGGGTTCTTATCATCACTACTACTGTGAACCTTCTTTTCCGTTTCTCCTGGAGTAGATGTGCAAGAGTTTCTTTGGGGTATATATACCTGGGAGTGAAAATACCACGTGAGGGATACATATATGTTCACTATTAATGGTTAATACCAGAGTTTTGCCAATTGAGTGTGCCACCTTTAGCTCCCACCAGCAGAGGAGAAGGGCTCCCATTCTCTTTCCTCTCCAGCACTTGGATGCATTTTTGTATCTACGGGGAATGAAATGGTATCTTATTCTGGCTTTAATGTCCATTTCCCTGATTACCCAGAATCTGAGCATCTTGTCCTGTGTTTACAGCCCATTCAGTTTCCTGTTCTGTGAACTGCTTGCTCATGTTTTCACCCATCTCCTGTTGGATTATTTACCTATGCCTTTTTATTTTATTTTATTATTTTTTTAAAGAAATTTATTTATTCATGAGAGACACACACAGAGAGAGAGGCAGAGACACAGGCAGAGGGAGAAGCAGGCCCCATGCAGGGAGCCTGACATGGGACTCGATCCCGGGTCTCCAGATCACACCCCGGGCTTCAGGCAGCGCTAAACCGCTGCGCCACTGGGGCTGCCCTACCTATGCCTTTTTAATTCAGAGGTGCTCTTCTCATATTCTGGATATGAATTTTTCCTTGGGATATGAGCAGAGAAAATATCTTATCCCAGCCTGTCTTGACTTACTGTTTTCTGACGTCTCAATACACAGACATTCTTCATCTGGTCAAGATTCTTCAAACACGTGGCTGGATTTGACGTTAGCTTTGGTGAAGCTCCCACTTACAGCTGCTCATGAATGAATGAATGAATGAATGCTCCTAAGACTGAGAAGAAAAAATTATGCTGTGACCATAGGCAAACTAACCTTGTTGTGTTCTAGTTTCATTTGTAAAATGGGGGCTAATAGTAAATAATAGTACCTACCTAGGATTACTGTGAAGATTAAATGAGTTAATGCAGGTAAAACTTTCAGAACAGTGTTTGATGCATAGGAAAGAACCACCTGTTATTGGTTTGCTGTTGCTGTCCTGTATTAAATAGTCTTGGTCTTAACAGGACTGTTGGTTTTACCAGGATCCCCCAGCCCAAGATCACAGGGAGATGTCTCTGGGTAGGGCTTCCATATTACTTTTCTAAATGCTGTTTTTTTTTTTTAAGATTTTTTATTTATTTATTAGGGGGAGAGAGAGAGAAACAGGCAGAGGGAGAAGCAGGCTCCATGCAGGGAGGCTGACGTGGGACTCCATCCCGGGTCTCCAGGATCATGCCCTGGGCGGAAGGAGGAGCTAAACCGCTGAGCCACCAGGGCTGCCCCCGTATTACTTTTCTCTATAGAAAACACTCAAATTGTACTTGCCATCTGCACCTTGTAACTGCCTTGTCTTGTCCAGAGTATCTCAGTGTTGGCACTATTGACATTTGAGATCAGATAATTCTTAGTTGTGAGGAGCTCTCCTGGGCATTGCAGGACACTGCAGCATCTCTGGCCTCTACCCACTAGATGCCAATAGCAGCCCCCAACTTGTGACAACCAAAATGTCTCCAGACACTTCCCAGTGTCCCTGGGGGCCAGAATGGCCCCTAGTTAAGAACCACAGGTCTACTGGATCAATATATTTAGATATATACCTACTCACCTAATCATTTGCATGGGTCAGGCACTGTGCTCTGTGTTAGGGATATAATGATCAACAAGAGAGTCTCTCTCTCTCTCTCTCACACACACACACGCACACAAGAGAGTCTCTCTCTCTCTCTCTCTCTCACACACACACACACACACACCTTATTATAAAGCTAGCTCATGCAATAAAGGGGTAGAGTGCATGGAATAAGGGGGTGGATCTAGCTCAGCCTGGGATAATGGGATAGTCCCCTGAAGAACAGACCCCATAAGCAGAGGCTGAGTTTGGGGAGGGATTGATAGATGAAGATTAAGGAGAACAGTGTTTTGAGCATAAAGGACAGCATGTGCAAAGGCCCTGAGGTGAGAGGGAGCTTGGAGCATGTGGGGATGCAGAGAAGGTCCAAGTAGCTGGAGCTAAGGAGGTGAGGAGTATGGCAGGAGGTAGGGCTGTCTTTGTATTTATTTCCATACGCCCCTCGCTCCCAGAGGTCAGCTGTAGACTTCTGCACAGGGAATAGCCAAGCTAGTTCCCATCTCATGGCCTCTGCACCCACAGTCTGCTCTGACTGGAACACCACACCCCAGTAGAACTCCACATCCGCCAGATCTCACTCAACTCAGGTGACACCTCCTCAGAGAGGCCTCCCTGATCACCCCAGCATTCTCTATTACAACATCCTGTTCTGTTGTTTCCCTTGTGATCATCATCGATGTGAATAATTTTTTTTAATAAAGGAGCACATTTATTTTGTATAAGTAAAATAAACATACCATAAATTTACATATCATGTCCGATAGTTATCATATCATGAAAATGATCTGTTTTTATTTTGGTGGACTTAAAGTGTTAAAGACTTAAATCAATTAATTTTAGAAAAGTTTCCTAAAGTTATCAAATCAAATATGACTAAAGAGTAGGTTGCATGCTTGGAATTTTCACTGGCTCCTATTTCTAGGAAGTTTCTTCTTTAAAAAAAAAAAAAATGTGGGTCAAGTGGGTCAGTGGTTTAGTGCCACCTTCAGCCCAGGGCCTGATCCTAGAGACCCAGGATCGAGTCCTGCGTTGGGCTCCCTGCATGGAGCCTGCTTCTCCCTCTGCCTGCGTCTCTGCCTCTCTCTCTCTGTCTCTCATGAATAAATAAATAAAATCTTTTTTAAAAATGTTATTTATTTTTTCAACCTGAATTTTTTTTAATTGGAGGGATACCGACATACCACAAAATGCACCACTTTAAAGTTTTTTAAAAAGATTTTATTTATTTATTTATTTATTTATTTATTTATTTGAGAGAGAGCACAAACAGGGGGAGGGGCAGAGGGAGAAGCAGACTCTCTGCTGAGCAGGGAGCCTGACTCGGGCTCCATCCCAGGACCCTGGGATCATGACCTGAGCTGAAGGCAGATGCTTAAGTGACTGAGCCCTTAAAAGTCACCACTGTAAAGTGCACAGCTCAGTAACATTCAGTACAGTTTACCACTATCTCTACCGGTTCCAAAACATTTTCATTTTCATCATCCCCAAAGGAAATTGTATGCCCATAAGCAATCACACCCCATACTCCGATCCCCAGTTCCAGGCACCCACTCATCTGTTTCTTGTCTCTACCGATTTGCTGTTTTGAATGTTTGCCTATAAATAGAATCAGATGCTGTGTCCTTTGACATCTGGCTTCTCACTCAGCGTGGTGTTTTTGAGGCTCATCCTGTCCTATCTGAATTGATCTCTGTTCATTTCCTGGCTGTTTTTTCCAACCAGAATGTCAACTCAAGGAGAGATTTTTGTCTGTCTTGTTGCCCAGTGTCTAGAACTCCCCCGGCACACAGTAGGTGCTCAGGAAACACAAGGACAAGACAACAGCAGAGTCCCAGGATCGACCCCTGCCCTTCTCCCTCACTGAGTATATAAGAAGGATTCTTGATGATGGTTAAGGTTGAAAGAAACCAGGGCAGGTCCCCCGATGGCCACAGGCACCTGAGGACTTTATGATCTGAGACCTTCTCAAGGCTTCAGCAGTGGGGTCAGATTGCTAGCATTTCACTTCATGACCACCAAGGAGGCAACAACCCCTTAGAGACCAGAGACACAACACATTCCTGTGTCACAAACACATATACAAACTCATTCACCTACACAAATGGCCACCTCTTTGTACGCTGTCCTGAATTTTGCTTTCCTGATTTAATACCCTGTCTTGAAGAACATTCCAATTCAGTAACCATGAACCGACCCCTCTGGGGTGTGTTTCATTGGGGTGAGAATCACATAACATAAAATTAACTTTTTTTTTTTTTGTTTTTTTACAATGAATGGCTCAGTGGCATTTAGTTCATTCAGTTTTGTGCAACCATCATTTCTGTTTAGGTCCAAAAATTGTTCATTGCCCCGAAAGGAAACTCTGTACACATCAGGCCATCACTCCTCATCCCGTCCTCGAGGTCCTTTACAGTAGCCCCAAAATGTTCATCACAGTGCCCTGCACAAGGTAGATCTTGATTACATTTTTATGTTTTTTCCTAAGTTTTATCCATAAGGGGGATACATAATTTTGTTGTATAGTACACCTTTTCTTTTTTAGTTTGCCAAAGTAAGCCTTTATATATATATATATATGCATATATATATTTATCTCCCAGGGATCCCCTATATATATCTTTTTAAATATAAAACATTAACTGGCTGGAGGAAATTTTTCTCTTTAAACTGATAGAATAAAAATATAGCCCTTGAAAGAATGCTTTCATCTCGTAACACATACTTGGAAAAGCGATTAGGCTTTTATTTATTTATATTTTTTTAAGATTTTATTTATTCGAGAGAGAGAGAGAGCACACAAGCAGGGAGAGCAGCAGATGGAGGGGGAGAAGCAGACTCCCCACTGAGCAGGGAGCCCAATGTGGGGCTCCATCCCAGGACCCTGGAATCACGACACAAGCTGGAGGGAGATGCCCAACCAGCTGAGCCATCCAGACACCCTGATTAGGCTTTTAAACAACTAACACATAATTGGCAAACTGTGGACAAGAACTAAGTTTCAACAGGAAATAGGAAGTGATTGCTAACAATTTATTTGCTCCTTACATTTTATCTTTAGTGATACTGGAAAACCCAATGAGTTAGCTACAGAACATTTTTCAATTGTCCATTTTAAGATATACAGCACAGGGACGCTTGGGTGGCTCAGTGGTTAAGCTCCTGCCTTCAGCCCAGAGCGTGATCCTGGAGTCCCGGGATCGAATTCCACCTCGGGCTCCCTGCGTGGAGCCTACTTCTCCCTCTGCCAATGTCTCTGCTTCTCTTCTCTGTGTCTCTCATGAATAAATTTAAAAAAATAAGATGTGCAGCACATTTTATTCACACATTGGAGAATTCACATTTTTTGGTGTAGTTCTAGAGTTTTGGCAAATGCTCGGAGTTGTATAACTAGCAGCACAGTCACTGTTTCCACCCTCCCCCAAATTCCCTCATGTTCCCCCTTCACAGTCAACCCCACTTTGCACCCCAACTCCTGGCAACCACCAGTCTGTCCTCTGTCATTACGGTTTTGCCTTTTTCAGAAAGTCACATACACGGAATCATAAAGCATGTGGCCTTTTGAGTCTGGATTCTTTCTCTCAAGCCTTTGAGACATGCTCAAGTTGTTGCATCCACAGTTCCATCCTCTATGGTGTGGTGTTGCACTGTAGGGATGTACCATGGAGAAGGGAGGGGAGGGCAGGAAGGGGCCTGGTCATGCAGGGCTTTGTGGGCACGGGGAGGACTTGGGCTTATACCCTGAGGGAGGTGAGAGCTCTGGAGGGCTGCAGGCAGAGGAGGGGTAGGGTTAGACCAACATTTTATTTTATTCTTATCTTTTACAGTTTTTATGATGAAATATTTCAAACACACAAATAGAGCTGGAAGTGTCATGACCCACCCCCCAATGACAATAACAATTGTACTTATTATTTTCCTTCAAAAATTGTCAACATGGAGTTGGTCTTGGTTCTCTCCATGTGGCCATGCTCCTGATGGACTATTTTATACTCCAAACAGCATAATTTCATGTGTGAATCCTTTCACAACAAGGATTCTTTGACTTAGTCCCAAAGCCATGATCAGACTTTAAAAAGAGATCATCCTTTCTTCATGGCATTTGACATCCAGTCAGTGTTCACGTCACCACTGATCACAGATGTCTTGCTTGGGTCTGGATCTGGCTGGAATCCACACGTTGAAGGTGGTTGATGGGATCCACCCTTGGGCGGGGTCCCTGGGATCCAGGTGAGCGGTAGTTTGGGGACCTATTTTGAAGACAGAGCTGATGGGATTTGTTGATGGGCCAGATGTGGGGAAAAGAGAGGGAGAGGAAGGAGAGAGGGAGAAGGGAAGGAAAGGCAGGGTTGGGGAAAGGGAGAGGAGAGCAGAAGACAGAAAGAAGCAAGGAAGGAAGAAAGGAAACAGCCAAGGGAGAGAAGAAAGAGGAGGGAGGACAAAGGGAGGGAGGGAGGGAAGGAGGGAGGGAGGGAAGTTGGTTAGGTGGTGGGTAGATAGATGGATGAGGATGGGTGGGTGGAAGGACAGATGGAGGGAAGGATGGAAAGATGGATGGGTGGGTGGGTGGAAGGGTGATAGTATAAAGGAAGTGAGAGAGAGAGAGAGGGATAGAAGAAGAGAGGGAAGGAGGGAGCGGTGGAGGGGAAAGGGTGGATCAAGGGTGACACCAAGGTTCTGAGCCAGATCCAGTTGCTCCAGGAAGACCTCGGACTTCCTGGCTGCTGCTTCTGCAGCACACTTCATGAATGTCTTTACAGGCGTGTTCATAGCTTCATTCAGATTGGCTGTGCTTGGCTATTCGCTTCATCCCACTGATTGATCTCCTCCGTGTGTATGAATGTCACAGGGACTCATTTGGGTTCATATCACAATGTGCCTTTCTAGCTACTCGTTTTCATTGAACTACAAAGCCGGAGTCGGCTAGCACAGAACCGTGCACAGCCTGTAGAGCTACACCAGCCAGTCTGTGAATTGTCAGGTTCTTGTCTGCTGCATCCCTGATTCTTGGAGAACAATTACCTGCACATCTAGAATTTAGGACTGCTTGATTCTTGTATCAAGTATAATGCTTGTCATGAGCAAGATAATACAATCTCCCTTCACGGAAACCGCAGACACGTTGTTTTCAAACAATGTCAGCCAGCAATCCTGGCCTCCGAGGGGGCTGCTGACAATGTCTTGATGTCTGTGGACATCTTTGGTTGGAACAAAATTACACACTGGGGTTGTGATTTTAATTACATGCTTAGGGGAATTTCACTAATGAAACATGTGGCCAAATGTTCAAATGTTTCAGCAATTTTGGTCCGTTAAATTCCTCACTTCATTAAATGACATTTAATAGTATCTTCTAAATATCTATGCAACTGTAGTAGTTCACTGTGACTGCCATTAAAAAATACTGCAGAATGGGTGGCTTATCAGAAATTTATTTTCTCTCAGTTCTGGAGGCTGGAAGTCCAAAGTCAAGGTGTCAGCAGGGCTGGTTTCTGGTGACAGCCCTCTTCATTGCTTGCAAACAGCTGCCTCCTTGCTGTGTCCCCACAAGGAGGAGCGAGAACAGGAGTTGGCTTCCTTTCCTCTTAGAAAGATGCTAATCCTACTGGATCCGGGCCCCACTATTATCACTTCCTCTAACCTGAATCACCTCCATAAAGGTTCCGTCTCCAAATATAAGCAGACTGGGGGTTAGGGCTTCAGTATATGAATTTGGGGAACATAACTTCATCTAGAAAAATATCAATTTTTTGTTAAGTAAATGTTCAAAAGAATGTTGCTTAATAGATTTAAAGATTAACCCACTGAAAAGCAGACCAGGTTAAAGAGTGGTGGTTGACCCCATCATACACAGAAGGTGTCAAACAACAGAGCCCAGTTAATGAGCATGCAAGGATCCCAGCAGCCAGACTGCACTGTCCTCCAAGGATGGCTCAGCGACCTTGTGGTCTGGCCACTGCCTTCCAGGGGCTGCCTCAGCCTTACAGTGGATGAGAGTGTCTGTCCCTCACATCCTCGCTAATATATTTTTCATTTTTTTTAGCTTAGTCAATCTGACAGGTGAAATACATCATAATATTTTCTATGCATTCTCTCATGACTGAGAAAGTCATTTTAAATGTGTTTTTCAGGGAACTTTCTATTTATGCCCCTTGGGGTACTGGACTTTTTTATTGGTTCATTGGAATTCTTTACATATAAAAGAAATCAAGCCTTTATTAGGCATGTGATCCATATTTTTTTCTCAGTTTGTTGATCGTTTGATTGTCTATAGCATTCTTTTGCCATGTGGAAAATCAAAAACTTCCTATGAAGCAAGATTTTCTGTTTTTCCTTTAGATCCTTTGGGTTTTCATGTCGTACTATCTTTAGGGCAACCAACAAGAACAGAAATCTCCTGTGGGTTTCTTTTTCCCTTGGGAGAATTCAAAATGTTGTCTCACCCACAGGACCACATATAGACTTGGTCTCTATGCTCCAACCATTTAAGAGACTCTTCTGGAAACTCACAGATTGAAGGCCCTCTGGACTTAAAATTGCTCTGTGATCTCTGGCACACAGACCACTCTTGTCCCCTCCTAGGTCCAGGACAGGCACGACTAATGGATCCCAGGATTCTAGGCAGACATGGCCAGTGGATGGAAGTTGGCTTAGACTTGCAGCCCCTTTGCCAGCCCCGCTAAGTCCCCTGCTTTGTGCCTTGCAGTACAATGAAGAATGGTCTCTCCAGATCTCAAAAGGCTAAAAGCCCAATGACTCGTGAAGAGAATGTTACGGATTCTCAAATAAACATGAATAAAAACAAAGGTATGTTGTGCTAGAGTGTGCATGGGGAAGAGGATGATGCATTGACTCAGCCAAGCCTTTTCATAAAGGAGCACACCACCACCCCCACCCCCGCCCAGAAAGTCAGGACATAGGTGCTCCTTGCCTGGGCGCCTGGCTTTGGCTGAGGTGCCTGAAACAGTGGGTGAGGGGCTTGCTCTTTTGACACCTCATTTGTATTGTTTGTGCCACAGGACATTGACCATAACATCTCCCTAGTAGGACAGCCTGGTAAAGCACCCAGGAGCCATCACATATAGTACAGATATATGTGTGTGTGTGTGTGTGTGTGTGTATACAATGTAATAATACATATAGTGCAGGTGTAATAATATAAAGTACAGATATAATAATACATATTGTGGATATAATTGTGTGTATATATATAAATATACACGCTGCAAATGCCATTGTGTATGTATAGTGCAGATGTAGTAATATATACAGTCCAGATGCAATATAGGCGAGTTGTAATAACATATATAGTGCAGATGTGATAATATAGTGCATGTGTATTCATATATATGTTAATGCAGATGTAATTATATGCAGTGCAGCCACAATTGAAAATGTATATAGTGCAGATGTAATAACATTTATATCATACAGATATTAATAAATATAATATAATACAGATATACTGTACTATGTAGCAGTATAGTATTTTAATATTTGTAGTATCTATATATAATAAACACATAAATAGCGCAGGTATGTGGTAATGATGTTCATCTGTATGTTGTAATCACTCTGCCACTGGAATGAAGTGCAGGGAGCACCATGAGATAGAGAGTCTTCATTATCTTTCACAGCTGCCATCTTCCAAGTGCATAAAATGTTGGTGAGGATGACAGCTTGTACGATCATTCTCAAATGATAGTAATCTTCAAAATCTCATTTTGGTCACTGAGTCAGATTCCTGGGGCTGTTACAACCAACTAGTGGAAACAACAGAACCTCCGTCGGGGTTCTGGAGGCTGGAAGCCCGAGATCAGGGCGTTGGCTGGGTTGGGTCTTTCTGGAGGCTGTGGTGGGCAATCTGCTCCATGCTCTCCAGGCTCCTGGTGGCTTTTGGCAATCCTTGGCGATCCTTGGTCTACAAACTCATCACGGAAATCTCTGCCTCTATCATTATATGGCCTTCTTCTCTGGGTGGGCGTCCTCTCCTCTCCTCTAAAGACACCAGTCATTGGACTTTGAACCAGCACTACATCAGAATTTCATCTTGGGATCTTCAACTGACTCCATCTGCCAAGTGGAATATTTGTGTCCTTCCAAAACTCATGTGTTGAAAGTTAACCCCAGTGTGATTGTATCAGGAGGTGGGGGCCTGCAGGAGGGGGTCAGGTCATGAGGGTGAAGCCCCAGAGACCTCCCTCACCCCTTCTACCAGGTGAGGACACAGTGAGAAGCCGCTATGAACCAGAAAGTAGGTTCTTACCAGACACTGAATCTGCCAGTGCCTTGATCTTTGACTTCCCGGCCTCCACAGCTACGAGAAATAAATGTCTGTTATTTATAAGTGTGCTGTATTATGTCAAATGAACTAAGATGCACCCTAACACGCAGCACCTCAGGATGTGACTTATTTGGAAACAGGAGTCATTGCAGATGTAGTTAGTGATGATGATGTCATTTGCGTGGGTCCTAACCCAATATGACTGGTGTCCATATGAAAAGGGTCAAGTCAGACAGAGACAGGCACACAGGGAGATGCTTCTAAGCCAAGGACCTCCAAAGACTGTCACCAAATAGCTAGGAACTAGGACAGAGGCATGGAACGGATTCTCCATCATGGCCTCCAAGGGAGTCAACTCTGCCCACACCTTGATCTCATACTTATCATCTCCAGAACCGAGAGAACAGATTTCTGTGGTTTCAGCCTCTCGTGCTGGGGCACTTTGTCTCGGCAGCCCTAGCTGACTAATACATAGTTCATGCTCTTTTCTCAGCACCCACTGGTGACCTTCCTTAGTGTCTGCCTCTGAACATGGATCCCCAGGTTCTCTCTACTGGCTTCCAGACAAAAGCCTTTAGGAGCTCCTCCATGGGGTCCATGTCAGTCAAGGGGAACAACAGCACCCCATAGCACGTGGACACGCAGTGTTCTCCCAACCCTGCTGTCTACTCAGCCACAGCCAGCTACCACCTCTCTACTAGATAAATTTCAGTCAGACAAAGTCAAGAGTCACAAACCCAGTTCTCCAAGAGAGTTTCCAGAATCTTCTCTCACTTGACCCATGGTTGGGGGGGGGGGTGATGAACACACTGCATGCCAACTCTCTCCAGAGGAAACCCTCTTCTCTTCTTTCTAGTGATCAACCACTTCACACCCCTAAAGGAGATGAAGGGTGAAGGGAAACAAGCTGGTTTTGAGTTCCACATTAAGGGGTGGTATCAGGGTGGTCCGGGTGATGCCGATGTAACATCCAACCCCAAACCTCAAGAGCTTAACACAACACACGCTTGTTTCTTGTTTGCATTATGTGTCTGGCACTAGGTTTCCCCACACACACACATATGCTTCCTACCATATTTGTGGCAGGAGAATGAGGTACAGTGAGTCACACACTGACTCTTAAACCTTCTGCCTGGAAGGAGCCCCCAGGTGGCTCAGTGGCTGAGCATCTGCCTTTGGTTCAGGTCATGATCCGAGGGTCCTGGGATCGGGTCCCACATGGGGCTCCCTGCAGGGAGCCTGCTTCTCCCTCTGCTAGGTGTCTGCCTTTCATCTGCCTGGGAGAGACACACACACCAGCCACTTCTCACATTCCACTGACCAAAGCATATGTAGTCTACTGCATGTAAATTTTACCTTAAAAAAAAAACCTATAAATAATTTGGAACTCTAGTTAATGATTCACCTGCTAAAGCATGTGAATTTAAGGATGAAATGGATAGACAGCTGCAGCTTACTTCGAAATAGATGGAGCAATGCATGGATATAGAGAGATGGCTGGACAGTGTGATAAGGCAAATGCAGCAAATGCTAGCAGTTGTGGAATCCACATTGTGAGTAAGAGGGTGTTGGCTATACAGCCTTCCAACTTGCTTGTGTGTGTGAAAATTTTCATAGGAAGTTGTTGAAGGGAGTAAGGAAAAATAAGAAAGAGAAAGCATGAATGGGCTGGTGTTGGCCATGTGACTTCACTCAAGGAGTGGGATTAATTCAACACTCAGCCCTTCAGGCCCAAAAAAGGACACTCCTCCTCCAAAGTTATTAAACTAATAAAAATATTTGCCACCCAACCCTGATGACTGTTTACAGTTACACCTAGGCTGTGGACCATTCATCGAGATGGAGAAGTCCTTCTGAGGCTATCAAAACATGGGCCAGGCCATGAGACCCCATTAACCATCCCTGAATTTTTTCGGGAGTCGGTCAGCCGATTTGGGATGTATCCAGCCCTTGCAACAAAGAACAGTGAGCATTGGGAAGTTCTGAATTTTAACCAGTACTACGAAGCTTGTCGGAAGGCAGCGAGGGCCTTGATCAAGGTAAATGAATTATTCATTCATTCATCATTTAGTCAATCACGCATTCTACATATGGATACATATGGTATAAAATGCACAAGGCACCATAAGATATGAAGGTTAACTGATGAGAATTTTCCCTATAATATTTGACCTCTCTCTTATGGAGGCAGCCACCATTGCCAGTTTTTTTGTAAATCCTTTGGGGGAACAAATTATGTGTATAATAGCATAAAATGTCTCTACATGCAAGTTTTCACACACATGGTAGTGTACTATACCCATGATTCTACATCTTGCTTTTTTTAAAGATATTATCTATTTATTTGAAAGAGAGAGAGAGAGAGAGAGAGAGAGAGAACACAAGCAGGGGGAGGGGCAGAGGGAACAGCAGACTCCCTGCTGAATGTGGAGCTCAATGCAGGGCTTGATCCTAGAACCCAGAGATCACGACCTAAGCCAAAGTCAGATGCTTAACCACCTGAGACACCCAGGCACCCTGCATCTTGCTTTTAAAAATCTCTATGTATCAATTAGCTACTGCTGCATAACAAATTACCCCAAATTTAGTTTTAGGGTTTCTCACGAGGTTGGAGTCAAATTGTTATCTGAAGGCTTGACTGGGGCTGGAGGGTCTACTTGTAAGCTTACTTACAAGGCTGGCTATTGACAGGAGGCCTTGGTTTCTTGCTCCCTGTTCTTCTCCATTGGGTTGAGTGTCCTCAGACTATGGCAGCCAGCTTTCCCCAGGATGAGTGATCCCAAAAAAGAGTGTGAACAAGATGGGAACTCTATCTTCCCATAGCTTCCATAACCTAATCTCAGCAGTGACATACTGAGACACTGATTCACTAAAAAAAATATTTTTAAAAATCCATATGCTTTTCAGCAACTGCAAATTTGTATGTAACAATATTGGCACAATCAGCCCCCTATTGATGGGCATTGACTGTGTTCTCAGGCTTTGCTACCATATATGGAGCCACAGAGAACCTTCTTTGTACAATGAATTCTTACAGAGACAGTGCCACTATATGCCCACTCAGGGTGAGAGACTCTGCTTACCTATCATTCTTGCCAACAAGGCTTTTTTTAAACAACAAAAAAAGATTTATTTATTCATGAGAGACCAGAGAGAAACAGAGAAGCAGAGACACAGGCAGAGGGAGAAGCAGGCTCCATGAAGGGAGCCTAATGTGGGACTCGATCCCGGGTCCCCAGGATCATGCCCTGGGATGAAGGCAGACGCTAAACCGCTGAGCCATCCAGGGATCCTGCCAACATGGTTTTATAAAATAATGTTCATATTGGCTACTTTGATAGGCACGTTAGGCCAAATTCTACAATGACCCTCAAGATTCCCAACCCCTGGCATATTCACACTGTATAGACAAACTCTTCCCTTTGAGTATGGGCAGGACTGGTGGGTTACTGCGATGGAATTTTCCTCCCGTGGTGGCAAAGGTGAAGAGATTTTGCAGGTGGAGTTAAGTTCCCTGATCAGCTGACTTTGAGTTCATCCAAACAGCAAATGCTCTGGTGGGCCTGACCTGATCAGGAAAACCATTAAAAGAAAGAGTCTTCTGTTGGCTTTGAGGAAGCAAATTGCCATGTTGTGAACAGGGCCATGTGACAGGGGACAACAGACCGCCTCTAGACCTAGCTGACAGCCAGGAAGCAAACAGGACCTCAGCCATTTAACCACAGAGAAATGAATACTGTGAACGGACTGCAAGTGTGGGAGAAGAGTCTCGAGCTTCAGAGACGACAGTCCCTGCTGATACCTTAATTGCAGCTTCAGGAGATCCTAAGCAGAGGACCCAGTTAAGCTGTCCCCAGACTCCTGACCTATGGAAACTGAGATAATAAACGCGTGTTGTTTTAAGCTGCTAAGTTTGTGGTGATGTGTTATGCAGCAATAGATTATGAATATGATAGGGAACTTCTATTGTAAAAGGGAATGCCCAGTGGTTTTGATTTATAGGAAATGCTATCACATTTTGACCCAGATCTGAGTTCCTCTCTCCTCTCCCCTCTGACACCCATGTGTCTTCACCAGGAGATGATAACTGTCTCTTAGGACTTTCTGCGTGGCTGCTCCACCACAGTGCTGTGATTAATTCACCTCTCCTGAAAGCTGATCCTCTCTGGCTATGTCCTTAGATCTGGGGATTCAAAGATCCCTACTCCCCTAATCCTCAGGGATCCAAACAGTAATTACTTGGTTTGTCTACATATTGATAGAGACCGTCGACCTGCAAGGAAGACTGCCTGTTTTTTACTAAGCAGAAACACTAGGTATCACGTTCTGGAGCATTGGCAGGCACAAGCCTTCCAAATGCTTACATTTTCCCCAAGAACAGTGGGTCACTGCCAGCCTTGGAGCACTTTCATTATTACAAATAAAAATAAACTCACGCCTATTAAGATGACCACTATCTTCAAAAAATAATAACAAGTGTCAGTGAGGACACGGAGAAACCAGAACCCTTGTGCATCGCTGGTGGAAATGCAGAATGGTGCAGCCATTATAGAGGACACTGTGGCAGTTCCTCAAAAGATTGAACGTGGAATCACCATATGACCCAACAATTCCCAGAAGAATTCAAAGCAAGGACTCAAATAGATATTTGTACACGATGTTCACAGCAGCATTGTTAACAGTAGCCAAAATGTGGAGGCGACCAAGTGTCCATTGGTGGATGAAAAGATAAGACACAGTGTGGTCCATCCACACAAAAAATCATTATTATTCAGTCTAACAATGGAAGGACATCCTGACACCTGCCACAGCATGGATGGGCTCTGAGGACACTGGGCTCAGGGAGGGGACTCAGACCCAGAAGGACACCTCCTGCATGACCCCACTCCCAGGAGGTCCCCAGAGAGGTCCCATCCACAGGGACAGAGAGGAGGTGGTGGGAGCCAGGGGGGGGACAGGGGGCGGGGGGTCAGTGCTTCATGGGGACAGAAGTTTGGGGAGATGGAAAGATCTGGAGACAGATGGTGGTGATGATTGCACAACAGTGTGAGTGTGCTTCATGCCACTGAGCTGTGCATCAAAAGTTGCTAAATATATTTAACCACAATAAAAACAAAATACAGGGGCGCCTGGGGTGACTCAGTCAGTTAAGTGTCTGCCTTCAGCTCAGGTCATGATCCCAGGGGTCTTGGGATCGAGCCCCGCCTCCAGCTCCCTGCTCAGTGGGGAGTCTGCTTCTCCCTCTCCCCCCCTCACTCATGCTCTCCCTCCCTTGCTCACTGTCTCTCAAATAAATTAATAAAAATAAAAATAAATAAAATACATACAAACAAGAATACATAAATGGTGCATTACGCAGAGGGAAGCAAACCAGCCTCCCAACAGTGACAAAAATATCACACTCCGGATTTTAGGTTCAACCCTGGCTTTTCCCAACGTGACCTCATGGGTTTTGGAGTCTGCTTTCACACATCCTAGTGAGCAGATCCCACCCAGAAACAAAACGTCTTTGTGTTTCTCTTTTCTGTTTGTTTGCTTTTGCCTTCCCAGCTGGGCCTGCAGCGTTTCCACGGAGTTGGCATCCTGGGGTTTAACTCCGTTGAGTGGTTAATTGCTTCTCTTGGTGCCATCCTAGCAGGGTAAGACTGTGGGCCTGGATGACTCCGAATGTGGGCGAGCTGCTACTCTGGCCTAGGAGCCCTGGGCGGGCTCTGAGACGGGACCAGGAGTTTCAGGTGCAACCCCAGGTTGGGCGGCAAGACAGACACGCCAATCTGACAAAGGACTGGCATCTTAGGTCTCAAGGCGCTTCTATAACTGATAAAAAGACAAAAGGAGAGGCGGCTGGCTGGCTGGTGGGAGAGCATGTGATTCTTGATCTCGGAGTCATGAGTTTGAGCCCCACGTTGGGTGCAGAGATTACTTTAAAAAAATCTTTAAAGGGGAAAAAAAAGACAAAATGATTTTTTTTTTGACAAAATGATTTTAAATAAGCAAAAGACTTGAGCAGAAAGCTCACAAAGGGAAGTAGCCAAAAAGCACTTGAAGAGGTGCTGGACATCATCAGCCATCAGGGAAATGCAAATTTAAAAAACAGGATGGTTAAAGGCAGGAACAAAAGGCAGTAGGATGAAGGGAGCAGGTGGGGCAAATCCCACCTTTAGCATCTATTGTCTTGGGAACTCAAACAAGTGACTTCACTGCCCCAAGGCTCCTCATCTTTTAATGGGGTGCTGCCAGGGCTTGGTGATCCGCCATCACAACGACATCATAGGACTTGCTGGTTTCCTCACCCTTATTTTTGTTGTTTTCATCATAGTTAAGTTGTGGACGGGGGGAAGCTGGGACCAAGGCTGCAAACTCAGAACTTGTCTAAAGAGCTTTCCCCTCCCCGCACCTCCCAGGACGTTCCCACCTTAAGGTGTGGGTGTGTGCACACATGCACACGCTCATGTGTTTTCTTTTCCCAGGGGTCTCTGTGTTGGTATTTATGCTACCAACTCTGCGGACGCTTGTCAATACGTCATTACTAATGCCAAGGTGAACGTCCTGCTGGTTGAGAATGACCTACAGCTACAGAAAATCCTTTCGGTAAAGCCCAAACCCAAACACTGCCAACCAGTCAGTCACCCACGGGGATGGGTGGATGCTAATGATTGGTGGGGTGGCAAGGCTGGCCCTGTCCTCCGGTTCAGTAAGTGACCTCCACGGCTACTGTGGTATAACCAGGGGGAGCAGGGTAGAGTGGGGGAGATCTAATTTCCAATTTGTATTAACTTCATTTCCAACCAAGCTTCTGTTTTTATTTTTAATGCCCTTTATTTTTATTTTTTATTTTTTTAAGTAGGCTCCACACCCAGCAGGTAAGCTTCTATTTTAATTTTTTAAAGATTTTATTTATTTATTTATTTATTTATTTATTTATTTATTTATTTATCTTGAGAGAGATGGCAAGCACAGGGGGAGCAGCAGAGGCAGAGGGAGAAGCAGGCTCTCCGTTGAACAGGGAGCCCCATGTGGGGCTCGATCCCGGTATTCCGGGATCATGACTGAGCCAAAAGCAGATGCTTAACTGACTGAGCCACCTGGGTGCCCCTAAGCTTCTATTTTTAAAATGTGTTTATGTATTATTTTATATACAGCCCACTGTTTATTTTCCTTCAGAAATGTAATGATTTTGAGGTTTATAACCTCCTTGTAATTGTCTTTTTTTTTTTTTGTAACTGTCATCGTTTCTGAAATGCTTCTCTCTCTCTCATTTCTTTCCAAAGTTCCACCACTTTGTTTCACCTCTTTCTGGCGTGGCTCTCTCTTCCCTCGGTGTTTGTATGTTTGCTTTGTGTTCTTCCTTTCCAGCTGTGTCTGCTTTGTCATGTTTCAAACCTTAGTTGGAATGTTGGGTGGCAATTTTCCTTTGCTTTGTGGTGACTTTTCTTTACATACAAAATTTGGCTCCCCCTTACTCTTCTTTTTTTCATAGTATCTTTGTATGGATGTTGTAGAAAGTTTTTTTCAGGGGCAGCTCCGGTGGCTCAGTGGTTTAGCACCGCCTTCGGCCCAGGGCCTGATCCTAGAGACCCGGGATCGAGTCCCACGTTGGGCTCCCTGCATGGAGCCTGCTCCTCCCTCTGCCTGTGTCTCTGCCTCTCTCTTTCTGTGTCTCTCATGGATAAATAAATAAAATCTTTAAAAAAAGAAAGTTTTTTTCAACTACCAGTGTTTGAATGAGCTGCAGTTTCCTGACCCAGCTTTTGGTAGGAGGATCCCATGGGGACGGGAGTCCTCAGGAGGGTGAACCTAGATAGCCAGATTTACACTCAGCCCAAGGGCCCTGTGGCTGTTGTATCAATATCATGCTTCTGAGTTACACACTTCTCTGCTTTTTAATGTCTCTGGAGTTGAGATGTGTCTTGCTGCCAATGGTATCTCCCAATCATCTTTGGTCATGTTTTCCCATGTTTTATTAACATCTCTGAAATTAGGGTAGATTTTCCAGACTCATGAAATCCAGCCAGACTCAGTGAAATAAAACTCTCTGCCACCAAGCCTCCTTGGATGCCTAATTCCTGACCTGGTTCAGGGAGAAAAACAGTCTTCTCCCTCCAGCCTTGAGTTTTCTGAAATTGCTTTCTTAAGTGATGCCTCTATGGTCCCTGATACTCATGTCATTCCCTGTTTGTTCTGTTCATAGCAGAACAAACTGTGGGACGGGTGGTAGGTGAAGAGTGGGTCCTTTGTGCCAAATACTGGCTTACAATTCGGGTTTTCCCCCATTAGAAAATACTGCGTACCCTTCGTATGCAAGATTCAAAGCCAGGCTTCTGACATGCTCCTCCCAAACTGGATGTTCAGTTTCACTTGACAATCTTTAATTCTAGGCAATACCCATGGCTTACAGCCCTCCAACTCTCCAGATCTTCCCTGCCTCCTTAGAATAAACTCAAGACCCCTCACCACTGCCTCCAAGGTGTGGCCAATCTGGCCCTCACCATCCTTTCCTGTCTCCGCTCCTAATTGTCTCTCTTCATCCTCATGCTAGCTATCTGAGACTTTATATATTCCTCAAACATCCCTAGCCATTACCTCCTCCAGGCTTTCTGGATGTCTGTTCCCTCTCTCTCTGGAAACCTCCTGTCCAACTGTTACCAGAGCTTCCGTCTTCTTTTCTCTCAATCCATGCTGGAGACTTGGTTATAATTATAACCACCATGCTGGATGTTGGAAGTGACTTTGTCACTGGATTGGCTAGCCATGTTGTAGACATTCCTTCCTTAGCATCAATAGGATACAAGAATCCCGCAGGTGTGGTCAACTGAGTCTTGGAGCCCTTGGTTTAGGTAGAAAGTCCTGAACTTGTCCAGGTTTCAGTTGTCTTCACGGAGGATTTTTGTTGCCTAACTCCAGCTAGGAGGCTAGCTGGATCCTGGACACAGTGCACAGCAGCGGGCTTACCAACCAACAACCACAACCCTGCATGTGTAGCACGACTCAGGAGGCTGTCGTCTTCACCAGTCCCTAAGGGTTGGAGGCTGATACTGACCACAAAGAACCCCGTGGTTCTAAAATCAGGTTGTGTCTTAGCAATTGGGACAAGAGCTGTGTTGTACGGGGTGGGCAGGGGAAGAAAAGAGGCTGGCGTCACTGTGGGAGATTGCTTAGAAGGGGCTTCCACCCTTAGTCTCTCCAGCACCATAAGGCCCACGTGGAACTTTCTTTCAGATTCCGCAGAGCAGGATGGAGACCCTAAAAGCGATCATCCAGTACAAGCTGCCAGTGAAGGAGAGCAATAATAACCTGTACTCCGTAAGTGTGGAAGGGAGCCACTGAGTCAAGGGGAAGGCAGGCCCCCCAAGGCAGGCAGACAAGGTTTATAGGGCCTTCTTTTCTCTTCCTGGCGTGAAGGGCCCACTTTATGGGACGATGTGTGTTCTGGTTATTTATTGCTATGAGACAAATCACCCCCAAAATTGGTGGCTTAAAGACAACAACAATCATTTTATCATTAGGGTTTTTTTTCCCAGAACATTAAGGCAACTGAAAAAAAAATACTACATCATTGAAAATTAGAAGTGTGAAAACCCACAGCATTAGACATGAAGATTTACTTTATATCCAAACCAGAATTTGTTATAAGTCTACTTTTGCCTTTAACGGGTGCCAAGTCATCAATAATAGTTTCACTAAAACCATGAAGCCTTGTTTAATATGTACAAATATGAACACGGGGTTGAGCATTTCCGCCATGGCTTGGACCAGCAGCCTGCTGGAGCCTGTCTTTATTTAAATTTTTGATACTTCATTCATCGTGGACTTGTGTGTGTGTGTTGTCAGTAATTTAAAATATATTGCATTAAAATATTATTTATCTTGATTGCCAAAGGTTCTTTTCCTTTTGTTCTGTTGTTTGCATCTCCTTAAATTTTGCACTAGAGGCTTAGTGTCTAGACCTCACTCTGGTCCTGACCTTGCAGCTGGGGCTCCTCCCTCTCTCTCTTCATAGCCTCTCCAGCATGGTGATCTCAGGATCTCTGGACTTCCTCCTGGCTCAGATCTCTCCAGAAAATGTTCTGAGAAAGAGAGACAGAGAGAGAGACAGAGAAAGACACAGAGAGAGAACAGCAGGTGGAAGGTGTCTTGCCTTTAATGACCTACTCTTGGAAGCCACACACCATCACTTCCGACATACTGTGCCCATCAAAGGCCAATGGGAAGCTCTGCTGGGAATGGGGGTCCAGGGTGGGGACCTAGACCACCTCTTACTGAGGGAGGGGCAAGGCCACTGAACAGTCACACCATAAATGCTGTCATAGTCCTTTTTTTGAAAACGCACTCTTCCTCAAGGTGGTCTAGTCAGGAAATGTTTCGGTACAAGCAGGGGTGTCAGGGCAGGAGTCTTGGGAAGGGCCAGGGCAAGCTCTTTTAAAGTCCACGAGATGAGACCCTCAAACCCATGACTCAAAGCAGAAGTCCCACAATATCATGGAGTGTATTTGGTTTGCCCTCCATGCAGGTGGGACAAGAGGGGCCAATGATCCAGTCTGGCCAACCAAAACCCTAGCCAGCTTTTGTACCTTCCAGAAAATACTTAATCATTAAGACCAAGATGGTGAGTAACTAAGGAAGAAAACGGATTAGAATCACAGACTTTTTAGAGGTTCAAAGTGACCATCAGAGCCACAATACCCGGAGTCCGGATACCTTTTAAAACCGCCCTTGTTATCAACGCTACTTACAGTGGGATTTCTCAACCTTGTTGCTATGGACATTTGGGGGTGGATAATTGTTGTGGGGCCATCCTGTGCGCTGTAGGATGCCAAGCAGCACCCTTGGCCTCCACTAACTAGATGCCAGCGACACCCTTCTAGCTGAAACCACCAGAAATGCCCTCAGCTGTGACTGTCACGGAGTTGGCATCCTCCTGGCTCCAGCGCTGCAGGATGCTGCGTGCCCTCCACCTTCAATTTGCTGTATTGCCCTCATCCAGAGCCTCGTTGGGGGCCCAGTGAATTTTTGCAGGTCCTGTGTGATACTCAGCTCATATAACCCAACAGTTCCTTTTGAAGCATCCTATTTAAGGTAGTGGGGAGCACAGGCCCTGGAGTCTGACCATATTGGTTTAGAACTCTGGTTCCTGTTTACTTGCTGTGTGACCTTAGGCAGCTCCTGAGGCTACATCTTGACTCATTCATGTCCAGATGACTCATTCCTGTCCCAGCACTTCCAGCAAAAGCCCTGACCTTCACTGTGATTGGACCAGCTGTGGTCACATGTCCAGACCCAATAGCCTGCCAGGAAGTGGAGGAGGAGAAGCAAACATTTCAGGGCTTTTGTAAGAGGTCCCAGGACTGGTAATCCTAAGCCTTCCCTCTTGCTGGGAATCATGCTTTAGAGAAGCTGATGGTATAAGATGTGACTGGATGCAGGGCGAGGGGTGGGGGGGCACTCCTGGTGTGCTGAGGGTCACCCTCACATCCCCAAGTCCCCATCCTCTCTGCCTGTCTTTTCTTTCCACAGTGGAATGATTTCATGGAACTTGGCAATAGCATCCCCGATTCCCAGCTGGACCAGATCATAGACAGCCAGAGGGCCAATCAGTGCGCTGTGATCATCTATACTTCTGGGACCTTAGGCAATCCCAAGGGAGTGATGCTTAGCCATGACAACGTAAGTGCTGTCTCTGCTGACGGTGATGAACCTCGCAGCACCGAGTCCCTGCATCTGGGCCAGTGCCCCTCCTTCCGGGTCTTGCTATTCTTGCCCCACAGGGATGGGGTGGCATTCGGGGGTCTGGCACACGGTGGCTCCGTCACCAGTGAAGCACGGAGAGTCATGGGAACAGTTCCAAGAGGGCACCATAGTGCAAGGACGGAGATCAAGGACTTGAGAGTACACCTGAGTTCAAATCCTGGCTCTTGATCTTGGGCCAGACAGCTAACGTCTCCAAGCCTCAGTTTGTGCATCTGTAAAATGGGTGTGGTACCACAGTCCCCGCCTCTTGGGCTGTTTTGAAAACTAGATGAGTTAGTATTTGTAGAGAACAGACAGAGGACAGTGTTTGATGATAAAATATGTAGATGAAAAGAGCAGAATGTACATTCTGTGTTTTGGAAGTAAAGCAGAAGTTGATGTTTTGGTTACTCAAGAAAGGCTGCGTGTGTGGGACAAATATATGTTTGGACAGAGTCCACAAGTGATAGTAATTCAGACCACTGTTCTAGAAGAGTAACAGGAGGGGCACCTGGGTGGCTCAGTGGTTGAGCATCTGCCTTGGGCTCAGGACGTGATCCCAGGGTCCTGGGATCGAGTCCCACGTCGGGCTCTCTGCATGGAGCCTGCTTCTCTCTCTGCCTGTGTCTCTGCCTCTCTCTCGCTCTCTCTGAATGAATAAATAAATACATCTTTTAAAAAAATAAAAATAAATGTTCAGTCTTGATGCTGGTGATGGTTTCACTGGTGGAGACAAATGTCAGGGAGCATCGAACTCCACACTTCACATGTGTGCAGTTTGCTGTATGTCAGTTATACTTCAATAAAGCTGTAATAAGAAAAAAAAAAAGAGCAGGAAAGATAGTCACAGTTCATTTGTGCCACAAGCTTACTACATGCCAGGCACCTGTTGCGAGACCTTTACCCTTAGCAGAGCCACACGGCGACCCTCTCAATTCTATCAGGCTCCTTTTACAGGTGGGTTAACCGAAGTCCAGAGAGGTTCTATTACTTGGCCCAGCTCACCCAGAGAGCAACGTGGTGGAGCCTGAACCCAGGCAGGCAGGGTGGCCCCACAGCACATTTTTTTTTTTTTATATTTGAGAGAGTGGGGGCAGGGGCAGAGGGAGCCAGAGAATCTCCCGACGCAGGGCTTGATCTCACGACCCTGAGATGGAGACCTGAGCCAGAACCAAGAGTCGGATGCTTAACCGACTGAGCCACCTGGGCGCACCTCCACAGCAACGTTTTTAAAGACGCTGTAGCTCTCCGTGGCTGATGCGTAAAACTGGCAATGTGATGCAGACATTTTAAAGCCACTTGCAGAATGGTATAAACAGAGCAAAATGTGCTTTTCGTTGAAAACTAAAAAGTGACAGCAAGCAGTGTGCACACGCGCACAATTTAAATCAGAAAAGTGTCTGGCAGGACGTGCACCCAGCCGGCAATGGTGGGTCCATCAGGAAGATTGCTCGCTGTTAAATGAAGTTTCCTCCCAGCCTACATTAATAGTTACCAGACACACTAGCCTTCGCACTGGCTGTTCCCTCTGCATGTTCTCTCTGCCAGAGAGAACGCGTGGCTTGTTGTTTCGCCTCCTTCAGGTCCCTGTCCCTGCGTTACCTCCTCCACGAAGCCCTCCCAGGCTTCCATGTTTAAAACAGCAAACGAAAATAAACCACTCCATTCGCTCCTAATCTCTCTTGGGCTGTTTTTCTCACGCTGACCTATTATTACCTATTATATAGTCACTTATTTATCAGCTCCTCAAGGACAGGGGTTGTCTCTCCCGTTCACTGCCATGTCTCCAGGGCCTGGTGCCCAGGAGGATTCAATCCACATCTATGGGGTGAGCGAATAAATGAATGGAAGGCATCTAATTAGACCCTCATCCTACCCTGGCCGGCGTTTCTCCTCCTAGCGACTTCAGGTGTGAGGAGATATTCTCCTGCTATCAGGGAGACAAGTGCACACCTTGGAGTGAGGCTGCCTGGGTCTGAATCCTGGTTCTTCCACTGGCCAGCTGGGTGACCTGGGACAAGCTGCTCATCTTCTCTGGGCCTCTGTGTCCCCATCTGTAGGATGGAGACAGGAATTGCTTCTAGAACCTCACAGAGTGAATGATTCCATGCCCTGTGTTGGTAACTGATGCTGCATAACAAGCTGGCCCGGAGCTCACAGACTTAAAAAGCCCAGCGCCGTATGACTTCTGGACCTGGAACTGAGAGGCAGGGCTCAGCAGGGAGGCTCTGTTGCCCCACTGGTGTCAGCTGGTGTCCGGTTGGGCTGGAGGGGTTGCACTCACCTGTCTCACGTGGCCTGGGGTTCCCCAAGGGGGCTGTGGTGGCTGCCGCCCCTTCTGGAGCAAGCACCCCCGAGGCAAAGGTGGAGGCTCCATGTCCAAAGCTACCCAGTGTCACTCCTGCTCCATTCTCTTGGTCAAAAGAGCTCTGTGAAGGGAAAGGAAAACAGACTCCAGCTCTGGACAGGCGGTGCGGCAGGGGATCTGCGGCTGCCCTTCATCTACCGCAGAAGCACAGAACGCCTGGCCCGCAGGGAGCCCCAGTGTCGGCTACTAGTACTTCCTAAGTCATCATCCTCTTTATTCAGGAAGTCAAAGCTGGCCCAACAGTCACAATGCACATCAACAGCTCAAAGTTCCTCTCATTGGGATACCTGCTCCGGCGGCTCAGCGGTTAAGCATCTGGTCGTGATCCCGGGGTCCTGGGATCGAGTCCCACATCGGGCTCCCTGCATGGAGCCTGCTTCTCCCTCGGCCTGTGTCTCTGCCCCTCTCTGTCTCTCGTGAATAAATAAATAAATAAATAAATATTCAAAAACAAAAACAGGTTTCTCCCGTTGGCAGGGTACTTTGCACCACACTGAGAGAGGCACATGTTAACCCCTCACTGAAGCCCTTACCAGGAGGTCAGGAGTCATTGACCCCTTTCACAGATAGGGATACTGAGGCTCAGAGAGGAGAAATGACCTGCTCCACGTCCCCGAGCCGGGGCTTGAAACCAGGAGTGTGGATACCACGGTCTGCACCACGGTCTGCACACGCTAAGTCCCTTCCCTCAATACGTGGCTGCTAGTACAGGCTTGGAGCACAGGCTGTAAGCGACCGGGCTGGGGAGAGAGAAGGAAAATCCCTCCATCCTGAGGCCCAGGGGGAGACATGGGACTGATCTTGAGGGCCCGCTCTGGGCCAGCGCTCTGCAGACTCCACCATTCAATGAAAATACGTGAAGTCCACACTGTGTGCCAGGGACACTGCACTGAACCCATCAGGGCCCTCAGGAAGACAGACAGGGGCTGAGCAAGTAAAGCCATGCAGGGCTATGGCGACGGGACCTAGAGACTCAGGAAACTTCAGTCTGGGAGGCGTGACACAGCCTCTCCGAGGCGGCATGGCATCTAAGTGGAGATGGAACATTTGAGAGAGACTCAGTTGTGGGGGAAGCTGGAGGAAGGGCATTCCGAGGAGAGGAACAGCCAGTGCAAAGGCCCCGCGGCAGGACCATGCCTTGTGGGTTAGAGGAACAGTGTGGAGGCCTGAGCGGCTGGGTTAGTGAGGTAACGGTTCCCAGAGAGTCACAACACCAGTGAGAAATGCAGACTGCTGGGGATCCCTGGGGGGCTCAGCGGTTTGGCGCCTGCCTTTGGCCCGGGGCGTGATCCTGGAGTCTCGGGATCGAGTCCCGCGTTGGGCTCCTGGCATGGAGTCTGCTTCTCCCTCTGCCTGTGTCTCTGCCTCTCTCTCTGTCTCTCATGAATAAATAAATAAAATCTAAAAAAAAATGCAGACTGCAAAATTATGCATCTGCTAGGGGATGGGGATGAAGCAAAAAAGCACTATTTGTGCCAATGGTTGGGTGTTTATGTGATGGGGCTCTGCGTGGCCTTTTTGTTTCTTGGACATGAGAAGCCCCTGTGCCCATTTTACAGATGAGCAAAGAGCCCAGGGTCACCGAGCTAGCCAACGAGTGGAGACGGGATTGGACACCAGGAAGCTTACTGATTCCCTTAGATTCCTGACTCTCCACGCACACATTCTGATTCTAGGGTCTGTTGCTGGACCCAAGGGAGGGTCTGCTCAACTCCCAAAGCTGCCCTAGCAGCTCCCTAGCTCGCCCCAGCCTCGGGCACGTTCGCTGGCCCCATCTGTAAGACATAAAGGACCGTAGTTACCCACCCAGCCTGTTGCGACTTCGCGTGTGTAGAACGTGACGGGGCAGGGTCCGCACACAGGAGGGCGTGTTGCTAAGTGTTTACAGAACCGCATTCAGAACCGCCCCCCAGTGAGGACGGGGCCCCCTGGACCATACGCCCGGCTTGTGTTCCAGATCACCTGGACGGCTGGGGCAGTGGCCAAGAACTGCGGCCTGTCTAATGCCGCAGAAAAGCAGGAGGTGGTGGTCAGCTACCTTCCTCTCAGCCACGTTGCAGCTCAGATGATGGATGTCTGGATACCCATGAAGATCGGGGCTTTCATCTACTTTGCTCAGCCAGATGCTCTCACGGTAAGGCTGAGGGCAGCCCTGGGGGTCAGTGGATGGTTTTGTCAAGCCCCTGATTCAGGGGTTCCTGCTCTATCCTCATCTTATGCTCCATTTAGGCGCAATGGAAACAGCTGACCTCATTCTTTTGTTTTTACCTTTACCCAAGCCAGGGCTGCCACGTATGGTTGTACGGATTGTACACTGAACAACCCAAAACTACGATGTGACTAGTATTGAAAGCAGAATGGGTGTGTGTGTGTAGTTTTCTGTTTTGTTTTTTTAAGTCAGCATTCCCAGCACCAAAAAGCTCCAAAACCCAAACCTGTCTCAAGGCTCTTAACCACATCTACAAAGTCCCTTTTGCTATAAAAGAGAACATAGGGCAGCCTGGGTGGCTCAGCGGTTTGGCGCTGCCTTCAGCCCGGGGTGTGATTCTGGGGACCCGGGATCAAGTCCCACGTCAGGTTCCCTGCATGGAACCTGCTTCTCCCTCTGCCTATGTCTCTGCCTCTCTCTCTCTGTCTTTCTCTGTCTCTCTCATGAATAAATAAAATCTTTTTTTTTTTAAGATTTTATTTATTCATTCACTAGAGATACACACAGAGAGAGGCAGAGACACAGGCAGAGGGAGAAGCAGGCTCCTTTCAGGAAGCCCGACATGGGACTCGATCCCGGGTCTCCAGGACCGCGCCTTGGGCCAAAGGCAGGCGCCAAACCGCTGCGCCACCCAGGGATCCCAATAAATAAAATCTTTTAAAAAAAAATAAAAGAAAACATATTCACAGGTTCTAGGGGGCTCTGGGGTGACATCTTTGGGGGACATCGAGCAGGTGGTCTTAGGGCCTTTGTAATTCCTTCTAGAAGATTCGTCCTCCAGTTCTTTGCACGGTAGACTCGTCATTTTTTTTTCCACTTTGGTATCTCCTTGGCCCCTCTGCCCGCCCCCCCTGACCCCCACCCCAGGGCTCGGTGGCTGAGATGCTGCAGCCACCCGATACTTTCTTCTCTGGCTAATTGCGTCAGGTGCACTCACACCCCTTTGGGACCTGAGAAGCACCCCAACATCCTTATCAACTCCGAATACCCTCAACAGTTTCCAAACAACAGACCCAACACCCCGCGGGTGATAAGGGGATCTGAATGTTCTAAGAAACTGCCATGGGGTTTCCAAAGTGGCTGCCCTGTTTTGTGCCCACCACCCTGCTTCCCAGGAGCGCACGAGAGGCCCGGCTTGTCCCCACCCTCACTGCCATGGGACTGCCGCTCACAGGCACTGCTGCTGTGTCCTAGTGGGTGGGAAGCAGGACCCCCTAATGACACAGTGGCGGGCGCCTCCTCGTGCGCATGGTGGCCGGCTGTACACCTTAGGGAACCGTCTGTGTGAATCTTTTGCTCATTTTTAAAATTTGGCTATTTTCCTATGGTTGGGCTTGACCAAATATCGGTTTGCAAAAACCCTGCCCCAGTGGCGTGTCTTTTCATCTTTACGTCTAATGAAGTCACTTCTCTTTTCTTTCATGAGTGTGGTGCCACCTGCAAGAGACCCTTGTCTGCCCCGGGCCGCAGAGCCTCTGCTTTAAGCTCTCCTGCTGGGGTCGGTGCTCCGGTCTGAGCTCACTCTCGTGTGTGGTGAGGAGACAGTAAACGGAGCTCTTGCTTTTACTTTTCAGGACGGGACTAGCCTTCCTTGCACTGAGTCCTACTGGCGCTTTCCCGGACTGTGAATTGCTCCAAAATGTAAAGCCTAAAGCCTCCTGTTTGGATTTTCTGTTCCGTCCCATTGAACTGGACGTCCACCCTTACACCAAAACCGCATTGACCAGACTTTTCTGGCTTTCTGGCAAGGCTGACCACCTTGACCTGGTTTGCCTGGGACATTCCCAACTTTATGACCTAAAATCCCACATTCCGGGAACCCTTTTGGTTCTGAGCAAACCAGGACAGCCGATCATCCTACCTTATGATAAATTCCAAAGTTGGGTAGAAGTTCTTCCCATTTTGTTCTTCTTTTCCAAAGTCGCTTTGGTCACTCTAGGTCTTCTGCATTTCCGTATAAATGTTGAGACGGGGCCTGTCAATCTGTGTAGAAAAGCCTGCCTGGATTCCGAGAGGGACTGTACTGAGCCCACAGATAGATTTGGAAACAAATCTTAAATCCTTTTTAACAGTTACGCAACACTCCGCCGCATCCTGGGGTCAGGTTTTGTTGCCAATCTGTGCTCTCCACCAAATCCCTAGAGAGAGAGAAATGCGATGGGCCACCAGCCAGCCAGTGGGTTGGCTCCCCTGGGTAGGGCGCTCGCCCCGGTCCAATCAGCCGAGAGAAGCTTCTCCTAGGCCGAGCTGGATGGCTGGTGGGGGAAGATGGACATCTGGGTTCCAGGCAAGGTGGAGGTGTGGCTAACCCAGCTGGGTCCCTTGCAGGGCACCCTCATCAACACTCTGCTGGAAGTAAAGCCTACGGCCTTCCTGGGGGTGCCCCGAATTTGGGAGAAGATGCAGGAGAAGATAAAAGAAAGTGGTGCCAAATGCTCAAGCTTGAGGAAGAAGGTGTTTTCATGGGGAAGAATTATTGGCTTAAAGGTCAATACAAAAAGGATGTTTGGGTAGGTGGAGGGTCCAGCGGTGGCCGGGCAGGGAGAGGGCCATGGGTGAGGGGGCTCAGCCTTCTCCAGGCGGTGGTGCCCATCAAGTCCCATTCGGCTCCAGGGCTGCTGAACTGCCCTTCTCGTTCTTATTCACAGCGTCCACGACACTACCATGAGCTACCGCGTGGCAAAGACCCTCGTGTTCAGCAAAGTCAGGAACGCCCTTGGCCTTGATCAATGCCAAATTTCTATCAGCGGGGCTGCACCCCTCAACCCAGAGACCTCTGAGTTCTTCCTAAGCCTGGACATACCTATAGGCGAGATGTACGGGATGAGCGAAAGCACAGGACCCCACACCACATCCTGCCGCAATAACTACAAGATTCACAGGTACCCGCCTTCTGGGAAGACCCCCAGTCCTCCAGCAGCACTGGGTATGGGGGTTATAGGTGGGAGGGTGGGCGAGCCACTGGGCTAAGGTGAACCCTGACCTGAATCTCCAGAGTGACTCCTGTTCTCCAGCCTCCAAGCCCTGAATCTTCACAACCAGGGAAGCGCCCCCATTTGTCAAATAGCCCACAGACAAGAAGGGCCCTTATTTTTTTTTTAATTTATTTATTTATTCGTGATAGACAGAGAGAGGCAGAGACATAGGCAGAGGAAGAAGCAGGCTCCATGCCCGGGAGCCCGATGTGGGATTCGATCCCGGGTCTCCAGGATCGCGCCCTGGGCCAAAGGCAGGCGCTAAACCGCTGCGCCACCCAGGGATCCCAAGAAGGGCCCTTAGAATGTTCCATGGTCACTTGTGGGTTTTGTCTCCAGATAGCCCCCTCCCCAGGCTCCCCCACTCCGGGTTCACCTCTTGAGACCCCGGACCCTTCATCTCCACCATGCTCCATCCCAAACACATCCATGGGCCCTTTCTGGCTTTCTCTCAAGCTCAGCTGGCCCCGGGCTGCAGGAGTGAACCCAATGACACTGACGCAGGAAGAACACCAAGACAAGTTCTGCTCTTTGGGTCCCACAGCCACAGAATCTCCCACCATCTCTCCCTGACCCCCTCTCTGCTGTCACATTGCAGGTCCAGCTTTCCTCTAGGGCTTGCTCAGGTTCCATCTGCCTTTGAACTTGGCAAAAAACTGTCCAATCTTCCCAATACGGCAGAACCATCTCCTGCCTTTGACTTTACCTTGGGAGTGGTGGGGGGGGAGCTTTGCACCTCAAACCTCAACATCCCCCCCTTTCCATTCCATCATCCCATCCAAGGTCTATTTTTTCCATAACCCAAATGCCCACTGCAGTTTTTCCAAAACCAAAGAGTGGGCCTTCCCTAAAGAGCAGTGACCCTGCCCCAACCCTGGGTGAAAGGTACTAGTTTCAGCCTCTACCCTTCAATAGTGTTTTTCAATGAGGACTACGTGCCCATGTCCAAAAACTCAGGAGGCGACACAGTGAAAAGCTCCCTCCCTCCCACCTCAAATCTCCTGGGGGTCTGCTGAGGCCACCATAACAAGGTTCCACAAAACTTAAACCACAAGAGCTTTTTCTGACAATTCTGGAGAACACAGGTCCGAGATCAAGGTGTGGGCAGGCTGGTTCATGTCTGTCCTGGGCCCTTCCCTGCCGTCTGGCGGTTGCTGGCCATCCCTGGAGCTCCCGGCCTTGTAGATGTGTCCCCCGGATCTCCACCTTCAACTTCTCGTGGTTCACCCTGTGTGCGTGTCTGAATTAAAAACCTCCCCTTCTTATAAGGACACCAGGCAGGCTGGATTTGGGGCCACCCTACTCCAGTATGATCTTAACTTAATTTAACTCATCATATCTGCAATGACCCGGTTTCCAGATCTGGTCATATTCTGAGGTGCTGGGGGTTAGCCCTGCAACACATGACGGGAGGGAGGGGTGTGCTTCAATCCCTGACACCCTCCCGGAGGCAAAACGACCACACCACTGCTTTCGAGCTAACCTGGCACAAGCAGTGCCTGGACACACATACTTTTGTACCCCAAAGAAGCATTTTCCATGTTAAGCTGAACACAGAATCCATCCTCTCTGAACTATGACTTGCCATCTGGAGCTTGGGAACCAAATGAAGTCAGATAACCTGGTGTCCTTCGTTATCTGGGCTCGTGACACAGAACTGCAGAGTATTCTGGGTGCCTGCACCAGCCTTTACTTAACTGGTCTTTTTACTGGTGGGTACTTCTGGCTTTTTCCCCATCATGTGTTGCCACAAACAATGCTGAAGCAAGTGCTTTGCATACACATCATCTATGGTGCTAAACCAGTTGGTAAAAAAAAAAGAAAGAAAGAAAGAAAGAAAAGGTAAAGGTACCTCGGGGGCACTTGGGTGACTCAGTTGGTTAAGCATCTGCCTTTGGCTCAGGTCGTGATCCCAGGGTCCTGGGATCCAGTCCCACATCCGGCTCCCTGCTCAGCGAGGAGTCTGTTTCTCTCTCCCTCTGCCCCTTCCTCCTCTCCTGCCCTCTCTCTCTCACACAAATAAATAAAATCTTTTTAAAAATAAGGTACCTCAATGCAACTTTCACGTACATTCCTTTTGTTACGAGTGAAGTTGAAAAAAAAAATGTTTGCATACATTTCAAATCCATCTGTATTTCCTTTTCTTTGAAATATCTGTACGCTTCCTCATGCCCACCGGGGCCTGGAGAGGGTGAGAGCAGCAGATCCCAGCAGGGAGCCCAGGCTGCACACCCAGGCTGACCTGGGGGGGTGACCTTGTCTCCCTGAGCCCTGGGCTCCCCCACCCCCACCAACTCCCTTCCCCAGCAGCTGTGGCAAAATCATGTCTGGGTGTAAGAACATGCTGTACCAGCAGAGCAAGGATGGCACAGGGGAGATCTGCATCTGGGGTCGGCACGTCTTCATGGGCTATCTGGAGATGGAAGATGCGACCATGGAGGCCATTGATGAGGAAGGCTGGCTACACACCGGGGACTTGGGCCGTGTAGACAGTCATGGTTTCCTCTACATCACCGGCCGCATCAAAGGTACTGGGGCTGGCTCTTCTGGGGCTTCCTGCGGGCAGGCCCACCCTGAACTTGAAACCCCTTTCCTGCCCCGTGACTCAGGGAGAATAATAATCTGCAGGATTCAGTGAGATGCTATAGAACAGGGATAAGCCAGCTCTTCCTGCTGAGGGCCTGACAGTAAATATTTTTTGGATCTGCGGGACACAGAGTTCATGTCACAGCTGCTCAGCTCAGCCACGGGGGCACAAACGCAGCCACGGACAACCAGCAGACACACGGACGTGGCCACATGCCAATACTAATGTCATCTGACTCTCATGTGTCACAAATCTTATTATTCTTTGCATTTCCTTCCAACCATGTAAAAATATCAAAACCGTTTTTAGCCCGTGGCCGCACAAACACATGGACGGTTGGATCTGACTCACAGGCTGTAGTCTGTCAACCTCTGATGCACACAGAGCATTTGGCAGTGAGCCTGACGTAGGCAGTAACTATGCGGTAAGCGGGCTAGGTTAGCACCATTCCCATGAAAAGCAACAGAATAAGTTTGAGCGAAAAGGATAAACTATTGGCTCAAAATGAAGAAGTCTGAAAGGTCCCACTTCAGGCTTGGCTGGATCCAGGTGCCAGAATAACATCAAAGGAATTGCTTTATCTTTCTCTTCCTGAGCCATCCTTGGTGTTGGGGCCACTCTTGGAGAGGCTTTTCCCACTGGGTGACGAGACAACTGCCAACAGTCGAGGCTCGTCTGAAGCACCAATGGGCAGCAAAAGTTTTAGGTCTGGCCTCTCACTGGATCCCATTTAAAAATGAACCGCTGCAGAGAGTAGAGTATGCTGACAGGTCGGACCTGGTCACATGCTCATCCCCGTAGCCCTGGCCCAAACCACAAGCGGTTCGAGATGGGTAAGAGTTCCCTGAAGAAACAGTGGGTTGGATACCTGAGTCGGTGGCAGACACCACCCGCGGGTGTCCATCGCAAACATATGATTACCACCGCCTTGACCGCAGTACGGATGGCTGAAAGATCCTGGGGTGAGAACAGAGAGTTTGGGTGGGTGGGACGGGAGGCAGCCAGCACCCTCAGATGAGACAGCAGGTGGAACATATCTGGGGCAGGAGGAGGAGCTCTTGGAGAATTTGAGAGGCTGGGGAAACAGCTGACACAATTCACTGGAAGGTTCTTCGGGGGTTGCCAAGTGGCAGACAAATCAGGAGACAAGAGACGGGGCATGGCCAGAGGCGCTGCACTGTCTTCCAAGCAAGACTTCTGGAGGACTTGGGACAGTGCTGTCCAAGTGAAGTGCACAGGACTTGGACATTGGATGGCAATTCCAAAGAGACAAGGGAGGAGAGGCAGAGTGACACTGGGTCTGTGGCTTGGAGAAAGGCATGATGGGAGTCCCGGCCATGGGCAGGGGTGGTCCTCTGTTTCTGGGGTTTTCTAAGTGAGCGGTCATCTGTGCCAGCTTTTGTCCCCGCTCATCCTCGAGGAGGTGAGGCTTTCGTCCCGTCCCTGCTGAAGCCTCACTGAGCCACGCTTTGTTCCAGAAATCCTCATCACGGCTGGCGGTGAGAACGTGGCCCCTGTTCCCATTGAGAACATGGTTAAAGAGAAGATCCCCATAATCAGTAATGCCGTCTTAGTGGGAGATAAGGCAAAGTTTCTGAGCATCCTGCTGACGCTGAAGGTAACATTGGGTCTGCCGTCCTGCGGGGGTCTCCATCCCAGGGTCCAGAGGGCGCACCCCCCGTGGCCTGGGACCCTCTTCCTGGTCCTCAGGTGTGGCCAGGGAGTGAGTGTGGTCACTGGGTGTGGTGACGAGGGTGTCCTGGGGGCAGTGTGAGGTCGATAGGAGGAATGGAGAGCCACTGGACAAGCTAAGCTTGGAGGCCATTCAGTTCTGCCGGAAACTGGGGAGCCATGTGTCCACCGTCTCTGAGATTTTGGAGCTGCAGGACCCCCTGGTCTACAAGGCCATCCAGCAAGGCATAGATGCTGTGAATCAGGAAGCCATTTCCAATGCGCAGAGGATCCAGAAGTGGGTCATCCTGGAGAAGGACTTTTCTGTCCACAATGGAGAGCTGGGTGAGCAGCCCGGAGAGCAGGTGGCCTGGTCCCCTGCTCGTGTCCAGGGCCACATGGGCTCCGGGGAGATGTGCCCTTTTCTGGGGGTCTGAGGGTCCACTTCCAGCTCACAGCTCTCCCCCAAACACACACGTCCCTTCTCCTCCTCCCCACCCCACACCACGCATGTGCCCACGCACGCGCACGCACACACACGCACGTGTCCCTCCTCCCCAGGGCAGCACACCCTCTGCTCTAGGAATAAAAGCCAAACTCCTCATTCTGACTCTGCATGATCTTTCTCCTGCTGACCTCTCCTTTTCAGCTTCCCTGCTGTTCCCACAACTCTTCAAGCACAGTTCCACCTCAGGGCCTTTGCACCTACAGCTCCCTTGACCTGGAATGCCCTCCCCCCTCACTTCTTTGGCTCCTCCTTATTGTCTAGGTCTCACCCTACAGGTCACTTCCTCGAGTGGCCTTTTTCTGACCATCCTGGCTAACGGGACTCACCACCGCCCTTAATAGGCGGCCCTGTCGCTCACCATCACACCCCCTATACTACTGCCGTCTTGCCCCCGTAACACAACATAGTCTTAAATTACCTGCCCTACGTGTTAACTGATCTTTGTCCGTCTGCCCCATGAAGGGAGGGCTCACTCCCGGGTGGTTGGGGGTCCTGCTTTCCATCTATGTCCCTTCTGGGGCTTGTTCTCAGCACTCAGCTGTAGTCTGATGGCATGGATTGCAGAGTTAGAGTGAACGGCAAACACACAACCTCCAACAACTTGGGTTCAAGTCCTGCCCCCTCCAAGTGACTTGGCCCTCTGATCCTTAGTTCTTTCAACCACAAGTTGAAAATGCAGTCCTGGGGTGGGGGGGTTGCTCAGGACCCAGCTGGGGAAGCCTGAACGCTGTGGTGACCCACAGCCCATGAGCAGCCTGGGGCGTGGATCAGGGCCTGAATTCAAGTCTTGCCCCTGCCATGCACATGCTGGGTCACCTCAGAGCAACTGGCCCTCTCTGAGCCCATTTCCTCACCTGTAAAATCAGGGTGGCGTGCCTTCTCCGCTGGGGGTATTGTCTACACGAGGCACGGAGTTCAGGATGCTGTCTGCCTGGCAGCTCACACAGTCCTCCCCACAGCCCAGGGCGAGGGCAGGGCAGTCATCCCCACGCCGATGGTGACGGCGGTGCGCCCACGAAGTCGATGGCAGAGCCAGCCCCAGCCAGCCCCGGTCACGGGACCCTATTGGCCACACACGGGATATACGAACTTTTATTTTATCCCCACATCTGAACTGGTCTCTTTCTCGATAGGTCCGACGACCAAGATTAGGAGACATTTTGTAACCCAGAAATACAGAAAGCAAATTGAAAGCTTTTACCACTGACTTCTCTGGTGGAGCTGCTCTTGGCGGTCCCAACGGTGAGACTGGCTTTGCTGGGCTGTGCCTTGAACAAGTCCAACAGACGTGGTCTCTCCTCTGTGGCAGGCGGGTCTGTGAGCAGAGCTGGAGAGGCCACGCACGAATGTACCTTTGCTTGCCAGGGATTCTAGGTCATGCTTTCTCTACCAGAGAAATGCCCAAGTGTTATTTGGTAGCTTATCTGGAGCAGGCCTTTGGTCAGAAACCTTGGTGGGAGTAAGTGCCACCTGCCAGGAACCCAGGGAACGAGGCGTGGTGGCCCATCACATAAGGGATAGGGATTTGAACAACTCTTACCCACCCACCCCCGTTCCTCTCCTTTCCCCGAGTCTCATCCATCGGAGGCCCCCAAACACCAGGGGTCACTCACTGATAGAATCCAGCTAGACGCAAGAGTAGGAGGACAGTAGAACAAATTCTCAGTTGTCCCAAAGGCCACTTGTAATCCTTTCATGGTCAAATCATGGTCTTCTGATGCCCCCAGCCAACTCGCCCACATTAGCTTCCTAGGGCTGCAGCTACCAAAGTACCACGGACTTGGTGGCTTGCACCACAGGAATTTATTTTCTGGAAGTCCAAGAGCAAGGTACTGGCTGGTTGGGTTCTACTGAGGCCTCTCTCCCTGGCTCATAGATGTGGTGCTTGGGTCGGCATTTCTTTTTGTTACAAGGACATGTCGTACTGGATCAGGGCCCACCCTAATGGCTTCTTTTCAACTCAATCACCTCTTTGGAGACTCTATCCCCAAATGAAGTCACATTCTGAGGTCTTGGGGGTTAGGGCTTCCACATATGAATCTTAAGCAGACTCCCTGCTGAGCACAGAGCCCACTGTGGCGCTTGATCTCATGACCTTGAGAGGGGAGCATGATTCAGTCCATCATGCCACCATGTCCACTTTCTATGTTGTTGACTGGCTTAACTCCTCCACACCTTCATTGGCCAAAGTCTCCTGAGTAAGCCCAGCAGTAACACACATCGCGTTCACCATTCTGCATCTTTCAAGAGACTTACAATTGCCCTTTGCGGTTGGGTAAAAGACCATCTGACATTGATGTGGGGGTGGGAGACGGACCCTCTATACCTGGGCTGACCAAAATGGCAGCAGCAGTAAGTACAAAACATATACTGGGTTTTAAAGACTGGGTATAAAACAGAATATCAAATATCTTGTTCATATTTTGAGATATTGATTAAATGTGGAAATGACACTATCTTAGACATACTGGCTTTAAAAATGTATTACTTAAATTAGTTTCACCTATTTTTTTGTATGTGGCTATCAGAAAATTTTTTTTAAAGATTTTGTTTTAGAGAGAGAGCATGCACGAGCAGGGGGAGGGGCAGAGGGAGACGGAGAGAGAGAATCTTAAGCAGACTCCCCGCTGAGCACAGAGCCCACCGTGGGGCTTGATCTCATGACCCTGAGAGCATGACCTCAACTGAAATTAAGAATTGGATGCTTAACCAACTGAGCCTCAGCTACCAGAAAATTTTTACATAGGTGGCCCACGTGGTATTTCTCGTGGATAGTGGTGCTCTAAAGTTCATCAGAGAGGGGTTCAATTGTTTTTCTAATTTCTAATTGGATCCATTCATTCAGGAATATTTTCATCTTACAGTAACTGTGGGATCTCAGAGAGTGAAACACATATTTCAAGGCTCTCCAGGTGATAACCTGTCTTTCTCCGCTCTCCAGCCTCCAAAAGAATGACCTCACTGTGACACATGATTTGCCTGTATAGGGACTTTCACTGTTTTTAAGAAGCTAGATTCCCTACGGATCAATCTCTTGATTATTCACCTGTTAAAGAGGTTCCCCCACTGGGACCTGGCAAGCCTTTTGAAACAACAGGATCATCACAGATCTCTGAATTCCTATGAACCTTCAAGGCATGATCCCAAAAAAGCTTACAGGTAGGTCTATAAAGAACTGCTTGTTTTAGAAGAAAGATCTCATCTCGTGGGTTCCAATTAGATTTTTTTTTTCCTCCCCAGAGGACTGGCTGAGACATGAGAAAGAAAAGCCTTCACCAATTTGAAGAAGTGAGTCCTCAAACCAACACATCTTCCTAGAAGCAATGGAAACCCTTCCAACAAGTTCTGATAATAAAGTACTTCAGCATCCCATGTCCTGATTTCAGCCCCAGATTCAAACATTTTGTCCTTTGTTGAGAAGTTCAGACTCTGAAATCAGTTCTGGGTTCAAATTCTGACTAGCTATGGGAGTTAAACCTTCTGCATCTGGAGTGGATGGGAATCTGTAAAAACAGACCCCCATCTCAAGGTGAAGGTATGCACTGAGAAGCCATTGATACAGGTAAACTGTTATCATCAAAGCACCCATCAGTCTTGGTTAACAGCTATTATTTTTTTAAGATTTTATTTATTTATTTGAGAGAGACAGATAGCAAAAGACAGAGCATGAGTAGGGGGGAAAGGGAGAAGCAGGCTCCCCACTGAGCAGAGAGCCCGATCTGGGACTCAATCCCAGGACCCTGGGACCATTACCTGAGCCAAAAGCACACGCTCAACCGACTAAGCCACCCAGGTGCCCAACAGCTATAGTTCTCGATGAAACTCATCTTTGCAGATGAGTTTCACTATTGTCATAAGGCCCAAAATAACAGCAACTTAAAGAAGACAGAAGTTCATTCCTCTTTCATCCAAAAGTCCCATGTATAGGAGCACCAGGGTGGCTCTGTGGTTGAGTGTCTGCCTTTATCTCAGGTCATGATCCTGGGGTCCTGGGATCGAGTCCTGTGTCAGAATCCCCACAGGGAGCCGGCTTCTCCCTCTGCCTGTGTCTCTACCTCTCTCTGTGTATCTCTCATGAATAAAGTCATGTGGAATTTAAAAAACAAAAAAGTCCACAAATAGGCAGACCAGGGCCGAGACAGCAAATCCAGTGTCGGTCCCTGAAAAATCAGTAGAAAGGATGCCTCCCAGGCCAGAGAAGGACAGCCTATTAGAACAGGAGGAAGAAAATTTCTAGTCTTTTAAGGTTCTAGATACCCAGATGCAGCCCAGGGCCCCTTTTCTTTTTAAAATGTAAAATTATAAATAGATCAGAAATGTATGAAGATATTCTTTTTTTTTAAATTTTTTAATTTATTTATGATAGTCACAGAGAGAGAGAGAGAGAGGCAGAGACACAGGCAGAGGGAGAAGCAGGCTCCATGCACCGGGAGCCCCACGTGGGATTTGATCCCGGGTCTCCAGGATCACGCCCTGGGCCAAAGGCAGGCGCCAAACCGCTGCGCCACCCAGGGATCCCTGAAGATATTCTTATAAAACAAAAAAAACAAAAAAACCCACAAACGCAATGCCTATAGGCTAATGTTATTTTTGATGGCTTTCCTTATCTACCTGGTAACTTTTTAGTTTTATTTTTTCATATGTAGGTACAGTCTATCCTTTTTTTTCAGATTCTGTATTTTAAGTTTGCCTGCTCACTAAAATTTATTTGTTAATCCCCAAATCAATGCTGCCAGCACTTTTGTGGCCATCTGTGGATATGGTCAGACCAGTGAAATATCTGAATTGCCCAACGTTCACTCCCAGCTGAGGTCAAACACAGTGCTGTCCTGCCTTCTTGCTTCAGCTCATGCTGCAAATGCATGTCCTTCTGAGGACCTATTTAGTGGCATGTTTTTGCATTTTTGTTGGGTGATGTCACTGTTGAAAGCAGCCCCTACTTCTCATGCCAAAATGCTGTCTAGTGTTCCTGAGTACAAGAAATCTGTGATGAGCCCAGGGGGAAAAGTTAGGTGTTAAATAAACATTCGTGCATGAATTATAGTGCTGTTGGCCATAAATTCCATGCTAATGAAGCAACAATGTATATTAAATAAGGTGTCCCTGAACAGTAAACACACATAAAGTTAGGTAGTGATTACTTGATAAAAATGTTGTGACCAGAGGCTGCCAGGAACCTGCCTCCATATTTCTCCTAAAAGCAATGGTGCAGTATTTGCTAATTCCATGTTTATGGCACCTTTATAAACATAACTGCCACAAATAACAAAAATTGACTATATGTAAATATATATGCCACTACACCAAAAATGTATGTATGTGTGTGAGGTAGGGAGTTCATTTTTACACTTAAAAATATATAAAAGAGACATTTTTTTTCTTCCAGGAAGAGGCAAGTTAGCACAGTGGTTGAGAATGTGGGGAGGAGAGGTGGGCAGCTACACGGAGGAGCAAGGGACAGGCTGAGAGGCCAAGGGTGTGGACTGGAGGGGAAAGCAGAGGCAGCAGGCTGAGGAGAGGAACAGTGCGGTCGAGAGGCTGGATACAGCGAGAAAATAAGTAAGTAGATATTTTTTAAGTAGAGCTAAGTTTCTCACTGGCAGAGAAGAAATTTAGGAAAAGGTTAGAAAGAACCACAAGATAATACATTTGAGTTAGAGGTACTGTACAAATTCACAGTTTTATGATATATACACACAGTTACAGAACTATAGATGTGTTATATAAAAATATATCTACATATGTCTGTGTACCTACACACTTAGTCATGTGTATATACATGCACACGTGTACATATGCACATGTTTTCTATCTCTGTCTGCTCTGAGGGCCCAGCAGCCGTGGGCATGCTAAATGGCCAGATCTTGGTTTCTAAATCCCATCTACTACTAAAAGGAACCAGGGATGTTTGGGGAAATGTCTGATTCCAGGGCTAAGACAGGGAGTGTATAAGATGAGCCCAGAATATAGGAAGGAAGGAAGGAAAGACAGAAAGATAGAGAGATAGGACCTGTCAAAGGGCCAGAGGAACCAGCCAGAAGGGCTTTCCACTGGCTACATGGGGGCAATTTGCCTCCCAAAACAATAATGACAGTAACAGATTACAACCCACTGAATAACTGGTTATTGCTATTGTAATACAAAGTCATGAATAATGTAGAAGAAATGATGGGATTAGAAAGTCTATACCTGGGGATCCCTGGGTGGCTCAGTGGTTTGGCACCTGCCTGCGGCCCAGGGTGTATCCTGGAGTCCCGGGATGGAGTCCCACATCGGGCTCCCTGCATGAAGCCTGCTTCTTTCTCTGCCTGTGTCTCTGCCTCTCTCTCTGTGTGTGTGTCTCATTAATAAATAAATAAAAATGTAAAAAAAGAAAGTCTACACCTGGCAATCATTACGCAGGTGGACAAACAGGAGTCGTCAGTAGACTCCATGGTCAGTGACTGGAGCTTTGATGATGGGGAAGACATTGATGTAATCTCATAGTACCTCTCCCCCACAAAAACCTGATCAGTTATAAAAGCAGGAAAACATAACTTGGCAAAAGATGATTTTCCAGATCACAAGGGTATATTAAGTTCTATTGATCATTTTACACCATTGGAAGGGAAATATGGTAGCAAACTCAGTTTCTTACACATTCAGTTGTTTAAAATATATCTTTAATATTCATATTTTTAGCCATTTAGACCCCGCCTGCTTTGTCTATCACTTGAAACTGCACCCAACATGTACCACATATAAGATAAACACCAGAGCTATGAAAGACCCCAGGTTGCTGTGCTCTTTGGAGCTCTCTGGCCCATAGACTCCCTGCCCAGCTACTGACAATGTCACCTAGACAGATAAGCTCCCTTCCCCCTGGGGTGTGGGGGTGGGTCCTTGCCTTCTTCCCCTTCTGGGCTGTTGGCTCTGTGCTGTTGTCTCATTCTGTGAGAGGCTTTCCCTGCATGTGAACCAAAGGGCTCCCCAAGTAAAGCTGCTATCACCTTGTGGTCACTCTCAGGCCCCCAGCTCCCCAACTCACTCCAGTGTTCTTGGAAGGAATATGACAGAAACTGTGTTAGGCTCCTCTTAGCACAGTTATCAGGAAGCGATGTAAACCTGGACCACCTGATAAGATGTCTGGTCAGATGTCTTTCAGGTTCCCCCACCTTAAATATAAGTTAAAGAAAAAATTTGGGTTTGGCACTAGCAGGTCCCAAACTGCTGTGAAGGAGTAAACAACACAGAGCCAATTATACCAGGCCCTGGTTGGCTAACACTTATATGACAAAAGCATGGACCCAGTCATGGGAAATGGGAAACATGGGAGCTCAGTCATGAGGAAAGAGCAGGTGAACCCAAACTGGGGCTCATTCTACAGAATGTAAGGCCTGTGCTCTTCAAGACCATCCAGGAATGAAAGAGCAAGTGAAGGCTCGCTCCAGATTGATGGAGTCTGAGGAGACCTGACAACTAAGTGCACATGATCCCGAGTTGTATCCTGGACCAGAAAGGAAGACCTTACTGGATCGGTTAAGAAACTATGAAAGGGGTGTGAGGACTGGATGATCATGCAGTAATGGTGACATCCTGATCTGGGCTTATATGCTCGTTGTGTAGGTCAGTGTTGTTTGGGGGGTACACACTGAAATATTTGTATGAAATGTCTGCAGGTTACCCTCAGAAAAAGACTAGTGAGGGGCACCTGGGTGGCACAGTCAGTTAAGCATCGACTCTTGGCTTTGGCCCTGGTTGTGATCTCAGGGTCGTCTGAGTCTGCTTGAGATTCTCTCTCCCTCTCCCTCTGCTCTTCTGCCCCCACCCCTTCTCACTCTCTCTCAAATAAATAAATCTTTACAGAAAGAAAAAGACTGATGATAATCTGGTGGGGGCAGGGGCAGTAGATGATGGAGGAAATGAATCTGCATAAAGAAGATAAAGAGTTCTTTGTACTATTATGGAAACTTGCCTGTGACCCTCAGATTTATTATTTCAAAATAAATTATTTAAAAGGCATATTAAAAGACATATACTTGGGGTGCCTGGGTGGCTCAGTTGGTTAAGCATCTGATTTGGCTCAAGTCATGACCTCTGGACCCTGGGATCGAGTCCCACCTCAGGCTCCCTGCCACTCCCCCTGCTTGCTCTCTCTCTCAAATAAATGAATAAAATCTTTAAAAAAACATGCTATAGACACCTTTATCTGTGAAGCCGAATACAACCACCCCATTTGCTCTAACGACTGCACGGTGTTCCAGAATAGGGATTTTGCATGGCACTCACCCACTCCCCTATCACTGGACATTTAGGTTGCTTCCACCTGTTCATTAACCATGCAGTGAATACCCCCATATCTGCTGCCCTGTGCACAGAGCATATCCCTTCAGATTCCTTCTTTATTACACCAAGGATTCTTCTGGCAACTCGGCTATAGTTACAAAAGCCAGACTGAGTTCAGCTCTCCAGTTAATCAACCATGCTGACAACCAGAATGACTCCCGATGGCTTGGGCTAGGCTAATAAATCTACAATCTCTGCTCAGCACACCTACCTTGATAAATTCATTTCCCCTTCTCTGGTGCAGCAGCCTCAGAATCCAATCCCACAGACAGTACCCAGATTTCCCGCCCAATCTAAATGAGCCAAATCTTGTAAATCGTTTGCAATTCTTCATCTCCAAGGTTTGGCTTTGTAAGTGGCCTCCTGAAGGACTCTTTAGACTTGACTGACTGCATTTTCAGTGTAGAGGCAAGGGGGGAGCTAGTGTGAACTCTGGCTTCTACTGCAAGGTTACTGCCTCTAGATGGCAGGAAGGGCTCCCTTTATTTTTATTTTATTTTTTCCTGGCAAGGGAGTCTGAATGGGATTTGAAAGTTCAGGACACTTGTACCCTGAAAATTACAGAGCACTTATGAAAGAAACTGAAGAGGACACAAAGAAATGAGAAAACATTCCATGCTCACAGGTTGGAAGAACACTGTTAAAATGTCTATACTACCCAAGGCAGTCTACACATTTAATGCAATTCCTGTCTAAATGCCACCAGCATTTTTTCACAGAGTTAAAACAAACAATCCTGAAATTTGTATGGAACCACGAAAGACCTGGAATAGCCAAAGCAACCTTGAAAATGAAAACCAAACCTGGTGGCATCACAATTCTGGACTTCAAGCTACATTACAAAGCTGTAGTCATCAAGACAGTATGGTACTGGCACAAAAATACATAGATCAATGGAACAGAACAGAAAACCCAGAGATAAACAAAGACAACAACTAGACAACAACTAGATGGTGAATTAATCTTCAACAAAGCAGGAAAGAATATCCAATGGAAAAAAGACAGTCTCAGGGATCCCTGGGTGGCTCAGCGGTGTGGCGCCTGCCTTTGGTCCAGGGCACGATCCTGGAGTCCCGGGATCCAGTCCCACGTTGGGCTCCCTGCATGGAGCCTGCTTCTCCCTCTGCCTGTGTCTCTGCCTCTCTCTCTCTCTCTCTCTCTCTCTGTCTCTCCCCATGTCTATCATGAATAAATAAAAATCTTTAAAAAAAGAAAAAAGACAGTCTCTTCAACACATTGTGCTAGGAAAACTGGACAGCCACATGCAGAAGAGTGAAATTGGACCATTTTCTTACACCAGACACAAAAATAAATTCAAAATGGATGAAATACCTAAATGTGAGACAGAAAACCATCAAAATCTTAGAGGAGAAGACAGGCAGCAACCTCTTTAACCTCAGCCAGAGCATCTTCTTGCTAGACGTGTCTCTAGAGGCAAAGGAAACAAAGGCAAAATTAAATTATTGGGACTTTGTGAAGATAAAAAGCTTCTGCACAGCAAAGGAAGCAATCAACAATACTAAAAGGCAACCAGAATAGGAAAAGATATTTGCAAATGACATACTGGAAAAAGGGCTAGTATCCAAAATCTATAAAGAACTTATCACACTCAATACCTCAAAACCAAATCATCCAGTTAAGAAATGGGCAGAAGACATGAACAGACATTTCCCCAAAGAAGACATATAAATGGCCAACAGACACATGAAAAGATGCTCCAATCACTCGGCATCAGAGAAATATAAATCAAAACCACAATGAGGTATCCCCTCACACCTGTCAGAATGGCTAAGACAAGTAACTCAGGAAACAAGAGATGTTGGTGAGGATTCAGAGGAAGGGGATCGCTCTTATACTGTTGGTAGGAATACAAACTGGTGCAGCCACTCTAGAGAACAGTGTGGAGGCTCCTTAAAAAGTTAAAAAGAAAAAAAAAAAGTTAAAAAGAGTTACCCTACAACCCAGCTACTACACTACTAGGTATTTATCCAAAGGATACAAACATAGTGATTCAAAGGGGCATGTGCACCCCAAAGTTCACAGCAGCAATGTCCACAATTGCCAAACTATGCAAAGAGCTCAAGTGTCCATTGACAGATAAATGGATGAAGATGTGGTGTGTCTATATAGAGAGAGACACACAACAGAATATTACTCAGCCATCAAGAAGACTAAAGTCTTGTCATTTGCAAGGACATGGATGGAGCTAGAGTGGATTATGCTAAGTGAAATAAGTCAGAGATAAGACAAATACCATATGATTTCACCCATATGTGGAATTTAAGAAACAGATGAACGTGTTGGAAGGGGAAGAAAAGAGAAGAGAGAGCGGCAAACTCTAAGAGACTCTTAATGATAGAGAACAAACTGAGAGTTGCTGGAGGGGAGTTGGGTGGAGATGGGCTAAATGGGTGATGGGCATTAAGGGGGGGCACATGACGCGATGTGCACTGAGTGTTATATGTAAGTGATAAATTATTAAATTTGACTCCTGAAACCAATATGACACCACATGTGAACTAACTAGAATTTAAATAAAAATTTGAAAAATAAATAAAAGTTCAAGGCACTCAAAGTCATACAGTCCTCTCCCCAAATTACACCATTCCAATATTTCCATTCTTGGGGTACTGTTAACTCAAACAATGCTCTATCTTTTTTTTTTTTAAATTATTTATTTATTCATTACAGACAGAGACAGAGAGGCAGAGACACAGGCAGAGGGAGAGGGAGAGAAGCAGGCTCCATGCAGGAAGCCTGATGCGCGACTCAATCCCGGGTTTCCAGGATCACACCCCGGGCCGAAGGCGGTGCCAAACCACTGCGCCACCGGGGCTGCCCACGCCCTAACTTCCATACAAAGGTCTGGCGAGGCTGTGAATTCACATCACATTATAATTCAGCAACCTACAGCTGGAAGAGGTAAGAAATCACAAAACAGGGGTGCCTGGCTGGCTCAGTGGTTGAGCATCCGCCTTTGGCTCAGGTTGTGTTCCCGGAGTCCCAGGATCGAGTTCCACATTGGGCTCCCCGCAGGGAGCCTGCTTTTCCCTCTGCCTATGTCTCTGCCCCTCTCTATAACTCTCTTATAAATAAGTAAATAAAATCTTTAAGAAAAAAAATCACAAAACATCCATAGAACCGGTTCTCTGAACATATTCAAGATAACAATTTGAACTCAGAGCCTGTCATTTTTCTCGAGCCCTCCCATGCTGTCATGAAGAGTCTGCCTGTTCCTAGTCCTTGTGTCTCCCATGATGACTTACTCTTCCGTCCTGCCGTCCACCAGATCCTTGCCTTTATTTATTTATTTATTTATTTATTTATTTATTTATTTATTATTTATTCATTTATGATAGAGAGAGAGGCAGAGACACAGGCAGAGGGAGAAGCAGGCTCCATGCTGGGAGCCCGACGTGGGACTCCATCCCAGGTCTCCAGGATCGCACCCTGGGCCAAAGGCAGGCGACAAAATGCTGAGCCACCCAGGGATCCCCAGATCCTTGCCTTTAATAAAAGAACAAAGATGCAGGATTTTCGTTGTAACAACTCACCATAAAGCTATTGACCAAGACAGGGTGGTAGAAGATCAATGAGACAGAGAGTCCAGAAATGAAATGGCATTATTTATGGTCAACTAATTTTTGATAAAGGTGCCATGGTGGTTCAGTGGGGGAAAGGACAGTCTTTTCAATAAATAATGCTGGAATAATATTCCAAAAACAAAACGAGAGAATACCAGCCCTCACCGCATGCTACACATAAAAACTGACTCAAAGTGCATCATACATCTAAACACAAAAGCCAAAACTACAGAACTTTTGGGGAAAAGAAGGAGAACATCTTTGTGCCCTTGGACTAGGAAAAGATGTCTTAGACATGATACCAAAGCACACACTGTTAAGAAATGACACACCTGGACTTCACCAGAATTAAAAACTCTTGCCCTTCAAAAGATACTGTCAAGGAAATGTCAACTTTGAAACTGAAAAGACTAAAAAGTATTTAAGAATCATGTATCTAAAAAAAATAATAAAAATAATAAAAAAAAGAATCATGTATCTGCTAAAGGACTTGCAACCAGAATATGTAAAGAACCCTTACAACTCAACAATAGACAAATGGCTAAATTTTAAAATGGGCAAAGGATTTGATTGAACATGTTTCTAAAGACAGACAAACGGCCACTAAGCATGTGAAAAGATGACTCGTGTCACTAATCCTCAGGGAAATGCAAACCAAAACTACAACGACATAGCAACTTTCACCCCCACCAGGATGGCTAAAAATTTAAAAATCTGGTAATACCAAGTGTCAGCGAGGATCTGGAGAAGCTGGAACCCGTATCCCTCACTGGAGGGAATGCGGGACAGCACAGCCACTTTGAAAAGCAGTTTAGAAGTGTCTTAAAATGTTACACACGGAATTACTATACCACCTGGCAATTCAGCTCCTAGGTATTCTCCAAAGAGAAATGACACAAGAACTTGTACACGAATGTTCACAGCAGCTCTACCCACAATCACCAAACGCTAGGAGAAAACCCAAATGTCCACCAACCAATGAATCAATGGACAAAACGCAGTACTCCCAAATAACGGAATGCTCCTCAACCATAAAGATGCATGAACTGCAGCACGTAGGTGAACTTATGCTAAGTGGAAGAAGCCAGACACAAAAGACTACACATTTAAAAAAGATTTTATATATCTGAGAAAGAGTAAGGATAATCAGGAGGGAGGAGCAGAGGGAGAGGAGAAGCGGGGATCCCAGGACTCCGGAATCACGACCCAAGCAGACTCTTAATGGACGGAGCCCCCCAGGCGCCCCTAATAAAGGCAGGACTATGGAGCCAGGGAGCAGATCAGTAGTTGCCCGAGGCTGGGATGAGGAGCGTGGTCCAGCCCACACAGGCACAAGGGAACTTTTCGGGGTGATTACGGTGATGGCTTCACAACTGTAGGGCTTTTGTGTCTGGCTTATGGCCCTGAGCACAACGTCCCCAAGGTTCGTCAACGTTGTAGCAGGTGGCGGCACGGCCTTCCTTTTTTAAGGCTGAATCATATTCCACTGCATGGATGCACCATGTTGGGTTTATCCTTCATCCATCAATGGACAGTGGGTTCTTTTTAACTATTACGAGTCACACTGCTGAGAATGTGAGTGTCCAAAATCTCTTCTAGTCCCTACTTTCAATTCCCTTGGATACCTCCCCAGAAATGGGATTGCTGGGTCATATGGTAATTCTACGTTTGATTTTTTGAGGAACCAAAGAGGCCTTTTTTTTTTTTTTTTTAAGATTTTACTTATTAGAAAGAGAGAACAGGACCAGGGGCAGAGGGAGAGGGCGAAGCAGACTGTCCGCTGAGCAGGGAGCCCAACGTGGGGCTCCATCCCAGGGTCCGGGGATCAGCACCCAAGCCGAAGGCAGATGCTTAACCACCTGAGCCACCAGGGCCCGCCCCCCACCCCGACACACACAGAGGCCTTTAAATGACCTTTTAGTTTTTCGACCTCGACAGCATCCAACATCTGTGAAATGCAGCTGTATGCACATCTGGGAGACTATTCTAGCTCGAGACTGTGCCTCACGGACGGATAAACTCCCGAACCCCCGGACCCTCGGGCACAGCGGCTCAAAGCCCTTCTCGACCTGCTGGGAGCCTCGGGGTCTGCCGACCTTAACTGGCTCTTTCAAACACTGGGCTTCCCTGGCCTCTGCGACGTGCCTAGGCCTCACGCCTTCCACAGCGCCTCCTGCACCTCACTGCTCCCTTTCTGGTCCGCCTGTGAACTTTGTCACCCGAAGCTAACAGTGCTGGACAGGGGCTACTAAGTCCCTCCAGGTGTCACACTCAAACCCAAGACTTTGCTGCCGGTTCCTCCCTGGGGAAGAACCACTGGCTGTGTGTGCAGATCCCACCCCCGCCACCATCCCCTAAGACGGGCCTCTGCGGAGCAGCAACAGGCCAGGTCACCATCATGGCTCCAGGCTATGGAATCCACAGTGAAGTCACAGAGGCCGGCCATAGGCAGGAACATTCTGGACATCCAGGCTATCCGTCCCCATGACTAGGTGGGACCCCCGGGCCCCCCCACAGCTGGACACTCCCAGCCCTTCACAGGAGGCAACTGTGTTTTCCCGAATGGCCGGCTGTTCCGTCCCAGGAGGCCAGACGCCCCGCAGGCAGTAAGGCGAGAGGCCGAGGACTCCGCACGCCATGACCTCACGCAAGACGCGGAGTCCAACAGACACAGGTCACGGACCAGAAATGAAAGCCCGAGGTGGGGGGCTCCGCGGGCCCTGGGGGTGGCCTCCCAGGCAGGGACGCCAAGGGCGGCTGGGCCAGCCCCGGGGTCCCTGAGGTGGGGTCGGGGTGCTGGGGGAGGCTGGCCGGCGGCTGGGAGACAGGAGGGGGCTTACGAGGTGGGCGCGGGGCTCAGAGGTGCTTGGTCCTTGGGGGGCCCACGGAGGGGCCTCGGGCCTGTTGCCCAGCTGCCAGCTCGCTGGTGGGGCTGCTGCTGACCTCTGCCCTCGGGGCCGGGCGTCCCTCTGTCCACTGTCCCTCCGCCCTCAGGGCCGGGTGTCTGTCCACCGTCCCTCCACCCTCAGGGCTGGGGCGTCTGTCTGTCCACTGTCCCTCCACCCTCCAGGCTGCGGCGTCTGTCTGTCCACTGTCCCTCCACCCTCAGGGCCGGTTGTCTGTCTGTCCACTATCCCTCCGCCCTCCGGGCTGTGGCATGTCTGTCTGTCCACTGTCCTTCCACCCTCGGGGATGGGGCATCTGTCTGTCCACCGTCCCTCCGCCCTCCGGCTGGGGCATCTGTCTGTCTGCTATCCCTCCGCCCTCGGGCTGGGGCGTCTGTCTGTCCACTGTCCCTCCACCCTCGGGGATGGGGCCTCTGTCTGTCCACCGTCCCTCCACCCCTCAGGGCCGGGCGTCTGTCTGTCCGTCCCTCCACCCTCGGGGCCGGCCATCTGTCTGTCCACCGTCCCTCCGCCCTCGGGCTGGGGCGTCTGTCTGTCCACCGTCCCTCCGCCCTCCGGGCTGCAGCGTCTGTCAGTCCACCTGCGGCCTCCTGTGTGTCTGTCTTCCTCTGTCCGCCATGCCTGTCTCCTCCTCACCCCACCCCGCACTGTCCCCCGCTTTCCGCACCCGCTCCCCCCATCGGAGCCTCAGCCCCGCCCCCGCCGTCACCCACCTGGGGTCTCACTGCCCCGAACGCCGCCTGCCCACAGGCTTCCGCTACTGGACGTCCAAGCGCGACGGCGAGGTGGCCCTGCGGCAGGAGGGCGCCTTCACCTGCCAGCCGCCCGTCACGGTGCACGACATGGTCATGAACACGGCCATCAAGTACGCCAACTGCATCGCGCTGGGCTCCAAGCACAGGAACGGCTGGCACCTGCTCACCTACGTCGAGTACTACGAGGAGTGCCGGCGCGCAGCCAAGGCCTTCCTCAAGGTACCACGTGCGCTCCGGCTGCGGGCTGCGGCCGCGCGCCATCCGCCCCTCTGCGCCTGCGCACTGCCACGCCTGCGCCACCGCGCCTGCGCACCACGCCGCGGCCCGCCCCTCTCAGCACACGCCCCTCCTCCTCCTGCGCCCCTCCCACCGACACGCCCCTCCCACCGACACGCCCCTCCTCCTCCTGCGCCTCTCCCACCGACACGCCCCTCCCACCGACACGCCCCTCCTGCGCCCCTCCCACAGACACGCCCCTCTTCCTGCGCCCCTCCCACAGACACGCCCCTCCTCCTGCGCCCCTCCCACAGACACGCCCCTCCCCCTTCTGCGCCCCTCCCACAGGCACGCCCCTCCCACCGACACGCCCCTCCTCCTGCGCCCCTCCCACAGACACGCCCCTCTTCCTGCGCCCCTCCCACAGACACGCCCCTCCTCCTGCGCCCCTCCCACTGACACGCCCCTCCTCCTCCTGCGCCCCTCCCACAGACACGCCCCTCTTCCTGCGCCCCTCCCACAGACACGCCCCCCCACCGACACGCCCCTCCTCCTGCGCCCCCCCCACCGACACGCCCCTCCCCCTTCTGCGCCCCTCCCACAGGCACGCCCCTCCCACAGGCACGCCCCTCCCACAGACACGCCCCTCCTCCTGCGCCCCTCCCACCAACACGCCCCTCCCCTTCTGCGCCCCTCCCACCGACATGCCCCTCTTCCTTCTGCGCCCCTCCTCCTTCTGCGCCCCTCCCACCGACACGCCCCTCCTCCTTCTGCGCCCCTCCCACCGGGGAGGCCTGAACTGTACCTGCATCCTTTCCTCTGGCTCCGCCCTCACCTGCGCATCCCTGCTCGCATCACTTAACCTCCCTCACCGTGGGCTGTCTCTAAATGCCCGTGATTTTTGTGCTAGAAAATTACTTAGGCTACACTTGTGAGCATAACATCACGTACAGACTTGGGGAAACACTGGTTGTCCGCATGACGCTCGTGGAACATTATGTGTTAGCTGTACTTCCATTTTTTTAAAAATTACTCATCCTCACCATGCTTCAGTTTCCCCATCTGTAAAATGGGAATTTTATACATACATGATATTCAAAATAAAAAATTTACATATGGACATTTCCATTTTATATTTTATTTTTATTAAATTTGGTACCAAACGTTTTCTATTATCATTTTATGTACAAATATATAAAATAAAATATAAAAACACCTAGCACGAGGGTTTGTTAGGAGAATTCAGGGAGTTTACACATATCAAACAGCCCCTGGCTCACCCTGAGCGTGACATCAGCTTTAGCTGTATTCTTATGGCTGTTGTTGGTAATGTGTCTCTTCCCCAATATCTCATCTTTTTTTTTTTTTTTAAGATTTGTTTATTGATTGGGTTAGGAGGGGCAGAGGGAGAGAGGATCTCAAGCAGACTCCCCACTGAGCACAGGGCCTGACCCTGGACTCAATCTCACGACCCTGATATTATGACCTTGTGGTTGAGCCAACTTCACAAGTTGGATGCTCAACCGACTGAGCCACCGGGGGCCCCTCAAAGTCTCATCGTTTGAGTGAGGTCACCCCGATCACCCTGGGTCCTCAAACTCACCCCCCCACCATGCTCTCTATCATAGCCCCTTCTACAATTTTCTGCCCAGCTCTCATAGCCACATGGTAACATGGTTGTATAACGTGTTTGTTTAGTTGGTCCGTTCATGAGGGCGAGGGGCCAGACGCCTCATTCAGTGCAAGCCCCCAAAATACACAGCAGCACCAGCCCCTTGGGTATGTCTTCAATGAATGACTGCCCATTTATCAGATTAGGAAATGGGGATAAGAGACCCTAGGGACTTGTCCAGTCAATGTAACGAACAAGTATGAAGGAAGTAGACAGGGAAAGGAGTAGATGAGCTGAGGCAGGGTTGAAATCTTACCACGGGGTGGCCAGTCAGAACCTCTCTGAGAGTGATAGTTCAACAAAGACTTAAATAACTGGGAGGCAGGAGGGGGCATCTAACTATTTGGGGGTATGTGTTGCAAGCAGTGGGAACAAATGCACAAAGGTCCTGGGGCAGGACAGTGGCTGGTGTGTTGGCTGAATGGCAAAGAGGCCCATGTGGCTGAAGCAGAGGGAGTGAGGGGGAGAGAGGGAGGTGGGGAGGGCAGGGAGTACTGAGAACAGGTCTTGCTGGGCCTATGGAGCTTTTGCGAGGAGTGAGATGGGAGCCATGGCCGGCTGTGAGCAGAGGGGTGTGCCCGGAGTTGGGTGCTCACAGGCACCTTCTGGCTGCTGCAGAGAGAACAGAATGGGCGCAAAAAGAGAGACCAGTTGAGGTTGAGATGAAGATGTTTTGGATATGTACGGCCTCAGGGGAAGGGATGAGAAGTGGTCACATTCTGAAGGCAGAGCCAACATCATTTCTTGATGGTCTGGGTGTCTGGGGGAAAGAAAGGTGCTGAGGATTATCCAGATTTCTGGCCCCTGCTGTTAACTGAGACTGTGGAAGGCAGGGTCGGCAGAGGGGAGTGGGCAAATTTAGTAATTCTGTTTGGACCATGTTGAGTTTGTGATATCTTTTTTTTTTTTTAAGATTTTATTTATTTATTCAAGAGGGAGAGAGAGGCAGAGACGCAGGCAGAGGGAGAAGCAGGCTCCCTGCAGGGAGCCCTATGTGGGACTCGATCCCAGAACCCCGGGATCATGCTCTGAGCCGAAGGCAGACGCTCAACCACTGAGCCATCCAGGCGTCCCTGTGATGCCTTCTTTAGACAAGGACACCAAGAGTGGCAGCTCTACACAGGAGTCTGCAGTGGACAGGAAGGGCCCACCTGGGGATCCCCTGGTTCTGCCGAAATGGATGAATGGTCCACCCTCTTGAATTTTTAAGTCAATCCAACGTCAGCACAAATAATCACGTGGGTATCCAGGGCTTGAACTATGCAGATGTTCACCCCAGCATTTTATCTAATAAAAGTGAAGAGGAAAAAGGATCTTACCTAAGTATCAACCAGTAAGGGGGGGGGGAATGTCAATGTCACTAGATCATGATATTTTTTTAAAAGATTTTATTTATTTATTTAATAGACAGAATGAGAGAGGGGCAGGGAAAGAAGCAGACTCCCCACTGAGCAGAATCCCCCTCAGTCTGGGGCTCAATCCCTGGACCCTGAGATCATGACCTGCACCGAAGGCAGACGCTTCACCAACTGAGCCACCCAGGCACCCCTAAATTATGACATTTCTATATTACACAGTATCATAGAGGTGTTATATTTGATACCATAGAGAAATATTTAAAGGCTGGGAAAATAGGATGTGTGGCTTTATGACCATGGCAGTTTATGAAAATATAGACCTACCGCTGCCCTGATTTTGTCAAAGTAAAAAAAAATATTGGGGGGTGGGTACATTTTGTTTGTATTTCCTCAAGGTTCTGCGATCCCCAATTATCGACATTTGGAGCTGGATCATTCTTTTGGAGGGGTCTGTGCTGTATGTACCTTAGAGGATGCTTCTCAGCATGCCTCGTGCCCCCCCACTCGATGTCAGCACCGCTCCCTTCCCCCAGAATGCCTCCAGATGTTGCCCAAAGTCATATGGGAAGGCGGGATCATCCCTGTTGAGAACCACAGCTCTGGGTGACTCTGTGGTAGCCTGTAAGGGGGACGGATGGGCTATTTCATCAGCCAACAGAAGCACAAATGGTCAACAGAGAAAAGGGGGCCCAAGGTTCTGAGGCTCCCAAGCAGGTGGGGGCAAGTGGCGGGAGAGCCTGCCCGTGCCTCACGAGGGCTTCCTTCCCCAGCTGGGCCTGGAGCGCTTCCACAGCGTGGGGATCATGGGGCTAAACTCACAGGAGTGGGTCATCGCCAGCATCGGTGCCATCATGGCAGGGTAAGAGGGACCTGGTGTCTCCCTGGGGTACAGGGGGTCGGGAAGCCACCCACCCAGCAAAGCCCCATCCTCTATCTTGAATCCATAGGGGCCTCACGGAAGAGCCCCCAGTTCAGGAGCAGACGAGGGCTCCTGCTCGGTCTGGGCTCCATGGGGTTTGTCAAGGGCTCAGCCCTGGGCGCCCACCAGCCTTCCTGACATTCTCTACCCGTCGAGCTCACACACATCCTGCGAAGCCCGGCTGCCCTGAGCCCTCCTCCAAAAAGCCTTCTCCACTCCCCAGGGTCTCCAGCATTGAGCCCTCCCCGACTTGCCCAGACCATAGGGGAGTCCTTAGAGGGCAGGCCCCACGCCCAAGCTGTCCCCGAGTCCCACCTTCAAGCAAGGCGTGCCGTGGTGCCAGGGCATGTCCCCCACACTCTGTGCCCTGCCTCAGAGACTGTCTCTCCTTTGGTAAAACCAGCCTCTGGGCAGCCTCGCAATCCACCAGTGGGTCCTCACCTCTTGGATTCTGCTTCCAGAGGCTTCTCTGTTGGCATCTTGTCCACCAACTCCCCGAAGGCCTGCCAGGTCATCGCCGAAAGCTCGGAGATAGACATCTTTGTGGTGGATAACGACAGACAGCTGCAGAAAGTCATCCAGGTTAGTGACTCTGGGGCCTGCGGGCGCCAGGGGGCTCGCCTGGGGGAGGGCACAGTTAGGCAAAGGCACAGCCCCTGCCTAGTAAAGAAAAGGGGTCCAATGAACAGTGCGCCACCATCCATCCCACTGGTACCCACAAGCTGGGAACCGTGGGCTCCATGGATGAATGGGTCTGGGTCCCCAACAAGGTGCCAGGCATGTGCTGTTCCTGCCAAATGGCCCTCGCACTGCTGGCCGTGGCAGGTGTTCGCGCCTGAGGGAGTCAGAGCCCGCCCAGTGCTAGCTCCGGGGCTGACCCCCAACACACCCCAAACTGGAGCTTAGATGTGCCCACTGCAAGGTGATCCTCTCTTCCCACTTAAAAAAAATATTGTGGTAAACTCCACATAATATACAATTTACCATCGTAGGGCTTTTTAGCGTATCGCTCAGTGGCATTGAGTGCACTCATAGTGTTGTGCAACCATGACCTCTGTCTGGTTCCAGAACATTCCATCACCTGAAAAGGAAGCCCTGTACCCATTAGTGGGGACTGTTCATTCCCCCAGCCTCGGCCCCTGGCAACCACCGACCCACGTTCTGTCAATGTGGATTTGCCTGTTCTGGGTGTTCGTCTTAATGGAACTGTACAACAGATCCTGAATTTCCTCGGGCCCAGGGCTGATCCAAGTGAGGTGGTTCTGGGTGTGTGGGCTCCATGGCTCAAAGGCCACCTCCACTAACGCTGGGTCCTAGGGCGAGGTGTTTGGCTTCCTGGTGCCTCGGTTTCCCCACCTGTAAAATGGGAATGGTCATAGGACCTGCCTAATGGCTTTGGTTCCAAGGATGAACTAAGTAAACTGAAACGGGCTAGGACAGAGCCTCTCAGCGTCGGTGTTCGACGCTAACACTATTGTCAATAGGATCATCAATGGGATTGTCATTCCGATTTGATCTTTGCTCCTGGGAGGGATGGGGAGAGATCCATGGGCATACGGGGCACCCAGAGGAGATGGACATCAGGGTTATGCCCACCCACGTTCGGCCGCCCCGAGGGAGGCTAAACGTCTTCTCCTCCCTCCCACATACCACCTGTAACTCTATGCCATAGGGAACCAGTAATGGTCCTACAGCTGACACTTCTGTGCCAGTCCCTGCCCGTCCTGCAGCCTGAGCTGAACCCTGTGAAATGGGGACCCTAAGAGGACCCATGACAAGTGGACAGAGGCATGTAGGCAAAGACGGGGCCACCACGAAACACCCACTGGGATGTTAAACAAGATCCAGTTGTTTTTCTATGATTTGGATGAACAAAGAGTGGTCCATCCGTCCCACCAAACAACAGCAGTGACGGGGCTGTAATCACGCGGCTGCATCTGAAATGTGCTGAATGGTGGACACCGGGGGGAAGGCCACCCTGTGTGATTTCATGTATGCGAAGCCCCAGCAAAGGCAAAGCTAGGGGACAGAAGTCTAAATCAGGGGTCGCCAGGTTGAAAGGAGGAAATGGACCACGAAGGAGCCTGAGGAAACCTATGGGGTGATGTAAATATCCCAGATCTTGATTTAGGTGACGGTCACACTGCCATGTCTGTCAAGACTCCTGAAACTATACAGCTAAGAAGGTGACTTTTACTGCATGTCAATTATTCCTCAATAAATCCCAGCCTCCGTGGGTGAGAACATAAGATGGTGCAGCCACCACGGAATGCAGCGTGGAGATGCCTCAAAGCTTTACAGCTACCAGCAATCTTCTGGACACTTACCAGAAAGAAGTGAAGGAAAGATCTCGAAGATATCTTGGCACACTCAAGGTCACAGCAGCAGTGTTCACAGTACTCAAAATGTGGAAATAACCCAGATGTCCGTGGATGGATGAGCGGATCAACACAATGTGGGGCATCCACACGCTGGGATATTGTTCAGCCCTAGAAAGGAAGGGGCCCCAACATCTGCCCCCGCGTGGATGGGTCCCGAGGACACCGGGCTCACGGAGGGGACCCAGGCCCAGAAGGACACCTCCTGCAGGACCCCACTCCCAGGAGGTCCCCAGAGGAGGCCCATCCACAGAGACAGAGGAGGTGGTGGGAGCCAGGGGTGGGGCAGGGGGCGGGAGGTCAGTGCTTCCTGGGGACGGGGTCTCCGTGTGGGGAGACGGAAGGTTCTGGAGATCTGTTTCACAGTAGTGCAAATATACTTAACACTACAAACTGTATGCTTAAAAATGGTTGAGATGGTAAGGTTTGTTACGTATTTTTTTACGTATATTTTTTCAGCAATCAAAATTTTTAATTTTTTAAAAAGATTTATTTATTTATTTGTTCATGATAGACAGAGAGAGAGAGAGAGAGAGGCAGAGACACAGGTAGAGGGAGAAGCAGGCTCCATGCAGGGAGCCTGATGTGGGACTTGATCCCAGGACTCCAGGATCGCGCCCTGGGCCAAAGGCGGGTGCTAAACCACTGAGCCACCCATTTTATTAAAAATAAAATTTTTAATGTTTATTAAATAAATAAGTATATAAACCCAAGACAAGGTCTGTACAGGGTTTATGTGGCCTGGGTCGTTGTCCACCTGGAAGGGGAGCCCCTGATGACTTGGGGTTGCAAACTCAGATGCCCAAGGGGACCAGCAGGTGATGAAAAGAATGACACCTCTACTGCTCGGCTCTCCCCGCCGGCTGCTCCTTCGTGTCCTCCTCCCTTGTCCGAACCGGAACCAGAGAGCCAGGCCCGGGCGGGCAGACCGCTGCTCTTCGTGTCCTGTACCTTTGCTTCCCCAGGTGATACCTACCTGCTGGCGCTTCCCCACGTCTTTATCCCCGGCTTTCCCAGGAATCACACCGGGATGCCTGTCCGGACCTAAACTCCCGATCTTTCCCCCCAAAATCTGCTTTTTCCTCCGTGTTTCCCATCTTGGGTGGCAGCAACTTCCTCCTCCCACCTGCTCGGACCCAAAGTCTGGCTCCATTCCTGAGTCCCCTCTCTCAGGAAATCCATCCTGCTGGCGCTGTGTGATCTGCACCACGAGGCCAAGGATGTCCACACCCTAATCCCCCGGAACCTGTGATCATGGCACCTCCTGTGGCCAAAGGGATTTCGCTGATGGGATTAAGATTAAGGCCCTTCAGCCGGGAGATGATCCTGGATTATCCGGGTGGCTCCCCTATAATCACGAGAGCCCTTCAAAGCACAGAATTTTCTCTGGCTGGAGACAGGAAAGATAGGCTGAAGGGAAAGCAGAGGGATTCAGAGCCGGAGAAGAACTCCAACCCCTTACCCCCACCCCCCACCCCCACCCCGGTTTAGGCTTTAAAAATGCAGGAAGGGACGAGAAACCAGGGAGTATGGTGGCCCCAGAAGCTGAGGAGGGCCCCAGAGCCAGCCAGCAAGGAGACAGGCAGACGCAGGCCTGTACCCACAGGGAACTGAATTCTTCCAACAACCTAAAGGCGCCAGTTCCCAGGTGAACGATCCTGCTGCCGCCGAGCCTCCAGGAGGAACCCAGCCTTCCCACACCTTGATTCTGGGCTTACCAGATTCTGAGCAGAGACCCCAAGACCCGCCCCCCCCAGGCCACCTCAATACATGGTACCTTAGGGTATCCCAGCCGGCCTGGGAAATCAGGGCAATCTGTGTGTCCAGGACCCCTCGACATCAAAAGGAAAATACAGGGGACACCTGGGTGGCTCAGTGATTGAGCATCTGCCTTTGGCTCAGGCTGTGATCCCAGGGTCCTGGGATCGAGTCCCGCGTCGGGCTCCCCACAGGGAGCTCCTTCTCCCTCTGCCTGTGTCTCTGCCTCTCTCTGTGTCTCTCATGAACAAACAAATAAAAGATCTTTAAATATATTATAAATATATTTTTATTTATATATAAATATATATAAGTATACATTTATATTTTTTAAATTTTTATTTATTTATGATAGGTACACAGTGAGAGAGAGAGGCAGAGACACAGGCAGAGGGAGAAGCAGGCTCCATGCACCGGGAGCCCGACATGGGATTCGATCCCGGGTCTCCAGGATTGCACCCTGGGCCAAAGGCAGGTGCTAAACCGCTGCGCCACCCAAGGATCCGTATATGTTTTATTTATATATAAATAGATAAGTATATATTTATATATATTTTATAAATATATAAATATATAAAATTATATATAAATATATAAATGAAATATATATTTATAAAATATAAATTTTTAAAAATAAATTCATAAAATATAATTTTTTAAGAATATATATTTATATATAACAAAATATATACTTATATATTATATATCTATTTATATATTTTTATATATATTTATATTTATATATATAAAATACTCTCCTTTTTTAAAGAAAAGAATTATTTAGGGGCACCTGGGGGGCTCAGCAGTTGAGCATCTGCCTTTGGCCCAGGTCATGATCCCGGAGTCCTGGGATCAAGTCCTGCATTGGGCTCCCTGCATGGAGCCAGCTTCTCCCTCTGCCTGTGTCTCTGCCTCTCTCTCTGTCTCTGAGTCTCATGAATAAATAAATTAAATCTTAAAAACAAAACAAAACACAGCAATGATGACAGAAACGCAGTTCAGAAATGGGCCAAGGAGTTAAGACATTTCTCCAGAGAAGAAACAGGAATGGCCAACAAGCCCAGGAGAAGATGCTCAATGTCCAAAGTCATCCAGGAAGTGGGGGGAGAAGCCCCAAGGAGAAGCCACTTCACACCCATGGAGACGGCTGCTATCAGAAATGCAGGTGACAAGTGCTGGAGGCGACAAGTGCTGCAGAGGATGTGAAGCCCCTGGAGCCCTCGTGCACGGGTGGCCGCTGTGGGATACAGTCTGGCAGCTCCTCGGAAAGTCAACCATAGGGTTGTCATATGACCCAGCGACTCCACCCGGAGGTCATTACCCAAGAGGATGGAAAACGCGTGCAAACTTGTACGCAAACTTTCACAGCAGCACAGTCATGGGAACCCCCCAGCCGTCCACCGGCCACCCAACAGTAAACTGTGGCCCATCCACACCCTGGGCTGTTCCTTGGTGACAAAAGGAGGGAAGCGCTGACCCATGCTCTGACGTGGATAGACCTCAAAACCGTGATGCTGGGGACCCCTGGGTGGCTCAGCGGTTTGGCGCCTGCCTTCAGCCCAGGGCATGACCCGGGGTCCCGGGATCGAGTCCCGCATCGGGCTCCCTGCAGGGAGCCTGCTTCTCCCTCTGCCTGTGTCTCTGCCTCTCTCTCTCTCTGTCTCTCTCTGTGTCTCTCATGAATAAATACATCTTTAAAAAAAAAAAAAAACCCATGATGCTCAGCAAAAGAAGCCGAACACAAAATGCCACGTAATGTACGATTCCAATCATACGAAATATCTGGAATAGGCAGATCTGTAGAGACAGGGAGGATTGATTCGTGGTCGCCAGGGGCTGGAGGACGGAGGCATGAAGTTACCAATGATGGGCACTGGGTATCCCTTTGGGGAGACGGAATGTACTGGAACTGGAGGTGACGGTCGCATAACATTGAACGTACTAAATACCGCTCGACTGTCCACTTTGAGATGGTTAAATTGGTAAATTCATGTGCGTTTTTCGTAAGAAGAAAATTGGGGGGTGCCCTTGCCGTCTGCGTGGGATGTGCTGGGGAAACGGGCTCAGGGCTCCCCCGCGCCCACGAGGCCCGCGGTCTGTGGCAGATCCAGGGCTACTTGAAACACCTCAAGGCCATCGTCCAGTACAAGGAGGAGATCCGGACCCGGCTGCAGAACCTGTACTCCGTACGTGCCACCGGGAGGGCAGGCTGGGAGGCTGTGGCAGGGGCTGAGGTCTCGGACTCGAGGGCCCCCCCACCCATCACTGTGAGCCCCCCACCCGCCGCCTCCCCGCAGTGGAGAGGGTTCCTGGACCTGGCGGATGGCATCTCGGAAGACACGCTGGACCGAGTCATCGACTCCCAGAAGCCCAACCAGTGTTGCACCCTGGTCTACAGCCTGTCCGTCACGGGCCCCCCGAAGGCCATGATGCTCAGCCACGACAATGTGAGTGTCCCATAGGGGGGCAGGCTGGGGCTCCGGGGGTCACGGGGACGGAGGAGGGCTCCTGGGGGTGGAGAAGGGAATGGCCCGCGGGTGACGGCCCAGGTGCCTCCCAGATCACCTGGACCACAGTGGCCACCGCCCAGAGACTGTCTTACAAGTGCCCCCCGGAGGAGCAGGAGGTCCTGGTGAGCTACCTCCCTCTCAGCTACATGTCGGCCCAGCTCTTCGACATGTGGATCTCCATCTTCGTCGCCGGAGCCCTCTACTTCGCCCAGCCCGACGCTCTGAGGGTGAGTCCCCTGCCGCGGTGGGTGCAGGCCAGGCGGGGGAGGCTGCGGGGGCAGGGGCCACCCTCCGTGGGGTGCTTGGCCCGGAACTGAAACCCCCGCCCTGCCCCTGTCCCGCCCCCCCACGAGCTGCACGACTTCGGTCCTTGCCTCTCTGGGCCTCAGTCTCGCCATCTGCGAAGTGAAGGGGTGGCAGCAGGCATGAGCTAGTGTCGTGGGGGATGGGAAGCCTGCATCCGCCACCTCCCACGAGGCAAAAATTGGAGAGGTAGGAAGCTTAACCAAGCCATTAAAAGAGCATGTGAAAAAATAAAAATTAAATTAAATTAAATTAAATTTATTTATTTATTTGTTCATGATAGACAGAGAGAGAGAGAGAGAGAGAGGCAGAGACACAGGTAGAGGGAGAAGCAGGCTCCATGCAGGGAGCCCGATGTGGGACTTGATCCCAGGACTCCAGGATCACGCCCTGGGCCAAAGGCGGGTGCTAAACCACTGAGCCACCCATTTTATTAAAAATAAAATTTTTAATGTTTATTAAATAAATAAGTATATAAACCCAAGACAAGGTCTGTACAGGGTTTATGTGGCCTGGGTCGTTGTCCACCTGGAAGGGGAGCCCCTGATGACTTGGGGTTGCAAACTCAGATGCCCAAGGGGACCAGCAGGTGATGAAAAGAATGACACCTCTACTGCTCGGCTCTCCCCGCCGGCTGCTCCTTCGTGTCCTCCTCCCTTGTCCGAACCGGAACCAGAGAGCCAGGCCCGGGCGGGCAGACCGCTGCTCTTCGTGTCCTGTACCTTTGCTTCCCCAGGTGATACCTACCTGCTGGCGCTTCCCCACGTCTTTATCCCCGGCTTTCCCAGGAATCACACCGGGATGCCTGTCCGGACCTAAACTCCCGATCTTTCCCCCCAAAATCTGCTTTTTCCTCCGTGTTTCCCATCTTGGGTGGCAGCAACTTCCTCCTCCCACCTGCTCGGACCCAAAGTCTGGCTCCATTCCTGAGTCCCCTCTCTCAGGAAATCCATCCTGCTGGCGCTGTGTGATCCTGCACCACGAGGCCAAGGATGTCCACACCCTAATCCCCCGGAACCTGTGATCATGGCACCTCCTGTGGCCAAAGGGATTTCGCTGATGGGATTAAGATTAAGGCCCTTCAGCCGGGAGATGATCCTGGATTATCCGGGTGGCTCCCCTATAATCACGAGAGCCCTTCAAAGCACAGAATTTTCTCTGGCTGGAGACCGGAAAGATAGGCTGAAGGGAAAGCAGAGGGATTCAGAGCCGGAGAAGAACTCCAACCCCTTACCCCCACCCCCCACCCCCACCCCGGTTTAGGCTTTGAAAATGCAGGAAGGGACGAGAAACCAGGGAGTATGGTGGCCCCAGAAGCTGAGGAGGGCCCCAGAGCCAGCCAGCAAGGAGACAGGCGGACGCAGGCCTGTACCCACAGGGAACTGAATTCTTCCAACAACCTAAAGGCGCCAGTTCCCAGGTGAACGATCCTGCTGCCGCCGAGCCTCCAGGAGGAACCCAGCCTTCCCACACCTTGATTCTGGGCTTACCAGATTCTGAGCAGAGACCCCAAGACCCGCCCCCCCCAGGCCACCTCAATACATGGTACCTTAGGGTATCCCAGCCGGCCTGGGAAATCAGGGCAATCTGTGTGTCCAGGACCCCTCGACATCAAAAGGAAAATACAGGGGACACCTGGGTGGCTCAGTGATTGAGCATCTGCCTTTGGCTCAGGCTGTGATCCCAGGGTCCTGGGATCGAGTCCCGCGTCGGGCTCCCCACAGGGAGCTCCTTCTCCCTCTGCCTGTGTCTCTGCCTCTCTCTGTGTCTCTCATGAACAAACAAATAAAAGATCTTTAAATATATTATAAATATATTTTTATTTATATATAAATATATATAAGTATACATTTATATTTTTTAAATTTTTATTTATTTATGATAGGTACACAGTGAGAGAGAGAGGCAGAGACACAGGCAGAGGGAGAAGCAGGCTCCATGCACCGGGAGCCCGACATGGGATTCGATCCCGGGTCTCCAGGATTGCACCCTGGGCCAAAGGCAGGTGCTAAACCGCTGCGCCACCCAAGGATCCGTATATGTTTTATTTATATATAAATAGATAAGTATATATTTATATATATTTTATAAATATATAAATATATAAAATTATATATAAATATATAAATGAAATATATATTTATAAAATATAAATTTTTAAAAATAAATTCATAAAATATAATTTTTAAGAATATATATTTATATATAACAAAATATATACTTATATATTATATATCTATTTATATATTTTTATATATATTTATATTTATATATATAAAATACTCTCCTTTTTTAAAGAAAAGAATTATTTAGGGGCACCTGGGGGGCTCAGCAGTTGAGCATCTGCCTTTGGCCCAGGTCATGATCCCGGAGTCCTGGGATCAAGTCCTGCATTGGGCTCCCTGCATGGAGCCAGCTTCTCCCTCTGCCTGTGTCTCTGCCTCTCTCTCTGTCTCTGAGTCTCATGAATAAATAAATTAAATCTTAAAAACAAAACAAAACACAGCAATGATGACAGAAACGCAGTTCAGAAATGGGCCAAGGAGTTAAGACATTTCTCCAGAGAAGAAACAGGAATGGCCAACAAGCCCAGGAGAAGATGCTCAATGTCCAAAGTCATCCAGGAAGTGGGGGGAGAAGCCCCAAGGAGAAGCCACTTCACACCCATGGAGACGGCTGCTATCAGAAATGCAGGTGACAAGTGCTGGAGGCGACAAGTGCTGCAGAGGATGTGAAGCCCCTGGAGCCCTCGTGCACGGGTGGCCGCTGTGGGATACAGTCTGGCAGCTCCTCGGAAAGTCAACCATAGGGTTGTCATATGACCCAGCGACTCCACCCCGGAGGTCATTACCCAAGAGGATGGAAAACGCGTGCAAACTTGTACGCAAACTTTCACAGCAGCACAGTCATGGGAACCCCCCAGCCGTCCACCGGCCACCCAACAGTAAACTGTGGCCCATCCACACCCTGGGCTGTTCCTTGGTGACAAAAGGAGGGAAGCGCTGACCCATGCTCTGACGTGGATAGACCTCAAAACCGTGATGCTGGGGACCCCTGGGTGGCTCAGCGGTTTGGCGCCTGCCTTCAGCCCAGGGCATGACCCGGGGTCCCGGGATCGAGTCCCGCATCGGGCTCCCTGCAGGGAGCCTGCTTCTCCCTCTGCCTGTGTCTCTGCCTCTCTCTCTCTCTGTCTCTCTCTGTGTCTCTCATGAATAAATACATCTTTAAAAAAAAAAAAAACCCATGATGCTCAGCAAAAGAAGCCGAACACAAAATGCCACGTAATGTACGATTCCAATCATACGAAATATCTGGAATAGGCAGATCTGTAGAGACAGGGAGGATTGATTCGTGGTCGCCAGGGGCTGGAGGACGGAGGCATGAAGTTACCAATGATGGGCACTGGGTATCCCTTTGGGGAGACGGAATGTACTGGAACTGGAGGTGACGGTCGCATAACATTGAACGTACTAAATACCGCTCGACTGTCCACTTTGAGATGGTTAAATTGGTAAATTCATGTGCGTTTTTCGTAAGAAGAAAATTGGGGGGTGCCCTTGCCGTCTGCGTGGGATGTGCTGGGGAAACGGGCTCAGGGCTCCCCCGCGCCCACGAGGCCCGCGGTCTGTGGCAGATCCAGGGCTACTTGAAACACCTCAAGGCCATCGTCCAGTACAAGGAGGAGATCCGGACCCGGCTGCAGAACCTGTACTCCGTACGTGCCACCGGGAGGGCAGGCTGGGAGGCTGTGGCAGGGGCTGAGGTCTCGGACTCGAGGGCCCCCCCACCCATCACTGTGAGCCCCCCACCCGCCGCCTCCCCGCAGTGGAGAGGGTTCCTGGACCTGGCGGATGGCATCTCGGAAGACACGCTGGACCGAGTCATCGACTCCCAGAAGCCCAACCAGTGTTGCACCCTGGTCTACAGCCTGTCCGTCACGGGCCCCCCGAAGGCCATGATGCTCAGCCACGACAATGTGAGTGTCCCATAGGGGGGCAGGCTGGGGCTCCGGGGGTCACGGGGACGGAGGAGGGCTCCTGGGGGTGGAGAAGGGAATGGCCCGCGGGTGACGGCCCAGGTGCCTCCCAGATCACCTGGACCACAGTGGCCACCGCCCAGAGACTGTCTTACAAGTGCCCCCCGGAGGAGCAGGAGGTCCTGGTGAGCTACCTCCCTCTCAGCTACATGTCGGCCCAGCTCTTCGACATGTGGATCTCCATCTTCGTCGCCGGAGCCCTCTACTTCGCCCAGCCCGACGCTCTGAGGGTGAGTCCCCTGCCGCGGTGGGTGCAGGCCAGGCGGGGGAGGCTGCGGGGGCAGGGGCCACCCTCCGTGGGGTGCTTGGCCCGGAACTGAAACCCCCGCCCTGCCCCTGTCCCGCCCCCCCACGAGCTGCACGACTTCGGTCCTTGCTCTCTCTGGGCCTCAGTCTCGCCATCTGCGAAGTGAAGGGGTGGCAGCAGGCATGAGCTAGTGTCGTGGGGGATGGGAAGCCTGCATCCGCCACCTCCCACGAGGCAAAAATTGGAGAGGTAGGAAGCTTAACCAAGCCATTAAAAGAGCATGTGAAAAAATAAAAATTAAATTAAATTAAATTAAATTAAATATAAATAAATAAATTAATTAATTAATTAAATAATAAATAAATAAATAAATAAATAGCATGTGAGTGGAAACAACACGGGTGCCCATCCACAGAGAAATGGAGAAATAAATGCGTTCCACCCATACAATAGAGTATGATCCAGCCTTAGGAAGGAAGGGACCCCGACACCTGCCCCCATGTGGATGGACCCCCAGGACACCGGGTTCAGGGAGGGGACCCAGACCCAGAAGGACACAGAGACAGAGAGGAGGTGGTGGGAGCCAGGGGTGGGGCAGGGGGTGGGGGTCCGTGCTTCCTGGGGACGGGGTGTCCATGTGGGGAGATGGAAGGTTCTGGAGACAGATGGTGGGGGTGGGTGCAGGGCAGGGTGAGTGTGCTTCATGCCGCTGAGCCGTGCCATTAAAATGATTATTTGGTGTTGTGTGCATTTTACTGCAATAAGACAAAACAAAAAAGCACACGAGGTCGCTGACCTACATCCTGAAACATCGATCACAGTTGTGTTGACTCCGAATGTAGGAAATCACACGTTCCCATCAAGACAGGGAGGAGGGAACAGCTCTGAGCAGAGGCGGCCGCAGACTTGTGCTGCGCAGGGGCCAGGCAGCGAGTGACCGAGGCCTCCCTGGGCCGAGGGGCAAAACTGAGGCTCATCACAGAGGTCCCCAGGGGTAGGACAACTGTCTGCAGCTTGCTCGTGGCGAACCTGGAAAACGTTACTGATGCAAAAGCTTCAGTTTCATATTTTCGCATGTCACGGGATATTCTCCTTAGAACTCTTTAAAGGTCTTGCATTTATTTATTTTTTTAGATTTTATTTATTTATTTATTTGAGAGTGGATGAATGACAGTAGGAGCAGGGAGGAGAGGCGGAAGCAGGCTCCCCGTTGAGCAGGGGGCCCAACCCGGGGCTGGATCCCAGGACCCCGGGATCATGACCCGAGCCGAAGGCAGACGCTTAACCACCTGAGCCACCCCTTTAAAGACACCCCTTTAAAGACCTTTTAATAATGTGAGAGCCAGGGACGCCCGGGGGGCTCAGTGGTTGAGCGCCTGATTGCGGCCCAGGGCGTGGTCCTGGGATCCCGGGATCGAGTCCGAGGTCGGGCTCCCTGCATGGAGCCTGCTTCTCTCTCGGCTTATGTCTCTGCCTCTGTCTCTCTCTTGAATAAATGGATAAAATCTTAAAAAAAAAAAAAAAAAAAGTGAGAGCCAGCTCCCCGGGCCTTGGGGCCATCGTTGGCCCTCGCTGCCCTGGCGGGTGGAACGGGCGGTTCCGTGGGCACCAGGGGGCTCGGCGCCGCTTCAGTCCCTACTCGGGCCTCCAGCCTGCCTTGCTGGCATGTCGGCTGCAGCTGCTGAGGAATCTTTCTTGGTGACTGATAAGATGTGGAAAGAGTGACAAAACCGGAGTTTGTCCCCCACATGCGTCCTGTTCTCTCCTGCCATCCCTCCCTGTCTCTGTCTCTTCGTATCTCTCTCTCTCCCTCCATCTCTCTCTCTTTTTTTTTCTCCCTCCATCTCTTAATCTCTGCGTGTCTCTGGGCTCCCTATCTCTGTACCCTCCGCTCCCGTCCTTTGTCCACCCACCCCTTGCCCCAGACTGAGAGTTCCGGGAGAGGGTGGACAGGACCCCAGAAGTCGCCAACAGTGTGACTGAATCTCTCGTGCGCTGAGCCACGTGGAGGAGGACACGGATCCTGTGTGTCCCCTCATGGGGGTTGGGAGCAGCGGGTCGTTGCCACCCCCTCTGAGCTCTGGCGGCGGCGGTGACCGGCTGCCGGCCCTGGGGGTGGGGGGCCGGGGGCCGGGGGGCAGGCAGGGCCCGGGGCCGCCGAGGCAGGGTCATCCGGTGCCCACATGCCGTGCACTGCAGGGCTCCCTGGTCGACACGCTGCAGGAGGTGAAGCCCACCACGTTCCACGGCGTCCCCTGGGTCTGGGACAGATTGCTTGACAGCCTCAAGACCAACCAGCTCGCCTCGAGCCCATTCCGGAGGAGGATAGACAAGTGGGCCATGTGGCTGGGCCTCAGGACAAACAAAAGGCGGATATTGGGGTGAGGCTGGGTCTCAGGGCTGCCCATGGGGGGGGTCCCTGCCCGAGGGGCAGGCCCAGAGTCCCCAGGCCCACCTCCGCGACCCCATGTCTGTTCCTCAAGGCAGCTCCATCCGCCGCTGTGCTTCAGCCTGGCCAAGAAGCTGACCTTCAACCAAGCCAGGAAGTCCCTGGGCCTGCATCACTGCCGGCAGTTCTTCAACTTGGGCCTGGGGCTCCCCAGAGCCACCATGGATTACTTCCTCAGCCTCAACATGCCCATCTTCGAGCTATACGGCTTGTCCGAGAGCACGGGCATCCACACGCTCTCCAGGCAGCAGGACTTCCGGCTAATGAGGTGGGTCTTGGTGGAGGGATGGGCAGACGGGGGACAGGGTTGTAGGACAGGGGGGATGGCCAGGGCTGACCTTGAACCCCTGCTCCTTGGCCGGGTGCACGTGGTCACCCTACTCCGTTCTTCCCCCACCACGGAAGGCATATCCCAAGGAGTGAAAGCAAGTGAACCCACGTGGGGGGGGGGGGACCAGAGGCCCTTCCGATTCATTTTTTAATTTGCAAACTGTTTTTACTAATGGCCGATGATTTCGGACACCCTGGCCCCTCGGGGGAGAACACATTCACAGCTGCGGAGACATTACCCTCAAACTTAGCCCCTTGGTACAACAAACAGGAGTTCCTGGTCTCTGTGGGTCAGGAGTTTGGGAGCTGCTCCTGCGGCTGCACGGTCCTGGCTGGGAGGCCCTCACCGGCTCGCCCCCAAGCTGTGGGCCGGGGCGGCCTCATCCGAAAGCTCAACCAGGGCTGGAGGAGCCACTTAGAGGCGGGCTTCCTCCAAGGCTGCAAGCAAGAGGCCTCAGGTCCTTGGGGCTTTTTTTTTTTTTTTTTAAGATTTTATTTATTTATTCATTCATGAAACGCACACACACACAGAGGCAGAGACACGGACAGAGGGAGAAGCAGGCTTCCTGCGGGGAGCCCAAGGCGGACTCGATCCCGGGACCCTGGGATCATGCCTAGAGCCAAAGGCAGGCGCTCACCCGCTGAGCCACCCAGGCGTCCGCCCTCCTGGCTTTCAGCAGGAGGCTTTGCTTCTTGGCTACACCAACCCATCCATAGGGCCACTTAGGGGTCCCATGCCATGGCTGACGGCTCCCCCCCATATAGGAGACCCCAGGGAAGCCACACTCTCCTTTAGGACTAGGATGGCCAGATTCAGCAAATAAAATACAGGACACCCAGGGAATTTGAATTGCAAACAACCCTTTTTTTTCCTTAAGCATAAGTATATCCCTTGCAATAGCTGGGATATACTTACACTAATACAAAGATTTGTCATCGGAATATAACCAGGCATCTTATGTTTGATCTGACAACCCAATTATGACCTAACCTCAGAAGTGGCACTTTATTATTTCTGCCACATCCGACGGGTCAGGCCGTCCAGCCCTGCTATTGCCGCCACCGATGCACTGATTTATACCTTAGTTCAGCCCCTCCCCCATTTCCCAGGAGACTTAGCATGTTGAATAAAAAAGGACAAAACAGGGGACCTGGATGCGTCAGGGCCCTTTTGGTGTGCTGGCTCTCTCTCCTGCCCTCGGTCTTCTTAACCTGGGGCTCACCTCTCCGCCGACGACGCCGGGGTGACCATTTTCAAAGATAAAGCCAGACACCACTCAGAGCGATGGGGACCACACTCTGATTTTATCCACAACCGCTCCTGCAGTGAGAAGGGCCCAGAGTGACCCAACCTCCCCTTCGGTTTGGGTCGAGGGGTCAGGGCGGCCTCGAGGGGTCTGCGGGGGTAGGGGCGGCGGTGGGGGCCTGGGCGGCCTGGGAAGTGGCAGTTACGCAGAGCGGGAGGGCGGGAGCTGCACTAACCGAGCCCATCGGGGCCTGTAGGCTGGAGCTTCTCCGTGTTTGTGGCAGGAGGTGGAGGCCAGAGCACGCTGCCCTCCGTGGGGGGAGGGGGGCCCAGGCCTCCCAAAAGCACAGGAGGAGAGAGCCAGTTACCTCCCTGGATGTTTCCTTCGAGAGAGGAGCCGGTGCCGGGTGGTAGGTGCCGGGTGGTGGGTTTGCATCTCAAGGGCCAGAGAAAGGACTCATCCGCAAGCCTGCTAAAGTAGCTAGTAATGGGGTGGTTGAAGGGGCGGCTGGGAAAGTCCCCGGCAGCTTGGAGCTTTCCCAGGCAGGGGTGTCAGGGGGCCCCAGCCACCCGGGGAGGCGGCCGGAGCGTGCCGAAATGCTGACGTGTTCCCAAGTGTCTCCGTGGGAATGGATGAAAGGCTTTTCGCTCAGAGCCTGCAGTTCTCAAGACCCGGGCCGAGGGCTAGCGAGAGCAGGCCCAGGGTTTGGTCAGGGAGACCGCCCGCGTCGCCGTCCTTAGAGCGCCTTGGCTTTGGGGGGACGGGAGCGACTTTCAGCAGAGACCGGATGGAGAGCCAGGCACAAGGCACGGCGTCTCCTCAACCCCCAAACCCAGGGAGGCAAGGGCAGAGGGTGGACGGGCATGGAGGCTGAAGAGAGGACAGGGGACTCGGCCAGAGCCCTGGGCCGCCTGGGTGGCGGTATGTGGAGTGGCCAGCCCACGGCTCCGCGATGCTCTTCTGGGGAGCCCACTCGACGCGGGTCGGGTGGACACTGCGACGCCTGCTGGTGGTGCCCATCGCTGGGGTTAGAGCAGGGAGCCGGCCGGCAGGAAGCCCTGCCACTCGGGCGTCGGGCTTGCCATCAGAGCAGCCCTGGATGCTTCCAGAATAAGACAGCGGGGAGCCTCTCGATTTTCCATTCTTCGTTGGGCACTTTGCTCGTTGCGGGAGCGTCTGACCGTGAACGAGGGGCTGGGCATGGGCTCTCACGGAGTGGGTCTCAGTTCCTGGCTGTTGCTGACAGAGCATCACAGGCCAGGGGCTTTAAAAAAGAAAATTAAATTAAAAAACGCACAGAAAAAAAAAAAAAACATTAAATAAAAATAAAAAACCTAAAAAAATAAAAAGCGCACAGAGCTTTAGTCTCAGTTCTGGAGGCTGCGAGATCAAGGTGTCCCTTGACTCGGCCGTGGGCGGCAGGGCCTCTTCCTGGCTCGTTGCGGCCGGCCGGCTTGTCTCCGTGTCTGCACGCCGGGGAGGGACAGCAAGCCCCCTCTGGCGCCGCCTCCTAAAGGACATCAGTCCCACCACGAAGTTCCCTCTCTTGGGACCTCACCCAAACCCAACCATCTCCAGATACCAACCCATTGGGGCTCAGGGATTTTTTTTGGGGGGGGAGGTGACCCAGTTCAGTGCATGCAGGCTGCGTCCTGGGTGTGGGCCAGGCTGGCACTGAGGCCCTGCCCTGAGCCTCCAGACAGCCCGAGGAGAAAGCAGGCAAGGCCCCGGGGCGGGGTCCAGGTGCCTGGCTGGGAATCTCCAGCTGTGAGAGGTGAAGCTCCAGCCCGCTCCCCCCCAACCCCCCCCAACCCCCCTGGGGGGGGGGTCAAGGAAACACGCCGGGGGAGGAGGCAGGTAGATGCCTCATCCTTGCCTGGGTTGTACGGTTTCCTCTCCTGCCCAGGTACCTTCCACGGCAACCAGCTGCACCGAAAGGTGTCTTGAGTTTATCTGCCTCTTGCCTTGTCCCCTCTGCTCACCTGTGGGCTCCCTGCCAGCTTGGCTCCAGGTCAGGGCGGGCAGAGCCTTCCCTCAGCCTAGGGGAGCACACCCCCTTTCCCTTCTGCATCTGCCCCCTGCTGCAGATCTGCAGGGTTCTGGAAGGCCTAGGATCTGAGCAGTCGGGTGCCTGGTGGAGGAGGAGCACGGAGCGGGGGCGCCCCTATGCCAGGGGGCATCTCTACCCGGAGTGTCTGTGACACCCCTTCCCTGTCACTGTCCCCAGCTGTGGGAAGTCCCTCCCCAGCACCCACACCAAGATGCAGAGCGAAGACGAGGAGGGCATTGGGGACATCCACATCTGGGGCCGGAACATCTTCATGGGGTATCTCAACGACGAGGAGAACACCCAGGAGAAGATTGATGTCCACGGCTGGCTGCACACGGGGGACCTGGGGTTTTTGGACACCGACGAATTCCTCTACATCATGGGCAACGCCAGAGGTGAGCCAGACAGGGCTGCCAGGTGCTGCCTCCGACCAGGCCCCACAGGGCTGCTGTGGACAGCGGTGCAGGTTGCACACAGCACAATGACGGGGGGTGGACTAAAGTCCCGCTTGGAGGAGGGCCGGGGAGGGGGGGGGACGCCCTTGGTGCGCCTGAGCTCTGCTTCTGTGGTTTTGGAACACCAAGGGGTGGTCCGGGCTCCAGGAGAGCGGACGTGATATGGCTTTTCAGGACCGCAGCCCCGCTCCCTTTCCCCAACGCAGACATCATCACCCTCAGTTCGGGGGAGAGGATCAACCCGAACCCCATCGAGGCGCGGGTGAAGAGGCACATTCCCATCGTGCGCTACGTCGTGGTGGTGGGTCAGGACGCGCCCTACCTGTGCGCCCTGCTCACGCTGAAGGTACCTCACGGCTGGCCTGGAGCCTTGTGGCCGCCCGGGGGCCTGCCGGCCGGGTTCAGGACAGGAAGCCAAGCCCGGGGACGGGACGGGCCGGGTCCCTGGGGGAGAGGCTCCTGGCCTGTCTCTAGAGAAATGCAGCTGGACCGGAGCCCGGCCCTCCCAGCCCCTCGGACGCAGGGACGTGTAGGGCGACTGTCCCCAGGCTGGGCCTGTTTTCTCATTTGCGCCATTGGGGGCGGGGGGGGGGGGGATGAGGGGTGGGGGGATGGGGACCTGGCCCTTCTGCGGGGGAGGGTCGAGAAGACAGTGACCCAGGAGGGCGAGCCCCAGCCTGGGGAGCTGGGCTTGGGAGTGGGCGCGGGGACAGTCTGCCAGCTGCCAGCCCCATTGCCCCCCAATGTCAGTGCCAAGTCAACACGGACACAGGGGAGCCCCGGAACGCGCTGACCAGTGAGGCGGTGGCTTTCTGCCGGCACCTCAGGAGCCAGTCCACCAGGCTGTCGGACATCATTTACGACGGAGACCCAGTGGTGCTGGAGTTCATCAGTCAGGGGATCGACGCCGCCAACGCGGAGGTCAGCTCAGACAGCGCCAAGATCGTCAAGTGGACCATCCTCCAGACGGACTTCTCCATGGTTGGAGGGGAGCTGGGTGAGCTGGGGCGGCGGGGGGGCAGCCGGCACCCAAGTCCCTGGCCAGCTCATTAAGGGCTGGGATCCCAGCACCCCTGAGGAATGCGGCAGGTCCTAGCGCAGGAAGGAGAGTGTCAGGGCGCTCTGGGAGGGGCCTATTGTACCTCCTCCTTGGGCCCCCCCATCCAAGCCGCCCTCTGTTCTGGCACTGGGTGCCCCCCGTACCCTTAGGATGGATCAGACCCACTAACATCTCATCCTGTGGTGAGGGGGGCCCCTGCGGGGGAGTGGGGACAAGAGGAGGCCCCACCTTGGACCTGATTCTCTTACAGGGGCCACCACCAAATTGAAGAGGGCCGTGGTGGCCAAGATCTACCAAACTGAAATTGAGAGATTTTACGAGGAGGACGAGGAGTCCTAGCAGCCAGGAGAGGCCCCGGGCTTCCTGCTTGGTCACGGGGCTTTGATCCCCCTCCCTCCATCCCCCTATCAGGGATGATTGGGGATGATCGGGATGATCAGAGGATGGAGGAGCTGATTGTAGAGGGAGGGAAGCTGCTCTGAGCGCCAAGTGCCCATCGGGTGGTTTTAACTAAGATGCCCCCCCTCTATGGGGCAGTGTTTTAGATTTAAAGGTAAAAGGGTAATAAATAAGGGTAATAAAATGTGGTTTTGCTAAAGCAGTGGTTCTTACCCAGTGACCCTGCACCCCCCAGGACACATGTGGTGATGTCTGGGGGCAGTTTTGGTTGTCCCCACCAAGGCAGGCAGGTGCTACTGGCAGCTGGTGGGGGGACCCCACAGGGAGCCAGCAGCACTTCCCACACCATGAAAAACTGCCCGGCCACAAAATGTCAATGGTGCCGAGATGGGTGAGGGGTTTCTCTCTGCAGGCTCTGGGAAAGTAAAAAACGGGGCTCATGATGCTCATAGGCTTCTTCAGTTTGAAAACTATAGACACGCTAACGGCGCAGGCACGTCCCCCCCCCAGCTGTTTGCGGGCACGCGGAGACGACGGCTGGGGGTTCTCTGGGAACCCACCTAAACGCCAGCTAAGGCACTTTTTTTTTTTTTTTTTAATTAAAATGAAACCAAAAATGTTAACGGGAAACTTCAGAACGAGATAAAGGGAATGTTCTAGAACTCGAGCTGATGAGGTTATGTGGGAAAGCAAACACACACATGCATCTGGGGACATTCTAAAAAGGGGACGATAATTAACAAAGGGGGGGACTGGTTCTACCGGATAATACAGAAATTACAAAGCAGCAGTAATTGAAAGCTCAGCGATGGGGCATCAGTAATAGATGCACAGAGGAGAGGAGCCGGCACAGAAAAAAAACAACAACAAACCCACATGTGTGCAGGAGTTGAGTGGCCTTTCACGTAAGTGGGGGAAGCACAGGTTCGCCCGTGACCGTGACCGTAACTGCGGACGGAGCCCCTCGGGTGGCTGGGCCCTGCCTCTCCGTAGGGTGGCCTCCAGACAGAGCAAACCGGAAGGTGAGAAGAAGGGAGAGAAAGACAAACTGCTGGAAGCAGCCGGGAGAGAACTTGTGAAACGCAGGTGGTCCTCGGCAAGGAATAAGCCCCCGCCGGGGGGCAACGGCCTGATAGAGACACAAGGCTTCCGCGTGGTGAGGGACGCTGTGCTCAAGGGCCTGATAGAGACACAAGGCTTCCGCGTGGTGAGGGACACTGTGCACAGCACACCGAGGGCCACGTCCATGCTCCATGAGGAGCCCCAGAAAGGTGGGGGGAGGCCAGAGCAGGGCTGGAGGGGTGAGGCGAGCTGGACATCCCCACCCTCCAGGGCTCGCGAAGGGCTGGGTCCTTGGCCCCAGGTGGGCCTTCCCCACATGGTGGGGCTCCGGCAGCCCTGGGCACCCCTCTGGACCCTCCCTCCCTCGCTCCCTGCCGCGGGGGCTCAGATCAGACTCTGCCCCGCAGGACTTGCACAATCTTCCCCTGGTAGGAGAGATGGGGCAGGGGAGTAGAGGTTTTGCCCAAGCCGAGAAGAAAGGCTCCGGGGACGCCGGTGGGGCCAGCTGTCCCGTTCTGCCACTCGGGAGTCCACAGCAAAGCCCTCGGCAGACCAACCAGCTCTCAGCAAAGGAGCACTTCCACGGGTTTCCACCTATCTTGCCCTCTATCACCCCCCCCCCCCCCCCCCCGTTCCCCCATCTTGTGAAGTCAGGCTCCTTTTTCAACTCCAACCTTGCGGCCTGCTTCCAAGGAAACAACACACCATCAAAAAGAGGACCCGAGACCAAACTGTCCACCAGGTTCCTCTCGGGGTTCTAGGCCTGCCGTCCCTGTTCCTCCAGGATGCCAACCTTGCTCACGTGCCCCCGTCCCCGACTCCTGCTGCCCAGACCTGACGCCCGCCCTTCCCCCCCTTTCCTGGTGGTTCAGGGATGAGCCAGGCGGACGCATGAGGGAGACTCCACACGTAGGTCTGCTTTCCCATCTGACTTTATTTCACTTTTTTTTTTCTATAAAACTCCTCCATAATTTCACAATTTAACAAAAAGTTTAAAATCCAGGACAGAAACAATCCTGTAACTTATTACAAACACGATTCTCCTTTATTCCTTTTATCCAGGAGTTGGTCTCGGGCCGATGAGTGTCCTAGTTCCTAGTGAGACACATTCTTTGTAAAAACCCTTATGGGTAAAAAAGGTATTCGATACCTTTTGCTTTCAGGTGTCGGTTTACGTTTTGTTCAGGAGATAGCAAAACACAGGGATTTGCACTGGGGGCAGGGGGCTTAACACTAAACACGCGGCAATCACAAAGTGCCGGCCCCTTCCTATGGAAGTGTCCCCAGAGCCCTCGGAGGCCCAGCTGCCGGGCAGCTGGGGGGCGGGGCGGGGGAGCAGCTGGGAATGCTGCGGTCAGGGCCCTGGTTGCCTGGTGCGTCCATCAGGTGATCGCGGGGCCAGCACTGGGCCCAGAGCAGCCCTGGGGGACAGCGCTGGGGCCTTCTGGCCAGAGGAGGTAACTGAGAAATGGGTTGGTGCTTCCGAAGGCCCCAGAAACAGCAGGGGGGGCCAGACGCTGCTGCTCCTGAGGGCAGGCCAAGGCCTGGCCTTCCTCCAGCTGCTCCCTGGGCACAGCCCGGCTCCAGAGCAGAGCGCTGCCCAAGTCGCCGTGTGGAGCTCAGGAGGGCCTGAGGCCCTTCCCAGGAGATGCTCCCGAGGGGGAAGGACCAGCTCAGGCTCCTGGCCATGGCCCCCAGCAGCCCTCTGTGCACGGAGGGCTGGGCAGCTGCTGCCTTCCGTGTAGCCCATGTCAGGCCAGTTCCTTCTGTCCAATGTCTTAGAGTTTCCAGAGAAGAAAGATGCCCCACTTTGGAGTATTGTTGGCCTGCCTGGGGAAGGGGACGGTGACAGCACGGAGCCTGCCACACAGGCCTGCCCTCTTCCTAATACCTCAAGGCAGTGGGGTCAGGAGAGAATCGGAGCAGATGGCGAGGAGTCATGGAGGTTTCCTCTGAAAAGTTCTCGGGCCTTCCCAGCGAGTTCTGGGGATTTCACCAGGGAGGCTGAAGTTTGGGAAAGTCTTGGAGGCAGGATTCCCCAGGGAGTGTTTAGGGTCTGCCTGACAGACGGAATTGGAATCGGAGACACACACGACAGTTGGGAACCACAGGGAAGGGGAGCTTGGCACTCCCCGCATGGGAACTCATGAACTGGGGGGAGGAGAGGCCCTCTGACAGTGGGCTGGGGGGAGAGGGTGAGCCCACCTCCGGGCCTGTCCTTTCCCCACATCTCCTTCAGGGCAAAGGTTGGTGGGGGGGCAGGGGGAGCCTTGAGTCGAGATCTGGGGAAAAGAGGCTGAGCAAACAGGGTCCCAGCCCCGAGGAGCCCCACCCAAGGTGGGCTCACGCCATGAGGACATCCTGGCTGAGAAGGAGGAGGAACCAGTTTGGCCCTTGGAGAGTCTCAGGCATGCGAGGAGTTGGGTCTCTGGACTGGCGTGACTCGCAGGGGTGGGAGGGCCGAGCCTAAACCAGAGACAGGTGTGCCCAGAAAGGCCTGCCACTGGCTGGGCCCTGGCACAAGGGGCTGGCTCTGAGTCCTGACGCTCCTCAAAAAAACTCCACAAACTATCCCGTCTTATTTGGCAAAAGCTCATTTTTTCAAAGTTCGAAGACTCCAACAACAGAGGGGAGGAAGAGGATCCTATGGAAGGAGAAAGAGGACGAGCCGTGGGGGGCGACACACGTCATGGCCTGTGGCTGGTGAAGGCCAGGAGGTCTGCTCCTGGAGGTGGCCCCCAGTCTGACCAGGCGCCAAGTGCGTGGCAGCCCCTGGGTGCCTGAGGACCTGCTGCCCCATCGTAGTGTTCACTGGCCCTGGGCAGGGCCCTCCGCGCCCCGGGACGACGAGAGCATCCTGGGAACCACAGAGGGACGATTCCTCCACTCGCCTGGAGAGGGCCGGTGGTGCTCCAGCTCGGCCTCCAGCCCAAGGACAAGACCAGTGGAAACATCTTAACCTAAAAGTCCCGCCTTACTCACCCCCCACCCCCCACGTGCACTGCTGCCACGGAAACGCACACCCAGAAACCGCTCTGGTACCTACAGTGCATACACAAGTACACTAGAGAGAACTATACAGACAGAGTCCCAGCACAGTGAGAGCCCGCCGAGGCGCTGCGGCCCTCTGCGCTCCTGGGGCACAGTGGGGGAGGGGGGTGTGAACCGTTTGGGAAGGCTGGAGGCAGTGCCCTGGCTGCTCAGAGAGGCCGGGGCAGTGAAACCAAGCCTCATGCCCCGCCGTGGAGCAAGGCCCCCACTGCCGGCCACATTTCCTCCCCTTCTGAAGTGAGGCCTGGTGCTGCCTTCAACACCAGCTGCTTTCCAAGGGGGGCTCAGGTGACGGCCCCTGAGTACTGGGGAGCAGTGGCGCTGGCCTGCCCCCCCTCAGCCTCAGGGCTCCCGGTGAGGTGGTGGGGAGGGCGGGCTGGGAGCCGACGAGGAAAGTGCAGCTGGCCGTGTGGGCCGAGGACAGGGCGGTCACTAAGGCAGTGCTGCGGGTGGGTAAGTCGAGAGAGAAGAAGGAAGGCGGGGCCCGGACGCGGCCTCCTGGGGCCCCAGCAGCGGAGAGGGCCCGGCACCCGGCCCAGGGTCATGTGGCCACGGCCTCCAGGTAGCTCTGCAGCTTACGCACGGTGGTCTCGTCCAGAGAGAAGAGATCAAAGTCGAAGGTGGTGTTGGTGACGTTGAAGTGGCCGGTCTCCTCGATCAGGTTGACGATCTAGAAGGTGGTGGCAGGGTGGCTTCAGGAGCAGGGCGAAGGTCTAGGGCCGCCCTCTCCCACCATCGGGGAGGGGAGGGGAGGGGAGGGGAGGGGAGGGGAGGGGAGGGGAGGGGAGGGGAAGGGGAAGGGGAGGGGCCGAGGAGGGAGGGGGAGGGGAGGAATTCCTGGCTTGGCAGCCAGGGGTCCAGCAGCGGCAGAACAACACCCCCCCTCAGCCAGGCCCCCTCAGGGGTGGAGGGCAGGGTGGGGGGGCACAGAGGGGCGGGGCGGGGCCAGTACCTGTTGCAGCACGTTGCGCTCCCGCAGCGCCATCAGCCTCCGGTGCAGTTCCACCAGCTCGTCGGTGTAGGCCTGGGGGCGAGGCTGCGCTCAGCGCTCAGCGCTCAGCGCAGGCCTCCGCCCCGCCCCGCCCCGTCCCCGGCCCGTCCCCGCCCGTGGGGCCCACCCGTCCTTGGCTCAGGGCCCTGGGAAACAGGAAGGCAGTCCAGCTGGGGGGGGGCGCGGGGGGGGGCAGGGTTCCCTCCCACCACCTGCCCAGTCCAAGCCCGCCACCTTGTCGTAGGTGCCCCTCTTGAGGATCTTCTCAGGTTTGCTGCAGGACTCGGGGCTCCTCCGGCCTGATGCCTGCAGGGCAAACCCGGGTCTGCTCGGTGCTCTCCCCAGAGTCCCCTCCCCCGTGCCCCCTGCCCGCAGGAGGCTCTCCCACCCCTCCAGGGCCATTTGCCCTAAGCCCTGGACTGCCTGTTCTCCCTCCTCTGATGATGACTCCAAAGGCGGCCCATCCTGGGGAGCAGAGACCTCTCTGGGGCCTGGGGAGCGGGGGGCAAGCCTCCCTCTGCCCCCACCATCAGCCTCAAACTTTGGAGAACTACAGCCCAGGATCAGAGCAAGGCCCATCCCTCAGCCCTGCCTCCAGGACATGAGGGCAAAGGCCTGACCACCCAAGAGATCTCCTCCTCCTCCTCCTCCTCCCCACCCAGGGGCCACCTGTGCAGCCCCCAGCTTACCTTGCTGTTGGGTGGGGGTGGTTTCTTGGAGGGAGGGGGCTCTCGGCTGGGCAGGCAGGAGTCAGCGCTGTTGTCACTCTCACTGTCACTGAAGCTCAACCTGAACACAGAACACAGCACCCTGTCAGGCCTCCACCACCTGCTGCTCCAGGGACCTGCGGTCTTGGCTCCTGCCCTGTGGGAGGCCACATGTTCTGCGCTTCCCTGGACCTCAGGAGACCAACCTCACCCAGTTATAGGCAGCTACTGCCAACCGAAGGCAGCTCTGCTTTCAAGGCACAGAGCCCCAAGGGCAGCTCGCTGACACCCGGAGAGGCTCAGGGGGGACCCCTAGGGCAGGGCTCCTGGGTCAGAACACAACCCACTGGCACTACCTCAGCTCTGCTGCCGGTGACCTCGTAGGTGGAGCTGCCTGTGGAATTTGCCCAGAGCCAACCGTAGCTCCCACCTGACCTGACGCACTCTGGATGGACAGCAGGCTTCCAGGAGGCACACTGGGCACCCTGTCCCCGGGAACAAGCGTCCACACTCTCTCAGAAGCAGAAGAAAGGGCATGATGGCTCAGAATCCCTGGCACACATGAACCTATAGCCACGTCTCTCTCCCTACGTCTGCACAGAACATTCCAGCCTGCTGCCTTCAGCATTCTCCAGAGAGTCTCGAAGCACAGTAAGCAGGTGTGGAGGGAGCTCATCCGTGGGCCAGCCACACACAACACCCTTGGGAAGTCTCTGTCCAGGGCCCCCAGACCCTGAGGACACTGTAGGCTTGACCTAGTGAGGAGCCCCCACAGCCGTGGCTTCCCGACTCATCTACCATGCCATATCCGCCTCCTGCTTTCTCCCACCGGAAACAGGCCTCCCCACGGAACACAGTGCCAGAAGCACTGCGGCACACGTGGCAGCCAGGACCTCAGCCCTGGGGGCTCTGGTCTCACTCCCCCGAGGTCAGGGCTGCCCTGTCCTCAGGGGGGTTTCTCCCTCGAGCAGTATCAGTCCCCAGGGCCTGCTGTCTTCGGGGCAGAGGCTGCTCTCCGCAGCTCCCGCAGCTCCCGCAGCTGCAGGTCATGGGGCTGGGGGGGGGGGCAGGGGGAGACCAGGCAGGGGGGCAGTCTCTGCGTTGCCCGGGTAGCACTATAGCATCATCCAGGCCCACACATGGCCCCGGTGCCCACACACCCTTCTCTTTCCCCGTCTCTGTGGGCCCACCGGGCAGCAGATCCCCAGAAACAGGATGAGGTGGGGTTCTCTCAGCTTATCCCAAGCAGCCAGTGTGGCCCCCACCCTGGCGCCCCCACCTCCCACATCTACCCCTGGAAAGGACACTGAAGACGCTCATGCACATCTGGTCCCTGTGCTACTCTGGAAGCCACTCAGGGTGGGACCCACGTGCGTTAGTGCCCTCAGCCCCCCGCTCCCAGGACCCATCACAACCCACACTGAACACTGCCAGCATCACACTGGGCAGGGCAGGAAACACAGCAGTCACCTCTGCCCCGGGACAGTCCCGATCCCCGCTGGCCCACGCCCCAGCTTCCCCTACCTAGAGGGTGGGTGCTGGCAAATGCAAAAGCCTGTTTAAAGACTCCCTCAGCGGCAGCTCTCAGGACGCGGATCTAACCACCATGGCTAATGCAGCCCCGACGCCCAGCCTATTTTAAAGGGGAGCTGCTAAGATCCCCAGATCTTGGCCTCGTAGGAAGGAGGAGCTGTATTAAGACGGGACCACTGACTCCCAGGTCAGCCCTGTCTGCAGACCTGGAGTGAGGCCGACATTTGCTCTGGGCTGGAGACTAAGGCTCGGGGCAGGGGGTGGGGGGCTCCCAGGCTCTGGGGGTGCCCAAAGGAGGAGCCTCAGCTCGCCCTGCTGAGGTCAGAACAGACGTCACCTTCCCCAAGCCGGTGGGCAGCCACTGCAGCTCCCCATGCTGGGGTGTCTGCAGGGCCCTATGCCACACTTATGGGTGAGGGGGAAGAGGAAGCAGTCCCCTGGCCCAGAAGCAGAGGCACAAGCACTCCTCCCCCCATATATCCTTGACCAAGACTGGCCCTCGGGCTGCCACGCATGTCTCACTCCCTTCTCAGATGGCAATTGCACTTCTTTCCCTGAACACCCTGGGCCCTTCCTGCCAGCCAGCCACCTGAAGAGCCTCAGCTTCATGAAACTGAGAGAGCATGCAGCCCCCAGGTGCGCCTTGGGTGTCCCAAGGACACTCCCACCCTGGCCTTGCTGCCTCGAAGCCCCACAACCGCAGCACAGGCAGGCAAGAGCCACCCTAGTTCACCCCCACGCCCGCCCACCTCTCTCCCCACCGGCCCAGGCACCTGGAATCCCTCCCAGCATTCGTCTTGCCAGAGGCCTCCTCGCCTGATGAAGAGTCGTCCTCATCGGATTCCTCAGACTGCAGGTCCTCCACCATGGAGCGCAGGGGTCCTGGGGAGGACAGTGACAGAGGGAGGGAAGGGGAGAGAAGCCAGATCAGGGCTCTGCCTGGACCCTACCGGTTTCCCTGCACGCCCAGGGCTACACGGAGCTTCCTGAAACCATGGCCCCCCAAACACACCCATGCAAACCTGCCTCAGAGGTCCCTCTGGCCAGGGTAAAGACTGCCACCCACCTCCTAAGGGGGCCGCTGGCTCCCCAGCCCCCTACCTTCCTGGCCCTGCTCGCAGGCCTCTGGCACCTGGCCCTGCTCGCGGGTCTCTGGCCCCTGGACCTGCTCCAGGGCCTCTGGCCCCTGGCCTGTAACAGGACTGCAGGGCCCCTCCATTGCCCAGGCCGATGGGGCAGCCCTCGTCTGCTCTGGGTGCAGGGAGCACAGCCTCTGCCTAGAGCCACGGCAAGCCAGCTCTGGCCAGGGAGGGCGAGGCAGCCAGCCCTGGGGGCTACAGAACCCTCCTGGGCAGACTGCACCCCTGTTCCGGGCTGCCCAGCCCCTTAGCAACCCCCTCCGCTGCTCTGGGCCAACCGTCCTCTCCTCTCTCCAGAGGCTCACAGTTCCAGTCCCCTACAGACGGCATCTTGGTTTATATTCCTGTTACCAAGGCAACAGAGGGACACAAAGCCCTCAATTACCTTGGTCACATGATCCTGCTTGGGCAGGTTCCCCCTCCCTTCCCCGTAGATAAGAACCCTTGGAGAGAGTGTGGGCTTTGAGCATCCCATCCCCCATTCCCCTCAGCGACTGCTGTCTGAATTCCAGGCCAGACCCTCCCCCACCCCCCATCCCCCCCACCCCCGCACATGCTCCAGTCCCCAGCTCTCCCAACCCTTGATTCTAGGCTGTGGGGGCAGGAGAATCTTGGCCCAAGCCACCAGAAGAAATGCTTCCGGTTTGAGGGTGGGCCCCTAGCTGCCCTTTCACACCAGCAGTCGGCAGGCAGGGGCCCCCTGAGGCCCACACAGCACCTAAGGAAGGCCCTCCCTGCTCTGAGGTGGCCAAGTGGCCTTTATGGCTTCTCCCCATGAGATATGCAGGGAAAAGACAGAAATGCAGACTGCTGGGCTCTGAGCCTGAGTGTCAGCCAAACATGCAGCAAGAGCAGAGCATTCCTGCCCCATCCCAGGAGAGATCTGGTGGGGTGGTGGTCGGTGGGGATGGGGGTGAAGATAGAGTGTGGCTGGGTGAGGAAGGGGATGGGGGTGGGAGTGAGGATGGGGTGAAGACTACGGGAGGGGTGAGGTGAGGATGGGGTGACGGGCAGGCAGAGGAAATGAAGCCTCTATCTGCTGGGGGGGGGGGGGGGCGGTGCTGGCAAGGAGGGTATTGGACCAGGCCTGGGCTTCTCTCCAGAGGCCCCACACACACAGCCAAACCTGAGGGCCCAGGAGACTGATACCAAAAAAACAAAAGACCACCAGAAAGAGCAGCACTTCTCATACCCGGCTGGAGATCAGCTGACCTGCTTCTGTTTCGCTAATACAGACTCCCTGAGCTTCCACAGACCTATGGACATGGGTCTCTGTCCAGGGCCAGGCTGCCCCACCCTTCCTGTCATCTATGACCTGCTGTCCCCAGCCCCTAGTAAGGCATCCAAGAACGGTTAGAGCAGGGGCAGCAGCATTCGGACTTGGAGTGTGCTGACGCCCGGGCAGGGAGTAAGCCCCCCTGCAAGTCAACCCCATGAAGACAGTCGTGAAGCTCTTTGATTGGAGCCCAGATCAGAACACTCCCCAGGAGCTGTGACTCTGTCCCCCCCATCCCCCCACCCCACCCCTACCCCCCGCTTTGCACCACGCACCTTGACTGTGGTTCTGGGAAGGCTCGAAGTCCGAATCCGAACTGGAGTCGGAGCTGGAGCTGGAGTTGGATGGGCTCGACTGGGCAGACTTCAGCCCGGGGCAATGCGGATGGGCAGGGCAGGGGAGAGAAAACAAGAATACTCTTTCAGTCCGGAGAAAAGGAGCAGACACTAAATGCCCTCTGGCCGCAGGAACACCTGGCCGGTCTCTGCCCAGATCCCGATTTAAAGGGTCACTGGAGCGCCAGATGCCAGCACCCCTGGCCTAAAGCTCATACAAACTCTGGGTGCATGGGCTGCCTGGCCTCCAGCTCCCCCTGGGTCCCAGGACACCAGCCAGCCTGCACAACGTCACGAAGGACTTTTCTTTTTCCACTGAGAGACTTGAATTTCCTAGCAGTTCCAGGACAAGCTGCATACCACACGTTCAATCTGTCCATACGCCTGGACAGGAGGACAGGAAACTAGTCAAGCTCTTGATGCAGGGCAGGGGGCAGCACCTCTGTGGCTGCCCATCTGTTGGTGGGTCCTGCCCTCCTCTGGTGACAGCACGTGCTGGCTGATGTGGGCAGCGGTGCTGCAGGGTACAGCTGAAGGGCCTAGACAGGAAGGGTGGGTGCAGAGACCCAGGTGCTCACAGCCCATCCCAAGGCCAAGGGAGGACCGAAAGCTGTCTCCCTGCCATGTGCTATCATCCACCAGGTGCCTGAGGTCATGATGAGCATGTGTGCACATGACAAGCAGGTGAGGACAGGGCAGACTGGAGCCTGCCCATGGTGTGCACAGCCAGTCACGCCCACCCCCTTTCTCTTCCTGCAGCCAGCCGCCCCAACTCAGCCACCAGGGGGCAGTAAAACCCAAACGGGGACACCAGACGCTAGGACAGGGGAGGGCAGTGGTTAAGCTACCTGGGGCTCCACATCCTGTGGGGAACACGTGCACAAGGCAGGGACCTCTGGCAGAACAGAGGCAGAGTCTGCTCCTGGACCCTTGGTTTCTGCCAATAAGCTCCTCCAAAGGAGCAGTGCAGGAAGCCATGGGCCAGAGGCACAGGTTCCAAAGGGCAGAGGAGCAGAGTCTGCAGCTCAGGCGGGCTGCCTTGGCCCAGGGTGTGCTCCACGCACAGGGGACCCAGAAAGCTCATCCTCAGGATGGCCTGTCCAGTTCCCTCTGAAGCTTCAACACCGGGGACCCCCCTCACTGCCCCCATCAAAAGGAGGGAGGGGACCAGGAGACAGAGGCACCCTGCAGCGTCTGCTCAGGCCTGGCAGGTGCCGCACAAGAGAAGACCCTGGGAAGAGCCCCTGACCCCTCTGGGGCACAGGATAGCCCCTCTAGATGGTCTGTGGACCAAGGGCAGCGCCCGGCCTGCAGAAGGGGCCCCAGGGAGGCACACATCCTTCCTCACTCCATAGACCCACAGAGTGATCCAGGCTGCTGGCAAACAGACTTTTGGCCCAACGAGTTAAAGAAGTTTCTTCTCTATGGTTTACCATATCCTGCTGGAACCCAATGCAGGCCTTCCCAATGTACGTACCCCTGCTAATGCCCCCTATTCACCCACCGTCACGCTGGCAAATGATGTTCCCCAGAGAGCCCTCCCTGAGAAACCGGGCCTGAACTGTCATCAAACACCAACCACTGAAGAGGTGCCACACAGGCCAGTGTGACCCCCAATCCCCAACAATGGGCCTGGAGCCACATGGCCCCTCTGGCATGCAGACCCCAGAGTTCTTATGCTGGCCCAGGGGTGCTGGGTTCTGACCCTGGCTTTTTCAGTAGCCCCTCTGGGTTTAAGCCTCAGTTTCCCTAACAATAAAAGAGCATCTTGGCTGGCCTGGCCTCTGCTAAATGTGTGTGTGTGTCTGTACCAGAAGCTAGCACACCAAGGTCGAGGCCAACTGTGCCACTGACCTCTGGGGGCACAGAATTCAGACAGAACTGGGCTGGGGCATGGGTGGCAGGGGCCGTGAGGCAGACACAAAGTAGCAGGCCCAAGCACTAGACCAGGGGTGGCAGCAGTGCCTAGCAGGGAGACTCAGGTCAGCAGACTCTGGACATGGGGAGGCCTCAAGAGGCTGGCTTGGGCCCTGTATCAGAAGAGGCAAACACTGGCGTTGTTCCTGCCAAGCAGTGAGATGTGCTTCTCTGGAGGACCTGTCCCTCTTACTTCCACACCAATCCAAAAGGCAGCAGAAGGGAACCCAGAAATGGTTCCGGCCAAAAGAGCCTAGAGGAGATGTGGGTCAGAAAGTGCACAGGAGGTCACTGTGGGTGCTGCCTAAGTGTCCCAGTGCTCAGGCCACATGGAGTGTCCAGAAGGAGGGCAGAGGGCCACCTGGGCCATGACTAGATGGGAGCCACTGGCACAGAAACCCCACAGGCCAGAGACAACAGGAAAGCCACTGGAGCTGCTGGTGAGTTTGGCACAGGGACTGACAGGGAGCAGCCCAGCCACCTCTGAGGTCTCAGGGGACAGGCGACTTGACTCGGGGCCCACATGCAGTCAGAGCTCTCTGGTGGCAGTGCCTCAGGTGGCCTCCAGGGCTGATGGCCAGGGAAGCCGGTGTCTGGAAAGCTATCCGCCACCTCCACCACTGACATCTGTGCCTCACTGATGGCCCCAGGGTAGGCAACTGTTAGCGAGTCACTGTCTGGCATCCTGTTGGTGGTTTGGGTCTTAAATATGCATGGACCTCTTGTGGCTAAGCCTTACTGTTCAGAAGTCTCTCAGGACGCAGGCAGTGCTTCTAGAGTCAGGAGAAACCCCCAGGCTTCCTCGAGCAACTCCAGCCTCAGGACGCGGTGCTCAAGGTCACAGACACTGGCCATCCAGCCAGCCCACACTGAGCAACAGGCCCATGTGGAAGGAGTGTCTGAGCCTCCCGGGTGCTCACGATGATGGCCACACCAGGAAGGCCACGTGGACACCCAGAACAGGGCACACGTGCAGCTCAGGCAGGGAACCAGGGCAGAGACGTCCACCTCTTCCCAAGGCAGGTCCACCAGTCCTGGGCATAGAAAGGCCTTGCCTGAAAGCACCTGAGGTGAGAAAGAGGGCAGGAGCAGACGGAGGAGATGGAGGCCAGAACAAGTGGTGTCAGCACTGGAAGAACCTCCAGCCGCCCAGCAGGCTCCTGATACAGCCCCGGACTTCTAGGAGGCTTCCACAGATCAGGACAATCTCAGGGTCCTCCAAAGTCAGCGCAGACAGTGTCTCTGGCCGTGAAAAGGGCTGGCTGGGCACATGGCATCACCAGCCCCATGTGTCTCCCAAAGCCATTGGGGCATGCTGTCACCCCTAGCTGGCACCGTTGCCTCCAACTGTCTGCCCACGGAAGCCACGCACTCAAGACATTGGCGCTGCTGACGAACCACTTGTGGCTTCGTCTGAGGGAGCCACTTGCCAAGTTCCAGCGGAGCTCTGAGCAGCAACACCGCAGGCAAGGCTTCCGCCTCCAAAAGTGAACAAAGGTTTGGAAACACAAAAAGGCACTGTGGGCTGGGACTGGTGACACAGGTCGGGGGTCACTCAGCCACCCGTCCGGCCAAGCACCTGTTCTCTGACCCCTGGATGCCAAACGGCACCCTGAGATGGGGCTGCTACCTGAAGCCACAGGGAGGTCTGGCTCCCCGGGCAGCAGTCTGGCTACTGGCTGCTCTGTGGCTCAAGCCATCTCTAACAGCGACCCTCAGAACTGCCTGGAACCTCGGCTGCAGCAGGAGCCCTGCACCTCTCATGGTGACAGGATCCAGCTCCCAGGAGGGGTGGGGAGGCTCAGTGGCCTGCTGTAGCTCTCAGAGGAACGGGATGAAGATGCTATGGGATGCCCCGCTAGCAGAGGGAGTGAGTCCCCTGATGGACGGATCCTATGGTGGCCAGGGAAGGGGCAACGGTGACCCACGATCAGCCACCGAGACCCTGTCCTGTGTAGGGGGCTGTCCAAGGAAGAGGGCACTGACCCAAGTATCAATCTAGCACATTCTACCAAAACCATCCTTCCCTAAGCACCATCTCCAAAGTTTCCTGACACAAAGGGAAACTGAGGCTTAGTGAGGTATGGAGGTTCACCCAGAGCTACAAAGAACACTGAGGGCCCTGATCCCAGCCTCCTCGTCTAACCTTCGGGCCGACGAGGCTTCGAGCAGCTCAGAGGCAGGAGAGAGAGAACGAGGGGAAGGTGGGGGGAAGGAGCCACCTCACCTCAGTCTTGAAGGAGGCTTCGTCCTCTGAGTTGGACTCCTCCACTTCCGGGGGCTTTTTGATCTCCCTGGGCTCATTCTCAGCCTTGACTTTCTCCCCTTTGGCGCTGCCCTTGTCCTTGGCTGGCTTTTTGTCCGAGAAGGAGGAAGACGAGGTGCGGGGCGAGGTGCTGGGGGCACTCCTGGACCCCTTGGAGCTGCTCTTCTTCTGCTTTTTGGCGCTGGGCTTGGGTGAGTCGGCGGCGGCTGGCCGCTTGCTGGAAGACTTGGGCGGGGGTGGGGGCGGGGGCCCTCCCTTGGGGGACACGCTCTCCAGTTTGGTCTCCTTCAGGGCCATCTTGGGCTCCTTAAACGCGGCCTTGGCTGGTGGGGCCTTCTCTTCCTTGGGCGGCCGGCCTTCACCCAGCTTCCGTGTGGTGTCCTTGGTGCTCCTGGCCTGCTCGCGCTCTGGCTCCTTGGCTGGGGCCTTGCCCTCGGAGTCCTTCCGCGGCCGCTCCCGGTGCTCCTTGGCCGTCTTGTGGGTCTTGCAGGCCTTGCTGGTCTCCCTGCTGGCGTCCTGAAATGCCAGGGCAGGAGGGGGAGAAACACGGTCACATGGCATCTCGGGGTCGCCCTGCTCCGCCTCCCCCAACCCCTACAAAGTATAATCCACCTGATTCAGACTCAGCTAGAGAAAATCTTCCATAAAGCGAAAAAGTAAGGCAGCAGGTGAGAGTTTTAAATGGAGCTGTCCCTTTAAACTACTAGGAAGTGTCAGCAGGTCCCGGGCGACTGCAGGCTAAGATTCCCCTCTGAATTGAACTGACATTCCCTGAGGGATTCAAGAAGAGTACACGGTGAGTCAGATATGAGACAGGCAAGCCACATCTACCCACTCCCACTCCAACACCTTGCAGCTTCCCGGTGGCCCAGGGGAATGGAGGCTGCGTGTGGTGTTGGGGGGGGCCGGGGGGACTACCAGCAGGCCGGCCCCCCGTCTGTCCCACACAGAGCCTGCGTGCCTCTTGCCCGGTCACCCCCACCCCAGCCCCAGTGCACGCCCAGCACAGCTGTTCTTTGATCCCCACGGTCAGCATTTCTTGAGCACCTGCTGGGTTCCCAGGCACTGTGCAGAACAGCTCCTAGAACTGTCGGAATCAAAGCTACCTGGGCAGTGTTTCTAAAACACATGATTCTTGGGTCTCCACCTTGAAGTTCAGAGGGTTGACAGTGGCACCCAGACTTTGGCGTTGATCAGCCAGGTCATGGAGCTCCCTCTGGGGACAGAGGTAGAGATGGGCTGTGACCCAGGCTGCTGCAAAGGCTGGGTTGGGAACTCCAACTCTGCGTGCCTGTGCTTCTTCCCAACGAGGGCGGGACCACCTACCTCACTGAGCAAATGGTGCAGGGACTGGCAGGCTGGAAGCGCTCAACCAAGAGGGGGCTGCAGCCACTGCCACCCACTCCTAAGCAGCTGGTGCACCCTGCAGGCAGGAGCCCCGTCTGACACCTTGTTTGGGCTTCCTTCCTATGGACACCCCATCATCACCCTGTACATCCAGGCATGACAGGTGCCTGCTGTGGTCAGCTGCTGAGGGCTCTGTCCCTACTCAGTTGGCCAGGTGCACAGCTGGGCCCAGAGGCTCTCCAGACCAAAGCACACCAGGACACCAACAGAGCCAGACCAGATGGTGATCCGCACCACATAGGCAGGGGCTCCCGAGGCAGCCATGCTTCACCAGTTCACCCCAAGGGCCAAAGGGGCAGGCTGTAGGAGGGTGGAGAAGCCAGGAAAACCCCCAGCAGCCAGGCCCCTGCTGCTCTTACAGCCCAAACACAGAACCCTCCCAGCAAAGAGCCACAGGGACAGACGGCGCAGCCTTGACCACCTCTGATCCACTCAGGTCGCCGTCCTCTTGTAAATCCATAACCTATATCAATGCCAAATGTTCGGGCGCAGCTCACATGGCCCTGGGTTGCTGCCGCTTCCGTGGAGAAGCATCACTTGGGTGCCCAGGCCCCAGCTCTTACATTGCTGGAGCAGGGGTGGGGGAATGCTCACGCCATGAGCCCCCAGCAGCCCATCTAATGGGGCAGTCCCCTTGGGGCGAGTTTGCAGAATTAGAGCTCCATTCCCCAGCAAGCTGCTCTCCCAAGAAGCAAACTCCACGTACAATTCAGCCTCTTCTTGCATCGCCCATGTGCCCACTTGGGCTGCAGGAACTGGTCCAAGCTCCAAGAGGCAGGGCAAAGCACACCCAAGAGGCATGCTGGCCAAGGCCTTGGATGTGGTTCCCACTGCGCCATCCACTCCCCACCCGAACCCACCCCACCCTACCCCTGAGCCCTGGGGTCAAGCCAGCCTCCGCTGTTGCCCAGGGCCTGCAAAACTAGCAGCAGCCTTCGGAGCAGTGGCTCTTCACTTGGGGGTCTGCGCAGAGACCGCAGATCGCCGGCTCTCTGAATTCACAAGCTAACTTGAGCATAATGTAGATATTCCCAGGGGTAAGAACTCCTTGTAGTCCTATTCTCAAGCTGTTAATGACCTGAAAATAGCTAAAAACTGAGTTTTAGAGAAAGATCAACCAGGCCAAGAAGCCACCATCAGAGAGAGAATCAGGATGTCCCTGAAGCTACTTGTGGACAGTCCAGGGGAGCTGCCAGGCAGGGGCCAAAAGGAACAACCATTATGGGAGTGTGAGCCTCCAGGGGGTCCCGCCCCTCTCCCAAGAGGCTCCAATCCCTGCCTGCCCTGGTACCCACTAAGGACAGAACCATCAGGGAATATCCACCCAGGGCCTCGACAGCCAGACTCCCTAGCAGCCCCCAGGCCAGAGGGCTAGGCCCTGCAAGGACCCACCCCTTCTCTCCCAGCCCCCTCTGCCTGGAGCATGTGGCCTGGCCAATCAGACCTTTTGGCTCCAGGCTGCAGAGCGCCAATCTAGGAGAAAATAGCCGTTCCCAAAGGAAGGTCCTCAGCTGAAGGAAGAGGATGGTGCACAGGTTGCGCCGTCCAAGGAAAGCAGAATGAGACTGATGGCTCAGAAGCAGAAAAGTTTCTTGGAGAGGTATCAGCAGAGAAGAACCTGCCTTTCACTGCCTGAGAAACCCATGCAGGCACCTCCTCAGTCACTGCCTGGGTGGCTAGAGAGAAAGAGCCTGGGGCAGGGAAGGCGACAGAGAACCATGCCCACCCAACCCTCCCAAACCTGGCAGATATGCCCTTCTGGCTTGGGGGCTCCTGGGGATCTCAAAGACATTGGTGAGAGATGCCACAAGCAGCCTCGGCAGATGCAGCCCTATTGGCCACTGGGGTGTCTTTACCCAGGAGGGCATTTCCTCGTGGGGTCTGGGTGGCTTGCAAGTGACACGTACAGAAGAAATGTCAATTCCTACTCTTCCTATTCTGTAGAGTCCCAGAAAACTCTGGATGGCTGAGAGAGAAGGCACCAAGATCTCCAGCAAGAATTTTTCTTCCTTTTAACTTCCATATGGTTCAGGGAAGGACAGACCCAAGAGACTGGCATGGAGGAGACCCCCAGAGCTACACTCCGTACCTGGACTCTAACCACACGGGTCTGGAGAGCTCAAGTCAGACAAATCTGGGGATGTCAGAGACCCACTGGCCTTGCAGAAAATGCCAGAAAGACCCTGCCTGGGCGATGTGGCTTCTCCTCCAGTGCTGCTGCTGAGTAAAAAGCTGTTAAGACAGCCTGAGAGCTCAACCTGTCCCACCTGGGGTGGCCCAAGCCCACAACACCCAACAGGTGAGTGAAGCAAGAAAAACACAAAGATGAGAAGTGGATAAACTTGTGGGATCAGTGACTGGTGTATAAGCAGCTGCCTGGAGAGCCAGATGAGCTTGGCTCCGGGACACAGAGCCGTGTAGGCGGCTACAAGGGAACAGAACGCACACTCTCGAGTTTATATGTACACCAGGACACTATCTGAAAGGCTCCAGTGACCACTCCTTAACAGTTCAGAGAGAGGTCTCAGGAAGGCAGAGTGCTACCTGCCCAACAGGACTGAGACAAGATGACAAAAACGTTTCTTCTTGGGGGAAATGAGCCTTCTCACCACATCATCCCACTTGGCCCTTCCCCCCAATAAGCCTTCTATGCTGAGAGCTGTTCCCAAAGAAAAGAGGCCAAACCTGGAACAGCCCAGAGAGGAGGCACCCAGCCCTGGCAGATGGGGCATCCTGGCCATGCTCAGGAGGCCTGGGAGTTGGGCAGTCGTGGCTGTGGTGGAAACACTGTCCACGGCCCCCAACCATGTGAGACTCTCAGGGTCCTGTCTGAAGGGACCTAAGGCCCACTGACGTAATGGGAGCGGCGAGGATGGGGCAGGCTCTCTGGCCTTAAGAGGAAGAGGGAGAAGAGCCTGCAATCTCTTGGTTGCTTGTGCAATCCAGCAGGGGCCAACCCTCCTAACTGGCAGGGATCTGCCAGGTGGAGTGAAGAGCTCTAAGAGGAAGATGCCAAGGGAGCGAGTCTGGGAACGGAAGGTCCAGCTCTGTAGAGGGGTTGCCCTGAGCCCAGGACCCACCACTGGGCCCCAGTGCTCCCATGGGACTGGGCCTTCCGCCTCACTAACCTTGGAGCCGTGGGATGGTTTGGTCTTCTTGGGGTCAGAGAAGGCAGAGAGTGGAATTGTGGGTAACATGGGGTAGTCGGGGCTGGGCCTGGACACCGTTTCTGCTCCTTCGGGCATTACCATCACCTAGTGATAAAGAAGAGACAGGTGTTATCAGTGAGCAAGGAGGCAGGCTGGATTTCTGACCGGCAAGAGGAAGTCTGCCTGCAGGAGCTTGGCCAGAGGCTGGGGGAGGGGCAAGGGAGGACGTGAGCACCGTTTTTCCAGAAGAATCAAAGCATGTCCTCCATGAGAGGCTGGGTGCCGAGTGCTTGGAGCAAAGCGGGCTCGAGGTGGAGAGCGAAGAGAAGCCAGGGTCCCAGGATGGCTGGGCCCAGGTGTGGCCACACGGCCTCTGGGAGGAGAGCCTGGAGCGCGGCGGGCAGGAGGGCCAGGCCAGAAGACTCGCGGAGCGTGCCGAGAAGCACGAGAAGGCAGCTGTGGCCCAAGCTGACCTGCACGCTGCAGTTTAGAAGGACCAGAAGCACGGTTTGGAAAGGCGAGAGGCCAGCCAGACACCCACACTGGGCAGCCACGCGGCGGAGCGAGCAACTTCTGACGGCCGTGCGCAAGGGGGACTTTGCCGGGTCCCGCATTTCTGGGCGGTGTGGGGTAGAGGGGACTGAGCCCTCCTCTGCTCTCAAGCAGGTGAAGGTGACTGACTCTGCAGCATGGGAGGCAGAGGCAGGGCGGAACTGTGCGGGGGTGGGCGCAGCTCTCCGCAAAAGCCCAGCACGAGCCTGCGGGGAGGGCAGCGAGCGCCCCGCTTGGTTAGCCAACTGCTGCGAGGAAGAAGGGCCTGGGGTCCTGCCGGGAGGTGCTCCGGGGAGACACCTGCCAGGTCCAGCGCGGCTCCCCGGCTCCTGCCGCACCTGCTGAGGGAGAGAAGGCTTGGGGGCAAGCTGTCCAAATACTGACGTTACAGGTGAATATGACTAGCAGCCAGCCACTCAGAGGGAGCCTTCCAGACAGCAACGAGACAGAACAAAAGAATAAAGCGCACGGTTTAAAAAAAAAAAAAAAAAGGATGAAAAGGGGAAAAAAGCACTTAGCTCAGTAGAACAAGCACTGCTAATAACCTTGAGCCCCTGAGATTCCTTGAAAAGCCACACCCTTCCTCTGAGGAGGCTGGCATCAGGGGACAGCAGGGCTGAAAGCAGGGCAGTGAAGCCCCTCATGGCACCTCGACCCGCAGGCAGCAGAAGCCAGAGGTGCAGGTCGCTGCCCAGAGCCCATCCGAGCACAGCACTCCGCCCCACAGCGCCCAGAGCCCAGCCAGGCAGCCCAGACCTCGGGCAAAGCACCGCACTTGGGGCTCGCAAGGACTCGCAGGGCACGGAGAAGCCACGACAGGTCCCAACTCCTTCACTTGCTCTTCCTTCCACTCTCGCCTTCAGGCCTTCTCAATCCCCTCGAACTAAGGTCCTCGCCTGACCCGGCTCCAGGAGAACGCAGCTAATGCCTCTCCTGTCCCTCTTCCCCGCTACAACAGCCCTCTGCAAAAGGTAAAGTGAACCAGCGGATCTAACGCCACCTCCGCCGCAGTGCCTCACGGGGACCCATCACACCTGATGGGAATACAGACCCTCGGCCGCGGAAAGAGGGCTTCTACTGTGTGGCTCAGCTGCCAGTGGGGCAAAGCACGAGACACCATGCTGAGGAGACGGGCAGCTGCCCTCCTGAGGCTGGCCCCTGACCATCTAGCAGGGAGCAAAGCCGATGTGGTCACTGCTGAGGCAGCGCCTGAAGCTCCAGGGGACCGGCCAGCGGAGGGGCAGCACGGAAGGCAGGGCTCATCGACCTACGGGTCAGGTCGTGACTCCAGTTCTTCTAGCACCAACATCAATACGGGCGGGTCTGCAGTCATCTGCCACAAGATGGCAAATGCCAGCCCCACTGGGGACACTCCACTCCAGAACGGCAAGCGAGAACCACAAGTCACGTGTCGGCAGCTACTCTCCCATAAGGGTCTCAGGCTACTCCTAAGACGAGAGCGCTCTGCTCTGCTGTCATCCCACGGCGAGCCCCAAAGGGTGAAAGTTCCTGACCAACCAACCAGCTCTCTGGATAGCCCTCCCCACGGTGCAGAGCACCCAGCAGAGACCACTGTGCCTCACCCTCCCTCTCCTGCCTCCGGACGGGCCCTTCCCAAATGCTAACTGGACCGGCAATCCCAACCTCTCCCTCTCATCACCGCCTCCAGCCTCCACTTTTATATGCTTTGATGATGCACAGCGAGCCTTCATCTCTTCTTAGCAAAGAAACCCTCCTTACACAGGAGGCAGCAGGGGACAGCCCCTTGGTCCTGGAGCTCTGAGGAGAGGCCAGGAACAGAAGGCTAACTGCACGTGTGTCTCCCAAAGAAACGTGGGATACAGAACCTCTGAGTCACAAATGCTCTGGCAAATGTTGGGCAGCAGAAAGAAGGTGGAGGGGGATCCCTGGGTGGTGCAGCGGTCTGGCACCTGCCTTTGGCCCAGGGCGCGATCCTGGAGACCCGGGATCGAATCCCACGTTGGGCTCCCGGTGCATGGAGCCTGCTTCTCCCTCTGCCTATGTCTCTGCCTCTCTCTCTCTCTCTCTCTCTCTCTCTCTCTGTGTGTGTGTGTGACTATCATAAATTAAAAAAAAAAGAAAGAAAGAAAGAAAGAAAGAAGGTGGAGAAGCAGAGCTGGGGAGGACTGCGGACCCCAGCACCCCTCCCCACTTCCTTGGTTCTTCCAGAAGTCCCAGGCAAACTTCAGGACAAATATCTGTGTAAACGGATTCCAACACCTGTTTGTTCCCATCAGCCATCACATGCTAGGTTATAATCACAGGCTCACTGTGCATAGGGAACCTGACAAAACTTAACTGAATTTTCTACAACGAGTAAGTGACTGCCTTTATTTAAAAAAAAAAAATTTTAAATGTCAGAGGCCCAACTGAATAAGAAAGGACTACTCTGGAGGCCTAAAGAAGCTCAATGCCCACTCCCTATGTTGACTGGGGAGGTGGGTCTGCCCTACCACACACTCACACTCATGGCCCTGACCCGAATCCTCCTGGCTGGCACCCAGGCAAATGCTCAGTGGCACTGGGGCACAGTGGCACTGGTGGCACTGGGATGTCTTGTATCCTCGGCCTGGCCCTTCTTCAGCACAGGAGGTCCAGCCTACAGCCCAGCACCCCTCCTCCTCCACAGCCAGTCATGCCATCCACACCAAGCTGCCCCTGCTCCACTTCTGAACTCTGCTCCAGGCCCTCTGCCACCACACACGGATCCCCAGCCACACGACTCACTAAGAGGCCTAGGTTCTGAGAGCTGATGCTTTTGTCTAGCCTCACTAGGACAAAACCGCCAGGCAACGCGCATCATCAGGGAACCCCACAGAGAGCCACTGCTGTTTCCTCAGATGACGCAGCCCCAGCATAGCCTTGCCAATCCGGTTAAAAGCTGGCTCCTGCGCCTCGCCACGCTGACGGACTGGACTCACGCCCATTCCTCCCACCCCTCCTTCCCACGGAGGAAGCTGCTAATTAACCACAGTCAAGCAGGAAACTATGAGGACAACTAGTCACTAGTCATCAGCAGACAACGCCCCGGCACCTGCTCAGGACACCTGGGTCCTATGCGGTGCCACCAGGTGCCACCCGGGCCAGCTGCCCCTCTGGGTTGCTGGCACCCAATCAGTGCTGAAGAGATGTGCCTGGGAGCCCCTGAGGCCGCTCAGTACCAAGAGCCACGCAGGAGCCACGAGCAAGCTGCCAGCGCCCCCACAGCATCCACGCGAGCAGAGACACACTCACCCCGCCAGCCATCAGGAGCTTGTACCGGAACTCAATGGTGGGGTTGTTGAAGGTGAGCTTCTCACAGCGCAGGTGGTTCACAGGCGGGTTGCCCTCCAGGTTCAGGAACAGGTCATAGGTGAAGCACACCTTCCTCGGCTCCTCCTTCAACAAAGAAAATAAGGAAGTTCACCTCAGAGGGGCGGGCAGGAGCTGTGGGGACAGCCACGAGACTCTCCCCCATGCCAGGTCTCCATTTCTCTCCCCCTCAGCCCCTTACCTGCGTCTCTCGTGTGCCTCCTTCTCGTCTATTCCATTAGGATCCAAAACAAATTAACTTACTATTTGCATTGGACCCAGCAAAGCAGCCTCCACGAGAGAAACACAGATCATTAAGGCTGATGTTCTCAGACGGTTACTGGAAATATTCCTGCTGATGGCACAGACGGCCTGGTGCACACCCTCCCCTTCGACGGAGAGGCTGAGGCTTGAAGGCACGGCTGATCAGTGGCAGTACGGAGGTCTGAGCCCAGGCTCCGAGGCCTATGATTCCACAGTCTCCACCCCCTGTTCCCTTCCTGGAAGGGAGACAGCTTCAAAGACATCCAAATGGCCAACAAGCACACGAGAGATGCTCAACATCACTAATGATCAGGGAACGGCAAATCCAAACCACGACAACACCTCCCAGCCCTTAGTATGGGATTTTTTACAAAGTGAAAAATATCAAGTGGTGGTGAGGATGTGGAGAAGCTGGGGTCCCTATGCAAGGCTGCTGGAGTATGCCATCACCAGGGCAGTCACCCTAGAGTGCTGTCTGGGAGCTCCTTGACATGTTAAATATAGAGTAACCTATCCCATGCATCCCTCCTAATACGTAGCCAAGAAAAATGAAAACATATATTCACACAAAAACTTGTACATCCATGTCCATAGCACAGCATGGTTCACAATGGTCAAAGTCAGAGCAACCCCAGCATCCACTGATGGATGAACATAAGGTGTCTCTTGACCCACAGGCACATCACTTGGCTGCAAACAGGAGCGAGGCTCCCACATGCGCTGTCCCAAGGACAGACCCTGAACACACGACACTCAGGGAAGGAACCAGACACAGAAGGCCACGTGGCCTGTGATTCCACATATGTGACACGTCCAGTGTAGGCTTATCTGTGGACAAGAAGGGGGCTCCTGGGTGTCAGGAACTGGGGCCTAAGGATAAGGAATGACTGCTGATAGAGATGAGGTGGTTTTCTAGGGTGATGGAATATTCTAGAACTAAAAAACTAATAGCTACACAGCACTGTGAATGTACTAAAAAAACCACTGAATTTGTATGCTTTAAAAGGGAATTTTCTGGTACACAATTTTTTTAAAATGCTCTCCATCAGGAGAGAAAACCTTAGGAGTCGGGGTGCTGGTTAAGGGGCCCTCTCACTTCAGGATGGGGCAGTCAGGGGTAAGGAAGGAAGAGGGAAGCACAGAGCCTCCCACACAGGCATGCCCATATTCTTTTTTTACCACCCAGACCAGCAGGGTCACAGTCCTCGGGAGAGAAGGGAGTAGACATCAGGGCTGAGCCTGCATTCCTGCCACTCGGACTGCAGCCAGGAGCTCGGTTTGCCTCACCTTCCTCCTCCTCCATCACCCTAGCCAGCAGCTGCATGAGCCAAGCTGGGTTTTTTGAGCTCCAGTGAGTGAGTGATGCCTGGGATCAGTGTGGCTGTCCCTGTGTCTGCTTCTGAATAAAGGGGAAAGGAGTGGGGTCCTGTAGTTACACATGGACGACTCTGCCCACTCCACCCCCCCATCCACCCGCCATTCAGTCCATAGGTAGAAGATGCACCTGTGAGGTGAAAGAGTCATAGACTTTGCCTTCTGGGAGCCTCGAGTCCCGTGTGAGAGAAGACAAGTAAATAGGCCTTCCCAGGCCAATGCCAACCAGTGAGGTGATACTGGCCTCCCCCTCCCTCTAGCAGCCCTTGGGGTCAGCAAGAGTGGTTTCCACCCCTGACCCATTTAAACCAGACTTGGAGATGGATCCCCTGGCCCAAGGTGGACACATGGCCTAGTCTGAGTGATGAAGGGTAATGAGGTCAGCCTAAGGAGCGCTTTCCTTCCCAAGTCAAACATGAAGTGTAAGCAGAAAGGCTCAGCATCTCTCTTCTTCCTGCCTGGTTGGAAGGTCAGCAATCCCGGGAACAGAGTGGAGGAAAGCCACAAGGATCTCTGTTCCAGGCCATCAGCCAGCTGCTCTCCAACTTCTTGTTAAGGAAGAGAAAGGAGCCCCCTTAGTAAGCTTCTGTTACACCCTTGACTGTGGCTGATGCCTCTCCTCTGTGCCAACCTCATGGAGCCACCTGCCACAGTGGGGATGGGTCCCCACCAAACTGCGAAGCCCCTGGAGGCAGAAGTGGAGGGAATACTCCCCCCCACACACACATACTCAGGTGCTGGCCTAGGAAGGCGCTGCATTTTTGTCAAAAGAATGAAACATTAAGATGGATAAAAGAATGAAGGGATCCCTGGGTGGCGCATCGGTTTGGCGCCTGCCTTTGGCCCAGGGCGCGATCCTGGAGACCCGGGATCGAATCCCACATCGGGCTCCCAGTGCATGGAGCCTGCTTCTCCCTCTGCCTGTGTCTCTGCCTCTCTCTCTCTCTCTCTCTCTCTGTGACTATCATACATAAATAAATAAAAATTAAAAAAAAAAAAAAAGAATGAAACATTAAGATGGATAAGAGCAGACCATGACCCAACAGTGGGGGGTGAAGAGGTGGCCAGGAAGGTTCCCTGGAGTGGTTCCCTGGGTGGGAGGAAGCTGCACAGGCCACAGCACCATTTCTAGAGCCCGGAGAGTCCACATGGCTATAGTGAGAACAGGAGGCACAGTGGTAACAGCAGATGACCTGAAGAGATGGGCCTTGGCCACATCCTTAGGGACACAGGTGTCTACAGGGGGGTTGGGGCTCAGAAAGAACAAGCCCAGATTTGCGTCCCAGGAAGCAAACACCCTTTGGCCTGCAGGACGCCACTACTGGGGGCAGGGTTTGAACCTGGCCAATAAAGGAGTAAAAGCAAAACTAAATAAAACACCACAGCAAAAAAACAAAAACGCACATCAAGAATTTGTCCTGCCTTTCCACGAGGTAACCGCACAAGATACAAGAGGCAGACCGCTACAGATACAGATGTCGTCCGGCTAGTGCGTGCAGAAGGAATGAGAGCACCACGGTTCCGTTCCTCCTAACAGGTCAGTGAGCGGGGCTCTGTCCCTCAGCTACGGCCGACATCATAAACACAGGTCACAGACAAGGCCAACGTGCCACCTGCCACGGAGGACTTCATCTCCAGATTCAAGTTCAAACTGACCGAGAAGATACACATCAGAAGATAGTGCTAAACAACAAGCACTGCGGTACAAAAGCAACAAAAAAGCCGGGTGATACCAGCTTCTAAGGACAAATGATCCAGTTTCCTCAACAAGTAAAGCACAAAGAAAAGCACTGGTAGAGGGAGACTCTTCCCTTCTCTGCTCCTTTACACAGTGAAAGGAACTTACAAAACAAACTCACGAATCACAACGTGTTGGTCTTATCTAGATCTTGACTCAAACAGAAAAAAAAAAACTTTAAACGCTGACTAGATGTTAAGAATTGTTACTATTCAGGTACGATACTGGTATTATTATGATTTTATTATTACAAAGCAGTCCTCATCTTTTAGAGACATATTGTGAACTGGGGACACATGAAATTACAATGTCTAGGGTTTGCTCCAAAAAGACACAGGCCCGAGATGGCCCCGCTCGGCCAAGTGTGGTAAGTGCTGGAACCAGGGGATGGCTCCCGAGGGCTCATTACAGCACTCCGCCTACTTCTGTAGACATTTCACTACGTCCCTGGAAATTCTGCGAGTGGACACAGTGCCACGAGGGAGGAGCTCTGCTAAGGGAGCGTGTCAGGGAGGGGAGGGTGGCTGGGGCGCCAGCAGGAGGCAGGCCGGCAGCTGCACATCGCCGACGGCACCCGGTGAGCACGGGGCTACACCAGGCCGGGGGCTCACCTCTCACCAGCTGCCGGGCCTTGGTCACTAGGCCTGCCTTCTAATTCTAAGCCTCGGCTTCTTCAACTACGAGTGGGAGTATTTGATGAGACAAGGCAGTTAATCGCCTCAGCTTGGTGCCGTCAAGAAAGGGAAGCTATTGCTTTTACAGAAGGAGCTCTAGGCCACAGGAGGTCACCTGGGAGACCCGGCAGACAGATGGTGGCTGAAGCCACAGGATTCGGCAGCAGGAAAACAGTAGCTCACAGGGACGCTAGAAGGTTGCTCTACAGCTTGATCTCCTGAACACAACGGGTAGGGTGGAGTGGAATGGACAGGCTGGTGCCAAGCCTGGGGTGCCCAGCATTCAGCAGCATTCACCACGGTTGGCACTTTTCTAAGCACTTAACACACATAATGATGCCTTCACAGCCCGAAACAGGGGTGCTCTCACCTGCCCCATGTTGCAGATGAAGAAACCGAAATGGGCAGGTAAGCTGCGTGGTGCCACATAGCCAGTCAGCAATGAGTCAGGACTCGCTCTGGGTAGACTGTGTTCTCTGGAAGCCCTGACCCTTGGTGGAGAGCAGGAGGAGTCCTTTAGGACTCCCCAGAGCTAGGCACGGAGCACGTAGGCCGGGCAGGGGCCTTCCCCCGAACGCCCGCAGTGTGTCCTGCTCTCGTGACCTGGGATGGGCCACTGGCAGCTGGTGTGTGCATCACAGCACGCTGAAAACGGCTGATCAGAGCTCTCTCTGGATGAGACTTCCAGCCTGGGCGGCTTAGGAACCGCCGAGAGGGTGACACTCCCTGCCCAGGAACCCAGCCTGCTGCTCAGGAGATGCAGGCAGCACGGCAATGCCTCTAAGAGCCAGCAGCACATTCAGTGAGGAGCAGCCAAGGGTGTGCTAAGCCCACAGTCACAAGGGCAACATCCTTGTCACTCCAGCCAGACTCTACACATGCCACACTCTCCACAAAGGCAGCCGAAGCTGGCCTCAAACATTCTCAGTGCAGGCCATGGGCGGCCACCCCACTGTCCGGGATGCTGGCCACAGGCCAGCGTCTCTCTCCAGATTCAGCAAACTAAGAAGCAGAGGAACTGGCCAAACTGGTGCCAGCGCCCAAAGCTGACGGCACGTGGACTCATCCTCAGCTTTTGGGCAATCCAGGACATGGGAGCCCTGGCCAAGGCCCATGCCTGGCATGGGCCCACGTGAAGGCCAGTGGCCCAGAGCTGTGGGAGCAACTAGCCATACCTGTGGTTTCCGCTGCTGCCCCTCCGCCACCTTGGGCCCCACCCTCTTCTGCAGCTGGCAGGGCTGGCCCTGGAGGACCCTGAGGCTTACTGCCCCACCCTGGGTACAGCCAGACTCCTGGTGGCCCAGAACTCACCAGCTAAGGAGAGCCTCAGGGTTATATCCTTGCCATCTGGGCCCTGCCCACACTTCTCTTTTGGGGCCTGTTTGCCATTCTCCTCTTAGAAGGCCCCAGGGTTCAAAAAACAGTTAAACGTGAATCTGATCGTGGTCCTACATCTAACTGCCAGTTTAGAGGGCTGTAGTCAGCAACATCCCCACAGGACAAACCATACAGCTTCTTAAAATGCTTTGCAAGGGAGAGAAAGGGAGAGAGAGAAGGAAAGAGAGACAAGATTTAAAGAACCTTAAGAAATGCAGCAACCGGCAACAATGCACCAACCTTATCTGAATCCTGATTTAAACAAATTATTAAAAAGAAAAAAAATATATATATATATACACACACAAGCACACATACACACATGATAATATGAAAACTCTGATGTTACTGGATGTTTGATATTAAGAATTGTTCATTTATTAGTTCCCAGCTATAATGACACGGTGGTTAGATACTTTTAAAAAGAGGTTTATCGTTTATAAACACAGACTGAAATATTTACAGATTAAAAGACAGGATGTCTTGGACTTGCGCTTCAAAATAGTCCTGGGGCTAGAAATGAAAACAGCACTGTACTCAAGTGAGTAACTGCTAGAGTGGGGGGTAGGTGCTGTGCCGCACGGTCTGCTCCGCTACTCTACCGTGTATATTTTTCAACATTTGAAAGACTTTTAACGTACAGGATTGGCTCCACCCAGCCCTGCTCACAGCTCTGCACCTGAGTCTCTCCTGGTACCGGGGACAAGATGCAGACAGGACCTCTCAAGGAGCCCAGATGAGGCCAACAAAACTTTCTATCCCTGGATCCCCAGGGATCCTCCTTGGCCCCAAGGTGAATGCAGGTAGACATCTGCTTCAAGTAGCCACCTGGCCACCAGCACCACTTACAGAGCCCTCCCAGGGCCCGGTGCTGCATCACAGGCTTCACCTAGCACCTTACTTGGTGCTTGCCAGTGCTCTGGGAGTTAGTCACTGCTCTCCCCACATATCAGAGGGAAGAGGAAACTGAGGTTTAGTGGCATTTAATCACTGGCCAAGGCCACACAGAACCAACGAAGCTCAGGCCACCGAGCACATGGACCACAGCCTCCAGCATCTTCCTGTGGACCTGGCTACACCGCGCCTGGCTCTCAGTTCCCATGGTGCACCTGCTCAGGACTGCTCAGGACTGCAGCCAGGGTGACAAGGGACACTGCCCCCTGCCCAGGAGGGAAAGAGAGGAAGGGAAGCACTGCAGCCAACAAACACCACCAAATCTGAAATTCCACTTCCAGGATTCCAGAGGCTGAAGGAGGGTCACCAAAGCATTCCTGAAGTGAGAGGCCTAGCGATGCCCAGTGTCCCTCCCCAGGAAACGTCAGGGACTCTACAGCCAGTCTAAGCTAAGCAGTGTGCTACGCAGCTGCATAAAAAACGAGGTAGAGTTAAGGGGACTGCTGTGGGAGGTCCACAGATATTTGTTTAGAAATGCACCTCCCCCTTCCCTCCCTGTCTCTCACACACACACCCGCACAGAAAATAACTGCTTCTGGATGGACTTCACTAACTGCTTATAGTGTTCACTTCAGGGAGACAGACAGGAGAGGGGACTCTGATTCCTGCAGCCCACACCCATCACCTCTGTAGTTAGATGCAGAAAAATGACTTTAAAAGACTTAAGGGGGACACCTGGGTGGCTCAGTGGTTGAACATCTGCCTTTGATTCAGCTCCTGATCCCGGGGAGCCTGCTTCTCCCTCTATCTATGTCTCTGCCTCTCTCAGTATGTCTCTCATGAATAGACAGAATCTTTAAAAAGAAAAAAAAAAAAAAGGCTTAAGGAATACAGTGCAATGTGGGCTGAAAATCGTGGGCTCTGCAGTCCAAGACCTTCTGGATAGCAAAACAGCTTTGCCATCGACTCACTGTATGACCCTGGACAAGCCATTCCACCTCTCTGAGCCTCAATGAGAGGATGAAATAAAACCACAGGGTTCTGGGTGTACAAGGGAAGGGGGAAGGAGAGACTGTGGCTCTGACCAGTAAGGTGGCATCATTCTGGCCCTCCCCCTGCCCTCTCTACAACTGCTCTGCCACAATGAACCCAGGACAACTTCTCTCAATGTCCGAACCGAGGCTGCATGAGCCCACGGCTTGGCCCCAAGTGAGCACAGGGGTGAGCTACGGTTGACATTATGGCTTGTCCTGCCCTCCTCATCTGCACCCCTCCCTCACTTTGTGGGGTGACAGTGCAAATGACTCAGTTACATGATTCCCATCTTTACAGGAAACATATTATTCCGTCCAGAAAGATTCTCAGAGAAGCTGACTCCAGGCAGATTCTTCTATCCCCTTCTCAAGGAGCCCAGGAGAAGGCACTGGCTAGGGAGCCAAGCTGGAGGGTAGACTGTCCCTCCTGGTGTCCGGGGGTCAGGCTAAGTCTCTTCTCACGCACATTTGCTCTTTCCAGGTGCTTCTCTGCCCCTCTCCAGACACTGCCCTCTAGAAACCAGGGGTGCTTCTGGGGTCCCATATGGAGGAACAGAAGGATGCTACATTCTGCTACATAGCAGGCTGGCATTCACGCGGCTTGTCACAAGTTGGCAGCTCCCTGACCTTTCCCTGGGTCTCTTAGCACCACATCCCTTCCTGTTCTGGTTCCTCAGCAATCCCCCAGTTAGGGTTGGGCCCATGGGCTGCATCAACCAGCCAACTGTCCCTGTGCAGAGAAACTACCAGCAGCTGGCTCCGCAGAGGATGCCTGCCTCCTGAGCTCTGCAGAGCCCCAGAAGCTGACCCAGGTTCAGACAGAGCCAAAATGGTGGTGACCCTAGAAGGGACAAGCTACAAGAGGTGAACATGAGTTCCCCACCCAATCATTCCAGACTGGCTCTCACAGACCAAGCCTCAGCCTAAACTGAGAGCAGGTGGGAGAAGGTGTCACAGGCCAGGACCCTTTCCACTCCAGAGAGGGTGGGGAGGGGCAGAAGAGCACAGGGTTCCGTGGCCCTGGGGGCCCCACCAGCTTGTTGCCAATCCTACCACACTGTCTACATGGCTGCTTCCCCAAAACACAAGTCAGCCAAGATGTGTCCAAGAAGATGCCTCTGAGTAGGCTCGGAAGCTGGCAAGCACGGTTTTAACTCACTTTAAAACAAAACAAAACAAAACAAAACAAAAAAACCCCTTCCAAATAAAACCATGCAAACCTCCAAATCAAATGTACCAAAATGCCCCTCCTGTGACCTCAGATAATAGCATTTGAGTAAAGCCATGGAGAGTTAGTGACGGCTGGGGCTCACTGTCCAATAATAGCTTGTTATAGGGGGTGGGGGTGGAGGGCAGGAAGGATGTCTAATATTAGCAGCAAATAACCAAAACAAACTTTATACTTTACCACTTCTGAAAATTGGGCTATCTCTTAAAGTCAGCGTGCACACCTTTTCCTCCTCCCGGAGTGTGTTATTACTGTGATGGTACATCTCACCATGAAACAGCCAAGCTGCAAATTCAAAACCAAAATGTGCCCAGGCCAGCGTTCACTCCCTGACAAACACCCACAGGGTGCAGGCGGGGCCGCTGGCCTCAGGCCCGGGCACCATGAGAAATGAAAGAGCAGTTGCTTTGGGCGTAGAAAACCTCTTGTTCCCATTTCACAACTGATTCCCTTCTCTCCTCTTGGTTTTGCCAATCACTCCAAGCCAGAAACTCAGGACTACGAGAAGCCAGCTTGACTTTGAAAAGGAAAAAATCAGATCTAAGAGGATTCCCGGGGAAAATGAAGTCACATCAAACGACGCCTTAGATCTAGAACTACTGAGTCCAGCCGCTGGCCTCAGCTAATGACTCAAAACCAAACCACAACAGCAATTCCCATGCCAAGGTCAAAGTGCCATGAACACTAGCAGGTATATCATGGGGTTACCAACTGGCAAAACTGAAGGAGCTCGTAAGAACTGATCTTAGCCCAGAGAGGGAGGGGAGTGAGGGGTGCAGATCGCATCCTCAGGGGTCACACGCTCAGGGAGAGGCAGCAGCCCCCAGGTCCATCCCACACCTACTCACTATGCCCAAGACCAAACCCTGGAGCCTCCCTCCAATGAGGACACTTTAGGGCCCCAACTCCCCAACCCCACCTCCCATCTGGGACACAGACAAGTACTTCCTGTCGGGCAGCCACTGAATTACTTCCGGAAAACATTGAACCAGATATGCTCTGTAATGTGACCATGCCACCACAAAGCAATCTGGGATGGGCAGGAGATGAGTGCTTTGCTGGGGATTGTGGAGCCCTGGCCAGAGGCAGATGAACCCAGAGGCAGCAGAGGGATCAACCCTTCACCAAGGGTCTAACAGCACACCTACTCCCCACATACAGGTCTGAGAGGGCTTTTTATGAAGGAAGTGCTCCCTTTCCCATCAATGGCCAGCACACTCCAATGGCTTCCCAATGTGCCTGGGCTGAGTTGCCCTGCCAATCACCAGCCTCCCTTCTGAACCCAAGTGCCCCTGACTCGCCACCTACACAGTGTGGCTGCTTTCACCTAGAAGGGTGTCTCCTGGTCTTCTCCATCCCGCCGACTCCTACCCACCTGCACATCTCAGGGTAAACCTGGCTTCCTAAGGAAAGCCTTTCCTTACACATTTCCCCTCTCTTTCTGAATGAGTCCTCCATAATACCCTCACAGTATTAAGATAAAGATACTTGTATCCAAAATATATTGTCTTAAAACTCAAACAACAAGAAAACAACTAACCCAACTAACAACAACAACAAACCTCTAAAGTTCTGAACACTTCACCAAAGGAAATAAAGGAACTGCAGAGAAACACATGAAAAGATGCTGTCATTAGCCAACAGGTTAATGCATATCAAAACCTCATGATTTAGATTTAGTTTTTTTTTTTTTTAGATTTATTTATTTAGGGCAACCCCGGTGGCCCAGTGGTTTAGCGCCACCTTCAGCCCAGGGCGTGATCCAGGAGACCCAGGATCGAGTTCCACGTCAGGCTCCCTGCATGGAGCCTGCTTCTCCCTCTGCCTGTGTCTCTGCCTCTTTCTCTCTGTGTCTCTCATGAATAAATAAATAAAATCTTAAAAAAGAAAAGATTTATTTATTCATTCATGAGAGACACAGAGAGGCAGAGACACAGGCAGAGGAAGAAGCAGGCTCCATGCAGGGAGTCTGACATGGGACTCGATCCTGGGACTCTAGAATCACACCCTGGGCCAAAGGCAGGCGCCAAACCACTGAGCCACCCAGGGATCCCTAGGTTTAGGTTTAAGTTTAGGTTTAGGGATACCAGCTCACACCAACTGGGATGGCTAGAATGAAAAAAACAGGAAGTACTTGGCAAGAAGACAAGAGAAGCTGGAACCCTGTGTGCTGCTGGTGGGAATGTAAAATGGTACAGTTGCTACAGGAAAAAGTAGGGCAGTTCCTCAAAAAATTAAACAGAATTACCAGATGATCCAACAATTCCACTCCAACATATGTGGCCCCAAAGAAGTGAAAACATATGCACACAAAAACTTGCACACAAAATTGCTAAGAGTGGAAACAACCCAAACACTCATCAACGGATGAACAGATAAATGTGGTCCATTCACACGATGGAATGTATCCAGCCATAAAAAGGAATGAAGTACTGATGTGTGCCACAATGTGGATGAACTCTGCGAACATTACACAAAATAAAAGATGCCAGTCAGAAGAGGCCACACACTGTACAATTCCATTTTTTAAAAAAATACAATTCCATTTATATGAAAGGTTCAGAAGAGGTAAATCTATAGCTACAAAGTCAATTAGTGGTTGCCAGGGACTAGAAGGAGGGAGGAGGAGGAGTGACTGCTAATGGGGAGTTTCTTTGTGGGTGAAGGAATATTCTGGAATCAGTGGTGATGGTGGCACAACTCCGAATATGCTAAAAACCAACGGAATGTATATTTTCAATGTATGAATTACATGGTATGTGAATTAAATTCTCCATGAAGCTATTTTTTAAAAACGAGAGACATGACTATACAACCCCCCGGGGAGGTGCAAATGGAGAAGAGCGACCATCAGGCAAGAATGCAGAACAGCAGACAGCTGCTGGCACAGCCTAGAGAGCCAAGCACACCTGCTCCATGCCTCCAGCGACCCCGCCCAAACCGGGATTGTTACCCACGTGAACTGAAAACTTACGTTCATACAAAAACCCATACACAAATGTTTAGGGCAACTTTATTCATAATCCCCCAGAACTGGAAACAACTGCGATGCCCTTCAAGCCACGCACGGGTAAATGAACCACAGCGCAGCCGCAGATAAAAAGGAACAAGCAATACATTCAGGCAACAACACGGATGGATCTTCTGCGCATTTTGCCAAGTGACAGAAGCCACACACAAAGGGCTGCATGCCGTGCGGTTCCATTTATACGACGATCTGGAAAAGGCAAAACTCCAGGGATGGGAAACAGATGAGTGGTTCCAAGGGACCAACGGGGCAGGGGACTGACTTCAAAGGGCCGGCGTGAGGGGACGTGGGGGAGGACGGAAGTGATCCGCACGGCGCTGTGGTGGCAGATGCACAACCACATGTCGAAACCCGGAATTTCACTGAAAACAAACTCAAACAGCAATAACCACCACCAGACGGGCAGGAGGAGGGGTCCACAATGGAATGTAGACTGTGACGAATGGATCTAACCAGACCACAAACGCAGACCTAACCACACCGATAAGATGGAGCCACAGGGCTGTCATAAACGACCTAGGGAAGAAGCCGTGTTTTGGCTGGACACTGGGAGGCCCAAGACCAAGCAAGCGACACACGGACACTGTCCTCACGCTGGTAAATTTCCTTCTCCCAGGAAGTACCCGTCAGCAATTTGGAAACTACCTTCCCAGTCCGCTGGAGCTCAATAAGAGGGTCAGGTTTCTCCCTTCAGAGAAAGTTCAACTAAGCGATGGAGGAATGCTAGAAAAGACTTGTTGGTGCAGGACTGGAGGTGGAGGCACTGGCATGAGCTGATGTTCACTGTGATATACGCGCTGACAGATGGACGCAGAAAAAAACGCAGGCGGGGGCAGTGAGCACAGGTGACCCTTGACCAACGCAGGGGTTAAGGCTGCCGATCTCCTCTCACCCCCTGACCCCCCTCACCCCAGCAGTCCAAAATCTGCATATAAGCTTTTGGCGCCCCCAAAGCTTAACTACTAATAATAGCCTACTGTTGACTAGAAGCCTTACCAGCAATATAAACTGTAGATAAACACATCTTGTATGTTTTGTTATTATATACTGTATTCTTTAACAATGAAGCTAGAGAAAATAAAATGTTATTTAAAAAATCATAAGGAAGAAAAAAATACATTTACAGTTATAAGCAGTGTTTATCCAAAAATCCACATCAAAGTGGACCCACACAGTTTGAACCCATGCCGTTCAAGGGTCAACTGTACACGTGCACATATCTCCCAGCTCTATCACAGGAGAGATCCAAAGGCAGTGATACCCTAGCAAAAAGCACACTTCACTCCCAGATCTTGGCTTTTATGTACCGTTGTTTAACAAAGGGGAGCAGGGCTCCTGTAGAATTGGCTGATTCTAGGGCCAGAGCAGGAAAACCCAAGACAAGCCTGAGAACCCTATGGTGCCCGAAAACCCATGGGGACATAACGAAAAGGCACAGGGGTTCCCCTGAAGGAGGTACCTCCATTGGTCAGAGTGAGATCAGTTGGAAAACAATAATAGGACTGGATTATAATCTAAAGGGAAAAAACAAATATCCATGAATCCATATTGATATAAATAAATGAATGAATAAGTATGTAAATGGGGAAGAAGGGACAAGTCTTCCTTACAGAAAAATTCCAATGAATAATGAAAGACATGAAGGAAATGGAAATCATCATCAACACCACTGATGGATTGCTGAAATATATACCAGATGAAAACTGAAAAAGAAACAGGTTAACTGCATAGTTTCAAAGTATCTCCTTCAAATAGATACTAGTCACCATGGTGGTTTGAACCATGCCCACCAGGATGTGAAGCTGAATTTCTCTCTGCCTGAGTGTGGGCTGGACTTGAGTTACTTCTAATAACTGGAAAGAGATAAATACTAACAACAGTGGGGAGGCCTGGCAGGCAGCAGGTTAACAAAGGGATGGAGGTTAACAACCTTAGTAACAGGTGGAGTTAATATCAAGTCCTGCCTAGTATGATGTGATGGGGGGGTGCTCTTCACCTCTGTGGTCTTATCAAAATCTGCAATCCTATATAATCATGAGAAAACACCAAACAAACCCAAGTTGAAGGGCATTCTTCAAAATGCGTGGCTAGTGTTTTTTTTTAAATGTCAGAGTCAGAAAAGACAAGGAAAAGCAGAGAAACTGTCACAGACTGAAGGAGGCAAAAGAGACATGATGCTAAATGCAATGTAGGATCCTAAAGTAGATCCCAGAACCGAAACAGAACACTAGGAAATGGGGAAATCCAAAGTCTGTTAAAGTCTATAAATCTGAATTAATACTGTGTGCTGTGGTCATATAAACATTACAGAAGCAGGATGTGGAGAATATGAGGACCCTGCACAGTCTGCAACTGTGTTTCTAAAATTATTTCAAAATTAAAAATCTACCAAAAAAAATCTTGACTATAAGACAGTCCATACTTGACTATTAATGAAAGACCTTTATGTACATCTGGAGCAACTTGAGGTTTTTTTTTTTTTCTTAAGATTTTTATTTATTTATTTATTCATGAGAGACACACACACAGAGAGAGAGGCAGAGACACAGGTAGAAGGAGAAGCAGGCTCCATGGAGGGAGCCTGATGTGGGACTCGATCCCGGGTCTCCAGGATCAGGCCCTGGGCTGAAGGCAGCGCTAAACCGCTGAGCCACCTGGGCTGCCCCACAACTTGAGTTTGTAAATCTACTTCTTCAAATGTGAATTTCATGGAATCTAAATACAGATCAAATCTGCCTGATAAAATTTCGTGTCCACATTGAGATGATTCAGTAAGTGTGATTACACATACCAAATTTCCAATACTTAATATGAAAAAAGAATATAAAATATCTCAGGAATTTGAAAATACTGATTGCATGTTGACCCAATGTTTTAGAGATAGTGGGCTAAGTTACATTATTAAAATTAATTTCACCTGTTTCTTTTTTGACCTTTCTAAATGTGGCTACTAAAAACAATTTTTAAAAAAAGATTTTATTTATTTATTCATGAGAGACACACACACACACAGAGAGAGAGAGAAAGAGAGAGAGAGAGAGAGGCCGAGACATAGGCAGAGAGAGAAGCAGGCTCCTCTCAAGGAGCCCGAAGTGAGACTCAATCCTGGGACCCCAGGATCACGCCCTGGACCAAAGACAAGTTAGGCACTTGAACCGCTGAGTCACCCAGGCGTTCTGACTAAAAACACTTTAATTACATGGGGGGCTTAAATATTTCTACCGGACAGCCAGCATATGCAATGTAATTCATACGCTGGAACAGGAAGGGCTTCCAATGCATCTGGCCACTTCGAGGACAACATGCAGATATACAGGGAGCATTTCAGCAAAACTCCACTTACTTTCTTGGTCCTAGGACACCAAGTTCCAAACACACTGCCTTTGTCCTGAGTGGCCCTAGCATACTGGTCTAGTTCACTTTCCACAGGAATAAATCAGCCATAGCTCAAACGGGCTTCTGGGTCAACATGTTATCAAGGGCATCTGGATGCCCCTCAATGACCCTGAACTCCCTACTCAAGGATGTTCACGTTATACATTCATTCTGTCCAATAATGTGTTTTGCTGTCAGTGTTTAAAAACAGGGACCTATTCAGGGGCACTTGGGTGGCTCAGTGATTGAGCATCTGCCTCTGGCTCAGATTATGATCCTGGGGTCCTGGGATCAAGTCCTGCATCAGGTTCCCCACAGGGAGCCTGCTTCGTCCTCTGCCTATGTCTCTGCCTCTCTCTCTGTGTCTCTCATGAATAAATAAAATCTTCAAAAAATATATAAAAATAACAATAAAAAAAATACAGGGACCTATCCAGAATTCATACAACTCAACAACAAAAAGACTACTCAATTAAAAACTGGGCAGAAGCCCCGAATACATGTTTTTTCAGAGAAGATCTGTGACTGGCCAACGAGCACATGAAAAGACGCTTGGCATAATCAGTCACTTTGGAAATGCAATTCAAAGCCACAATGAGATACCACTTCACACCCACTAGGATGGCTATGGTTGAAAAAAAACTAATAAGTAAAAAAAGGAAGGAAGTGCTGGCAAGGATGTAGAGGAAACGAGCCCTCACACACTGCTGGCAGGAATGTAAAAACAGTTCAGCGACCCTGGAAAATAGTTTGGTGGTCCCTTAAAGAGTTAAGCATAGAGGGGACGCCTGGCTGGCTCAGTCAGAAGAGCATGTGACTCCTGATCATGGGGTCATGAGTTCAAGCCCCACATTGGGTATTGAGATGACTAAAAAAAAAAGAAAGAGAAAAAAAGAAAAAAAAAAAAGTTAAACACAGAAATACCATGACACACCAATTCCACTCCTAGGAATCCACCCAAAGAGAGTGAAGACTGGTATTCAGACAAGCACACGCACATACATGTTCATGGCAGCAGACGATTCATGACGGCCAAAAGCTGCCAACAGCTCAAATGTCCATTGGCTGTGCCACATCCATGCCATGGAATGTTACTCAGGCACGAAGAAGGACAGTATGATATATGCTACAATGAGGATGAACTCAGAAATGTTCCACCAAGTGAAAGGAGCCAGACACCAAGGTAACATGAGGAATAAGTGCTCAACGGGCATAGCCTTTCTTTTTGGGCTGAAGAAAATATTCTGGAACTAGATACAGGTGGTGGTTGTGTAACACTGTGAATGCACTAAAATGCCACTGAACTGTTCACTTAAAACTGGTTAATTTTCTGTTCTAGGAATTTCACCTCAGTCTTTAAAAAGGTTGGGGGGGGGGGGCACCATACAGCAGTCGTGTCACAAGACTTCTTGACGTACACAGCTGCCCCTCTAGAATCCATCTGGTCCATCCATTCATTCATTCCACAAATATTTACCCAGGGCCATCTCTGTGCTGGAGGCCAGGACAGCCAAGAGCGTGACTGACGGACGGGGTGCTGCCCTCGAGAGCTAACATTCTAGTGGCAGAAACAGACATCACACAAATCAACACAAACACATTTAAGTTCCAAGGAAAAGCAAAAAGCACAGTGTTCCAGGAGAGAGAAGGGAAGACCAGACTCCGAGAGGAAGGGGAGGGCAGACCTCTCCTGGCTTTCCTCCGTCCTCACTGGGGAGTCTGGGGCAGGTTAATGTCCCTCATCCGTCATTTTCCTGCCTGTAAAATGGGACCGACCCCATTGTGGGGCTGTGTGAGGATCATGAGGGATGACACAGCCCTTGGCCTAGGTTATCATTAAATGCTCGTTTCCTAAAGATAAAATGATCTGAAGTATGGCAATATTAAAAAAAATCCCATAATCATCTCAATAAATGTAGAAAAGAATACTGGACATAATTCAATGCTCTTTTTTGATGAAAAACAACACTCAGCAAACTAGAAACAGAAGGAAACTATCTCAACATAATAAAAGCCACATATAGAAAATCCACAGCCAACACCACACTCAAGGGGGAAAGATGGAGCCCTTTTCCTCCAAGATCAGCAACAAGGCGGGATGCCTCTCACCATTTGTATTTAACACAGTGCTGGAAGTCATGGTCAGAGTGCGAGGCAAGAAAAAGAAAAGATAAAACAAAAGCATCTAAATTGGAAAGGAAAAAGCAAAATTATCTGTTAGCAGATGATATCCTCTTTTTTTAAAAAAAAAAAAGATTTTATTTGTTTATTCATGAGAGACACAGAGAGAGACAGAGACACAGGCAGAGGGAGAAGCAGGCTCCATGCAGGGAGCCCGACGTGGGACTCAATCCAGGGACCCTGGGATCACAGCCTGAGCCGAAGGCAGATGTTCAACCACTGAGCCCACCCAGGCGTCCCAGATATCCTCTTATATGTAGAAGACCCTAAGACACACCACACACACACACACACACACACACACACACACACACACACAAACTGTTCAAACAAATAAATCAGCAAAGTTATGGGATACAAAATCAACATAAAAAATCAACTGCATTTCTATATGCTAACAAGGAACAAAGTGAGAACAAATCCACTTACAATAGCATCAAAAAGAGTAAAATACTTAGGAATTAACCAAGGAGGTAAAAGATTTGTACAATAAAAACTACAAAACACTGCTGAAAGAAATGAAAAAAAGACAGAAATGGAAAGACATCCATATTTGTGGACTGGAAGGCTTCATATCGTTAATATTTCAACACTGATATATAGAAGCAGAAAAATGTTCACCATGAGCCTGGAAGGCTGACCTATAGACTGCATAGTTCTGGTAAGGATCAGATACATGCCGGTTGCTACATTCTTCAAGGGGCTCATGACTGCCTCTACATCTCACCGATAGTTAACGTTGAACTGAGTGATAAGCACCAGAGAAATCTTGCGAAAGTAGTTTTTCAAGTAGAAATTTGAAGAAAACATTTATGACCTAATACTCCTTGCCCATCCCTTCCCCCTTCAGCACTAAGCATATAACCACCAGCTTTATACAACAAAAGTAGAGCCCCTTTCTGCCCATGGGTCTTGTCCCTGTGCTACTTACATAAACTAAGTTGCACCATACCCCGTCTCAGGAATTCTTTCTTGGCCATTGCACTCGGCAACCTTGCAACAGTACAGCTGTTGTGGAAAACAGCATGGTGGTTCTTCAGAATATTAAAAATAGATTTACCATATGTCCTAGTAATTGCATGTCTGGATATATACCCAAAAGAATTAAAGCAGGATCTCAAAGAGATACTTCTATGTTCATGTTCATAATGGCAGTGTTCACAGGAGCTAAAGCATGGAAGCAACCCAAGTGTCTCTAGATAGATAAATGGATAAGCAAAATGCGGTGGCTATATCCACGCAGTACTATTTTTAAAAGTACTCCTTTAAAAAAAGGAATGAGGCACTGACCCATGCTACAACATGGATGAACCCTGAGAACATGGCACTCAGCAGAGAGACCCAAATAACAAAGGACCAGCATTGTACGAAGTCCCTACAACAGGCAAGTTCACAGAGAAAGAAAGTAGAACAGAGGTTCCCAAGGGCAGGAGGAGGAGAGATTGTTTCATTGGCATGGTTTTATTTGGGATGATCAAAAAGCTCTAGAAATAGTAGTGATGGTTGCACAGTACTGTACATGTGCTTGATGCCATGGAGTTGTACATTTAAAAATGGCTAAAATGATAAGTATTATGTCACAGACACACACATCCTCACACACTACAAACTGGAAAAGGCAAAATCAATAAAATGGACTCCATCAAAACCAAGAACTTCTGTCCTTTGCAAGACAGTCCTGAGAGCCTAAGGAGACAAGCCACCAATTGAAAGTATTGTAAAGGACTAGTATCCAGAAATATAAAGAAATCTCCCAAATTCAGTAAGAAAACAGACAACTTAACTTTTAGAAAATGGCAGACACTCTGAACATTCAGACACTTCATTAGAGAGAATAACAAAGATGCATAGGAAAACACACTCATCGCCTTTAGTCATTACGGAAAAGTCCAGAACCAGATGGTTTCACTGGTAAACTCTACCAAACATTCAAAGAATTAACACCTTTCTACTCAAACTCTTCCGAAACCAAAAGAGGAAGGAATACTTCCTAACATATTCTAAGAAGCCAGCATTACTTCAATACCAAAGACATAAAAATCCACAAGAGAACAGGCCAATATTCCCTACAAATAAAGATTCCTCAAAGAAACACTAACTTTTAATATACTTAAGATTATATACATAACCATTATCTATCCCAGGAATGCAAGGGTGGTTCAATGTAAGAAAACCAATCAAAACATAATATGGCCACATTAATAAAACAAAAACAAGGGACGCCTCGGTGGCTCAGCAGTTGAGTTTCTGCCTTCATCTCAGGGCGTGATCCCAGGGTCCAGGGATCGAGTCCCACATCAGTCTCCCTGCAGGGAACCTGCATCTCCCTCTGCCTATGTCTCTGCCACTCTCTTTGTCTCTCATGAATAAATAGAAATCTTTAAAAAAAAAATAAAATAAAAATAAACAAAGGAAAACAACCCACATGATTATCTCAACAGAGGCAGAAAAAGAGTTCGCAAAAATGTAAGGCCCTTTCATGATGAAAACACACAGAAAGCTAGGAACAGAAGGGAGCTTCCTTAACCTGGAAAGGACAAACATGAAAAACCTACCATGAACACCATACTCAATGGCAAAAGACTGAAAACTCAGCCTTAAGCTTTAAAACTTAAGATGAGGAACAAGCTAAGGATGGGCAACTTCCACCATTACTATTCAATACTGTACTGGAAGTCCTAGCCAGAGCAATGAGGCAAGAGGGAGGAAAAGGAGGGAGGTGGGCATCCAAGTTGGAAAGGAAGAAGTAAAATTATGTCCACTTGCTGTCAGCATCTCACATGTAGAAAATCCCAAAGAAGCTACAAAAAAAATAAACAGGTTCAGTAAAGTTGCAAGCATAAGATCAACACACAAAAATCAGTTGTTTCTACATACCACCAACGAACAATCCAAGAAGGAAATTAAAACGATTCCACTTACAACAGCATGCAAAAGAATAAAATACCTAGGAATGAATTTAAACAAGAAGGTAAAAGACTTGTATACTGAAAAGTACAGAAAAATGCTGAAATTAAAGAAAACTTAATTAAATGGAAAGACTTCCCATGTTTGTGGATTGGAAGACTTAATATTGTCAGAAGAGTAATGTCTCCCAAGTGATTTACAGATTCAATGCAATCCATATCAAAATTCCAGTGGTCTTTTTTGCAAGAATGGAAGCCAAACATAAAACTCATATGGAATCACAGAGGCCTCAAAAAACCAAAACCCACATTAAAAAATAAACAAACAAAACCCCCACAAAATCAGAGAGCTGTCATTTCCTAATTTCAAAACTTCCTATAAAATTACAACAATCAAAATATGTCACAAAGACCAATGGAATAGAACTGAGAGTTCAGAAATAAACCCAAATATCTATGGCCACCTAATTTTGAACAAGAATGCTAAGACAACTCAACAAGAAGATTAGTCTCTCAAGCAAATGGTGCTGGGACAAACCAACAATCACATGCAAAAGAATGAATTGAGCCCCATCTGATGGCATTTATAGAAATTAACTCAAAATTATAAACTATCTAAATATAAGATGTAAAACTATAAAAGTAAACACAGGAAAAACATTCACAACTTTAGATTTGGCAATGGAGTCTGAGATTTTATACTCTTAAGTGTGAATAACAAACAAAAATAGATAAATTGAACTTCATAAAAATAAAAAATTTTTACACATAAAAGGACATAATCATAATCAGAATATGATAAAACAATCTATGGGATGGGAGAAAATATTTGTAAGTCACACATCTGGTAAGGGTTTACTATCCAGAACATATAAAGAACTCCTAACTCCACAACAAAAGTCCAATTAAAAACAATCCAATTAAAAAATAGACTTAGGAAGTATATAGCCATTTCTCCAAACAGGGTATACAAATGGCCAATAAGCCTGGGAAATGTTCACTATCATTGGTCTTTAAGGAAAAGTATATCGAAACCTCAATGAGATACCATTTCATACTCACTAGGAAGGCTATTAAAAAAAAAATTTTTTTTAAGATTTTTTTATTCCTGAGAGAGAGCGAGAGAGAGAGAGAGAGAGGCAGAGACACAGGCAGAGGGAGAAGCAGACTCCATACAAGGAGGCCAATGTGGGACTCAATCCTGGTACTCCAGGATCACGCCCCAGGCTGAAGGCAGGCGCTAAACCACTGAGCCATCCAGGCATCCCCCCCACCAATTTTTTTAATGGAAAATAACAAGCATCAAGATGTTTGTGGGAAATAGGGGCCCTTGTACATTGTTGGTGGGAATATAAAATGGTGCAGCCAGTATAGCAAATAGTTTGGCAGTTCCTCGTAAACGTTAAAGACAGAATTACCACATGACCCAGCAATTCCACTCCTAGGTACACACCCAAAAGAAATCAAAACTGGAACTCCAACACGTACATGGACAAGGATGCTTATAGCAGCACGATTCACAGTAGCAAATAAGCGGAAGCAGCCCACATGTCTACCAACAGATGAACGAATAAACAAATTATAGCGTAGATGATCCTCACTGTTCATGCATTCCATATTTGTAAATTTGGCTACTCACTAAAATGTATTTATAAACCGAAAATCAACACTTGTGGCTTTCACATTCGTTCACAGACATGCACGGAGGGGTGAAAACTTTGAGCTTCCCGACATGCTCGTACCCAGCTGACACAGAACACGGTGGAGCTCTGCCTTCCTGTCTCAGCTCTCAGGCTGTAAACAGTGACCTTCTCGTGGTCTGTTCAGTGCCATAGTTTTCATATTTTGTGCTTTTTGTTGGTGATTTTGCTGTCTGAAAGAGCCCCAGGAATGAAGCTGAAATGTTATGTAGGGCCTAAATACGGGACGGCTGTGAGGTGCCTTACAAAGAAAATCCGTTCGACAGGCGTGGTTCAGGCAGCTGGCCGTGAGTTCAGAGTTAATGAAGTCACAGTACACATTAAATACGGTGTCTGTAGACGAAAACACACGGAACACATGGCCACATATCAATCAGTCGACAAACATGGGACCAGAGGCTCCCAGGAGCCCAATCCTGCATTCCCTTCCCCTGGAAACAGTGGCTCAGTTGTCACTAATTCTGTGCTGATGGGGACGTTACAGAACATGACCCCTGTGACTAAGGGGAATGGCCTCTGTAGCCACCACACGCTGCAGTGTTACTCAGTCATAAGAAGAAATAGAGCATCGACACACGCTGCAAAGCAGGGGAACCTTGGAAAAACAACACTGAGTGAAAGCAGCCAGACACCAAAGGACACACATTGTACGGCTCCTTTAAGATGAAGTGTCTGGAATAGGCAAACCCATGGGAGAGAAAGCAGGTTTGAGGTTATCAGAAGGTGCGGGTGGGGACAATGGAGAGATGGAAAATTTTGACTTTAAAATGGTTAACTACATGGGATCCCTGGGGGGGCTCAGTAGTTTAGCACCTGCCTTCGGCCCAGAGCGTGATCCTGGAGTCCCAGGATCAAGTCCCACATTGGGCTCCCTGCATGGAGCCTGCTTCTCCCTCTGCCTGTGTCTCTGCCTCCCTCCCTTTCTCCCTCTCTCTGTCTCTCATGAGTAAATAAAATCTTAAAGGAAAAAAATAAAATAAAATGGTTAACTACAGGGATGCCTGGGTGGCTCAGCAGTTGAGCAGAGTCTGCCTTTGGCTAAGGTCATGATCCCAGGGTCCTGGGATCAAAGCCTACACCAGGCTCACCACAGGGAGCCTGCTTCTCCCTCTGTGTCTCTCATGAATAAATAATTAAAATCTTAAAAATAAAATAAAATAGTTAACTGTATGTGAATTTCACCTCTATCGGAAAAGACTTTATTTGATAACTGTGGTATCATAGAAAGACATTTGGGCTTTGTTCCTGGTTCCTGGCACAGATCTCCAAAACCTTTGGAATGTCCTGAGTGATGGGGCAGCTTTGGTTCTAAGGAAGCCCCTAGACAGGGGTGGTGGGATGGGGCTGGTTGCCAGAAAGACCAAGCCTTGATGAAAAGACTGAATCTTCCAGCCCCACCTCCCAACTTCCAGAGACGGGTGAGGGGCTGAAGGCTGTGACTCACCAATGCCCAGTGATCTTAATCAATCATGCCTATGTAATGAACCTCCATAAAAACCCCTAACCAATGGGGCCTGGAGAGCACCACGTTGGTGAATTCAGGAGGTGCTGGGAGGGTAGCATGCCATGGGAGAACACAGAAGCTCTACACCTCCAACCTCACACACCTCTTCCATATGGTCGTTCTTCAATTGTATCCCTTATAATCAACTATTAAGTAAAACGTTTGTCAGAGTTTTCCAGGCTTTTCTAGCAAATTATGTAACCTGAAGAGGGGAGAACTCATCAGTTAAAAATATGGAAGGCCTGGGCTTGCAACTGGCATTTCAAGTGGGGGCAGTTCTATGGGGCCGAGTCCTTAACCTCTGGGGCCTGTCCTAGCTGCAAATAGATAATGTCAGAATTGAATCTAATTGTAGGACACTCAACCAGTGTCTGCAGAGTCAAAGCTGGAGAAGTGGCCTTAGAAAGGACACCTCCCATTTGGGGTCAGAAGTGGTATAATAAAAATGCTCACTAATGCACATAATATTATTCTTGTAGTAAAACAAAGCTCCCCCCTCCCAGTCCAATTTTTTTCCCGTTGGGGTAAAGGAGTGCTTTATGTGTAAAAGAACATCCTGCCAACAGGTCAGACCGAGTGCGGCCTCACATAAGTACTACTGCCAAACACCACATCAAGTAGAATTCCTTCATTTTACAGACAATGCCATAGTCAGGGTCAGGAGAGGCTAAAAACCCCTCAGGCTTACACGAGAAAATGTCCTGTGCTTGAGAAAGTGTTTTTTTTTTTTTTTTTTTTTTTTCCTGTGGGCAGAGATCCACCCCACTCACCAGAAAAGCTAAAGGTCATCATCTTTCTTCATCTCTGGAACCCTGACCTCCTCTGGGCCTGTGGGCCTCAGAAGCTGCTGTCTCCACTCACCTTTCTTACGCAGATTAACCAGCAGGAGAGGACACCATCCCCACAGCAACAGTAATAACACACGCTTACCAAATGCTCCTAAGTGATGGGCACTGGGCCAAGTCCTTTGCCTTTCATCTCTCTGAGTCTTCCCACCAGCCCTGAAAACCCCATCTTGGAGACAGAGAAACTGAGGCCCAGGGAAGTAACCTGTCCACTCACTTCCCCCTCTGCCTACTGTGTCAAAGATCAACTTCCCTCACCTACAGCTGAAGAAGAACCAAATGCAACCCTTGCCTACAGTCAGGGTGGAAAAGCCATCAGGAGATCCATTCATAATGCCCCTGCTTCAACCAGTACTCTAAACCTACAGAAGCTCCTTTTGCAGTGAACTGGTGTTCACTTCCCCACAACTGTCTGATTTTCACAAAACTTCAAAAACAGGGACCTGCATTCAGACACTGGCCCTGTCCCCCAGATGTAAGCAAACACCAGGATTTGTGACCAGCGGAAGCCCTAGCTCATGCCTGTCTGGGGTATGTATGTAACAGGTGTACATACACAATCACAGGCTCTGCTGGCTCGAATCTCAGTTCTGCCAATTACTGCGTGGCCTTCACCAAGTGACCGGCTATCCAGGAGCTCCTTCCTCCAGAGACTGGGGAGATCAGCTCCCGCCAGGCCTCCTCTGGAGACTCAGTAAGCACCTGCTTAGCAGAGCACCTGGCCCAGGGCACACACCCCACAGGACCTGTGTGTGGCTGGACTCACAAGTCCCTGGCCCCTCCCACAGCAGGCCTGCCTTCCTGGGCTTTCCCAGTGCAGGGCCGCCCTCTAGAGCTCTGGGGGCAAAACCTCCTCCAGGAACAGAGGAGTCCAGCGTTTGTCCTGAGTAAGAACATGCTGCAGTTCTGCACTCAGGCTCACAGAGGCACTGCTGCCCCAGGCACATGAGCCTCTACAGGAATCGGTCAGACAAGTCAACACCCAGGAACAGGATCTCCCCCCCCCTTTTTTTTAAACAGAAAAAAACAGCTGTGCACCAACAGATTTCAAATGGAAACACGAGCCGAAATTTTAAAAACCTACGATACCTAAAATGAGAGAACCATACTGTTAAGTAAATTGTACCTCAAGAAACCAGACTCCAACAAAACCTCTTAACTTGAACCAGAGGCCACCCTGGATTGCTGGACACACAAGGGTGGTGAGCTGCACACATGCGCCCTCTAAAGGGGCACCTGGGGAAGTGGCGGCATGCCAGGGAGGGCAAAGAGCTGGGACTAGAAGCTCCAGGGGCACCAGGTCCGCCCTGCCCTTGCAACACACACACACACACACACACACACACACACACACACACGCCTGCTCACTCCAAGTAAGAAAGTCCAGGGATCCTGAAAGAGCACACAGGGATTTAGAACACCCTCAGAGGGGTCCTCTCTGCTTCCTCCTCGATGCCCCAGTATAGGTGAAGGCGCTGTGCCCAGGAGGGACAAGTCCTACGGCCAAAGGCTCACCAGGAATTCCCTTTGTTCCCCACCAGGGGCAGGACGGAGGGGTGGAACCTTGGGAAATCAGTATGGAAGTCCGGCTGCAGGGCTCAAGAGGGCACTACGAGACCCTGAGACCCAGTGGCCCAGGGTGGAGACCTTCCCTGTGGCTCCTCTAGGGGTGCACGGGTTGCATCTGCAAATTGGGTTTCATAACACCTGGGGCTTCTGCATGTGGCTGGCCTAGGTCTCCCCCACCGCACAAGGCTGAGAAGGGGGTCTCAATAAACAGCGCCAACCACGCCCACCCAAACACCCCCCAACACGTAGCCAGCCCCACAAAGCCACCTGCCAAGCCAGAGGACTGCAAAGGTCAGGCACTTGATTCTCCCTCCAAGAGCTCCCTGGCCACCCTCAGATACGTGGTATGACTGAGATTCGATACACACAGGGTAACTCAGCCTGGAGGGCCGCTCTCACGTGCAGTTCCCACGCAGACCAAAACATAAAAAGGGAGAGAAGCGCCTCTTCTCAGGGACAAGTGTTCTTAATCACTGAAATGATCTCCTGGCGTTGGGAGGTGAACTTCACTTCATGAAATCCCAGGTAGTGGACGTGCCAGAAGGGAGGAAATGCTGGGCCACCTCGGCTCTCCGCCAACCTGCTGTGTAAGCTGGAGCAGGAGACACTCTCTCTGGGGCTCAGTCCATAGCAATCTTGAGGGGCTTGGAGACACAGGGGCCTGGCTCCAGCCTCAAAATCAGAAAAAAATGCTGCTCTGGTAAACAACCTAAGTACCCACTGAAGGATAAATGGATCAAGAAAACGTGGCAAGCGCTCACACAAACAGCGGAATATTATTTGGCTTGGGGTTTGGGCCTTGGGAAATCTCAATGGGCTTGAAATTTTGAAGAAGAAAATCCTTCACAGATGAACCTGGAGAAATTATGCTAAGTGAAATAAGCCAGACAGAGAAAGACAGACACCAACTGTATCACTTATATGTGGGACCTAAAAAATAAAAAATTCTAGAAAGAGTAGAAAGTAGTTATCAGAGGCAGTGGGGAGAGGTTGGTGAAAGGCTGCAAATGTTCAGCTGTAGGTGAATAAGGTCTGAGGATCTGATGTGTAACATGGCGACTATAGCTCGTAATTTACCATTACCTGAGATTTGCTGAAAGAGTAGAGCTTAAGTGTTCCCCCCCACCCAACCCCCACCCAACAAAAGGTGGTAGATGTGTTAGTTGAAACAATGGCGAAAATCCTCTTACAAATATATGCAACTGCCAAATCACCACGTGCCGCACTTTAAATGTCTTATGATTTTGTCAGTTACACCTCAATGAAGCTAAAAACAAACAAAAAAACCCAACGCTTCTGTGTCCTGTAGTGACTGGCAGCCCCGATGGAGCAGTCCTTACAGGTGCCCACGAGCTCCCACAGAGCCCAGGGAAGACAGAAAGCAGCCCGTAGGCCCAGGTGGGGCTTCCAGCAGCGGACTCTGCAGGCGAGGTGAGGGGTGAGATGTTAAGGGCTGGGGCTGCTGCCTCCCTGCCCAACGCTGAGCACTACCCCTCCTCTAGAGGGTGAGCGCCCCAGAAGGCTCCGTGCGGCTCATGGGCAAGAAGCTGGAACAGAGTCTGGATGGTCCCCAAGACCCCTCCGAGCTGCCATGCCTTCTGTGGGGGTATGTGAAACTGAGCAGCATCCCCCAGCCGGCTGGAGAGGCCTGGGGCAGCGACAGCCACTAACAGAGGCCATAGAAACCACCACAGGACAGGTGCCAGCTAAGGCACAGGCATCAAGTGCTCCTGCCTCTTGCCAACATCTCGAGAGAAAACCTGGACAGCAGCAAGGGTCCCTGGGCCAGGAGAAAGGGCTCCACAAGCCAGTGCCACTGATGCAGCCATGCACAGCCTCTGTGCGGGACTTCCTCCCTTGGGCTCAGCCCCAGCCTCCTGTCAGGCCCTTAGGGGATACCAGGAAGCTGCATGGGTGCCACCAGTGCCCAGGTGGCTGCAAACACAGCTCCCAGTAGAAACAGGAAGGTCTGTGTGTCAGGGACCAGAGAGCAGACAGGTCTCAGGAAACACAAAGGCCTTGCTGGCCTGGGGGACCCCAAACTGCTTCTAAACCTCAAAGGAATGAATCTAGTTAACCCAGAGATGAGCTGTCCCACACCAGCTGCCCTCAGAACACCAGTGCACATGAATACCAAGAGCTTTCTGCAAATGGACTCAAGCTCCCCAGCCATCAGCAGGCTGCTTTTGTCCACTCCCAGCACAGGCTCCCCTCCAGGGAGCTAAGAGGCCAGTGACACCTGCCTAGAGACTCACCCCAGCAGGAGTCCCACCTCCACAGTCCCTACCCCCTCTTCCATGCTCCTGGAGCACTGAGAGGCCTCCCCAGGCTGGACTTCGGAAGACTGCCCTACTGCCTGCTGCAGGGCCCGGGCCCAGCCCCAGTCCCAGCAGGGTGGTCTCTCCTCTCCTCCTCTGCCCTTGCTGAAGAGACATGGAGCCTTTGCCCCACACACAGGCTGGCCTCCTCTTTCAAGAGTGGCCACTCCCTTGGCCTGGGGTCTTGTCCCCCAAAAGTCTCGGGATGATCCAGGCTTCTGTGACCTGGGCCCAAGACGGGCCACAGCCAAATCCCACTGAGTTATACCGGCGAAATGGCACTTGGCTCCCAGTAGGTTAGCACACCTGAGCACCATTCCCACAGGCCCTTGCTGCCTGGTGGTTTGCAGAAGAGCCAGGTATAAACAAGGGACTCATTAGGCAAGTGGTGGCATCGGCTGGCCTCCCAGGGAGCTCTCTCCTTCCTAAAACAAGGAAGAGCTGCCTACAGTCTAGCTGTGCCTATGGAAAAGCACATCTCTGAGCCAGGAAAGCTCACCATGGCCTCTTGGTGGCGCCTGTGAGGAGCAGAGGCAGGCTGCAGAAAGGCTCTTTTTTTTGTTTTTGTTTTATTTTAATCCCTGGGCTTTAAAAAAAAAAATGCTATGGTCTGAATGTGACCCGTAAAATTCCTTATGTGGAGTCCTAACTCCAGGAGGTGATGGAATGAGGAGGTGGGACCTCAGAAGGTGATCAGGTCCTGGGGATGGAGCCCTCTTAAATGGGATGAGTGTTATGGAAGAGACTGGGGCACCTGGGTGGCTCAGTCGGTTAAGCGTCTGCCTTTGACTCAGATCATAATCCCAGGGTCGAGTCAGGCTCCCTGCTCAGTGGGGAGCCTGCTTCTCCCTCTGTCCCTCTCCCCACTCATGTTTTTTTATTCTCTCTCAAATAAATTAACAGTAATAATAATAATAATAATAATACCCCACACAGACCTCATGAGGACAGAGCAAGTCTGTGACCCAGAGAGGGCCCTCCCCTGCTGAGTGGTCAAACTGATCTTGGGCGTCCCAGCCTCCAGAACTGTAAGCAGTAAATTTCTGTTGTTTATATAGCAGCCCAGACGAAATAAAACAACACATGTAAATATATATATACATTGTGTTTAAAAAAAACACATGGAAGAAAATAAAACAAAAACCCCTTACAATCCTACCACCCAGATTACCTTTTAACATTTTTGGTGGACCCAATCCCTTTTCTCTATGAATAATATACATAAGCTTACTTCTTTCACTCAACAATATTAACCCCCCCACCCCCACCCCCCCAGGTCATTGAAGGTTCTGTACAGATGCACCATAAACACATCTAATCACCGGCCTACCATTGGACGTTTACGTAATTCCTGCATCTTGGCCACTGCTCCTGGCCCGGTGACTAAGCCCCTGAGACCATCCACAGAACCTGGCCCTGTCGCGGCATGTCATGGCTGACACACACCTACAGGGCAACTGAGTGGGAGGCCATGTCCGCCTGCACTCCCCACCGCTGTCCCAGCAGGCCAGTTCCCCAGCCCCACCTTTCACAGGAGATGGACACCACACTCCGTGGAGCCAGCACACTACCCAATGTCTGCGCCGAGTGATTCCAACGTGCATCCCTGGCTCGACCTCCCCCTCTGTGAACCGTGTGTCCTTCTAACTGCTATTCCAGGATCCTACCTTGTTTTTGAAGTACACCTCGATGGGCATGATGAAGCCAGCGTAACCCGACTCCTCCACTTTGTAAGGGGGCTCCTTGCACACTAAAAAGAAAGGGAAAAATGCATCATCAGCTTCCCGCACATTCCAAGGCCCAGCCGCCAGCAGCAGTAAACTGGTGGCCCCTCCGTGCCTCTTCTCGGGGGCTCAGCTGGCCTCACAGGACTGGCTTTTCAGGAGGCCAGCTCCCCCTGGGAGTGTCGAATCCCATGGAATCCGAAGCACCGCAGGGCAGAGAAGGAGCAGAGCAGGAGAAAGGTGACCCCGCCACAGGAGGAAAGCCACTGAGGGGTGCAGGAAGGGGCCTGAGACTAGCTAAGACAGAGGAGCCACTGCCAGCCACAGGCCGCACAAGTTCAGCCAAATCAGGGCAGTGAGCATAACTCGGGTAAGGTGCCAGACCCTGTGGGGCCCCAGCACCCACAGCAGGGAGGACAGCATCCACTGCCTGCCACTGCTCAAATACTGGAACAGAGGCCCAGCTGGGTGCCAGTGACACAGACACGGGGAGATGGGAGATGGTGAGTCTCTGCTAGGACTCTCCGGGGTTCCATTTTAGTGCCTAACAAAGGCATTCCCAAGTGACTGAATGGAGACTTGTTAACCCCAGAGATTAAAAAAAAAAAAAAAAAAAAAAAAGAAAAAGTGAAACTGAAAAGAACAGCAAAGTACAAGTAAAATGACCTCTAGCAACCACGCCCTCCAGAATGAACCTCAATGTTTTGCTATGCATGCTGTCAGGAAGATACTGTTCTCCTGCCTGTTTTTTCTTTCTTTCTTTCTTTCTTTTTTTTAATAAATTTATTTTTTATTGGTGTTCAATTTACCAACATACAGAATAACACCCAGTGCTCATCCCGTCAAGTGCCCCCTCAGTGCCCGTCACCCATTCACCCCCACCCCTGTTCTCCTGCTTTTAAGAAAAATCAGAGACGCCTAGGTGGCTCAGCAGTTGAGCATCTGCCTTCAGTTCAGGTCGTGAATCTGGGGTCCTGGGATCGAGTCCCATATCGGGCTCCCTGCGAGAAGCCTGCTTCTCCCTCTGCCTATATCTCTGCCTCTCTCTCTCTCTCTCTGTCTCTCATAAATAAATAAAATCTTAAAAAAGAAAAAAAAGGGGATCCCTGGGTGGCTCAGCGGTTTAGCGCCTGCCTTTGGCCCAGGGCGCAATCCTGGAGTCCTGGGATCGAGTCCCACGTCAGGCTCCCGGCATGGAGCCTGCTTCTCCCTCCTCCTGTGTCTCTGCCTCTCTCTCTGTCTATGATAAATAAATAAATAAATCTTTAAAAAAAAAAAAAAAAAGAAAAAGAAAAATCAGAGCAGTACAAGTCAGCTCCCCTGGTCCTCCACCCCTCCCTCTCCAGAGGCAATCACTATTGGGAGACAGGAAAACATCCTGCCAATCATGAAAAACCATTAAGCACATGTCTGCACCAGTCAGGTAATTCTTAAGTGGGCCGGAAACTGCTGGAAAACAGTGCATGGAACATAATGAAAAAGGATTCTTACAAATTAAAATGGTGTAAGGTTTTTCTTTGAAAAAAATCTTTTCAGCTCTGAGGTACCTCATCCAGTATCACACGTTAAAGATCTCATGACTCTCATCTGTCCCAACAAAGCTGGCCAACAGGGTAGGTTTGGAATAACTAGGGACCTTCAAAGGCAGGGCCAGCTGAAAAGTCTTGTGCGGGACCCCAGTCTTCAAACCACAAGGGAGGAAGGGACCAGCTTGTGGCTCAGGCTGCAGGAGCCCCTCTGGTCTCATTGACCAGGGCAGTCTGGCGCCACAGGACAGCCACAGGGCTGTGAGCTGGCCTTGGCTCCTGGAACCTTGCCTGAGGCTCCCTCCACCCCATCCCACCCTCCCCAGCTGAAGACCCTGCTCCCTTCAAAGTTGAGCTGGAGGCCAGCTACCAGCTCCCCAGCGGTGCGCTCACTGGGCACTCTAGTTGCCAGTCCCCACACCCAGCCACAGCAAACACTTCCTGAGGGGGCAGGACCTCGTACACCGTTGGTATGTGAGACTTACTCAACTGGACTGACTTCCCCACCAGGTATCGGGGGAGGGGGAAAGGGGCTCCCAAAATAGCCCCAGGATATGCCATAGCACACAGCATAACCTCCTGGAGGCCAGTGGTGTCCCTGGCTGCCTCTGTCCAGCACCCTGAACACTGTTACCTGACATCAGGGAATATATGTGAGTTATTATTGCTACCAAATACAGCAGTAACTGCATCCATTCATCCACTCTGGCACTGTCTACATCTGGCAGTGTCAGGTGCCAGAGTGAGGACAGAGGAACAAGGACAGGCTTGGCTTACTCTGGATGTCACCACCCTCAGTCTGATGGTCAGCTCACGTAGAAGTAAGGAGCAGCCCTGCCTCCAGGACAACAAGCTGAGTCAACAGGTAGTAAACCCAGGTGGCCTAGGAACACTATCACAGGTGAGGTCAGCAGCCAATCTCTATTCCAGGCAGTGTCCTTCTGCTCCTCAGACATCCTCCTGTGGAGGCTGTGCACCCCAAACCACCTCCTATCCCCCCTTTTAAACCTGCATCTCTGAGCATCCCAGAGCTCAGGACCCAGGCTGCCCACCCCCTCCAAAGGATCCGAGGCCACCTTGACTCCTCCCTCTCCCAGCTCACCTGTTGGGAAGTGCTATCACATCTACCTCCAAAACACTTTGGGAAGCACCCACCGTCCCGACACCCTACGCCTCTGCTCCAGCCTAGACACCCTGCCTCTCAAATGTGTTACCACCCAGCACCTCACTGGCTACACTGCCTCAGGCTCGCTCCTGGGTATCTTCTGCAGAGGCAGCTGTAATGATCATTCTAAACTGTGAACCGGACCATGTCCCCAATGGTCCCCACTGCCTTCAGGACCAATCTCAAGCCCCTCAAGGGTGTTGCAAGGTGATTCGTCATGACCAGCCTCTTCTCTTGCCAGCCTGGCCTTGGGTCCTAGATCCAGCCACACTGATCCTCTCACATCACAGATCATTTCCTTCTGATGACCTCATCTTGAAATTGGGGGGTCCACTCCCTAAACCAGAAGCCCACTGGTCAACAAAACCTACCCTGCCTTACAAAGAGCTCTCAGTGAGGGTTCCCACCTGTAGGAAAGAGCCCAAAGAAACAGGAGAACACATGAGAACTTAGGGAAAAAAAACAACAAGCTAGAGCCAATGTCCTCAGATCCAAGATATGCCCAACAAATAAAAACAAAATATTTTAAAAAGGCCAGTTAGAGAGTAGGAAAAGGCTCTTGGATGTCAGACTACTTACAAAAGTGCTTTTATAACTCAAAAGAAAGACTAGAAAGTAAAGTTGAGGAAACCTCCCAGGACACAGTGCAAAAAGACACATTTTTTTTTTTAATTTTTATTTATTTATGATAGTCACAGAGAGAGAGAGAGAGGCAGAGACACAGGCGGAGGGAGAAGCAGGCTCCATGCACCGGGAGCCCGACGTGGGATTCGATCCCGGGTCTCCAGGATCGCGCCCTGGGCCAAAGGCAGGCGCCAAACCGCTGTGCCACCCAGGGATCCCAAAAAGACACATTTTTAAAGGAGAAGATGTAAAGAAACAATTCAAATTAAACAAATAATAACAACAGCTAATATTTATAAAGCACCAACTGTATGCCAGGCACTGTTCTTAAGCACTTTATACATATTAATGCATTATTCCTTAGGACAACCTTGAGACAGACAATTGCTTCTGTTTTACAAATGAAAAGATTTAAGCATGGGGGGGGGGGGGGGGCTAAGTAAGAAGCATCCCAGAAAGAAAAAAGAAAAAATAGAAAGAAATTGTCAAAGAAGTGGAAGAAAACTTTTCAGAGTTAAAAATGAAGCACACCAAACAGCAACATTAAGAACAACAAAAAGACCTCAGAGACAATGCTTATAAAAAATATCCTAGTGCTTCTAGAGAAAAGTAAACAAACTAAAGAGGTCATCTGCAGTACCATCAAAACCCAGAAGCATTGGATTCCTTGGAAGACAATGAAGCAGTATTTTAAAGTTCTCAGTGATAGCAAGTCTCAAACTAAAATATTATACCCAACCGAACTGTCAGTCAAGTAAGAGACCCAAATAAATGGCTCTCTCCAATGTACTAGAAGTCAGAATTTATTTCCCATGTGTCTCTCTTCAGAAATTGCTTAAATAATTAGTCTCTTGGGATATTACTTTAGAAATTCCTCTAGTAAAACAATAAGCCAAAACATAGGGTAATAGATAAATCCCCCAGGAGACCAATAAAGTCCCAGGATAATGGCTAAAGAGGTGGCTTTGACAGCTGTCAATCCTAATTAGAGAAGGAAGATAAAGAGAACCAGAAAGAAATATCCAGGAGGGGGAAGAAAAAAACTCCAAAACTCCACTAAATAAAGGAAATGATTGAGAGAATTTGAAAACAGTGAGGCTCTTCAGACATCAAAGAACACCACAAGGAAAAAAAAAAAAAAAAAGAACACCACAAGGAGAAAAAAAAAGAGAGAAGCAAATTACTTAAAGTTATAGCCCCAACGTGAGGCAAAGTAAATAGGAATAATTTTAACCAAGAAGGATTTAAAAGGACCCATTTGACCTTGACGTGACCTTGAGTATTCTCCTTTGGGTGGCCTGGAGCTCAGAGGGTGAATGAAATGCTGGCAACATGACCAGCCCAACAGGGAACAGAATCAACAGCACAGTTGGTTTCCAACTTCTAGAATTAACCCCTAATCTGGGAGCAGAAGTATAACCCCCAAAAGGAGGGGTGTAAGGTTCAAGGAAAGACAGGGGTGTTTAGGTCTTCTCTTTGAGGTGGAAAGTCACAAAGCATGGACAAAAGTTGACAAGGCTGGAAAAGCCATTCATTCACTCAATAAATATTTAGTAAGCACCTACTGTATCCTTTCAACACCAGGGTCACAGCAGCAAACTGCATATAGGAAGACATAAATCTCTCACTTGGGGGAGGAAGGAAGATGGACAAGATGAGTAACATGTATAATATGTTAAGATGGGGCTAAAGAGGGAAAAAAAAGAAAGAAAAGAAAAAGGCCATGAAGCATGTGGCATGTGGGTGGCTGAGCAAAGAAACCGGGAGTTAGAGCCAGCAGCAGCCAGAGGTCTTCCTCAAAGGGTGACGGGAGCCCCCGCTGGAGGAGGTCAGCAGGTTTGCCTCCTTGTTCAAAGTCACAAAGATAATCACTGAACACAAGTCACTCACCTACAAAACGAAAGAAGAGACGCTAGAGGGAGGGCTTAGGACAGGGCTTGGAAGTTAAAAACATGGTTTTAATTTGGAAAATCAAGAAATAAGTAGCAAATCTCCTTCCACTACTCAAAGACGTTGGGGAAGGAGACACCCAGAAAGGACTTGAGAGCCCAGGGCAGCAGGGCCAGTGTGAGACAGGAAGGGAAACTTCCTGCTCTCCACACTCCTGCTGGGTTTGTTGTGAGCACATGTTTGATTTAAAAAACATTTTTTAAGTACATCAAGTGTAATTTAAGAGAGACCTGTATGAAATTCACTCTCTCTTTAACCCAATCCATGTCTCATTGACAATTGGCAAGATGTGTGTCACCGACACGGTAGTGTTCACTATTCAGCACACTTGGGGCAGCTGCTCTCAGCATACAGGTGTCCGCATTCCCAGACTTCACAACCAGCATGCTTCAGCTATGGATCACACCTCTGCCCCCAAACTGACACATTCAGAGAGTGCCCCCCACTCACCACCCCATGTCTGAGGTACCTGGAAATCAGCGTGTGCTGCTTCCATGTGACCACAGCCGGCTATGGGGCCTCTCTGAACCTCAGTGAACACATCTACCTTGCAGGGATTCTGGGAGGCCCCAGGGCTGTCACAAACATGGCGCGTGGCAGACAGCAACTGCATGATACACACAAACTGCCATTTGTGTGTGTTACTTCTGGTGGCTACTTGGCTACCGGCCCAGGCAGGGTGGGGTGAGGACAAAGCTGGATGGAACCATCACCCTGGGGCCACCCCAGAGAGAAGGAGAGGAGATAGGTAAGGGCGACAGTGAAGAACTGGAGAGGAACATGCCAAAGGCAGCACAGAGGCCTCGCCCAGGACGGCGGCCTTGCCAGCAGGTGGATACCTCTGAGCAAATGGGCATCCCGGGTGCCCCAGCCCCCAGGCCAGTGTGCAGATCCTGCTTTAAAGCACAGGCTGTGCAGTGGGCCCTCTGGAGCCTGTCTTCCACTGTCAGGGCATTGGAGGGAGAACAAACAGGGACCCCGCACAGGAGAACTTAGCAGGAAGCACCCAGTAAGGGCTGCGGATTATTACTATTAAAAGTGCTTTACAGACATCTGCTGTTGTAGAAATCAGAGCTGCTCTCCTCCAGGACAGGAAGGAAGGAAGGAAGGAAGGAAGGAAGGAAGGAAGGAAGGAAGGAAAATGAGCCCAAGTAAAGACCCAAGGAAGAAGAAATAAGGGAAGGGAATAGCTGAGAGCTAATGGAAGAAACCGGAAGAAAAAGAAATGACTACCACACAGCTAGGAATCTCCAGTTGCTGTCCCTTGTGAACCAGAACTTTCTCCATGTGTAACAGACATCATTTCCCCACCAGACCACAAGCCACTTGCTGGCACAGGCACAGGCCCCCAGGGGATCCCACGCTGTGCTCCTGCTTCAGCCTGAGGCCATCCACGCCAGCCCCTGCTCAATCCCCATGGCCCCAAGGCCCCCAGCACTTGGGGTGGAGAGCTCAGAAGCCTCTCTCCCCGCCCTGAAGCACTTTTCCAGCAAAAAAAGTCCTTCTCTCCTTTATCAACACATCCATCCACGAAACCACTTACTAGACCCCTGTGAGGTGACACAGGTCACCTGGGAGACTCAATGGTAAGAAAAGCAGACACGGCCCCGGGCCCCAAAGAGCTAACAGGAAGGTCTCCAACTTCATTCCCAATTCCCCAGGAAGGATTCTGTGACCATCCCCCCCACACCTCTCCGCCCCATCAGACTACTGGGCCACAGGTAACGGAGACCTGTGCGGGGATATAGGTAGGAGGCACTTAGTGCTGCTCAACCGACAGTGGTCTGAGGGATGGAGCAGGGACGGAAGACACAGAAAACAAGACGGCAGGGAAATGAGAACCTTCATGCTTTTCGACCCAAATATCACGAATTCTTAAACCGGCATCTCTCATCAAATGTCGGCCCAATAAGCAATCTCCTGATTACTCACCAGGTGGGAGTAAGTGGCCCTTCCCACCCACGGGCCACTGGCTATGTTCTCTGGATGCCTCTCAGAGCCCAAGTCTAAACAATGACACAAGGCACAGTCACCAACTCCTTTGGGCTTTCCCTACAATGAGCTCTTCGGCTGAAGAAGCAGAATGGAGGGAGGAGAACCATTTTATGTTACCGTCGGAGAAGGGCTGCATCCTGGCTGGATACCTCCCTGCGAGCGTGGAGAGGGGTGCAAGCCAGCGGCTCAGAGTGCAGCCCGGCTGGTCCCGGGGAGGGGGTGGAAACAAGCCTTTCCAGGAATGATGAGACATGCGTTATGTCACAACACTCGGTCCCGCCGGGCTGGGGGCACTCACCTCGCTTGGGCTTGGGGAAGCTGTCATGCAGCCGGAAGACCACTTTCTCCACGAAGTGCTGGATTTCACATTGCTCGGGGCCACGGACAAACACCATCCAGTCGTGGGTGAACCCCTCTGTGGTGGGCTTCTTGCGCAGTTGGGCACGGTGTCCCAGCTCTAACTTGACCTGGACAGTGCACTGGAGGGAGACAGAGGCAGGCACAGGTCAATGAGGAGCCCAGAGCAGGGGACTGTGAGATGTCCCACCCCATCACCTACGGTCAACGCTGACCGCAGGAAATGAAGACTCACCACCAACACAGCCATGGGATTCCCAACCCACAGCTTCTAGTGGACCAGGCTCCATGTGAGCTGCTTGGCAGGCCCCCTCTCCCCAGCCTGCCCACTGGAGGCCCTGCACTTCCTCCCATCCTCCCCTTCATCCTCCATCCCAGTCAGACAATCTCCCCGCTGTCCCTCCAACAAGCCCTGCTCGTTCCTATCTCAGGGCCTTGGCATCTGTGGTTCCCTCAGCCTCAGGTGCTCTTTCCCTAGGCCTTTCCGGGGTTGGCTCCTTCCTGTCACTGAGGTCTCAGCTTGAATGTCACCTCCTCTGGGAAGACCCCTGGCCATGCAATATGAAAGCACCCACCACCACTCCCGTTACTCTGTGTCGCATCGTTATATCCTTAGCATCTGTCACTACTGGAGACCATCCTGCTCACAATCTGTTGGCTCTGCTCTGACGTCTGACTCTTGGGGGTGGCTCCTTGTCCAGAGCTGGAATCCTCACCAAGAGCTCTCTGAATACAACTCTCCCAGTGTGACCCAGAGGGCAGTTACTTCATTTTACAAATGAGGAAACTAAGGTCCCAGGATTGCGCTGCCAAGCCGCACACAGTCAGCTGGTAGGGAGCAGGGCCGGGATTCGAGGGCAAGTGTGTGTCCCCTGAGGGCCTGCTCCCTGAGCCCCTCTGCCATCTCCCCTCCCTGGTCAAGTCACCCAAGCTCCTCGATTAAAGCGTGTTCGCTCCTCTGCCCCATGGAATGCTTCTGGAGAACAGAGACCCTCGGGGTCACCAGAGACCACACAGACACTGGCTTTCAGTTTTAAAAGCAGAACGGTGGTTCATGGTGAGAACGGAGGCACCAGGAAGAAGCCACATGGGGACAGGTCCCAGGTGGACCCGCCGCCTCGGCAGTCGGGCTCCCTTCATTACACACGTGCGTGACGCTGTGCCTGAAATGGAACATAGCTCGTGCCAGTTCTACTCCAGTGAACACAAAGCCACAAAACTTTCAAGGCACTCACAACGCCTAGGTGGGCCAAAACCACTGACAGGGAACCCACTGTCAACATCCACTCGGGTCTGTAAGATCCTCCCCAGGCTTCTCATAGATACAGCCTGACACCTAGTATCAAATGCAAGAATGTTACAAAGAAAGCGGAGGCCAAGTGGACACTTGTTCCTAAGTGCTGAGGCAGCCAAGAGCAAGTTGCTGGGTAGCACAGCCCACACTTCCCCACAGAGCCCCCCCTCCAGGAGCCACCCTCCCCGCCACCCCCGCCAGACCGCCTGCTGTCCTTTGGACCCCCTTTCTCCCCAGCTGACCTTGTGTGTCCTCCTGCCTCTTCTGTGATTCCTCCCCCAGGGAGCAGACCCCACCACGGGCGTCCACCCTTCCTCCTCACCCTCAGGCACTGCCAGGAAAGAAGGACAGACACCAACTATGGCTCTGCTGGTCTGGCTTTCAGGGGCTCACCACTCCTTCAGAATAAAGTCCAAACCCTCAGCGCACCCCGCATTTCCCACCTGTTTCCTCAAGCCTGAAATGCTCATCCTTTTTCACTTTTTCAGTGTATTGAAGTCAGAGTGCGTCCTGCCATCCACATGTAGGTTTTACGTGCTGCGGTGCACATGCGCCCACGCACGCGCACACACAAACCATCCCCAAGCTGGTGGCATGCCTCAGAAGCTCCACTGGAGTCTGGGTACAATCCAGTCCACAGCACCCACTTCATCCCCACCCTGCTGCTCCTTGGCTGCTCACTGCTGCCTCCGCAGGGACCGCATCTAGCTCTTCCTTTTACTTCTGTCTTGGAACCACCATACACGAGGCGTCAATAATACCAGAGAGTTTAAACTAGAGAGCCCTCTTGGATCAGCACATTCTAAGTGGTACTTTCCAAGAGGGAAGGGCCAGCAAGGACACTGATAAGGACAGGGTGATCCCAGGATACGGAAGAGCTGGCAGGAGGCTCTACACACAGAGGGGGCAGTTGTGAGCCACGGGGTAGGCGATCCCCCAGCCGAGGATGGCAGCTGCTGTGGGGCTCCACAGGGAAAAGAGCAGGGATTCGGCGCACCCGTGGCCACCAGAGGGATGGGTGGGGATCAGGACGGAGCATTTAGATTCCACACAGCAGAAGTGACAGTCGATTGTAAGCAGATGATGGATGCAAGGAAACAGTATCTGAGGCAAAAATTCCCCGGCCATTGTATACAGTTTAACGCTGAAGGCAGAAAAAGGACAGACGGACAAACAACAAGACTGCACGGGGGCAACCAGAGGGAGTGGCTGGAAGAAGAGATTCAGTCGAGTCTGAAATGGGAGAACTGGCAGGACTTAAGAGTGGATGGAGGGGCGCCTGGCTGGCTCAGTCAGCAGAGCATGCGGCATGTGATCTCAGAGTCACAAGTTCGAGCCCCCCATTGGGTATAGAGATGACATGAGGGATAAGCTAACAATCTTAAAAAGAAAAAAAAAACAGTGAATAGAGGAGAGACAAGGAAGCTCACCCCAAGACCCAGGGCACTGGGACGCTGCTGATGCCGAGTGCTGGCGTGGAGGGGCAGCGGGGACAGGTGATGGGCTGCTCACGGGGAAACACCACACCAGAAGCTAGAGACGAGGGACTAAACATCTGGATAAACAAGTAATGCTCAAATCAAACACAAGCACCCGCCTGCAGAGCATTGCATATGGGCCACGTTCAACGTAAATGAACCTGAACGGTATTTTCGTTCCCCCGAGTGGACTGCAATCCCCAGATGCCCTTACACGCGGTACAGAAACTCTGCCTTGGTCGCCCACCTGTCTTCACACTGAGAAATCAGGGGACATTCCCTGGATTGCTGGGAGGGCTACAGGTGAACTAAATGCGTCTGACCACAACCATACACCGGCAAACGACTCTGACTTTTGGTTCTTCGGAGTTCGCCGCTGTGTCCTGGAGTCTGCTATTTACCACTCGGGCTGCCTTCCCAGCATTTCTGATGAGCTGGGGCTCCTACCCAGGGCACACAAGGGGCAGGGCAGTTATTGTGAAAGAATGGAAGACCACAGTTCCGTCGGAGAGGGAGAGAATGAAGTGCCAAAAAAACGCTCCAGAGGCCAAAGTAAACAGGAAGGTTGGGAAGCGGCGCTGGGTGATCTCGGCAGCTGGCAGACCGTGCCCACAGCTCTGCCCGGGCAGCATCTATGCCCCGGGGGCTGGCGCCAACTCAGCCTGGACACCCCCCAGCCCGGAGGGGCCACCGACAGCAGACGCTGCTGCTCTGGGGAGAGGAATGCTCCCCCGAATGCATGAATCTTTCAAGAAATAAAGATGGGGGAAATCACACAGATTCTGAGCCACTTAGAGAAGAAATCACTGATTCGGTAAGACATTTAAGCTACTTGAACTCGAGGCCAGCAAGAAACTGAGCCCTCGCCAGCTACTCTGACTTGTCAAGTCATGATAATTTATTAGCACAACTAAGCCAATTCCACGTTCACGGGTTCTGCCCCCCTCCTGCCTTCCTCCACCTGGACTCCTTCCCCACGCGTTAGAACCAAAGAATTGAAGTAAACCAGTTAACTTTTGCTCCAGGAAGGGTGTGTGGCTTTATAAAGAGGTTAACTGCCAGTTGGGTTAAGCTCTCAACCGTCTTGGAAGGAACGCATCTCACTTGTCCCGCCTGCTGCTTGGAGGCGGTCTGCGCAGACTCCAGGTAGGTGGCTGGAAGTAGCCCAGGGGACCCGGCCTGAGTACGTGCAATGTCCCAGCACCCTGGGAACCAGTTTGCCACCCACTCCCCCAACAAAAGCTGTGGACAAAGGGGCAACATTCCAGGCGTGCCCTGGAAAGAGTTAACTATTTTACTTCTGGGAAATCATCTGGAAGACCTGCAGATGTAGAGTGAGTAGCTCAAGGGCTCTGAGGGGAAAGGGGGGGGCAGGGGGGACAGTTAGGCTTGGCCTAAGGGCCTCAGCTGGGCACTGCTTCCTCCAGATCAACTGGAACCCAAGGGTGGTAATCCTAAGTCCTGCAAACCAGGCAAACGGTCCCTGGAGGGCACTTCCCAGGCCCTTCTTCACTGAATAGGAGAGATCCCCCCAAATGTGGACTCAAATGGCCAATACCTGGCAGAGTGAGCAAGGCTCCTTCCAATAGCTCCACTGCTTCAAAGGCCTGTCCTCATCAGATTCTTCCCACACGCCATGAACCCTACCCTCGGCCTCGGCCCCCAAAGGCAGGTCTTTAACAATGAGTTTATCTGTAAGAATTGCCCTGATTTCCCCTTGGGAATTCATACTTTACCAAGTGGTATAATTATGCCTGGAGTTTGGCTACTGTATCTAATTTCCTCAGATACAACAAATTCCCTCCCCTCCCAGGAGGAGAGAACACCGAAGAGCCTTTTCCCCTCATCGGCCTAGACTGGCGTGCCAAGTGCCACTGTGTCTGGCAGGGCTGCTGGCAACATGGTCCACACATACAGAAACGGGAGACGGTCCTGGCCCCACAGAGTGACAGCAACACACGACCAAATAAGACAGTCTTTGCAGAACTTTCTTCCCCCAGACCCAGCTCGAAACTCTCAAGAGCAGGCACTGGATCAGAACTTGAGAAAGATGGGAACACGATGGTTATCCCTCAGTGACAATCCTCTCAAGCAGAAGACTGCTCACCCAGAGGTGGGGACAGAGCCAAGGGACCTATCACAACCCCTGCATGAGGCCTTGGTCTTCTGAAGAGTGACACAGAGGGGGCTGCTGGCCAGCACCTGCACTCCTCATCTGGCCTCGTCCCTTAAGGCTCATGACAAAGGGACAAGAGGGGGCTCAATGAATGTCTCCTTGGAAACTCAAAAGATAAGTGTGCAGACCAGGAAGATATGCAAGGACACCCCCAATCCTCCGTTTTCGGGTTCCCAGGAATACTACCCTTACCAGCCTGCCTGGACAGGGTTCCTATTACATACGTGTATTTGCACACATGCCCACAGACAGGGAGATGGTGTACTGCCTATCACCAAAGTTCTCCGGGAAGCTGTGCTGGGAGATTTCTGAAAGAGCACAACCCTAATAAAGGCATCCATCTGCAGGCCAGGTGAGCCTGGTTACAAAGTGACCGGTCCCTAGTAACTTTTATGTAACCAACAGTTGGCAGAGCCAAGTGCAAAACTCCGAGTTGAGTTAGAAACTACGATGGATACGGGGCACCTGGGTGGCTCAGTCCCTTACTCTGTGAAGCGTCTGAGTCTTGGTTTCAGCTCAGGTCATGATCTCAGGGTCGTGGGATAGGGCCCTGCGCTCAGAGAGGAGTCTGCTGGACATTCTCCCTCTCCCTCTGCCCCCTCCCCCAGTTCACTCACTCACACCCATTCTCTCCCTCTAAAATACATAAAGGAATCTTAAAAAGAAAGAAAGAAAGAAACAGTGATGGACATAAAGGTAAACAGGATTCCAGTTCCTACCTCAAGTACTTTACAATGGATTATCTTTAGGACAAACCACTCGGTGGGTCAACTTTCCAGTGCTAGTCTCAGAGCTGAGAGGGGGAGAATCCTGTCAACCTGGAGTCAGCTTCTCCGCAAGGTTTGGGAAAAAGGACACAGTTTCCTAGAAATCCCACTTGGTCCTGACTCCTCTCGGGTCCCTCCTGAGCCTCCATTTCCCTATCTGTAAAATGGGTCATCACTATCAGAAACAAACCTCCTCTTCTGGAGCAACAGAGGATGGGCAACAGCAATGGGTCTCACATTTGAACTCGGGAGAACCTGCAAGTATCATTTCAAAGGCACAATTCAGTGGGACAGCTGCTCACCTCAGAGGACAGGCCCAACACTTCTGTGCACCACCCAGATGCTGACACCACCTAGGCCATCGCTCTGCCCAGAGACACTGTGCCCATCCTCCTTTCTCCATGTTCTCACCATCTGCTCAGTCTTTACTCAGGCCGATTCCTTCCACACCAACCCATGCCTCCAAGCCATGACCCCCCAAAACACAAACCCCACAGACAATGATCTGAAAGTACGAGATGGGGGTTGGGGGAATCAAATAGGTGGGTTACAATCAGGGCAAAGGGAACAAGAAAGACTTTTCCTGGTCACGTGGAAAGGATTTCAATGCTGAGAAGTTGGGAGCCCAGAGCTAAATGCAGGCCCCCTTCTTAGCCGAGCCTGAAAGTTCTAGAGAATACAGCAGGAAGGTAAAGAGAATCAAAGCCTTCCAAAGCAAGCGGGGCAAAGGGCCCTTAGGGGAAAGTCCTGTTGTTTCCCATCAGGCTGAGACATTTTACAGGTTTATGGCATTTCGGGGGAGAAAGGGAAAGCCAAGATTCTGGGGGATTCAAAGTGTTTTCCATGCACCAAAGTCATTCTGGAACACGCCCAGCCAACTCACCCACTTGGGTACAGGACACCATTCTCTCCTGTCTTCCCAGGGACTGTCACCTCCGTAAAGAAGGGATAGAGCTTCCAGGCCTCTCCCAGATTGGCAGAAAGGCGACCAGCAATAGAGAATCAGACCACAGAATGCCACATACTTTCCTTTGGGATCCGTTTCACTTGCGAATACTTCTGCAAGGATCTAGACTAGCACTGCCCCATGGAACTTTCTGCCGTGATGGAACTGTTGTCTCTCTGAGCTGCCCATTAAGGCAGCCAAGAGCTCAGTAGTGGTAAATGGGCACTTAAAATGTGGCTAGTGCCACTAAGAAACTGATTTTTTCATTCCGGTGCATCTGAATTTAAACAGCCACAGGTGCTAGCGGCTGCACACGGGGCAGTGGGGATCTCGCTCTCCCAGCCCGAGTGTCATCACCACCAGTCCACTCAAGCAAGACTCTTCTCTCCCTTGGTCACAGCCAACAATGCCACCTACCCCCACCATTCCACTGACATAAATGACAAGCACTCCGACAGCCAGGGCCCAGCAAATCATAGGGGGCCTACGATACCTCCTCAGTGGACTGGCAGGTGGGCGACAGGAAGGAGCCACATCCTATGCCTGCGTGATACCCAACAAGACTTTCCCGCAGCGGGGAGAGGGGCTTCAATGAGAGTGGACGCTGAAGGTATATTGTTTTCTTAACTCAGTACAGGCTGGAGGCAACGAGCTCTGTCCCTTCAAGGGAACTCACACCACGCTACAGAAATCCACCACTCAACAGCTGTAAACTCTACCCCAGTTCTCAAGAGAAAGGCCGCAATGATCCTGCACCACCATAGGTGACCAGGATGGGCAAGGGGAGGTCTCCTGCCCACGCGCCCCTGAAACCTCACAGTCACTCAGTTCCTTAGCAGACAGAGCCGCCTCAGTGGCGCCGGCAGCCAGGGACGCCCCAACCTGCCCTCGCTGACTACAGATTTCAGCTGCCACCCCCACTGCCCCACACCACGGCCCTTTCCTGGCCTCGCGCCCTTGGAAGCCAGGGGCAGTAGGCAAGGATGAAGAAATAATGACCCCGTATTGGGGGCCACAACAGTTCTGGGCTTGAGAGGGGAAGAATGAGGGTACTGAAAAGGAGGCTGTGCAGAGCTGGTGAAGGGGGGACTCCGGGTTTCCAGATGGAGGGGACGAGGCCATGGGGAGAGTTTACGGAGGCTGGGCAACCACCCTGGGTCTGGAGCAAGGCTCTAAGATGCTGGGGAAGGAAGGGATACGGGGTGGGCTCGGGGAGACGATGGTGGCTGAAAGCCAAAGCGTCAGGCTGGGGGATGCTGGGAGGAAGTGGGAGACCCTGAATGCAAGGAGAGAGGTACAGGGGGGGCTGGGGAAACTGCAGGTGTGTGGAGGGAAGCCAGCTGAGGGTGGAAGAGGCAGACCGAGACCTGGACTCAGAGGGAAAATGAGGGGGGAAATGTGAATCAGGCTTGCAGGGGCAACGAGGACCCAAGCTGAGGGGAGTGAGGCATCTGGTGTATGAAGGGCTTGGGGGCTCCAGGTGGGAGCACGAAATGCCCCCCCGCCCCATCACCCCGAGACGTCTGAAGGTGAAAGAGAGCCCCTTAGGCACTAGGGGCCGGGGGGCTGACCAGCTGGAAACCGGGGGAGGGGGTCAGAAGTGTCTGAGGAAGCAAGCCCACGTCCACAGCGTCCACAGCGTCCACAGCGGGGATGAGGCGCTGGGCTCCAGCCGGCCTGGGCCCCTGCGGGGAAAACCCCAGGCCCCAGCCCGAGTTCCAGGGGAAACGGTCCCCCAGGCTCAGGCAGTGGCAGGAGCGAGGGGGAGAGAATGGGGGACGAGGAGGCTTCGGGTGGGCCGAGGTCTGAGCAAGCGGGAGGCTGCACCGAGGTCCCAGGATTGGGGTGAGGAAGAGGCGGCGGCAGGCGCTGGTGCCGGGAGTGCGAGGGCACTCGGGGGCGCGGGGTCCCGGGCGCAAGGGAGACAGGCCCTGGCTGCAAAGGAGGGTGGCACGGGCCAGACGTGACGAGCCTGCGGGGTCCCGGGGGCGGCGGTGGGGCTCGCTGGGCCGGGCCGGAGCGCCCAGGGGAGCCTGCGGGGACGCTGGGCTGGGCTGGGGGCCCGGGGGGCTGGGGGCCCGAGGAGCGTCCCCGAGGGCGCGGGGCCGGAGGGGGGACCCCACGGGGTCGCCCCGGGGCGGGGGCGGGGGCGGCGGCGGCGGCGGGGGCGCGCGTCTCGGGGGCCCGGGGAAGCCCGCGGCGCCCCCGCCGGGCCGGGGTCGCGGGTGGGGGAGGGGCGCCCCCGCCCCGCAGGAAGGCCGGGGGAGCGGCGGGCGAGCACAAAGCGCGGCGGGCGGGAGCCGGGCGTAGGCGGGGAGGCCGGGACCCAGGAGGGCCCGAGGAGGGCCCGGCGGGCGGGCCGCGGGAGGGAGGGAGGGGACCGGGCGGGCGGCGGGCTGCGCTGGGGCGGCGCGGCCGCTCCTCACCTGATTGTCCATGGCTGGCGCCCCGCCCCGCCCCCGGGCCCCGCGTCGCTCGCCGCCGCCGCCGCTCAGCGCCGCCCCGCCGCCCTCATTGTCTGTCAGGCGCCGCCGCCGCCGCCGCTCCCGGCTGCCCGCCCGCCCGCCAGCCCCGCGGAACCGGAAACCACCGCCAGGCCGGGTCGCGCACCGACCGCGGGCCCCCGCCGCCGACTCTGGCCCGCCGCCCCGACTGACGGCCGCCTGGGCGAATCGGCGGCGCGGACGGCCGCCCGCGGGGCGGGACTTCCTGCCTGGCGGGGGCCTGCCGGGCTGCGGTCGGAGGGACGAAGCCCCCAGCCAATGGGAAGCCCGAGCCGGAGGGGCGGTGGGAGGGAGGGAGGGAGGCGCGAGGCGAGCCCGGCGGAGGGGAGCGCGAGGTGTGCGCCGCACGTGGAGGGGGGCGGGGGCGGGGCGCGCTGCCGCGCCTGCGCACTGCGGCCCGCAGGGGGCGCTGCCTCGTGGCCGCAGCCGGCCCGGGGGGCGGGCGGGGGCGGGGGCCTGAGCGCGACCGGGTCCCGCTGAGGTGGCGGCTCGAGCTCCGCGCTCTCGGGCCGGGAGCCCTGGGGACGCTTTTGTTTCCTGGCCCCGCCTGCGGCTACCGAGTCACGCACCGGGCTCGGGGCTCTGGAGCTGTAAATCTCCAGCGCTGGGTGTGCAGCGGGGAAGCCTGGTCGACTCGCTCGCTTCTCTCCCCCAGCCCCCGTACCCGCGAGTCTCAGTTTGCACATCTGCGACATGGGGACACTCGGTACCTTGCAGAGCAATAGTTCAGATTGACCGGAGCGGCACACACTTGAAATCTGCTACGCTAAAATGATGGGGGGAGTCTCGTTTTATCCGTGAGATTTGTAATGCTAAGGCCTCGGAAAAGGCATTTCTTCCTTTTACCCATGATCACAGAATTTCACAATTCGTGACCTTCGTGTAGGTGACATGGAGACCTATCGCTCCATCCTTTCCAGGATCTTGCAAGCCACCTGTCTCTCAGACAATAGGACTTCCGAGGGCGACTTGCAGACCCTTGTACAGTTATTTTTAAATTTTCTCTTAGGGTTGCATGGGGTCGTTTGCCTCCACTTCACATTTAAGTGTCGGCCAAGTATTCTTTAGGTAATCAGGGCGCTACTTCGTGCTGAAGAACAGCACCAGAAAATCCGTAACTTTGGAATGAGTAAGTCCGTGTACAATTCTGGAGAAGGCCAGCTGCTGTCATAGTAACACCGTACCTTTTGATGTAGGGCTGGGCATGCTGGGGGAAAGAAAAGGAGACCATGCTGAGAAAATAAGCAGCAATCTTAATGTGGCTGCAACTTTTTTAATATTAAAAAAAAAATCCCATAACTGGATGTAAGTAGATCAGTAGTAGCTCTAAGTGGTCCTTGAACCAGCAGGTTTGGCGTCACTTGGGAACATTATTCAAAATGCAAATTCTAGTCTCCCTTGATTTATGGAATCAGAAACTCTGGGGGCATGGCCTGCACCCAGAGGGATGGTTGAACTAGCCCTGCAGATGATAGTGACGCCTATTCAAATTTCAGAACCCACGGCCCCAGGTAAAGGGACAAAAATCGTACAGTGGAATATTATTCAGTCTTAAAAAGGAAGGACATCCTGACACCTGCTACCACATGGATGAACCTGGAGGACGTTATGCTCAGTGACGTCAGCCAGACACAAAAGGGCAAATCCTATGTGATTCTACTCATAGAAAGTCCCTAAGAGGAGTCTCATCCATAGAAACAAGGAGTAGGGATCCCTGGGTGGCGCAGCGGTTTGGCACCTGCCTTTGGCCCAGGGCGTGATCCTGGAGACCCGGGATCGAATCCCACGTTGGGCTCCCGGTGCATGGAGCCGGCTTCTCCCTCTGCCTGTGTCTCTGCCTCTCTCTCTCTCTGTGACTATCATAAATTAAAAAAAAAAAAAAAAGAAAGAAAGAAACAAGGAGTAGATGGTGGGAGCTAGATGCAGGCAGGGTGTGGAGAGTCGATATTTCATGGGGACAGAGCCCCCGGTTAAGGGATAGGAGAAAGTTCTGCAGATGGATGATGGTAATAGTTGTGCAACAGTGTGAGTGTGCTGGATGCCACTGAGCTGTGCACTTAAATGGTTATGATCATAAATTTTGTGATGGATATTTTTACCACAGTAAAAAAAGTGAATAGACTTCTTGACACTGTGAATATATAAATATCCATGGGTCCATAATAATAGTAAAACAACAGCAGAGCTCATTCATCACTTTCGAGAGTGACAACGGCATCAACTCCTTACTTACCATGTCTTTACAGCCTGAAACCAGCCCGGTAGACGAGGGAATGCCCTTTTCACAGAAAAACACCAGCCGATGATGTTGACAGGAGATAGCAAAATCACTATTTTGAAATCACTGATGAAACAACCATTGCAGACAACTGTCATCACTGGACGTTAAAGCTATTCACCGAAAGGTTACAGGGGACTAGACAGTTTCACATTCACCAAAGATCTTCCCTCAGATTGCATGCTAACCACAAAGAGGAAAAAAAAAAAAAAAGTCACTTTATCATGGAAGCATCATGCTGTCACCACCTTGGTACAGTGACCACTCTTAGCAACCAAGCAGTGGGACAAACAGAACGACCGGGGGCTCCTGCTAGGGGTGATGAGAAGTACACAGTCCCAGGAAGAAAATTCTCGCCCAAAACGTTTAACCTGAATCTGATCACACCTGTAGTCCTAATATCCGGCTGACAGGAAAGGCACAAATACAGAGGAGCATGGGAGGTAACAGCATAAGGAGTGGCCTGGCAAATCTAGAAGGTGGAATCTCAATAGCTTGGCTTCCTTGAGTCAGCAGGAGGGCAATGAGAGAAGAGACGACTGACTGCCCAGAGGTACAGGTGGTGGCATCACAACCTATTGCAATGCAGGCATCTCGTCATTGGACTTTGGGTTTTGAACAAACAAGTGGTGTCAACTGGGGAAATATGAATATGGACAATGGCAGGTGATATTTGAAAACGTATTGGGTTAGTTGTGATAATGAGATTATAGTTGTGTAGGAAAATATCCTTGTTTTTTGGAGATGCATGGGATTGGTTCAGGAGGACTTATGCATTATGGCTGCACGAATGCCAGCATACTAATTTGCCCTTAAAATACGTTCAGAGGGACGCCTGGGTGGCTCAGCGGTTGAGCGTCTGCCTTCAGCTCAGGAATGGTCCCAGGTCTGAGGATCGAGTCCCGCATGGGGCTCCCTTGGAGGAGCCTGCTTCTTCCTCTATGTCTCTGCCTCTCTCTGTGTGTCTCTTATGAATAAATAAATAAATAAAATCTTTAAAAAAGACGTTAATAAAAAAATAGAGGCAAAATAGAAGTAAAAGTGGCAAGTGTCAAATATCGTTAAATCTAGGTGATGGATACATCGAACCGAACCGTTCACCAAACTGTTCTTTATACTTATCTGTATGTGTGCATTTCTATAATGAAAAGCAAAAATTTTTAAAATGCATCCCCTGCCTGAAATAGAACTGCTGTATTCCTTCCTTCAGGAGGTCAACAGGGGGCTGCCCCATTTTCCCATTGGTGGTGGCCCTGTCATAGGCAACAGCTGCTATGTGCAAACTCGTGTTGTCTCATTTCATCCTCCCGATACTAGGAGGCAGGTGTTGTTGCTCCCGTTTCACAGGTGAAGAAACTGAGCCTCAGAGGTGAGTGAGTTTACCCCAAAGTTGCATGGTGAGTATAAGGCAGAGCCAGGAACATTCCCCATGAGACCTACCCTGACCATCCCATCTAATTCTATCCCCGCACCATAGCTCCCCAACCCTCGTGACCCTGCTCTAATTTTCCCTATATCCACAGCACTTATAACCTCCTAATATATACATATTTATTTATTGAGTCCATTCTCTATCTCCCCTCGATGGAATGGAAACTCCAAGAGGGAAGGGATCTTTATCTTGCCCACTGATGTATCCTGAGCACAGTGCCTGCCACAAAGTAGATGCTCAGTAAATGGTTGTGGCGTGGAAATGAAATAATACTGAATCACCTAGGAGGAGGTTAATTCCTTTTCATTTCTCTCCAGTCTTTCTAATTCCTTCAAGAAGAAAGTCTTGGCTTGGTGCTCATGTGTCTTAAACGCCTCCCTATCGCTCTCTAATCTACCTCAATGACGAGAGAAGAGACCTAGAGTTCAGAGCCCGGGACAGGTGATCCTATCTGGTGCCTGGACTTTGAAATCTCCTGATGATCTGAAAAAAAAAAAAAAAAAAAAAAAACCAGTGCCAGGAGCCTTGAAAGATCCCACCTTTAGAGATTCTGGTCGCACTAGTTTGGAAGAAGACAGAGACACTTTTTTTGTTTAAATTCAGCTGGGGGATTCTGACCTGAGGAAGGTGTTCAGGATCACTGAGCTGCGGTTCAGAACACTTTTTTGTTGTTGCTGTATCTAGTTTTCTGGCTATTTTTTTTTTTTTATCTATAACAAATGACTTCTTGAAGTGACACAATGTTTCCTATTTAAACACACCCGCGTGAGCAAAGGGAGTAGATTTAAAGAAAGACATAAAGTAAATAGTAATTGGAGCACTTGGCAAAATACATGATATTTGTTATCTCAATGTTGCAAACAATGAAAGTGACACACAGAGAGGCTACAAGTGGTGGCCCAAGTCCCAAGGCTAAGAAAAGTCACATTTTGAGCCTAGGGCGTCTGGCTCGCCCCCCTGGGGCCCAACTGCTGCTACATTAGGTCTCTATCGCCCCCTAGTGGTCCAGCTTATTTGCACCCAAGGGGAGGGTTTGGCATTTAATCTCCCCTACCTTTCACCTTGCGGATGGTTCAGCTCATCAAAATTTGGAGGGGAAACCTCTTTCTGATCTCCAGCGAGTTCCCTGCACCCACCAGTTTCTTGCTAGTGGTAAATGCACACACAACCACACATGGCAATACTGAATGTGACCAAGCTGGAGCAAAGCCCAGTGGCCAGCTGGAGTCCCACCCTAGATGAACGTCAACTCGGAGCAGATCTCGAATGTCACATTGAAGCATTTGACCCTTATCCCATAGGCACGAGGGAGCCACGAATGGTTCTGGGAGCTGACCGTTTGCTGCAAAAATATGTGCAACAAAGCATCTCCCCAGTAGAGGGCAGCACCCTAGACATTTGCTGTTTTCTCTGTGAAACAATCCCTGACCCCAATACTCCTCCCAGGACCAGTATGAGCCTGTAAGTCCCCTTTGTATGAATTAAGTGGCAGCCCTTCCGGGAGAATGCCAACTCATGACAGGGCACAAGGCTTGAGGGAGGACTTCAACCCCCACCCCCTCACTTGCCCCGCACCCCTCTCAGACCCCAGTTAGAGTGGGGCTCCCCAGTGGCAAGAGGAATCACATGTCCAAACCCGGCTGAGCAACGGATTGCATCTCTCCAGCTCTTGGGATCAGTTTAGTGGGGGTGGGGCATGACCTAAGACCAGCTGAAAATGACTCCAGGAGCTTTGTTAGTTGTGCAGAAATTCACGTAGCATAAAATTAACCATTAATTGCATTAAAGTGTACAACTCAGTGGTATTTAGAACATTCACCATGTTGTGTAACCACCACCTCTATTTAGTTCCAAGACATGAGGAAAGGAAACTCATTCCTATCAGCTGTCACTCCCCCTTCTCAGCCCCTGGCACCCACAAATCCACTTTCTGTCTCCATGGATTTCCCTGTGGCGGACGTTTCATGTAAATGAATTCACACACTATGAGATCTTTTGTGCCTTGTTCTCTCACCGAGCATCGTGTGTTCAGGGTCTATACACGTGGTAGCGTGTGCCAGTGTTTCACGCCTTGTTATAGCAGGATAATATTCCATTGTGTGGATACCACATTTGTTGAACAGTTCATCCATTGATAGACACATATGCTTCCCACCTTTTGACTCTTTTCAATGGTGTTTCTATAAACATTTCTGTACAAGTATTTGATAGAACACACATTTCCAACTCTTTGGGTATATATCTAGGAGCGGAATTGCCAGATCATACGGTAATTCTATGCTTAACTTTTTTTTTTAAGATTTTATTTATTTATTCATGAGAGACAGAGAGACAGAGACAGAGCGAGGCAGAGACACAGGCAGAGGGAGAAGCAGGCCCCATAGAGGGAGCCCGGTGTGGGACTCGATCCCGGGACTCCAGGATCACGCCCTGGGCCAAAGGCAGGTGCAAAACTGCTGAGCCACCCAGGCGTCCCAACCATGCTTAACTTTGAGGGTCTCCCAAACTGTTTCCCACGGTGGTTTAACCAATTTACGTTTCTATTAGCAATGTATAAAGATTCCAACTTCTCCACATTGTCTCCTATATCTTTATTTAAATTTATAGCCAACTTCATAGATATGAAATGCTTATCTCACGACTTTGATTTACATTTCCCTACTGACTATGACATTGAGCATGTGCACCTGGAGCTTTGGTGTATACTTTTCAACTTGGAAGAATGTAAAGCCTGGCAGCTGCCTCCCCCATGAGGTAGATCAGAGGGAGGGAGGGAGACTGACTCTGGTGACATCACCTGAAGCCTGGATCCACCCATATCTGCAGCTTGATCCTTAACTTCAAAAGTATATGTGCTGATTGTCCTTTTGTCATTTCAGCCAGCTGGAGCTGAACGTTTTATCCGCTGCCACAAAGAGTCCTCCCTGATGGTGACTGGGACTTACCAAGATCACATGGCTAGTTTGAATTAGACAAATATCCAGACCTCCTACCCACCTGCTGCCTCCATAGCCCAAGAGGGGCCTGAGAGGATGGGTCAGCACGGGCCAGGAGATAGGCATTGAGGACAAATTGTTGCTATGTACTTAGGGACAGAAGCAAGAGGGCGGGGGAGGGACAGGAAGCAGAGTTTCTCTATCTGCCCTTATCCCCACCGGAAGGTTTTAGAAAATCTCTTGGAAGTACAGCCCCTCTCCTCCACCCAAAACACCAAGATAACATTCTGCAGACAATTTTATGTTTTCAGAAACTCCCTCACTCTCTGCCTTGCCCTCCGCCCCCCTCTTCCCACCACGGTCCATCCTGGGGCCAGGGATGAAGAGCCTCCAGTTTCTAGAACAAGAAATTCAAAGGGAATTGGAAACAGTGGACCTGTGATCCGGATTCAATCCTACTGCTGACTAACTGTGGTACAAGGAGCTTTGGGGGAAGGATAGACCCGGTTCGAGTGCAGGCTGTGTGGTCCTAGGTAAGTTGCTTGCCCTCTCTGTGCCACATCTATAAAATGAGAATATTTGTGGTTATCTGATGAGTTGTGGGAGAGTATTAGGTTCAGCGGTGTGTGTCATGATCAGAGAGCACATGCTAGCCTCAATAAATATGAGTGGCCCTTCCTCTTTCAATTTCCGCATCTCTCCAGCTGGCCAGATAGGCTAGCCTCTACTCCTTTTGGAGTGACACACTTCAGGGGCCTAGATAACATGCCCTGACAATTCTCTTTTGCAAAGAATATCAAGTGGTCCATGGATACTAAACCTATCCCAGGCCCCCAGATTATGAATCTCTTACTCTACACTCTCCCTCATTTACTAAGCTCCAGCGAGAGTGTTCTTTCTCTCACACCAGTTCATCCACACCCTGGGACTTTCACACCTGCCATTCCCTCTCCCCAGAATGGTCTTGCCCAGCCAGCTCTCAGTATGGCTGGTCCCCTCTTGTCATTGAGGGTTCACCTGGAAAGTGCATTCCCCCACTGAGCACCCATTTGAAAAGGCTGCTTCCATGCCTCATGGTTCTCTAAAGCATCACCTGCTTTAATATTTTCGCAGGTATTAATGTCTGGAAGAGCCTTATTTGTCTTTTTATTTGTCTAACATGTGTCTCCTCATTAGATAGGGACACTGCATCCTTGTTGTCTTGCACCGCCAGTGGGTAGTGTCAGACATAGAGTAGGAACTCAATATGTATTTGTTGAAGAGGTGAATGAATGAATGAATGAATGAGTGGGAAAACAGATGACTGAGAGAATGATATAGGTGGAGAGAGGGAGGGGTTAAAGGATGAAGGAGCGATAAATTTAGATGTTCTCCAGACTCCATGATAAATGCTTTTTATACATATTTTATCCAAGCAAAAATCCCATGACGGGAGAAACATTTTCACATCACAGACTTATTACAGGTGCTTGAGCTTCAAAGGAGAGAACAATCACTTCCCCCAGATTATACAGCTGCAGAATGGTGGAGCAGGATTCGAGCTTACATCTGCTTAACCCCAAGCCCTGTGCTCTTAACCACCATGGAAATCATCCTCTTCTTGTTCTTGTTGAGGTGGTGTTGTTGTTGTTGTTGGGGTTTTTTTTTTAAATCATCTTCTTGTTCTCCTCTCACTTTAAGAGCTCACCCCTGCTCCCCTTCTGATACTCATGCCCCAACGACAGCCAGATTACCCAGTCTGGGCCTCCATGTTGCTTCACTGCCTACCAGTGAGGTGGCCCCATGAGACCCTGCAAGGTCTCCACACACATGAGTGAGTGCAGAATGAGGTGTCTGTTCTCTGGGATGCCCCTCAAGTCCCAGGGACATTGCATGGCCAAAGACAGGTCCAAAGGGTCTGGTAGTGACTGCCACTATTTATGAAGTGCCTGGGCACCAAGCCTCAGCCTGAAGTCCTTCCCAGTGGTTGCCAGGTCCTCACAGCACCTGGTGATCCAGCCTCACAAAGTGAACACAAAGGAAGAAATGAAAGAGAATAAGGACAGGTCGTGGATGGGGAGCTATGCCAGGCAGCTCCCCCAGGGTCATCAGATTGCTGCACAGAAGGCTCAGGAAGTCATCACTTGTCTTGGGGTGGGGCCATGCAGGACAAGGAGGACGGGGAAAGGGAGCTGAAGGAAAGAACCGTGAGTGCCTCTCAGATTCCTGATGCAGGGCTCCCTCCCCAAGATGCAGGTGAGTTGGCAGGTGCTTGGGTAGTCAAGGAACTAGCCGACATCAGCAGTTCTTGTTGTCACTGACTTCCACATAGGGCAGCCCCACAGGCCAAGTGTCCCGAGGCCAGTAGCGGACTTTGAGGGTGTGACCTGGCATCTCATACCTGGCGTCCACCAAGGCCATGGTAACCATGCCATAAGGAAAGGTGATGCTGATGAGCACATGCCTGTGGGGTGCAGGGAGAGGGTGGTGAGGGTGCAAGATGCCAGGATGCCCCTGAGCTAGCTTGATGCCCCCACCGTGGTTCTCCTCTCACTTCTTATGGATCCTGACCACCCAAAGGGACCTTTTGGATCAGACCCTTGATTGAAACCAGCCCCCCCACACACACACACACACAAGTCCCAATATCTGTGTGCTTCCCCTCTCTGCCCCCTGGTCCCTGCTCCAAGCCCTGGCATCTGAGATTTTCTGGTTCTGGGGCCCCATATCACTAGGCAAATGCTTACCAGATGCTATGCAGGTAAAAGAAATTGATCTGTTGCCAGAAACTGCAAAGCAAGCGGTCACTGATCCAGCTGGTCAACGCAAAAGCCCATAAAATTACGGAGACCTCCATTATATGCCGAAGCTCCTTATTGCTGGTCCTAGGGAGAGAAGATGAAGACCAGAGCCTGACTCAGGTAGCAGAGCCTGAAGGGGCTGATGGGAAATTCCTCCCTCCAAGGCCACGAGGCTGGGAGGAGGGAATGGCCAAGAGTACGAGAGGGAGAGGGCCTAATTTGTGAGTATTGCTAACATTTGCTGAGCACATATAGGATGCCACATGCAGTTCTGAAAGTTCTTCAGATTAAAAACTCAGTCCTCACAACAATGCCATCATTCTCATTTTGTAGATGAGAAAACAGGCATGTGAGATTAAGGTATGCTCCAGCCCCACCCAAGGTTACACAGCGAGTAAATGGCAGAGCCGGGGTCTGAACCAGGTTTGTCAGGCTGCAGATTTCTTAACCAATAAGCCCTCCCCTGTTTGTGTTTGGGGCTGTAAGTGTGTGCACACCTGTGAGGCAGTGGATGAGAATTCATGACTGTGTGGCTATGGGAATGTGCATGTCCGTGGGTGGGAGGGCAAATTCTCTGGAGGCCATGTCTTGGGACAACTCAATATCAGAATCCGTTTCTCTAAAAGCGGAGCTGACCCAGCATCCTTTAGGAAAGAGGCAATAATTCCTGTGTGCCCCAGAGTCTAAAATGGGATGGTTTGAACATCAAAAAACAATAATGAAAAAAAAAAATAATAATGAGTAGGGACTGGTGAAATATGAATATAGAGTCTGAGGATCTGGTTAACAGCATTGTTTCATCATCAATTTCCTCCTTTTGAGGTTGTTTTATGGTTACACAGGATGCTCCATTGGGAGGGGCTGGGGGAAGATGGATGAAGGATACCCAAGACTCTGCACTATTTTTGCAACTTGTCATGAGTCTGTAACTACTTCAAAATAAAAAAGTTGGGGATCCCTGGGTGGCTCAGTGGTTTAGCGCCTGCCTTCGGCCCAGAGCGTGATCCTGGGGTCCCGGGATCGAGTCCCCCATCAGGCTCCCTGCATGGAGCTTGCTTCTCCCTCTGCCTGTATCTCTGCCTCTCTCTCTCTCTCTCTCTCTCTCTCATGAATAAATAAATAAAATCTTTTAAAAAACAAAATAAAAAAGTTAAAAATATAGCACAGCGACTGCAATGAATTGAATCACTTCTGAGATATAAACATCTATGAGTTCATAATAATACTTGTTTTTTAATTTCATTGGTCCCTACTAGAGATGGCTAAGGCCCCAACTCATTACTCTGAAAATAGATCAATTAAGGGAAAGAATCAATTATCCATCCTGGCATTTCTGTGCCAACTGTATTTCCAGGTTGATGAGCGAAAGTCCTTGATGGAAGAACTCCAGGAAATCATTGCAAAAGAAATAATGGAATCTGCAAACCACGCTTTTGCAACCACTAATGAATGAATCTATGGATGGGAGCGGTGTGCCTGAATGGCTGCGGAAATCATTAGGTGAAAAGTCGGTAGAAAACTTTATAATAAAGGAAGGAAATGACACCATCTGAATCCACTGATCAACCTTAATAGCACTAACTGTGGAGCAACCACTCATTATGGGGTCCTAATGGCATGGAACAAGAAACGCCCAGCAGCACACATGAAATATTCTGGCCTCAAAATATGTAAACCTAAATCTAGATCTAACTATTGATTTTCAAGAAATTTTTAAAAATTAAACACACACACACACACACACAATGAAAGATACCACAGGAAACAGACCGCCAAACCTAGAATGTTCTCCAGGACAAATGATGGAGTTTCTGTTATCAAATCAGAGGCATGAAGATAGGGGAGAGAGGGTGAGACTGCTATGACAAAATTGATTGTGTTTGCATCCCAATTTCAACAAGACTGGTTGTAAGAAGGCATCTTGAGAAGCCGAGGCAACATTGGTGCAATCTGGGCATTGTCAACTTGATTAGCCCTGTGTGTGCCATGTCTTCCATCTGTCCCTCTAGATCCTTCTCTACCCCTCTCCATTCTGCCCTATGCCCCCAGGGAGGTGGGGTGCTGGGCTGTGTGGACTGAATCCAGGGCTCTCTTGTCCTTGGGCTTCCAATTAGATTAGCCAATGGTTTCTAGTTGGATTAGCCAATGGCTTCCAATTGGGTTGGCCATGGTTTCCAGTTGGGTTGGCCAATGGAGCACTCCTGCAAGAAACTAAAGGGTCAGGGAGGGGTATGGTTAGAATATTTATTTTCCTGGCCTCCTCCATGTGGGGTTGGCTCAGGGTAGCTGCAACCAGAAACTGGAGGTCACGGTTCTTGTTAAGGAGTCCCTTTCCACAGGACTCTCTCCTTCCAGACTCTTGTCATCACTCCCTCCCATCGCCCCCCACCCCAGGTCTCCTGATGGTCATAGGATCCCACTCTTATCAGCACAGTGGTTCTAAATGATCCCTAGTTATTTTCGTATACCTGCTCTTTCCTTTGTAAATAACCCTTTTATTCAGCTCCCCTCAAACGGCTCCATTTCAGAGACCTCTCTCTGTCCTGCCAGGACCTAGTATGGGTTAAAAAAATAATAATTCTTTATTTGGGAGAGTAAAATCCTGAAAAGTTAATGGATGCCAGTGTATGGAATCTTTGGGGGGTATGTATAATGCAGGTTGGCAAAATGCTGATGGTTTTCAGGACTGGTTAGTGGGCACACAGAGGTTTCTCGTTCAACAGTCTCTGCTTGTATGTATGTTTAGGGTTTCAGCCTTAGGTTCCAATCCTAACCCTGCCCCTTGTTAGTAGATGATCTTGGGGATGGGACATCCCTCCCTTAAGCCTGGAATCAATGAGAACTCTGTGCCTGAGACGTGGTATGTGAGGTGAGGGGACTGCTTGGAGGGGGATGGGAACCACCTTCCCAGGCAGGTCTGTAACCACCACCCACTTCTTATATTCCTGGAACACGATGTAGAGGATGTGCACAGCGATGCTGTTGAGGGCATATGCGTTGATCACGGGCCTCAGGAAGGACAGGAAGGTGCTGATCACAGTGGTGATGATGACAAAGCAGATGAAATGGGGCCTGGGAAAAGAAGGACTCAGTTGTGGGAGGGTAGCTGGGAGGGACCTGGGGGCTTCAGGCAGGGTCAGGAGATCTTGTGGCAGAGGTAGATGAGCAAAGGGAAGGGGTTCTAGGGAGCCCAACTGGACCCAGAAACAGGTCTTAAAGTTCCCAGGTGGGCTCATCAGAAGGGTCTGATGAAACATCCCAGGTAGGCCCAGGCAGGGTCTGAAGGGGGCCACAGGGGTGGGGGTGGGTAGGATGATGAGAGGGTCTCGGGGGCTTAGATCATGATCAGATCATAACAGATCACAACCCTGATCTGTTATGGGTTTCAGGGCTCAGGTGAGGTCAAACAAAGGATTTAGGGGAGATGAGTAAGATTAAGGAAGGGATTACAGAGGTCCCAGACACTATCAGGAGAGGGGTCCTGGAAGGCTCAGGTAGGTCAAATAGGGTCAGGAGAGAGATTCAGAGGGGTCTCAGGTCAAGAGAGGGGCCCAGGAGAATCCAAGAAAAATTACAGGGGGCTCAGGTGATAGGCTTAGGAGAGAGGTCTTTGGGGCCCAGGTAAGCTTAGGCATGGGTTCCTGGGACCCCCAGGTGGCTTTGGATATGTTCTGGAGAAGGTTCCACACTCTTTGGGTAGGATCAGGAGAGGATTTCCAGGGGTCTCAAGTCACTCAAAGGAGGAGTCTCTGGCAGCCAGTTAAGTCAGGTAGGGTCAGGGGAAAACCCTGGGGTGATCAGGTGAGGGTTTCCAAGGATCTCAAGTGGGCTCGGGGAGTGACCCTGGAGCCCAGATGGACTCTGGTAGGATCAACAGAGGACCAGCCCCCGCCCCACCTGTTCTCTCCTAGGAAAGTGGGAAAGTAGCAGCGGGGCATCCATATGCTGTAGCTACTGGCCAGCAGCCACAGGATAGCGATCTCATCCAGCAGCTGGCCCAGGAAGCTAAGCGTCATGTGGAAGTACATGGAGAACAGGCCTGGAGCAAGAGACAAAGGTAGGTGGTCAAAGGGGCTGTCCCCACCCCTACCACCCCACTGTCACAGACCCCCACCTACCTATGACCATGAAGAGGATGCAGATGATGTAAACATAGCGGGAGCGTTTCTGGGCATAGGGGTGCATCAGAAACATCATGAGAGGCCCAAAGATGAAGAAGGTGACATTGCTGAACTGGAAAAGAGGACATTGGGGACAGGGGGGGCGTTGTCAGAAGTGGAGGCAGAGCGGGGCTGCCCCTGTGTCCAAACCCTCAGTTATTAGCCAATTGGTCGACCTGTGCTCTTTCAGGCAATTAATCAACCCAGAGTTTGTCATTCTTTCAGTTGATCTTGGCAGTCTACCAGTCATCAATACATTCCATTCGTTGGAATAATCAATAATCCATCTGTTATTCTATGAGCCCATTCATTCATTCAGTGAGTATGGCAAAGACTATCTACTAACCTTCTGCGTACATTCACCCTCTTTTCCTTTTAGAAACAAGATAGAAATGTCAATGTCAATGAATCTATTACTTTTTTCTTTCTCAAATGTGAGCTACATTTATCAAGATTGACTGTTAGATATTGAAACTGAGAAATTTTCAAAACCCAGGACTATGCAAGCACATATTCCCTTGGCCATCTGAAAGATGATGTCATTACTCATCACAAAGCCACTAGAAGATTCCATCGTACCCTGGTGAGATCCTCAGAGTGGAAAAAGCACATACAATCTTTGTATTATTATGAAAGTAATTTTCACCTCGAGGAACTTCTGAAAGGCCTCAGAGACCTTGCGGTGTCCCTGGACATTATTACCAGGACCACTTCTCCATGAACAGCAAAGCCAAGTAGCTTGATAATGTTGAGCTGCTGAGTTAACATTCCAGAACCACCTACCTCTAGGCTTCCATTTCAAAAAATAATAAGATATTATTTTTTCTATTTAAGCTGTTTTTAGTGGGCTGTTTCATTTGAAACCAAAGCATCCCAGTTACGGGCTTCTGCATCCAAGTGACATGGGATTGGATCTATGCTCCCCGTCTCACTAACTGTGAGGAGTAAATTCAATGCTCTAACCTACCATATCTGCATTTGTGTCATATGCATAATGCCATTTGCCTTTTCATGTTGTTGACCCAGAGATCCCCAGGCCTCAGTAGTTTGTGAGTACAATTAAGGTGACAAGTACATTTGCAATCTTGATAAATGTAGCTCACATTTGAGAAAGAAAAAAGTAATAGATTCATTGACATTTCTATCTTGTTTCTAAAAGGAAAAGAGGGTGAATGTACAGAATTTCAAGGGTTCAGAGTCCCTGGCCACTGATACAGGACTTCAAAGTCCCCTCAGTGTTCCCCCCAGATATATCTGGACCATGGTGTGTCTCTCACATGAGCTCAGAAACAAGTGTCCTCGCAGTCATCTACCTGCCAACTTGAGGTCAGCCAGCTGGCTTACTCAATTACATCCTTCTCTCTCCAATAAAATCTTCCCCTTGTAAATGCCCCATCCCCCGTGTCCCATCTCAGAAAGTGAAGAAATAGTGCCCTGTTAACCAGGGCGCTCCGTTATTTCTCAGAACCTGAGTCTGAAGGATGCTGACTCAAAAATAAAGAGCACAAGGAAATGTAAGTCGAAACCACAATGAGCTATCACCTCATGCCAGTCAGAATGGCTGGTATTAAAAAAAAGAAGAAGAAGAAGAAATAACAGGTGTTGGGTAAGACTTTGGAGAAAAGGAAGCCCTCATGCACTGTTGGTGGGCATGCAAGTTCGTGTAGCCACTCTGAAGGTTCCTCAAAAAATTAGAAATATAAATATCATATGATCCAGTAATTCTGCTGCTGGGCATTTACTCCCCCCCCAAAAAAAAACCCCATTAATTTGTAAAGACATATTCACCTCTGTGTTTATTGAAGCTTTATTTACAACAGCCAATATATAAAATATAATATAATATAATATAATATAATATAATATAATATATACAATGGACTAGTAGTACTCAGCCATAAAAGGAATGAAATCTTGCCATTTGTGACAAAATGGAGGGACCTAGAGGGTATTTTGCCAAGTAAAATTGGTCAGAGAAAAACAAATACCATATGATTTCACTTAATATGTAGAATCTAAAAAACAAAACAAACGAGCAAACAAAAAGACAGAACAGACTTATAAATACAGAGAACAAACTGGTTGTTGCCAGAGGGGAAGGGGTGGGGGAATGGGTAAAACAGGCGAAGAGGTACAAACCTCCAGTTATAAAATAAACAAGTCAATGGGATGAAAAGTGCAGCATAGGGGGGATAGTCAGTAATATTATAGTAACATTTTATTGTGATAGATGGTGACTCCGCTTAATCGTAGAAAGCACTGTGTAATGTATATAATTGTCAAATCACTGTGTCACTGTGTTGTACACCTAAAACTAACATAATATTCTACGTCAACCATAATTTAATTTTGAAAAAATACAGAGCACAGTAGCGGGTGTGGGGAAACCATTTACCTGATACAAGGTCACCATCTAGGATGCTAGGTCCTGGGTATCAAGACAAGTTCCCAAGGCAGGAGTCCTTCCAGTTCTAGGGAAGCCCATGGCTCTCCTTGCGTGATGATGAACCAGCTCAAAGACCACAATTTGAGAACCTTTGGCAAACTGGTTCCGCAGCCCATGTTCCCACCCCATGTCCTTGCTTTCCGTATCATGGTGTCTGATGTCCACCAACGGACAATGTCGAACACATCTCTGGCACAGCCTAGGTCACAGTGGCCACCCAAGAACACACATGCCATGTCTGCATCCTGAGACCCAATCCCACTGGAGTAGACACCTACCCCAAACCGGGCCAATCTGATTTTCTTGGGAATTTGAAACGTGGAGCAGACACAGAGCCTGAGAGTCACCAAAATTGAGTTGCACCATTGTCAACTCTCTAAGGTCTTGGGGTATTGTCCCAGTGTTTAAGATATGGCAGCCGTCTTGCCACCACCACAGACAAGGCTGAGAACACAGGCAAATACTCAAGGGTGGTACCTGCCTTGTGCTGAATCCTACAGACCTATGTTGGATCCCAGCCCTCGCCAGCAACTCATCTCTCCATTTTCTAAGACACCTCAGTGCCTATCCAATGCATTCTTCCTGTTTGGTTTGGTTTTTGTTTTTTGTTTTTGCTTAAGCTAGCTTTCTAACGCTTGAATCCAGCAAAACCATCACCGTTGGCGTATGAGCTGGGTTTCTTTGGTAGCAAGCAACAACAACAACAACAAAAAAATGAACTTGTGAACTTACACCTTAAATAAAAAAATATGTGTGTAGTTATTTATTTTTCATTCAGTCATTTATTATGGGGAGCTCATCAATCCAAAGAATTGCAGAAGACAAGGACAACCAGAAATCAGAACAGCTCTGAGGCTCAAATGGACAATCTCTTCAGGGACCAACTTTGGGCATGAATGAATCCAGGCCCAAGATTCAAATTCTGGAGATGTTGCCTGGGCCACAGCCCCACCTAGGCCAGAAGATGGGGAGCACCTTGATTGACCATCCCATTGAGAACATAACCAGTAGGAGAGGGGCAGTTGGCTGCCATAGGGAAAATGGTGCCATGGATGCTGAATGGGAAAAATCCTAAACCAATCCGACGTTCCTTCTGCTTTCAAACAAATGCCAGCCCTTGGGTGTACTGAGCACAGCTGAAGATGCTGAGCCAACCAGTTTCCTGAACTCTGAACCCTCCATTTAAGATACATCTGCGATTCCCATAAATAAAATCCAAACTCTTAAACCTGCCTTGTAAACTCCCTCTATAACTCACCTCTCTCCACCTTTAACTTTATAGTCGAGGTGGAAGGGATAAGTCAGCTCCTCCAAATGAGCCATACTTTCTCTCACCCCTTAACCTCCAAAGGTTTCCACAGGCTGTTCCCACTGCCTGGAGCACTCTTTGTCCCCACTTACCCCTCTTCGCCAGGCCAACTGCTACTCCATCTTTCACCTGGGCATCACTTTTTGATAAAGCCCTCCCAATCCCCCAAGGGAGAGTCAGGTGGTCTTCTTTTGTGCCCGGTCCCTCTATCCTAACACTTGTCCAGCTGTCCTGAAACTGTCTCACTCTCCCCCTAAACCTGGCTTTGAGAACAGCCTCCATGTCTTCCCCGTCCTCCACTGTAACCTCAGGAACTGGAAATAGTAAGTGCTCAATAAACGTTTCCTGCTGACCAGATCTCAGAGCACGTTTATGTGCATCACCAGTCACACGCAAGAAAACACTCGACGGAAGGGCTTGTAGTTCTGCATAGAACCGGAAAGTTCTGGGTAGAAGGTGCTGTGACTGTTACTTTCTTATCTTTGGACAGCACAATTTTATAAGTATTGCTTTTAATACACACACACACACACACACACACACACACACACACAAGATCTGGCTTTCTAGTTCTTGTGTGGCCATGAGAAAACTGGATCTCGGAGAGGGAGAGTGACTTCTCTGAGGTTGCACAGCTCTGGGGGAGCTCCAAAGTTTGCTTTTACCCCCTGCCCGAAAAGACAAGAGGACTAGACCGGTGATGAGGAGGGGGCTTCCCTGCGCCCTGGCTGTGTGACCGAGTGTCTCTGGGTCTCCCTTTCCTGCAGCAGTAAAATGAAGGAGAATAATTAATGCTAGTGTGGAGGCTGTGCAGAGGCAATGCATGAGGCCAGGCATCGAAACACTACCTGGCCAGGGATGTGGTTCCAGCTCACAAGCAGCAAGGGTTACTGCTGCATTGTTGTTATGGGAGGAAATAGTGACAGGCTTATCCTTGCTCCCAGCTCGGAAGCCAGCTCAAGCAAGACAGAAATTTCTGATAACGCCCCAAGTGCACGCAGAATGAGGGCAAAGAAACGGGCGGAGCCTCTAATGAGCTCCAACTGGCTCCAGAGTCTCCGATAGCATCGGAGGCCGCCCCCTACCGGGGCCTCCCTCCCTGCCTCTGGGGCTGGGCCCCCACATTTCCCAACCACTGGCCCCACCTAGACTCTTCCAGGAGGGAGAGGCGCGTGCCCAGGATCACAGCTGGACTCTCTGGGTCCCAGCCCCAGGAGATGCCTTCGCTTTCATTCATTCATTCATTCACTCATTCATTCATTCATTTGCTTATCAATCATTCCTTCAGTATCTACTATTTTGCCCAAGGACCTCAGCAACGCCCCCTAACAAAGCCTTCACCAGTGTATCCAGTCAGGGTTTGGGAGACGTTCCGTGCCTCCTTTTCCTCCTCTGACTCCAAGCATCACAGTGAGGATTAGAGAGCCAAGTGCTACGGGGTCGGAGAGTTTTTGGTTTTTTTTTTAAGATTTTTAAAAATTATTTTTATTTATTCATGAGAGACAGAGAGGCAGAGACAGGCAAGGGAGAAGCAGGCTCCATGCAGGGAACCCGGTGTGGGACTCGACCCTGGGTCTCCAGGATTGCACCCTGGGCTGAAGGCAGGCGTTGAACCTCTGAGCCACCCAGGGTTCCCCAAGGGGTCGGAGAGTTTTGCTCACTGCTGTGAAACTCCGGCGTCTAAAGCAATGCCTGACACACAGTAGGTGCTCAGTAGAGAATAATGCATGCAGAGAAGACGTGTAAATAATGCATCCAGGGACGCCTGGGTGGCTCAGCGGTTGAGCGTCTGCCTTCAGCTCAGGGCGTGATCCCGGGGTCCTGGGATCGAGTCCCGCATCGGGCTCCCTGCATGGGGCCTGCTTCTCCCTCTGCCTGTGTCTCTGCCCCTCTCTCTGTGTCTCTCATGACTAAATAAATAAAATCTTTTAAAAAAATAATGCATCCATGAGCCTGGCACAGGTGCTGTACTGGCTGTGTACAGCAGGGTGCTGTTATTCTGGAAGAACTTGCCTTTTTGATCACCAGTACGCAGCAGAGTGTCTGGCAAATACATGTGGCTGAGTACCTTAGGTCTGGAAGAAGGAAAGGGGAGAAGGAAGGAATGGGGGAGGAAGGGAGGGGAAGAGGGAGGGAGGGAAGAAGGAAGAGAGGGAGGCAGATTGGCCTGAACTGACTGCCATTTCAGCTTTGGGAAAAGGCAGTGGGGGAACCCCTTTCTCATGTTCCCTGCCACCCCCCCACCCCACTGCTTCTCTCCCATCCACTGCTTCACTTGTGGATTTCATCCATCCATTCTTTTTTTTTTTTTTAAGATTTCATTTACTTATTCATGAAAGACACACAGAAAAGCAGAAGCACAGGCAGAGGGAGAAGCAGGCTCCCCATGGGGGAGCCTGATGTGGGACTCGATCCCAGGGCCCCAGGATCACGACCTGAGCCGAAGCCAGATGCTCAACCAGTGAGCCACCCAGGTGCCCTCATCCATTCATTCTTGACTCCTTTATTGTCCCTGTCCTCCCCACTGGCCGGTGACCTCCATGAGGATGACGCACACTGGTTTTATCCCTGGCTACGTCCCCAACACCCAGCTCTCTGGGCACGCAGTGGGCGCTCAAGAAAAATTTGCTGACTCAACCAAATCAAGGAACCTCGCCGAACATCCCCATGCCCTTTCTTCCCACCGCCAAAGCTGGAACTCCCACCACCCACACCTGGCTCTGTCACCTGTCCAGGACCCCCTCTACATCCACTCAACACATGCACGTGAGTGTTGGTGCAGGGCCCGGGGCACGGAGCTAGAGCACCAGCCTTACACCCTCCCCGAACAGGACTTACCTGCATGAATTAAAACACACATAATTAATTGTTAATCACTCAGTGACAGGGTGGCCTCACAACGCTGTGCTTAATTAAATGAGAGGCTCTGGGACCAGAGCGGCCCGGGCTTTAACTCTGGCACTTCCAGCATATGTGACTTTTGTGCACCTGCGATTTACACGCCATGCAACCCTGAAGAGGAAACATATACTCTCTGAGCCTTTATTCCCCATTTGTAAAATAGTGGAGAATAAGACTACCTGCTTCGTGAAATTACTGGGAGGATTACAGGAAGTGCTATTTGCTAAATAAAATGAACACCTTGGGATCCCCGGGTGACTCAGTGGTTTAGAGCCCGCCTTCAGCCCAGGGCATGATCCTGGAGTCCAGGGATCGAGTCCCACGTCAGGCTCCCTGCGTGGAGCCTGCGTCTCCCTCTGCCTGTGTCTGTGCCTCTCTCTCTGTGTGTCTCTCATTAATAAATAAATAAAATATTTTTTTAAAAAAAGAACACCTTAACACTTCCATGTCTCTGTGCTGTGTTTACCTCTAATAGTAGTAGCTTTGTTTATTCGATGCTTAGGATGTGTCAGGAACTGTAAGGTTTTTTTTTAAATTTTTTTTTCAATTGACATATAAATCCCATACATTTTCCCTTTTAAAGGGAAATTCACCCTTTTAAAGTGTGCAAGTCAGTGGGTTTCAGTGGCCTATTCGCAGAGTTGCAGGACCATCACATTTTTAAATTCCAGAACATTCTCATCACTCCAAAAAACAAACCCTGTCCCCATGAGCAGTCACTCCCCTGCTCCGCCCTCACCTCTCCGGACAACCACTAATCTGTTTCTTATCTCTACAGGTTTGGCTCTTCTGGGCATTTCATATGGATGGAATCTTTATAGTACGTGGCCTTGTGACTGGCTTCTCTCACCGAGAATCGTTTTCGAGGTTCATCTAAGGTGTGGCGTGTGTCAGCGCTTCCCTCCTGTTTATGGCTGAGTAGTAGTCCGTTGTGTGGATGAATGACAGGGTGTTTGTCCATTCACCCATGATGAGCATTTGGGGTGCCCAGTAGCTGTTTCATCCTCTCCGTGGCCCTGTGGGTTAATTACTATTAGCACCCATAGCTACTTCCTTCCAGAATAAGTACTCAGTAAATATTTGCTGAATAAATATGAATGAATGAATGAATGAATGAATGAACGAACAAACGTATGAATGAACGAGTCTTTCTTCCCTATACCACCTGCATGCTGTACTTTTGACTTTATTTTTTTTGTCTGTCTCCTCCACCCACCCCAGGACACCAGCCCTGTGAGGGCAGACGTTTTTGTTTGCTTTGGTCACCTCTGTGTCCCCAGAGCCTGAAACAGCGCCTGACTCAATCCATTCTTGTTGAATCATGAACGAGATGAAGGGGTCATTATCTCCTCAAATTGGACCTCCTGTCATCCCCAGAAGGCATTTTCTGAAGGAGTCTAGAAGTAGAGTGTCTGGGTGGCTCAGTGGTTGACCTTGGGCTCAGGTCATGATCCCTGGGTCCCAGGATCAAGGCCTGCATCGGGCTCCCTGCATGGAGCCTGCTTCTCCCTCTGCCTGTGTCTCTGCCTCTCTCTCTCTCATGAATAAATAAATAAAATCTAAAAAAAATAAAAGGAACTCATAGGACCTGCTACCACAGCCAGGGGCTCAGAGAGCATGCAGGTAAGAGAGGGACTGGGATCCCCACTCTGCTGAGGCCAGCAACAGGAATGCTCAATTGAAAAAGGGGGTGGGGAAAAAAAAAGAAAAACAGAGTGGGGAGGCTGTAGGAGGTAAGGGCATCGCACCCTACACCCCCACCCCCTCGCGTTCTGACCTCTCTGTCCCTCTTTGTATTCCTATGGTATCCCTCCCCCAGACTACCCTCACCACTGCACCTCTGCCTACGCAAAGGTTCCCCACTCCAGACATACCATCCCTTTGCTCTGTATCCAAGCATCTGAGGGGGAGCTTTTTGGAGAGGACCCGTTGATGCAGAGCTTTGGCAGGATCCCAGGAAAGAAATTCAGCAGCACAGCTGCCTCTCAGAGCCAGGGAGCCTTGACACTTCCTCTGCCACCACTCGAAACTCTCCTAAGTTGTCAGCGGCCCTGAACGAGGCCACACCTGGAGGCCACCAGGCCAATGCAAGCAGAAGCAAACTGGAGCAGCCCACACCTTGAGTTCTCCTCCATCCCACCTGACCAGGGCCTTCCCACACCCTTGACCTCTGTTCCTGTTGAATATGCCTTCGTGGCTCTCCAGGCTCATTTGTGAAAAGCAACCAGGTGCCCTGACCGCTGCCCACCTCATTGAGTCTTTGCTGTTCAAAAGTCACCCATGGCTCCCCAGTGCCTTCATCATGGAGCTCACGCTCCCCTGCCAGGCCTTCCTCACTTGGTCCCCAGAAGCCTCCTCCACTTTTCTCTCAGCCCTCATTTCTTCCTTCATAGGCAGCCCGAGCTCTGGCTTTAAGCCACCAACTGTTCCTTGGCCTGCGGTTCCCTGTCACCTCAAGACCTTTGCTCATGCTGGTCCGTTTGCTCCATATGCCTTAGAGAACATTTACTCGTCCTTTAAGCTTTGAGATTCTCTCCCCATTCAGCAAGCAGAGACCTCCTGTGCCGCCCCCAAGGCTCCCTCTTCCTATTCTGGCCCCTTTGCCCTCTCTCTGCCATCAGCTAACCATGAGGCTGGTCAGCTCTAATCCTAAACACCCCATTTCCTTATCCTGGGAGCACCAAGCCTCCCTTGGGACCCCCAGATCAATCAGCACGGGTTGATTCATGGCACTGATGTTGAATGAATGAATGAATGAATGAACCCAATGAGTCCATCAGTAAATATGGGGTATATTTCAAATACTCCGACCCAGTTCTCAAAGCTCGTTCATCTTCATCTCTTCTCATATTCTAGCCACAGAAACACACTTCCTCTCCCCAAACTGTACACCCTCTCTTTTACTTCCAAGGTGAGTACATCTGTATTCTCTCTTCTTCTACCCTTTTCTCGACTACTACCCTACTTGGCAAGCTTCTATTCATCTTTCTTTTTATTTTTATTTTTATTTATTTTTATTATTATTATTTTCTTCTATTCATCTTTCAAAACCCAAACCCTAGGTACCCTCCACTATGAAACTTGCCAACACCTGAGCTGAGTCCTCAAGTGCTGCCTTCTTCTTCACCCTGATCGTGTGGGGCTTGGCTCTGCCTCCCCCCACTCCAGACTAGCGAACCTTGAAAGCACTGAACTGAGAAAATAAAAGATTCTGCAGAGTGAAGAGACTCCCTAAACGGATCATGATGAAATCAATGAGAATCAATTTTTGAAAAAAATTCTTGCTAAGGGGGTGCCTGGGTGGCTCAGTTGTTTAGGTATCTGTCTGCCTTTGGCTCAAATCATGATCTCAGAGTCCTGGGATCAAGCCTCACGTCGGGCTTTCAGCTTAAAACCTTTAAAAAAAATTTTTTTTGCTACGAATTTTGTCTTCATTTACATACCTCGATCAAAAACATGCTTTTAAAGAGCTGCATAGGAACGCCTGGGTGGCTCAGTGGTTGAGTGTCTGCCTTTGGCTCAGGGTGTGATCCCGGGGTCTGGGGATCCAGTTCCACCTCGGGCTCCCTATGGGGAGCCTGCTTCTCCCTCTGCCTGTGTCTCTGCCTCTCTCCCTGTGTCTCTCATGAATAAACAAAATCTTTTAAAATAAAAAATAAAGAGTTGCATAGTATTTGACCAGAATATATTCAGCCCTACATAGGCTAGTGAAAATGTTATGGCTTCCTTTTTATGTATTCATTTATTTATTGCAATTATAAATGACTCAGACAGGACTTTACATATGAATTTTGTTTTCTATTGGGATTATCTCTTTGATGCAAGTGTCTGGAGGTGCAATGATGGAGTCGGATCAGAGGTGGTGCTATTTGTAAATCTATGTCTCAACACAACTTGACAAATTGCCCATGGGAAGGTGCAAAATACGAGTGTGCCCACATTCACTACAAAATAAATTCATTAAAAAAATAAAGTAAAATAAAATAAAAATAAATTCACTTTTAAATTACTGATTTGATAAAAAATTAAAAATAATAAATAAATAAATTAAAATAATTTTAAAAATTTAAAAAATTTTTAAAAATAAAAATAAATTAAAAAATAAAAATAAAATAAAATAATAAAAAAAATAAAAAATAAATAAATTACTGATTTGAGAGGCCAAAAAGATCTTATTGTTTTCTATTTGGCTGGTTATTTTATACATATATATATATATACACACATACACACACACATATACACACACATATAAAATTATATTATTCTAATATATATATAATTATATTAGAAGCTGACAAACTCTGGCCCCTGTGCCAAATCCACCCATTGTCTTGTTTTGTATGGCTCGTGAGCTAAGAGCGACATTTATAATTTTAAATGGCTGAAAAGATTAAAGCATATCTTGTGACATGTGAAAGTTAATGAAATGTGCATTTCAGTGTCCATAAATAAAGTTTTATTGGCACCCGGCCACCCTCATTTGTTCATAATCTGTGGCTGCTTTCCAGGTACAATGGTAGTGCTCAGTCATTTCCATACAGACTGTTTGGCCTGAACAGCCAAAAATAGTTAATATCTGGCCTTTGTAGCAAACGCTTGCCACCCCCTGAACTCTATGATTTATTAGCTCTAGTGATGGGTCTGAGATACTCAGAAGCGTCTGGAAGGAGAAAATCTCGGGGAGAGCCTTTGTAACATGGCTTGGGTGCAATTCCTCGTGCCCTGGTCTGTTTTGCAAGAGCCTGTTCAATAGGAGAGGAAATGTCCAAGTGTGTTCACACCAGGGAAAGGTAACTATTAATTTGCGAAACTTTTGTTTCTGTTTGATAAGTATCTGGAAATGCAGGTACTGGGTGATGATGATGTAGAAGTCTAGTATGTGTCATGACCATGTCTCCTGCAGAGTGCGTCTCCCAGTCGCTCAGCTTGCTGCATTTATAGACAGGCCCGAGGAGGGTTGAAGGGAAGGCTATTTTGCATGGTCATGTGCAGCTAGACGGGAGGCTCAGCCCAGGCCTAAGTCAGCCCTTTCTCGGTGCCTTCTGTGAGGACCCCCCGCCTCGGGGTGGGCTGCCAGAGAATCCAGAGAGCAGGGTCCCAGAACCTCACACCTCTTCTCCACCTCAGAGTTGAGCACGTTCATCCCTCTCCCATCATCAGGTGAGGGGACTGAGGACCAGAGTCAGTGTCTCTGTCAGGAGGAGCAAGAGCCGTGGAGATCACAAGGAACCCCTGAATCCTAAACCCCCACCTCCCCGCTCTGGAAAGCGGTGAGGTCAAGCAGGGCCAAAGCAGCCAGGCCAGCCCGAGACTGAACTCCTGCTGCCCCATCCCCCCAAAACAATCTCTTGGAAACCCCAAGTTCAAATTCTAGCTCTGAGTGTTGGGGTGACCCTTGGCATATCTTTCAGCCTCCCTGAAGGTCATTTCCTCACCTGGACAACAGGATGAACCCTATATGCCTAATTCTCAAAGTCAACGTGAAGATTAAACAAGGTTTTCCCTGTAAAATGTGTAGTACAACGCCTGCCACACACTAAGTGCTCAATTAAGGTATGTTTGCATCACTTGCCACTTACTGAGCACCCTCGCTCTGTGCAGGGTCCAGAGCAAAGCACATGGCCTCATCACCCACCATCCCACGGGCTCCAGGAAGGTAGGCAACCTGCCTCATGCACAGCAGTCTCCCCAGCACCCCGTACAGGGGTAGCACGGACACCTGCATCTTTGGCTGCTTTGCATCTTCCAGGTTTTGCTGAAATGCCAGTGCCAGTTAGGCATTTGGAGCCTTTCTAATATGGCCCCAATAGCAAGGGCTGGGGGAAGGATCACCCACAGTTGCTGGTATCCCCAGACTGGAGCGGTCCCCGGGACATGGGACTCTCAATGCTGAAACCAGGACAGGCCCCCGCAAACTGGAATGAGTTGGTCCACGTAGGCTGGGGATACAGCTGAGAACAAACTAGACACAGTCACCTCCCCCTGGAAGCCCTTCCTGATCCCACCACCACCACCACCACCACTGGCTCATGCCCTCCCTACTCCCCCAGGCTGCCTGTGCATCTCCCTTTGCGCCATCACCCTGGGTTGTGAATGCCTGGAGTCACAGCTTTGTCCTCCACTCCAGGAGGGCAGAGGCTGGCTGTTTTCCTGGGCCCTGCTGCATTTCCAAAACCTACCACGGAGCCCGATGCCAAATAAAGACCAACGAATGAATGAAAGCCAGCGCTCCTTGCCTAACAAACGAGCAAAAGCTCGGATGCGGTGAACACTGAGGCAGGCTCTCCCTGCGACCATGTGGAGAAGTCGGGCCTGCACCCCGGGCTGTTAGGACCGCCACCCCCGGCCCTCCGCCCTGGACCTCACCGTGTTGTAGAACTCGGCCACCAGCTCCGAGTGCTGAAAGTTACTCTCACACCAGTCCACCTCGGAACTCTGGTAGGCGAAGATGCTGGGCATCGTGATGCGGCACCCTCTGCCCGCTGGCTCAGTCTGGCAGAGAGGAGCATGAGAGCCTAGAAGGGCCCGGCCCAGGTGAGACAGGCAGAGGACAGCTGGTTGCCCCACGGCAGGCAGGCAGGTAGGCAGGCTGAGAGGAAAAACCTGCTGAACCACTCCCCGGTTGCACCAGGGCAGCCTCGCTGTGCGGTGGTGGCGGGGTGGCTGCCCTGGGCATAAGCAGAGGGGCTGGCATCATCCGGGGAGAGGGGGAGGATGGGGACTGGGGAGGTCAGGGAGCACGCCTCCCACCCCTACCCACTAGGAGTGGGAGTCAGGGGGACTGCTATCAGATTAGTAATAATGAATGAGCCCATTGAGAGGAGGATCCTGGCTAGCCCCATTTTACAGATGAGCAAACTGAGGCAGAAAGAGCAAAGTCACTGGCTGAGGGCATGCAAGGTGGTGAAAACAGGGAGTTGAGACCAGATTCCAGGCTCTTAACCATCAAGTCTACCTACCTCCACGCTGCCCAAGCTCCATGCCGCTACTTCCCACAGCAGGGGCAACAGTGGGTAGCACGCCCACCCCAATGGGCCTGGCTCAGCCGCCTCGGAGTCCTTGGCTATGTGACCTGGCCCGCTCATTTCACCTTTGGGGGCCTAGGTCTTCCTGTCTGTGTTATGGGAGATTGGGCTGAATTGCAGCCAGGTCTCTTGCCTGGTCAAAACCCAGAGTGTCCTGACTTCTACCTTGGGCCACCTTCAAGATCCCCATGAAGGGAGAAAATCTGCAGACTCCCAGGCCTTGGGTCCCTAGTCCTGGCTTCCGAGGGCTATGGAAAGCTCTGGTTTTAGAATCAGCAAGGCCTGGATTTGAATTCTGAGTTGCCCCCCTTCCTAAATTGTATGACCTGGGCAAGTGAATCCACCTGTTTGCTTATCTGTACTATGGGGAGGACGAGGGATAGACCCAATGGTTTTGGGTTTTTTTTATTAAGATTTTTTTAAGGATTTTTAATTTACTCATGAGGGACCCACAGAGAGAGGCAGAGACTTAGGCAGCGGGAGAAGCAGGATCCCTGTGGGGAGTCTGATGAGGGAGGGACTCGATCCCCGGACCCCAGGATCACAACCCAAGTCCAAGACAGATACTCAACTGCTGAGCCACCCAGACGCCCTCCCTTTTCAATGCCAAATAGTTCAAGGAGAGGGGCTCAGTTGGTGCTAATACATGTTTATGACCCTTAACACTTAATCCCTTTGTTTGCTAAAAAGTCCTTCAGCAGGTAACAGTATCCTGCCAGAATGTAGTGACACTGTTTATATTGTATTTATTTTTAAATAAGCTTGTCTTATTGCTGGTGATACCCACTTTTCATTCATGGCAGGGTTACTCAATTTCTTTTTTTTTTTAATTTTTATTTATTTATGATAGTCACACAGAGAGAGAGAGAGAGAGAGAGAGAGAGAGAGAGAGGGGCAGAGACACAGGCAGAGGGAGAAGCAGGCTCCATGCACCGGGAGCCCGACGTGAGACTCGATCCTGGGTTTCCAGGATCGCGCCCTGGGCCAAAGGCAGGCACTAAACCATTGCGCCACCCAGGAATCCCCTCAATTTCTTTTTTTAAACATATTGATTTATAATCCTGGGGGTGGTTGCGTAAATCTATACATGCGAAGAAACTGCATACACACATGTGCACAAATGAACATAACAGCTGTTGAAATCTAAATAAGATCCGTAGACAGCACCCAGGTAAATGCCCTGTTTTTCCTACTGTATAGCTATACAAAATGTGCTTTCGGAGAAACTGAGGAAAGTGTACAGGAGACATCTCTGTGAAATTCTTGCAATTTCTTTTTTTCTTGATTTTTTTATTCTTGCAATTTCTTGTGAGTGTATAGTTATTCCAAAATAAAGAGTTGTGATTCTTTTTAAGTAATTGATTTAGGCTTTTAATTGGTGGATGAATAGATCGACAGAACGTGGTATATCAGTACAACGTAATATGATTCAGCCTCGAGATGGAAGGACAGCCTGCCACCTGCCCCCACGTGGACGGACCCCGAGGACACCGGGCTCGGGGAGGGGACCCAGACCCAGAAGGACACCTCCTGCAGGACCCCACTCCCAGGAGGTCCCCAGAGGAGGCATATCCACAGAGACAGAGAGGAAGTGGTGGGAGCCAGGGGTGGGGCAGGGGGCAGGAGGTCAGGGCTTCCTGGGGACCGGGTCTCCATGTGGGGAGATGGAAGGTTCTGGAGATGGGTACTGGGGGTGGTCGCACGATTATATGAATGTGCTTTATCTCACAGCTATACGTTTAAAAATGGTTAAGATGATCAGTTTTATGTTACGCACATTTTAATACTGTTTTTAAAAGTAATTTAGGTTTTTTAGAAGAGTTTTATTTTTAAAAAATTTTTTAAAGATTTATTTATTTATTTATTCATGAGAATACACAGAGAGGAGAGAGAGAGACAGAGGCAGAGACATAGGCAGAGGGAGAAGCAGACTCCATGCAGAGAGCCTGACGTGGGACTTGATCCCGGGTCTCCAGGATCACATTAGAAGGGTTTTATTTGACCAAATATAAATAAATAAGAGTTCGGACAGAAGGTAGATAATACGAAAATCTTGAGGGTGGTCTGTGAAGGTCAAACATTTGGGGACTATTGAGCTGGTGCATGCTCAAGGCGTAGCCCGGAGCCTAATACCGTCATTGCTACTATTATTATGGTTATTATTATAACCCACATGATATCAAAGCTTCCATGCTCACACCCTGCCAGAAAGCTGACTTCGAGATCCTCTGGGGAGATGGGAAAGATGCCAGATTTGGAGGTGAGAGGTTCCCAGAGCCTGAATTAAAGGCTGTGCCTGAGTGGCTCTCTACTCCCCCACAATAGCTGAAACCCCACCATTTAGCCATGGCCCTGGTCCCCAAATCCCCCTCCCCAGGTGGGCCAGGTGAGCTATCCTATGCCAGCCCAGCTGAAAGCAGGGAGCCTAAGTCCATGAGGGGTGGAGCACATGGCCTCTGACCTCCCACCTTGCTCAAATCCAGGGCAGGGCCCAGCTGTGGGGATCTGGCTCTCCAGGACTTCAGTGAAAGGCTTATTTAGCATCAGGAACAAGATGGTGACAGATGTCCACGCCCAGCCCAGTCTGAAGAGTTTGGGAAATCACCCTCCCCAGAACCAACTAGGGAAACAGGACAGTGAGATAAGTGTGTAGCCCCTCTCTCTGCTGGGAGGAAAGGGAGGGTGTGCAAAGGGCCAGAGCCTGGGCAGAGGGGTGTGTGAGTTCCCAGGGCCGCTTACAAATTAAGATAAATAGTAGCTTAAAACGACAAACATATATTATCCTACAGTTCCAGAGATCAGGAGTTCAAAATGAGTCTTATGGGGCTAAAATCAAGGTGTCCACAGGGCTAGTTCCTCCTGCAGGCTCTAGAGGAGAATCCATTCCTTGCCTTCTCCAGCTTCAAGAAGCTTCCTGCATTCCTTGGCTTGGGCTCCTTCCTCTATTTCAATGCACATGGCTGCCCTTTGGATTCCATCATCACGCCTCCCTCTCTCTGATTGACCCTCTTCTAAAGACTCTCAGAGAACTGGGTCCCACCAGGACAATCCAGGATCATCTCCCCTTCTCCAGATCCTCAAGTCAATCATAGCTGCAAAGTCTTTTTGCAGGTAACATACTCCCTAGATTAGTAACAAGGACGTGGACATTTGGGGGGAATCATTAATCTACTCACCACGGGGGGAAGGAGGAAGGCCTGGGGATAGTGGAGTTGGGGGCCGGGAATGGAGAGGGAAATGGGGTGAAGAGGGGGTTGGGAAGGGGCTGGAGACTGGGTGAGAATTGGGAATGAGGTTAGGAGCGGGACTGAAGATGGATCTTGTGGCAGAATTGGAGATGGAAGAGCTGGGGATGGAAATGGGCGTGGGGACAGGGACGGTATGGGATGGTGGGGCGGGGATGATCCCATCAGAAGTGGAGCTAGGGATGGGACACCATCTCTGGTGGACATGGACATCCCACCCTGGGTCAGGACCCAGAAGGAGCTCCGATGGGCTTGTAGGGGGAGGCAGACACCAATGGCGGTGGCCAAGAGGCTGTCAATGCTCTGACTCTTCCGCTACTCTACTCACCCGGGCAAAGGTCTCATGTGCTCTTCTTATGGGGGCTCCTTCCTATCCTTCTCTCTCCTCTCAACGCCCTCTCAGGTTTGAAGCTGGGATCTGTCCTTGGTTTCTGTCAGCGGCCAGTGACCACCTGGTCCAGGTAACCAGTCACAAAGACCATTAGACATCCCAGCCCCACCATGATGCTCGGCTGCAGGACCAGTATGAACGCCACTCACCCCTGCCATGAGCCTCAGTGGGAGAGGGACCGGTTTTTGTCTTTATTTGTGTTTTCATAAAGGATCAAATAATACATGTGCATCACAGAAGACACAAGTTAGCAAAGAGAAAATTAAACTCACTGGTAATCTTATGATCCAGGCATAACTGCTGTTACTATTGAGACATCTTCAGCTTAAAAAATCATTTACATTATTTTTCACAAACATTTGGGTGCATGTTTGTTACCTATTTCTTTTCACTTAAAATGCCATTAATATCCTTCCATACTTCAAAGCATTCTTCACCATAATTCTTTTAAATTTTATTTTTTATTTTTATTGTCGTAAAACACATATAACACAAAACTTACCATCCTGACCATGTTTAAGTGTACAGTTGAGTGGCATGAGGCACATTCACATTGCTGTGCAACCATCCCGACCACCCATCTCTAGAACTTTTCCATCTTTCCAAACTGAGCCTCTGTCCCCATTGGACACTAACTCCCCATCTCCTCCTCCCACCCCTGACGCCCACCATCTACTATCTGTTCTTTTGGACAACTCTAGGGAGCATAATGCTCTCAAGGTTCATTCATACTGTAACAGGTGTCAGGATGTCCTTCCTTTTTAAGGCTGAATAATATTCCATCGTATGAATAGACCATATTCTGTTTACAATGAACATTGGGTTTGTTTTTACCTTTTGGCTATTATGAATAGGGCTACTGTGAACATGGGTGCATTAGTCAGGGTTCTCTAGAGAAACAGAACCTATCTATTGTCTATCTATGATCTATGTATCTATCATCTATCTATATACTTCTCTATCTACTCACCTATCATCATATTTTTTAAGATTTATTTATTTATTTATTTATTTATTTATTTATTTATTTATGATAGACACAAAGAGAGAGACAGAGGCAGAGACACAGGAGGAGGGAGAAGCAGGCTCTATGCCAGGAGCCCGATGTGGGACACGATCCCGGGACTCCAGGATCGCACCCTGGGCCAAAGGCAGGCACTAAACCGCTGAGCCACCCAGGGATCCCCTCTATCATCATATTTATTATAGAAGTTGGTCCACCAGATTAGGGAGGCCAAGAAGTCCCATGATTACCATCTACAAACTGGAGAACCAGAAAAGATAATATAATCCAGGGATAACATTCAGGGCAAGTCAGATGGCTTGAGAACCAGGGCCTGATGGTAGAAGTGCCGGTCTGAGTCCGGAGGCCAGAGAACCAGGGGCACCAATGTCTAAGGGCAGGAAAAGTAGCTCTTCAAACAGAGAGCAAATTCCTCCTTCACTTTTTTGTTCTATTTGGGTCCTCAATGGATTAGATGATACCCTTCCGCATTAGTGAGGGCAATCTTCTTTACTCAGTCCCCTGACTCAAATGCTAATCTCCTCCAGAAACACTCTCACAGACACACCCAGAAGAAATGTTTTACCAGCTACATGGGCATCCGTCAAATTGGCACATAAAATGAAGCATCTCAGTGGGTGTTACACTATCATTTAACAGCTGTATAACGTTCCATTACGTGGATGGATGCACCATCATATACTGAGATAACCTCCTGGAAAGTTGTTGGAAAGTTGTTCTCTTTTATTTTTCTTTTATAAATAATGCTTTGGTGAGGGACACTGGGGTGGCTCAACTGGTTAAGTGTCTGACTCTTGGTTTTGGCTCAGGTCATGATCTTGGAGTGGTGGGGTCAAGTCCCACATTGGGCTCTGTGCTCAGTGAAGAGTTGGAGCCTGCTTGGGATTCTCTTCTTCTGCCCCTCCCCTGCTTTTGTGCGCTCTCTCTCTCTCTCTCTAAAATGGATTAAAACAATCTTAAAGGGCAGTCCGAGTGGCTCAGTGGTTTAGCGCCACCTTCGGCCCAGGGCATGATCCTGGAGACGCGGGATCAAATCCCACATTGGGCTCCCTGCATGGAGCCTGCTTTTCCCTCTGCCTGTGTCTCTGCCTCTCAATCTCTCTCTCTGTGTTCTCATGAATAAATAAATAAAATATTAAAAAAAAATTAAAATTAAAAAATCTTAAAAAAATGCTGAGTGTCTCAGAAGGCTTAATCTTCAGGCAACAAATACTGATAAAATCTAATGCTTCTTTATCCAATATGGTAGCCTCTGCCCACATGTGGCTACTAAGCACTTGAAATGGGGCCGGTGCTATGTATCGAAACAACAGTATTTTGGATATTGGGTTAAATACAGGATAATATTAGAATTTGTATCAGTTGTTCCTGTTTACTTTCCAAACTGTGGCTACTAGAAAATGTTAAGTTATATAAGTAGCTCATGTAAGATTTCCACTGGATGGTACTTGGGCTAATAATGCTTATGGACAGCACCAAACTGTGCTAACACTATCTCATTTCATTGTTCCAGATACTGCAGGAGCTCCAGGGTGTGGAACTAAAGCTGCTTCTTCAATATAGTACCCTTAATCACCAAGACGCCACCCTACACCCTGCCTCACAGGGTGACCTTACAGAGGAGAAAGTAGAGGCTCACAGAGCTTCAAGTGATCTGCCCCACAGTCACACACGAGGGTGTGGGGGGGACACACTGTTTCCCAAAGCATGGGACACTTTTCATGGCCTTAAGTAACACTGGATCCCATTGCGAGAAACTCAGTCTCTTGATTTCTCTTTCCAACTGTTTTGGTCAATGAGAAAGGCTCCACTGGGTGCTACTGTGCCTTCAGAGCCTCTCTATTCCTGGGCTCCCCTTCTGGGCTAGAATTTCACCTTTTGGTTTCTCTGTATTGATTTTTTAGACAGCTTTATTGAGGTATAGTTGACACACAATAAGCTACAGATGTTTAAAATATATAATTCAACACATCTTGACATACGCACACACCTTTGAAACCCCACCACAATCCAGCTAATGAACAGACCCACCTGAGTATAGGTTTCTATAATTACTTTCTATTTATCTATTTTTCTAGCTTGCCATTTAGGGGAGCACTGTAGAATTGCCTTTTGGAAAGAAACATGTGGATTCACATTTTTTAAAAATTTATTTATGATAGTGACACAGAGAGAGAGGCAGAGACATAGGCAGAGGGAGAAGCAGGCTCCATGCACCGGGAGCCCGACGTGGGACTCGATCCTGGGTCTCCAGGATCGCGCCATGGCACAAAGGCAGGCGCTAAACTGCTGCACCACCCAGGGATCCCCTGGATTCACATTTTTTAAAAGTCAGTTCATTTCAAAACAATGTTTAAGTAAAAAATGGTTACAGATACAGCCGGACAAAGTTTAAAAATCTGAAAATGCCCCAGGTTATGAAGTGACATGGTTGAGCAACTGGTGAAATTTGAATATGGACTGTATACTCTAATAATGTTGTATCAGAGTAACATGTTTTAATTTGATAAATGACTTGTGGTTATGTAAGAGAGTGTCCTAGTTGTTAGGAGATACATCCTTAAATATTTAGGGATGACAGGACATGATGTTCATAGCTTGCCTTGAAAAAGTTCTACAAAAACGAGGGGCTGGTGGGGAGGGTCAATCGGTGAGGGAAAGATGGAGAGAGGGAGAAAATATGGCAAAATGTAAGTGATTGGTGCATTTGAGTGAACGATACATAGCAGCTCATTGTATTCTTGTGGCTTTTCTGTTGCAATAGAAATATTTTTTTAGGGACACCTGGGTGGCTCAGCCGGTTAAGCATCTGCCTTCGGGTCAGGTCATGATCCCAGGGTCCTGGGAACCTGCTTCTCCCTCTCTCTCTACCTGCTGCTCCCCCTTGCTTGTGCTCTCTCTCTCCCTCAAATAAATAAATAAATCTTTTAAAAAATTATTTTTAAGTTGGCTAATCAAAAGTATTGGTGAGGATGGGAAGCAAGGAAAGTCTCGTCCTTGACTGGTGAAAATGTGTGATGGTCAACCACTTTGAAAACGATTTGACATTGTCCAGTGTAGTACTGAGCAGGATAGGTCAATTGCTACAATAAGAAAATGTCTTAAAAGTTAATTTCTCACATAAGCAAAGTCCACTGAGTGTGTGCATCTACCCTGGAAGGCTGTCTGTCAGGTGGCCCGGACTCCTTCCATCTTGTGATGCTTCCGTTCTCCACATGTGGCCTCCACTCCCAACATGAAGTTTTCAGGGTGACCCCAGTAGGAAAGGAAAGCATATGGAAGACACACTGGATTCTTAACCCCCTCAGTCCAGAAGGACTTGCGTTACTTTGGCCATACTTTCTATTGATCAAAAGGAGTCCACTTGACCTCAACCAGGTGCAAGGGGAACTGGGAAATGTAGTCTCTCACAGGGCAGGTGCTCCTCTGTTACAACTCTACCCCAGGGAAAGGGAGCCTGAACCTTTGTGTCAGAGCAGGCTGCCTGGGCCACATCCAGCAGAGACTCCACCATAACCAGCAGAGCCACAAATGAACATATCCTGCAATTGGGAATTTCCCTCCTGGATTTATGTCCTCCTGAGAAACCGTCATACATGGACTCAGGAGCCATGCACAAGACTACTGAAAGCAGCCTTACTAGCCATAGCAAAACCCAGGAATTATCCTGAATACTCCTGCATTGCAGACTCGAGAAATAAATGATGGTATTTTCACTCAACGGAATACACATAAATAAATGAACAGCAGGGACGTGCATCAACATGAACAACTCTCAACAAGATAATGCTAGACAAGAAAAAAAAGTCACGGGATGCCTGGGTGGCTCAGCGGTTGAGCGTCTGCCTTTGGCTCAGGCGTGATCCTGGAGTCCCCGGATCGAGTCCCACGTCGGGCTTCCCTATGGGGACCCTGCTTCTCTGTCTTCCTATGTCTCAGCCTCTCTCTCTCTCTCTCTGTGTCTCTCATAAATAAATAAATATAATATTTAAAAAGAAGAATAAAAAAGGAAAAAAAGTCACAAAACAGTACCACTATTTATAAAATGACCAAAATTCAGGCTACATTGAGCAAATAATATTTAGGGTGGGGCTGCTAATCAGCAGTCACACACATATATGAATGTATCATTTGTTAAAATACGGCAATATTGGTTGGTACCTAGATGCTGCTGCTTTAAGCCCCCTCACCCCAGTGCATCCCCGACCACCATGACTTTGTCCTCATGACCCTGTAGACGTCTTCACCATCCAGAAGCTAAAGGGTTAAGATCTAGTAACTATTTTTAATCTTACCTTAAGTTTAGGGGGACATGCATATGTGATTTAAAAATACTTAAAAAAAAATAAGTAAAGGAATGGTAAACATCAGCTCCAGAATAGAGGTCATCTCAGTGGGAGGATCAGGGGAGTTTGTACTAGACTCAGTGTGCTCCCTTCCTGTCTACCTCCCAATACTCCAGGACAACAAAAGGAAAATGTCATCACACCCCATTAGGAGCCGTTCTCAGAGCCATGTCAACTGCTTCTGCTTCAGCCACAACCTCCAGTGGCCTCAGAATTTCAAGAAATCCATCGGAATTGCTTTCTCATGTGGCTTGACTCCATTACCTATGTACAGAAGCATGGTCAGGTAAACTACAGGACACCCAGTTAAATCTGAATTTCAGATTAAGATAAACAATGAACAATTTTTAGCATAAGTCTGTCCTAAATACGGCATGGGAATTGACTGAACCACTGAAAAAGTATTCCTTGCGCATCTGAATTTCAAATTTAAATGGGCATCCTGTATTTTTATTTGCTCAATTTAACAGCACTGTTTTGGGAGTGTTTCCTTAACCAAACCCCTACCCCATTCCTCTCTCCAATAAGAGAGTTTCACCGAAGTTGTCTTTCATCGCCTCCATTTCTGAGATCCAAAAACACCCAATGGTTTTTCTGAGGCTAACCTTTTGCTGTACTCCTATTATTCACCTGCAGGGGAATTAGTGACAGTTTGCCCAACATATTGCTAACTAGGATATCTGCCAGATTTTAAGGTTCAAAGGATTTAGGCTTGTAAATCTAGCCCTGAAATTCAACTTTTCTCTCCAACATCACAGCCAAGATCACTGGTCCAAAGGAAACAACTTTGCCTGTCCCTTCCCTTTCAAAGGGAGAGAGGAGAGCCATCCTCTCAAAGGCTAAGTTATGGATTGAATTGTGTTCCCCTCTCTCCCCCCAAAAAAGGGTATGTTGGAGTCATAACTCCCCTGGACTTAGGAATGTGAACTTACTTGAAGACAAAGTTTTTACAGAGGTGATTAAGTTAAGATTGAGTCATCAGGATGGGCTGTAATCCATATGGGCTCCCCTATGACTGGGCGCCTTTGAAAAGAGGAAATTTGGACAGAAACACACACAGGGAAGATGTGTGAAGGGACACAGGGAGCATGTCAGGTGGAGACACGGTTTGTTTTTTTTGTTTTTTTTTTTGAGACACGGTTTTAAAGTGATGGGTCGACAAGGCAAGCAAGACCAAAGATGGCCAGAAAACCACCAGAAGCTGGGACAAGCAAGGAAGAATTGCTCCCCTACAGGTTCCGGAAGGAGTGGGGCCCTGTCAACAGTCTGATCTCAGACTTCCAGCCTCCAAAACTCTGAAACCATAAAGTTCTGTTGTTTAAGCCCCCAAATCTGAAGATTTTGTCTTTCCATCTGGAAACTGACTTGGTGAGTAGGGATTGTGCTGCCCAGAGCACAGAGCAGGGAAAATGCTCCCGGTAGGGTGGCCAACTCATTCCCAGTCTGCTCAGGGCTTTCGCAGTCCTGGCAGTAAAAATCCTATGTGTTGAAAAAAATCGCAGGAAGGCTGGGAGGATTGCTCATCCCTAATGCCTTAAATGACTTGAGATGGTGTCTGGACATGGCCTCAAACAACCTTGACTCACCTTTGTGAGAACACTGTTCTTTTTTCAATTGTTTGATTCTTCCGATCATGCTCAGGAGAAAGGCTCAGTTGGGTGATACAAATCTTTAACACCTGACACTTGCTAATTTCCCTTTTTAAAAAGATGAGGTTCAAAGACTGGGGCAGGGGAAACAACATGGCAGGGCCTCCAAAAGCTAAAAATAGAATTACGACATGATGCAGCAAGTTCACTCCTAGTGACTTATCCAGAAGAACTGAAAACAGAGTCTGAAAGATCCTTACACACCCACGTTCACAGCAGTATTACTCACAAAATCCAAGAGGTGGAAGCAAGCCCAGTGTCCATCAATAGATGAACAGGCAAAATCTGGTGGGGATGATGGTGCAACGATGTCAGTGTGTTTAATGCCATAGACCCATACACTTCAAAATGGTTAAAATGGCAACTTTCATGTTATATGATATATTACTGTAATTTAAAAAAGAGAGAGAGAGAGAGAGAGAGAGAAAGATGTGTCAAAAGCTGCTAACAGGATTAACAACACAATGAACTGATGATTGACCATTGAATTTGTTGTAACTTTAGGTCACTGATTTGAGATCTTTCTTCTTTTTTAATATAGGCATTTATGGCTATAAATGTCCCTCTAAGCACTGCTTTAATTGCATTCCATACTTTTTTGATGTTATGTCTTCATTTTTGCTCTTCTCAAAGTATTTTCTAATTTCCCTTGTGTGACCTTTGGGGTTGGCTTTTGAAATTGGTCATCGAATGTGGCCATCTGGAAGCCACTAATGACCCCGACATTTGGTGTTTCAGTGGAGCCATGAGGGGGGAGCCCAATTTGAGTGGGTTCAAGAGACAATGAAAAGCGAAGGAATGGAAACCAAGAAAAAATTCAACTCTTAGAAGATTCAACTTTTTTTCTATAAAGGAGAATAAAGAAATGGGTAATAACTAGAGGACATTGTGGGATAACAATGATGGGAGCTATCATGTTTATAAGCTAATAGGAATAATCAAGAAGAAAGGGAACATCTGGTGTAGTAAGAGACAGTAGAGACTTATTTAGAGTGATGACCTTGAGTGGAATGGAATCCAGGATGAAGGTAGAGAGTTGGCCTTGGCTGGGAGCCAGGACAGCTCTGTCATCATAACAAGAAAGAAGGCAATATTGATGGGCTAAGTGCCATGGAAGTCACCTTCTTCTTCTATTTTTTTTTAATGATTTTATTTATTTATTCATGAGAAACACACAGACAGAGAGATAGAGAGGCAGAGACACAGGCAGAGGGAGAAACAGGCTCGACAGAGGGAGCCTGATGTGGGACTCGATCCCGGGTCTCCAGGATAACGCCCTGGGCTGAAGGTGGTGCTAAACCACTGGGCCACTCGGGCTGCCCTGGAAGTCACCTTTTATGGCTTTGTTTTTGTGAAGATAGAAGGCAAGGCCAAGAACTGAAAGCTGGGAGGAAGGGGAAGCATGAGGGGAGAAGGAAAGGCGGGGCATTACCATACGAGAGAGTAGATGAGTGAATGGACAAGGGCATGTTGTAGGGTCACTGGGCAGCAGATTGGTGGTCAAAAATCTCAAGGGAGGCCAGTCATCATGGAGGTGTATGAGGCTTCCCAGGTTCGAGTGAGGAGTAGATGAGGGCTGGCTTTAATCGGGCTGTCTGACCATGTAAATGTGATGAAGGAAGAGGCAGGTGAGGGAGTTGAGGATATATGTCAAGGAGTGATTGTAATGACAGCCCATGGCTCTCAACTGAGTGAGGGGACAGGGAAAGGGAGGGTTGTTCATAGATTATGGATTCTGGCAGAGCTAAAGGATTGTTCAGGAAGAAATACCAAATAGAATGAGCTAGAAAGAAAAAAAGAAGTGTGGGTTGGTGAGTAGGGTGCATGAGAACATGGAAAGTGATGCAGTTTTTGGAAATGACAAGATCTAAAATAAGAACAGGAGAGGTGGGCTGGGATAGAGTGGAGGACAAGGTGACAAGGAGAGAAGAGTAGAGGGAATTGAAAGTCACATACCCAGAAGGATCATCAAGCTCAGTGGTTCTCAACCAAGAGCAATTCTGCCTCCAGTGGACTGGAGACCATGCCTGGCCATGTCTGGAGACATTTTTGGTTGTCACAACTTGGTGATGGTGTTGGGGAGTGGTTCTACTAGCATCAAGTGGGTGGAGGGAGGCCAGAGATGCTGCTCAACATCCTACAGTACACAGGGGAGACCCCACAACCAAGAATGGCCTGGCCCCAAGTGTCAGTATTGCCGAGGTTGGGAAACCATGGTCTATGTGGATACCAAAGTCACTAAGAATTATGCCCAGAGAAGTGTTCAAGAAAGGAACATAAAATAGGACATAAAATAGTGAAAGGATGAGAGGACACGACCTGAGGCCGACAGATAAACAAGCAAGATAAACAAGCTGTGGGTATTGTTTGATGACCTGAGATTCAAAGCTGCAGAGTTTCAGAGAAGAGTTAGAAGCCGCGATGGAAGAAGGATGCCTACCTCATCTCAAGGGGCACCAGAGTGCAAGGAGCTGGAAGAGAAAACAGCCATGGCCCAAAGGCGCGCAGTCTTGGGGGAGAGCCAAACTTCTGCTGGGGGGAGAAGGTAAAGAGGATGCTTTGTCAAGAGGTTGAGAATACGGGGGATCTTGCTTAGGAAGGATCGTGATTTTCTGAGGGCACAATTGAAACATTTCAAGGTTTCTTGAAGGACTACTAAAAGAGGAGGAGGACTACTAAAAAAATGAAAAGGCATACCATTAACTAGAAGAAGATATTTAGAATACTTACATCTCACGAAGGGCTTATTGCCAGAATACACAAGGAATTCTTGCAACTCGGTAATAAGAAGACAAATGAGGAAGGGTTCGGAAAAGACACTTCACAAAAGAAGATACAGAGATGGCCAAAGGGCACGTGAAAAGATGCCTAACATCATTAGTCATCAGGGAAGCGAGCATGAAAACCACAGGGACAAAAAATAATAATAATAAAAAATAAAATAAATTAAAAAAAAAAAACCACAAGGATATACCACTACACACCTGTTGAATTAACTAAGATTTTATTTTTTTTATTTTATTTTTATTTTTTAATTTTTATGATAGTCAGAGAGAGAGAGAGGCGCAGAGACACAGGCAGAGGGAGAAGCAGGCTCCATGCACCGGGAGCCCGACGTGGGATTCGATCCCGGGTCTCCAGGATCGCGCCCTGGGCCAAAGGCAGGCGCCAAACCGCTGCGCCACCCGGGGATCCCTCAGTGTCACTTTCTGCAGACAGGTTTTTGTTTTAAAATCTTAGTTAATTCGGGATCCCTGGGTGGCGCAGCGGTTTGGCGCCTGCCTTTGGCCCAGGGCGCGATCCTGGAGACCCGGGATCGAATCCCACGTCGGGCTCCCGGTGCATGGAGCCTGCTTCTCCCTCTGCCTGTGTCTCTGCGCCTCTCTCTCTCTCCCTCTGTGACTATCATAAATAAATAAAAATTAAAAAAAAAAAAGAAAGTGACGCTGAGGACGTGGAGTAACTAGAACTCTCATACATCACTGGTGGGAGTGTGTAAAATGGTTGAACCACTTTGGGAAATGATTGGCAGTTTTTTTCAAAAACGGACCCAGCCATTCCACCTGATATTCACCCAAGAGAAGCAAAAGTGTATGCTCGTACAAAGCCTTGTACACAAATGTTCAGAGCAACTTCACTTATAATAGCCCCAAACCGGAAACAACCCAAATGCTCATCATCTGGTGAATGGATAAATTCTAGCACATCCATACAATGGAATATTACTCGGTAGTGGAAACGAACAAATGACTGCATATACGCAGCAGCGCAGTGAATTTCAAAACAATATGGTGGGGCACCTGGATGGCTCAGTGGTTGAGCATCTGCCTTTGGCTCAGGTCATGATCCTGGAGTCCTGGGATCAAGTCCCACATTGGGCTCCCCGCAGGGAGCCTGCTTCTCCCTCTGCCTATTTCTCTGCCTCTCTCTGTGTGTCTCTCATGAATAAATAGGTAAAATCTTTAAAGCAAAAACAATAAAATAATTAAATAAAAAACAACATTATGGTGAGTGAAAGAAGCCCATCACCAAAGATTATATACTACATGATTCCATTTATATGAAATTCTAGTTAAGGGAAACCTAAACTAGACTGATGGAAAATTGGACCAATGACTGGGGATGAGATGGCAGGGGGATTGATTGCAAAAGGACCCAGGGGATCTTTGGGGGGGGTCACGGAAATGTTCTCTGTCTTGACTGTGGTAGTTGTCACACGGTTGGGTCAAAATTCATCAAACCGTACAATAAAAATGTACATATTTTATTACACAAACATTTTACTTCAATAGAGTGGACTTTAAAACAAGTTGGAAAAAAAATAAAAATAAAAAAATAAAACAAGATGGATACAGAAAGAGAAGGGAGGGGACTAGCACTCTACAGGGCCTTTGAATTACGGAGTCTACATTATCTAATTACCTGCTTATTTTCCCTCTTAGATATTATATGAAGGGAATAAAAATGGTGGTAATTTAGAGTATCCAGGCTATTCTGATTGAGAATGGGCATGAAGGAACTTTCTAGATCTTGAACAGGGTGTTGGTTACACAGCTGCACACTCATATAAAAAAAATCATTGAGTTAAAATGTATGAACTTTACTGGGTGTATGTTATACTCCAATAATTTTTTTTACAGTACATTAATAGAATTATTTATTAGCTTTCTTTTTTTCTCAGCTTTACTGAAGTAAAATTGACAAACGAACTTGTAAGATATTTAAAGTAAGTATCATGATGATTTCATATACATATACATTGTCAAAGGATTCCTCCCACCTCGCTAATTAACACATCCATCACCTCACATATTTATTTTCATTTATTTTTTTTTTAGTGAGAACATTTACGTTCGATTCTTTTAGCAAATTTCAATTACACAAAATGGAATTTTAGGTCAATATTAGAAGCAATGTGTCACCTACTGTTTAATTATCCATTACTATAAAATCCATTCAAACTGAGCAATTTAAAGCAAAAACATTATTTTTTACAAGTGTCTCGGTTGACTGGACACAGTTACTCCAATAATTTTTAAAAAGTCACACCACAGGGATGCCTGGGTGGCTCAGTGGTTGAGCATGTGCCTTTAGCTCAGGGTGTGATCATGGGGTCCCAGGATCGAGTACTGCATCAAGCTCCCTTCCTCTGCCTGTGTCTCTGCCTTTCTTTGTGTGTCTCTCATGAATAAATAAATAAAATCCTTTTAAAAAAATGACACCATGGAACTCTTTTCATGTCAATGAAAATGAATGTACAACATCATATTTATTGGTGAAATCCCATTTAAATGACTCCCTTCTCCACTAAAATGGCTCCCAAAAGCATTTGATGCTTCTGACACTGACGGCAGATCTCAACAGCCTACACCCCTGCCAGACTTGCTCTTCTGCTTGATGCATTGTCTTCCCTGAACCTGTGACTGCTTCCCCCGGGCTCCTCTCCTACTTCTCTGGCTGGCAGGGCCTCCTTGGCCTCCTTTCACTACAACCCACTCCTGGGGCAGGGTTACGGAGGGAAGGCCTCACCTGCTCCCTGCTCCCTGGGTGCCAGAATGACAGAATCATCAGTTTCCTGGAAATCTCCACTTGGGTCCCAACTCCCTAGATCATAACCCCCTGGCTCTCAACTGGGGACACTGGGCAATGTCTAGAGACGTTCTTAGTTGACATGATTGGGAGATACTACTGGCATCTAGTGGATAGAGGTCAGGGATGCTACTGAACTACTGGGCTACAATGCACAGGATGGCCCCAGACAAAATAGAACTATCCAATCCCAAATGTCAATACTGCCAAAGTAAAAAATAAATTAATTAATGAATAAAAATAAAAGAAATAGAAAAAAAAATACTACCAAAGTAGGGAAACCTGCTCCAAACTGGCTCATTATCTTCTCCCAAAATTCTATCTCTATCTCAGTAAAAGGCACCTTTATGCACCCAATGGCTCTAGCCAGAAATCTGTGAACCTTATTCAACAATATAAATGAATTCAGGTATTCATATGCAATCCATTCCTGAATCAGTTGGGTAATGTTAGCTGCTGCAATGAACAAATCTTAAAATGTTTAATGACTCAAATATGATGGAATGTGTTGTTCACTCATCCAAATCCAAAAGGAATCATCCTAACTGGCAGGTGGCTCCCTTCCTAGGCTCCTTCTACGGTTCCACCAACTTTATCAGGCCACTGCACTCAGCTGAGAGGGCTGGTGGGAGGGGAATAAGAGTGAAGTCACACCTGCTACTTAAGCTCCTTGGCTTAGAAGTGTCACACATCATTTCTTTTCAGGATCCATTAATGAAAACTCATCATATGGCTCCTCAGATGCAAGGGATGCTGGGAAATGTAATCCCTGGGTAGAGGGGTGCAATGACCACCCTCCAATAATGCTCACCTCTTAAAAACAAAGATTTTATTTATTTCTTTATGAGAGACACACAGAGAGAGACAGAGACATGGGGAGACAGAGAAGCAGGCTCCCCACAGGGATCCCAATGTGGGACTTGATCTCAGAACTCTGGGATCACACCCTGAGCTGAAGGCAAATGCTCAACCGCTGAGCCACCCAGGCGTCCCTGATGCTCACCTCTTGATATCATCCCTTTGCAGAGTCCCCTGCCCACACTGAACCATGAGTGACCATTAGAATAAAGTGGAAGTGATAGGGGGGATCCCTGAGTGGCTCAGCGGTCTAGCGCCTGCCTTTGGCCCAGGGCGCGATCCTGGAGTCCCGGGATGGAGTCCCACGTTGGGTTCCCTGCATGGAGCCTACTTCTCCCTCTACCTGTGTCTCTGCCTCTCTTTCTCTCTCTGTCTATCATGAATAAATTTTTTAAAAAAAGAATAACGTGGAAGTGACAATGTGTGACTGCCAAAGCCAGGTTGTCTAAGCTATTATAGCTTCCACTTTGCTCTCTTAGATCATTTGCTCTAGAAGGAAGCCAGCCGCCACGTTGCAAGGACACTCAATTAATCAAGAGGTCCACACGGGGAAGAACTGAGGCCTGCTGGTGATGGCTAGACATCCAATTTGTCCAGCATCCAACTTGGTAGCCCCATGAGTGAGCAATCTTACAAGTGGATCCTTCCGCTCTAGTTGAGCCTTTGGGTAGGACTACAACTCGGACATTTTTAACATCACGTTTATGAAAGACCCCAAGCCAAGCTCCCCTAGATTCCTGACCCACAGAAATTGCATGAAATAATGTGTATTGTTATCAATAATGTTCAGTGCTATTGCTATTGTTATAAGCCACTAAATTATGGGGTAATTTATTATGTAACTGCTACAAAGGAGAAGCATGAGCTTTAGAAAACAATTTATCCTGCAGTCTGCAAGCTCTGTGCTATCTCCTAAACACTTCACAAGTCCATCTCCTCCTCTAGACTCTACCTCCCACAGGCTGCCTCCACATCTCTCTTCTGAATGGCTACATCTACCCCATCACTGGTCTCCGTTTTTATTTTTTATTTTTTAATATATATATTTTTATTATTTATTTATGATAGTCATAGAGGGAGAGAGAGAGAGGCAGAGACACAGGCAGAGGGAGAAGCAGGCTCCATGCACCGGGAGCCCGACGTGGGATTCGATCCTGGGACTCCAGGATCGCGCCCTGGGCCAAAGGCAGGCGCCAAACCGCTGCGCCACCCAGGGATCCCTGGTCTCCGTTTTTAGAAGACGACTGTCACGTCTTTTTTATTTTATTGCTTTGTTTGCTTCTTTCTTTTGCTTTTCAACATCCAATCATTTCTTTGGGAGTGGGAACTTCATTGCCTGTAGCAGTGCCCATCATGGTGGCAGTGGTGTCCAGAGGCAACTGTGACCTCCGAGATAAGTTTTCCCTAATGCTCAGTTTCTGAAACCTTCTTTCAAAAAAAAAAAAAAAAGATACAGAGAGAGAGGCAGAGACACAGGCAGAGGGAGAAGCAGGCTCCTCACAGGGAGCCTGATGTGGGACTTGATCCCAGGACCCCGGGATCATGCCCTGAGCCGAAGGCAGACGCTCAACTGCTGAGCCACCCAGGCGTCCCTGAAACCTTCTGCCTATTTTTTCCAAGTGGATATTCAGGACTGCCCCGCATACTGGAAATCTCTAGTATCTATAAGATTTTCTCTCTGCTTTAGACAATTTCTGTTGCTTTCAACCAACAACGCTGACTGGCACGTCTGCCTGCATCATTGTCTCATAAAACCTATTCTCTACCCATTAGCCATTCCTTCATTGATTCAATAAATGTTTACCAGGAACTTACTATGTACCAGACACTGTTCAGACTCACAATCCTGAGATCAAGAGTTCTCATGCTCTATTGGATGCCTGGGTGGTGCAGCAGTTGAGCGTCTGCCTTTGGCTCGGGGCATGATCATGGAGTCTTGGGATCGGGTCCCGCATCGGGGTTCCCTGGAAGGAGCCTGATTCTCCCTCTGCCTGTGTCTCTGCCTCTCTCTGTGTGTCTCTCATGAATAAATAAATAAAATCTTAAAAAAAAAAAAAAAGAGTTGCATGCTCTACCGACTGATCCAGCCAGGTGCCCCAAGAGTCTGCATTTTTAATAAGATCCAGGTGATGCTGCTGCTACTGCTGGTCCATAAAGCATACTTTGAGTAGGGAAATGCTATGCTAATAAATTGCATACCAAGAAAACAAAGCATAGAAAAGGGGTAAGGTACACTGAGAGTTGAGGGTGAGCTTCAGTTTTAAAGTCAGAGATGCCTGGTGGCTCAGTGGTTAAGGTCTGCCTTTGGCTCAGGGCGTGATCCCGGAATCCCAGGATTGAGTCCCACATCGGGCTCCCCACATGGAGCCTGCTTCTCCCTCTGCCTGTGTCTCTGCCTCTCCCTCTCTCTCTCTCTCTCTCTCTCTCTGTGTGTGTGTGTGTCTCATGAATAAATAAATAAAATCTTTTAAAACAATAAATAGGGGTGTCAGGAGATGACAATGAGCATGGGCTTAATGGAGACGGGGAGGGAGCCATGAGGATGTGTGACAGAAGAGCATTCCAGGCAGAGGGCACAGCCAGTGCAAAGGCCCTGAGGCCAGCGTGTGTCTGATGAGTTAGAGGAACAGTGGGGGGACTAGTGTGGCTGCAGTGGAGTGAGCAAGGAGGAGAGAAGGAGGAGGTGAAGCCAGATGGGCACGGGGCAGGAGAGGGCATCTATCAGACTGCGTAGAGCGCCGTGGACTATTATTAGGCCTTTGAGCTGAGTGGATCAGGGACTCACAGGAGGGTTCTAAGAAGGATGACATGAGCTCACTTAAGCTTTAAAAGCATTCCTCGGAATAAAATTAAAAAAAAAAAAAAAAAAGGGATCCCTGGGTGGCGCAGCGGTTTGGCGCCTGCCTTTGGCCCAGGGCGCGATCCTGGAGACTCAGGATCGAATCCCACGTCAGGCTCCGGGTGCATGGAGCCTGCTTCTCCCTCTGCCTGTGTCTCTGCCTCTCTCTCTCTCTCTCACTGTGTGCCTATCATAAATAAATAAAATTAAAAAAAAAAAAAAAAAAGCATTCCTCGGGTCACTGAAGGGAGACTAGTTAACAAGGGAGCGGGGCTGGAAGCTGGGATAAATGGGAGGAGGTGACTCCAAGTGTCAAGGCAAGAGGTGGTGGCGCCTCAAGTCAGGGAGGCAGCCTGCACTGGTGGGTGGTAGATGCTGAGCTCTGGGGGAACCTGCAGGGCTCAGCCTGCTGGATTAGCCAACTCATTTCAGTGCCATGAAGAGGGAGAAAGGAAACATGACTCCAATTTTTTTTTTCTTTAGTACAAGCAAATGGAAGGGTGCAAAGACCAATACTTTGGTGTGGGAAAGAAGATCAGCGATTCCTCTCAAAACACGTTCATTTTGGTGCCTAAGTCCCTGGGGAGATGGGAGGGAGGGAAGTCTGGAGCTGGGGAGAGATATCTGAGTGGGAGACACCAACCTGGGAAGCATCAGATATGCAGGTACTTAAGGCCAAGAGACCAAAGGAGATTATTAGGGGGTGTAGATAGATAAAGACAAGCGTAGATGACTGAGGCCAAGGGCTCTCCAACGCAGGGAGTCTCTTCAAAAGATAAATCTGATAAGAGAAAAAAAAATATTTCATCACAATGAAGACATTCACCAACAAGGAAATGGTTAAATATATATATTTAACACACACACACACACACACACACACACGGGATGGAATGCTATTAGCCAAAAAAAGCAGAGAGGTTGGCAGTAGCCATCTTTCAAGACTGGCTGGCACACACCCTTTGCCTCTTCTTCTTTCTCTGCCTCCATCCAGCTTCTTGGGATGGAAATGTGCCAGCGGAAGCTTCATTTTGGATTCTGAAGACCCTAGAAATGGCTAAGGTGTGGGTCAGCAGGAGAAGGCCTCTGGAGACGTCATGGTACAGACCCGCCCTGCCCACCTTGGGTGCCAACCTCCAGGCTGTTACTTGGAGAGAAAGACATGCCTATCTTGTCTAAGTCACTGGCACTTTGGGGTTACCCTCCACCGCAGTCAGACCTAACGAATAAACCCTGCGTCCGCGTAGGCAATCAGTAAATACCAGTAATATTCCACAATATCAATACTTGATCATATTTTTTTTCATTTAGAATTTTTGATTTTTTGCAATTTAAAATTGTTAATGATTTCATCAGTTCCCTCTTTTTTGGACACTTATTTCCAATTCTTTGCTGGCATAAGTGTGGCAGACGACCACCATTCATTCTTTCCATCCTGGGTGCCCCTGCCACACCCCACACCCTTTTCCTCCCCGTGAATCTTGGTCGGGCCACGTGGCTTGCTTTGACTGACAGAATGTGACAAGGAGCCGCTGTGCGACTTGCAGGCCAAGCTTTTAAGAAGGCATGTAGTGGGACGCTGGGGTCCTGGGATCGTGTCCCACATCCCCCAGCATGGAGCCTGCTTCTCCCTCCGCCGGTGTCTCTGCCTCTCTCTCTGTGTCTCTCATGAATAAATCAATAAAATCAGAAAGAAAGAAAGAAAGAAAGAAAGAAAGAAAGAAAGAAAGAAAGAAAGAGAGAGAGAGAAAGAAAGAAAGAAAGAAGAAAGAAAGAAAGAAAGAAAGAAAGAAAGAAAGAAAGAAAGAAAGAAAGAAAAAGACAAGTCTGCCTCCTCTCTCTTGGGAGCCAGTTGTCATGGGAGACGTGAAGACCACCATACTCTGAGGAAGCCCAAGCAGCCACGTGGAGGGAGAGAGATGCCCACACAGCTGAGGTGAGGCTCCTAACATGTGACCACAGAATGTTCACGGTGGATTTTCCAGCCCCAGCAAACTCCACGTGCAGAAGAACCACAGGAGCCCAGGCCAGATTCCCCAAGTGTGAGACATAATACGCTGTGGCTGTTTGAACCCCCTGGGTGTGTGGGATGATTTGTTACGCAGCACTCGCTACCTGAAACAACAGTTATAACAGCCTAGAAACAGCTCTGCCACGAACGGCCTTATGGCCAACTCTTGGTACTCACCTTCGATCATTTCCTAAATGGGAGTAACTAGAAGTAGACTGTGTGAATCTGAAATGTGGGGTCGACTTCATTTCCAGAGAAGCTGTAGCGACGTCTGTGAGCTGTTGACAAGAGTGTCCATCTACCCACAGCCTCTTCAGTCCTTGGTTTTCCATTTCTTCTCTTAATTTTCGATTTCTATCCATGTCAACAGGACTGTTCTGCAGACGTCTGAGAACCGGTGACAATGATCAGAGCTTCTCTCTGACAACAGATTAATCGCCTAAGATGGACTGATTTTATCGCCAAGGGTCAAAATATTCCCTCTCCCTGCCACCTACTTACATGGATTTGTTCACTGAGATCATACTGCCCAACAAAGTTGGAGGAAGAAGGTACCCATTAAGTATCCGAGTGCCTACAAGGTGCCAGATACTACTCAAAAGTTGCTTTTAATTTTCCATTTCAGGTCACTCTCTATTTTTAAAATTTATTTATTTATTTATTTGTTTGTTTGTTTATTTATTTATTTATTTATTTATTTATTTATTTATTTGAGAGAGAGAGAGAGCACACACATGCAGAAGTGGAGGAGAGGGGCTTGGAGAAGGGAAGCTGACTTGCTGGTGAGCAAGGAGCCCCCTCCAGGCTCCAGTCTCACAACCCTGAGGTCATGACCTGACGCCAAACCAAGAGTCGAAGCTTCTTCGACTGAGCCAGCCGGGGGGGCCCCACCACTTTAATTTAAATCAGTGATTTTTCATCTATGAGCAACCCTTCCCCCCAGAGGACACTTGGCAACGTCTGAGACATTTCTGACTGCTACGATGTGGGAGCGCTACCGGCATCTAGTGGGTCGAGCCCAGGGATGCTGCTCAACAGGGCACAATACAAGGGTGGCCTTCCCCACACAAAGAATCATCCAACGTCGAATGTCGGTGGTCCCAAGGCTGAGGAACCCCAACGTAGATGAAACAGAATAGAAGAAGAGAAAACAGAATAGAAAACACTGGAAGGCACTGCTCAGAGTAAAGACAAACATCATTTCACGAAGCGTGTGTATTTTTGTGAACTCAGACACTACGTCAGCTATACGTCTCCTTGTGAGTCCCAGTCCAAAAGGCTTGACAAATGCCATCCCGAGGACCACAGGGCTGAATAAGACCCCTGGCTTCCAGGAGCTCACGTTCCACAGATGATAAAGGAGAAAACAAGTGACTTGACGCCACTGTTTTGGACAGCCAATTTAAACAAGGCGAAGGTTCCAGAATGTGCCTGGGACACTAAAAAGGGGAATCAGGGAAGCCTTCTCTAAAGAGCTGACATTCGAGGGGTGGTGTCTGTGTCGGGAAGGGAATAGATGCAGGAAGAGGACGCAAGCGGAGCCCAGGTGCCTGGATGGGGCTTGGCACCTTTGAGGAACAGCCAGCTGGCCAGTGTCACCGCTGGAGCCAAGTGGGGAAAGTGGGTGGAAGGAGGTGAGGGAAGAGGTCAGTGTGGGTGACCGGGAGCCAAGGGGAGGGCGTTAGGCAAGGGAGGGCTGCGATGTGATGAGCTTCCTCAGGCTGCTGTATGAAGCAGTAACTGCGGGCCACCAGGGTGAAGCTGGAACACACCAGGGGAGGGGAGAAGTAGTTGAACTATGGACAGTAAAGCAGGTGAAACAAAGGGAGGCGGTGAGGTCAGAGGGAGCGGGGGAGTGTCGGGGGAGGGACTGCAGGGGCTGTGGCACCTGGCAGGCCCACCCTTCTCCCCCTGGGGCAGGGCAGGGAGCTTGGGCAATAGGGGAACCGGCTGGGCAGGGCCACCCACCTGACTCACAGCAGAAACTGGGACAGCCCACGCTGCCCACCTACCTCCATAGCCCCCCCCCCTGCTGGGGCAATGCCACTCCCTGTTCCCCCACACAGGCTCCCCTCACCCCCAGCCCCTGTCATTGAGGCCTAGGTCTAGGCTTTCTTTCAGGGGTGCCTCCAAGGCCTCCTCCAAGCTCTTCTGCTTCCAGGTCTTTCTCTCCATCCCGCCCTGATTCCATAAGGCGGGAGTGTCTGTGTCCTGCTCTCTCCCGCCATCAGACTGGAGTCCCCTGCGATCCCAGGGGATACAAAAACTACCCTTATCTAGGGAGCCCAGCATCATTGTTAGGGTCCAGCATTTAGGCTCTGTCTGCCTGGTGAACTCCTATCTATCCGTCAAAGCCCACCTCAAAAGGTCGAAGGGAGGACTTCTTGGCCCCCTGTGGTTCCTGGCTAACACAATCAAATAATTAAAACCCATCAGCAGCTAATACAAACTGAGCCCTTACTGTGTGCCAGGCCCCATTCTGAGGCCCTGACAGCAGCCCTCAGATGCATGTTATCATTATCCCTTTTTACAGATGGAAAACTGAGGCTCAGCGACACACAGCTAGTAAGTAATGGAGCGCAAATCTGAACTCGGGTGACTTCAGTATGCTGCTTCAGCAGGTCTCTTTAAATCCTTCCCTGTGAGATTGGTTTGATCAGTGCCATCTTCCAGATGAGAAACTTTGGGCTCAGAGAGGTTAAACAGCGCACCTAAGATCACACAGCACGTCATGGGTTGAGCCAGCTTGGCAGGTGGGGCAGCTGCCTCTAAAGCTCTCAGCTCTTAACCTTCCTCCCTGATCACCTCTTGGTTCAAAGCATCATTGATAAGCACCTATTTGCGTGCCAGGCACCGTTCTCGGCTCTGGGGACACTGTAGGAAGGCAGCATTTGAGCTGATCTGGAGGAAAAGAGAGGTCCCAAACGTTACCAGGAACCTTCCTATGTCCATCCCTTTGCCCATTCTTTCTCCTCCCAGGAACGTCTATCTCCAGCTAACGAACTCCTATCCATCCTTAAAAATCCAGTCCCAATATTCACTCTTCCTAGGAAACCTTTCCACACCCATCTCCCAGCCGGAGTCGGCAACACCCATCCTTGGACTCCCACAACCTGGGGTCCATGGCTGAATGGAAAGGTCTCAGTAGTTAGTCTCACCGAGCTGGAAAGCCCAGTGGGTACAATGGAGCTGTCAATAATTTATTTTATTATTTTATTTTATTTTATTTTATTATTTTATTTTATTTTATTTTATTATTTTATTATTATTATTTTTTTTAAGTAAGTTTTAGCCCACGTAGGGCTTGAACTCATGACCCCCAGATGCAGTCGCTCCACCGACTGAGCCAGCCAGGCGCCCCGGGAGCTGCCAAGCTCTTTGGGAAGGGAACTACAACCGGCCGCATTGAAGGGCCTCCGGCTCCGCCCCCTTCGGGCTCCGCCCCGCCCCCGCCCCCGCCCCCGCCCCCGCCCCCGCCCCTCAGCACGCCGGCCCAGCTCCCAGGACGTGGGCGGGCAGTGAGCATGCGCCACGGGCGCAAAGCACGCCGGGAGTTGTAGTTCCGCCATCGGACGGAAGCCGGGACGGACTGCGGCGGGATGTGGCCCGGAATATTGGTCGGGGGGGCCCGGGTGGCGGCAGGTAGGTCCCCCGCGCTGGGGCCTCGCCTTGCCGCCCGCGTCCCCCCGCGGCGGACGCCCAGGACCGGCCTGGCGCTGCAGCGGAGCCTGCACGTGACGGCGGCCCGGGCTCTCCCGCTCATTCCCATCGTGGTGGAGCAGACGGTACGGCGGCCGCGGGACCTCGGCCCGGGTGGGAGTCGGGGTCTCCGGGCTGCCCTGACCCTCGCCGCCGTCCTTCTGCCCCAGGGTCGCGGCGAGCGCGCCTATGACATCTACTCGCGGCTGCTGCGGGAGCGCATCGTGTGTGTCATGGGTCCGGTGAGCGCCCCGCGGGGTCCTCCCCTGCGCCTGCCCGACCCCACGAGCCCCTCCTCCTCGAGCCCTCTTGACCTCCTGACCCCTCCCCCTGGACTTTCCTGCCTGCTCCGGGCCCAGGCTGACATCCCACTTCCTGGGCACCGAAGCCTTCAGCCCCCTCTTCTGGCCCCAGCCCCCCACCCCCACCCCTTCCTCAGACCCTCTGCTTTACCCTTCCTGACTTCTGACTCCCTCCCTCACCAGTGATCCTCCCCATTCCTGGCTCTAATCCCTCTCCCCAACCCTCCTGACTCCTTCCCTTCCTTGCCCTGAGCCCACTGACTCCCCCCTTCCTGTGCCCCAACCTCAGCACCTCCCCTCCTTGCTCCTGAATTCTCCCCTGCCATCTCACTTGGGCTCTGACACCCATCCGTGTTCCTGACTCATCCCCAGCCACCTCGTAATTGCTTCCGTTAGCCCGCTCCGCACCCCCCAGCTGGGCAGCCCACCCTCCCCGCTTACTTGCAGATTGATGACAGCGTGGCCAGCCTGGTTATCGCCCAGCTGCTGTTCCTGCAGTCTGAGAGCAACAAGAAGCCCATCCACATGTACATCAACAGCCCGGGTGAGCAGAGCCTTCCCCGGGTGCCAGGGCCACTTCCTGGGACACTCCAGGTGACTCAGGGGACAGAGACCCCCCCCCCCCCCCGCAACACACACACACACGGATCAGGAACATTCTCCCTCTGGAGAAAGGAAGGATGCTGAGCTGCCTTCAGAATCCCAAAACTGTCCTGAAACCTCCACAAGTTGCCTGTTCCTTGCTTTTAGATCTAGGTTCACAAACTGGCAGCCCAGCCTGCCTCTTAGACCCCACACGTAACATTTTACCAACCAACCTGACCCTGCGGTCAGCTTTTTAAAATTGGCAGCTGCCACCACCTGTACCACCCTCTCCCAAAAGAGGGTAGTTCACCGTGACGGTGCTTACTGTGCCCCAGATTTGAAGCATTTTATAGGCACTGAACTCATCTTGTCCTCATGGCAGCTGCACGTGGTAGGTACTGCTCAGCGATCCCCGGTCTGCCAGGAGCCACTGTGGCTGAGAGGCTGGGTAACTTGCCCAAGGTCACGCAGACGAAACTGCCAGGGCAGGCTGGCTCCAGGGCTTCCCTCTAGGGCCACCACATGCTCCCCGATTTCCACTTTCTCTTGAAACTTTGACAGATCTGGTCTCCCTGGGCCCATGTGCACAGGTTGTAACAGCTCACTCTGGAGCAAGTGGTCTCCCTTTCTGCCTCCATTTAGTTCGTGCCACCTGTTTCTGCCACCTCCCTACCCTTGGAAATATTTGTGTTGGTGACACCTGCTTTAAAGGGCTGCCTCTCACCGCCCCCCCCCCAAAAAGGGCTGCCTTTACACAAGCCCTCCCTAGGGCCCCTGCGCTGCACTAGGGAAAGGATGGGGGTTGGAGCCCGCACAGCTCCTCACACACACACACACCCCCACTGCAGGCGGCATGGTGACCTCGGGCCTGGCCATCTACGACACGATGCAGTACATCCTGAACCCCATCTGCACATGGTGCGTGGGCCAGGCCGCCAGCATGGGCTCCCTGCTCCTGGCCGCTGGCACCCCGGGCATGCGCCACTCGCTTCCCAACTCCCGCATCATGATCCACCAGCCCTCGGGGGGCGCTCGGGTGAGTGCCCCCACCGGCTGTGCAGGCTGCTTTGGGTGGGTGGGTGGGGGAACGGTGTCTAGACAGAGGGACCGACTGGGTGGAAGTCATGCAGGAGTGTCAGTGTTTGAAAATGTAGGTTTTACAATGATGCATGTACAGCAAGGCCAGCAGGTCAGGAAAGGACTCCCATGGGAAAGACAGTTTGTTACAGTTCCCAAGGGGCAGGATGGGGGCGGGGGTAGGGGGGCATGCCATTCCAGGCACGGCCACATGGGAAGCACCAGGGTCACTTGGGAGGCATGGAGTGGGGGCAATGGACAAGGATTTTGCTGTGGTTTCTGCAGGAAGGAACAGTGAGGCACGGCCAGCAGGCTCAGGACTGGCTAGTGTCAGTAATCTCGGGGGGCTCGGGTCTGGGAGCTGACCTAGTTATCGGGCCCCTGACCCTGGTGGGGGGCAGGGGACAATGGCCCTGAGTATGAGAGCCCCACAGAGGAGGTGGTGAGGGTGTGTGCCCTGGATCCTTCTGGATTTGGCTACTTTGCCTGTGAAAACTCACGCCTGAGCTGGAGCTATTCACTCTCTCCAGGAATCCGCTTGTCCTGGGAAGGGCAAAGCTCCACATGCAGAAAATACAGTTCATACAAGGAAGCCTTCGGGCATTTGGGTGGCTCAGTAGGTTAAGCATCTGACTCTTGATTTTGGCTCAGGTCATGGTCTTAGGGCCCTGGGATCGAGCTCCACATTGGGCTCCCAGCTCAGTGGGGAGTCTGCTTCTCCCTCTCCCTCTGTCCCTCCCCTCTGCGTGCATGCTCTCTCTCTAAAATGAATAAATAAAATATTTTTTAAAAAATTACAGGAAGTCTTCGGGGTGGGGCAAAGATGCAGCAGGACGTGCAGGGACTTGCGAAGCCCTGCCCCACCTGTCTGCACCCCCTCCAGCCTCCCTGTGAGTGGCTGAGGCTCATTCTGACCTTCTCCCTCTTACCCATCTTCGGCTGCCCCCCAGGGCCAAGCCACAGACATCGCCATCCAGGCAGAGGAGATCATGAAACTCAAGAAGCAGCTCTACGGCATCTACGCCAAGCACACCAAACAGAGCCTGCAGGTGATTGGTGAGTGCCCCCCCCCCCCCCGCCCCAGGCAGAGCCCCGGCTGCGCTCTGCTATTTTAACCAACACACACATATGTGACAGGCCTCGTGCTGAGCCAGGGCCTCTCGACCTTGGCACTGTTGACACTCAGGGCTAGATCATCCTTGGTCCTGGCCAGTGTGGGACGTGGGGCAGCATCGCTGGCCACTGCCCACTGGATGCCAGTAGCACCTTCCATCTGTGACTGCCTCCTCCCCAAAATGCCTCCAGGCATCACCCAGTGTCCCCACTGAATTATCAAAAATCATCCCCAGTGGAGAACCCCTGTCCTCAGCGCTTTAAAAAGACCAATTTGCAGAATCATGAAAACTTCACCGAAATAGGTTAAAGGTTTGAACGGGGTCTCAATAAAGAATATTCCAAGTGGCAAAGAAATAGAGGAAAAGATGCTCATGATCTTTAGCAATAATATTTAAAAATAACATCATTAGGGGGGCACCTGGCCAGCTCAGCCAATAGAGCACGTGACTCTCAATTTCAGGGTCCGGAGTTCAAGCCCCACGTTGGGCATGAAGACTGCTCAAAGATAGATAGATAGATAGATAGATAGATAGATAGATAGATAGATAAAATTTGCGTATATATATTATAAATATATATATATATGTATTTTTAAGACTTACTTATTTTAGAGAGCACACTGGGGGAAGGGCAGAGAGAAACCCAAGCTCCATGCTCACCGTGGAGCCTGACCCAGGGCTCCATCTCATGACCCTGAGATCACAACCGGGGCAGAAAACAAGAGTCAGACGTTTAACCAACTGTACTACCCAAGCACCCCTCGCCCATGTATCTTTTATTTATTTACTTATTTATTTAATTTATTTCAAAATTGTATTTATTTATTCAAGAGAGACACACACAGAGAAAGAGGCAGAAACACAGGCAGAGGGAGAAGCAGGCTCCATGCAGGGAGCCCGATGTGGGACTCGATCCCAGATTCCGGGATCAGGACCTGAGCTGCTGAAGGCAGACGCTCAACCGCTGAGCCACCCAGATATCCCATCTTTTTTTTTTTTTTAATAATGTCATTGGTTTTTAGGAAAAGGCCAATAAAGGCCTCGGTGAGAACCATTTCAATCACTAGAACAGCTAAAATCTAGAACACAACGCCGCATGCCAGTGAGAGTGTGCGGTCCCTGGAACGCTCACCCACTGCAGGCGGGAGTGAACACGGTACAACCGCCCGAGAAAGCTGCTCACCACCTACCAGCTCAGCTCCAAGTGACCAAAACTGCCACCGTTACCCTGCTCAGCGTGTAGCCAAGAGAAGTGAGGGCTTCTGTCCACAAAAGATAGGGCAGCCCTGGTGGTGCAGCGGTTTAGCACCGCCTGCAGCCCAGGGTGTGATACTGGAGACCCTGGAGCCCCACGTCGGGCTCTCTGCATGGAGCCTGCTTCTCCCTCTGCCTGTGTCTCTGCCTCTCTCTCTCTCTCTGTGTCTCTATGAATAAATAAATAAAGTCTTAGGATCCCTGGGTGGCTCAGCGGTTTGGCGCCTGCCTTTGGCCCAGGGTGTGATCCTGGAGTCACGGGATCGAGTCCCACGTCGGGCTCCCAACGTGGAGCCTGCTTCTCCCTCCTCCTGTGTCTCTGCGTCTTTCTCTCTCTCTCTGTGTCTATCATAAATAAAAATAAATAAATAAATCTTTAAAAAATAAATAAATAAATAAGTAATAAATAAATAAATAAATAAATAAATGAAGTCTTAAAAAAAAAAAAAGAACAAAGATGCGGACAGCGACGCTGACGGCCGGCCTGTCTGTAGAGCCCCACCGTGGCAAGCACCCTGGTGCCTGGCAGCAGCAGGACGGGGGCATTCGTGCTTTAATCCTGCTGTGGAATGTCCATGGCAGCGCCAGAGACTCACCCACAGTGGCACACGGCAGCCTGGCTGAAGCTCAGAAATGCTACTGAGTGGGAGAAAGGAGTAAATAAATATTCTGTGATTCCACATATTTATTTATTTAAAGATTTATTTCTTTATTTGACAGAGAGAGAGAGAAAGCACAAGTAGGCAGAGCGGCAGGCAGGGGCAGAGGGAGAAGCAGACTTTCCACTGAGCAGGGAGCCTGATGTGGGGCTCGATCCCAGGACCCTGGGATCACACCCTGACCCAAAGGCAGATACTTAACCGACTGAGCTACCCAGGTGTCCGGATTCCACATATTTAAGAACAAAAAGAGGATGAGCACTGGTTGTTATTCTATATGCTGGCAAATTGAACACCAATAAAAAAATAAATTTATTTTTTAAATAAAAATAAATAAATAAATAAATAAATAAAACCTCCCCCCCCCCAAAAAAAAAATTAAAAAATAAAATTAAATAAAAACAAAAAGAAGTGTACTGCTCTATGCCATTAGGCCACCTTTAGGCTAATGGTTGCTCTTGGGCCAGAGGAGGCAGTGACTGGACGTAGGCTGCGGCAGTGCTGTGGGGGTCGGGAGTGGGTGTGGGGACGGCCGGTGTCTTGATCTGGGTGCTGGCCACGTGGGCATATTCCGTGTGGAGCTCACACTGTCCACTTACCATCTGGGGCCTTTCCTGCGTGTATGTTATTCATGAGTAACAAGTAAAAAAGGAGAAATGGAAACGGGTGTTTCACCGATTGGGGAAACTGAGGCACCAAAGGGGGAAGGCCACGGTGGCAGAACGGGTTACCCCAGAAGTGGCAGGACAGGGACCCAAACCCGGCCTCAGGTGTCCGCCCTCACGCACGTGCGTCCTGCCTCTTGCTTCCCCCGGCAGAGTCGGCCATGGAGAGGGACCGCTACATGAGCCCCATGGAGGCCCAGGAGTTTGGCATCTTAGACAAGGTTCTGGTGCACCCGCCCCAGGACGGGGAGGACGAGCCTGAGCTGGTGCAGAAGGAGCCTGTGGCCGTGGTGGCCGCCACAGAGCCAGCCCCTGCGAGCATCTGAGTGCGGGACCTCACCCTCCGGAGGAGTCGGGGGACACCAGGCACCGGCCAGACACTGGAGCTGCAGCCCTGCCCGCCCCTCGGCTGAGCCTGGAAGGGCCCCGTGAGGAACTCTGGGTTTGGGGGTGCCCCTCAGGGCGGGCATCTTGAAGTAGACACTGTGATTTTCAATTAAATCTTTCTAGTCTTTGATCCCCATCTCTGTCGCCTCCCCTCGCTGCTCCACCACGGCCCGCACGCGCGTGCCCTTCGCGAGGCCTCTCCGGCCCTCAGCCTGACCCCGAGGCTCTCACCTCCAGTGTCCTAACTTCAGCAAACTCTACTGAGCAAATACAACATTTCAGGCACTGTTCTAGAGGCCACCTCATACCTTGAAGAAAACAAAAATCCCTCCCCTCCAAGAACTTAATCTCTCTCTCTCTCTCTCTTTTTTTTTTTAAGATTTGCTTATTTGAAAAAAGCATGCATGAGCATAAGTTGCGGCAGAGGGAGAGGGAAAAACAGACTCTCTGCTGAGCAGGGAACCCAACCCCAGGACCCCAGGATCATGACCCAAGCCCAAGGCAGACACTTAACCAACTGAGCCACCCAGCACCCCTAGACAATTTGTTAAAAAGCAGGAAAAGAGGTATGCAGTGTGTTTGTGTGTGACAGCTGTAGATGGCAAAGGCCTCGCTGAGAAGGCGATGCTTGAACAGAAGATGTTTAGGGTGAGAGAGGGGCAGAGCAGTCTGGGCAGTGGGCATGGCAAGTGCAAAGGCCGGGTGGCAGGACTGTGGCTGCCACGTGGGAGGGGCCCCAAGGAGGCTCATGGCAGAAGTGGAGTGGCCGCAGGGACAGTGGAGAAATGAGAATGGAAAGGAAGGCCTGGTAGATCTGAGCAAGGAGGGAGATGAGCCCTGGAGGGTTTTGAAAAGAATGAAAAGCAGGAGGACTGTGGCTCCCACAGAGTAGGGGGAGGAATGCAGCCAGTGTGGAAATGCTGGGACCAGTTAGGAGACTTGGAATAATCAGATGAAGGCTGGCGGCCCCAGCTGGGTGGCCAGGAGAGGTCAGAGGCAGAGCTGACAGGTGGAAAGGCTGTGGGGAGGCCCAGGTGGGGCAGGGGATCAGGAGCTGAGTTCGGACGCTTTACTTCTGGTGTTTGATGTGCTTCAGACATCCCAGGGGATGGATAAATCTGGGGTAGGATTGGGAATAAAAATGGAAAAGACATCATCAGGATGTCGATAAGTTAGCCAGGCTAAGAACCGGCTGCTGGACCTGGCACAGTGGAAGTCACGGGCCGCATGAGTAGGAGCACGGTCAGTGCTCTGGGTGCCAAAAGCCACCCTGGAGCACCGCAGAGAGAAGGGGCGGGAAGACACGGGAGCTGCACAAGGTTTTCAAGGAATTTCACTGTATAAGAAGAGCAGACAACATGTGGCCGTCACTGGAGGGGTCGTGGGGTCAATATCTCAACACAAATTTCTAAAAAGATGAATCCTTAAAAAGACAACCACACGGACGACTGGGTGGCTTAGTGGTTGAGCATCTGCCTGCGGCTCAGGGCATGAGCCCAGGGTCCTGGGATTGAGTCCCGCATCGGACTCCCTGCAGAGACCTGCTTCTCCCTCTGCCTGTGTCTCCGCCTCTCTCTGTGTCTCTCATGAATAAATAAATAAATCTTAAAAAAAAAAAAAAAAAAGACAACCGCAGTACCACTCACAAGCCTAAAAGAATAATAACAATGCTTATTACCATGGTCACATATTCGCCCAGTGTCCAAATCTCTGCAGTTACCTCTGCGTTTTCACTTTGTTCCAATCTGCATCCAGATAAGGCACATACCTTGCAACTGGTGGGTGTCTCCCCAAGCCTCGTGCAACTGTGGGTTTTCCCCTTAATCTCTCTCACAATCTCCCCCCCACCTCCCTTTTTCTTCTCTTTCTTTGAAGTTCACTTGTTGGAGATACAAGGCCGTTTGCCTTGTGGACTTTCCATCTGAATTTTGGTGACTGGATCAGCACGGGCTGGGATCTCTGTCCTTGATTATTTCCTGTGACTTGAGCTATAAACCCAGAGCAGTCTGATGGGATTCAGGCTCCACTGCTTGGGAAATGACCCCTTAGTGGAGGTGTGTGCACCCATCCAGAGGCACCCAAAGTGCTCGTGGCCCCTCATTTTGCAATGTTAGGGGCCGATGACAATCCGTGTCTGGATCCACTAAATATTCCAGTAAGGGCTGCAAATGGTGCTGTGCCAATTCTAGCCCTAAAGGAAGAGGAGGGTTTTTATTTTGTTGTTTTTTATTTATAAGATAGGAGGTACCTGTTGGTACAGGGGCAGGAATGACCCAGTGGAGGGGGAGTGGGTGATGCTTGGCTTAACCTTTGACCTCAACCTGCTACTTGGCCTGACCCCATGACCATGGCCTTGACGTCGCCCCCTGACCCCTGTGCCCTTGACCCCTTCCTCTCGGCCTGAGCGTCCCTTCCCCTCAATCTTGCCCGGGCATTGGCCCAAACGCTCGGGCAGCTCCCGACCCCAGAGCCCGGGCGAGGCCGACTCCTGCCCTCGAGCCGGCGTCCAATCGCGCAGGAGAGGAGGCGGGCTCTACGGGGAGCCAATAGCCTGAGAGGGCGAGCCGAGCAGCAGCCAGTAGCCTCGGCCGGGGGGCGGGACCCCAGGGAAGGCCAATCACTGAAGGGGCTCGGTGCTGCACAGCCAATGGCCACGGGGCGGGGGCGTGGCCCTGACTCCGACCGCTTCCACGACCCGGCTCCGGGGCTATGGCCGGGAGTGGGCGGCTGGCGCTGGGGACGCTGCCTTGGCCCGGCTGGGTGCGGGGCTCGGGCCCGGCCGTCCTGAGCCGCCTTCGGGACGCGGCTGTGGTGCGGCCAGGCTTCCTGAGCGCGGCCGAGGAGGAGACGCTGAGCCGCGAGCTGGAGCCCGAGCTGCGCCGCCGCCGCTACGAATACGATCACTGGGACGCGGTGAGGCCGGCAGCGCGGGGGGCGGGCCTGCGCGGGGGCGGGGCCGGATGACGCTCGGGGCGGGGCTACGAATGGGCGGGGCCTGCGGCGTTAGGGGCGGGGCCTGCTGCGTGGGGGCGGAGTCTTGATGCCCTAGAGGGGCTGCGCGGGCCTTGAAAGCCCTTCTGAGATGAGGGCGTGGCCACAGCCGGAGGCCGGACCTGGAACCTTAGGGTGTTTGGGGGGTAGGAGCAAGGTCAGGGGCCGACGCAGGGGTGGAGCGAGATGAGGGAGGGTCACTAGTTGTGGGCGGAGGCAGACAGACGAATATTGGAGTGGGGCCAGCACTGGGGACAGGATCTGGGACTGAATTGGACCCTGCAGGCGGGTACCAAGGAGTAAGGCTGGGCCTGGGAGGGCAGGGGTTGGGGTTTGAGACCCAGGATCTTAGGGTAGATAGGATCGAGGTGTTGCGTTGCAGGTGGTGTCAAAGGGGCATGTTGGGAAAACCAGTCCTTTGCACTGCCCCCCCCATGCCTCAGTTTCCCTGCTCCCTCTGAGAGTTTACAGGCTTGACTGAAGCTCTCTGTGCAGGCCATCCACGGTTTCCGAGAGACAGAAAAGTCACGCTGGTCAGAGGCAAGCCGGGCCATCCTGCAGCGCGTGCAAGCTGCCGCCTTTAGCCCCGGCCAGACCCTGCTGTCCTCCGTGCATGTGCTGGACCTGGAACCTCGGGGCTACATCAAGCCACACGTGGACAGCATCAAGGTGGGCAGAGGCCAGAGCCTTGCAGCTCCCAGCTGGGGGTGGGCTGGCCTAGGCCAGAGAGTGACCGGCCGCCATGCCCCCCCATGCCCCCTCTTGCAGTTCTGTGGAGCCACCATCGCTGGCCTGTCCCTGCTATCTCCCAGCGTCATGCGGCTGGTGCACACCCAGGAGCCGGGGGAGTGGCTGGAACTCTTGCTGGAGCCAGGCTCCCTCTACATCCTTAGGTACTGCCTGGCCGGGGAGCCCCCTCCCCACCAGTAACTCATCAGATGCCCACCCAGCATGTTGAGCACCTTCTCTTTTTCAGCCCTCCCGGCAGACACGATCGTTCCCCCGTGGCAGGCCGTCCACCTGGCTCGGGGGCTGCCGTCACCCCACCCAGCCACAGCCTGTTTTCTCTTGCAGGGGCTCGGCCCGTTATGACTTCTCCCATGAGATTCTTCGGGATGAAGAGTCCTTTTTTGGAGAGCGTCGGGTACCCCGGGGCCGACGCATCTCTGTGATCTGCCGCTCCCTCCCGGAGGGGATGGGATCAGGGGAGCCCGGACAGCCGCCCCCAGCCTGCTGAACCCCAGACCCTTCCCGCAGCTTCTCGAAGCCACCGTGTTTGTAATTAAAGTGGGGGAGTGGACAAACTGGCCTTGCTTGCGCTGGCTATTGGCTGGGGCTAGGCGGTGCAGGGGAAGCCCGGAACCCGCCTCCCGGCCCCCAACCCGCACCGGGAGCCAAGGTGGCAGGGTCAAGGCACCCTCGGGCTGAACACAGTCATGCGGCGGCAGTTCCTTTATTAGGCTCCTTGCGGGCGGCCCCGGCCCACCTCCCCTCTGGTCTCCAATAAATAAGTCAGCAGAGCCCCTCGAGAGGCCGCGGGGCCCCAGGCCAGGCGTCCTCAGCCGCAGCTGCAGGCAGCCGCCGAGAGCTGGGGCAGCCGCTGCCAGCGGTGGCGGTCGTCGAGGAAGGCCACGTCGGCGTAGCGGGTGGGCCGGCAGCACGGCCCGCCGAGGGCTCGGCCCTGGCCCCACAGCCAGGCCAGCGTCAGGCCGTGCTGGGTGCGCGCGCCGCGGGGGCAGCTGCCCGCACAGTAGCGGAAGGTGACCGTCTCCTCGGACGTGTAGCCCAGACCCAGCTCAGCCACGGGCAGGGACAGGCTCCACAGCTGGCACGGGCTGGCCAGGGCTCGGCGTGGGCGGCCACCTGCAGGGGACAAGGGGCCACTGATGGCAGGTGGCATCTGGGTGGGAAGGAGCTGGGGGTCACGCGGGGCCCGGGGGCGCGGCCTTACCCAGCTGTGGCCTCTGGGTCCCTCGGAGCTCTCCCTCCACCACCGGGGCCCCCCGAGCACCAGGGCCCCAGCCGAGGCCCAACTGCAGTGACAGGAGCAGCAGGGAGCAGAGGAGGACTCTTCCTGGGGCCATCGTGACAGGCAGGTCCGGACGGTGGGGACGGTGGGGAGCGTCGCACCCTCAATTTATCCCCCCACCAGGGCTGGGGACGTAACCTCTTCGTTGCCGCTGCCTCGCGGGCGTGGAGCCCCCCATGTCCCACGCCAGCTGCTCTCCGGCACCCTGGGGCCAGCGCCTCTGCCCACCCCTGTGCTTTAAGAGTTAAGTGCTCACCCCCGCCCCGCCCCGGCCAGACATTCCGCAGACCCATTTCCGACACCCCCTTCACCCCTGATTTATGAGTGTTGCGGCAGCCAGAGCCGAACCCAGGGCGGGCCACTGAGTCCCCCACCCCACCTGCTTTCTGGAAAGAGGTGCAGGGGGCGGGGGCACGAGGACCCGCCAGCGGGCCCTCTCCCCACTCAGGGTGCCAGGGCTCAGGGGTCCCCACGTCGTGCACCAGGTAGAGTGGGTAGGGGGGAGAGACGGGCCAGCAGGTGGCCGGGCTGATGGGGAACCCTCCATCACAGCCGCCACCTGGAGGATTAAGACATCATGCCCCTGTCTCCGGGCCTGGCTGAGCCACCGTCAAAACAGGAAAAGGGAGAGGCCCTGGGGACAGCCAAGAACTGGGACAGGAACGGAGGAAGCTCACCCTGCAGGGACGCCGGTCTCTAGAAGGCCGAGCTGAGGTCCCTGGGACCTCAGCCCCAACCCCACGTTAGGGCGGGAGGGGAGGTTAAGCCCACCAGGTCGGAGAGGCAGCAGCATTTTCCAGTGATTTCCATACCCGGCCCCATGAGCCCTGGGAAACGAGGCCACCCCTCACCCCTCACCTGTGAGAGGGGGCTAATCAGAGTCCTTCCCACGCGAGGTTCTGAGGACAGATGGTGCATTTAGGGTTTAACACGCTGCCTGACGGTGAGCTTTCGAGAATAAGCCCTCCTTTGAGGCAAAGGAAGCTCGAATGACTTGGGTACATTTAAAGAGGGGCTGGGTCCCATGTAGGTCAGGGGGGCGGAAACATAGGTGGGACCCTGCAGCCCCGGTGGCAAAACCCAGCAAGTGCGCTCACCCCCCGCTGGGGGTGTGTGTGTGTGGTGCGGGCACGTGTGCCCACGCTGTGGGCAGGGGTGCAAACCGGCAGCCGTTGAGCATTCGCTCCGGAAGCCGCCAATCACGCCCCGCTGCCCCTGGACAAATCTGGCGCCAGGATCTCATGCCACGCGGGTGAGCAGTGGCACAAGCTCAGGACCGCTGCCCGCTGTACATCAGCAGAGACCGGGAGTGACGGGAACTCCACTGTGACAGAGGCTTCGGTCATTCTGGTGTGGTGGCTACTGCGGTGCTTGCGGAGACCAGCTTCAGACAGAAAGTCACCGGACCAGAGTCACCGGGATTGGACAGTAGCCAGGATTGGAAGCCACATCCTGCTGAACCCCAGGGCCTTGCTCCTAACCACCGGGGCACGTGGCTCCGGCCTGCGTGGGGAGGGCAGGGGCAACACTGCCTTCCTGCGGCCCCAAGAGGCCTGGCCGAACGCTGGGGAGGGAGCTGGACAGACCTGGGACATTCCTAGGAATTAGCCTGACGTCTCTGGCATCCCTGCTGGGCGGCCCAGGGCCCTCGGAACGGGGTGGGGAGGTTGTTGGCCTCGTGTGCAGCCTCAGGCAGGACGGAAGCGCCGCAGCCTGCCCCCCAGCCGGATCCCTCAGTACAGGATTCAAAAGTAGCGCCAGCTGCCAAATTCCATTTCCAGCAATGAAACTGTCCGTGAACTCAAAGAGCCTTCCCACGGCAGCGCGCCAGCAACGCGAGATAAAAATAAATGCCTAACGAAGTCGCTGGAAATAAGGGAAGCCCTAGAAACATCGCTGGAAAGCTGAAAAATAGGGCCCAGGTGCTGACACTGGCAACAAAAGGGTTCAGGATTCTGTGGCCACTAGGACAGAGCCCACCCGCTGAGAACCACCTAATCTGGGCCTGGTGAGGGGCTCCTGGGGGGGGGGGGGGGGGGGGGAGGGTGGAGCTGAGGCCAAATGCACCTGCAAGATTTGCCTGTAAAGCCGACTGCCCCCGGGAGGCCCCCCCAGAACCCCTGCGCCAGCCTCAGGTCCCCAACCCAAGTCGTAAAACACAAGAATCAATCGTGGAGAGGAGTCAGGAGGCCCGCAAGCGTCAGGAACCAGGTGCCTGGCACAGACCGTGGTAAAACCAGACGCTTAAAATGTGAAAGAAGGGGTCAAACCACAAGCAGATCCGCTGATCTGAAGAGGAAGCAGAGAGGAGCCGAATGGAGAGCCCGGGCCTGGGAGCCGAGCACTTCATGGGTTGGGGGGGGGGGGGGGCAGAGCTGAAGGCAGAACCGGAAGCGAGCTGGAGGGACGGCCGCCCATGCAGACAGGCAGAGAGCACCATGGGCTGAGGACTAAGGAGCCAGCTCCAAGGGGCAGGGGAAGGTTCCTGGAGGGAGGGACCTGGGAGACCACAGCACGGCCCAGGGTGATCCCACACTGACGAGGGGGGCTCTGGGACTCAGGGAGCAGGTGACAGACAATGCGAGCACCCAGGAGGTTCTGGTGACGGAGCCTGTTTATTGGGCAGGTGGGCGGGCGCCGCCCGTCACTCCTTGAGGGAGAAGTGCATCTTGTCGCTGATCATCTTGCGCTCGGGGTTGAGCCGCTTGAGGATCTGCGCGAGCACGTTCACGGTCTGCTCACTGCTCAGCCCCGTCTTCTTGGTCTGGAACTTCTTCAGCAGGTCCTTGGTGGTCATGGGCTTCCGCGTCAGGTAGCGGCGCACCGCGTCCTCGGTCACCTGCACGTCTCTGTGGGGCCGAGCAGAGGGCGGCGTGGGCGGGCGTCCGCAGGCGGCCTCCCCACACCCCCGCCCCGCCCCTGCCATTCCCCCCACAACGTACCCGCTGCTGGGGGTCGACTTCCCCGACTGGGGCTGAGGGGTTGACTTCCCCGACAGGCTCTGGGGCCCCGGGTCCAGCCGCAGACGCTTGGCCACCGGCGTCTCATTGGTCCGCTTCCCTGGGGGAGCAGGAACAGGGCTGAGTCCTGTGCTCGAGGTGGGGGAGCCCAGGTGGAGGGGTGCCAGGATCCCAGTGCAGGGGGCCAAGGGGGCACACAGGCCTCGGCTCCCAAAGCAGAATGCGGGCCAAGGATGGGAGAAGAGGAGGCGTGAGGCCGGGTCCCGCTCACCTTGCTCCAGCTTGCTGGCGGCGGCCCGCAGGGTGGAGGACGTGCTGCCACTCTCCGCGCTCGGGCTGCCCGGCCGGCTGTTGCCCCGAGAGCTGCCTCCCGACGGCCTCCGCTCCCGCTTGGGGGGTGTCTTCTTCTTCTGTGGAAATGGGGTCCGGGACGTGAGTCTACAGACAGCCCGCCACCTGCCCCCTCCCGCCCCCGGGCCGGGCCTTACCGCCATGAAGAGGGCCGAGGACGCCTCGCTGTCAATGTCGCTCTCCTCCGAGCTGTCCGACTCGTCGCTGCTGTCTGCTGGGGGCCAGAGGAGAGGTGTGGCTGCCGGGGTGCCCGACCGTGCCAGCCCCACCTCGGGTAAGGGGCTAGGGGGTGGGGGGTGGGCTGGGATGCAGGGAGGGGACCCACCTTTCCTACGCTTCTTTTCCTGGGGCGTGGGCGCCTTCTTCTCCTCCTCCTCCTCCTTGTCCTCCTCGGGCGGCTTCTCCTCCTCGCTCTCCTCGCTGCTCTCGCTCTGCTCGTCTACGCCCTTGGGGCCCTCCTCCTGCTGGACGACCTTGGGCTTGCCCTCCAGCTCCTCCTGGGAGCTGCTAGAAGACAGAACCAGAGGGTGAGGGCCGGCCTGGGCCATCCTGGCCCCGACCCCTCGGCCGCCTCCCGCCCACCTTACCTCGAGCCGTCCGACATGTAGTCCACCTCCTGGCCCTCGAAATCCCCATCGTCGCTGTCCTCGAAGGCCTCATCGTCGGAGCCCTTCTTCTTTTTCTTCTTCTTGGTCCCCTTGGTGGGTGGGGCCTTCTTCTTGGCCTTGGGGGCTCTGCCCCCTGCAGAAGCAGAGGGGGACTCAGGCTGGTGCTCATCCTATTTGGTGTATCCGAGGAGGTCCGCCTACCTCTCCCGAGCAAACCCGACCAATGCAAGTCTACACCCCTGACTCTCCCTCTCCGGTTCTCACACTCAGGAACGCCACCTCCTTCCCTGCACCCCCCAGGACCGGGTACCAATAATCAGAAACCAGCTGGTGGCCAGAATTATTTGAATTGGCCAACCTGAAGCTGTTGCACCCTCTGTCCCCCTGCATTGCACATCCCGTGGGAGCCCCAATAAAGGCCACAGCTGAGACCTCCCTGTAGCTTTCTGCCTCCTACCAACTCAGGTGCTTGCCCAGTGGCCTGTGTAGCCTGCTGAGCCCTGCTCTCATTCCCAGGGGGCTGTGACTAAGCTTCAGTGGCACTAACCTCCCTGGGCCATCACTCAGAAACCTTGACAAAGTACGACGCAAGCACAGATCACCAGGCTGTGCGGATCACCCAGTCACCCCGGGGGCTCCACCGGCCTCACCTTCCTCACCACTGGCCTCGCTGTCATCAGACGACATCTCCAGGTCATCCTCCAGGTCGTGGATGCGCAGCTCACTGGCTTTCTTTCGGCTGCGCTTCTCCTTTTCCTCGTCTTCCTCCTCCTGATCCTGATCCTTGAGCCGTCGCTGCTGCATGATGCTGAAGTGGTTCAGGACTTTGTTTCTCCTGTGGGCAGGGGAATGGGATGCAGTGGGAGGTGACAAGGGGCTAATTCCAGAAACTGGGCCTCCTAACTGCATCTACACAAGGTGCTCCCCAAAGGGGAACCATAGACACAACTTCAGTTGATATGAGGGATCACAACCCTGGCAAGTAACACCCTGAAATTACATGCAGAGAGCTGGATTTCTTTGACTCCTTTCAGTCCTATGTCCCTCAAGGAGAAGCTCTCAGTGGTTTGGTATCCCAGCATCCCTCAAGCTCAAGGCCTTTCCCAGGCAACAACAGAATCTGGCCACAATGTATTTACATCCATGTGTTTTTATGGTAGTTTATGGGTGCCTTTGTTTTTTGACAAATAATACTGCTGTTTCCATTTACCGTGATGGTAAAAGTTTTTAAAAATATGACTATCTAAAGAGAGTCTTAGGATTGTATCTAATAGCACAAGCAAAGTTCATCAGTGGCATGGGAAGGAGTAAAGGTCTTTGGTACAAGAATGTGAGTGGACTTAACACTACTGATTAGTACACTTAAAGTTGGCAAATTTTATTATGTGTTTTTTAGTTATTTTTAATTATTTTTAATTAAAACATGGAATGAAATACTGATACATGCTACAACACAGATGAACCTTGAAAACATGCTGAATGACATGCCAGTCACAAAAGGACCAATACTGCATGATCCCACTCGTATGAGGTCCCTTGATGGGTCAACTCAGAGAAGGAAAGTGGAATGGTGGAAGCCAGGGTTGGAGAAAGGGGGCAAAGAATAACTTTCATGAGGACAGAGTTTCAGTTTGGGAAGATATGAAAGTTCTGGAGATGAATGGTGGTGAAGGTCGTACAACAATGTGAATGTACTTAATGCCACTGAACTGGATACTTAGGACGAAATGGCAAGCTTTACATTACATACATTTTGCCTGTAGTTGATCCAGCCATAGCCCTCCTGCCTGGGGGATGCCAAGTGGGCCTGGGAGAGGCCCCTGCTCTGCCGATTCCGGCTCCATGACTCTGCTCACCTACCCCTCCCCAGCTCTCTCAGGGCCCTGTAGTCCCTGATGCTTCTGTGTCTGTCTCCCCCACTGAACTGGGAGCTCCCCCACGGCCTGGTGGAGTCTGGTTTGGTCACCACTGAGTACCCAGCTCCCTGCCAGGCAGAAAGCTATGATGATACACCGCACTTCCAAGTGTTTCAGCCCCCTTCTGGGAAGCTGGGAGAGGGCAATGTCTCCCTCCAGAGGGTCCTGCCTCCCTCCAGGCCTGCCTGGGCTCACTCACCTCTCCCACTCCTCCTCGGCCTCTTCAGCAGTGAGTGTGCGATGTCGGGCCAGCGGCGTGAAGTTATACCAGTTATGCACTGGGAAGGCCTCAAAGGCCCCGTCAGGGCACTGAGTGAAGATGTAGTAGGACGTGTTCTCTGTCACGCCTCCCTTCTTTATTCCCTTGAACCTGCAAAGAATCATGGTCACAGCCTGGCCCTCAGGACCAGCCCTCTGCCTGCCTGTGCCCCCTGGCCTGCCCCCTCTCCAGAACTATCTGGGTTCTCTGAGCAAAATCCAGGGGCACCTGGGTGGCTCAGTTGGCTAAGTGTCTGACTTTAGCTCAGGTCATGATGTCGGAGTCCTGGGTTCCAACCCTGAGTCATTGGGCTCTGCCCTCAGCAAGGAGTCTGCTTGTCCTTCTCCCTCTGCCCCTCCCCCACACATGCTCTCTCTCAAATAAATAAAATCCTTAAAAAAAAAAAAAATCAGGGATCCCTGGGTGGCGCAGCGGTTTGGCGCCTGTCTTTGGCCCAGGGCGCGATCCTGGAGACCCAGGATCAAGTCCCACGTCGGGCTCCCGGTGCATGGAGCCTGCTTCTCCCTCTGCCTGTGTCTCTGCCTCTCTCTCTCTCTCTCTGTATGACTATCATAAATAAATAATAATAATAAAAAAAAATTAAAAAAAAAAATCAAAAGTCAGGAGACCCTGGGCTGGCCCTTCAGCTGTGTGAGCCTCAATTTCCATATCCGGAAAGCAGGGCCAGCGCTCCCCACCCCTCTGATCACTCTGAGAGCCCACTCAGGGCTCCCTTCATTGTAAGTATCATGGTCCTTTCCGAAAGGACCACGGTACATCAGCTGTGAAGCAAGGGCCCTGCAGTCAGACCCCCGCGGATTTGCCTCCAGGTTCCTCCTGCTAGCCTCCTCCTGACCTCTCCCCTCACCCTTCTCTGCCCTAAAAGTCTGGATAATCTTACAGAATGCTCTTTCCTGCCTACTACCTTCAAGGCTCCCCTGGGCCCTGGCCCCCCACGGTCCAGCTGCATCCTGGCATCCACTGTCTGGCACTACCCACCTGCCTTCTGTCACTGTCATGCCTGTGACAGTCCCTAGCAGTCTGCGGGCCATCTCATGCTTCTGTGCATGTGGTTCTGCCTGCCTAGAGTGCCCTCCATCCACCTGCCTTCCCAATTCTCACAACCCCCAGTCTCTAGGTGGCCCCTTGCTGTGTGTGATCAGGGCAGGCTCTCAGGCTTCCCAAACCCTGGTCCCTAGAGCTCCCGTATGAGCAGCAGCTTGGATCTTCAGAAATAAAACCCCATGAGAGACATGGGGGTTACAACTGGACACCCAGTGGAATTAGGACAGGAGGAGGATGCGGGAGGCACTCACCGCTGCCACTACTTACTTTCTGCCCGATTTGCCATTGACGCGGAGCAGCCAGGGCTGGTCCTCTGGCCGGAACTCCTTGAGGACGATGCCATACTTCTTCCTCCGAGCCTCCTCACGAAGCTTGCGGTTGAACTCGCTGCCCGCACCAGACTCAGGCATCTCCTCCTCTTGGTAAATCTTCTTGTTGCTCAGGTCTCGCTCCAGCCGGGCCTGGGGCAACAGGGCAGGGTGGGCAGGAAACAGACACTTTCAGCAGGGTGCCCGCCTTTGCTCAAGCTATGCCTGACCCCCAAGAACACCCCTGACCCCTGACCCAGGCTGAGCTGCAGACCTTCAGAGCCAACCTCCTGAACAAAAAAGGGACAGGACACTGGCTTTCTGTGCATCTGGGGGAAGGGATGTGGGTAAGCTTTGTACTAGCTCTATTTTGCAGCCTTTCAAAGTTTGAAATTACTTCTAAATCAATAGTTAAAGAAAGAAATAGATCATTTTGGCGACAGGACAAAAGCAAAAACCATGAAAATAACCTGCTTGGAACTGGTCACTCCTCCTCTGTCTCTGCATTTAGACACCATTAAAGGCTGTTTTCCAATCCGGATCTCCAGGCAATTCAGCAGCAGTTAAGATATTTTAAGATGCACAAAGTTCTTACCCTAGAGCTTCCTCCTCCAGACAGTGGAGGTGAAGTGCCATACACACACGTGCCACACACACACACACACACACACACACACACACAGGGCTGTTTACTGCGCCACTGTCTGTTGCAGCAAGACTGGAAGTGAACCTAATACACAGCAGCAGGGGACTGGCTTAATACAGGGGGCCGCCTCCACATAACGGAAGACCAAACACAGGCAAAAGTATGTAACAACTGCCAAGACATATTAATCAAAAAAGGCCAGATGACTGAGGTCACTCCCCATTATCAAGAGATTTCTGATGGCTGGGAACAAAAAGATCCTCCAAGCATCCAGAAGTGGGGGGGAAAGCAAAATTTTATTGGCATGCACATGCCCAACCATTTACAGATTGCAATGCCTTTACTGTGTAGGGGCGGGGTCGGAGGGCTGCTCTGGACACTGGCCAACAGAGCAAAGCATAATAATTAGCTGGTCTTTGAAGAAATAGTCTGCTGACCCCTGGTACAAAAGACAAGAATGAGAATGGTGGAAACCAGAAGCTAGAGGCCAACAGAACAAACCTTCGAAATAGGAGAAAGTGGCTACCAAGCTAGCCTGGGCTCCCTGGTCATGCTCCCCAGCCTGAGGCTAGAAGAAAGGCACCCCTGGGATGGAAGAAATCAGTGTACTTCCCACAGCTCCTCTTCAGGGAGCCAGCCCAGGGGGTACCTCATTACAAAAAGGGAGTAAACAGGCCTGATTCCCTGAAGGTGGGCACCCCAAAGGGCAGGGCCCCTGCCTGGCTTGTTCACCATTAGCCCAGGGGGTGCTCTCCAGGGACAGCTGCTGGAAAGAACGCATTTTGAAGGGGTTTCTGCCCACATGTTGTTCATGGGTGAGGAGCAGCTACTGGGGGAAGCGATGTCCCTTATGGTTGTAAGTACTTAGGTACTAGACCTGCCCCCTCCTTCGGGTAATGGTGACAACCCAGCAGGTTCATCTCTTCCCCAGAGAATGCAATCGCCTCCCTTTTTTTTTTTTTTTTTTTTAATTTTTTTTTTTTAATTTTTTATTTATTTAATGATAGTCACAGAGAGAGAGAGAGAGTCAGAGACACAGGCGGAGGGAGAAGCAGGCTCCATGCACCGGGAGCCCAATGTGGGATTCGATCCCGGGTTTCCAGGATCGCGCCCTGGGCCAAAGGCAGGCGCCAAACCGCTGCGCCACCCAGGGATCCCAATGCAATCCCCTCCTAAGTGTGCCACTTAGGCAAGGAGAATTCTGGGGGCTGTATCTCTCTGTGACTAGGTTATAGAGAGCATGACCTCTGGGTGGTAAAAACAAGGAGTGATGAGTGATGTCCCCCCCCGCCCCCGTGATGATCAGGGAACGGGGTGTCACCCTCAAGTTACTAGTGGCTGGGAGGTCACACATCTCAAAAGGTGATAACCACTCAGGTGCTGCATGTCAAGGTGATGGGTGACGAGGCGCAGGCTCCTCTGGTTTCTTGTGGATGAGGGAAAAGGGGCTCTCCCACTCAATGAGGGATGGCGGTAGTATGTTCCCAAGGCATTTACCAAGTTATTCCTCTTAGTGAGGAGTGTTTAAAGCTGGGACCCCCTGATGGGTGGGTATCTCCCTCTTGGATGATCAGTGATAAAGAATGCCCCACCCCTCCACCCCCAGAGTGATCAGGGATTTGGAAACACTGCACCCTCTCTGGGTAATTTAGGTGAGACCAGAGGTTGGGGGAGCATGTTAGTTTGTATATGAATGTGCATACGGCTGGAGATGCTGGGGGGGCAGGCAGCCTACAAGGGAAGAGGGTGCCCTGAGCAAGCATCCACCTGCCCAATATCCAGAGGGACTAACGTCTCTCTCAAATAGCCTCACTTGCTCAACTAGATGAAGGGATGTTTAAAAACAGTCAAAAGACAGACCGGTGCTAAAAACAGGATGAGCAGCAGGAGCTGCTCAACTGAAGGAAGGCCTGAAGCTGCCAACTTTAGACCTGGGCCAACTCCTGTGCTGGGCTGGTCCAGTCTCTGTGGCTTCAAATGCTGCTCCCAATGCCCAGATGCTCCCTCCCAGTCTCCCAACTCATATGCTCCACTGTTTATCTACGGTCTCCTCCTGGATGTCCGATATAAGATGTTGAGAACTGAACTCCCAATACTCTGTCCATCCGGCCCTGTCATCCCTCAACAACCAATCATTAACAAATCATGTTGGCTCCACTTTAAAACATACTAGAATCCACTGACTTCTCATAACCGCTGTTTGCTCCATGCCCAGTCGTCACTCACCTGGACCACCGCCGACGCCTCCACCCCCACCCTGCAACACCCTTTGTCTGCCCCTGATCCTATAGCACCCGGACCAGTTTATAACTTCCCTGTTTAGAACCCTTTAAAGGTTTCTGCTATAGACTGAATGTTTGTGTTTTATCCCAAAATGCATACGATGTAACCTAACCCCCAGTGTGATGGTATGGGGAGGTGGGGCCTTGAGAAGGGGATCAGGTCCGAAGGGTGGGGTCCTGGTGAATGAGATGAGTGCCCTCTTAAGAGCTCTCTCACCCCCTCTGCCACGTGAGGACACAGTAAAAAGACAGCCATCTACGAACCAGGAGGCAGGCCTTCACCAGACCAAACATCTGCTGGCGCCTTGCTCTCAGACCTCCCAGCCTTCAGAACCGTGAGAAATAAATGTGTGTTGTTTATAAGCCACCCGGTCTGGAGTATTCTGCTGTAGCAACACCCATGGACAGAGACAGCTTCCAAAAACCATCTGCAGGCTGCAGCCCCCTCGGCCTTGCCCAGATGACTCTAGGCTGGAAATGCCCGTCAGGGGGCACAACTTCTAAATGCCGTCCTTTCATGAGGCCTCCTGTGGGGCCTGCCCAATCTTCCTCACAGGGATCCCTAGCAGCTCAGCCTGGGCCTCAGTACATCGTCTTATCCCCACTCGGGGAGCGGGGTCGAAGCCAAGCCTTAGTTTTACCACCGTAACTAAGCGCCTATTGCAGGATCAGGTTCTTACGCTCACTCCCAACGGGGACTTACCTGATTCCAGGTAGCAAAGTTGACTTTGTCAGCAGCATTGAAGGCCATGATGTTGTATTTTTTCGTTGTGTTTCTGGGGTGGGCAAGAAGAGACTGTTCTCAGTTCACCGTTCATTTAACAAACCCTCCCTTGGCTCAGCAACGTTGGGAACCCACAGAAGCCCTCAGGGGTTCCCGGTCTCCCGGTCTCTCCGGACCCCTCTGCTGAAGAAGAGCAGGAGGGGAGGCACAAAGGTCGGGGGATAATGGAGACCTCTGTCTTGGGGGCGGGGGTGGGGGCGGGGGAGGGCAGGCAGGGCATGTTTCCCAGAGGAGGAAGATCGTGGGGCGGGGTTTTATAGGACCGACAGGAGTCACAACGCCGGGGCAAAGGCCTTCCTGCCGAGAGAAGGCTAGGCCAGGAGGCTGCATCCGACGTACCGCCCACTAATGGGCTCATTCATTCATTCCCGTTGCAAACACGGGATGCACCTCGGCTCAACCCCAGCCCTGGGCCCAGGTCCCCGCTCCTCGGGAGGCGGCATCACAGGCGGCGCCAGGCTGGCTGGGAGCTCAGGAAGCGGGGAGAGGGCTGCGGGACTTACTTGGGAACTCGGACGACATACTCGGTGACGTTCTGGCTGCTGGGGCCCTGCGGGCAGAGAAGAAGGGGCGGTGGGTGAGGGGGGGGGCTGCAGAGGCGGCGCCGCCGCGACCCCCGAGCTCCCCGGTGTACTCACGAGGGCCGCCATGGGTGACGGTCGGGGGTTCGGGGCCGCTGCGGCCCGCGCCCCTCAGTCCCGGGGAAGCCGCCCGCGCGCCGTCGGGTCTCTGGCCCGGATCGAGGGGGCCGGTCTTCTCGGGGAACCGCTCCGGCCGCGTCTGCGCCTGCGCCTAACCTGGACGCGACACTCGGGCCGCGGCGCGACGGCAACCTCCTCCGCGTCACCTCGCTCCCCGAGTCCCACGGAGGGGCGGCCCAGACCGACCCCGACGCGAAAAACACCCGATCTGCGGCGGGAGCCGCGTCGCGCCTCTCTATATAGCGCGATTGATTTAATCAGCCCCGTGGCCACGCCTCCTCGTGACATCACATCCGGGGGCCGCGGGGCGTCCTGGGAGAGGAGGGAGGAACCCAGCCTCCCTCGCGAGCTCTCGGGCGCCTCGCGCATGCGCCACTGCACTGCGGAAGTGAGTCGGAGGAGGCCGCGTCACCATAGCGACCGGGGCCTCTGAGTCCGCGTCGAGCTGTTGGGGCGCCGCCAGCTGCGCCCCTTTGGGTTCATTTCCTCCTTCTGCCCCGGGGAGACCTCATCGTCTCGCCAAGTGATCGGGCCCTTGTGACGTAGAGCCGAGCCAGGAGGAGGAGTCAGGGCGCCCGGGTGGGGATGGGGCGCGACCACCCCAGGACCGCTGGTGGGATGGGTCTGTGCAAGTCCAAGCTGCCCGAGGTGGGCAGGCCCCTGCGACCCCAGGAGAAGGGTAACGTCGCAGGGGCGGCTGGCTCACGGGGGGAGGAAGGAGGCCGTGAAGGGCACGAGGGAGGTGCAGGTACCCCACACCCAAGGCCGGTGTGCACACGCCCCGCCCCCGCCCACCCGCGGCAGTCACACAGCTGCACGTGCTCGAGGATCAGCCGCGCTTTGATCCGCTTGGGCACCTGCTGCGCGGGGTTCCGGGCACGCCGCGGCGAATATGTCACACTAGCTGCCCGGCCTCCAGGAGATGACAGTGTAGACAGGGAAGGAGACAGTCTCAGAAAAATGGTATCGGCGAGCAGGAGGGAGCAGGGCTGCCACGGGGAGAGAGGAGGTTTAAAGTTTACGTTGGGCCCACTGGGGTGCCTGGGAATTCACTAAGCCAAGCGGGAGGGAAGCGAGACACGGAAATTGCATTATCGACAACTGCACCGCCTTAGAGACGCCTGGTAGCCACGCACCTTCGTTTGCTCATCACCCGCTGCCGCACGTCAGGGACCGTGGCAACTGGTAGAAACCCGGGGACCAGCAAGACAGAACTGGTCCTTGCCCTCCCGGAGCACAGAGTGTGGCTGGGGAGACGGACAAGAACAAGGAAACAGGCAAAATCCTAGCTGATGGTGGCTGCTGCAGTGGAGGAAATGTGGCCCTGGGACCGAATGATGGGGGGGAGGTCCGGAGGGGAAGCCTGATGGGCGGGCGGGCTGTGTCCTGAAGGCAGCGGAGCAGGGACCTGGCGTGCAGGGGGAGCAGCGGGAGAGGGATGAGTTTCGCAAGTTCAAGGGACAGAAGAGGCCAGGGGGGCTGGACCAGAGGGAAGGAGGAGGAGGGCGTTGTGGGATGGCCCGGAGGGGGCGCAAGTCTCTGCCCCGCCCTGAGCCTGTTTCCTCAGCTGTCAAACGGGACAGTCGAGTCATTGAGGTTCTTCAAGGAGATGCTGTGTGCAGAGGGCGTGGCCTGCTCGGGGTCAGCATCCTCTTCGCAGCCCCCCAAACCCGCCCCCGTAGCAGTGCTAACCCGTGCCCTGTGTGGATATACCACTGGGCATGGATGCGCACCCCCCAGATGCCACCCTAGGGCAAAAATGGGTAATGCCAGGAGACCCGTGTCCCGCGTCACTCACCCGAGGACACACACTAGGCTGTGGACACAGACACATCGGTGCGTGCTGGCCCCTGCCAGCACCAAACCCTCTCCCCACCTCTTCCCTGGGCTCCCACAGACATCCTCAAGTCTCCCCTGATCATCTTCGTGATGGGCGGCCCAGGTTGTGGCAAAGGGACACAATGCAAGAACATGGCAACCAAATACGGCTTCCGCCACGTGGGGCTGGGCCAGCTGCTGCGGCAGGAGGCCCGACGCAGCACCCAGCGGGGCCGGAAGATCTATGACATCATGCTGCAGGGGCTCCTGGTGCCCACGGTGAGAGCTCACAGGCACCGGGGCAGAGGGAAGAAGGGGGTACGTCAGGATGGGCTTCCCTGGAAGCCCCCTGGAAGCAGAGAGGCCCAGAAGGCCGCCACTCCCACTGCTTTGCTGCCCTGAGCCTCCGTGTCCCCACCTGTCAAAGTGGAAGAGCAGCTGGACTCCCAGCAGGAGTCCGTAGTGAGGGTTGGCTGACCTCATTGCCATAAAGCACGTGGCAAAGTGCCTGCAACTTAACGAGCGCTCCGTAAAGTCAGTAGTTATTACTCTCGTGACCTTGGGCATATGTCACTGGCCCCTTCTGTACCTGTTTCCTCCCCTGTACAAGGAAGGTCCCCCCCATATCTACCTGTAGGACTGTAGCGATGAGTAAATGAGACCTCGCAAGCCTGGCACACGGTAGCCACTCTGCCTGGTAGACCGGCTCCACACAGCAGAGCAGCCTCGGCATCCTGGGCGCTGGGCAGGGCAGGTGCTCCCCTGGACTCACCTGAAGTCCAGACCCAGGAAGCGCACTTGACAAGGTGGCCATGTAGGTGAGGGACCCCCGGGGCACCAAACCTGCCACCCCTTTCCTTCCCAGGGCATCATCCTAGACCTGATCAGCAGCACCATGCTGTCTCACCCAGAGAGCCGAGGCTTCCTCATTGACGGCTTCCCGCGGGGGCTGAAGCAGGCCAAGGAGTTTGAGCGCCTTGTGAGTGACCCCAGGGTGTGCAAGCGTGCGGTGAGGCGTGAAGCCACTCCCCGCCTCCCTGCCTTGAATGGAGATCAGAAGGAGTGAGACTTGGGGGAGAGGAGATGGCAAGGGGGGAAATGGGGTTTTATATTTTCAAGGGACAGTCGGGAGGGAGATGGTTGGAAGCTTCTAGAACCTGGGTAGGTAGCTGGTGAGCTGGCCGGGACAAAGTCCTATTAATATCTTCCTGCACATCAATTATTTGCCCACTGAAGAGCACCTGGGGTTAGTATCATCTCCGGGCCATTGACATGGAGTCTAGTTATCCGTTCATTTATTTATTCAACCACCTGTCCCCAGATCTTTTGAGAACAGGCTCTGTCCTTAGGATTCATGAGACCGACTCAGTCCCTGCTCTTAGGATGCCAGGCGCTGACCTATACGTGACTCACTGGACAAAAGAGAGACATTTCAGGTCGCGGTGAATGCAGTAAGGAGGAGACAGAACGACATCCTGGAGGGACACAAGTGGGCTGTTCGGGGTCGGGCCCAGGTGGCCTCCCCGAAGCCAGGACACTGGACAGCTGAGCTGTGCCAGGGAGGAGCCAGCTGCGTTTCTTCAGGTTCCTTCTGCATGCCAGCAGCGCTGACTTCGTGAAAAGGCCCATCCGCCCCCTTGAGAGCCAGAAGACTGGAACGTCTGGAAATGGCCAAGCGGGAGAAGAGGCAACCTGTGGCAGGTTGTCAGCCTCCAGACTGTTCTGGAACTTGCTGGAATCGGTTGAAATGCCTTCGGAGAAGTCCAGGTGGGGATCCAACAGAGGTGGCCCAGGGCTGGGGCAGGGCAGCTGGATGGCGCAGCTTCCCTTGAAAATCGCCTGGCTTGGCAGCGCAGGGCCTGCATGTCCCCATGGCAACAGCAGCATGAATGCATCTTGAGCTTTTTACTGAGCCCAGCGCTGTTCTCGACCCTACTCGGATGAGCTCTGATCTTTCGGAACATTCCAGAGAAACGTTTCTTGCACCGTCACCATCCTGCTTTTTTTACAGAGGGATCGGGCAACTTGCCCCGGGTCACACAAGTTAGGTGGCGGGCACAGGCCTTCCTTAGGCCCCAGCAGTCAGTTCCGAGGCCTAGATTCTGACACGTCAGTGGGGGGCCCCTCTCTGCCTCACGGTGGTCCCCCCTTCACCCGTGGAGGGTTGCCTGCCGTCATGGAGGCCGAGCACCATCTGCCAGCTAGGGTCGTGCTGGCGTTGTGGATTTACGCTAAGGGGAACAGAACCGGTGCTTTTCTCTTGTGCCCGTGCGGCTGCTAGAGGTGGAAAAAAGGAAATAAATGGGGCTCTGTGCGATGACGGTGGATTTTCTTTGTGGAGAATTTTCTAGATCTCTGCGAGCTGCCAGGCCCCTGTCAGCCTTTGAGGACCCTGGAGGCCCCTGCTCAGGTCCCCCCACCCCGACCCTGCTGGCCTTGAGCGTCTGTTTTGAGGGTCGCGTTGATGCAGCGGGTCTGGCTTGTAGCGGGCGCCCCAGAAGTCTCTGCCTGCAAGGACACACTGCCTGGGGACCGTGTCCTTTGCCACTGCTCTTCTCTCTGTGTACCTTCAAGACACCCCCGGGGGCCTTTTGAGGGCCAAGGTGCTGAAATTCAGAGGAAGCCGCCCTGGGATGCTGTCTCGGACTCCTAGGGAGATCAGCGCCCCCATTTTACAGACAGGGAAATCGGGAGCCACAGAGGGAAGGTTACCCTTGGAGGTGGGCCAGCCTAGTGCAGACACTGGCTTTGGAGCCAGCGAGACTGGCGTGCAGGTCACACTCGGTCACTTTCTCCCCGTCTGTGACTCGCACGAGGCTTGGCCTCCCTAGCCTCAGTGTCCTCCTCTGTGAATGTGGACAGAAAAGCTACAGGCGTCTCCTCGACGTGGGGACACAGGGAAGGAAGGCTGACTCCCAAGGCAGCGGCCTGTCACTCCTGCACCTGTCTGAGAACACAGCTCGGGAGCCGAGGCCCGGGGATGGGTGGCCTATGTCGAACGAGCCCACGGGGACTCCCTGCCGGGGGCGCCGAGAACAACCAGACAGCCACGTGCAGCTCCGATTATTAGAATCAGGTCGGACTTTGTTGCAGCGTCCCTGACCAGTGGCCCTGAAACGCCCATTTCTCTGCGTCGATGTTTCTCCCAGAAGTGTCACCTGCGGGGAAACTCCCCTGTTCACGGAAGAAGACTTTAAAATAATGATGTATTTTTAAAAACTTGTTAATTATAGCCTCACAGGAAATTGCCTTGTACCCTTCACCCAGGTCCCCATCCCCCCGCGGTGACATCTTACTCCGCGGGTCGTCCAGGATCACAAGCGGGCTGTTGGCATCACGGCGTATTTTGATTTTACAGTTACCTCCAGAGCAAGCGGTGCTCTCTTTCCCTTTACCAAAGTGCTCCCATTGCCCCCCTCCCGGCCCCGCAGGAAGCAGAAAAAGGCACTTGGTGGAATGCGGTGTCTTAAGTGACAGCACGGGCAGTGGCGTACAGGCCCAGGATGTGCAAAGTCTGTGCAAGCTGACCCCACAAAGCCTCGTGCTCGGAAGCACAAGGGGACGAAGGCCCCCACGCGCGTCCCGTTCACTGTCCCTGCCGGGAAGGAGAGGTGTGCACGTGCTTGTGCACACAATCAGCACGATCTAAGGGATCCCCGTGTGCCCAGATCAAACTGTCATCGAGGTCTGGCCACACGTGCTCTATCTGCGCCCGAACGTCTTGCCGCAGTGGCCGGTCGATGGTGTCCTTTGAAGCAGGTTCCGGGGCCCATTCTGGGCGCTCCCTCACCCGGCCACTCCCGACATGGCCAACGTTCCTGCCTCGAGACCATCTGATGCCCAGGCCACCTCTGAGTTTCCCCAGTGTCTGAAGAGCGTCCCTTTGATTTCCATGTGGTTAGATTTGCCAGTTGAAACGAGGCCCACACCTCGCTCGGTGTCTCCTAATCCAGGGCGGCGCGTCCACACTGCCTGCTTCCCTCCTGCCTTGGACTGTCCGAAGAATCTGGGTCCCTACCTCGCCTCTCTACCCCTCATTCGCTCTGCGCACGCAGAGTTAACTACCGACGTGCTCAGATTCGGGTTCTGTACGTTGTGTGTGTGTGTGTGTGTGTGTGTATTTCACCCAAAATATTTCAGTATATGTTTTCCAAAAGATGAAGATTTTTGTAAAGTCAAAACACTGCCACGATCACACGTTAATATCTTCCGCGTCCTCAAACGACTCGCCAATAGTCAGGTGTCCGTGAGCGTCTTCAACATCCTTTTCTTCTTAAGAGGAAGTGGTTGTAATGAGGATTTAGGGAAGGGTGACAGTGTGTAGTTGGCCCTACGTCTCACCTGCCCTGTCGTCAGCCAGGTGCTCCTTCCGTCTCGGCTGCTTCTGTTTCCCTTGCCACTGTGTTTCTCGAACAAGAAGCCGCGTCTTCGGGTCTCCTGAGTGGGCACAGCCTGGCTCTCGCTGGCTGCAAAGCATTCGTCACCACGTTCCTCTCTCCAGTAGACGTCGTCGCCACCGCTAGTGTGTCTGGAGCTTGCTTGGGACTCCGATGCCGCTTTGTCCGGCGTCCTCCGGAGGCGTTGACGTGAACTTCTGTCGGGTGGCACGGGATGCCTTGCTGTCTCCTCGCCGTGGGTGGATTATCTTTTTTTTTTTTTAAGATTTTATTTATTTATTCATGAGAGACACACACAGAGAGAGAGGCAGAGACACAGGCAGAGGGAGAAGCAGGCTCCACGCAGGGAGCCCGACGCGGGACTCGATCCTGGGACTCCGTGATCATGCCCTGAGCTGAAGGCAGGTGCTAAACCGCTGAGCCACCCAGGGATCCCCTGGATTATCTTTTACAAGTATCCGAGTGTGCTATTCAGGAGGAGTCAGGCCCCCGAACGTCCATCCACCGGGACACGGGTGGTGGACTTGAGAAAGTGGGAAAACGGAGTATGTGTTGTGCATGCAGGGTCCTTTCTTCCGTCCAGTTGTGAGGATGCTGGGGCTGTGACATTTCTGCGCTCCTGTGACATTCAGGCTTTGGCTCCTCCCCCGCGTGGTGGTAGATGAATCAGGGCGGATTGGGCGTAGAGCACTGTGATTCAATACTTTATGTCTTGCATAATTTCCCAGGAGGCTCCCACATGCCCGACTGGCACCCTCTCAGCGAGGGGTCTGTAATGGGCGGAACTCCCCCAAGATGTGTACGTGGAAGCCCTCACCTCCAGGGCCTCCGAATGTGCCTGTATGTGGAGACAGGGTCTTTAAAGAGGTGAGCAAGTTAAAAGAGGTCCTTGGGGGAGGAGGGGGCCCCTGACCCAATCTGACCGGTGTCCTTCCGAGAAGAGATTAGGACACGCACATACAGAGGGGACACGGGGCAGAGCCGGCATCGACCAGCCGAGGAGAGAAGCCTCAGAAGGAACTAGCCGTGTGGACGCCCTGATCTTGGTGTCCGGCCTCCAGGATGGTGAGAAAGTGGAGTTTGTAGGGGCCCCTGGGAGGCTCAGTCGGTGGAGCATCAGCCTTCAGCTCGGGTCGTGACCCCGGGGTCCTGGGATCGAGCCCCGCATCGGGCTCCCTGCTCGGCGGGGGGCCTGCTTCTCGCTCATGCTCTCTCTCTCCCTATCTCTGCTGCTAGCTCTGTCTCCCTTTCAAATAAATAAAATCTTTCTTACAAAATGAAAGTAGAGGGATCCCTGGGTGGCGCAGCGGTTTGGCGCCTGCCTTTGGCCCAGGGCGCGATCCTGGGGACCCGGGATCGAATCCCACATCGGGCTCCCGGCGCATGGAGCCTGCTTCTCCCTCTGCCTATGTCTCTGCCTCTCTCTCTCTCTCCCTGTGTGACTATCATAAATTAAAAAAAAAAAAAAGAAAGTACAGTTTCTGTTGTTTGAGGCATGCGCACGTGGCGTTTTGTGGCGGGAGCCTCAACTGAGTACACCCGGTCAGACAGCGGGGGCCGCAAAGTGCCCCCTCCACCTCCCATCTCCTGGTTTTATTCGTGCTGATATTCAGGCTGATAGATATTGCCAGTTTGCGATTTTTCTCTTCTGGGCATTTTTTCCCACACCGATTAGTGGGAATTCTTCCCTAAAGAAGAAATGTCTTTCCTCGTCAAGGGCTGTTGGGTTGTCCTGAAATACACTTCCTACCAGACAGGTGGGCTAGGCAGCTTCCCTTCCTCGAGGGCCATTTTTCAGACTAAGGCGTTGGTGTCCTAGGTCCTTCCAATGGTGACCATGAGGTTGGTCATTTTTGCCTTCATTCGTCTGGTTCTCTCTCATCAGAACTCCGTGGTCTTTGTTGTGGTCCTGCCAGCTGTCCCATCAGTGGCCAGGGTGGCACCTTTCTCACTGACACGTGTGTCCTCTGACACGGCCACGCCCCCCCATGACCCCTACGCTCTCAGTTTCTGGCCCGACTTCCCACTTCCCACCCCTACCTTCCACATTTCCTGCTGAGCCCTCGAATTGGCGCTCCCTCGTAGGAGCCCTTTACAGGGGCGTCCGGCCTGGGGGCCAGGGGAATTCATTGTCACTGGGTTGTCACCATTTCCAAACCTTTCCAGTGGTCAGAGCTGTAAAACACGCACTTGTGCAGGGGGCAGAATCCCAAGATTGGGGCACCTGGGGGGCTCAGTGGGTGAGCATCTGCCTCCGGCTCAGGGTGTGACCCCGGGATCCTGGGATCGAGTCCCACGTCGGGCTCCCCTGCTGTGTCTCTGCCTCTCTCTGCGTCTCTCATGAATAAATAAATAAAATCTTTAAAGAAAAAAAAAATCCCAAGTTCATCCTGATGTTTCCAGTTCACACTTAGCAGGACAATGCCACCTCCTCTTTCCCTAAAACATCAGACTCCTAAAACCATTAACGTAGTCATTTGCGTTATTCCATTAGATGCAAAATTGTTTCCAGGGAATATACCACTACTAACTAGTAAAAATAAAACGACTTGAAGTAAGTTTAAGATTTCTCTGTGGCTCTGACTTTCCTTACATTATTCCTCACTGTGGACGTACTTGGGGAAAAAAAAAAAAAACACCGAGTTGCCTGAAATAATTATTTTCTCTTTGTAGTTATGCGTGACAATAACTCAGGTACATTTGTTTCGGTTTGGTTTTGGATATTTAGGGATTGCCTTGTTACGTTTAACTTTTGAATTTGCATGTTATTTGATGATCCCAAAGTCAGAGCCACATCAAAAAGTGTGCCGGAGTAAGAGCTTGTTTCCAACCACTCCTGTCCGCCCCTAATCCCCAATCGTGTCCTCCTTTCCCCATAGGCAACTATTTTCATTAGTTTTTGGTTTGTCCTTCTGGTGTTTCTTTTTGCAGATATAAAGTGTGTGTGTATGTGTGTGTACGTGTGTGTGAGAGAGATTTTCCTCACACAAAAGCCGGCATTCTGTGTATACGTGTCTTCGCTTTTTTGAGCTTTACAACATATCCCGCAGATCTCCTATGGGCATCGAGGATTTCCTTGTTTCCTTTCACGACTACTGTTCCATTGCGTGGCACTGCCGTCGTCTATCCAGCTGATACCCCGTTGACAATAACTTGCTGGACAACGTGTTGACAGGCAATAAGCTGTGTGCGGTCGTGTGGCGCTACGAGCAATGCCGCACTGAATAACCTCTGCATTCAGTTCAGATTTTTGCCAGTATCTTTACGATAGGTTCCTCCGAGTGGGATTGCGAGATTAAACAGAAACCTGTCGATCAAAAAAAAAAAAAAAAGAAAGAAAGAAAGAAAGAAAGAAACCTGTCGATCATTTTGCTGGCCGTCCCCACTCTTTTTTTGCATCGCCACCAGCGATAGATGAGAGTGTTCTTTCCTCACACCCACACCAGCAGAAGATGTTGCCAAAGTTTTGGATGTTTGCCACCCTGCTCAGGTGTGAAATAGCGTTTTGGGGTAGTTTGAAATGGGCATTTGTCTTGCTATGAGTGAGGTTGAGGGCCATTTTTATGTCTTTTGTGTGCTCTTTATAGTTTTAGGTTTATTTTTCTGACAGATTGTTGGTCTCTTCTTGATTTCTAGGAACTTTTGATATATTAGGGCTATTAGCCCTTTGTGGTATGGGTTGCAAATATTTCCCCCCCCCCCCACTTTGTCAGTTTATCTCTTGACTTTGCTTTATGGTATCTTTTTGGTCATGCAAAAGTCATTTTTAAATTTTTAATCAAATTTATCAATATTTTGTTATTTTTTTCTGGATTTTAAGACCATTTCTAACCCCCCTCCCCCCAATCCTAGGCTTATCAGGGAAACCATTCATGGTTTATTTAGTACTTGTAGGACCTTATTTCTTGCATGTAGATCTCGGATCCATTTGGGACTTATCCTAGTTTTTAGAATGAAGTAAGTGTTCAGTTTGACCTTTTTCCAAATTGTGATCCAGTTATTCCAGGATCATTTAGTTGAAAGTTTATCCTTTCTCCACTGATTTGGGATGCCACCCTCGCCATGTAACAAGTTTCCACATTTGCTTGGGTCAATTTCTGGACTCTACTCTGTTCCAGGGATATGTTTGTTCCCTTGCGCATTGCTGTTTTTGATATGGCAGCCTTCTTAGGTTTTATTTTTTATTTTTTTAAAAGATTTTGTTTATTCATGAGACACACACACACACACAGGCAGAGACACAGGCAGAGGGACAAGCAGGCTCCATGCAGGGAGCCCGATGTGGGACTCGATCCCAGGTCTCCAGTATCACGCCCTGGGCTGAAGGCAGGCACTCAAGCACTGAGCCACCCCGGCGTCCCATTCTTATTAGGTTTTAGTATGTTAGGGTTCAACACCTCCTCTCCCACCCCCACCATCCACTCTCTTTGCCTAGGTTCTCCTGGACATTCCCACTCGTTTGATTTTGCACACGAATGTTAGAGTCAACCAGTTCCACTAAGTAAGTTATCATGTTGAAATAATAAACTGATTTAAGAACTCTCCCTTTCTGATGTGATGTGGTCTTCCTATCCAGGCACGTTTATATCTTCCTTTTGTTCAAGTCTCCTTTGAATAATTTAGGAGTACTTTTACTCAAGTGTTCCTTAAAGATTGTCCTTAAGACTTTTCACATTTTTGGAAACAGTTTTACTTGAGCATATTATGTTTCATTTTATTGCTGTAAGTGGGGCCTTCTTTTCTAACTGGTGACTTTTGTCTGGATGTAGGCTACTGACCTGTGTGTTAATGCTATATCCCGTTATTTTACCAAATTCTCTTAAGTCTACACTGGTTTATCTATTGGTTTTCTTGAGTTTCCCAGAAATATAACCACATATCTGCAAACAGACATGGTTTTACCTTCCTTCTTTCAAATTCAGGTTTCTCAAAGTGATTCATCTCATTGCCTTAGCTAATCTTCTTATACCTTACTATGTCACAGGAGCAGGAGTGGGGCAATTTTGTCTTGTCCCCAACTTCAGTGGGAAAGCAAATTTCCATTAAGATGTTGGCTGAAGATAATTATCAATTCTTAGCATCTTTTAAAAATCTAGAATGCATGCTACATTCTAATTGCCCTTTCTGTGTTTGTGAGGATACCGTATGCCTTTTTCCTCAGATGTTAATACAATAAATTGTATTGAACCATCCTTGCTTTCCTGGAATGAAACTCACTTGGTGGTGGTAGTGGTTGTTTTTAATGCACCATTGTTGTCTATTTCAGGAGGAAATTCTGGAGGAACTAGTAGGAGGTAGAGCTCACAGTGGGCAGCCATGGAGTTCTAGGGATCTCCTGAGACCAGTCAGGGAGGGCAGAGCAATGGTACAGGTGAGCTAGAAACTCTTGTATCTTACCCAGTGCGAGTGAAGTATCTGGGCAACAGGAAGGCAAGTGAAGACTGCTTAAATCCATCTTAGAGGGAATATTTCAATCCAAATATCCATCAATCTAGAACTAAGTTCGGTACATCCATACAGCTGAATACTCAGGAACCTCCTTACGTGCCGATATGGAACCACCTCCAATTATACCAAGTGAATGAAGTCGAAGGCAAATCAGTATCTTCACCACTTGTAAAAAAAAAAAAAAAAAAAGCAGGAAAAAGGACATTGGAGTCAATTCACTTCTATAGTATATGCCTAAAATAGCAGGCTAACTCCAAGGAGGAGTGGCTTCCAGGGACTGTAAAACTGGGTGGCTGGGGATGGTGAGGGAGTCTTCACTCTTCCCTGTTAGTGGTGTTTACTTACGAGCTCTGCCAAGGTCCTACCTATCCCCGAAAATAAACACGTTAAAACACCAACTCAGAGCTAAAAAATAAGATGAACCCAGGGGGCCGCACAATCCTCCTAGACTCCTGATCTCAGCGTGGGGTGGGGGGGTGGCAGGGAGCCACCCTCTAGCCTCTTCCTCACCCAGCCTCCTTGGCGGATGCCTAGGTGGGCCGGGCCCCAGACATCGTCATGGTGTTTGATTGCTCCATGGATACAATGGTCCGGAGAGTGCTGCACCGGGGCCGGGTGGAGCACAGGGCAGATGACTGTGAGTCGGCCATCCGCCAGCGCCTAGAGACCTACTACATGCTGTGTGAGCCAGTCCTGACCTTCTATCAGCAGAAGAACCTGCTCTGTAATGTAGGTACTTCCTGCTTGCCCCTCATCACCTGCCACCAACTCCCCATGGGAACAAGACAAGGGTGATGGCTTGGGCCACATCCTGGACCTCTCTGGGCCTGTTTCCCTACTGTGTACACTGGGAAATTGCATTTCTTCCACTGGGCAGTATAGGCACAGGCTGTGGCCTTCCCGCTAGGACATTTAAGGTCTAAACAGAAGGACTGTCTCCCAAACTGCAACATTAAAAACATTTGACTACATCTACAAAACCTAAGATTAGGACAACTGGTTAAGCATGGCTCAGCTCAAGTGCAGGGATATACATCCTCCAGGGGGAAAGCAGGGGTATCCTAATTCTTAAAGTGACCCATCTATGAAAACCTCGGGCTTGTCCCCATCTCTGCCTGAAGGCAGGAGTGTGAAATGAAGCTAAAATGAGGGTGTCCTATGGAACAAGCTTTAACCGATCAATGAGTTTGGGATAGGAGGGCAGGGGCCACAGGGGTTGGGAGGCAATCCCCCACACCTCCCGCCCCCCTGTGGCCCGCTCCAAGGGACAGTATCTGCACAGCTGGTGTGGCTGAGTGGCCAGCCCTTAGTGACCTGTAACACTGTGCTGCAGCCTTCCTGACCCACTTCCCTCTTCCCTCACCTTGTGTGACCCTGCCACCGCACTTCCCAAATCTTTGTCCGCACTTAGTAAGAAGAGGCCCGCAAACCTGCTTCCCCCGCGTTGGAGGGCTGGACAGTGTCCGGGCTGTGACTCAGAACTGACCTTCTGCTCCCCCTCCTCTAGATCTTGGCAGAAGAAGCTCCAGAAAACATTTTTGCCAAGTGCTGCTCTGTCGTTGAAAGCCTGCAGTGACGGGAGGGGCTGGGGGCTCCGTCTCCCCCCCATCCCAGAACACACATAGGGCTCAGAAGGGGGACAGGCTTGTGAGGTAAGGTATGTAGGATGGCAGGCCAGGCATTAATCTGAGCTGACTCTCCAGGAGACCCCAAACCGAGCCCCTTTCTGGGCCATGGCACAACAGGGGTGGGCTGAGTGGGGGCCACCACCCACAGGAGCAGGTTCCTACAAGGCTAGAGAAAGCCTGGTGGGGCAGGGGGCTCTGAGCTGTTCTGGGCTCCTGCTTGGTGCTGCTTCAAATCTGAGAGCCCAGGATTCTCAAGTTGAAACCTGATCTGCATTAGTATTCAACTATAAACCCCAAAAGAACACTCCAGCCATACAGTAGGCCTCGAGATCAGCCCCTGGGTTCACTGTCTCCTGTCCTCACCCCTGAGAGGCCGTGGCCTCCCACCAAGCACGGATCTGGTGCCATTTCTTACCAGGCCTGGTTTCCACCTTGGGGCACACGGACAGAACAGGCCCCAGCCAGGTGCGTACCAAGAGCAGTCTGACTCCCGTGAGGCACACAGAGCCAAGCGTTTGCTGTGGTGGCAGGCTGCGTCCATGGAAACACCTGTCCCCAGGGACTCTCCTGGGTGTCTTGCTCCCCATGTTCCCAGAGGAGAAACATGGGATGGGGTTAAGACTACTCCCCCTGGGCTCAACCTGCTATTCCCCTTTCTGCGAGGCAACACCAGAACAGTCTTTGGGGGGCCCATACCCCCCATTCTTATTGGCCAACCCCTGTTCCTCTTCAGCTTGTTTCCTTTACGAACACAACTGCGGCCAGCATGCAGTTTTTAGACAAAAAGCACTTTATTTAACCAAAAAAAAAGGGGGGGGGGGTTAGGAAAGCACAATGCGCCTGCAGAAAACTATTTTTTCTTATAATTCTTTTTCTTAAAAAAAAAAAAAAAAGGAAGGAAGGAAAGAAAAAACACAACACAAAGCTTGTAATTTCCAATCACCATTATCAGGCTTTTACAACATCTATAAAGAACAAACAAACATCTGCTTCAAAACTCTACAGGGGGCAGGGGAGAGGAGAGAGGAGGGAGGGGGGGAAGAGGAGGAGAGACTGAGAGAAAGAGAGAGAAAGAGACGGCACCCAGCAGACACGGGGAGGTTTTGTTATCATTTATTTGTGAAGTTAAAAACGAGCGATAAAAAGTAAAAACTGCCATACAATTTGTTGTTTTGTTCTCAATTTGTCCTCTTGAACAGTTGAAACCCAAGACCAGTCCCGGGAGTGGGGGGCAGGAGGGGCTGCAGGGGAGCCGAGCGAGGCAGGGGGGAGGAGGAGAGAGGAGGAGCAGAGGCCGAGGGGCTCGACTGGGGGGGAGGGGGGCCTGCAATAGCAACACCTGGTCCAAGGAATGTTCCAACTCTAACTAAAAAAAAAAAAAAAGAAATAGCAAGAGTGACTTTTTTTCCTTTTTAAAAGTTTATTTTAAAAACATGAAGAGGGCCAAGGGTGGTAGGAAGAAAATGAATTGCTTTCCCCTGAAAGAGGCAGTTTCAGGAAGGGATAGAGATTTTTATATATATATATATAATTTTATAGGTTTTGTCTGCTTTTTGTGTTTTTTATATTTTAAATTTTTTTTCTTTTTTGGCAGAGATTTAATTCTATCTTCTATGGCTGGCTCAACATGAAGGATCCCAATTTTGAAAGAAAAAAGCATGAGACACACAGAATGAGCCAGAGAGTGAGAGCCCAGCATCGCCCAGGCCGTGACCTCCAAGCCACTCAGCAAGGGCTTCCCCAGCACCTCCCACAGCAGCTATCGCTCTCTCGCCAAACAAACGAGGAAAAAAAAAAAAAACAAATAAAACAAAAAAAAAAGCCCCCAAACAGAACAAAATGGAAAAAAAAAAAAAATAAAAGATTTTCACAGATGAAGAAGTTCACATTCATTCGATTCATTGAGCCTGCGGAGAGGGAAGAGATAGGAATCGGTCACTACGGGGAGGGGAGGAGGGGGCGGGAGACGGGGGACGGCGGCAAGGAGGGGGCCAGGAAGCCCCTCTCCTGAGCCTGTGGCGAGCTCAGGCTGCAACCATGTGTTTGTAACTGTCTAGTCAAATGCTCCGGGGACCTCGGCTGAAGTCAGACTGGCTCCTTGATGGAGGAGGAGGAGAAAGAGTGACGTGAAGACCAGGAGGAGAGAAGCAGGGCCACAGAGGCAGAGCGGAAGAGAGGGAGAGAAGCGCGCTCAGGGTCAGGGAGGGAGGAGGGGTGCCCTCTGTCTTCAGGAAGGCAGGTGCTCCGGCGCATCACAACATGACAATCTCAGAGATCACGGTGTCCCCACAACACCCCTGTGAGGTAGGTTGGAAGGTGGCGGCGATCGTCATGCCCACTTCACAGACAAAACCGGGACACAGAGGCAGGCGCGATAGCGGAGGAGGCGGAGCCCAGGAGGGGAGGGAGGGGCCCTGGGGCGGGTCCCCTTGGCGAGCTCCCCCAAGGCCCACCAGAGCCAGGGCCGACCCACGCTGGGGCCGCCTGCAACACATAGTCACTCGGACACGGGGAAAAGATTGTGGGGTTAAAAATAAAAGAATGCAAAGAACAAAACCCAAAAAAGTAATGCAGAGAGGGGAAAACACATCCGTTTTCTTCCCAAGTGGCCAGATTTTGAGTGAGCGAGTTAGCGGCCAGGATGGCGACCAACCGTCTGTGCTGCCGGCCTGCCCCCCACCCCCAGGACTACCCACCAGTTCAACAGTTCCACCTTGTATTTGTTTCGCGCTTTCCCCCAGCATCGCGACAGCGTGACACAGGAACAAGCGGGCTGGCGCGGGGAGGCCTCTTCGTTTAACCTCTGGACCCAGCGCACACTTCCCCAGCTCGCGGGGACTCCCGGAGACCTCTGGCCACACGGCCCCCGCTGCAGGCATCAAGGACACACCCCGCAGGGGAAGGGATTTCCGGCGCTCCCCACTAAGGCAGGATGGACGGTGGCCGGGGGTTGGAAGGAGAAAGGAGGAGGAGGGGGGTGGCAATTTCCACTTGCCTGCTGCTGTCCCTGCTGTGTGGGAGGAGGCTGCGGGCCGCCGGGACCTGGAGTCTGGCCGTAGTAAGCGGCCTGCTGTCTGTAATACTCGGCCCAGGCGGCACTGTAGTCTGGCTGCGAGCCTGGGGGTGCTCCCGGACCCCCTCCGGTGGCCACTTGAGCTGCAGAGGGGCAGAGGGTGAGCGAGTGCAGCTGGGGGCTCGAGGGCCCAGCCCTGCCCCTACCGCGTGACCCCAGCGGCTCACCCTGCTTCTTGTAGTACTCCTCCCAGGCCTTCGTGTAGTCCTGCTGTGGGGGTGCTCCGGGCTGCTGGGGCTGCTGGCCTGAAGGGGGGAGGCATCAGGTCAGAGGACGGCACAGGGAGGCGGCTGCCTCTCAGCAGCCTCTGGCAGACCAGAGCCCCGGCACTGGCCCGCACCCACTCACTGGATCTTTTTTCTTTTTTAAAAGATTTTATTTGACATATAGAAAAAGAAAGAGAGCTCACACACACACGCAAGTAGGGGGAGCGGCAGGCAGAGGGAGAAGCAGGCTCCCCGATGTGTAGCTTTGATACCAGGACCCTGGGATCACAACCCAAACTTCAGACGCTTAACTGACTGAGCCACCCAGGTGCCCCACACTCACCGATCTTTTTGTAATACTCTTCCCAAGCCTTCGTGTAGTCTGATTGGCCGGCAGGTGGGGGCTGAGGGGGCTCGCCCTGGGCAGGGGGTGCCGCAGGGGCTGGTGCAGGGCCCGGCACGGGGCCTGGGGGCTGCTGGTAGTAGTGTGAGTAGTAGGCGGCCCAGGCAGCGTTGGGGTCTGCAGCGGCTGCAGCTTTATCTGTAGGAGGGCAGGGGGCTGAAGGACAGAACAGGGAGCCCGCCCTGCCCTCCCCACGGGGGCACCCAAGCCCTGTCCTGACCCTCAGCCAGGCAGCCTTACTTACTTGGGTCATGAGGAGCAGGTGGTTGCCACTGGGGATAGGTATTGCCCCAGCCCTGGGGTGGGTACTGGTGAGGAGGGGGGCCCCCCGCACTGCAGGACAAGAAAGGGAGGACAAGTGAGCCGGGGCTGCCCCTTCACAGGGGCAGGGAAGGCTAGTAGGAAGGGGCCCAGGCCAGCCCCCTGCTTGTACTCAGCCACAGGCCCTTTGCCCAGAAAAAAGTGAGAAGAACACAAACTCCATTGGCTTAAGGATGTGAGAGTCCCCCCAAATTCAACATACATGAGTTTGCTTATCAGGTGGGGAGACTAGAGTCAACACGTGTGACATCTTTTACAAATATGCATGAAACAGGAGGCTGGGCTGGATTGCCTCTTGGACCAGTGCAATCAGCACTTCTTGGTGGTGAATGAAAATGGGACCCGCTGCTCTTCTTGCCAGCACGGCAATCCCCATGTCCCAAATCCCAGGAAGCTGAGAGGAATACTCACTGTGGGGGAGCCCCAGGTGGCCCCTGATTGAAAGGCCCGGGGTTAAATGGCCCCATGGGGCCTGCAGGGCCTGGTCCCCCTGGGCCTGGTCCAACCGGGCAGAGGGGACCCTGGAGGAAGCAGAAGCAGACAAATTTAGTTCAGGAGTGGGAGGAGACAGGAGATGGGTCTAGGCTCCTAAAACCCTTCCCTGAGCCCACCTCAATCTTTTCCTCAATGAGCTGCTTGGCGTGGTCAATCTGCTGGGGTGAGCCCCGGATGATGAATAATTTGAAGTTGGGGTCCCCGTTGGGCGGCAGCTGCCGGGAGATCTCCACGAAGGCGCCTGTCTGCTGGTTTATGGCTTTCACATTCTCACCACCTATGGGAAGCCACAAGCAGTGAAGGGAAGGCAGGAGGAGTGGGCGGGTGAGGAGCAGTACGCACGCAGGGCCTACTCACCTCGGCCGATGACCAGCCCACACTTGTGGGTGGGGATGGAGAAGGTCATCTCTCCCCCAGGAGGGCCCCAGTTGCCCTGGCCCCTTCCTCGTCCCCGACCCCCCGGGGGCATGCCAGGACCCCCTGGAGGGCCTGGAGGACCACTCTGCAAGACAGGGAGGAAATGGAGTGTGAACACAGAAAGCTAGCCTGGCTCCTGGACTTCTCTAATAGGGAAGTGCCAGTCCCCTCTGTCCTCACCGGCAGCTCGCAGCATACCCCGAAGCCACCTACCCTGAGGCTCTGGAGGAGATCATTGATGATCCGAGCAGCATGCTCACACCGATCTGGGGGCCCCATTATGTGAGCTATCTTCTCAGGACCTGTCCCATCATCTGAAGCCAGCAACCAGAGAACAGAAAGAGGAGTTTTAAAGAAAAGCACAACACCAAACCCCCATAACACCGCCTCTGCGAGGTAGACACCATGCCAAGCCAGGTGTCAGAAATATCTCCGGCTCAAAGTGCCGCTCATCATCACACTCCATGTATTGAGGGGGGGGGGGGGGGGGGGCGGGGAGGCCCGTGTTTCCAGAGAAGAAAACTCGACCAGCTAGGGTAGGGTAGCACCCCCGGAACAGATGCATTTTATGAAACTAAGGACGACAATAAACCTCAGAAAGGTCCTTCTTCCCCATGGGCCTGCCACTTCCGAGACCCTCACTGAGGCCTGGCAGTAGCCCAGAGTTGGGACAGAGTGATTTGATCCAGTCCAGGGTGCCCCATCAGGACGGGCCATTTGGTGGGGGAAACAGAACAGATTTGATGACAGGAAGAGCTTTCCTTTAAAGTTAGGAAGTCTGCCCTCCACCACCTCTCACATTTGGCTTTCCCCTCGGGGAGGGAAACAAGGCCCATTCTGCTGGCTAGGAGTAACGATGGCACCACAAAGAGGTTCAACGGGCTCACCACGGTGCCAGGCTATCTGCAGTGGACCCTCAGTCATCCTGAGGACAGAAGTGTAGACACAGCCACCCCCCCGCCCCAGCTAGTCTTTTCGGCCAGGCCCCTGACCTTGCTTAAACTGTATCCGCACACCAGCGTCATTCTGGATCTTCTTGATCATCTCTCCGCTCCGGCCAATGACCACCCCGACAGAATGCCTGGGCACTGGCACCTGACGGAGGGACGGATGTGGGGGGTGGTCAGCCGAGTCCTGTCCCTGTGGCTCTGGTGCCCTCTGCCCACCAGAGCGGGAGTCACGCCCAGTCCATGGCACTCCACTACTGCGGGAGGCCCACACTCACATCAATGCCCCCGCCAATCCGGGATCCATACTCGTTCCGGTCCCCAAAGCCACCCTGGTCACGCTCCCGCAGGATGTCCATCACCATCTCACAGGCTTGCTGCAAACACACAGGGCACGCCCTCCAACACCATCCCCCTAGCCTCCCATGACCCAAGGCCTCATGGACCATGCTGAGCCCACCCAGGGCCTGCTAAAATTTTGACCTGCCGTCCCAAGAGGGAGGGATGGCCAGCATCCCCATTTTCCAGATAAAAAAACGAAAGATCAAAACTTAGGTCTCTTTCCCATGTCCAGTGCTGGGAGAGCTCAGAATGAGAGTGAGAGTCCTGCACAGACTTCAAATCAGTGCTCTTGAAAACCTCTCCCCTTTCCCTCAAATGTCCAGCCCTGTCCGCTGCTCACTTCCCCTAGATACCCCGTCACCCCCAGCGTTCTCACCTGCACTTTGTAAGGATCCCCGATGATGCGGAGAGGCTTGTCCACATTTGTATTCTGGGAGCCATCCTGAATTAAAATCATCTTCACTCCAGCTCGCTCCTTTACAATCAATGCGGACAGTCAGTGTCGGGCTTTCAAAGAACTTTCTGGGGCTAGTGCACGCGGGGGGGGGCAGGTGTGATCACAAAGGGTAAGAGGCTCTGGCATAGCAGTCGGTGGGGTGTGCACACACACAGATGCACGAAGGAGACTTTCTGGGGACCGGAGGAGCTTCTGTCCTCCATCCCACCCCTCACCTGCAGCTGTTTAATTGTCTCCCCGCCTTTGCCGATGACCAGGCCGGCCTTCCCTGCGGGGATCATGATCTCCTGCACAGTGCCATTCTGGCCCCCATTGGCATTGTCGTGGAACTGTCCTGGGGGGCCCCCACGACCCCGAGAGACAATGTCATCCAGCATCATCTTTGCTTTCCTGGGAAGGGGAAGAGCGAGTTCAAACACTTGAAAGAGTACAGGTCTGACAGCCCCATCCAGCTCAGAGGAAAGAAGGTGACTCCAACATGCGCGTGTGACAGATGACGAGGAAGAGGGTCCGTCCCTAGGGATGGGGCTATTCAGGTGGTTTTCCCAGATCTTCGGAGTCAGGGCAATCAAAGCATCGGTACAGCCCCCTGGAGAGGGCAAGGGTTGAGGGACATGGGGGAGTTGCCCCCAACTTTCCAAAGGATGGAAAGAGCTTCTGCTGGCTCCCCTCATCACAATGACAGGCTCCACCAGGGACTTACTGGACAGATTCTGGGGCTCCCGTCAAGGACACGCTGCGCTCGGGCAGGCCACCACTGTCTGTAGAGGAGAGAGAGGGTCGATGCCTCCCCAGGTCCGTGGACACTGGAGAAAGGCTTTCCATGGAGACGGGGAAACTTGCACAACAACGGCTATATCTGCCACCATTAGCAGCCCGACAAATCACGGCTAACACCTGGGAAGCTGCGAGACCAAGGCTGGGAAGCCTAAAGGCCAGTCAAGGAGGTAGAACTTTTGGGCAAAAAGAGGAGCTGGAAGGTAAGTTCCCAAACCTAGTCCATTCCTGCCATCACCGACGATCACACACATCCTCTCCATGGTCTACAGACCCCACTGTGTTAGAACAAGTCCCCAGAAACCCCTGGATGACAGACACGTGCAGCTGAGTAGCCAGACTCGGACTCAAACCTGGACCTGGTCTCAAAGCCACTCCTTTGAATGCATCTCCCTGCCTCACACATTCCCACTGGTTTCCCAGTAGGTGTTTACCTCAGATAGGGACTCAACAGTTTAGAGCAAGATCTAGAACAAAATTTTGGATACTCAACCTTCAATCTTCCACCTTGGCCTCCCCGCCAACTGTAAAGTGCTACACTGCAGGGCACCACGCTGTACTAGTTAAGATCCTGCCCTGAGCCTGGCACGTAGAAAGCACTCCATAAACACCAATCTATCTCACTTCTATCCAGTCAGGTGATTGTTTTAAAAAAGTGCAAGGAACCCAGCCCGGCCCTGTGACCATTTTGACACAAATCTGGCTCTCATACCTGGAGAGATCTGGACTTTGCAGCCTGAATCCTGCTGGATTTTGTTAATCTGTTCACCTCCTCTGCCAATGACTAGATGGAGAAAAAGGGAAAAAGCAGAGATTGATGAGGGCACCCCAGCACTAAAAAGACTATGTAGCAGGCAGGGGTTCCTGGCTCTGCTGAGAGCTCCACCAGGCCCCCAGCCCAAAGACGACAGGTGAGAGGAAAGTACAGGAGGCCCTCTCACACCAAAAGCTTCTGGGCCAGCAGGGGCTCCCAAGACACTGTCCCTGAGAGGCAGGAAAATGGGCACCCCACAGTGACCCATACTCACTTAGTCCCACCATGCCGTCTGGGACCCTATACTCTTCTGTCATTGAAGTCCTATAAGAAAAAACAACAAAAGCCAGTCTCAGGTGAGAAGAAAGAGACAGAAGGGTCTCTAGAAAAGACCCCTTGAAGCCACTGCTCCTCACCTGTGGGGTCTTTGGCGCTACTGGCCTCTGCTCCTACTTCCCACCACATCTGGACCAAGACCCCACAGGACTAAGCAGAGTCTGACAAGAGCACACAGCTTCCTGTCCCCAAGGCAAGCCACTCAACCTCTCAAGGCCCATTTCCCCATTTAGGCCACAGGACACTTGGCTGGGGTCACTGTGCCCCCAAACTAGTGCTGCCCCACTGACTCAGGGCAAGAGCAAATGCTTGGACGCTTAGACAGAATTCTGACAGTCGTTTCAGGTCTCTTAAGAAAAAATAAAATAAAATAAAATAAAATAAAAGGGTTGGTATCTTTTCCCTATCCTCTCCCTAAAAAATCAATTTCATCATATTTCATATACACAGAAAAAGAAACAACACGGTCCTTCAGGAAACATTCTACATCAGATTCACTGAAGTCACGGGGGGTGGGGTGGGGTGGAGGGGGTGGGGGTGGTGCGCAAATAGGAAAAAACCACAGGCCCCACCAGCTCTTGGGGAACAAGCATTTGCAGAAGGCAGAGGAGAAACCCATAGCTGGTCCTCAGCCCTCCTGCTAAGTGTCCCACCACAGCACAGGCAGCAATAGGGCACAAAGACTGCCCCTATACTTCCTGGGCTTCTCTGGGGCCAAGGAAGCAGCCACAGACACAGCTCTCCTAAGTCAGCAAGAAAGGCCAGCGATAGCTGACAGACAAGGAAACATGCGCTCTCCAAATCACAGCTTACCTGGGGGGAGGATGGATGGGTCCAAGTTGAGAACTGATGGCTGCAGAGAGAAAATTCAAAGCAATGATTGGCCTGGCTCCTGTTTGGGCCCCTGAACATTACTGGCCCCCAAGTACTCCTGTCCGCACGAGGAGTGGCTAGCACTTACTACAGGCTGAGCCTTCCTGAGCACATCTCACATCAGCACACGCACCAACCATCTCTGCCTCAATCTCCAGGGGCTCTGAGACCCCTAGAGCTCACAGACCCCAGATGATAAGCACCTAGAGCCTCCATGGACAGGTGCCACCTCCTCAGAGTTTCTAGCTCCCAAATCCTAAAAACCTTTTAAGACCCTGAAGCTGCCCTCTGCCTGCATCATCCAATGGACTTACAGTCTCCCTGGGAAGCCAGTTTCTTGCTCTCCGGTTGGTCTGTGAAAGAGAGAGGATGTCAGATGCTACACCCACCCACCCACAGCTGCCTCAAATCTGATGCTGGTGCCACATGGCCTGGCAAACAGCCTCCCTCCCCCACCCCCCACACCAAAGCCAAGACAGGAGAGTAGCAGGGACCAACCAGGACGGAGGCCAGACTTCCACCAGTCCTACCATCAGCACTTAGAGTAAAAAAAAAAGTCCTTTATAACAGGAACAATGATGGCAGCACTCAAGTCCACGGGCAGGGAGGGATGGCGGGGGGGAAAGTCCGGTTTTGGCTGATCCCCCACGCTGATCATTTTGGCTACTGTGGGTAGCGCTGCACGCCCTAGGGCCAGCCAAGCTGCACTAATGTGGGGCTTGGATAAAACCATGAGCATTTCCCAAGCCAACCAGAAGGGGAGGAACAATCTTGACAACTTACAACTTGGACCCGGTCACAATCAATCTGCTCCTCTCAGCCACCTGATACCCCAGGATGGCAGCCCGAACAAGAAGAATGAACAAAGCTGGGGCTGCTGAGGTTTTAAAAGACCAAATGGCAGTGGGCTTCCCCCGACTCTGCATCACGTTCAGACAAAGGCACCTCGCTCTACCCCCGGCCTTCCTCCCAGCAGGTAGGTAGTTACCTCCATCTTCTAACTGCCTCTTCTGGCCCCCAAAACCAAAATCAGGAGTGCTGTTGTTCACTGTGGTAGCAGCGTCGCCTCCAATTTTGGCTGCGATCTAGAAACAAAATCGTAAGCACAGAAGGTTACCACCACAACGAACTAGTGCTCAGACGAACTTCTCAGAACCTACCCGAGGGCCTCAGCATACAAGAGTCATCCAGGAATTTCAAAATTCCCTTTCTAGATGGGATTCGTGCCCTCGTCGTGTGCAACTGCTCTGCTCTCGGGAGGACCCTCAGGTTGCCTCCACGAGGGAAGCAGAAGTGTGACTGTGGCCCAGCTCTCCTGGGATGGTGGAGACCACAACTTTCCTTGATCTGTCTCCCCCTCAAAATCTTTGCGTTCGTTGAACGGCTTTTAGAGAAGCGTCTGCTTAAAGGCATTTAAAATCTTCATTCCACCAAATCCAAAGACCCTTTCTGAAAACACACATTACACGCCAGACACGTGAGGAACGACTTCAAATAATCCCAATGCAACAAAATTTAAGACCAGAGTCCACGTGTGAAACTATCACACTGTGGTTTTCCAAAGAAACACAAACCAGAAGTTAAGGATCTTATCTTCCCACCTCTCTTAATTTTTTTTCTTTTCTTTTCTTTTTTTTTTTTTTTAACACTTTGGGCCAAAGCTCTCAGGATGAGGCTTTTCCCCAGCCCAACAAAGAGCATCAGCTCGCCTAGTGACGACCGCTTCTCCCTCAAGGCAGTTTGGTGGGCAACAGGACCAAGTGCACAGCAGAGGCTGATCCCGCGCGCGCCCCAGGTGAGAAAGCCATAGACCACACTGGGCGGGGACTAGGGCGTTCACCTAACGGGACCTCCCACTCTGCCCCGGAGGCACTGGAACCACCCCGGGAAAGCCTCCGACGGGAACGCACTCAGTCGGCTCCCGGCCGGTCCGCTGCCCGGGAGGACAGCAAAGTTCTCCGGTTCTCCAGGCCTCCTCCCCTCCAGGGCGTGCGGAGGCCGCAGATGGAGCTGGGGAGGTCAGTCACAGCAGCATGTGACACCTCCATGTTACCATCACGCCTCAAAACACAGTAGTGGGACCCTCCCCTCCTTCCCAGACAGACAGACCACGCTTCCAAGCCACCGGAAGCATCAGAAAGGAGCCAGACCCGGTGCCCAGCCTCCCCGTTTCGCCCAAGTGCTCGGCCACTCTGGTGGCAAGGGGCCCCCTTCCCAGGCTCGGGAGGAAGGGCTGTTTCATCCCCAAGTCCTTTCTTCCCGGGGAACGGGCGAAGACGCGGCTGGGCCGGAGGCAAACAGCTCTCTGCCCCGCTGGGGAGGCGAGCGCCAAGCAAGACCCTCCCCGCCGAAGCCGGGCACTCCGCGTCCAGGACAGGAAAGCGTGCCCTCGGGCGTCCTAAGTGGGGCCCCCAAAGTGAGTCCCAGCCCTCCGGGGCCCCCTCGCACGCCCCTTCCCCCTGCAGGGGGTCACCCGCCGGGGGCCCACCGGGGACACCCTGGAAGGCCCGAGCCCCCGCCCACCGCCCCCACGTGACCCCGCCGCGGCCTCGGCCCCCCCCCCGCGACCCCGCGCGCGCGCGCGTGACCCCGCCCCCTCCCCCGCCCGCGCGCGCCCCTCAGGCCCGCGGCCTCCTCACCTGGCGGGCCCGCTGCACGGCGTCGGCGAAGGCGTCCTTGCGGATCCCCGGGCCTCCCCCGCCGGGCGGCTGGGAGGGACCCCCGGCCGACCCCCCGCCCGGGCCGCCGCCGCCGGGGCCGCCGCCGCCCCGGTCCCCCGCGCCCGGCGGGCCCGGCGGAGGGCCTCCCCCGGCGCCCCCGGCTCCCCCGGCTCCCCCGCCGCCGCCGGCGGGCGGCGGCGGCCCGGGCGGGGGTCCTCCCGTGCTGTAGTCCGACATGGCGCGGCGGGGCCGGGCCTGGCGCGGAGGCTGAAGCTGAGGAGGAGGCGGCGGCGGCGGCGGCTCAACGCGGGAACAAGGCCTCGCTCCACACGGCCGCGGAGCACTCTGGGAACCCAGCGGCTGGGAAGACGACGAGGGGGGAGAGGGACGCCCCCTCCCGCCGCCGGCGTGACGGACGGCGCAGCCAGGCCAATGGGAGGCGGCCGCCTCTCCGGGAACACCAATCGCGGGCTCCGGACGCGGGCAGCCAATCGGAGGGCCGCGAGGGGCAGTGGGCGGGAGGCGCCGCGTGACCGACAGCTCTCGGAGGCAGTGGGCTGCGCGCTGCCGGTGCCGGGCGGGCAAATCGAGGCGACCCGAGAGGGCAGGAGGCCCAATGGAGCGGGGGTTCCAGAGCTACGGGGCGACTTCAGGACCGGATTGACGGCTCCAGGGAGTCAAGTGGACAGGAAGGAGGGGCCTGGCGAAAGGCTCCTTTGAACAGGCTGGGCGGGCGCCAGGTGAGATAATCGTGCACGCGAGCCAATGAGTCCGCGCGGGGGGCGGTTCTTGTGAAGATTGGCAGTCGGCTTAGCCCAATCCCTGACGAGCCCTGGGTGACGCGCTCAGGTTTGGACGGGATTGCTTCCCCTGTTAACCAGAATCCTTTTCCAGCCTTGATCTCCAGGCCAATGGCCGGGCGGTGGGGGCGGGTGCAAGGTGACGGACAGCGCGCCGGACAAATGGCGGTGGAGGAAGTCTAGGGGCCCTGTTTTGGTGGGAGCCAGTGGAAGCGGAGCTGCATTGGGGCGGAGCCGGCCGCCGGACGACGAGAGGGGATTAGCCGTCGTGGGAGTGAGTGGCAGTCGACGTGGGCAGCGCCGACCGGCTGCCCGGAATTCGGGCCTGACGTCTGGGTTAGCGCCCCAGGAGCCTGGCGGGGTAGGCCGAGCACATGGCCTGCTCGAGGCCTTGGAGGTCGGATGCTCCCGGGGGTGGGGTGGCCCAGGAGCAGGGGGGGACCCACGGATCCCCTGCACCCGCGCTCTTCTCCACCCAGGATTCTAGAGCCGCCACTTCCCTTCCAGGACTCACGGGACCAGTTCCTCTCCAGAATGCAAGGGTCTAGGGCCGTCGGTTCTCGCCTAGGACCCTAATTCCACACCCCACACCCGTTTCACATAAGGCCGGGGATGGGGGAGGGGGGGGTTCAGAGCCTCAAGCTCCGATCCTAGGCCCTCAGTTTCTCTCCTGAACCCAGGCGTCTTACGGGTTTACAGTTCCTATTCAGGTCCGAGGGGCTCAAGGGTCCCCCTTTCCGGGACCCAGGGATTCCCAGGTACCCCACTTCCATTTTTGGGACCCAGGTATCTGAGGCGCCCTGCTGGGTCTTAGGCCCTGGGTGTTCCAGGTCCCCAACTCACCTCCTGAAACCAGGGATTCCTGGTGCCTTCCTAGACCCAGAGAGTCCAGATACCGGGCTCCGTGCTTGGATGCAGGTATTCCAAACACATCCAGCAGAAACTGTCTCTTTATTTCAGGTTCTCTCCACATCCACCATTTCACCCTGAAGCTGGATGTGACAAGCCACAGCGAGCCAAACTGGAGTCCACACTAGTCTCTGGCTGCACCCTCAGGAAGGATCCCCAGCGATCTTCTGACCCAGGCCTCCAGACTGCTTCTCCTGACAAAAACTGCCCCCTGGGTCTAAGCCTGGTGGGCTCTTTGGGCCAGGGGACCCTGGATCCTCCTGTCCATTTCTGCCCAGGGTGTGTCGACTAGCCACGGCCTATACGCCCAGGGTTTTCTTCATGGCTTCGTACACCACGTAGCTGATGCCACCTGCTGGTAACACCTTCAGTAAGGTGGGAGTCATGCCTCGGTACAGCCCCGGCCAACCTTGCTGGGCCAGGATCCCCCGGAAGACTCCACACATGGTGGGGTTCGAACCCTCCACAGTGTCTGTGGGAACAGGGGCAAGCTCAGGGCTTCTGCCAGAGGATGATCGGGCCTCCGGGGAGGGGGGCTGGAATATTGGGGGTTGGGTGAAGCCCGGGGCCAGGGTCTGGGGGGTCATTTGGGAAGGTGTTTGGAGACTTGTAGAGGATATTGGTCAGTTTGGGGAGAGTGAGATCAACTCAGGCAGGAGTTTTCAGGATTTGTTTTTGGGGACATCTTAGAAAACAAGCTTATAATGGAGAGGGACCTTCTAAGATCTGCTAGAGATTTGAGGAGTGTGCTAAGGGGGAGGGGGGAGTTGGGGATATTTTCAAGATTAGGGTAGTGGACCAAGGACTTGTTTGGATGTTTGTGGATTGCTGTAGGGGGTGAGAGTCCATTTGGGGAGTACCCAGGGTAGTGGGGGAAGTGGTTATGATGTTAAGACATCTAAGGGTCAGATTTAGGAATTTTAGGAATTTTGACTTTTGGAGTCAAATATGGGCTGGGTCTGATTTGGAGAAGCTGGGAGAACATTTGGGGAATCTATATCACCACTAAGGTCAGTGTGGGGCCCTAAGTCCTATTTGGGGATGCTTATGGGGGTCAGTTAGGAGATATTCATTTCAGTGGTTTGTAGGGTTAATTTGGGGGCTGGTGTCAGATTTGGGGGTGATTCTTGATGGGTCTAGAGAGCAGCAGAAGCATCCAGGATCAGATGTGGAACATTTGGGAGTGAGTTTTGGGGGATGAGAAAGTTCAGAGTCAGAGTTGAGGGAGAGGGGCACACACGATGGCCAGTGGGGCTAGCCTGACCTTGGGCCTGCATCCTGGTGCGCACTAGGGTCAGTGGGTAACTGGCCATCTGTCCACAGGTCGTGGATAGCGTCACAGATGACAGACTGACCAGGCCACTGGGATCTTCCATGTCCCTCCCTGATTTCAACCAGAAGCACCTGAGCATCTGCAAGACAAGGGGGTCAGGAGGAAGTGCACTGTGGGCCTGTGTTCACAGCACTTCTGGCACCCCTCCATGGGCCCCACACCTCATAGACGGCCAGGTCAGTGCAGGCATAGGGGATGATGCCAAGCATGTTGGGTAGGTAGCCGCGGTATAGGGCGCGGGTGCCCTCCCGCTCCAGGATCTGCCTGGCACAGTCCAGCAGCCCCTTGTACTGGCCTGTCCGGCGAAGGGTCAGCCGCGTCTTCAGCACCTGTGGAGGATGAGGAGGGAGTGGCTCATCTGATCCAATGCTCTCATCGACCTTCAGCAGCAACCATCGTCTCCATCCTACCACTGAGGAAACTGAAGCTCAAGAGAGTACACAGAGCTGAGTTCCAAACCCAGAGCCGTCCGATCCCTTGGCCTGTCTGTGCTCCCAACCCAGGGTTCAGCAGCAGAGGCCAAGAGGATAAGGGAAATGACATGGACTGACTGGAGTCACAGCTTATATCTAACAGCAGCCAGACACAATGCCGTGGGAGTGCAGACCCCAGGTGGCCAGATTTGCCAATCTTCCAAGAGAAGCCAGACAACGTGATTTGTATGAAATGCTCCAAAATCAAAATATTGGCAACTCTACAGTTGCCCAAAAGACCAAACCCCAAGTGCAGTAGGCAAAATTCTAAGGTGGTCCCTAAGATTACCACATCTGATATATATGCTCCATAAAATGCCTGCCCGACCTTGAGAGTGTGCTGTGAATGAATGAATGAGTGAATGTGATTGGGTGTCACTCCCCTCATTGAGTTACATGACATGATGGTGAAGGGCATTTGCAGATGTAATGGAGGTCTTGAAGCAGCTGATTTTAAGTGAAGCAAGACCACTCATCCCTGGTGGGCCTGACCAAATCAGGTGAGCCCTTTAAAAGAGTCTCTTGCCAGAGACCAGAGAAATCAGAGCGATTGGGAATGTCCAGGACATTTTTCATTTGCTCTTAAACAAGCAGACTGTTGGGGAGAAGACCACGTGGTAGGGACAGTGGATAGCCTTCTTGGTACTGATGGCTTCTTGGTGCTGAGGACCTCCATCCGTTGTAGGAGGTTTCACAAGAAACTGAATCCTGTGAACAACCAAGGAACAACCCAGGCCTCAGGTGGGCTCACTGTAGCCCAGCCAACACCTTGATTTCGGCCTGATGAAACCCTGACCAGAGGACCCGACCAGCCAGCGCCCAGACGTGACCCACAAATGAGATAATAAATCTATCATTTTAAAGCTGCTGAGTCTCTGGCAATTTGTTACGCAGCAGTAGAACACAGATATACTTAGGAAGAAATTTAACTGGTCAAGGGCAAGCGTTCTATGAGAAAAACTTTAAATATTGAAGTACAAAAGGGGAGACTTGAATAAATGGAAATGTTCTGGGCAGCCCGGGTGGCTCAGCGGCTAAGCGCCGCCTTCAGCCCAGGGCGTGATCCTGGAGACCCAGGATCGAGTCCCGCGTCAGGCTCCCTGCATGGAGCCTGCTTCTTCCTCTGCCTCTGTCTCTGCCTCTCTCTCTCTGTGTCTCTCATGTATAAATAAATGAAATCTTAAAAAAAAAAAAAAAAGAAAATAGACGGCAGGACTCTCTAAGCTTATTTATAAGTTGAATACCATCCCAGTTAAACAAAACCAATAGGTGACCTTGTTTTCTGAGTTAGATAAGTTGCTTTTCAAGTTTATATGGGAAACCACCAGGGGGATAACCTGGAAAGCCAATAAAGAAGATGGGGGGAAGAGGGAGATGAGAAAGCCTAAGATCAAGCCTCAAAAATTAAAGACAGAGTAAAACTACAGTGGCACCCGCTGGCTGAGTCCGAAGAGCGTGCGACTCTTGATCTAGAGGTCATGAGTTCGAGCCCCACATTGGGTATAGAGATCACTATAAATCGATACAATTTTTTAAAAAAGATAAAACTGGGGGGATCCCTGGGTGGCGCAGCGGTTTGGCGCCTGCCTTTGGCCCAGGGCGCGATCCTGGAGACCCGGGATCGAATCCCACATCGGGTTCCCGGTGCATGGAGCCTGCTTCTCCCTCTGCCTGTGTCTCTGCCTCTCTCTCTCTCTCTCTCTGTGTGACTATCATAAATAAATAAAAATAAAAAAAATAAACAAATAAATAAAAAAAAAGGTAAAATAAAAAAATTAAAATAAAATAAAAAAGATAAAACTGTAGGCAGTAAAAGGATCAGGGGTGGCCAGGGATTCAGGGGGGAAGCGAGAAGGGGTGAAGAGGTGGAGCACGGATTTTTAGGGCAGTGAAACTACCCTGTCTGACACCCAGATGGCGGACACCTGTCCGTGCACATCTGTACAAACCGCAGATTGTACAACCCAAAGAGTGCCCCTGAGGGCAACTCTGGGCTTTAATAATAATGTATTGATATATATATTGGCTCATCCGTTGCAACAAATGGACCACCCCATGCAAGACTTTAATAGCAGAGACTTTGTATATGTGGGAAGAGGTGTATGGGAACTCTGTACCTCCTGCTCCGTATTTCTGTAAATCTAAAACTGCTGTGCACAATAAAATCTGTTACCTCCCTCCCTCCCTCCTCCCCCCCCCAAAAAAAAAACAAGGAAAAAGAGACATTCGTGCATGGACAGACACATCAGAGCAAAGAGAGAAAGCCCAACTGTACATGGGAGTTTAGTAAATTATAAATTACACAGGGTCTTCTGGATCCTTGAGGGGGAAAGGATGGTTGAGCTGACTGGGGAGCCATCTGGAATATACGAGTTTGCCACACACCTCTCACATGAAGGGGAAGACGAGGGGGAGGAGGGAAGAAGACAGGAAGGAGGGGGAAGTAGTAGCAGGTGGTAGCTAACTTTCACCTTGTTTCATCCTTGGGGGGAGAGCAGAGGTTCTCTTACCTCCATGGGGTTGATGAGCGTCTGGGAGGTGGCCACGGCTAGGGAGCCAGCTAGGAGACGTTCCTGGAAGGGTGGGGACCCATGCACTCCGCAGAAGTAATTCTTACACTGCCGCAGGAGAGAGGAGCAGGAGAGAGCCGCTAACCCCCTCCCTCGCTGAAACCCACCCTGAGTCTTGGGTAAGGATCTGGGCTTGCAAGCAGGGGTGTAGGAGAGGGTTTGGGGTTAAAGGGCAGGGCTGGGCAAAGCGGGCCTTCCCCCCACACACACACACACTTCATTGCGCCCCCCTCTCCCCGACCTGTTCAAAGACGGAGAACTTGATGGCATACTCGGGGGCAATCTTGAGGACGTTGATGCCATTGCCCCGCCACAGGGAGTGGAAGCCCCCCTCCTGGACCATGCTTCGGAGCCCTCCCAGCAGGTTCATGAAGTTCGTCTTGGAGGAGTAGACCTGGGGGTAGGGAGGCCACCGGCCCTGTGAGGAGCCTCCCACCCGATCCCCACCTCCAACCCAGCCCCGAGTCCAACCCCATCCTGTCCCCAGCCACCCAACCCCATTCCTCCCCAGCTAGTGCTGTAACCCAATTCAGACCCACATGCCCGCCTCCTCCCTCATCTTCCTCTCCTTGGCTGTTCTAGTTGCCTTCAAAGCCACCCAAAGACCCCATCCTCAGTTCCCTTATCCCTGACCCCACCCTGTCCCTGCTACTGTTCTCTCAGCTCCGGCAACTCAAGTTCATGCTCCATCCTCATTGGCTCCAGCGCCAGCCCCAGCTTCAACTCCCACATTTACCTCCATTCGGCCTCCTCCTGACTCCAACCCATGCCCCAGCCCCACCTTCAAACCTGTTTCCAATTGCACCCTCACCCCTATCCTGTCCCCCAATCAGCTCCACCTCCATCCGGCCAGCCCCACCCTAAAGGCTCCAGGGCCTTGGTCCCCCCCCCCCCCCCCCCGCTGCGCACCTGCATATACACCTTGGCTCGATCTAGAGGGGCCGTCCCAGTGCGGGACACCGCCCCAGCCATGGCTCCTGAGAGCAGAAACTTCCACAAGGCCCCCTCGTTGTCCACTTCTAGGACGTCCACGGGGACCATCAGCTGCTCTCCTGTGTCCAGCACCTGCAGGGCAGACCCAGCTCCCACCCATACTGAGCCAGGCTGCAGCTCCTTCCCTGCAACCCCAGAAGCCCCTCCTAGTGTGAAAGGCCCACCCTGGTCCCCACTGCTTCCAGATGGAATTCCGGGTCCTCTTGGAGGGGAGTGGGGCAGGCAGAGGCAGGCAGCGTGGCCTTCTACCCCGGCAGTCAGGCTGCAGGTGCCGAAGACCTGCAGTTCTCAAACTCACCTGCTGTGATGGCAGATGCTCCAGGTCGTTTTCACGCACGTGCCCAAACACGTACCCATACACGTGTGTACAGCCCAAGTTCCGGGAGGGGGCTGGGGGTGGGGTCGGAGGTGGGGCTTCGGTGAGTAAGGCCTTGACCCTCTTAAACAGGGTCTGGACACTGGAGCAAGGCTTCTGAGCTTCCTCAGGCTGGGCTCCCATGGCAGCTGGAGGGTTAGGACACCTAGTTTCAAATCCCTGGCGACAGGTTTGCCCATCCAGCAACCATGGGGAGGGGTCACCTTGTAAATTTGGGAACCAGGCCATGATGAGGTCACAGAGGCCCTTGTGACCTCACTGGATATGGTGCACAGATTAAGCCTGTCCATATCCAAATTCCTCTAAACTCATGAACTCGCTTATGTCAAGTGGCAAAGGGAAAAGCAAATTTGCCGAAGGAATTAAGGTCACTCACCAGCCGTTGGGGAGATGGAGAGATTATTCTGGACTAATTGTGGGCCCGGTCTAACCTCGTAAGTCCTTAAACAGTGAGGAGGGGAGCAGAACAGGGTTAAAAGGATCAACTTGAGAAAGACCCGACTGACCATTGCAGGCTTTGCAGATGAGGAAGGAACCGCCAGCCATGGGGTGCAGGCTGACCCTCAAAGCTGCAAAAGGCCAGGAGGCAGATTCTTCCCTGGAGCCTCCAGAAGGAGCTTGATTTTAACCCAGGGGGATTCGTGTCAGGCTTCTGACCGCTGGAATAATACATTTGTGTTGTTTTAAACCACCACGTTCGTGGTCGTTTGTTACAGCAGCCGGAGGAAACTAATGCGCTGTGTTTCGTTATCATGGCAACAGGAGATAGAAGTGAGGGAGAATGGGAAGGTTCTGGAGCTCTGGGAAGGAGAGACACAGTGGGTCCCCGAAGTGAGAGAGGCCTGGGTTTGGAGGCAGCCTGGGTTTGAATCCCATCTAGGACAACTCTTGCTGTGTGGCCTGGGGGTACTCGCTTTACCTCTCTGAGCTTCGGTTTCCCCCACGTGTAAATTGGAAGTGGCGATAAACTCTTACCACGAAGGGTCAATAGGTTGCAGTGAGTATTGAGAGCACTTCCATCCTCCCATGCGGTTTGGTTCCAAAATGTTGATGCCATCCATGATTCTTCTCTTGCTCTCATGCCCACGCTCTGTCATCACATCCTGGCTTAACCTTGAACATATCGCAGAATCTGGCGGCTGCTTACCATGTCCGGGGCCTCCAGCCTGGTCCAGCCCCATGATGGATTACCCGGACCGGTGCAGTAGCCTCCACTCTGGGCCCTCCCACTCTTGCCCCCGTCTGTGCTCCCCAGAGTGACCACCAGAGGGCCCCCGTGAGCACCTCAGTCAGACCCCGCCCTCCTCTACCCACAGTCCTCCAGGGCCCCTATTTCCCTGGGGTGGAAGCCCAAGTCCTCCCCATCACCCCCAAGGCCCTGCACGACCTACCCAGTTCCCTTCCTGCCCTCCCCTCCTGCCTTTTTCCCCCTTGCCCATTCTGCTCCAGCCACACGGGCCTCCTCCCTGTACCTCCAATGCACCAGGCACAGTGCTGCCCCAGCACCCTTGCACTGGCTGTTCCCTCTGTCTAGAATGCTGCTTTCCTAGACATCGCCATGGCTCCCTCCCTCACTGTCTTTACATCGTTATGCAAATATCATCCTCTCCCTGATGCTTCCTCCATCCACTGGATTTAAAACATAAACTAAAAAAAATAAAAAATAAAAAATAAACTCTGGGTGGGGGCTGCAGGGGCCTGGGTGGCTCAGATGCTTAAGCATGTGCTTTAGGCTCAGGTCGTGATCTCCAGGTCCTGGGATGGAGCCCCACATCGGGCTCCCGGCTCAGCGGGGAGTCTGCTTCTCCCTCTCCCTCCGCCCCTCCGTCCCACTCATTCTCTCTCTCTCTCTCTCTTGTCTCAAATGAATCCATACAATCTTAAAAATAAAATCAAATAAATAAAATGTAAATTCTGCTCTGCAGTATCTCATAGCCTCCTTCCTCACCACTTTATTTTTATCCATAGCGCCTTTGCTTTCTATCCAGCTACACATTCACTCACGTGTGTTATTTATTGTTTGTCGCTCCCCGCTGGAATGTGGGGTTTATGAGAGCAAAGACGGTGGGGTGTTGCACTCCCTTCTGAATCCCATGTCCAAAACCGGGTCTGGCACAAACTAAGTGTCCGGTAAATAGAAGATGAGTAAGTGAAGGCGATAACACAACAAAAGGCTTAGCCCAGAGCCAGCGTGTGGACTACTTACTCCATAAACGTGAGTCCTTTTCCCTTTAAAGATGTCAGTGATAACATCCCTTATTTTGTGGGTGGAGAGACTCAGAAAGAGAAAAGCAGTCTGTGTGATATCACATGTCAGTTAGCAGGGCCTCCTCAGGCCCCAACGGTGTAAAGGGATCTAAGAACGTGGACAAGAAAATAGTTGTTAACTGGCCCGATTAAATCAAATCAACCTGGTAACACTCGATGCTGGTATGACTGAAGTAAAATTAGTAATGCGGATTCCTTGTTGGTCGCTGCGTATATCGCACACGATTTCCCTGGTGGCATGACCCTGAAATAGTCACATCTTTTGACTCAGCAATCCCACTTCTGGCAATTGATCCTCAGGACATAATTTACAGGAAGTAAAAATACAAAATATTTAGCGTGCCACATGTGAGTGGGCGGAAAATCGTATCTATGTATGCGTGTATGTACCAGTTAGCTAATGCCGCACAACAAATTACCCCAACGGTAGGATCTTAAGACATAAACAAGATGGTAACTGCAGGGTCTTTTGTGCTCTCATCTTGGGAGTCATACAGTCACTTCTGGCGGATACTCTTGGTCAGTCAGACCCACGCTGGTACAATGAGAGAATGTGAATACTGGGAGGGAGAGACCCTCGGGGAACATCTTGGAGGGTGACTGTCATGGTCCACGCAGGAAAAAGTTTGGTCATCTGAAGACAAGCAGAAATTGGGTCTGATTCAGAAATCATCTGAAGACTGAGTGGGTCTACAAGCTGAGGAGTGCCGAGTGCCAGCGACTGCCAAAAGCTGGAAGAGGCAGGAAGGATCCTCCCCTAGAATCTTTGGAGGGACCATGTCCCTGATGACACTTTGACTTCAGACTTCTAGACTTCGGAAGTGACAGACAATAAATTCCTGTTGTTTTGTATTTACCATAGCCAAAGATGGAAGCAACCCAAGTGTCCATCGACGGATGAATAAATGAACAAAATTTGGTCCATCGACACACTGGGATATTATTCAGCCTTAGAAAGGAAGGACATCCTGCCACCTGCCCCCATGTGGACGGACCCCGAAGACACGGGCTCAGGGAGGGGACCCAGACCCAGAAGGACACCTCCTGCATGACCCCCCTCCCAGGAGGTCCCCAGAGGAGGCCCGTGCACAGAGACAAAGAGGAGGTGGTGGGAGCCAGGGGTTGGGCAGGGGGCAGGGGGCAGGGGGTCAGTGCTTCTTGGGGACGGGTCTCCATATGGGGAGATGGAAGGTTCTGGAGACGGATGGTGGGTGGGTGCAGGACAGTGTGTGCTTTGTGCTGCTGGACTGTGCATTTAGAAATGGATAAGATGGTGAATTTTATGTGGTGTATAGTTTACCACAATAAAAAAGTATATCAATCCAAAAACGGTATCATTTTAAGCTTCCGGGTTGTGGTCATTCATTACAGCAGCCCTGGGAAGCAAATACCCTTATGTCAATAGAATACAGGAAAAAATAAAAAGGGCCTATGGATGTGGGCTTTCCCCTGGGCCTGCTTCACTTCCTGGTCTCCTGGGACTCAGTGCAACGGAGGATGGTCCATGTCCCTCCCCTGTGTGGCATTTGAGGTGGTCCCACATCAACCCGTCCCTTCAGTAAAAACCACAATGAAAGAGCTTAGAAAGTGTATATCTTTTGTTCTTTTCCTTTGAAATAACACACGCAGGCGGGAGATGGGACACGGTGGAGCAGGGGGGGAGGGCGGTGAGGGGAGGTGGAAGCCATGGGGGGGGTCCTCCAGCCCCCCCAAACAACCCAGTTCCTCTTTTGCAGTTCTTTAATGGGGTTCCCCAAGGACTTGGGAGGAGTAAAGGGAGGGGTCCCCCAATGATGCTAAGCTCAGAATCCAACTATAAAGTGCAGAATGTACAGGGGAGTAGGGGGGGCTGGGGGGCTTGGGTTATCTGCGGGGAGGAATGTCTGATGCTCTGGTAGAAAAATAGACCTGGAGTGAGTCCGGGGGATTTGGTTTGTTTGTTTTGCATAATTGGATGCTGGGCTCCAGGGAAGAATTGTCTGTGTAGACTTGCTTCTGGCTGGGGTGTGTTTGGGGGAGTCCCCTTAATGTGCCCCCGGCTTCAGGCTGCCCCCTGCCAGCCCCCCAAAAAGCACGACTGGAGGTTATCATCAGCCTGAAGGTGGGAAGGGAATGGAAGATACCACAGAGCATTGTGGGGGGGAGGGGCAGTTTGCCCATAGGGCCAGAGGCGTGTCCACACTGGGCAGGTGGCAGGGGTGTCCAGCTTCTGTCTAGGGCATGGGAGGGGCATCTCCTTCCCCGGCTGTCGGCTTCTAGCTGCGTCAGGACTTTGGACAAGTCCCACGGGTTTTCTGGAAGCAGGAGGCCAGGACCTAGGCTTCCTTCCCACAGGCTCCTTGGGCCCTGGGCTCTAGGGTGCATCTGGGCCAGGGGCACAGGGGACCCAGGATGCTGTGATTGGCCTATTGGGATCTATCTAGACTTGGAGTCTGAGGCATTCAGGATCCAGTGCCTGGGAGGATTCCGGTCAGAATCCAGGGGTTAAGGGGCTGGGATCCAGTGCTTGGAAGGGTGGGGGTCTACCTCCTATGGGTGAGGTTTCAGCATCCAGTGCCTGCGGTGGAAGGATCTGGGGTCCAACAGCCACAGTCGCCAGGACCCACTCACTCCTTTGTTGGGCTCTCGTATTGTGATTTTAGGAGCCAGGGTCCGGCTGGTCAGGGCTTGGGAATCCGAGATCCGGTGGTTGGGGGTTGAGGGTGTAGTGGTTGAAATGTAGGGAATCCAGTAGTCAAAGCAGAGGGATCCAGGACTCAGTGTCAAGGTAAAGGAATTCAGGAATCCAGTGGTTGGGGTGAGGGGAGCTGGGATCCAGTGGCTGGGGCCCCGGGATCTAGGCATTGCATTGTCAGGATCCGGTAGCTGAGGCTTCTTGATATCCAGAATCCAGTGGCCGAGCTTAGAGATCCAGGGCTGGAGGAAGCATGAGGATCTGGGATCCGCCAGTGGTTTTGGGGATCTAGGACCCAGTGCTGGATCTGGGGCCTGAGTGTTTAGGCATGGTGATGGGTACTCACGGTGATGGGTACTCCTGTGGTTGGGTTATCAGGATCCATTAGTTGGGTTGTGGGGGATCCCGTGGTTAAGTCACGGAGGTCCAGGACCCCGCATGTGGGGGGCCAGCCGTTGTGATGTGGGGGTGCAGGACCCAGTGAATAAAGTGTGGGGATCCTGTGATTTGGTGTGCGGGGGCCCTGGGGTCCATTGGCTGGGCCATCAGTCTCCAGTGGCCAAGGTGTAGGGGATGTCATGATTGGGGTGAGGGAACTGGGGTGGGTCAGGCTCTGGGTCCCTCACCTGGACGTGACCCCCAAGGCCTGCTTCATGTTCTCGTAGACCACATAGGAGATGCTCACAGCCGGGATAACTTTCATGAAGTTGGGGGCAATGCCCCGGTAGAGGCCCCACACGCCCTCCTGGGACAGGATGTGACGGAGCAGACCCAGCATGGAGAGCTGGGGGGCGCCCTCGATGGAGGCTGGGAGGGGTGGGGAGGCCAGGTAAGGCCAAAGGGCCCCTCTCACTTCCCCTCCCACTCCCGAGGGCTGGGCCTGTGGCCATTGCAGCAGGAGGGAAGGAAGGTGAGGTTACTAGCGGGACCTACCACTCAGAGTCGGGACTTCTAGTGGCTCTGGAAATGACTGCTCACCTTTTCACCCCAATCTTGAGGGCCCAAGTTTGGGGACGGTGAGAAACAGAGAAGGTATATGTATGTGTGTGGTGGGAGAGGGCACAGGCATTTCCTCTGCCTGGAACTCATTTCCCTGCCTTTTCTCCCAGCTAACACTTCCTCTGCCTTCCAACCTTCCAACCAGGCTCCTCGGGGGAGCCCTCCTTGTACCCAGGTCTAAGTCTGGCTCTTTGTCTTCTCCTTTATTCAACCCTAAATGCATCCTTAATTGTGGAATGGTTTATTCAGCATCCTGCTTCTCTCCAGCCTGTAAGCTCTTTGCGGGTGAGAACCCAGGTTTATGCACTGATAGGCCCCCAGAGAAAATCACAGAACACAAATGCTAAAATTCCCAAGGAAATTCCCAAAACAGATTCAGGAATGTGTGTGTGTGTGTGTGTGTGTGTGTGTGTGTGTGTGTGTGTGTATGGGGTGGGGGTGGGGGGAGGACCCATAAGAGAAACCTACAGGGGAAAATAAAAAAAACCCTCACCAGCCTGGCCCCACCCCCCCTTGGCCAGATCTTCACCTTCCCTCACTGTAACCCTTGCAAATCGGAGCTCAACTTAGCACCTCTCCCAGCTAGGGGGGCCAGGGCACCCTCGCAATATTCCCTGCATCTGCTCTCCTCGTTCAGATAAAGGGCTCCCGTCCCAGTGTCACAAATGGGTACACTGATACCCAGAGAAAGGCAGGGACTTTAGCGAAGGCCATCCAGATCCAGGAGGGTCCCAGTTTGGGACACCGCCTACCCAGGAGGAGGAGCTGGGGATGGGGACCTGGGGCCCAAGTCGTGATGCTCTCTCTCCCTGCCCCATCCTCCCGCCCAGGCCTCACCTTGGGCCTGCATGCGGGTCCGGACCAGGGCCAGGGGGTAACTGGCTATCTGGCCACAGGTGCTGGAGATGGTGCCACAGGCCAGGAGCACGAGGATGCCTGGGTCGGCCGAGTCGCGGCTATACTGCTGGAGCCACCGGTTCTTCAGGGTCTGGCAGGGATGAAGAAGGGAGTAGAGTGGGTTGGACTGGAACCAGGTAACACACTACGAGCCTGGCTTCAGAGGCCCTGCTGGCTGGGGTCCCCTGACAGCTTGGCGTCCCCTGACGGCTGGTACTAGCTGAGTGTGGTACCTCCTAGGTGCCCACGCACAAACACTGTACCTGCGTCCTGTCACTCGGTCCTTACCTCGACCCTCTATGGATGTGGAAAGACCACCTCCTGCCCCACTGTCCATGCCCTGGTCCCTGGAACCTGGGAATATGGTACCTCATGTGGCAAAAGGGACTTTGCGGAGGAGATTAAGTTAAGGACCTTGAGCTGGGGCATGATCCTAGATATCCAGGTAAATCCAATGTCACCACGAGGTTTCTAAGAGTCAGAGGAGAGAAGCAGAGGTGGAGTGGGCAGGTTGGAAGATCTATGCTGCTGGCTCTGAAGATGGATGAAGGGTCTACCAGCCAAGCAATACAGGCAGCTGCTAGAGAAGGGGAAAGGCAAGGAGACAGATTCTCCCCTGAAGCCTCCAGAAGAAATGCAGGCCTGCCATCGGCTTGATTTTAGCCCCATGAGACTGATCGCGGACTTTCGACTTTCAAAACTGTGAGATAATGATTCTGTGCTGTTCTAAAAGCACTAAGTTTGCGGTCATTTGTTACAGCAGCCGTAGGAGACTGACACACTCTCCAACGTGGACGCCCTTCCTTACCCCTTGCCATTTCACCTCAGATCTGAGGACTCCTCAATCAATCAAAAAAATAAAATAAAATAAAAGATCTGCGGACTCCCAAAGGCCAGCAAACACAGTTCTGCCTGAGGACTCCTGCTGGACCCGGGGAAGGCTGCTCTGGGCACCCAGGCCTCGTCAGGAAGTGCTGGCGAAGCAGCACCCCCAGCAAAGCTCGCTTCAGACAACTGACGTGGTGTATCAATACCCCAGCTCCCTCGCCGCCGAGCTGGTGGGGCATGTTCTACGCTGCCTCCAGAGGCCCCTCCCGACACCAGGATTGAACCCCACCTGCCCACCATGATACCCTGCTTGATAACACGCCCTTCTGGGTTCAGTGGCATCCCCCCCCCCAAAAAAAAACGATGTGCTGGAGTCCTCACCCCCCAGGATCTCAGATCGTGACCTTATTTGCAAATAGTCTTTGCAGGTGCGTGAGTTAGGATGAGGCCATCCTGGAGTAATCAGATATGACTGAGATCCTCATAAGGAGAGGGGACACAGGGATAGAGACACACAGCAGAGGAGACCAACCCCTTACGAAGCCTCTCTGCTTGCTCTGGGACTGGGATGGCTCCTAGGTTCCATTTCCTAAGTCAGTTCTAACCCCCTTGGTAACAGCTGCCGGGAACTGTGTGGGCCGGGACTCCGGGCTGGGATAGATTCATGATGTCTGCTCTGGGCAAGGAGCGGGCGCGATGGAAGCAAGAGTTCACCCCTCCTGCCTTTGCAATTCTAACAGCCCTCTTTTGGGGCTGCAGCAGGCATTTGCCAAATAGGTGTTTAATGAGTTTTTAAGAGCTGTTCTGTTGAAAAGACGTTCTGATGACTGTATAAGTATGGCCAACACCAGGCTAAAAAAAAAACCCAGTGAGATCACTTTTCTGCAGACTTCTCCGAGCCTTTATGGGAATAACATAGATTTTGAAACTCAAGAGGGCACAGGGTTTCTCAAATGACCCAGGCCTCCCAGCTCCCTTTTCTGGTGAAGAATGGATCAAATACAGCTATGTCTTATTTCTGTACACAGTCCCCAGTGGCTTTGTATTGCACTCCGGAAAAACCAGCCGCGTCACTGAGCTCTTGGGGACTCTTCAGTTCCTTCCAGCCAACTCAAGACTTCCACTCCTCCAACAGGTCAAAGCCAGTCCTGCTTCCAGACCTGCGTTCTCCGCCTGGGTCACATCCCCTTGCTCACCGCCTCTCAGAGGCCTGCCTAGACCCCCTCCAGCCAACTGTGACTTTCAATTACACATCCTGTTTTCTCATCTTCTGAGAACTTAGCAGGATCTGAAACTACTTGTTGGCTCCTAGACTGACTTCCTGGCTCTTGGAGTGGATGCCCCAGGAAAGCAAGGGTTGTGTTGTTCTTACTTAATGCCATCTCTGCAGCAACCAGCACAGCACCCGGTCCACTAGGGTGCTCAGGAAATAGTTGCTGAGTGAGCGCATGAAGGAATGAACAAGTGAGTGAATGAGTGGTGGCCTTGTCTCAGGTGGCCGCAGTGGTGCTGGCTGCTGGGAAAGTCAGGTACGGATGGCGGGTGTGGAGTGTTGTGGATGAGGACCGGCTCCAGAACTTGGCAAGGCCCAGCACAAAATAAAAATAACGTGAGATCTCTTGTCTGAAGATGATCAGAATTTCAAGACAGCAACAGCAAGGGAATTAAACCAAGAGGCGGGCCCCTCTGAGCATGGGGCCCTTGGTGACTGCACTGGCTACCTGTCCGTGAAGCTGGCCCTATGCTGGACACAGAGACTTTGGGGGCAGCCTGGGGACATCTGGGGCTGTGCTGCTTGGAAGAGCCTGGCGATCCTACCAGGAAAAGATAAAAGTCATGACCCCTGGAAGAGAAAGAGCAACCCCTCCTCGTTCCTGCCTCTCTCCACAAAGGCCCTGAGATGCTGGCCATAGAAACGCTGCTGTCTCTATGAAATGGGCAGGCCCTGATGAAGACATTGGCTGGTTTGGGGACACGGGCATCTTTGAAGCTCACATTCACTGTCTCCCATGATTCTGTAAGCCACAGTGGTCCCTGACCTTCTCGGGTTTTGAGGCCCAGGAAGCGTGAACTGCACATGGAAATGGGAAGAATTCTCGCGGTGGTAAATGTGGAAATCGGGGGGTTCGATGGATGAAGGGGTTCCCCAGGATCTCATGGTGCTTCTCCACCCCTAGCTGCGAGGTCGACTAAGTCAGCCCTATGGGGAAGGGGTGTCCCGCAGGCCAATCCCAGAGGGCGGGAAAAAGGAGGGAGGGGCGGGCTGCCCACCGACCTCATAGACGGCCAGGTCGATGCCTGCGTAGGGGATGATGCCCAGCACGTTGGGCAGGTAGCCTCGGTAGAAGGCGCGGGGCCCCTCCCGCTCCAGGATCTGCCACGCACAGTCCAGCAGCCCCTTGTACTGGCCGGTCCGGCGCAGGGTCAGCCGCGTCTTCAGCACCTGGGGAGGACCCGGTTATCCCTGGGAAAACTGCTTCCAGAAACACCACGTCCAGGAGTGAAGACACCTAGAAATAGCTACTCCGAGAAGGCTCTACCCTGGCAATAACTGAATTTAACAAACCACTTAACTCTAGATTCTTCTGCTACCCCGAATCTCCATATCTTGAAATGGTTACACCTCTCAGAGTCGCATATGGTGGCCACTGCTGTCTCCCAATATCTGGTTCCCTTCTCCCCCTATAAATAGAAACTATCATTTTCAGCAAGCACATGGCCACTAGAAATAAAGGCTACATTTCTCATTCTCTCTAGATATACGGCCACGTGACTAAGTCTTAGCTAATGAAACAGGAGAACAGGCACGTGTGACTCTCAGAAAGTATCTTTGAGGTGTTCCTTCCTTTGTCTATTCTTCCTTGTTTTTTATTTTATTTTATTTTATTTTATTTTATTTTATTTTATTTTATTTTATTTTATTTTATTTTATTTTATTTTATTTTATTTTATTTTTTGTCTATTCTTCCTTATTGACTGGACCATGGACGTGATGACTGGAGCACACGCAGCCGTTCTGGTCCATGAGGTGGATGCTACATTCTGAAGTGCTGGAATAAGATAGAGGGAAGGAACCTTGGTCCCTAACACTTTGAAGCCACCCTACCTGCCCTGAACTGCTTACCTCAGACTTCCTTTGTGTGATTTGAGTTTTCCATCACTCAGAATCCTGACACACTGCACAACCTGAAACCTGAAATGATTTCCCTGGGAACAAACAGCCTGGAAATCAGTATCCTTAGAAGAGGCATGTCCATAAATGGTTTGCCCCCCACAGTTGATGCCTAAATAGTTATGACCAACACCATCATCCCTAGAAGTCACCTCTCAAATGTGCATGTGCACTCCGACTACACGTGAAACAGCATTTCTCTAATAAGCCACAGTCCAAATCGGGGAGAGACAGTTATGATCCCAATGTCTGTCACACCATGGAGTGATGTGGTTATTGCAAACCCCCCACTCTGCCATGGGGCCTTGTCCAGAGTCCCTCCTTCTCACCTCCATGGGGTAAATGATGGTTTGGGCCGTGGCACCAGCTAGGGAGCCAGCCACAAAGCGCTCCTGCACGTGCAGGGTCTCCTGCTGCCCCCGAATGGCCCGTTTGATCTGAAAGTGGGAGACACAGAGGTGGGCAGGACCTCAGGTCCTCCTGCCGTGAGCACCACACAGGGAAGCAGATGCCCACTCCCAGAGTCCTGCAGACATCCCCTGCCTCCAAGGCCATCCCACCAGCCCTCACGGCTAGCTAACCTCTCCCCCACCTGCCCCCACCTACTCCCACCTGCTCATAGGCCATGAACTTGATAGCCGACTCAGGTGCAATCTTGAGCACGTTAATCCCATTGCCACGCCACAGGGAGCGCATGCCCCCCTCTCGGATCATGCTCTTTAGGCCTCCCAGGATGTTTAGCTTGTTGGTCTTGGATGCATGGACCTGCATGGGGAGATAAGGTGGTTTTAGGGTCCCCTTCTGGGGCCCAGGCCTGGGAGAGGGGGTGGGTCTTTCCCGGGCCCCTCACCTGCATGAAGACCTTGAGGCGGTCCAGAGGGGCTGTGCCCGTCCGCGACACAGCACCTGCCACTGCGCCCGCCACCAGCTGCTTCCACCACATGCCAGTTAGCTTCTCCTGCTCCGAAAACTCATCAGGGACAGTGAGGCACTCACCAATGTCCAAGACCTAAGGATGCAGGGACTGGGGTGTCACATAATGATAGGGGCAGAGAGATGCACCTCAGCCCTAAATGGGACTATCTCCCTCAGGAATCCCAGGATACCCAGGGCATCCACAAATGATGGCTCTCACTTGGAGAGCCCAGGAGATCCCTCTTGGACTCCTACCAGATCCCAGAAAAACATGCAACCTGACTCCCACATAAGATCCCAATATCCCTCCTGGGCACCTCCACCAAATCCCACCAGAGGAGCCTGCCTGAGCATCTACCATATAAAGATTCCTTCCAGAGCCAATCAGATCCCTTTGAGGGATCCCACCCAAGGGCCTCCCACATAAGGATTCTAGAAGATCCATCCAGGGCCACACAAGATCTAATCAGGGATCTGCCATATAAAGATATCGGTGGATCCTTTCCTCTGGGCCTCAGCAGATCCCACAGGAATCTGCTCCCAGGGATCATCCCTCCTCTAGAATTCATCTATAGACTTCTCAACCAAGCCCTTCATGGATCCCCAGGGCAGGAATCTTTGAATCTCCCAAGAGGATCTCAACAGATCCCACAGGTAGATTTCCCTCCAGATGCCATCAGATGCTACTGGAAGCATCACTCAGAGATTCCCACCCAGAAGCTGGGGATCTAGAGCACCTCCTCCCCCAACTTCCAGTGGATCTCAGTGGATCTTCCAAAGAACATGGCTTTTATGAGTTCCTTCAGCAGCAGACCATTTACTGAGGCAAAAAGAAGTCAGCAGAAGGGGAACTGTGAGTGGAGGCTGGAGGCTGGGTGCCCCATCTAGTGAGCTCCCCCTCCCCTGTGCTCCCACCTCCCACTGTCTGTGCCCAGCACCCCAAAGTCAGGTCTGAGGGCTCCAACCAGATCACAGACCTCCCCCAATGGGTCCCCAGTCCCCTGATCCCCGATCAGAGGAAGAGTGGACAACAGTCTCATCCCTTGGCTGTTCCCAGCGGCTCTTCCTTCTCAGGAGTTCTGACCCAGCCCCTCCATGCCGGGGAAACCAGAGCAAGGCCCAGCCACCAAGCTAGGAAAGCTGCCCCCACCTCACCGTAGAATGCTTCCAGAAATAGACTACATCCTCCACATTCTCCAGTGAATGCAACAGGAAGTGGTCACGCCATTCCTGCCAGTCTATGGTCATCGTGCCGTCACGGTCCATGCTGGGGGTGCAGGGCAAGATGGGGACAGAATCAGTGCTGGGACTGGAAGGGGGGTTGCTGGAGTGAGGTTCAGCTGGTTGCCGGGGGGGGGGGGGGCACTGATTTCCTGTGTGCTGAGAGCTTGTCATTTCACAAAGGGGAAAACTGAGGCTCAGAGAAGTGAAGCATCCGGCCCAGGATTTCCCTGACTCCCAAGCCCACCTCTTGGCTCTACCTGTCCTGGGATTGGGTCTGGGGCCTAGAGGCTCAAGGTGACCAAGGGGGTCCCGGGGACCCAAGTTACCTGGGATTCTAGACCCCCCAAGCTATTCACCTGTGCAGAATTTTCTCTGCTTGCTCCAGCGAGATGGAAATGCCTAGAGCTCGGAAACTCTGCTGGATCTCAGACACATCGATATGACCTGGGGAGGGGGCCAGAAAAGAGTGTGCGTGGGGGGGACCCTGGAACCCAGGTGCAGTATACCTCAGAGTGGGACTGGTCTAGAAAGACTGGGGGACCCAGGAACCCAGGAACCCAGGGTGAGATATGCAGCAGGGTTGGGGGGGGGTGTCACTGACCCACTGGGATCAGAGAGATGGAACTGGGCCATGTTGTGGGGGGGGGGTTCTCTGCTCCATGAATGAATGAAAAAATGAATCTAGGGATAATTATAGGGGTCCTTATTCCATAGGAGACTGAGGGGCAATATTAGGGACCCAGAAGAGGTTATGGAGGGGGTGTCTATGACTCATAGGGAATCCAGATGCAATATGGGGCATCTCTGGCCCTTAGAAACTTAAAGGTAATGATAGGGGTCACATCCCAGAAGGGAAAGGAGGTGGGATGGGCCCATGAGCCCAACCACCTAGCTGGGGGGTGAGAAGAACTCCCAAAATAGCCTGTGAGTCATCAGGGAGAAGTGGCCCTCCCCCCTCTTCCCAGCGCTGGCAGTTCTAACCCCGCTGGTGCCTCCAGGGCCCCCGCAGCCCATCCCCGGGCCTTACCATCCTGATTCCGGTCCAGACTGTGGAACAGAAGCAGCAGGCGCTGTTCCCGCTCCTGCAGGTAGCGGCTAAACTCCTCCAGGTCGAGCCCACCACCTGGGTCAGCGTCGCCCTCAGAGGAGATGCCCTGGCAGGAGGGGAAGGGATGAGAGTGCTCCAGGAGGCTGCTCCCCATCCGCAGGGGGGCACAACAAACTTATGGCCCAGGAACTCAGTGCTCCCCCCGCCCCACCAGCCCCTTTAAAAAGACAGGAGCCGGGGATGTTACCCCTCGGTCCTCCAGCTCACTTCTCAGCAACATGCCCAAGGCCACAATAGGTCTGCAGGGTGGAAAGCAGTTGCCCAGTTTTCCTGGCAAGCAGACTGAGGCTCTCCAAGGTCGAGTGACTTTTTCAAGGTTACAGAACTGGGAAGTGGTGGGTAGCCTCGGGCTCTTGTCTCCGAAAGCCTATCCTCCCAGCTATCTCTTAAAAAAAACCCTGTCCATATGGCAGTTTTGGGAGCTCCGGGGAGACACAGCTCTGGGCAATGTGGGGCAATGAGCGGTCCAAGCTAAGCACCCACCCAGCCTCCGTTTTCCCACCTGGAGTGTGGGAGGTTGTACTGGAGGTCTCAGGGTGCTGTGGAGAGACACTCCAGTGGCATCTGGGGCTACAGGTGTAGGGGACACCTGCACAGGCCTAGGGGCAGGTTCCTGCTTTGCTACATCCCCAGCCGGGGGTGGCCTGGGCAGGACAGTCCCTGCTGGGGCAGCCTGGGGCATTAAGCCAGCAAAGGGGAGGCCTGGGGAATGTAAACCTCCAGAGGCGAGAGGCGGGGGCAGCTCCCTGGGAGGGCGGTGGGTGCCCAGAGCAGGGCAGAGAGGATGGGAAGGGTGTGTCTCCTGAGGCGGGCGCAGGGCACGTCTTGGGATGGGCAAAGAGTTCAGAGGAGGGTGTGTCCGGGGCAGTGGGCAGGGAGGCGGGCAGGCGTCCCCCGCCCTCGAGGCACCGGCGAGGGGGGTGGGGACCGGGTGCTGGCAGCTGAACCGCAGGCCTGGGGCCTCGGCGGCTCTGTCTTGGGCGAACCCGTTAGGCCCGGACACGCTGGGCAGAGGGAAGGGGCCCGGGGCGCCCAGGCTGGGCACCGCACTGGAGCGCAGCCACCCGCAGAGGCTGGCGGCGGCGCGCTCCATCCAGGGGATCGGGTTGCCCGGCGCCCGCTGGGCCAGGCTGGGGTCCCCGCGGGGGTACCTGTTGGGTGTCGCGGTCCGGGTCGCCCCCGCCCAGCCGGGCCAGTCCCTGGCGCAACTCGCGCACGTCCACGCGGCCATCCTTGTTACTGTCCAGCTCCTCGAAGAGGCGACCCCAGCGCTGCCGCCGCTCCGCGTCGCCCGGGCCCCCCCGCATGGCGCCCGCCCGGGGGGGGAGGGGAGGCCCGGCGGCGGCGGCCTCGGCGGGGGCTTCGCGGCTCCCCCTCCCCCCCGGGGCCCCGCGGGGCCAGCTCCGCGGCCACCGCCACCGCAGCCTCGGCGCTGCCCGCCTGGCTCCGGCACTTGCAGGAGGCGGTGACTGCTGGCCGTCGCCGCGCGCTCCAGAACTTGCGTCTCCTCCCCCGACCCGCTTCGGGGGGGAGGGGGCCGGAGGCGGAGCTGCGGGGTGCGGGGCGAGACGCCGGGGATGCTCTGGTGTTGCCCAGCCCGGGAAGCACGGGGGTCCATTCTGGGGAGAGGGGCTGGAGAGATCAATGGGGTCAATCCTGCTTTCAGAGTTCCGCCTTGTGTGCCTCAGTTTACCCTCTTCCCGAGCGGGCCCGGCAGAGAGATATCAGGGATTTGGTTTCGTAATCCCTTTCCACTTGACCTCCCTCCCCTCTTTAGGCAATAAAGTCCTCGTTTTCCCCAGACTTGCGGAAGAGCCAACCCTGCGCCTTCCAGCCCTCCATCTGCCCGCCCGCTCACTTCACATTCCCCGCTCGGTCACAGAAACCGAAGATCGAGCAGCGGTGCTTTCTCGCTGGAACCCGACATCCCGCCCGCGAGCCTTGCGTTTCGGTCCCACTCAGACTGCGAAACGGAAGATCAACCTGCGGCGCGGCTGCAAGGTCGGCTTCCTATTGGCCGGAGCTGCCGGAGCGCCGCCCCCCCGCCCCACCTGGGCGGGGCTTCCGCGTCCACCGGGTGCTGCCTGGAGCCCCCGCAGCCTCGGGCCGGCCCGGCCGCCTTAAAGAGGCCGCAGCCGGATCCAGTCGCCGTGCGAACTGCTCTCTCCAGACCAACCTGGGGATGGACCTCAGTGTCCCAGGCACGAGTGCGGAGGAAGAGCGGGGAGCCGAGCGCTGGAGGCGGGGCACCCGCCTGTCGCGCTCGCTGCACCTGCCGAAAGTCCCGCCCACTCCTTTCGGGCGCAGTTTCTGGAGTCACCGTTAGGGGGAGGGGCGGCCAGACCACTGGGCGAAAAGTACTAACAATAGCTAACATTGATTCACGGCGTTGCACAACCCAGGCCTTTTACTCCCCCCTCGCGTCGTCCTCGCCGAAACCCTATAAGGTAGGTGGGACTGGCTTTCCCACTTCACACACGAAGGTTAAACTGCTCCCCCGAGGCCACATGCCCAGAAAGGGGCAAAGCGGGGATTTAACCAGACCTGGAATTCTGACCCACCGCTCTATCCTCTAAAAGTGATAATTTCCCCTTAACCCTTCCTCTTCACCCCAGAGTTTCCGGGGAGGGGGGTGGTCTTATTACCACCGTCCTTTATCGGAAGGGACGGCCCTAGGGGCACATTTAGCTCTGCCCAGACAGGTGTGCTCAAACGCACCTGTGGGTCCCAGACCAAAGGGCCCCTTTGGAGGAGGGTCCCCTCACAGGTGTTTTCTTCACAGGGGGGTCCTTGCGGGTGCCCTACAACATGGGGAATACAGATGTTTTCCCAGAGAAATGCCTGGGAATGCCTCAGATACATCCCTGACAGGTGGGCCTCAATACACACGAGCCTCTGTCCTGCTGCCCCCCCCACCCCCCTGAAGCTCCAGTGCGCTTCAATATGAGTGTGCCTCATGCAGATGTTCTCAGGTCTTTTTTTTTTTTTTTTTCATTTGATCTCAATTCTATGCAGATGTTCCTCATACCAGGCTTTTGCCTTCATTTCACAGGTGTGTTTCTCAACAGAAACCCACCCAGGAATGCATTATATAGCTCCCCCCGGCCTCCCCCCATAGGTATGTTGTAGTTAAGTACACACCTGTATGGGCACATCTGCATATACCTGGGTCCTATGAGGTGTACTGAAATGCAGTTGTGTCTTGTACGGGGCTTTCCAATACATTTCCCCACAGGGATTCCTCATACTAGTGTTGCTCGTCTCATGGGCGAGCCATGCAGATGCGTTTCCGAGACAAACGTATCCTACATCAGCGTGTCTCGGTTAGGGGTTTGCTATAATGCAGGTGTGCTCTAAACGGCTGTTTTCTACACAGGTATGTTTCCGTTCAGCTGTACTCCAAATAGGTGTGATTCAATGCAGATGTCTCCCATAGGGGTTCTTCTCATATATCCACGCAAATGTCTTCCCTACAGGTTGGCTCCTAGGCAGGTGTGTCCCACACAGGTGTGTTTTTATTAGGGCCCACCCATTCAGGCCTGCCCCAGACAGGAGTGCCTCATGCACCAGTGTCTCCACGCCCGGTAATGCTTCCACACTAACGCGATCCTACAGATATGCCCGCAATATAGGTGGAAGGGCCGTCGTACACCTGCGCGCTTCCGCGCCTTTTTACTCTTCCGTATTATAGAATTGGGTTCCCGTTACAGGTGCGTCCCTGGCGCGGTCCCACCTCCGCTTGGCTCCGCCCTCCCATCGAGGCTCAGGTGCACAAGCCGGAAGTGCGCTCCCCTCCCAGGTGAGTGACTAAACTTTCCGGGTCACGTGAGCGGGCGGGGCTGGAGGAGCCCGAGCTACCGACGGACGCACCGAGGGTTCGAGCCAGGGACCCGGACCTGGAACCTGAGCCAGGTCGGAGACGCCTGGGCCAGGTAGGGAGGTAGGACGCGCGGCTTGGCCTGCCTCCCCCTCCCCCCTCCGGCCCCCTTCCCTTTCCCCAGCCCAGGAACGCGCCGCCTCGAGTTAATCTTTAATCTCTGACCTCTGGCGGCGGGGGCGGGGCGGGACTCCTGGGTGCCCGGGGCGGGTCATCCCTCCCCTCGGCCTGCGCCAGGGTCCGGGCCCGTCCCCCACGCCCCGGCCTTTCTCTTTCTGCCGCCCCAGGTGCCGGGTCGCGGGGACCCCCGGCCCGAGATGCGGTAGAAGCAGCGCGCCCGCGAAGCCCGGTCCCCGGTGCCACCAGCCCGTCGCCCGGCCCATGGCGAGCCCCGGCCTGGGGCTGCTCCTGGCGCTCGGCCTGCCGCTGCTGCCGGCCCGCTGGGGCCGGGCCTGGGGGCAAAGTAGGTACCGGCGGGGGGCGCGCGGGGGTTACCTGGGCCCTGGAGAGGTCAAGAACGCGGAGCGGTCACCAGATACCTTGAGAGGAGGCTACAGGGTCGGGCAGGGGTAGGGATTTCCTTGCACGATTGGAGTTGGTGTAGAATTCCTGAGTTCCCGGGGAAGGTGGAATTGTGAGCCGGGGACAGGAGCCCGTGTACCCGAGTCTCCCTGTGCTGGAGGTGTTTTTGGCGGACTGGGAGCCAGGAGGAGGCCTGCCTGGGTTGACCAGACTGGCCATAGGTGTGGACCCAGCCTTTCAGTCCTATTTCAGTTTCGGGAGCCGGGGGGGAGATGTGAGTCAGACACTCCAGGGAAACGCAGGATCCACCCAGATCCTTAAGGGCCGAGGGAGGGCTGGAGGGGTGGGGTGGGGGGGAGGGCAGGGTCTGACGGTCAGACACCGTCCATTACAGCAGACCCCAACTCAGCACAAACTGCAAACTACTGGTGGCTGATTACTCACTGCTAGGCTTTGCCGAGTTTGGGGGTGGCTAGAGGAGCAGAAACAACCAGGCCGGCCCCTGCATGCAGGGTACCCACAGTCTCTACCAGAACCGAAGACAGAGAAAGGCAGGGTCCTAACTGAGGGATGCCCAAGGGAGGTGCAGTCGTGCCAAGATGGGAAGGCTAGATAAGGATTAACTTATCCTCCCTACCCACCCCTTCCCCACAGCGCTGGACCCCCAGGTAAATGAGAACAGCACCATTACACCCTCTGCCCCCGGCTCTGGCTCCAATGGGGCCCTGGTGAGTTGGGGTTATATGTAGGAGGAGGGTCACAGGGATTTATTCAGGTGTCCCACATGTAGCAGGTGAAAGGGCCCAGACTCCCAGAGGTGGCAGGTGCTTGGGAGGGAGATCCCAGGCATGGCAGGGGGGAGCCTGGGAGCCCCAGATGTGATTGATGGGAATCGGGGGTCCTGGGTGGAGGATCCACATCACCAAAAGTGGGGGGCTTTGGCAGGGGGGTGGGTGGGTGGAGAGATTAGGAGCCCTGGATGCTTCTCAGGTGAGGGTGGACAACCTGTCCCCTCTCCTGCAGTCTCAGGAGGCCATCACTGCCATCATTGTGGTCTTCTCCCTCCTGGCCGCCGTGCTTCTGGCCGTGGGGCTGGTGCTGCTGCTGCGAAAACTGCGTGAGAAGCGGCAGACACAGGGCACCTACCGGCCCAGCAGCGAGGAGCAGGTGGGTGCCCGTGTGCCGCCGCCCCCCAACCTCAAGCTGCCGCCCGAGGAGCGGCTCATCTGAATGCTGGGGCCTGCTGTAGCCGCCACCACTGCCCAGGACCGCCCGGTGCTCGCTCACACACAGCAGCCGCCACCGAGACAACAGCCTCTGATGGTTCAGGAGGACTTGGGGGGCCATGGGGCACCTGCCTGGCGGGCTCGGTGAAGCATGCCACCTCTGCTTGACTCTGCCTGCAGTTAGGGGTGCCGGGGCTGGGGGCCCGCCTCCGCGCTTGCTGCACCGTCTTCGCTCGGCTGTTTGTCCTGCTGCCGCACAGGCCCGACAAATCCTCTCCTTTCCTTTCAGTTCAACCATGCAGCCGAGGCCCGGGCTCCCCAGGACTCCAAGGAGACAGTGCGGGGCTGCCTGCCCATCTAGGTCCCCTTTTCTATCCATCTCCCTTGCTGTGTGACCTTAGGGGAAGGCTGAGCCCTCTCTGGGCAACCAAACTTACCCAGTGCTTAAGAGTAGAAGGGAAGAAGGTGCTTTAAAGACAGTCCCTGAGGGCTAGGGAGAGTGTGCTGCTCATATTTTATATATTTACATATATTCAGTAGTGAGAGATATTAAAACTTGTTGTTGTTGTTTTTTGAGCTGATGGGGGCAGGAATTAGTCTAGATGGGAGGAACACACTCAGGACTCATAGGCTGTTGAGTTATGAATTGTAAGGTTGCAAGGATCCGAGGGCTGGGAGGGCTTCCTGGAAGGGAGGGGCTTTCAGCTGCACCTTTGAGCCAACTGGAGGCTGCTCCAGGAGGAAGGTAGTGGATGGGCTGTGTTTCTGAGCAGAGAGAGGGCCCCCGGATAAACTCACCAGGAAAACCAGTTTTGGGTTCTTGTGGCTTTATTGAAGGAAGGACGGGGGTCTCCTCCAGGACCCTGATTCTTAACCTTCAAAACACTTTTTAAGCTCAGCAACTCTGGGCCCGCTCCTAGCCTGGGGCCCCTGCCAGTCGTTGGCAGGTGCAGCAGGGGATCTGAGGGCTCCCGGCGCCCCCTCCGGGAGCTGGGGGTGAACGGGTTCTGCCAGCAGGACCTCAGAAGGCTGGGATCTGGGATTCTCTGGGGAACCGGTATCTGAGGAAGAATCAAGGGGTTGGAAGGTCCGGGTAATATCCACGTTGGGCTTTGTGGGGACCAGAAGTTGGGGGCTTTCTGGAGGGCTGGACTCGGTGGGTTCTGTGGAGAGCTGGGAGCAGGGGCTGTCCTGGGCTCTGGGATCTTCGACTTCCTTGGGGGAAGGGGAGAGATGTAGGATTAGGAGATGGGACTCAGGGTCTCCTTGGCTGCATGTGTCCACAGGACCTGATGAGGACTGGGATGGAAGTATGATTTCTTGGCTGGCCTCCAAGGGTGGCTGGGAAGTAGGGTCCTCTGAGGAGATCATGGCATCTAAAGGCTGGAGGGTGTGCAGAGATGGCAGGTCAGCAGACAGGGACAGGGGCTGAGGCTCTGGTGGTTTCTCATCCTCTGGTTGCCATCTTGGTCCTCCTGGTATGTCAGGCTGGGTAGGGGTAGGGAGATGGGCAAGTTGCTGGCCTTCGATGCTGGAGGGGCTGGATGGGCTAGTGGGGGAGGACTAGGAGGCTCTCACCAGGCTGAAGCAGCTGTCCGAGTCCCCTCTGTGGCAGCAGTCCAAGCTCTGACTGGGCCGTAGGCTGCTCGTCCTGCTGGCTCCCGTGCTCAGACTGTCCAGAATCTCGCTCAGCAAATCCAGTTCTTCTCCAGACCCCAGGAAACTGCTGTCCAGAGCCTCCTCTGCCCATGGGTCCTGGGCATCCTCAGGGCTCAGAGCAGGTGCCCTGGGTAAGGATGGGCCGCCTCACATGTCTGCTCAAGACTCCCCAGTTTTGACTGGACGGTTCTTGAGTTTAGAGACCACCCTCCCCATCAGTCTTGGCCTCCCACTCCCAATAAGGCTCCCTCCCCAGCCATTGAGCCTTACCTCTCCCCCAGGGATTGGAGAGGTCTCTCCTCCAGCCGCAGCCTCCTGCTGGGGCGAATGGGCCGGTTCTGCAAAAGACAGATTCTCGGAGGGCAGGGCCTCAGGAAATACCCAATCGGGTTTCTGGGGGAGGGTGAGTGTTAAGTGGGCACCGGATATTGGGGTAGGTGAACTGTGAGTGAGGTGTCTGAATGAAGACAGAATGGGAGGAGGCCTAGGTGGTAATTCCAGGTGAGAGCATTTGTGGTGGTGGTCGGGCAGGCAGGCAGACCTACCTTTCCAAAGTGCTGGGTGATAGGCAGGCGCTGCTGCAGGCGATCTGAGCGGCTGGTGAAGGACGGGGCTCTCAAGGAACCCCCCCTTTGCAGGCCAGAGTCCCCATCCTAGGAGGAGGGTGAGTGAGCCAGGAGCCCCTTCTTCCACTGCCCCGGCCACTGGCCACTGGCCTTACCTTGTACATCAGAAGGCTCTGCATACCCTTCAAGCTGCTCTTGGCCTGCGGAGGAGCCAAAAGAATTAGACTCCACAGTGACTTGACCCTGAGCATTTGAGAGCTCAGCTCTCCATCATAGGACAACTGTCTTGCCATCTGTTCACGTTTGGGCCTCACAGAAAGTCACAATTCTCCACTTGCCACCTGAGAAGTCCATGCAAACTCACCGCTTGCCTAATACAGAGGGAGTATTCCTAGGGGACGTAACCGCTGAATGAAATGGGGAGGGGCAAAAATGGAATGTTGTAAAAATGTATCAGCATTCAAAAGCCAAGCAAGGAATAAATCCTAAGGGACAACTCGAGTAAATCCTAAGGGACACCTCGAAGCTGCAGAAGTTGGCCACAGGAAACTTCTGGGCTTGAGAGAAGAGAAACAAGGGCAGAGGCTGGGACTGTCGTCGTGTCTGAGGACAAAGGATGTTCACCAATGAATCTAGGTTGTCAATTTTAAATAGGGAACCAATGATCCTGACAAAAATGAGTAGGTACGCGGGAGAATAAAAGCAGGAAGACTTGTTAACAGTTTAACTGCTGGTCCAGTTCTGATTAAAAAAAAAAAAAGTGCACTTTAAATGTGGGGTTAACATGTCATGTCCCCATGAGGGGTTGAAAGGTGCCTTGTCCCCTTGTCTTTGTCACCCCAGTAAGTGGCCTGTCTAGTGTAGCCTCACCGAGCGGTACATGTTTTTGACGGCTGGTTGGGTCTTGGCCTTGACTGAATGCAGGAGGGCACCGCCGCCTTTCTGGGGAGAGAGAATGGGAGGAGAGAGACTTGGTCCCTTGGGGTTCCCCCAGACTCCATCTCCCCCCCTCAGCTGTGTGGTGCAGGACAAGGCCCCCTCCCTCGCCAGGTCTCGATTTCTTGACTTCTGTCTCTAAGTGAGCATAATGATGACGCTTCCTGGGGACCGTTAGGAGGCTAAGTTAATCCAATAATAAACACTAAGCAAGTGTTCGGTGTTCCTACCTTTAGGTTGTCTGCCCAGAGCTGGTAGGAGCGAAGAGCACCTGCAAGGAGGAGAGGTGGTCATGGCTGGTGGGCTCAGGCTGCGGTGCTGGTGGGGCGGGGGGGGGGGGGGGGGCTCCGGGCTAGGCACAGAGCTCACCTGAGGACGCCTCACTGCAGGTGATCTCCTGCTCAAAGAGATCTGTGAAGCCCTCTCCTGTGTTCAGCTTCTCCAGTCGCCCTTCGATGAACTGGGGGCGCGGTAAGGGTCAGAAAGGGCTGCCACCTACACATCTGAATTGAGGACTCAGGGTTCTGCTGGCCCTACAGACTCAGAAGCCATCCCTGGCCCCTCCGGGGGCTCACCCCTGGGACCCAGGAGTCTGGAGCCACCTGAGGCAGCCAGAAGTCCAACCCTCTCCCCGCCTCCCCGGTCAGGACCTGGCGAGGACCAGACTCCGCCCCTCAGAAGGACCCGGAAGTCGGACTGACACTCCTGGACCGGCCCCTCTCGTTTCAGTGATCCTGGAAGGAGTCGACCTCACCTTCAGGGACCCGAGAACCCATCCCCGCACAGATGGGCCCTAGAGTCCAGCCCACCTCCCGAGAACCCAGGAGTCCGGCTGCACCTCTCCCCACGCGTCCCTGTGACCCAAGAGCCCCCGCCCCCCTCCCCAGCAAGAGGAGTGAGCGCTCGGAACGCGCCCCCACCCCCGCCCCGACGCGCCACCCTTAGGGACCCAGAGATTTGATCCCACCCCAATCTCCCCAGGGACCTGGGGGGGGGGTAGATCTCATCCCCCCCAGGAGTCAGGGGCTCTCATCTTTAGGGACACAGGCGTTCAGTCATGCTGCCTCCACCCGGGACCTTGAAGGGTGGGACCCCGAGGGGCCCACTCTAGTCTCGCCCAATGGGACCCAGGCGGCTGCCTGTCTAGCTCTGGCTCGCCTCCAAGGACCCAGAATTTTCCGCCCTAGCCGCGCCTCCCAGCCCCGGCTCCGCCCCCAGGGCTCTGGCGCACCTGTTTAAAAAGCTGCAGGTGCACAGCCCGCCTGTGGAAGGCCTGGAGGGGCGCTCCGGGCTTCTGGGCCAAGAAGGCTTCTTCACTGAAGGTCACAGGCTGGCCCTAGAAGAAAGACTCGCGATCTGATCTTACGTGGCTCTCCTGGAGCCCACCTGTCTCCATCATTTTACCCATATGTCTATGTAGCAGACGTTGACTGAGTGCCTACTGTGTGTCTGATCTTGTGCAGGGTCTCGGGGGGCCACAGAGAGGTCTTGGCTTTTAACCCTTTGAGGAGGAGGAGGGCGGGACCTGATTCTGGTGCTCACAGGTGACTTCTGGCCGCTGTGGGGAGGACAGATTGTAGTGGGCGAGAGTGGGAGTGCTTGAGAGACGACTGAAGGAGATGAAGGCGCTAATCCAGGCAAGCAGTAATGGGGCCCAGCCCCGGGAGGAGACGGGAAAGGGGAGATATTGGCAGATTCGGAATGTGTTGTAAAGGCAGAGCCAACAGAAATGTCCAATGCTCGAATTGTAGACCCCTGCTCCCAAGTTTTTATAAAATAGTTGTGAAAACGGTGGTGGGAAGGCTTGAGAATGGGCAGATCCTGACGTTCTGGCTTCAACACTCACCCCGCTGTGGGACTTCTCCAAGCCTTGGTTCCTCATATGTAAAATGAGACCATAATGGTATCTATTTCATAATAGTGTTGTGAGCATTACGTGACATAATAGTGACAGTAAAACCTAGTATTTGTCAAGCGCTCACGATGTGCTAGGCACTCCCCAAACATTTTGCATGTGACCCTTTTGTGCGAGTACTAGGGGGATCCCATTTTACAGATGAGCAAACAGAGGCACGGAGTAAGCGCTCCATAAAGGCTAGGTATGGTCACCATCACCGTCATCATCATCATTTATTGTTACTATTATGAATCCTTCAGTGGCCCACGAGGCCTCTCCCCTGGCCTCCCCGCTGCTCACCGGGCTGCAGACGAGCGCATCGCGGTACCCCCCGAAGAGCAGGGCCTGGGCTTTGAGGAAGAGACGGGACACCCCTTCCCCCGGCGCCAGCGCAACCTTCCGTAGTCGCAGTCTGAGCAGGGACACCTGGGGAACCAGCGGAGGCTGTGAGCCCTGAGCCAGGGGGTGTGGGGCCTCAGCGGCCGCGACGCGGCGGGAACCCAGAAGGGGTGACACTGACCACGTCTGGGGGCAACGCTTGCACGTCGTCGAAGGGCGTCTCCAGGATATTGGAGTCCACGTTCATCACCACGACTTCCTCCAGGGCTTTCTCTCGCACTCTCTGCGTTGGGGAGCGGGGGTGGGGGCGGCCGCTCAGAGCCCGAGGATCTCTGGCGGGGGCGCTTATTTAGGGGTGCAGGAGGGGGATCCCGGCCGGCGCTGCAACCACTCACCTCGGCGAGACTGGAGTGCACTCCGATGAGGTAGGGCATGGGCGCACTGCGGACGACCGAGGGCACAGGGTCATGCAGGCACCACCCCAGCGTCCCCAGAATCCCAGGTCCCTTCCCCAGTCCCCGTCCCTCACCAGCAGTAGTCCAGCAGGTGCGGCGGCAGCGTGGGGATCAGCACGTGCTCCCAGTGCATAGGGTACAGGAGGGCGCAGGACGCGTGGACGCACGATGTCAGCTGCGGATACGCGGGGGGGCCGTGGGGTCAAGGCCTGGACCCTCCCCCCATCTCCAGTTTCAAGGACCCTCTTTCGGATGGTGGCTCTCCCGGCTCCATTTCCCACGTCCCCAATCTCCTGTCCCCATTTCCCCCTCCTCGCCCCTTCCCCACGCACTGCTGGGTAAGAGGCGAAAATCCAAATCCCGTTAGGAATCCTGTGGACACCAAGAATTCGGCAAATGACAGTGTTTGGAGCTGGTGGAGCCAGTACTCCGCAGGGCAGAGGCCCTTAGGGGGCGGAGCTAATATGCAGCCCCCAGAGCGCTCCCCAGGAGGCGGGGCCAGGACTCGGCGCCCTGGGTCCCGCCCCTGGGGATGGAGCCGGCGTAGGTCCCGCACTCCCGACCCCCCAGACCCCAGGCCTCCTCCTAGCGATGCAACTAGGATTTGCTCCCCAGGCTCGCAGCCCCCAGAGGGGCGGAGCCAGTCTCGTTTCGGCCCCTAGTGGGCGGGGTCTGGACGGAGCCCTGCAGGAGAGGGGCCTACAGCCCCGCCCACTCTGAGCCCCCCCAGAAGGGCCCAGCCAGGGTTAGGGACCCAGCCAGGACTTTGCCCCAAGTCCCGCCCAGGGGAATTAGAGCTCGGGATCCGCCCCGTCGCCCCGCCCCGGGACGGCTGGCCCCCGCCTCACGGTGCTCAGCTTGCTGGAGACGAGGAGGACCCTTCTCTCCGCCAGGAGCGCGGCGAACAGCCCCACGATGTTCTCGTCGGTCACCGCCACCACCAGCTCCGTCAGGTTCCTCTGAGCACCGGAGAGAAGCGCTGGGCGCGAGGGACCGCAGGATTCGACAGCCCCCCTCTGGGTTTGGAAATCTCTCCCCGCCCCCCAGGACCCCCTCCCACGCGTCCACTCACGTTCTCAGGAATGGATGGCAGGCGGCCCGAGTCGGGAGCTACGAAGCAGGAAAGCTGGAGGGGTGGGGGGGAGCGATGGGTGGGGACATCGATCAGCCGGGGGGGGCGGGGGGTCGGCCTCCCCTGGGTGCCCAATCTAACCGGGTCCCCAGTTCTGCTCACCGGCCTGCTGTTCCCAGGGGCAGGGGGCGGGATGCTTTGTGCGCTGGAGAGTGTCACTCTGCTGCCCTGGGAGAGAGTGTAGCTGTGTGGTCAGGGCTGGGGTGCAGCCTCTCTGTCCACCCAAGGGGGGACACCCAGGGGTTGAGGGCTACTCACCAGCTCTATGGAGGCCTGAGTCCCAGGCAGGGGCTGCTGCAGCAGGTTTAGAAGAAGTTCCTCCACCTCAGAGACCTGGGTAGGAGTGGGGTGTCTGAGCCAGAAGGGATTCTGGGGGCCTTGGGGCCGGGGGAGGTGGTGGTGCTGAGTGGTCTGGGAGGAGCTGAGGGTCTTAGGTTCTGAGCCTGGCTGGGGGCTTGGGAGGGTAAGGCTGGGGCTCCCACAGGAATAGGAAGGGGGGCTGGTCTCACTTGATCCTGGGCCAGGAGGTCGCCCACTGTGTTCAGCAGCTTGTAGAACACCTCAAACCAAGGCAGGTGGCTGTGGAGAGAAGACATAGGTTCTACAAAGTACCCCTAGGCCGAGGCCCTTCCCAGCCCCACCCCAGAGCCCCATACCCCACACCTGAGGATGCAGAGGCAACTGTGGGCACCAGCCCGTAGGTGGCAGAAACCAAATCTGCGGGTGCCGCTCAGGTCAGTGAGGGCGAAGGTGAAATGCTGGACAGCCGGGCTGGGAGGCTCCCTGCAGTTGGGAAAGGCTCTTAGAGACCTGAGGGTCCCAGCTTTCTGATCCATGCCCCCCCCCCCCAGCACTCCTAGTATTGTGTCCACCAGTCTGTGGTTCTGGGTGTTTAGGTTCTCAGTTGTCAGGGTCCCTGGGTGTTTGAATCCTGGGGGTTCCTGAGAGGTCTGAGTCCTTGGGGCCTTGAGTGTCTGTTTCCCTCCGTACCTTTCCACATCAAAAGGGAAGCAGAATTTAGGCACCATCTGCATAGCTTCCTGGAGATGGAGAGAAGCACACGCTGCTTGACCACCCAGGCTGGGCCACAACCCTGGCCGACTGTCTCTTCCCCTGGGGGGACTGACCCTGGCTCCAGGGGAGCAAAGAGCCAGCCTGCATACCTGGTCCCTGAAGTCTGGGGGGAACTGCCGCAGGATGGGGGGATCTGCGGGAGAGCAGGCTTCTAAGTCCAGGGTCCCAGATCCATCCTCGTGTCCCCGTTCCCACCTGATACCCCCAACTCACCTTCCTGCAGGGAGGCAGGGCAGGCTGCTTCAAAGAACCAATCAAACATGGCAGGTGGACCCCCTCTGTGGGACAGGACATGTGGGACATGGCTTAGTGGGTCCAGGGGCTTGCTTCTGTGTATGTGGTCGTGTCTGCTGCTCTGTATGTGTGTGTGACAGGTGCAACTGTGTGTGTGTGACCTCAATGATTTGTAGCAGTGCATAGGTCGTGTGATGCTGTGCGAACACTAGTGTTGACTGTATGTGCATGACAGAGGTATGGAGCAGAGTGAGAATGCGACCGTGTGTATGCGGGTGACTTGTGTGTACACACAGATATGCATGTGTACCTGATTACGAGCGTGTGACTTGTATTTATGTGTTGCATGACTTGTGTGAGCAGGACTTAGGTGAATGTGCAGCATGTGTGTGTGTGCATGTGTGCATGACTTGTGTGAGCATGCAGATGTGTATGTGTGAGCAGGACTTATGTGACCATGCAGAGGTGTGTGTGTGTGTGTGTGTGTGTGTGACTCTACCCTGAGTCTGCCTGACTGTCCACTGTAGGTGTCAGGGGGGGAGTGTGACTGTGTGCGACCAAGCCTGTGTGAGGATGAACGACATCCACAGTCTCCTGCGTGGCCGTGAGCGTGGCTGGGTAAATGTGTGTGGATTCCTGTGGTCGTGAGAGCAAGAGCCCCTGCCTGTGTGTCTGTGTGTGGGACTTCATGGTGCCCCAGGGGCTGACCCCAGATTTCTCATCAGAGGAAGGAGGGCGGCATGCCCTGGTACTTCTGGGACCCCTGGATTCTCAGCCATCCTCCCTTGTCCCCGCCCACCCCCCACCCCCCACCCCCCCCCGCCAGAGGATGCTGGGACGTGGACTCAGGGAGAGGGACAATGAGACCTGAAGAGAGACACAGGGCAGGATGGGGACTGGCTGCAGACATTTACAGTCCCCGATGCGGGAACCCCCGGCACTTCACCCTCATGCTCACATGGTCCCACACGAGTACCGGGCACACGGACCCACACAACCTGTCTCACCACCCCGTCCCCCGCTGATCCCCCCCAAGCCATGTTCCCCATCTCTCTGGCACACCAAGGGGTGCCCACTCAGAGTTACAAACTTAGTCACACAGAGCCGGAAGGAGAAAGAGAAAGAGGGAAGAGGAGCTGCGAGTGGCCAGAGTGTGCCTGAGAGTCCAGTTCACACCGCGGGCCTGCTGAGAGGCCGGCCCCAGTCCCGGCCACCTGTCCCCCCCGGGGCCTGCCCCAGCCCAGCACCCCTCGGCCCCAGCCCAGGCCTGCCCTGGGAATCCTGGTCCAGAGAGCGGGGGAGGGCGCAGCTCTTACTCGGCTTTGGATCCCATGGTCCCTGCAGGGCCGCCGCTGGCGGTGGGGCCCTTGCCCCAGGGGTCCCCGGGGCCTGTGCTTGCGCAGGGCTGGGCCCCGAGCCCGCTCGGCTTCCTGTGTGGCCGAGAGAGGAAGTTTGACGGGTGACGTCCCAGGAGGGAGGCCCCCGCCCCCACCCCTGTGAGAGACCCAGGCGTCCTGCCTCCTAGCCTTCTGAGGATGGGTGGGATGGGCGGCGGGCTCAGAGGCTAGACCCCCGGCACCGTCCTGCCAGGCCAGGGCACCTCTGGGGCCCTGTCATCACACCCAAGCCCCCTTGTCTCTGGGGCAGCCAAAGATTCAGAATTTGCCTAAAATGCCTCCTCTGCACGACTCGTCCTTCCTTTGGTCCCTCTGTAGGGGCCATTCCCTGTAGGGCCACCAGAGGGAGCCAGGCTGGACAGTGGACACGGGGGAGCCAGGGAGGTGGGCAGATAGCAGTCCGTACACAGGAACAGACAGACAGACAGACACATACAGAGCCAGGAAGTGACTGACACAGACAAACAGGCCTGCATAGTCACAGCACACAGAGCAGAGTCTGTCTGGACCCGACGCGATGAATGCAGAGGGACAGCACACATGCGGAGGGAGCGGTCGTCGCCCAGCCTCTGTGTGATAGACACAGAGGTCACACGCCGGTGCAGCCAGCGGGCAGCTCCAGACAGAGACAACAGACCACAGCTGTGCACCACAGAGATCAGATCTGGGCGAGAGACAGGAGCGCCTAGGGCACGGATGTAGGTAGAGCAGTGACAAAGAGGCGGACATGGTCAGGACCCGGCCACAGGCCAGAGTCAGAACGCCATTGCACACATGGAGAGGGACTTGTCCAGACACACCAGAGCAGAGTTGCAGTCTCAGGAAGAGACAGAATGCAAGTGGACAGAGGGGCACACTGTCCCTGTGAAGCACAGGGACGCACGTGCAGGCACAGAGGCAGAGCACAGTACAGGTCCCCATGGTCACGCACCTACACACAAAATCCCACAGACGCGCTTAGGAGTCAAAATTTGACAGAGTCTGCAAGGCTTCTTGGCCTCCTGAAAGATGCTGAGAGCGTCTGTGTGGATGTAGATGTGCATGTGCCAGAATCCTCATGTCTGGCTTGTCCCAGGGTATCTGGAGGTGAATGTGGGTGTGTCTGTGTGGCTGTGGGATTTGTGTCTAGTCCATCGGATCATGTAGAGATGCAGGTGACTGGGGATTCTCATTCTGCACGTGTCTGTTGTGACCATGGGTGCAAGGTATTTCCACGCCAAGGAGTGGGGGGGGGGAGGGCGGTGAGCAGGTGCACAAACATGTGAACAGACACACACACACATCCCTCTAAAGCCTCCAGCCAAGACACAGGTGGATGAGGCTGAGAGAGCCCGGTGTCCCTTTTTTTTCTCCAGGGAGGCTGGACCACAGCCAGGCCTGGGGATGATGGCACATTGGCCTTCCCCCTCTCTCTTCTCACACTCTTAGACCTTGCTAGACACTGAATGAATTTGTGTCCTTCCCCAAATTCACAGATTGAGTCCCACCTCCCAAGGTGATGGTATTAGGAGGTGGGGCCAATTCACTAGGCCATGAGGGTAGAGCCCTCACCCATGGGATGAGTGCCCTTATAAGACCCCAGAAAGCTCCCCGCCCCTTCTGGCACATGAGGACACAGTGAGAAGACGGCTGTCTCTGTGAACCAGGGAGTGGGTCCTCACCAGACATGGGATCTGTTGGTGCCTTGATCTTGGTCTTGCGGTCTTGAGAACTGTGAGAAGTAAACGTGTGTTGTTTGTAAGCCACCCAGCCTGTGGCGTTCTGGTGTAGCGGCCCTGACGGACTGAGGCCTGGAGTCCGCAGAGATGTCCTGAGTCCTTCTTCGTTTCTGAAATCCACTCCAATTCAGAACAAATACCCAATGGCATACCGAGGAGGTGGGGCTAAGAAAAAAAAGAATCGATGTCTCTGATGTGTGATCTCAGGGCACGATTCTCTGTACTGCCTGGTTTCTGCATCTGTACCGTAGGTGGATACGGTGCCTGTCTCGCAGATCCCGTGACCTCCACGAGAGAGTTCATGTAAAATGTTTAGTATGAGGCCTGAATCGAACTTGTGATATGTTCTATCTGGTATTGTGGAAGCAAGTACCAAATACTGGTATCTGGTTACGGACTTCGGACTTCGTTCTTAACATCTGTGTGGCCTCAGGCAAGTTGACCCCTTCTCCCCACTTGTCTATACCCTGGCCTAAGCCTAGAACTCTCTCTTCTGATGAAGTTACTGACTTCCTTCTTTAACATCTGTGTGGCCTCAGGCAAGTCATCTGACCTCTCAGTATTAATTATCTATCGCTGTGTAACAAATGGCCCTAGAGTTAGTGGCATAAGAGAACACACATTTGTCATCTGACAGTTTCTGTGGGGGCCAGGACTCCGGGCACAGCTTATTGGGGTCCTCGACGGCAAGGTCGCTTAGCTGTAGTGAGGTGTCCATCAGGCTGTGGTCTCATCTGTAGGACCAACCGGAGGAGGGGTCTGCTCTGAAGCTCACCATATGGCTGTTGGCAGGACTGGGTTCGTTGGGGATTGTTGAACCGAGGCTCTCAGGTCCCTGCTGGCTGCTGGCTGGGCTCCGTTCTTTGCCACGTGGACCTTACTGTCATGTGCTTGCTTCACCACAGCAAGAGGGCTAAGAAGGCCAGAGAGCCCATCGCGTTGGAAGTGATGGTCTTTTGTCACTTCCAATGACAGAGGTGTTTTGTCAACACCTCTGACCTACCCCGTGGGTCAGAAGCCATCACCAGGTCCAGCCCCCAGTCAGTGAGAGGGGATCACACAAGGGCATGGGAAGGGGAGATGGGCCTCTCGGGAGGCCATCTGAAAAGCCGCCTTCTGTACTTTCTGGGCTTTCATTTTTCTCACTGTAAAATGAGGAAATCAGAACATCTATGGTGCACGTGCTCATTTGTGCAACAAAGAATTACGGAAGGCCTGTGTTGAATCGGCTGTTCCGGGGCACGTGGTGGCCCAGGTAGACAAGATTCCTGTCCTCGCGAAGCGTACGCGCCAGTGGGGACGCAAGAGGACAGACAAAAGAAACACTTGTACAGATAGACAAGATCATTGGAGTTAGCAAGAGGTGCCATCAGAGAAATGAAACAAGAGAGTGGACGGGGAGGGGCTGGGTGCTAATTCGTATTTGCCAGGGCGGGTTGCTCCGAGGAAGTGACATTTGAAGGAACTGAAGCCCGCAGACCAGAAGTGGCCGGTCGTGAGTGAGCACCTCTGGGAAAAAAAAGGAGCGGAATGGCAGGTACAGTGTTGGCTCAAGCTTGATTTGATTGAGCACCAAAAAGGTCACTGCAGTCTCAGCTTAATGAGCGACGGGGGAGGGTGATAGGGATGTAGTCAGTAGTGGGTGGAGACCAAGGTGAGAGTTGGGGTTTCAGTCTGAGTGTAGGGAGAGCTGTGGGCAGGTTTGAGCCGGGGAGGGACAGGCTCTTATTTGCATATACAGGCTCCTCTCTGGCTGATGTGGAAGGGGGACTGACTTCAGGGTGGCTGGGGTGGTGGCAGGGGGGGCCAGGGCAGCGATGGGTGGGAGGAGGTTTCGGGATGTGGAACAGTGGTGGCTTAGGCCAGGGTATAGACAAGTGGGGAGAAGGGGTCAAATTTGGGGCACAGAGACAACTAGACTCAGCAAAAGATAGGAAGAGGGTAGGGTGCTGGGCATGGGAAACAAAGAATCAAGGCTGACTCCTCGCTTTGGGGTCTGAGCAACTGGATGGTGCCCATTACTGGAGAAGGGGATGTTTGGGGAGTAGGAGTTCTTTTGCTGCCACCTAAGGTTTGTGATGATAAAGGAGCCGAGTTCACTGCCCGGTCATCCCAACTTTCTGCCCCACCACTCAGCACTGTGCTGTGCCTGCCCAGCCGGGGGGTGCTGGGGTCTGGGGATCCACGCTGTCTTCCCTATACTTCTTCCTCCTGGCTGTGGAGAGGGGACCCAGTCAGGGGTCCACAAGGCCGGCCTGGGTCTGGTGGCCCAGCAGAGTGTGGTGGAGATAGCTGAGTGGCTCTCAACCTCTCTCCTCCTGCCTTCTCCTCCTGCTGGTTCGCCTTCCTGTGGGATTGCAGAAGTGAAAAATATGAAAAAAAAAAAAAATTTCCCAGACTTCTTTCCAGCTCTGGTTCTGGATGCAGATGAGGTTCTACCAACTTAGAAAAGCTCGCAAGATTTGGAAGGCAGAGTGAGTGTGTGTGCGTGTGTGCCTGTACCTATTTCCAGGTTTTGTGGGTGTCGGGAGGTGTGCTTGGATTCTGTAAATCTGGTGGCAGCCTCTCGATTCTCCACCTTTCTCACGGAGCAGAGGAAGCAGTTCCCTGGTGGCTCAGCTCTGTGATGTTCCGGCCTGTTCGAGGGCTGCTCAGAATGTGGTCTCATAGGCAGCATCACCACCATCACCTGGGAGCTTGTTAAAAATGCAAAGTCTGGGGGTGCTCGGGTGGCTGAGTGGGGGGAGCACACAACTCTTGATCCTGGGGTGGTGGGTGTGAGCCCTGAGTTGGGTATAGAGATAACTTAAAAACTTAAAAATAATAATTCTTCTTCTTCTTCTTCTTCTTCTTCTTCTTCTTCTTCTTCTTCTCCTCCTCCTCCTCCTTCTCCTTCTTCTCCTTCTTCTTTCTTTAGATTTTATTTATTTATTCATGAGAGACCCCGAGAGAGGGGGAGAGACACAGGCAGAGGGAGAAGCAGGCTGCCTGTGGGGAGCCCGATGTGGGACTCGATCCCAGGACCCTGGGGTCATGACCTGACCCAAAGGCAAGACGCTCAACCACTGAGCCACCCAGGTGCCCCCCAAATAAAATATTTTTAAAAATGTGAAGACTTGGGCCTCACCCCCCGCCCAAACCTACTAAACCAGGAACTCTATGGTAGAACCCAGGAAGCTGTGCTGTAGCCAAGTTTTCCTGGAGATTTTTTTTTTTTTACTTATTATTTTTTTTTAATGTAAGCCCTACATTTAACCTGGGGCTCGAGGTGACGACCCTGACAACCCTGAGCCAGCCAGGTGCCGCTTCTTGGTGAGCCTTTTGCATGCTAAAGTTTAAGAAATAAGCCCACTCGTCAGTCCCTCCAACAATGCTATAAGCCCCTAAATCCTCCTATTAAATCCTTCTCTGCTGAATATGCCTACCACGGCCCTTACGCTGAGCTCTGGCTGATAAAGGGGAGTCAGTGTTCTAGACTTATCATGTCAGGGCTTGAGCCCCAGCTCACCACGTAATAGCCAGTGGACTTTGGGCAACAGCCTCCGTGTGGCAGGCTGCGATTTCCAAAGCCGGTCCCGGCGATAGCTCCCATCCCACATGCCCTTCTGGAATCTCACCTGTACCCTTAAGAGGTGGGGTGTACATCCCATCCCCTTGAACCTGGGTAGTAGACCTTTGTGACCCTGCCGACTAGGAGTCCAGAGGACACTCACGCCGTCACTTCTGAAGCTAGGGCAGAAAAAGGCCTCGCTTTCCTGGGATGGTGGCTCACGGGGAACCGGGCACCCTGCTGCGAGGATGCCCCAGCAGACCTTGGGGGAGAACCGATGCCCTCCTACTTCCTGCCCCTTCTGAACAAATCCAGGCTCAGAGATGGCAAGTGGCTTACTTAACCCCACACAGATCCTTAGTGGTCTAGCCCGCTCTGTGGGACTCCGAAATCTCTGCCTGGCTCCCCACCGCCCCCAGATCAGAGGCTCCTTCTTCCCCACCCTGTTGCATCCCATAAGACTCACTTCCTGACCCTCCCACAGGGAGATGAAAAAGGCTCCGGGCAGAAACAGGGCAGGACAATAGTTTATTTATTGCAGGTGAAGCAGAGGGGAGGGGGTGGGGAGGCCTTTGGCTCACATGCTCAGGGCCTGCTCTCTCCGTGGCAGCTCGCAGCCCTCCACCACTGGGGGGGGGAGTGGGCGGGAACCGAGGTTGGGAGAGCAGAGGGGAGGGAGTTGGGGGGGGTGGGAGGAAAGAGGAAGGCGGGGAGGGCGCTCAGGGGAGGGGAGGTGGGGCTGCCAGTGTCAAGGGTGAGGCCAGGAGGTGGAGGCTCGGCGGCAAGCTGGGACCCGAGGTCTGGGGGCGCAGTGGGGCTCGTGGGGGAGGCCAACGGTGGAGGAGAGGTCGGAGTGAGTTACAGGTGGGGCTTGCCGGGTCCCTGGTGAAGCGGGGCTCACGGGTCAAAGGTCAGCTAGCTCCCCGACCGCCACCCCCAGCGTGAGTGGGAAGCCAGGCTCCTGGGCTCACAGCCCTAGGCCACCTCCTCCTCGGCCTCCTCCTCGAACTCGCCCTCCTCGGCCGTGGCGTCCTGGTACTGCTGGTACTCGGACACCAGGTCGTTCATGTTGCTCTCGGCCTCGGTGAACTCCATCTCGTCCATGCCCTCGCCCGTGTACCAGTGCAGGAAGGCCTTGCGCCGGAACATGGCCGTGAACTGCTCCGAGATGCGCTTGAACAGCTCCTGGATGGCCGTGCTGTTGCCGATGAAGGTGGCGGCCATCTTCAGGCCGCGCGGCGGGATGTCGCACACGGCCGTCTTGACGTTGTTGGGGATCCACTCGACGAAGTAGCTGCTGTTCTTGCTCTGCACGCTCAGCATCTGCTCGTCCACCTCCTTCATGGACATGCGGCCGCGGAAGACGGCGGCCACCGTCAGGTAGCGGCCGTGGCGCGGGTCGCACGCGGCCATCATGTTCTTGGCGTCGAACATCTGCTGGGTGAGCTCGGGCACCGTGAGCGCCCGGTACTGCTGGCTGCCGCGGCTGGTGAGCGGGGCGAAGCCGGGCATGAAGAAGTGCAGGCGCGGGAAGGGCACCATGTTCACGGCCAGCTTGCGCAGGTCGGCGTTGAGCTGGCCCGGGAAGCGCAGGCAGGTGGTGACCCCGCTCATGGTGGCCGACACCAGGTGGTTGAGGTCGCCGTAGGTGGGGGTGGTCAGCTTCAGGGTGCGGAAGCAGATGTCGTACAGGGCCTCGTTGTCGATGCAGTAGGTCTCGTCCGTGTTCTCCACCAGCTGGTGCACCGACAGGGTGGCGTTGTAGGGCTCCACCACCGTGTCCGACACCTTGGGCGACGGCACCACGCTGAAGGTGTTCATGATCCTGTCCGGGAACTCCTCGCGGATCTTGCTGATGAGCAGCGTGCCCATGCCCGAGCCCGTGCCGCCGCCCAGCGAGTGCGTCAGCTGGAAGCCCTGCAGGCAGTCACAGCTCTCGGCCTCCTTCCGCACCACGTCCAGGACCGCGTCCACCAGCTCGGCGCCCTCCGTGTAGTGGCCCTTGGCCCAGTTGTTGCCGGCTCCCGACTGGCCTGCGGAGGGGGGAGAGGGGAGAGGGGAGGAGAGCTCGACCTCAACGCCACCCAGGCCTTCCTAGCACTTGAATAAGGACATTTTTTTTTGTTTTTAAAGATTTATTTATTTATTCATTCAGAGAGAGCGAGAGAGAGGCAGAGACGCAGGCAGAGGGAGAAGCAGGCCCCATGCAGGGAGCCCGACGTGGGACTCCAGGATCACACCCCAGGCTGCAGGCGGTGCTAAACCGCTGCACCACCGGGGCTGCCCCTGTGTTTATTAGTCTCATGGTTAATCCTTCCCTCTGCTTCCACGCCTGCCTCTCTTCAGCCAGTAGCCAGGGGGATTCTGTTAGAACCCGAATGGATTCCTGCCCCACTTTGGCTCAAAACCATCCCACGTTGGCTCAAAACCCAGCTCTGTCTATAACAAGAGCCCACGTCCGTCCCTCAGCCGGCAAGGCCCTGCAGGACCTGCCACTTCCCCTCCCTGCCGTCGTCGCCTCCTCTCTCTCTCTCTCTCTCTCCCTTCTTGCTCACTCTGCTCCAGCCACAGGGTCCTCCTTGCCGTTCCTCCAACACACCACCCACAGTCCTGCCCCAGGGCCTTTGCACACACATTCCCTCTGGCTGAAATGCTCTTCCCTGCAGATACCCACGCCGCTCTCTCTCCTCCTCCAGCGCTCTGTCACCCTCAGTGAGGGTCTCCCTTACCACCCTATATACAACTGCAACCCCTCCCATTTTTTAGTCCTCTTCCCTGTTTTATTTTTTTTTCCCTCAAAGTACTGACAAACCTGTGCTGTCCTATTAATCATGTTTATTGCCTGTAATGTCACAGGGAAGTGTGAGCTCCGGGAGGACAAGGATTAGTGGTATGGGCTGGTATTTTCATGAAAAGGTAACATTTCTTCTCATCCCCTCCTCTGACTCCACCCTGGTCTGACCTCATCAAGCCTGCGCTGGACTGGTTCCCACCTTCATCTCCACCCTACACCCCCAAAGTCTGTTCTCCAAGCCACCAGAGGGCGCCCATGAGTCAGGCCCTGCCCGTGTCTACCGGCAACGCTCCGGGGCTCCCACCTCCCTCAAGGTACAAGCCCAAGTCCCCCCCCGCAGCCCACAGGGCCCTGAGCGACCTGCTCCCAGCCTGTCACCTACCTGCACTTGCCTCCTCCCTCTCTCCAGCTTGCTCACCCTGCTCTAGCCACACAGGCCTCCTTGTTGTTCCTCCAGCACACCAGGCCTGATGCCGCCCCAGGATCTTTACACCTGCTCTTCATTCTGCCTGGGATGCCCTTTCCCCCAGATAGTCACATGGTTGACTCTTCCTTCAGGTCTCTGTGCCAGGTCACAGCCTCAGAGAAAACAGGATGGCCAGGCAATCTGGCTCCCGACTCCACACTTTTACTACTGCCTCCCCTCCCCTCTCTCCTGGAACCCATAGAATCCCGTGGTCCCGATGCAGCCCTCCATGGGAACCCCTCGCACCCTGTGGCCAACATTATTTAGTCCCACCACAGCCGGATCCACACAGGAGGATCATTATCTTGCTGAATCATCCCACAGACCAGAGAGGGGGAGTCGCTTGTCCAAGGTCACACAGCTTGTCTTGTCAATGTCTAGACTTCAGCCTCGACAAACCACCCTGCTCTGAGGAAGAGAGGTGCCGGGGGTGCTGGGGGAGAGGGTGGGGCCTGGGACCTGAGGCCAAGTCGGGGTGTGCAGCCAGCCTGACCTGGGAGGCACCAGGGAAGGTTTCAGAGAAGGATCTTCACAGAGTGTGCGTGCGCCTCGAATCTGAGGGCCACAAATGTGTCTGTGGTCTTCTTCATGTGCTGTTCCCTCTCTCTTGCACATCTTTCCTCCCTTCAGTGTCTGGGTCAGCCTGTGTCCCGCTCTTATTTTAGGCTGGAGGTATTAATGATGGCAGTGAAAACCTCAAATGCTTATTTACCTTTTGCTCTCCACTCAGCATTGTTCTAAGTGCTCTGTGCATATTAACGGCTTTCAGCCTCCCATCCTGACAGGTAGGTCTTTTTGTTTTAAAGATGTGGAGACTGGGGCACAGAGAGATTCAAGAGCCCCTCTTAAGTCACCCAGCTGGCTCAATCGGTGGCTGAATTTTATTTATTTATCTCCTCTCTTGCCCATCTCCCTCCACTGGGAAGTTGGCTCCGGTAGGGTAGAGAGTTTTGTCTGCTTTGTTCATCTGGGGATCACCGCAGGACCTGGTATGCTGTAGGTGCTCAATAAGTTATTTGTTGGATGCATGAAATGGCAGAGCTGGCATTTTCACCCAGGCAGCCTGGCTCCAGTCCATACTGTTAAATTAAAATGCCACCTCCTCCAGGAAGCCTTCTCTACACCCTCCCCCATATCAGATGCCTGTCCTGGGCTCCCGCAGTGACCTGTGTGTCACGCGTCACAGCCCTGACTGCCCTGTCGGCCTGCCCCACTGGGCCGTGGGGCCCTGCGATTAGCACCGACGTCTCCCATGCTATGTGAAGAATTTCCACTAAGCATTTGGAAGTGAAAGGAACAGGGGGGCTTCCCATGCCTAGAACTCACCAAACACAAAGTTGTCAGGCCGGAAGATCTGGCCGAAGGGCCCGGAGCGAACAGAGTCCATGGTGCCAGGCTCCAGGTCCACCAGCACGGCTCTGGGAACATAATTTCCTCCTGCAGGGAAGCAGATGGAGGGCAGCTGGGGTGGCGGAGCGCCGGGCACCAGCATCCTGTCCCCTCCCAGCCTCCCCACCCGCCACCCCCGCAGGTGCCCCCTGAGCCCTACCTGTGGCCTCGTTGTAGTACACGTTGATTCTCTCCAGCTGCAGATCACTGTCCCCGTGGTATGTGCCCGTGGGGTCGATGCCATGTTCATCACTGATCACCTCCCAAAACTAGAGGGATGGTGGTGGTGAGGACAGAGCGAGGGGAAGCAGGCGGCCGGGCCTGTCCCTGCCTCTCTGGGCCCACGAACCTCCAACCACCTCCCTAGCTGCCACCTGTCCCCCCTGGCAAGGTGAAGAGGGGACCCAGAGGCCTGGTGGGGAGGCAGGGATGAGGCAGCAAGAAGGGAGAGGTGGGGGCGGGGAGGAGCAGAGTCACCACCTCAGCCCAGCCTGCTGGTGTCAGCTCGCCCAGGCTGCGGCCGCGGGGAGGGGCAGGGTCTCTTTGTGCGCGTGGGGCGGACAGCGGGCCAGCTGTGAAGCCAGCTGTGGCCAGCGCACAGAAGGCTGGGCCCCACCCCCACCGCCCTCTTTGTTCCCAGCCTGGCCCTGCCCCCGCCCCCCCCCCGGCCCCGGGGGTGCCGGCCCCGGGGACCCCAGCCCTGCGGGAGGCCCCCGGTGGGGGGCTCTGCGGGGCTCGTGGCCCGGCCCCCGCGCACCTTGGCTCCGATCTGGTTGCCGCACTGGCCGGCCTGCAGGTGCACGATCTCCCGCATGGCGGTGGCGCTGGGGGCGGACGCGGCGGCGGCGGCGCGGATGGGAGCTGGGAGCTGGGAGCTGGGAGCTGGGAGCTGGGAGCTGGGAGCTGCGGGGCGCCCGGCGGGCGATGCTGCTGCTGCGGCGGCGGCGGCGGCGGCGGAGCTCGGGCCCTGCGCCCCCGGGGCGCCTCTATATGAGCGGGCGGGGCCGCGTCACGGCCGGTCACCGGGCCGCTCCGCCCCCTGGTCCCGCCCCGGGACGCAGGGATGTCCCTCCCCCGCGGCCCCCAGGCCTCCGCGGGCACCGGCTGGGGCGCGCCGGCCCCGTGCGCCCCCACCGCGGCCCCAAGCCCCGCCGCACCTCGTCTCCCCCCGCGCGGAGAGCGGCCTCCCCCCCACCCTCCTCCCGCCCCGGCCGGCCCTGCCTCAGTTTCTCATCCGTCGCCGGCCGGCCCGTTCCGCTTAGGTCTTGTTTGCCAGAACCCTTGCGTCTACCGAGAGGACTCCCGGGGCGAGCTGGGGGCGGGGGAGCTCCCGAGCTGCTGGGTCCGTCTGCAGGGGAGGGCGGGGGTCGCTCCCTGGAGGATTGGTCTTGAAGCTGCATTTTAAATAACGCCAAGATTTTTCTTGCACGTTTGGCTGCGGATGCTTGTGGGAGCTGATGGGGGTTGTAAGCAACGGTGCGCTGGCCCTGGACACCTGCCTTGGGCCTTGGGTCCTCCGTGGCAGGTGGGGTCAGCTCCAGCCTTGCCTGCGGTTGAACATCAAGGAGTAAGACTCCTTCCTAGCTCGGTTACTCTTGGGGTGGACAGTGAGCCCCTGGGGGCTGCCTTGCCTCCCCGCCACCCACAGGCGCCTCTCTGCTCCCCTATTGTCACCCATTTCAAGCCCTCGCCCTACCTTTGCATTTCTTGTTAGCTCTGTGACCTTGCCCAGGCCACTTTGTGTTTGGCTGAATTTCCTTATCAGCAAGATGAAGCAGTCAAGAATGCTCGCCCTCTAGGGCCACTGGGAGGGTCCGATGAGATGGCTCAGTTAACAAGCCGGCCCCAGATTTCTCTGCACAGAGTAAACAGTAAATTGTAGCTATTGGTATTACAGTCATTATCAGGGGCTGGACGAGAGACTTCCCTGCTGACCCTCAAGTGAAGGCCAGACCTCCTGGGGCCCTCCCAGAAAGCCTCCTCCTCTGCCTCCTCCACATTCCTGTGGTTTCCAGCTATTGGGAGGGTGGGGGCGGGCTTAGTCATGTTGGCTGTGTGGTTGGGACCTCAGGCTGGCCCCTGGCTTCTGGTTTTGACCCGGTGGTTCTCAACGGGGAGTGATTCTGGCCTCCCAGGGGACACTTGGCAATGTCATGCCCGGATAGGGTGTGTGTGTGCTGCTGGCATCTAGTGGGTGAATGTTGCCAAACATTCTACAGGCCACAGGACAATCCCTCCGCGGCCCCAAGAATGATACGGCACCAAATGGCAGTAGTGCTGAGGTCTGGGAAACCTTGTGAATTGGGAAAAAAAAGATAATTAGACTCTCTAGCCCACACTAATAGATTTCTGATGGGTTAGACAGCTGTTATTTATTTGTTGGGAATTTTTTTTTTTTTTAGATTTTATTTATTTATTCATGAGACAGAGAGAGAGAGAGAGAGAGAGAGGCAGAGACACAGGCAGAGGGAGAAGCAGGCTCCATGCAGGGAGCCCGATGTGGGACTTGATCCCGGGTCTCCAGGATCACGCCCTGAGCCAACAGCAGCGCTAAACCGCTGAGCCACCCAGGTTGCCCTAGACAGCTGTTATATGGTATAAACCAGGGTGGCCCCCAGTGTCTGTGAGTCACTTCCTCTTATCTGTCCCACTCAGATGTGTATTTATTTATTTATTTATTTATTTATTTATTTATTTATTTTTATAATTTTTCTTCTTTTTTTTAAATTAATTAATTTATTTATTCATGATAGAGAGCGAGAGAGGCAGAGACACAGGAGGAGGGAGAAGCAAGCTCCATGCCGGGAGCCCGAAGTGGGACTCGATCCTGGGACTCCAGGATTGCACCCTGGGCCAAAGGCAGGCGCTAAACCGCTGAGCCACCCAGGGATCCCCCCAGATGTGTATTTAAACATGTGCACCATCCTTGGACTGTAGTAGGTCAGATGGTTACGAGGACAGTGTGTCTTGGGGAGTCAGTGGGATCCTGTAACCCAGGGGTCTCAGCTGGGAGGGGGGTGACGTGCCCTCCAGGGGATGCTTCACAATGTCTGGAGACATTTCTGTTTGTTACAACCTGGGGGTGCCACTGGCACCTAGTGGGTGGAGCCCAGCTCAACACCATACAACACAAAGACTTCTCTAAACCCCAAATGTCAATAAGGCCAAAGTAGAGAAACCCTATTTTAGACTTTTGAGGTTATGATCCAATGTGTTGTTAACAAAACGATCCCTGAGACATGCAGGTTCACTGGCCCATTTTAATATGTGTCAAAATTCATAAACTCCATGTCGGCATTTCTTAATTTTTTCTTAACATATCAAGTGTCATAAATATATACACAAATGGAAGTGGCCTTGTTGGGAGGGACTGATGTGGGGCTCAGCCCCAGAAAGATGCAGTTTCCTATGTCGCCCCACCAGGGGAGGGAAGATCTAGGTTATGGACTGAGCCCCAGAGAGCAGGCCTTCCTGGATTAGCTCACCTGGGAAGGGACAATCTCTAGAGACTACAGGCCCTATTGTGCCCTCTGCCTCCCTCTGCATCAGGGCATCCCTTGGGTTTCCCAGAGGTCTTCAGGAGAGCAGAAGGAGGGCAGGTGGGGAGAGTATGGAGAGCAGGGGTGGCCTCTTAGCACCCGGAACTGCTGGACCTGGCAATGCCAGAGAGGTAAAGAGGGCAGAGATATAGAAAGCCTGCAAGGGTGAAGGGATGAGGGAGCTAGGGTGGGCTGATGTCATCTGTACCCCAAGGCTGCCCCTCCCCACTCTGGTCTCTCAGGCTTCCTTCCCGGGAGGTAAAAAGTGCCTGGTGTACCATGGTTTCAAGGCCAGCAGACCCTCCCAAGCAGGTGGCATGGCATCACCTACCACCCAGAAAGCCCTCAAGGCTCCCTGTGGGCATCTGGAGGCCAGATCAACCCGGGTGATGCCAAGAGTCCCAGGATCTGGAGAGAGCCAGTGAATAGAGCCTGGGACAAGAAAAGGGGCTGGATGGTGGGCCTTTAAGAACCAGGTTTTCAGGCTCCAGGTGCCAGCCTGCCCACAGAGCTGGGCAGCATCTTGAAGCCCCAGGAGTGGGTCTGCAGAGGGACTCCACTCCGGGGCTGCATTTTTGCATCCACCTGCCTGTCTGCCCCTGGGAGCCTCACACCATGGCTATCTTGCCAGTTTTGTACGGACATGGATTTCTGCATCTAAAGAGGCGATCGCCTCTGGCCCCCCGAAACCATCACTCTAGGAGAGCTCTGCTATTAACTGCACGCTAGTGTTGGGAGAAATGTAGGACGCTGGAGAGAGGGTTTCCCATACAGTCGGGTGTGACCCTGTGGGGAGCCTGCTGCTGTGGCCCAGTCCTCCCACCCTCTTGTTCACATCACATCACCAACTGAACCAGGTTGGCCTGGTCAGGGAGCCCTCAAAGAGCAGAGACAGGCCTCTTGGTTTTGAAATGGAAAACAGAAAACAAAACAAAAACAATCCCATTTTTATTTTTATTTTATTTTATTTTATTTTATTTTATTTTATTTTATTTTATTTTATTTTATTTTATTTTATTTTATTTATTTTTTAACAATCCTATTTTAAAATGTCAGGTTAGGGACGCCGGGGTGGCTCAGTGGTTGAGCATCTGCCTTTGGCTCAGGGTGTGATCCCCCCGGGTCCTGGGATCGAGTCCCATATCGGGCTCCCTGCTTCTCCTTCTGTCTATGTCTCTGCCTCTCTCTGTGTGTCTCTCACGAATAAATAAATAAAATATTTTGAAAAAACCCACGCCGCCAGGTTAATTTACTTCCTTGGAAGGAGCAGGAACAACAGGGAAGTGGCTGGTGGGGATTTCAGGGAGACGTTGGGCATCAGCACTCGGGCGAGGTGGAGAATTGGTGGAGACCCAGAACATTCTGCGCACTAAACTGACCACCCTTTCTGAGGTCTGCAAAACCAGGGAAAGGCCTGCCTTCTAGTCATGTTGACCTGTGTGCCGTGTGGGGCCCACCCTGCCACCCCACCTGTGATCCTCGAGGCATTGCCGACATGCACCCCAACCCCCAGTCCACCCGGGGGGGGGGGGGGGGGGTGGAGTCTGTCTTGCCTACTATGAATGAGAGCAGTTTAACCCAGACCCCGTTCAAAGCGCTTCGAGCGTGTCAGCTCCTTTATGTTTGATGAGCTCATGAAAACGTAACCCTAGGGGGGCAGGTGCGGTTTGCCTGCCTATTTTACAGGGGAGGAAACAGAGGCCCCAGGAGGTTCAGTATCTCACACACAGTTGAGGCCGGGAATCCAGTTCCAAAGCCCCTGATCTTTTATTGCTACAGGAGGCGGTAGTTAGTTTGCTACTTGATCTTTAAAAAAAAAAATTAAAAAAAAATAAGGGCTGGCAGTTGAATGGCTGTCTTTCAGGAGCGAGATGTTGCGGTGTGAGCCGTGTGACTGTGACGTGCTCCTTGGCCTGGCCTCTGTTTGTGTCATTATGTCTGCCTACCATGTTGCCCGAGTGCTCTGGGCTGATACCCATGTGTGCCATCTGATGCCACCACCCAAGGGCTTGCTTGGTCCCCTGGGCCCGTAGGTCTTTGACTCCTTTCCAGAAGCTCCCTCCTCCCCTGCCCCTCCTGTCACGTCAACCCCCCAGACCTGAGAGCTCCACCTCCGCTGGGTCTGATTTCCCTTCCCCCTGCCCTTGGCAGAGTCCAGCTGCCCGCAGGAACCCAGCCTGGCACGGGCCCTCTCCAGCTGCAGAGTGGGAGAGAGAGAGAGTTCTGGAAGTTGCTGTTCCAGAGCAGGGATGCTGAATGAGCCTTAAGAGGAGATAGGCCCTCCCCCCATTCTTGCCCTCCCAACGCCAGGGGCCCACACAAGCTCTGTGCCTGGCACCGCTGGCACCCAGCGTGCGGGAGGGGGTGGGGAGACAACAGAGCATTCTCTGGCCTCGCCCGGTGTGTGGCCTGCCTCCCTCTAACACTCGCCACCAGATACACCGTGGAGTCCATCCCGACAGAGGCCTGCTCAGGATACAAGGATTTTCTGGGAGGTGGGCGGGGGAGGGAGACACACGGGTTGACATCAGATGAGGCTGGGGTGCAGTGGGGGTGCTTCCTGGCTTCCCCTTGTTGCCCGCCCACTTATCTGGCACCGAGGACATCTTCGGGGTGCCTGATGCAGGTGTTGTTGGTGATGTAGCTGCTCTTGTAGCTGAAGGAAGCCGTGTTGGGCAGGAAGTGGGGCCTTAAGTGACCCTTAAGTGGGTCATCTAGGGGATGGTGGTCAGATCCGCAGGCCATGCCAACGAATAGGAAGGTGCCCAGATGCCTGGAGACCATGGCCACAGGGGTGCTGCTCAGGAAGGCTGGCGAGCTCAGTTGCAGGTCCTGGACCCAGAGCATCTGTCCCAGGCTGATCGGTGAGCCACACTAGAGGGGGGGGGAAGGCTCACCGCCGGGGCTGGAGGGCAGGGGTGCAACAGGAGTGGGAACTCCCCAACCCTGTGTCTCCCCACTTCACGTGGGAAGGAGGGGCTGGTTTCCCACGAACTCAGGCAGAAGGGCAGGGCTTCTCACTTCGTCACACACACAAAAATGGGCCACCTTACCCACCCCTGGGCCTGAAACAGGTAGGATTTCCTATTTCACCAAGGCAAGCGGCGGGACACCCCTCTACGTTATGTCAGAGGGGCAGGAGTCCCGCATCCAAGACGGAGCGGAACCTGCTGCTGCATCAGGAGAAATGCACAGACTCTCTCCCGAATGCCTGAGCATGGTGGGCCTCCCCGTGCTTCCTTTCCTTCTCTGCGTAAGGCAGAGAGGCAGGCGTCCCTGCTGTGTCGACAGAGGGGGAGCCTTGCCTCTTTCTCGAGGAAAGTTCTATGCCACGGAGCAGCGAGACTTTCCATGTCATTAGGAAAAGAGTTGGTAGCTCTTCCTGCCTTCGACTGATGCTTTGCCAGAAAAAGGGGTGCAGTTCGCCCATGGCATGTCACCACTGCACGGGGGGACAGTGGCCAGCCCCTCACCGTGAAGAGGGAGATTAGGAAGCCCATGATGATGAATGCTGAGTCCTCGAGGACGCAGTGGGCCACCCCGGGGGGGATCTGACAGGGGTGTCACTGCAAGAGAAGCCCTGGATGTTGGGTACTCACAAACCACTCTCGCTCAGCCCACTGGGGACGCTGACTCCCAGGGGTGGAGAAGACCCCACTTATGGACAGGTGGCCTGAGGCCTACTCTCCTGAGGCCTTCTGGCTGGTCTGTCCTCCCTGCTTCTCCACAGCCTGGATGTGGTGGGAGGACGGGGACGGCTGTGTACAGAAGACGGTCTGGACACTAGGCCGGAGGAGGACAGAGCCCCAGGGACCCATGCGTGGGTGGGGTCCTGTGCGGGACGTGGGTTAGGGTTTTGAATAATGAGGGCACGAGGCTGGGAGGGCTCACTTGCTGTATGCGTTTGCATCCTGACGTACGGATCTACGTGCGTATGTGTATTGTGTGTCTTTGCATCTGTGAAGATGCGTGTGCGCTCATGGACATCTGTGTCACCTGCTACATGACTACGTCTCTGCGGATGTATGTTTCCTGGTGTATGTGTATTTCTGTGTAGCTGTTGGTCTGGCTGTGAATCCTCTTGTGTGTCTTTCTTGGTGCATGCGATTCTCTGTCTTGGCCTGTACGGGGCCCTGTGTTTTGGAGGTGTGTTTGTGTGGATGCGGTGTGTTTTGGTGTGTGCGCCTGTGTGCTTGGGGATGTCGATGAATGTGGATCTATGGATCTTGGTGTGTGCACATATCATGCACCGTGCATATGTGTTGTGTGAATTAGGTGTTTGTGGTGCACATGGGTATGTCTGGGTGTGTGCACGCTCTTGTCTGTGATCTGTGTGTGTTCATGGAAGTGTGTGTGTATGGTCGAGCCTATATCTACGGCTCTGTAGCTGAGCTGGGAGATACTGGTGTGAATGTTGTATGTGAGCGGGGTCTGGGGTCCCTCACCTGACACCACATCCTGAAGTCTGGCAGGGCTGGGGGTCCTGTCTCTGACTCTCTGTCAGGCCCATCCACTTACCCCCAGGTGGTGGCCTACCCCCAGGCCTGCCACCCTGCTCTCCTGATGCCCCCCGAAGTCTGGTGGGACTAGGTAGTTGGAACGCGGCCTCCCACAGCCCCAGCTCCCTTCCTGGGCTGAGAGGACACAAAGCTAGTGTCCCAGCTGCCTTCTCCTTTCTGGTGAGGGGGCTTTGGTCACCAGCTCTACCCACTGGGGAGTTGGGGGAGGAGGGCTAGCATATGCCAGCCATACACCTAGACCCCAGGCAAGCCCAGGCCATAGACATACATCCACACACAGAGTCTGACATGCAGAATTACACAACCACACAGTCTGACCCAGACACACAGATTCAGATATACACACGCAGACACACAATGCAACAATATATCCACAATACGCATAGGCCCATATAGACCCAGACACACACCAGGCTATACAAATGCCATCAGATCCCCCCCAGCCCAGTTGCATAAGTCACTGGCTCCCATAAACCAAGTGCAGTCATAGGAGTCACCCACATTCAACACGCCTCTCTAAGCTAATACAACACAAAGCACAACCACACAATAACATAACACACAACACGGGGACCCAAAGGCACACACATACATAGCACAGAGGCAGGTACACACAGATAAGCTCTACACCCAGACCTCAGTGCAGTCAGAGCCAGATGTAGAAATGGAGCAGATGTACATGTGCGAGAGATCTGCACGTCTGAGCACACATACATGGGATCATACACTCACATGGATATAAGCACAACACAGACCAATCTTAGAGAAACAGCCCCAGAGACTCACCTACAACACACACACAGGGGCGCCTGGGTGCCTCAGTGGCTAAGTGTCTGCCTTTGGCTCAGGTCGTGGTCCCAGGGGCCTGGGATTGAGTCCCCCATTGGAGCAGGGAGCCTGATTCTCCCCAGACATTCCAGAAATACACCAGTGAACACACGGATGTCTGGGGCAAGGCCAAGATCGGATGCGGTAAACTGATCGACTGTGGAGTGACAAGTTGGGCGCACCCATGGGGACTGGAATTAGAGTTCTTGAGCTGGACTGGGCCTGGACAGTGAACAGCACTGTGGGCAGGGGTGGGGTCCCACTGCAGGGAGGTACTTAGATGGCCAGGGGGGTAGGGCCTTCCAGAGCAAGGGCAGGGCTGGGGAAACTGAGAGCCTTCTTGCTCCGGTAGGGAGGAGCACCGCCCATCCCACACTAGGCAGCTTTAGGGTGGGGTCTTGATAGTGTGTGTGGGGCCCGCAAGATCTCAGGCAGGATGGAATTTGACAAAATGGTCAGAGACCCCGCAGGCCGCCGGGTCCCCAGGGAAGTTAGACTAGGGATGGGGATGGTTCGAAGGCTTAGCCTGGGAAGGGGGCGCAGGGTTCTCAGGAAATGGGAGAGGATTTTAGATAGGAAATAGAAGGGCGGGGCCTAGGAAGAGGGTGGTGCTGGACTGAGAGAGGTAAATAGGGGAGGCAGGACAGTGGGCAGGGCCGGGGAGGCCGGTGGCGGGAAGGCGGCCCATCCTGGGAAAGTGACAGGGAGGTGGGCGGGACCCGGGAGCCTGAGAGTTAGGGAAGTGGGCGGGGCCTGAGAATGACAGCGAAGTGGGCGGGGCCTAGGGAAATGACAGGAATAGTAGGCGGGGCTTGGGGAGGGGGCAAAGCCGGCCGAGGAAGTGGGCGGGACTTGCTGAGTGGGTGATGCCTGGAAGGCTGACAGCTGGGAAGTGGGCGGGGCCTGGGGAGATGACGGACAGTAGGTGGGACTGGGGGGGCAAGGCCTGGAGGGCTGAAGGCTGGGAAGTGGGCGGGGCCTGGGAGATGACGGACAGTAGGTGGGACGGGGCTTGGGGGAGGGCTCGGACCTGGAAGGGGCGGGCTCACGGCCCTTAGGGTCAGAGTCCCGTCCGAGTTGGTTGGCAATCCTCGTGCGCCCGCGGTCTCCGCCCTGGGCATCCCGGAACGCGGTGGCTTTCGGGCTGAGAGCCCCGCGGGGCGGGCGGGCGCCCCTCCGGGTGTCCCTCGGTACCGCGGAGCAGGCCGCGTGGAGGGGGCGGGGGGTGGGTCCTCCGTCCCGCTCCGGCTTCCCGGCTCCGGGCCCGCGTTCAAGGCCTGCCTGCCGCGCCCCCGGCCGCCCGTCTCCCCGCTCGGTCGTCGCCACGCTCTTTCCTCACCGGCCTTTGCATTTGAGGCCAAAGACCTAGAAGCGGGTTCTTCTCGAGTCTAGACCCCAGCCCACGCCCCCTCCTTGCAGCCCGGGTTGATGCTCCTGGTCCACCAGGGGTCGCCCGCTCCCTGCACTGGGTGCCGCTGCCAAGAGCCGGGACCTAGAGGAAGTGAAGGACACGTCCCCGCTAGAGGGGGGATTGGGGCGGTTTGAAGGATGGGACGTGGGTTCCTTTGGTTATGTTCCCTTCTCTGGCATATCGCAGAGAGTTTGAGTGTCTTTGAGGCTGTTTATGTGTTAGTGGGTAGGTGTGACCACAGCCACGGGTGTGTCCTTGTGTGTGCCTGTGGTCTCACTTTGGTGGCTGCTCTTGGGTGTCTGTGATTACGTGTCCAGGTATTGTGTCTCAGTGTGGGTATGTGTGTGTATGTCCATATGGCGTGTCTCGATTTGTGTGTCTTGGTTTGTATGATTGTGTATGGCTTGAATGGAGGTGTCTCTTGTCCCCGAATGTCTATCCGCCTTGTGGCAGGCTGCCTTCCTGGGCGAGCTGGAGAGTCCCTCCAGGTGGTGGCCCTGCTGGGACTTCCTTCCTGGGGCAGGAGGCCTTGCTTCCCAGCAGAATGATCTGGCTTCTTCTGCCAGGCGCCTCTGAGGGGTCCTAGGGGTTGGCCCTGGTCTGCCCGGGTCTTCCCCATCCCTGTGTCCTTCTACTGCCCTTTGCAGGGAAACACCATTTCCTGCCTTTGATGTCATTAGTACTAAATTTTCCCTTCTTCAGCTCAGGCTGCTGGTTTCTTTCTATGTGTGTGCACACCTGACCACAATTCCGTACTTAACATAAAAAAACCAAAACAAAGCAAAACAGTAGCACATGGAAAATGCAAGTGGGCAAAAGCATGTACAGTGAGAGAGCCACATTGCTCACCTCTGAATCCTCTGTTGTTTTTTTTTTTATATATACCTTCTAGAAATTTGCTGTGCACATACATCTCTGCTGTAAAACAAAACACGTATTCAGTACATAGCATCCTGCAGCTTACTTAACCCTTAGAGATCTTTATCGAGTCCCAAGGAGATGACTCAACCTTCACAGTTTGGTTACCAGACTTATTCTGGCCATTTCTTTTTCAATGACTGCTTTGGCTATTTGCATTCTGCACACTTTTGCAACAGACATTCCTGCCTGTCTGTCTTTCCGTCCAGATCTCTGCCGGAGTTTTTGGATCCTGGTGGCGTGTTCACACGGTCAACTCCTGCATAGACTCCCAAGGAGAACCAGACTGTCGGCAATGATGGCTAACGCTATAGAGCACCTACTGCATGCCAGGTGCTGTTCTGGCTCCCTATCCTGGACAATAATCCTCCGAGGTGGTCACTGCTGCTAACCACACTTCTTAGTTGGGAAAACCAAGGCACAGATAAGGGAGAGAATTTGCTCAAGATCCTACAGCTAGCAAGAGGCAGAGCTGGGGTTTGAAGCTGGACAGTTAGGATCTTGTGCTAGTGCTGTTTCTCAATGACATGGGACTCCCCCAACACACACACCCTTCCTCATTCCTGAACATGTGACATTGCATTGGAAACACACAATTCCAGACTAGCTGGTTGTGTACCCCAACTCCACAAAGCTTAATTGTTTTGGACGACCAGGCCCCGCAGTGCTTACACAACACCACAGGTCCACACAACGTGCCGGGCCCTATGTTTTCCTGGCTCACCCAGGGCTGAGGAGACTGGAACCCAGCTTTTCCAGAGACTTGGCTAACTTGTACAATACGGTTCCCCCTTCTGTGTCTCTTTCCCCCTTCGACACATGTTAACATTGTTGTGGCTCAAGACCACCTCTATTCGATTTCCGTCTTTCCTTCCTTTTTTTTTCTTCTTTTCTCATTTATACACCCCCGTTGGGTCCCTCGCTCACTTGCTTGTTCTCTCGCTTGTGTACTTACTCAGCAAACATCACTAAGGTTTTCTGTTAGGCTTTGCCTCTGCCCTGGGGAAGATAGAGGATGGAGGCCAGCCAGAAGTTCACCCTGGGGGGGAGGCCAGGGCTCCGGAGCAATGTGGGACCCAGGGAAAAGGAGATGGATTTTGCTAGGAAAAATCAAAGCACACCTCCTGGAAGGAGGTACCTTCACTGGGCCTCACAAGGGGGAAGAGAAGGTGCCCCTCCCTCTAACTACTTCCTGCCCAGTCCCTACAGCTGGTAAGGGTGAGGATTCGGGTCCTACCCCTAGAGGTGAGGAAAGCGGCCCACGCCCACCTCTGGGGAGACGGCTGAACATAGAGGTGCAACTCCACTGAACGCGGGGTGCTAGCAGGGTGATGCTGAGAGCCTCGTGATGCACAGGGCTGCCTGGCTCAGATGTCCCGACCACAGCAGCACGTCATGGCACTCCCTGGCTGTGGCCTGAGCCTTCCCCGAGCTGCCAGGCCTTGTTTCCCGTCCCTGAGGGGGAGTTTAGAGAAGTCTGCCAAGCTCCTTGGTGTAAAGAGTTTGGAACAGTCACCGTGAGTCACTGAGGCTAAGTGATTTCAACTCTTCGTGTCTGCATCCATCTATTGGGGATGAAATTGTGCTGGGCTTGCGGAAGATCCAGAGATCATAGGATGCCAGTAAATGTTACTGAACATTTACTGCGTGCCTGGCACACCTCACGACAAGCTCTCCACCACCCTTTGAGACCTACTATTATTCCCACTTCACATAGATGAAAAATGAGGCTCAGCCTGCCCAAGATCTCAGGCAAGACATTTGGGAGCTGAAGTTCAGGATCTTAGAGCAGAGGCAGCAACTTTTTTTTTCTTTTCTTTCTTTATTTTTTTTTAAAGATTTTATTTATTTATTAATGAGAGACACACAGAGAGAGAGGCAGAGACACAGGCAGAGGGAGAAGCAGGCTCCATGCAGGGAGCCCGATGTGGGACGTGATCCTGGGTCTCCAGGACCGCTAAGCCACCAGGGCTGCCCTTTTTTTTTTTCTTCTGAAATGGACTAGAGAGAGTAAATACCTGGGCCTTTGTGGGCCAGTCTCATGCAACACTCAACTCTGCCATCGTCCCCCCGCAGAAACGGCCACAGAAACCATGCAAATGAATGAGCACGGCCGTGTGCCTGTAGGGCTTTATTTGTGGACACCAAAATTTGAATTTCATATCACCACACATGCCACACATTCTTCTTTTGACTTTTCCCAGTCACTTAAAAACAGAAACAAAAAAATGTGTAGTTGGTAGACTGTACTTTGTGGACCTCTGGAGCCTGTGCTGGGAACTGTCATGCTGTACTCCAGTCATTCGTTCCGTGAGTATTACTGAGGCTGGCCGTTTCCTGGGCACTGGCAGAAGGGCCACAGGGCAGATGGAGATGGCACTCTTTAGGAGATCACAGCCTCCTGGGCAGAACAAGCAAGGAAGCAAACCAACCAGGATACTCCAGATGGTGGATATGCTACTAAGGAAATCCCCACGGGGTGATATAACCATATAACTGAACCCAGGGCAGGACATTTGCATTTGGGACCTCGGAGAAAGGCACCCTCAGTGGAGGCAATCCCTGGCTGCTGTGGGGGCAGAGCTTCGTAATAAACAGGCTGTGGTCCAAGGCCCTGTGAGCTTGGAGGGGCGATGCCATCGGGAGAGGACCTTTTGGCCTCAGTATTGGTAAATCTGTCTCCCTGGTTGGTCAGATTCCCAGGGGTCTTTTACTGTCCCATCTCCCCAGTCCTGGGTGCTGAGTGGGGGCGAGGGCTGAGGTGGGGAAATTTCAGCTCCTGCGTTCACGGTCACAGGTTTGTTTACCACTCTGGTTTCCGGCCCGATTCTTCTGCCCTCAGCTGTCCTTTCTGCTCTCTGGGGGGGTGGGGGGGGTGGTGGTGGTGGTGGTGGAGGGAAGCAACAATAGAAACAGGCTGTCTTTCTGCCCTGCTGGGGAGAAAAGCCGGTGTCTCTTTTGGGAATCTACTTGTGGCAAACTCCTCGATTTTAGCTGCCACCCACCACATTCTCTTTTCCAGTCGGCGGTGGGTCACCCACTGCCGAGCAGCCTTGGGGGCTGGTGAGGGTGGAATTCCGCTAGGGAGATTATATTTGGCTTCCCACCGGGCTGGCTAACAATTTTGGTTCGGTTTTCAAAACAATCGCTTAGCTGTCATGGGAGTGGGGTTTCAGGAAAGAGTGATGCAAGTAGAGCCCGGTGCTTGGCTCATCCTCTCTGCCCAGAGTGACGTCGGAACCGAAAGTGCCACAGAACATTCCAGCCAGAGGGATGGCAGGTGCGAAGGAAAGACCCTGGTACAATGCGGTGGCATCTCTAACTTAGGCGAGCACCAGAGTCATCTGGAGGGCTCATCTACACACTGATTCCTGGGCTTCTGCTCCCAGAGTGTCAATAGGCCTAGTTTGTGGTGCTAGAATTTGCATAACTAACGAATCCCCAGGTGCTGCTGCTACCACTTGTTAGCTGGTTCTGCGTCACATCTTATGAACCGCTCAGATACGGGAAGCTTTTAGCACCTGTGCACCAACACCAGCCAGCATCACCACTCTTTTCTTACCCTAATTCCCCAAGGAGGCCCAATACAACAAAATAGAAAGCAAGGGAGCCATCCCATACCTTTATGGGCGAACCCAAATCCCCCCCTGCATTTCCCCCGAGGCCTTTGCAGCCCTGCGATCCCTTGCTCGCTGGCGGGGGGCAAGGGAGCCCTGGAGAGGGTCGAAGAGCCAGTGTCCACCCGGCGGGTCCCCGCAGAGCAGGGCTACTTGAGGAGGCCAGGGCTTTTCCAGGGCCGCCCATCTCTCAATACACCATCGCTTCCTCTTTTGGATCCGAGTTTTCGCCCCTGCTCTGCGCCTCCTCCCACCCTGCCTCCACCAGCAGAGAGTGAACGGGAAATTTGAGTTTCCTCTGCTTTAGCCAAGACTGTCCCTTCCCTACAAGGGGGATTTCTCTACCTGGACTCTCCAGCCTTCTGCTTGTGGGGTCCAGAAGGGGCCCCTGACGGGAAGCGTCCAGATGGGTGGGTGGAGGCAAGCCTGGGAAGACCCCAGGGCTCCTGCGGAAGGTGAGGGAAGGTGGGGGGAGGGCTGAGCCTGCCACTCAGGGTTCCACTGGGGGAGCTTATGCTCTAGGGAAGGGGGCTGAGGCCTGGCTGTTCCTTGCCCCTTCTGCAGATACGCTGGATTTAGGGGAGTGCTGGGGGAGCCCTAGTGCGGGGTTGGGGAGGGCGGCTAGAGTGGCAAGAAGGAAGGGAAAGAGGGGGAGACTAAGAAACTAAATCAGAGTCAGAGACATAGAGAGACAGGGAGAGATACAGAGAGACAGAGACAGACGCACAGAAATACCGAGGCCGAGGGGCACCTGGGTGGCTCAGTGGTTGAGCATCTGCCTTTGGCTCAGGGCGTGATCCAGGGTCCTGGGATTGAGTCGCACATCGGGGCCCCCGCAGGGAGCCTGCTTCTCCCTCTGCCTCTGCCTCTGCCTCTGCCTCTCTCTGTGTCTCTCATGAATACGTAAATAAAACCTCAAAGAAAAAAAAGTAATACCAAGGCCAAGAGATGGAAAGGTTCTCTGAGACCTCCTCCAGCGACAGTCCACAGAGTCGGGGGACAGATTAAGAGCGAGAAGGGCCCAGAGACCAGAGGCCATGCGGGTTACACAGGGACCCCCAGAGCGACATAACCCGGGGGCGGAGAGGCATAACCCAGGAGACACAGGAGGGACAGAGCTAGGGACAAAGAGGAAACGGCGGGGCGGGCGGAGCAGGGCGCCCAGGGAGGTGGAAAGTGGAGAGATTCAGAGAAGAGAAAGTTTAGGGAAACTTCAAGCGGAAGGCGGAGAGGGCCGGGCGCAGGGATCCCCACGCGCCCCGCCCCGGAAAACGCGGCTTCCGGAGCTGCTATAAAGCGCGGGGCCCCGGGCCGGGCTGCAGCCGCCCGCCGCCGGCCATGCGCCCCCGCAGCGACGCCGCCCCGGACCCCGAGGCCCCGCGGCCGCCCGCGCCCCCCGGCCGCGCCTGCAGCCCGCTGCCCTGGGCGCTGAGCGCCGCGATGCTGCTGCTCGCCGGCACCTGCGCCGCCTGCGCGCTCCGCGCCTGGGTGGTCCCCGGGCCCCGGCTCCCCGCGCTCCCCGCGCTCCCCGCGCTCCCCGCGCCCCTGCCGGACGCCGGCGCCCGCCTCCCCGACTCCCCGCAGGTGAGAGGCGCCCGGAGCCCCTTCTCCCCCTCGAGAGCACCCCTGCTCTATTGAGGGCCTCGGGGCGGGGCCCCCCCGTGAGACTCCCCTGCGCATCCCGGGCCCCGCAGCGTATCCCGCTCCATCGCGGACCGGCGCCTCTTCCTTATCCCCGAGCCGCGGCGGGAGCTCGCGCTTCTTTGCAAACTGCCGGAGATCAGTTGGCCCTGGGCTCCCGGGGTCTCCCCCTCTCCCTCCCGAGGGCGCCTGGAGGGAACCTCCCCTCTTTCGTCTGCGGAATCACGAGGTTCCGTCCTTGTCCCTGCCCCGGGGCTGGGGCAGGGCGAGCCACCGGCGCCGGCAGTGCGCGTACGCTTGTGCCTTCGTTGGAGCGCGGGGGAGGGCTCAAGCCCGCGCAGACCCCGGGGACCCCCACTTTCCGGGGGGCTGCGGCGACGCCACGGGGGCCTCCATCCACTTTCCGCCTGTCCTCTCTCCGCAGGCCGTGTTCGCGCAGCTGGTGGCCCGAGATGGTGAGTGTCCCGCGGTCACTCCGCCTGGGCGCACGCGGCGGGGCTGGCGGGCGGGGGTGGCCGCCGGCGGAGGAGCCCCGGGACAGGGAGGCCTCCGCGCCCTCCATCGCGTCCTCTTCCGTTCCTCTCCAAAAGCTGTCCCCTCGCCTCTTTAAGCCCGCTCTGCCTTGCTGGTCTTCCCATGGCCCTCTCAGGGTGTCGGCTTTTCCTCCTCTGACCCCCAAATATACGTGTCTCAGGCTCCCCCCCTCCACCCACCTGGGGCTTGATCCTACAGATCCCACCTGCCCCTGTCTCTCCGGCTGGGCTCTGGGAGGTGCGGCGGGGGGGCCCTCCTCCCACCCCCCGTTGCCGGTTTTGGAGACCTCCTGCTTAACTCCTTTCCTCTTCCAGACTCCTCCTCCCCACCCCTGCCCCTCTGTCTTCTCCCCCTTCCTGAGACTCTCTTTCCTCCCTCTGTGTCCCCTCTGGGCTCCCTCTGGGCTTTGCCACCTCCCCCAGTCCCCTCTCGTCTCTCGTTTCTCGTCTCTCGCCAGGCGCCTTCCTTCCCTCCCTCCTGAGCTCTCCCCAGTCTGACTGCCCCTCCCATCTTTGGCATTGTACCCCCTCCCAGTGCTTCCTTCTACTTTCCTCACCCTGGCTCCCCACGCCCTCCTCCCTCCCCTTACCCCCCTACCCTCCACACACCCTCCATCCCTACCGCCCACCCTAACCCTGAACCCCCACCCCTACCCCTCCACCTCTACCCCACCCCCAGCCCTGAACCCTCCACCCCCTCACCCCCCTACCCCTCCACCCCCATGCCCACCCCTTTGCACTTTCTCCTCCGTGGAAGTCCTGTCCTCTCTCCTTCCCTTGCATCGCCAACCTCACCTCCCTCTTCCTTCTGAGACCTCTGTCCCTCTCCAGCTCAGAGCCCCAGCACCCCTCCCCTGGGCTGCACCCTGGCTCCACAGCCCAGCTCAAGGAACCTCCCTCTCTTCTTCCTCCCTCAGTACAGCTGAAGGAAGGACCCCTGCGCTGGTACAGTGACCCGGGCCTGGCAGGTGTATTCCTGGGGCCGGGACTGAGTTATGACCAGCGCACTCGGGAGCTGATGGTGGCGGAACCAGGGCTCTACTATGTTTTCTTGCACCTGAAGCTGCAGCGGGTAATGTCCAGCACGGGCTCTGGCTCTGTCTCTGCTGCCCTGCACCTGCAGCCACTTGGCACCGAGGCTGCAGCCCTGGACCTGACCTTGGACCTGCCTCCACCATCCTCGGAGGCCCGTGACTCAGCAGCTGGTTTCCGGGGCAGCCTGCTGCACCTGGACGCAGGCCAGCGCCTCCGTGTTCACTTGCGAGCTGAGGCAGGGGCCCACCCTGCCTGGCAGCTGGCACAAGGTGCCACGATCTTGGGCCTCTTCAGAGTGGCCACCAAAGTCCCCACTGGACTCCCCTCGTCATGGCCCATGGACACGGGGCCTGGGTCCCCGCCCCTGGATGGAGAATGAATGCTGCCTTCTTTTATTGGGGCTCTTGGTGATGCCTCGCTACTCTACCTCACCTGGCTTGGCAGGGGTCCCCGCTGCTGATCCCCTCCTCGAGGACTCTCCAAGTCACTCTCCCATTCCTGCCCCCAGTTGAACTTTGGGTATTTATTCTGAGCTTGAGCTCAACAGTGTACTTTATATTAATCCATTCAATGTATATTTATTGAACATCTGCTGTATGTAAGGCCCGCTACAGGGCTGGAGAAACATCAGCAAACAAAACAGATAAAAAAAAAATCTTTATTTATGTTAATATGTGAGAAATAAAGACTCATCCCCAGACCTGCTATGGCATTCAAGGCGCTAGTCTTCAGGGGTCTGTGTGACTATGCTGTGTGAGCATCACTCATGAAAGTTGTTTTGAGCATCTCCTGTGTGTCAGGCACTGTTTTAGGTGTTGAAGACACAGCTGTGAACAAGACAGGTAGCCCAGCGTTTTGCCAAGCTGGCAGTCAGGTATGCCTGCTTGACACTAGGACTATGATTGTGCGTGACCCTGTGTGACCGGACCACATGGGAGACTGTGAGATGGTGTGTGGTACTGGATTATACGATACTTAGAAACTTCCTGACTACAAAGTATTGAGCCTCTGCTGTATGCCAGACAGCGTGAGTTATCTCATTTGAGACCTAACTACCCTATGCTTCGGGGACTTCATTCCCGTTTTGTTCTTCTCTATGCTGGTGACGACCTGTTTGTATCTGCGTGGCGGAAGTACTGTGTAACGCCGTCCTGCAGGACCTTGCTTGCCAACTCTGTTCAGTGACCTCGTGCTGGGAACTTAAAATCGTCCAGGGGCATCTGCAAATGTTCTGGGTTGACTTCATGTATTGTGTGTAGATCATTTATTTAAGACAGCGATGGGGAAATTGTGGATTAAACATGTAGATTAAACTTGAAAGTGTGTCTTGTCTTGAGCTGTTACGTTGTGAATAGCACAGGAGAAATTGAGGAAGTATTTGTCTTGTGTTTTCAGACCGTTATCTGATTTAGCAAAGAAGTTGCTCAACGTGACTGACAAGCAAGTGAAGTGAGGACATCTATGTTGTTCCAGGTCCTTTAGCCTTTGAAGGAATAGACCAACCTATACTCACTTGTCACTGCGAGCCACAGGTGGCTATGGGTACAAGCGTAGGGAAAATCAAAGACTGCATTATATAAAAATTGACTATGGAATTTGCAACGGAGAGTATTTTATTTATTTATTTTTATTATTATTTTTTTAATGGAGAGTATTTTAAAGGGGCACCTGGGTCGCTCAGTCGGTTAAGCAACTGACTCTTAATTTCATCTCAAGTCATGATCTCAGAGTTGTAGGATCTGTGTGTCAGCTGCACACTCAGTGGCGAATCTGCTTGGGATTCTCTCTCTCCCTCTGCCCCTCCCCCTGCTCCTGTGCTCTCTCTCTCTCTCTCAAATAACTAAAAAATTCTTTTTTAATTTTTTAAATTAATTTTTTTTATTTTTTAAAGATTTTAATTTATTTATTCATGAGAGACATAGAGAGAGAGGCAGAGACACAAGCAGAGGAAGAAGCAGGCTCCATGCAGGGAACAGGACGTGGGACTCTAGCCTGGGTCTCCAGGATCCTGCCCTGGGCTGAAGGTGGCGCTAAACCGCTGAGCCATCGGGGCTGCCCTTAAATTAATTTTAATTTTAATTTTTAAAAAGATTTTATTTACTTATTCATGAGAGACACAGAGAGAGGCAGAGACACAGGCAGAGGGAGAAGCAGACTCCCTGCAGGGAGCCTGTTGTGGGAGTTGATCCCAGGACCCTGGGATCATGACCTAGGCCAAAGGCAGATGTTCAACCACTGAGCCACCTGGGTGCCCCTAAATAATTCTTTTTTTAAAAAAGGAGAGTATTTTTTAAAAATTTTATTTATTTATTCATGAGAGACACACACACAGAGAGAGAGAGAGGCACAGACACAGGCAGAGGAGGAAGCAGGCTCCATGCTGGGAGCCTGACGTGGGACTCGATCCCGGGTCTCAAGGATCACACCCTGGGTTGAAGGTGGTGTTAAACCGGGCTGCCCAAGGAGAGTATTTTATATATTGTTTGTAGATATGTGCTGCACATTTTTGCCAACAAAATTTATAATAAATGCACATACTCATTTTTCCCCCTCTGGAGAGCTGGTTGTTAGGCATTTGCTAGTATACCACTGTCTCCAGACCCAGCCAGATCCCCCAGCACCATAATTTTCCTACCATGCAGATCTGCTGGCTAGTCCATATAAAACAGCTGGATCTTGGCTTCTTGCATAGGACAAAAGGGGGTGGAGTGGGCAGAGAAGTCTCCACAGAGCAGGTGACCTAGATGGGCCTTAGGAGGATGGATGGGAACGAGGGAGGCAGAGGTAGGAGAGTGGCCTACACTGGCCAGACAGGAGGATGTGGGATGCGCAGTGAAGATGCAGATGTGGAAGTGAACGCCATTTGCCTGATCCATCTCTACCCATTCTCTTTTTTATTTAATTTACATATATATTTATGCAAATTAATTTTTTTTATTGGAATTCGATTTGCCAACATATAGTATAACACCCAGTAGATCTCTACCCATTCTCAAAGAGTCCCTCTTGAATGGGCCGAACTGGCATTGAGCTGACACTATGAGTGTCACCCTTATTGGGAATTAAATTATTGAGCTAGGGGCACCTGGCTGGTTCAGTTAGAAGAGCATGAAAGCCTTGATCTCGGGGTTGTATGTTCAAACCCCACGTTGGGTGTAGGTGAGATTATTAAAAAAAAAAAAGTGAACTTAAAAAAAACAAACCTAAGATAAATAAACTAATTCCATACAAGCTGATTGTTCCATGAAAAGGAAGTATGTGCAAAGTGACAAATCCTACAGAGCTGTAAGATGGAAGAAAAAGGCCCACAAGTCCAGCTTGATGAAAAATGGCTTATTAAGGGGACTTACAGACATAAGCCTGTTTTGAGTGGCTCCAAGAGGAGCAGGTCCCTGAAACCCCTACCTCCTGTCAGACCTGCTAGAGGCTAGGAGTCCGTGGGGAGGAGCACTCAGGAGGAGAATGTTTGAGAATGAGTGTGTCACAGTCAATCTCCAGAGTAGATCAAGAACCCAAGTTAGGGCAGCCCCGGTGGCGCAGCGGTTTGGCGCCGCCTGCAGCCTGGGGTGTGATCCTGGAGACCCGGGATCGAGTCCCAGGTCGGGCTCCCTGCGTGGAGCCTGCTTCTCCCTCTGTCTGTGTCTCTGCCTCTCTCTCTCTCGGTGTCTATGAATGGATAAATAAAATCTTAAAAAAAAAAAAAAACCCAAGTTACTCAAGGATGTGGTTAAATAAAAGGGAAAGGTGTGTGGGGGCGCTGTGCTCAAGAAGGCTTCAGGTCAGAGTGGTCATCATGGCCATTTGTCCAAGATGGTTTTAGTCTGGTTCACAAATTGGCAAATGACTGTTACTCCCCGCCCCCAGTGCTAGATGCTTCCTCGGGATGTGTGGGATGGCCCTTGCCATCCGAAACCTTGCACTTGGTTCTCCTTCAGGTTTGGAGGGGAAAAGCTGCTTCTTAGAACTCTTGGTCCAGGGACCAGCATCAGATCTGATTGGTCCACGATAGGCTCCCCTGGTTGTTGCTTATTTTGACTACCACTGGGTGATGCCAATCCTCTGATTGGGCCAGGGTGGACACATGACTCAAGCTGGTCCAATCAGATCTCCTCCACAGGAACAGGGGCAGGCCTGGCTCTACCAACCCTACTAGTCAGGAGAAGCTGTGAGAGAAGCATGGAGAGAACTGTGTGCAGAGAGAGAGAGAGAGAGAGAGAGGAGGGGAGAAGACGTGTGGGGATTCACAGATGAGACCACAGAGCCCTAAAGAGACAGAAGAGCTCCCTAGGCTTCCTACTTGCCTCCTCCTGGTGAAGGGGGATGCCCTAGTGCATTAGTTTCCTAGAGTTGCTCTAACAAAGTACCTTAGGGGCACCTGGGTAGCTCAGTAGGTTGAGCCACCTACTCTTGGTCTCAGCTCAGGTGTTGATCTCAGGGTGGTGAGTTCAAGCTCTGCCTTGGGCCCCACCTTGGGCGTGGAGCCTATCTAAATCAAAAACAAAGTACCGTATACTGGGTGGCTTAGAACCTCAGATAACTGTCTGCCAGGCCTGGAGGCCGGAAGTTCAAAATCAAGGTGTTGGCAGGGCCACACTCTCTGCAAACGCTCGAGGGAAGAATCCTTCCCTCCCTCTTCCAGCTTCTGGTGGATGGTGTTCCTTTCCTAGCTTCTGCATTACCCTCATCTCTGCCTTCCTTGTGGCATGGCTGTTTTCCTTCCGTGTGTCTCATTTGTTTCTTTTCTCCTCTTTCTCTAAGGGCATTGCTCATATGGATGTAGGGCTCACGCTAGTCCCGTATAACATCATCTTAGCTACTTACATCTGCAAAGACCCTATTTACAAATAAGGCTATATTCCGAGGTTCCAGGAAGGGCATGAAGATTTTTTTTTTTTTGGGCCTGGCTGGGTGGGGGGGGGGGGGGGACACTATTCAACCCAGTACATTTAGTATCTACTCTTGAGGGCCATGAGCGTCCTTCCATGAATTTCCTTCTGGGATGGGTTCTGTTCCATGCTGCTTGAGGATGCAGGCCCTCAAGGCTGTCAGTGATTTTCTTAGTAGTTTTGGGATCTCAGAGTCTGTCCTGCTTCCTGGATTATTTGGGTTTGGGAGTGGCCCACAGCAAGGATACTTGGGCCCTATAATGTTGTAGGATATTCCGAAGACCCAAGGTATACGGATAGGATTCTACAACAGTGACAAGAACTATAGATGACATTTATTAATGCTTACTGGTCCCAAGTACTAACTAATTGCCTTGCACAGACTTCAACAGGAAGGTATGATTTTATTTTCATTCCCATTTTACAGGCAAAGAAACTAAGGCCCAGGGACTTTAGGCCAAGGTCACACAGCCAATAACAGAGTGGTCGACACTGTGTTTGTAGAGCCAGTCTTCCTGCAACCCTGCTCACTTCCAAGCGACCTCATAGAATGTTGCTGATTGGGCCAGGGTGAAAAGTTTTGGCTGCATTGTGCGCCCTCCAGATTCATACGAGGAAGCCCTAACCCCCAGGACCTCAGAATGTGACTGTATTTGAAGACAGAGTCTTTACAGAAGTAATTGTGTTAAAGTGAGGTCATTAGGCTGGGCCCTAATCCTATACAATTGGCGTCCTTGTAAGAAGGGAAATTTGGAGATAGATGTGTGTGCACGCACACACAGAAAATGCCATGAGATCATAAAGATGGGTATCTAAGAACCAAGGAATATCAGACCTGGAACAGACCTCTCCCTTGCAGCCTCAGAAAGAACCAATCTTGACAACACTGATTTTGGACTTCTGGCCTCCAAAACTGTGAGAGAATAATCATCTTGTTTAAGGAACCCAGTCTGTGGTACTTTGTTATGACAGTCCTAGACCAGTACAGATGGTTATAGGAATTGATGCATTTAATACACACTTGTGCACAGTGCCAGGCTCTCAGCAAGCACTCAGGACAGTTCATACCCACACACGCTTAGACTTCTATAGTGTCCCATGGACATGTGACAAAGACACAGCAATTCACAGAAGGGTTACAATGACACATCTGTCATCTGTCTGTGATGTCATAAAGACACTCTTGCCATGATGGGAATTACAAAGGCAATTTTGGAAACATGTAGTGTTATAAAGACAATCATAATTCATAATCCTGAATCTACAACCATAAAATCCTCCAAAAGAAAAATGTCCCCGGCTCCTTTAGCAGCCCAAATGGGCTGAACCCATGTGAAGGTGTTTATGGTTTGTATTCATTCCTTAGCTCGGATATGCACATAATAGGGATGTTGATATGCTTGATTATTGGATGCTGTCCCAGAAGCCCCCAGTGGGGAGTAATAAATGTGTAATCTAGTATGAGTACCATTTAATACATATGTATGATGCGATATATAGAGGTGATAGATATGGTACATGAGTCTGCTTTATTATCCACACAAAATAATTAACATTTTTTTTTTACCTTTTATATATTTATTTGACAGAGAGAGAAAGAGCACAAGCAGGGTGAGCGGCAGGCAGAGAGAGAGGGAGAAGCAGACTCCCCGATGGGCAGGGAGCCGGAGGCAGGGCTCCATCCTAGGACCCTGAGATCATGACAAGAGATGAAGGCAGACGCTTAACCGACTGAGCCACCCAGGCACCCCAAAACACTTAACTTCTGTCTCTTCTGATCACCAAATCTGTGGAGCTATTTCCTGACACCAATAAGCAATTCTGAGCCACCAGCAAGGTGTCCAAGAATCCAACTCAACTCTGACACTATCTACCCAGAGATAGCATCAGATCCCATAGTTATTTTTTTTTAAAGATTTTATTTATTTATTCATGACAGACACACACACACACAAACAGAGAGAGAGAGAGAGAGGCAGAGACACAGGAGACACAGGCAGAGGGAGAAGCAGGCTCCATGCAGGGAGCCTGACATGGGACTTGATCCCGGGTCTCCAGGATCACACCCCAGGCCAAAGGCAGCACTAAACCACAGGGCCACCGGGTCTGCCCAGATGCCCTGAGTTAAATGCTCAGTTCCCACAAGACTGTCTCCTCCATTCCCCACTTCAAGTGCCAGTCACAAATCTCAGTTGTTACCTGCACTTCTGACAAACCAGCTCTAGGTTGTGGGTTGGAATGATTTCTTCCTTGGGTTTGATTAATTTGCTAGAGCCACTCACAGAATTCGGAGAAACCAATTTATGGTAAGGATGCAGAATAGCACCAGATAAAGAGGCCTGGAAAGACCCTGACTGCAGGAGCTTCTGTCCCTGTGGAGCTGGGATGTGTCACCCTCCTTGTTTGGTTGTGTTCACCAACCTGGAAACTCCCCGAAACCTCTACTGTTGGGATGTTATGGACGCTTCCTCACGTAGGCATGATCAACCATAAACTCTGTTTCTAAGCCTCTCTTCCCTGTCCGGAAGATGGGTGTGGGGCCAAAAATTACAAGTTTCTAATCATGGCTTCGTCTTTTTGGTGACCAGCCCTCACCCAGGAATCATCCAGGAGCCCACCCAGAGTCACCTCTTTAGAACAAAAGATGCTCCTAGTGTTCTTATCATTTAGGAATTTGCTAGGGTTTAGGAGCCTGTGTTGGGCATGAGGTCAAAGACATATATATCATATTATCAGTGTCAGTTCTGGATTCCAAAACGTATTTGGTGTCTAGGGTTTGGGATCAGGGACTGTGGGATTGTATGAGGGACTGGGTTGTGAATCGAGACCGTTTTTCAAGAAGTGGGATGTTACAAAGTGTGATGGCTCACTCACACCACCGCAGTGTGAGCACTCCTTGGAGAGGGAAATTTCTTATATGAGCTTTCTCAGACTTTTCTTTCTTTCTTTTTTTTTTTTCTCAGACTTTTCAAGCCAGCTTACCAATCTCTCTATGGAGACCCGAAGCTGTTTCTTGTCCCTCTCTTGCATTCCACAGGCTCTGGCTCAGTGTGTCTAGGAAACTCCTACTACCCAGGATGAGAATGAGTCAGGCCACTGAATAGAGATCTCACACCCCACCCCACTCCAGAAGTGCTGTCCGATGAGTCTCCAGTGGTGGAAGCAGAGTGGAATAGCCCGAAGCCTTGCACCACTTTCTCATGTGCCTATGTGTGGACGCTGGGAGCAGTATGTTGAGGAATGAGTGGAGAGATGGGTCTGCAGGGCATTTTTAAAATGGCATTAAGAATACTTAATGTAAGATCTACCCTCTCATGGGTAGATGACATTTTAAGTGCACAACACAGTATTTTTAAAAATGATTTATTTATTTGAGAGAGAGAAAGAGAGAGAGAGAGAGCATGTGCAAGCAGGGACAGGAGGCTCATGGAATTACTCAGCTGAGAGGATGTTTGGGATGGAGTAATAGATTTGAAGATGGAGAGGCAATTTATATATACAAGAGATAGACAATAAAAACAACAGGAGTTGGCTAAGCATTGAATATGGGTGAGACAGAGGAGATAGAGAAACCAAGACTTTTGACTCATGCAACTGGATAGATAGAAGCACTTAGGAATTTGGAGACCCTGGAAGCTCATGGGTCACTTTGGGATGTGCGAAATTTCCAGGTGCCTCCGAAGTGGCCATGTGGGAGTATTGAGTTGATTCTGTGGCCATGCAAGCTCTATGGCTGGGATGGAATTGTAAGAGTTGTTGGTATATTTATAAAAGGATGTTTGGGGAGAGGATGGGATTTCTTAGAATCACATGCGAAGAGGCAGCAGAAAAGAGGGTCTAAGATCAAGTGCTGAGGAAATTCAATATATAATGGTTCAGTAGGAAGTCAGGTGCACCCAAAAGCCTAAGAAGGAACAGCCAAACAGGAAGGAGGAAAATTAAGATCCCAAGGAATCCGTTTCAAAGAGGAAGTAGTGGTCAATGATATATGATACTGCTGAGAGTCAGTTAAGATGGGAATCAAAAATATTCACAAGATTTTGGATCATCAGAATCATGAATGGTTAACTATTTTTCAGGGGCATGAATGAGTCAAGTTGCATCAGAGTGGCCTGAGAAATTAGTGACAAGTGGAGACTCTGAGATTGCCTCTGCAGGTAGCTTCTTTATAAAATTATTTGGAAATAATTTTGAATCTCAAGAAAAGTGACATGAATAAAAAGGGTACAAAGAACACTCATACATCCTTTATTCGAAGGCAACATTTTGTCTCATTTGCTTTACCATTCACCATTTGCTCTCCCCATGCCCTTGTATGGGAGTACAAATTACAAGTTATTTATTTAAGATGAGTCAGACAAGATCAGGATTATTAAGAAACAAAACCGGAGGAAACCAAAACCTCAAAGACTGGGCAGTTCTAGGAAATTCCAAATGTGGTGTGAGTAGATTCAAGAAATAGGAAGTTTTGGGGGTATTTATCAAGGTGATTACTTAGAAAGAAACATAAAAGGGTGGGAGGGTGGGCCAAATGGGGGGAAGAGGAGTGGGAGATACAGGCTTCCAGTTATGGAATGAACAAATTGTCGGAATGGAAGGCACAGCATTAGGAATATAGTCAATGGTATTGTAACGACGCTGTATGGTGACAGGTGATGGCTACACTTGTGCTGAGCGGAGCATAATGTATAGGCTTGTTGAATCACTGCTGTACATCTGGAACCCACATAACGCTGTCAACTATACTCAAGAAAGGGAGAAGGAGAAAAAGAGGGAAAGAAAGAAGGAAAGAAAGAAAGCATGCAGACAGATAGACAGACAGATGGACATGGGAGCTAGCTGAGTTAGCTTTACCCTCTCTTCTGGTCCACATACTGAACAAACCCAATGGTATAGTTTGCCCTTGGGCTAAATCAGGGAATGTAATATATTGAGTTACCAGCCTTCCTCTCCTGAGTCAAGTTATAGTAAACAGAATAGGCAGGAGAATTGAAACTCTCTCTTTTTTTTTAAAGTTTATTTATTTTTTTTAAGTAATCATTACTCCTCCCACCCCCCAAAGACCTCAAATTCATGACTCTGAGATCAAGAGTCACATGTTCCACCGACTGAGCCAGCTGGATGCCGCAGGGAGAATTGGAATTTTCAGACTCGCAGCGAAGGCTCACCAGGCACAGGACCGAAATCCAAACCATGAGAGAGACATCTCGAACTCCACATCAGCAGGAAATAATCAACATCTAAAGAAGCGATTGAGTGTCTGCCTTTGGTTCAAGGTGTGATCCCCGAGTACTGGGATCGAGTCCCACGTTGGGCTCCCTGCGTGGAGCCTGCGTCTCCCTCTACCTATGTCTCTGTCTCTCTGTGTGTCTTTCATGAATAAATAAATAAAATCTTTTAAAAAAATGCAGAATCAGATCTGGGATGCCTGGGTGGCTCAGTGGTTGAGCATCTGTCTTTGGCTCAGGGTGTGATCCGGGGTTCCAGGATTGAGTCCCACATCGGGCTCCCTGCGAGGAACCTGCTTCTCCCTCTACCTGTGTCTCTGCCTTCTCTATGTGTCTCTTATGAATAAATAAATAAAATCTAAAAAAAAAAAAAAGAAGAAGAAGAATAGAACAAACAAAAGACTCCGGAGTAAGTCTGAATCATTTCTCTAGAAAGGCCTTAACAAATTTTAGATTAATTATATTTAAATACATGGATAATAAAATCTATATGAACATGAACACTCCCTCAAACTTGAGTAAAACCCTCCATTATCAAACTTTCAGAGAGATATTAAAGCTTAAAGATTAAATATCGTTGCTGAATAAAGTTCAAAGTCATTAGAGTGCAAAGAATTGATTTAGCAGAATGAGATTAGACAACACTTTTTCATTTGCTCATTTGTTTATTCAACAAATATTTACTGGAGGTATTTAATGTGGCAGCATGTTTCTAAGGGCTGGGGATACAAGATAAAGAAGAGGGTCTTGGGTTCTGCTTATATTCTAGATTGGGGATCAGCAAGTTGTATAGCCCATCACGTTTTTGCAAGTGACGTCTTATTGCAACATGGCCATGATGATTTGTTTATGTACTGTCTGTAGTTGATTTTGTGTTGCAGGTAGTGGAGATGAGTAGCTGTGACAGAGACCATTTGGCCCATGAAGCCTAGAATATTTACTCTCTGGATCTTTATGGAAAATAAAGTCTCCCTCCTAGATTATCCCTAAACGTAATAACTAAAGATGGTATAAATGCTATATTAGTCAGGGTTCTCCAGGGAAACAGAACCAATAAGATGTACATATATGTGCAGAGAGATTTATTTTGAGGAATTGGCTAACACAATTGTGGGATCTTGCAAGTCTGATCTACAGGGGAGATCGGCAGGCCGGAGGCCCAGGGAAGAGTTGAAGTTGCAGTCTTGAATCTGGAGGCATTCCTGAGGCACAATTCCCTCTTCCTCCAGGGGACCAGGTCTTTCTCTCTTAAGACCTTCAACTGATTGGATAAGACCCACCCACATTATTAATACGCTTTAATCAAAGTCTGCTACTAATTTTTTTTTTAAATTATCTTTATTATAAGGAAAATACACAGCAGAACAGAGCTGGAGAGTGGTGTGGGTAGAAGATCTAGAAAAACTTAATCACGAAACAAGCTGCTCAGTTACCAAACAAGCTGTTCAAACATGGCTTCCTGCTGTGAGGGAGAGTGATTTAGCCCTTATCTTTCCCACCTGCTCTTAGGGCTGGGCCCAGGGAGCCCCATTTTCCAATCTGTTCTCTTCCTGGAGTTTGGGAAAGGTTATCTAGTTCTCAGGCTTTCAAGATACAGAAAACAATATGGAGAAGGAAAGGATGTTCTAGCCCTTTGGTCCAGTGTTATCCCCCGCCCTATCCCTCAGTATTTGTTGATGCCAAAGAGATGAACCCCATGGAATTGGGGTAACTTAGGCAGCAGCACACTAAGCAATGAGGTTGTGTTGATGGGGAAGTGAGTAGCATCATACTTGGTGTAGAAGCTGGCCAGGAGGTAGAGTACAATAGGAGAGATGCTGAGGAATTTGCAGGAAGAGATAAATTGGAGCCTGTAGTCCATCTGTTCCCAGTGGGTCAATGGCCGAGCCTTTCCTTGGTCAGGGGTCTCAAAGGGTGTCCCTTTCACTGTATGTAAGAAGACATACGTAGCCAAGTTATGGAGGACGTTGTTCAGGGTCCAGACAACAGGTCTGCTGAAGAAGGGGATGCTTCACGTCCTACCAAGATGATGTAGGCCAGCCAGATGCCCCGGCTATTCATCACTCGAGTGTTGGGGTTTACTTCGCTGTGTGTCACCCCCACGTTCATCCTGCTGACTTCACAAGCTGGTCAGACTTGAGGCACGGCATTCACTCCCACCTCTCTGCTACTAATTTAAGTATTATTCATCTTAAAAAAATACCTTTATATCAGCATTTAGACTTATGTGTGACCATATATCTGTGTCCTGTGATCTAGCCAAGTTGACATTTAAAATTAACCATTACAAATGTTTGGAAAGAAATATGTGGGAGATGTTCTAAAGAGTGAAGGAGGTCTATTTTTAGTGGTGGTCACAGCTATTTTCTCTTAGAAGGCAATACGTGTGCTGAGATTTGAGTGACGACAAAAACCAAGCCGTGGGACTATCTGGGGGAAAGGCATTTCACACAGAAGACACAGCACGCCCTGAGGTGAGAACATTCCAGGTGTGTTTGGGCCCTGGGAGACCAGTGTGGTTAAAGGGGAGTCATGAGGTGGACAGCGGTAGGGAATAAGGTTAGAGGAATCATGAAGGCCTCATGTGCAGAGATAGAGGTTTGGACATTTTTCTGCCTTCAGCGTTAAGTCAGTGGAAAAATTTAAGCTGAGACTGTGGTGTGGAAATTGGAAGCAGAAATGTAACTGGGAAGCTGTGGAGGCTTCTAGAAGAAAGATCTGATTGGCTCAGGTGGGGGAGGAGGCAATTGTGGGGCTAGACAGAGCAGAGAAACATGGGCTGCACTGACTGGGATTTGGTGCTATTTCAATGACCTCAAGTGGCTTTCTATTAACCACAACCAAAAACCCCCAGCTGCTCACATCAGCTCATCGGATCTTGCCCAATGTGCTCCTGTCACTTCCCCCATCTCACCTTCTCCCATCTGCCCCCTCTCTCTGTTCCAGCCCCAAGGGGCCTCCTAGCTGTTGCTATGCATGCCAGACACAGTCCTGGCTCAGGACCTTGGCTCTGGCTGTTCCTTCTGCCTGGAAAGCTCCTCTCCCAGATCTTCCCATGTAGATCCTTTTTTTGTCATTTAGTGCTCAGCTCCAAAGCCATCTCCTTACCTGACACTCCACTAAAAAGAGCACCCCTGCCAATTCACTATTTATTACTGACCCTGTCTTATTTTGTTTTCAGTGTGTACCAGTTACCCAGTGATGCATAATAATAAATGCCCCAAACTTAGTGGCACAAAACAATGACCATTTTATTATACTCACGGCTTCAGTGGGTCAGGAATCAGGGCAGAGTGTAGTAAAAATGACTTATTTTCTTCTCTGCAATGCCTGGGGCTCAACTGGGAAGATTTAAATGGTCGACGACTTGAATAACCAGGGCCTGGAATCATCTGGAAGCTTGTTCACTCAGCTCATTCAGGACTATCAAGTTATGCATGTAGCCTTGTGTTTTCTATGTGGCTTGGGCTTCTCACAGCACAGCAGCCTCACACGAGAGCTGGATTCCAAGAGGCAGGGAGTGGAGGCTGCCAGGATAGTTCAACATTGTATCTGAGAGTCACTTTTGTCATCTGCCATTCTTTCCTCAGGGCCACCCAAGTTTAAGGAGGCAGAGAAAGTGACTTTGGAGGGGCAAGTTCCAATTGCAGAGAGGTCCCCTGGGATGGGAGATGTTAGGACAGTCATCTTGGGAACATACTGTCTGCCATACCGCTTTGGTGATGCATCTTTGTTATTTTTTTTTTTTAAGATTTTATTTATTTGAGTGAGCAAGAGAATGTGCACACGTTTGCACAAGCAGGAGAGACAGAGGGAGAACCAGACTCCCCGCTAAGCAGAGAGTCTGATGTGGGGCTTGATCCCACCACCCCAGGATCACGACCCGAGCCTAAGGCAGACACCCAACCGACTGAGCCTCCCAGGTGCCCCGATAATATATCTTTAGTAACCAGAGAAAGCATTCTTGTTCCACCAAGTGGTAGAGTCTGATATGTAGGATGAGATGCAGACAAGAGACCCATCTTTGACTTGCCAAAGTGTAAGCTCCATGATAGCAAGAGTTTCTGCTCACTGAAATTCACTGATGAATCCCAGGCATTGAGAACAGTGCCTGATATATTGGGTGCTCAACAAATGTGAGTGGGAAAGGAGGAAACATAAAACACTGTGCATTTCAGGGCACTACCAAAGCAAACAAGAGGCTTGGCTTTGTAGGATCCAGAGAGGTCCTACAATCTTAAGAATTCTCCCCAAGATGGAACAGGAAGTGTGCAGTGGGTGCATTCATAGGGAACGTCTGAGGGCCTCAAAATCCCTAGCAGGGCTGACTGGTGATGGCATCTCTCTCTTGCAGCCAGTCCGGAAGGACTGGAAGACATGACTCGTTCTTCAAATGTGAAGACAGCAAATGCAAAACTTTAAGGAATACGAAAAAAATCAAGGGGCTGAGACACTGCCAAAGAAATACCATAATGTTTCAGTAATCAAATCCAAATACATATGGTGAAGGAGAATAAGAGGGTAGAGTTTTTTATGTGATTGAAGTTGTTAAGCTGTCATCAGATTAAAACAGACTGTTATATAAACACACACACACAAACACCCCCCCCCAAAATCCCAGACTGTTGGATGTTTTATGTAAGACTCATTATAACCACAGAGCAAAAACTGATAGATACAAAAAGATGAAGAGAAAAGAATCAAAGCATATCACTATGGAAAATCAACAAACCAAAAAAGGCAGCAAGAAAGGAAGAAAGGAGCTACAAAACAGCCAGAAAACAGTTAATAAGATGACAACAGTATGTCTTTATCTATCAATAGTTACTTTAACTGTGAATGGATTAAATTCTCCAAGCAAGGGGAGGAGGGCGGGGGGTGGGGGTGAATGGGTGACGGGCACTGAGGGGGGCACTTGACGGGATGAGCACTGGGTGTTATTCTGTATGTTGGTAAATTGAACACCAATAAAAAATAAATTTATTATAAAAAAATAAATTCTTCAAGCAAAAGACATAGAATAGGGGCACCTGGCTGGCTCAATTGGTAGAGCATGTGACTCTTGATCTCAGGGTGGTGAGTTCAAGCCCCATGTTGGGCGTGGAGCCTAGGTTTTTTTTTTTTTTTTTTTTTTTTAAGTAAAAAAAGGTCATAGAGTGGATGAATGTTGATAAATAAACAAACCAACAAGACACAACTATATGTTGCCTACAAGAGACACATATCAGCTTCAAGAATACACAAAGGCTCCAAGTTAAGGGACCGAAGAATATATTTCATGCCGATGGAAACCAAAAGATAGCAGGGCAACTATACTTTTATCAGACAAAATGTACTTTAAATAAAAAAAAAAAAACTATAACAAGAAAAAAAAAACTATAACAAGAGACAGCGGTTTAGTGCTGCCTGCAGCCCAGGGCGTGATCCTGGAGACCTGGGATCGAGTCCCACATCAGGATCCTGCATGGAGCCTGCTTCTCCTTCCTCTTGTGTCTCTGCCTCTCTCTCTCTCTCTGTCTATCATAAATAAATAAATCTTAAAAAAATAAAAAAGAGTCAAAGGAGGTCCTATAACAATGCACATATAACATTCAACACTGGAACACCAAAATATGTTATGCAAATATCAGAAAATCTGAAGGGAAAAAGAAACAGTAACACAACAACTTCAACGGTGGGTAGATTAGCCAGGCAGAAAATCAATAAGGAAACACCGGACTTGACCTGTACTTTACGTTGAATAGACTAAACAGGCTCTACGGGACAGTTCATCCAACACCAGCAGAGTACACATCCTTAAGTACACATGGGATGTTCTTCAGGATAGATCATGTGTTAGGTGACAATACAAGTCTTAACCAAATTTAAGAAGACTGGAATCCTATCAAGTATCTTCTCTAACCACAGTAATATGAAAACCAGAAATCAATAACAGAAGGAAAATGGAAAACGTTCACGAATGTATGGAAATTAATCAATACGCTCCTGAACAATCGATGGGGCAAGGAAGAAATCTAAAGGGAAATTAAAACATATCACAAAACAAACGAAGATGGAAATGTCATATGCCAAAACTTATGGGGATGCTGCAAAGCGGTTGTATAATTAGATAGGTTAGAAGAAATGGATAAATTTCTAGAAATGGACAGTCTGCTGAGATTAAATCATTAAGAAATAGAAAATCTGAACAGACCGGTGGCTAGTAAGGAAATTTAACCAGTGATCAAAAATCTCCCAATGAACAAAAGTCCAGGACCAGGTGGCTTCACTGGTTAATTCTTCCATACATTTAAAGAAAAATTATCAGTCCTTGTCAAATTCTTCCAAATGATAGAGGAGAAGTCAACTCTCTGAAATTCACTTTATAAGGTCAGTATTGCCTTGATACCAAAGCCAGACAGGGATGTTACAAATAATTGAAACAGAATGGTATTGGCATAAAAGCAGACACAAATCAATGGAACAGAATAGAGAGCCCATAAAAAAATCCGTACCCATCTGGGCAATTAATTTATGACAAATGACCCAAGAGTATACCAATGGGGAAAGAACAGCATTTATTTATTTATTTGTTTGTTTGTTTGTTTTTAAAGAACAGTCTTTTTTAATAAATGATTTTGGAAAAACTGGACAGTTACACATAGAAGAATGAAACTGGACCGCTCTCTCACACCTTACACAAAAATTAGCTCAAAATGGATTAAAGACTTGAATATAAGACCTGAAATCATAAAACTTCTAGGAGAAAACAGGCAGTAAGCTCCTTGACATAGGTCTTGGTGATGATTTTTTGGAACCAACTCCAAAAGCAAAGGCAGCAAAAACAAAAATAAACAAAAGGAAACCATCCACATAAAGAAAAGGCAACCCGCTGAGTGGAAGAAAAATATTTGCAAGCCATATATCTGATAAAAAGAGTTAATCTTCACAATATATAAGGAACTCCTACAACTCCATAGCAAAACCCCAAATAATCCAAATAAAAATGGGCAAAGGACCTAAATAGACTTTTTTCAAAGAAGAGATACGAATGGCCAGCAGGTACATGAAAAGATGCTCAGCATCACGCACCATCAGGGAAATGGAAATTGAAACCTCAAGAGATGTTAGATCTGGTAGAAAGGCTTTTATCAGAAAAACCCAAAAGATAACAATTGTGGGCAAGGAAGTGCAGAAAACATGTGGGAATGTAAATTGGTGCAGCCACTGTGGCAAAAAATATGGAGGTTTCTCAGAAAAACAAAACAAGACAAAACAAAACACAGCTACCCTATGATCCAGCTATCTTGGTTCTGGGTGTAAATACGAAGAAACCAAAATCAATACCTTGAAGAGATACCTGCACTCCCACATTCATTGTTGCATTACTCACAATAGCAACAATGTGGAAATAACCTCAATGTTCACTGACAGATGAATAATGAAAATGTGATCTCTATATATCACCTTTATTATCAATGGAATGCTAATATATACAGTACATCATATATTTATATATTATATAAAGAGGTATATTTATAAATATATAAATGGATTATTTTAATGAAATATGTTATCAGTGATGCATATTATGTCATTATAGATTAACTAATATTAATGTTGTGCTAATAATATGGTAATATTATATATTTTTACATGTCCATATTATTCAGCCATAAAACAACTGAAGTAAAAAACAAAACACAAAACACAAAACACAAAACAAAACAAAACAAAAAAAAACCTGAAGTCCTGCCATTTGTGACAATGTAGGTTGTCAGAACCTGAAATAAAATAAGCTGGATTGGAGAAAGACAAATACTGGGTGATATTACTTATATGTAGAATCAGGAAAAGAAAAGTTGAAAGGTTAAATTTATAGCAACAGAGGAGAACTGTGGTTACCAGAGCCTGGAGGATGGAGAAAATCGGGAGATATTGGCCAAAGGAGATGAATAAGTTCTGTGGACTATAATAATAACATTGTGTTGTATAATTGAAATTTGCTGAAAATAAATCTTTTTTTTTAATTTTTTTTTATTATTATTTATGATAGCCACACATAGAGAGAGAGAGGCAGAGACACAGGCAGAGGGAGAAGCAGGCTCCATGCACCGGGAGCCCGATGTGGGATTCGATCCTGACTCTCCAGGATCGCGCCCTGGGCCAAAGGCAGGCGCTAAACCGCTGCACCACCCAGGGATCCCGCTGAAAATAAATCTTAAGCCTTCTCACCACACATCATAAAGTAGTAACTAGGGCACCTGGGTGGCTCAGTGGTTGAGCATCTGCCTTTGGTTCAGGTCATGATCTCAGGGTCCTGGGATTGAGCCCCGCATCAGGCCTCCTGCAGGGAGCCTGCCTCTCCCTCTGCCTGTGTCTCTGCCTCTCTCTGTGTGTCTCTCAGGAATAAATAAATAAAATATTTTTTAAAAAGCCAAGCAAAGCTATAAAAAATGGGGGCTCAGCCGTTAAATCGTGGTCCAGAAAAAGATAACCACCTAATGACAGCCTCATCCATCCCAACCTCAAGACTCTTCTCCCTTGGGAGAAGGGTGATTGGTGCCACTTCTATTTTTGCCTTATTTCCACCACATCTAAAAAATGGATTGTGGTACTCAAAAAATATATGTATATATACAGTAATATACACATATAGTAATACACATGGTAAATAAACATACTGAATCCTGGCTCTGTCATGCGGGGAGGGAGAGACCAGAGAGGACCAAGGGGGTAGAGGACAGAAGGGAGCAAGACACAGACCAGTGAATGAAGAGGTCATTTTGCAATTGGATTCTCCAGCCTCACCTGCCCCAGCAGGTACCACTTGGGTGAGAGATAAACCACTCAAACTCTTCTCAATTCCTGACTCTCCCAATTTTAAGAAAAATAAAGCCAGTACCTTTTAGGGTGGCTTGTTGTGTGGCAGTAAATAAGCAACCAAGAAGCTGAGACTAGCAGTTGAAATAATTTTCCTAAGGTGGGGGCTCAGGACTTAACACCTACACATTTTAATTCCAGACCTAGACTAGTGGTTCACAACTGGAGGTGACTCTGTCTTCCCCCAAGGGCCACTGGGCAGTGGTGCAGTCATTTACGGTTGTCACATGGGGGGGGGGGAACTCCTGGCCTTGGGTGGGTGGGGGCTAGGGACGCTTCTTGACACCTCTCAGTGCCCAGGACGCCCCCACCATGGATAATGATTCAGTTCTGGATGTCAGTAGTGCTGAGTTTGGGAACCCAGCTCTAGATCCCAGAATCTGGTTATTCTGCTTATGAAATACTCTGTATCAGGCGGATTCAGAGTAAAAGTCCCTTTCTGAAGTGTAGCATCCAGTTCCAGGAGGGCTGTCCTAGTTAGCCTGAGCTGCCGTTAAAAAAAAAAAAAACAACCCACAAAATAGGGGGGTGTAGACAACAGATATTCATTTTTTTTGTTCCGGAACCTGGAAAGTTCAAGATCACGGTGTCAGCAGGGTTTCTGGTAAGGACTCTCTAGCCACCTGCTTTCTGTGTCCTCACATCCTGGAAAGAAAAAGAGGGACCAAGCTCTTTGGTAGTTTTTTTTTCTTTTTTTTTTTTCTTTTTTCTCATCAGGGCACCAATCCCATCATGAGGGTACCACGCTCGTGACTTCTTGTAAACCAATCTCCTCTCAAAGGAAAAACACTGGTTCTTTTACTCGACTAAAAGGAAGCTTTCTCCACTTAGGCCCACTAAGGAGAACTGTTTCCTTCTCCCCCCACCCACACTCCAGTTACACTCCAGTTGACAAGGCACAATTGACATATAACACTGTGTAGGTTGCAAGTGTACAACATAATGATGTGACACACGTAGGTATTATGAAACGATCCCCAACCGCAAGGGTCACCTCACATGGTCACAAAAAGGTTTTTTCCCCTTGTGGTGAGGATTTTAAAGATTTCCTCTCAGCAATCTTGAAATATACAAAATAATATTATTAGCAATGGTCACCGCTGTGCATTACATCCCTAGAACATTTTGATACCTGGAAGTTGGTCCCTCTTAATCACCTTCACCAAATTCCCCCTATTCCATCCCCCTCTTTCTTTCCACTCTACTCATAGAACACCTTGGACACCAAACGAGTGGGTTCCCACCATCCGCCCTCCCTGACACTGACCGTTTCTCTGACATCTGCTGGGTGCCCCCAACTTCAGATGCCAATCACGTCTGGGCCTCTGACCAGGGAGCTCTACGTGGAGGGTTCCCACAACTCCTTCTTGGGTTGATAATTTGCTAACACAAACTCACAGAACTCAGGAAAACGGTCTACTGATTTAGGGGACTAAGTATGGAGGGCTGGGGAGCTTCCCGCCCTGTCCAGGTGCCCCACCCTCCCAGCACCAACACGTGCTCAACAACCTGGAAGTTCTCTGAACCCCTTTGCTCAGAGCCTTTTATGGAGGCTTGGTTACGTAGGCATGACTGATTAAATAGATTGGCTGATGGCCTGTAGTGATGAGCTCAACCCTTAGGTCACCAGGGGGCGGGGCCCAAGGTGCAAATCCTCTGGCAACCGGCTCCCCCATCCTTAGGGGCTTTCCAAAAGTGACTTGGTTAAAACAAATTCAAGTGGTTCAGTTTCAAAAGGGGCTTATTATGAATAGTAACAGGAAATTACAGGATTTTAGGAGCTCCGTACTAGGGACTGGGGACAAGACCAAATATATATATTTAAATTAGACATTAAAAAAATATATAAACATATTTTATATGTAATTTGTTGTATTATTGTATTATAACATCATAGTATTATATATTTATAATATAAATATATATACTTTACACACTATCTCACATTTCCCAAAGGCCCCATCTCCAACTACCATCACATTGGGGTATAAGCCTTCAACTTGTATAATCTGTGGGACCCATTCCATCTATAACATTTTTTTTTTCTCCCCAGTTTGTGCTTTGGCTGAGTTCTTACCAAGCTGTTCTTCTGGTCTGCAACCCCAGCTGCTTATGCTTCTGGTGTTTATTACTTCCTTCTCAGTGAACTCCCCATTTTGTTTCTCATGCAGGAGCTTAGTTTGGGGACCCACTTGGCTTCCAATTCATCAGAAGGAAGAGATTTTAACAGCTAACAATTTCAGAAAGTTGGTGAGTGCCTGTAATAAATTATGTTACTTAGGAAATCCAAATCACACTGTTTTTAAAATGGAGATAGAATTTACATAATGACAAGCATAGCATTACAATGACATCGAAGCAATGCTTATACCAGGGTAACTCACATGCCCTACAAGATTTAGAACATTTCTGGGGCACCTGGGTGGCTCAGTGGTTGAGTGTCTGGCTTTGGCTCAGGTCCTGATCCCAGGGTCCTGGGATTGAGTCCTGTAACAGGCTCCCCATGGGGAGCTTGCTTCTCCCTCTGCCCGTGTCTCTGCCTCTCTCTGTGTATCTCTCATGAATAAATAAATAAAATCTTAAAAAAAAAAAAAGATTTAGACCATCTCCATCACTGCAGACATGTCCCATGTGTCCTTCCCAGAACAACATTGTTCTGATACCAATTACAATTCATACACATTGCCTGTTCCTGAACTTCTGAGATATGGAATTATGTAGAGTGTGCTCTTTGGTGTCTGGCTTCTTTCACTCAAAAGAATATTTCTGAGGCTCAGCCCCAGCAGTTCCATCCCTTCTTCATTGTTGCATAACATTTCACTGTATGAATAGAGCATAGTTTCTTATCCTGTTGGAAAAGAGACGACGACCGTGAATGGGGTCATTTGCTCCCACAACGCAAATCAAGACATGATTGCAGCCTCAACCTCCCAGAAATGTGACCTTTGAACAGTCAACTTGAAATGTCCTGATCAGTGCTAAAGAGCTAATGCTTGAATTAATACCCCTGCTATTTCCTCTCCCTCTTCCCCAGACCGTACAAGACAGCCTGAAACTAAATTTTCTTTTGTTTTTCTGATAATTTCTTTGCCCTACTCTCCTACTCAGAAATACTTTCTGTTTTGTCTGCTCCACGGAGTACCTATTTACTGGAAGGGGTGCTGCCCAACTGATGAATTATTAAATTTACTCTGTTGAATTTTCTTTCTTTAAAAATTCGTTCCCCAGGTGATGGACATTTGGGTTGTTTCCAGTTTTTGCTTATTATGAATAATGCTGCTACAAACAGCACTGCATATGTGTTTGTGAACACATGTTCGTTATTCTCCAGGAGATACCTAAAAGTGAAACGATCAGTTACAGGGTTGGCACAATTTTAATTTTACAAGGCCTGTACCATAATTTCTTTTTAAAATAGCAATTTAAAAATAAAATAGAAACAGAAACTTGAAAACACACGTATACGTTTGCACATCAGTTAAAAAATGTGGCCCCCATATGTTAACGATTTTCCCGCAACCACATGATCATTCAAAACCTCCCATGAAAAAAGATATTTTCTTTTATTCCGGTAAAATATGCCTAATATTTACTATCTTAACCATTTTAAAGTGTACAATTCAAGGCCAGTGGTACATTCATATTGTGCAACCATCCCCATCACTCATTCCCATGACTGTTTCTATCCTGCTCCTTTTTGCTTTTACGTTTCTTCCTTCCCCCTGGTGGCTTGAACTTTCTGGGAATGACCCGGAAACTGGGAAAGCCTAAAACTGGTTTTGAACTGTTGTCTTTTTCTTTCTTTTTTTTGAGCATTTTCCTATAACTTTATTTTCCTCTTGAGTATTTCTCTGTAACTCTCTCTCTTTTCTCTCTCTCTCTCTCTTTTTTAAAAAATTTTTTTCTCTCTCTCTTAACATAGTCTATCCATTTGTTGCTTTCTCTCTTTTCCTGTCACATCCTCTGATTCAGATCTTCAGGAGAAAATTGAACGTGTGTTATAACTATTTCAGGCTTACAAGATGCACACCTGGTAGAGAGCTGCCTATTGGAAACATCTGGAAAGCTTTAACCAGCACTGAGCCTTGGGACCATCTGAGACCTAGATATGAGGTCTGAGAATATGCATTTTTAACAGGTTGCTGGATGTGGTAGGCAGAATTGAAGATCAACCCCAATGACCCCGGCCCTTATATAATTACCTTCCATGTAAAAATGATAGACTGTCACTCCCATGATTATGTTACATGGCAAAAGGGATTTTGCAGGTTTTATTTAGTTGACTTTGAGTTAATCAAAAGAGATAATTCAGGGAGGCCTGAGCTAATTACACAGGCTCTTTAAATCTGGATCTATAAGTTAGCTACAGAGAAAGTCAGAGGCCAGAGAGATTCACAAACTTGGGAAAGAATCACCCTGTCCTTGCTGGCTTTGAAGATAAGGGGAATCCCATGGCAAGAACCCAAGCACATCTTCAAGCTGAGAGCAACCACTGGCCAACAATGAGCGATAAAGTGGGGACCTCAGTCTTCTAACTGCAAGGAACTAAATTGTGCCAACAACATGAATGAACTGGGACATGATTATTCTTCAGACTGGTCTCCAGATGAGAATACAGCATGGTTAACATCTCAATTACAAAACCCTGAGCACGGAATCCTGCTGAGCCTTGTCTGGACTCCTGATCTGTGGACACCGTGAGATAACAAATGAGTGTTGTTTTAAACCACTAAGTTTGTCATTTCTATGTGGCCAGCTTGTTGATTGGGTCACTTGTCCTGTGTGCAAAGATACTTCAGAACCATGGACAATGGAGTGTGTGCCAGGGAAGAGCTAATTGGCTACATTAATCACCTTCCATCATGATACTAGTCTATTGGGCAGTCGTGGACTTGAACCTTGATTATTGGTCCAATTAGGCCTTGTTAGGGCCTATAGATTTGACTTCTCTTTGTCAGACATAATGATGTGTCTTGGGGGTCCTGTAAGGTCCTGAGTGAACTAGTCTTTGCCCACTTCTTCAGAAGGATCTTGCACCAACATCTTCCTCATTGCATCAGCCTTCTTTTAGCTTCTTCCCGCTTCCCAGCTACTGTCCACTGCTGCTGCTACAGTCAGGAACTCCCTTCCTTCCTTCCCTGAAAGTGTCCCCTCTCCTCCTAGCCAGTTCCAACTGATCCCTTCTTGGTGTTTGCCTTGAAGGTCGCTACTTCAGGGCCCCTTCCTTAACCCCTGTCCCCAAATTAAGCAAGATCTCCCTGATAGATAAAAACTTGTAGCTCTCTGAACTGATGCTTTTACAAATCTTATTACAAATGTCTTTTACAACATTGCTTTTTTGGTAATGATTTGTTTGCTACCCCCACTCCAGAGGCTGGCTGGTCATTCCCCAAAAGCATTCCCTTTTCTTCTTGGACACATACAACTCTTAGACCGTGTGTCTCAGCTTCCTTTTCTGTAGGTTGGCTGAGTTCTAGTCAGTGGACTCTAAGAGGAAGCTGTATGCTCCACTTCCATGCCTGGCCCATTAAAAGCTTCCCACAAATGATCCTTCGTCACCTTTCCTCTTTTGCAGATGAGCACATCTGTGGATGGTAGAACACCAAAACATGGGAGAAGACTGGATCCCTGAGTCTCTGCTTGGAGCAGAGCTTCCCAATAAGCTGGAAATACCTGTTTTAGACTTTGTATGAACAAGAAGTTAACTTCTATTGTCCCAAGTCACTGGGGCTTTGGTGTTTATCTGTTACAACAGCTAGAGTTATCTTAATATGCTCTGATTCTCAGGCTGGTGTTTTGGCTCACTCAATGCCCACTTCTTTTCTGTTTGTCTCTTTAGATGCACTGTCCATACTTCTCCATCTCCTGGAAGGAAGACCTATATTGATGGTGTCAATAAGTACCCTTCTACCACCACCACAACCATTATTCCCAATTGGGCTTAACTGGTAAGAAGTGCTGGAAGGGAATGAGGGATAGGGGGTTGTTGAGAACTGGGTATTTATTCCCCTTAGCTCCCTCTCTGCTGGGTCCCCTTACATTAAGAAGAGAAAAATATCTAAAACTTGAAAAAACGTCAACTGGGTAGATGGCCTCATTTCCTTTCAGGATCACTGCCCGCTGGGTTTGTCAGTTAGGGTCTCCAGGAAGCAGAGGCTGAGACTGAGTCAGAAGTGTAAGACAGTGACCAAAAGCGAATGACTCAAATTTTAAACGGGAAGGAAACAAGATGGGACAGAAAGAACCTCGGTCTACAATCCAGATTGACCAAGTTCCAGTTAAGCCAGTGTGGATACTAGAGTGAAAAAAAAAAACACACCCCCAAAACCATTCTCTTTTGTTGCTACCTCTCCATTCCATCTTTCTTCCAGCCTTTGGTAGCCACTAATATGCTTTCTGTTCCTATAATATGCCGATTCTGAATATTTTTATGTGAAAGAGATCATGCACTATGTGACCTTCTGTGTCTTGCTTCTTTCCTTTAATATACTGTCTTCAAGTTTTGCCCACAATGTAACATGTGCCAGAACTTTCTTCCTCTTTGTGCCTGAATAATATTACATTGTATAGCATGTTTTGTCTCTCCATTCATCAATTAATGAACATTTGTGTTGTCTCTACTTTTTGGTTATTACAATGACTGCTGCTACAGAATTTGGTGTAAAGCATGAGTCAGTTTTGTATGTATCAGCAAATTCATGTTGTGAGTTCTTTGACTCTGTAGGTTATGTTCCCTAAATTTGAAATCTGCCCTACCATCTTACCAATTCCTTCATTAACGAATGACTTGAATAAAATCTTTTGACTCATGTTTATTTTCATTGTGGCTTTCATTTCTTGAACTTCATTGAAGGCCACAGATCTTCTCTTGCAGCCTTTTGTTACAGTTACAGCTATCCTCTCTGGGTTCCTGGAATTGGTTCCTCCTCTGGCTCCTGTGGGCTGTGGCTAGCCCTAAGGACCCACATCATTCCTGGTGGGTTCCCCTAAATGCTGTCCACACTGTTGAACACGGTCCCTTTACCAAGCATAGCGATTGTGCCATTTGTTTCCAGGCTGGACCTGACTGATACTGTAGAGGCAGGGAACATTATGGGATGTAGTTCATTGTATCTCTGGGTAGAGACATAGTAGTGCATAGCAGGTCCTCATTAGACCTTTGTAGAATGAATAAATCAAAGGGCACATTCAGGCACTCAATGTCCAGGTTTTTAAAGGCTTCTTTCTTCTGCATCTGCTGCTACGAATTGGCAATGCTGATTGACTGAAGGTTAAGAAATCCCTTTATGGTCAGTGTTTGGGAAAATTGCTTTCGTGAAGGAACCACCCTTCACCATATGACATAGATAAGACTCACAGATGGTCCCCCCTTGTTTATCTGTAGTAAGGCTAGACACAGATCCTCCAAACCCTCATTCTTAGCCTGAAAAGAAATCAGCCAAACTGCTTGCTCCCACGGATCCATCAGAACACAGTGCTTGCTAACCAAACTTTGGTTAAGCTCCTCTCTTTCTCATAGGCCCTGGACTTTGGCTCTTCCTCACCTAAGCCAGTAGACAGTCCCTCCTGAGAACAAGTTGGCCTCAGAATAAAACTTTCTCTGATCCAGTATCTGACCTCACTATCCTTTCATTCTACTTCCCCAGTGCTAGAAAGCTCAATTCTTTCTAGCTTTCTTTCCTTCTTTTTTTCTTTCTTAAGATTTTATCTATTTTCCACGAGAGACACTCAGAGAGAGGCAAAGACATAGGCAGAGGGAGAAGCGGGCTCCCTGCAGGGAGAGATGCAGGACTCGATCCCAGGACCCCGGGATCACAACCTGAGCCAAAGGCAGACACTCAACCACTGAGCCACCCAGGTGCCCCTGTTTATTCCTTTCCATAAAAGAAAAATCTGGCTTAACTCTTGAGATGCTTGAAGACTTTATGCTCAGTGTTCTATCACAATACTCCCCTGACCAATTTCAGTATCTTCCCCTGCCCCCTTTTAAGATTCCTTTTGGATAAAGTCTCTCCTAATTCTGGGTTTGTTTTTTTATTGGACAGAATGATGGTCTGTGTACCCAGCCAGACATATATGGTGCAGGGGGGAAAATTTCTCTACCCTGTTTGGGGAATCATTTCTAGTAGTTTTAATTATATACATTAGTTGGAATTCTCATCTCTTAGAAATCCTAATTTCTAGTGAAAACTAAAGAGCAAGAAATTATGAACTGTTACATACCAACATTCCATAGATTGGCAAATTATGAATATACTGTTTTATTATTTCTAGAAGCATACATTTCCCAAAATTTCAGTGTGGCACAAGACATGTTTACTAACAGACCTCAAAATTCTTTCATTCAAATAGAAAGCCAAAAGCAGGTAAACTCAGACTTTTGTTTGGCAATTAGTATCTCATTATATTATCTTATTTGGAAATAATCTAGATATTCAATGAATATCCATCACTTAACTTTTTTAACCTGGTAGAACTTTAAGATTTCAAGGTACCAAAACATTTTGGAAACTATTTTGTTATTTTATTTATTTATTTTTATATATTTTATTTATTTATTCATGAAAGACACAGAGAGAGAGAGAGAGAGGCAGAGACACAGGCAAAGGGAGAAGCAGGCTCCATGTGGGGAGCCTGATGTCAGACTCGATCCCAGAACCCTAGGGCCCCAGGATCACAAACTGAGCCAAAGGTGGATGCTCAACCACTGAGCCACCAGGGTGAGCCACCAAGGTGCCCCTTAGAAACTATTTTAAAGTAGACATACTTTATAAAACATAATCATTGTTGAAAAGTTCATCTATAAATGTTCAGCTTATGCTTATTTAATTCATTTGTTCACAATTATGTTTAGATTACTTACTGGGATGCCTGGCTCAGTCGGTAGAGCACGTGACTCTTGATCTCAGCATTGTAAGTTCGAGCTCCACGCTGGGTGTGGAGATTACTTAAATAAATAGAAACTTAAAACAAACAAACAAATACTAAGCAAAGTTAGCCATCATTTTAAGTCGCTTTTCTTGCTGACAAATTTCATTATATATCCGTATTAGGCAAGCATGGAACACTAAAGGACTGGAGGCCCTCCCAGGGCCTTATAAAAGGCTGTCTGCATGTGGGGAGAGCGGTAGGCACATTGGGTGTGAGTGTTTTCGGTTTGATTTTGAGACTGGGAGTCCAGATGCAGTCAAGCTAAAGAAAGTCCAGGCATGTCTGGGCTTGTCTCCTGAGCGTTGGGGCACCAATCTATCCGGCTTATTTGCATTATGATAATGAAGAGTCCTTACAGTATAGAGTAATTGTAAGGGAGGAAAGAATCACAGGACTATAATATGATCTTGGGGGTGGGGGGAAAAAGAAGAGTCTGCTCCAGATCTGCCAGCATGGATTTTTTACCTTCTCTGGGTCTTGTGTGATCCCAACAGAAGGAATTCGAGGAAAAATTAAAGGATCAGTTTTCACTTAGGCTGAAAGATCCTGCCACCTTTTCCTAGAACCCAGTGTTGGAGGAGGTCTCACTGTCTGATAAGCCTCACAGATTTATATCCTCGAGGGCTGTGTTTCTGGACATTGATGTGATCACCAAGGAACTGATAGTAAGTACCACAGGTGCATCTTGGCCCGTATACACATGCCAAGCCCCTACGGGTAAAGAAATACAGAATATGAGGGCTCTGGTGTCTTGCATCATACCGAAGGATGTGGTTGCCTCAACTGGGGAAATCTGAGCTATCTTTGTTCAAATAGTTTCATTTAGGTCCTAGGGGTGATGAGGTCTTGGGGAAATTCAGGTTAGAATCACATCCTTGCATGGTCTTTGAGTCACTATTTGGTGACTTTGAAAAAGACATATTTTCCCATTTTCAGCTTTCTTTCTCTGGCGTTTATCATCATTCATCAAAAGGGGCATGCAGGGGATCCCCTGACGGGGCTCAGCGGTTTAGCGCCTGCCTTTGACCCAGGGCGTGATGTTGGAGACCCTGGATCGAGTCCCACGTCGGGCTCCCTGCATGGAGCCTGCTTCTCCCTCTGCCTGTGTCTCTGCCTCTCCCTCTCCCCCACCCCCTGTCTCTCATGAATAAATAAATAAAATCTTTAAAAAAAAAGAAATAAAAAAATAAATAAATAAGGGAGGGGGCATGCAGAGGGACACCTGGGTGGCTCAGTGGTTGAGTGCCTGCCTATGGCTCAGGGTGTGATCCCGGGGTCCTGGGATCGAGTTCTAAGTCCCGGATTGGGCTCTCTGAGAGGAGCCTGCTTCTCCCTCTCCCTGTGTCTCTGCCTCTCTCTGTGTCTCTCATGAATAAATAAATAAAATCTTTAAAAAACACAAAACCCAAAGGGGCACACAGAGAGTGTTAAAACTGGGGTGTCCTGGCTGGTTCAGTTGGTGGAGCATGTGACTCTTGATCTCAATATTGTGAGTTGGAGCCCCACACTGGGTGTAGACATAATTTAGAAATAAAATCTTAAAAAACAACAATAGAGACTGTTAAAGTCATGACTTCCTAATATGGGTGGACCTCATCCAATCAGCTGAAACCCCGAGTAGAACAAAAAAGTGGAGGAAGAGGGAACTCCTGCCTGCCTTTGAACTGGGATTTTTTTTCATGCTTTCATATTCAAACTGGAACACTGGCTCTTTCAGTTGGTCTTGAGCCTGTGGGCCTCCGGATTGCCTATCCCATTGCTTCTCCATGTCTCCAGCTTGCCAACGTCAGCTCTTGAAACTGGTCTATTTCTATGACTCTGTAAGCTGATTCTTTATGATAAATCTCTTTCCATATTTTTGTGCATCGTATTGATTCTGTTTCTCTGAAGCATCTTTACTAATACAACCACTAGTCTACTGTGTGTCTCTGTAGGTTTCTCTGTGATGGACATTTCACATTAACGGAATCATATAATACGTTGTCTCTTGTGTCTCGCTTCTCTCGCTTAGCATCCCCTTTCCAAGATTCATTCATGTTGTAAAATGTGTCATTACTTCATCCTTTAGCTGCCAAACAATATTGCATCATATGGAGTCCTGCATTTTGTTTATCCATTCATTTGTTTTTTTTTTTTTATTTATAAATTTTATTTATTTATTCGAGAGAGATGCACAGAGAGAGAGGCAGACACACAGGCAGAGGGAGAAACAGGCTCCATGCAGGGAGCCCGACATGGGACTCGATCCTAGGTATCCAGGATCACGCCCTGGGCTGAAGGCGGCGCTAAACCGCTGAGCCACCGGGGCTGCCCTATCCATTCATTTGTTGATGGACATTTGGGTTGTTTCAATTTTGAGCTATTATGAATAATGTTGTAGTGAACATTTGTGTACAAGCTTTTGTGTAGACATATGTTGTTTTTTTTTTTAAAGATTTTATTTGTTTATTCATGAGAGACACGGGGGTGGGGGTGTGCAGAGACACAGGCAGAGGGAGAAGCAGGCTCCATGCAGGGAGCCCGACGTGGGACTCGATCCAGGGTCTCCAACATCACGCCCTGGGTCAAAGGCAGGCGCTAAACCGCTGAGCCACCCAGGGGTCCCATGGACATATGTTTTTTTATTTGTCTTGCGTACATACCTACAAGTGAAATTGCTTCGTCATGTGACAGTCCTGTGTTTACATTTTGAGAAATGTCTGGGCAGTTTTCCACAGAGGCTGAACCATTTTAGAATCGCAGCAGCAATATATGAGGATTTCTGCATTAGTCAGAAATTTCCTGAGAAATTCCTGAGAAACAGAGTCAACAGGAGATGTGCATCTGTAAAGAGATTCAGAATGAGGAATTGGCTTGTGACAGTATGCCCCATGATCTTCCATCTGCATGCCTGAGATTGGAGAGAGCTGTTGGTGTAATTTGAGTCCAAGTTGAAGGTCAGGAGCTGATGGACATCACAGTTCAAGGGCAGGAGAGAACCACTGTCCCAGCTCAGTTAGGCAGTTGAGAAAGACATGTGTCCTCCCTTCCTCTGCTTTTGTTCTGTTTAGGCCCTCCACAGGTTGGATGAGGCCCATCCTCATCAGGGAAGGCAGCACTCCCTTCTCAGTCTACAGATTCAGATGCTAAGCTCTTCCAGAAACACTCTCACAGACACATCCAGACATCATACCTAACCAGGTGTGTGGGTGTCCCATGATCTGGTCAAGTGGATACCTAAAGTTAACCATCCTAGTTCTAATCTCTATCCCTCCTTGCCAGCATTTTTTAATTGTCTATCTTTTATTTTTAAAGATTTTTATTTATTCATGAAAGACACACACACAGAGAGAGAGAGAGAGAGAGAAGCAGGCTCCATACAGGGAGCCCGACGTGGGACTTGATCCCCGGTCTCCAGGATCAGGCCCTAGGCTGAAGGCAGCACTAAACTGCTGAGCCACCCAGGCTGCCCCTATTGTCTATCTTTTTTACTATAGTCATCCTAGAAGGTATGCAGTGATATCTCATTGTGGTCTTGACTCATATATACCTCACAACTAATGATGTTGAGACTTTCTTTTTTCTTTTCATTTTCTTTCTTTTTTTAAAAATTTTATTTATTTATTCATGAGAGACACACAGAGAGGGAGAGACATAGGCAGAGGGAGGAGAACCAGGCTCCATGCAGAGAGCCCGATGCGGGACTTGATCCAGGGTCATGCCCTGAGCCAAAGGCAGATGCTCAACCACTGAGCCACCCGGGCGTCCCTCTTTCTTCTTTTCTTTCACCAGTATTTATCCTTTCCCCCCATCATTATTATACTCATTCCCTTGCCAAACCACAGATACCCTAATGTCTGAAGGCTACCCTGGTCGTGATGGAGAGTCAGCAAAATATCCCCATGTATAGCTATTATTTGTAGACAGCATGGTGAAGGAAAGTACTAGGGATGCAGAAGGAGAGAATGTGATCCAGTCCTGGGGTGGGGAGGATTGTGTAAAAGGTGCCTCGAATGACCTTTTATTTTTATTTTTTTTCGAATGACCTTTTAAAACTGCAAATTCAGTCAGGTCCCTCCTCATTCTGACATCTTCAATGGCTCCCTCTTGCCTGGGCAATAAATCCTTAATCCTTAGTCTGGAATTTAGAGGTCTGCCTAACCTGGTTCTAGACTCATTTTCTACTTCACAATACACCCAAGAGCCCCTTGCATTTCTACCATCAGAGGTTCATGATCCTGACTATGGCTTCTAGCCTTCAAGTGGAATGTTACAATTCATTTCTGAAAGTGGATGAGAACTTTTTGTTAATGAAAACCTCTTGATGGGTCTTGATCTTTGGTGATTGTTGAGTAATATAACCCTGGATACCAGTAAGGACAGAATTCAGGAGCTCTGCATGATAGAATCAGCAGAATTTTGAGACAGGGGAGTGAGATCTATGAAGAGAGAGATAAGAGGGGAGAGGTGAGGAGCAGCTGGTGAGAAAATGTAACCCCAACAGCTACGGCAAAGGGGGAGGGCATATATGGTTTCCCGTGGCTACTATATGATCATCAGCTTTGTGGCTTAAAACAACACAAGTTTACATTCCTATGGTTCTGAAGGTCAGAGTTTGAAATAGGTCACATTGGGCTAAAAGAACGAAACTGGATCTCTGTCTTACCACCATCCACAAAAATCAACTCAAAATGGATTAATGGGCAGCCTGGGTGGCTCAGCGGTTTAGCACCACCTTCAGCCCAGGGCGTGATCCTGGAGACCCAGGATTGAGTCCCATGTCAGGCTCCCTGCATGGAGCTCGCTTCTCCCTCTGCCTGTGTCTTTGTCTCTCTTTCTCATGAATAAATAAATAAAATATTAAACAAACAAACAAAAACTCCAAAATGGATTAATGTCTTGAACATTTGACACCAAAGGTAAAGGAAACAAAAGCAAAAAGAAGCAAATGGGGCTATCTCAAGAGAAGAAGCTTCTGCATAGAAAGGGAAGCCATCAACAAAATCAAAAGGCAACCTAAGGAATGGGAGAAAATATTTGTAAACCATCTATCTGAAAGGATTAGTATCCAAAATACATAAAGAACTCATATAACTCAGTAGTTAAAAAAAAGAAGTAATCCAATTAAAAAAATGAGCAGAGGACCTGACTGGACATTTTGCCAAAGAAGACATATAGGTGGTCAATATGTACATGAAAGATGCTCACCATCACTGATTAACAGGGAAATAAATCAAAATCACATGAGATATCCCTTTACACTCATCAGAATGGTTAACCTTCCCATCCTCACTTATCTTTGCTATCCTCTTGAAACTCAGATCTACTAGGCAAGTGATCTGGAAGGGTGTGTTGCCAAATGGTCAGCTATGGTCTGTCTATTTATTTATTTGCTTACTTATTTATTTATTTATTTTAAAAAAGATTTTATTTATTTATTCATGAGACACACACACAGAGAGAGAGAGAGAGAGAGAGAGAGAGAGAGACAGAGACACAGGCAGAGGGAGAAGCAGGCCCCATGCAGGGAGCCCAATGCTGGACTCCAGGACCACGCGCTGGGCCAAAGGCAGGCGTTGAACTGCTGAGCCACCCAGATGTCTCCACTATGGTCCTTTTAAAAGGTAAATCAAGGGAAGGACTATACAAAATCTGGCTTTTTTGTTGTTTGTTTTGTTTAATATTCTTTTTGCACTGTTGGGATTTTTCCCACTGGGCATGTTTTACTTTTGGAAAAAATTTAAAAGCTGCAAATCCAAAAATCATTGCCAAGGCCAGCATCAAGGAATTTATCTCCTGTGTTTTCTTCTAGGAGTTATATGGTTTCAGGTCTTCCATTCAAGTTTTTAATCCATTTGGAGTTGATTTTGTATATGGTGTAAGGTAGGGGTCTGGTTTCATTCTTTCGCGTGTGGCTGTCTAGTTTTCTTAAAACCAACCGTCCTTTCTCCATCACATATTCTTAGCTCCTTGCTTATAGATTAATTGACCATATATGCATGAATTTATTTCTGGACTCTATTCTTTAAAAAAAAAAAAAGACTTTATTCATTAATTTGAGAGGGAGAGCGAGCATGAGCAGGGTAGAGGGGAGGGGCAAAGGGAGAAGCAGACTCCCCACTGAGCAAGGAGCCTCCAGGACCCTGAGATCATGACCTGAGCCAAAGGCAGACACAGCCATCTGAACCACCCAGGCACCTCTCCGTACTCTATTCCGTTCTATTGATTGATGTGTTGGTTTTATGCCAATACCATACTGCTTTGATTACGATAGTTTTGTAATATAAATTTGAAATCAGGAAGTGTGACACCTGCAGCATTATTTCTTTTTCTTTTTCTTTCTTTTTTTTTTTTTAGATTGCTTTGGTTTGGGACCTTTTGTGGTTCCATACAAATCCTAGATTTTTTTTTCCTATTTCTGTGAAAAATGCCATTGGAATTTTGATAGGAATTGTATTATATCTGTAGCTAGCTTTGGGTAATGCAGACATTTTAACAATATTAATTCTTCCAATCCACGAGCATGGAATAACTTTCCAATTATTCGAGTCCTCTTAGGATCCTTTGTACTTCTATGGAGCTAGTTGTAATGTCTCCTCTCCCTTTTCTGATGTTATTTATTTAGTCCCTCTTTTTCCCCTATTGAGTCTAGCTAGAGGTTTGTGTATTTTGTTTATTTTTTAAAGAGCTAGCTCTTAACTTCAATTTTCTATTGTTTTAGGAGTCATTATTAACCCTTCTACCTGTGGCTACACTGAATGGTGCTGCTATGAGCATAGGTGTACTAAATTTAGAAATTTACATCTGATTGACATCATCTTGTATGCCTTGTGGAGATCATCTTGGAAGATGAGATTTTACAAGTTTATTGCTTAAACTTTTGAAACTCAGAATTTATTTTTTTTCCAAAAATCTTATTTATTTATTTATTTATTTATTTATTTATGAGATACACACAGAAAGAGGTAGAGACATAGGCAGAGGGAGAAGCAGGCTCCCCTCAGGGAACCTGATGTGGTATTGGATCCTGGGGCCATGGGATCACACCCTGAGCCAAAGGCAGATGCTCAACCACTGAGCCACCCAGGCATCCCTGAAACTCAGACTTTCTCTCTTTTTTTTTTGTAAATTTATTTTTTATTGGTGTTCAATTTGCCAACATATAGAATAACACCCAGTGCTCATCCCATCAAGTGCCCCCCTCAGTGCCCATCACCCAGTCACCCCCACCCCCCGCCCTCCTCCCCTTCCCCCACCCCTAGTTCGTTTCCCAGAGTTAGGAGTCTCTCATGTTCTGTCTCCCTTTCTGATATTTCCCACTCATTTTTTCTCCTTTCCCCTTTATTCCCTGTCACTATTTTTTATATTCCCCAAATGAATGAGACCATATAATGTTTGTCCTTCTCCGATTGACTCAGCATAATACCCTCCAGTTCCATCCAGTCAAAGCAAATGGTGGGTATTTGTCGTTTCTAATGGCTGAGGAATATTCCATTGTATACATAGACCACAGCTTCTTTATCCATTTATCTTGAAACTCAGACTTTCATACTTGGCTACACCATCTTTCCCATTGAGGCAATTCTCCTTATTTTTTACTAGTAAACTTTATTTTTATTTTTAATTTTTGTAAACTTTATTTTTTAGACGAGTTTTAGATTTATAGGAAAACTGAGCAGAGAGTATAGACTTCTCATATACTTCCATGCACACAGTTTCTCTATTTTTAACATTTTACATTAGTATAGAACCTTTGCTACAATTCATGAACCAGTCCTAATACATTATTATTAACTAAATCTCATAGTTGATTCAGATTTCCTTCACTTTTCCTCCAATATCTTTATCTGCCCAGAATCCCATCCATGATTCCTAAGTACATTGGATCATCATGTCTCCTCTGGTACCTCTTGGTTAGGACAGTTTCCCGAACTTTCTTTGTTTTTGATGACTGAGCATTCTGAAGAGGACTGGTTAGGTATTTTGTAAGATGCCTCCTTCTTGTAATTTGTCTGTTTTTTTTCTCCTAGTTAGACTGGGGTGATGGATTTTGGGAGGAAGACTGCAAAAGTGAAATGTTTTTCTCATCCTCTCATGTTAGGGGTGTGTGCTGTGGCAATGGCTTAACACTACTGATGTTGGCCTTGGTCACATGACTGAGGTGTGTTGGTCAAGTTTTTCTTTTTCTTTTTTTAAGATTTTATTTGTTTATTCATGAGAGACACACAGAGAGAGGCAGAGACACAGGCAGAGGGAGAAGCAGGCTCCCTGGGGGGAACCCAATGCAGGACTTGATTCCAGGACCCGGGGATCACGAGCTGAACCGAAGGCAAATGGTCAACCACTGAGGCGCACCTGGTCAGGTTTTTCCACCATAAAATTACTCCTCATCCCCTCACTTTCCATATTGTCCTCCTTGGAAGGAAGTCACTATGGTGAAGTCCACACCTAAGGAGTGGGGAGCTACTCCTCCTTTAGGATGGAGTAGCTACATTGTGAAAATTATAAAGCGAAACTTCATTTAAATGAAGTTGTGATGTGTGGCAGGGGGACCTCTCATGCCCTACCACTCATCATTGATTGCAAACCCAATAGGAAGAGCCACATGTTGCACATGGATACTACTTAACTATATGAGCAGGAGGAAGAAAGTTTTCCTCCTCCCCCGGGAGCAGTAGAGCCAATGGCAGACAGTCACAACTCACCTAATGAGAAGCCACTTTACTTCAATCTCCCAGGGTACTCCAATGGACTTCATCTATGATGCCTTCCCAATTTTCTGCTTTCCTCTAGAAAAGAGCAGTCCTCTCCTTTGTTTGGCAGACTTGGCATAGGTTTTGCTCGCTATGGATTGCAGTTTGGTGCTATTCCTGAATAAATCTATTTTTGCTGATAAAATAACTGGCAGTTTAAAAAAACATTTTATTTATCTTTTCGAGAGAGAGAGAGCGCGCACCAGAGACAGTGAGACAGCAGAAGGAGGAGCAGAGGGAGAGGGACAAGCAGACTCTGTGCTGAGCATGGGGTCTCATGTGGGGTTTGATCTCTGGACCCTGCGATCTTGACCTGAGTCAAAACCAAGTGCCCATAACTGGCAGTTTCACTTCTAGGGTTGACAATATAAAGTATTTGAAATTCTGCACAAGGGCTCTGTCTCTTCTTCTCCACTTACAAATATATTCCTGTCCCGTCAAGGCTCCCGGGGCATGGAGCCTGCTTCTCCCTCTGCCTGTGTCTCTGCCTCTCTCTCTCTGTGACTATCATAAATAAATAAAAATTAAAAAAAAATTAAAAAAAACAAATATATTCAACCACCTATTTATATCAATATGGACTCATGGATATTTATTTTATATTTTGAATTATAATCCAAAAGTATTCTATTTATTTTATTGCTCACATTGTTCCAGTTTTAGCCATTGGAGGCTTTGTCAGTTGGCTTGTGTGCTCCTTTGACATACAGACCAATATGGCTTCTCTTTCTTTTCTTTTCTTCTACTCCTTCTTTCCTTTCTTTTCTGCACATCCCTATTTCTGCCACTTACACCATGCTCATCTTGCATATTTTTTTCTCCCACTCCTACAATCAGCCATTTCTCTAAGGAGCCCTGATTCCTTTTTAATGGAGAATGGTATCAGAAATCAAGATGCAGGGGTACCTGCGTCAGTCAGTTAAAAGTCTGGCTTTTGCTCAGGTAACGATCCAGGGGTTCTGGGACCGAGCCCCACGGGCTCCCTGCTCAAGGGGGAGCCTGCTTCTCCCTCTCCTTCTACTGCTCCCCCTGCTGTGCACTCTCTTGTGAGCGTGCCCGCTCTCTGTGTCAAATAAAATCTTAGAAAAAAAAGATAAACTGAGGCACATAAACATTTTTTAAAAATTTATTTGAACAAAAAGTTTGAATCAGGCAGCACCATGCCACAAGTAGTTAGACCTGCTTCACCAACCCTCTCTACGTGCACCACCCATCCCAGCACCTCCAAGTGTTCACCAATCCCGAAGCTCTCCTAACTCCATCCTTCAGTGTTTTTAGGGAGGCTTCAGTACACAGGCGTCAGGTGGTGGGAACTGAAAGTTCCAACCCCCTATTCCTGGGTTGGTTCCCCAGCCAACCGGGCCCCAAAACTTAGGTGACCTGAGGGCTTTCCAGAAGTCACCTCATTATCATAACAAAAGACACCTTTAACGCTCTCCACACAGAGGAAATTCCAAGGGTTTTCTGGCACTAGGCTCCAGTGCCAGAAAAGAGGACAAAAACCAAATAGATATTTATTATAAATCACTATATTACAGAGATACACAAAGAAAAATACATTTTTATAAGAGAAAATAAAAAAGAGAAAAACACATTCTCCCAATAAATCTGGGCCAGGAAGTGCAATAGTTAGGGGTGGACCCACTGAACCCCAAAAAAGGTCTCATCAGCATTTGGGGATGGCAGCAGAGGCAGGGTGAGGTTGGTGCAGAGAGTGTCTCCTCGACCCAACGGTGTCAGGCGCTGGGAGGTGACCACACAACCTCCGTGAAAGTTGAGGCGTAGCAGGCTGATGCTGCGAGCTGCTGGGGAGCAGATGCCCACCGTCAGGGTGGCCCTGTGGGGCGTGGTGGCCCATAGGGAGGAGGAACAGTTGGCCAGTGTCACTTGGATGTGCAGCCTATAGATGCCACTGCGCTGGACATGCAGCTGCCCGTTGTCCAGCTCCGGTCCATGCACGAAGGAGCGGCCCAGTGCTGGGCCTCCTTGCCAGCGCAGCCTGCAGTCCTGCCGCTGTCCTGGGGGCAGAGCGTCAGGGAGGTGGGAGGACGGAGGTTTAGGGAAACAGCGCTATAGCCCCAATGTCCACAATTCCTCTGTCGAACCCTAACCCCCAAGATAATGGTATTGGATAATGCCTTTGGGAGGGGATGAGATCATGGGTGTGGAGATCACTCTCCCCGTTCCTGCCACGTAAGGGCACGGAGAAAAGATGGTCATCTAGAAACCAAGAAGCAGGTTCTCACCAGCCACGGAGAATCTGCTGATGCCTTGATATTGGACTTCAGTTTCCAGAACCATGAGAAAGAAATGTCTGCTGTTATAAACCACCTAATTTACGGCATGGTGTCTCAGCAGCCAGAATAGAAAGTGCCAGAGAAGAAAAAGAGGAACAGGGTTTCCCTCCACTACAAAATGGAATGAACACAGCATCCAAACCTCTGGGGATGAGCCGGGAAAGGCCCCACGGTGGGGAGGGCTAGAGGGAGGGGGAGGGTCTCCCCGCGGGCCACCCAGTGGCTGGCTCCCTCACCACCTTCACCTCTTTCTCTAAGGCCACCTTCTCAGGGACGCTGCCGCTCCCAAGGACCCCACTGTCCCCGGCAAAGCCAGCCCTGGTGCGCCCCAATCCCCTCCCCTGCTTGATTAAGGAGGTCCTTTCTGTAGGACCAGTCCGAGGGGGCGGGGTGTACCCCCCTCCCCTCGGCGTGTAGGTAGTTTGCATGTTCAAGTATTTACTGGCTGAGCCTCTGGGTAGAAGGGGAGCCCCGCTCCCTTGTCTGCGGTGGCACCTGGAACAGCGCGGGGCTAAGGCCTGCGGGGCGAAGGGAGGAACCTGGCGACTGTGCTGAGTGCGCTTTCTTCCCCCCAAAGGCGGACGGTAAAGGGCGAGGGATGCAGAAGGAGCAAGGTCGTAGAGAGCCAGAAACACACTAACCCCCTCGCCTTCCTCTCCCTCCCGGGCTCACTCTCTCTCCCTTTCTCTGGCTCTTTCTCTTTCTGTCTCTTTATCGCGATTTCTCATTTTCTGTCCCTCTCTCTTTCTGCCTCCCACGCGCGCGCGCGAGGTTACCTGTGTGATTCAGCTGGAGCTCAGCCATGTCCCACTGGAAGAAAAGAAGGGGAAACCGGTGGGCACATGAGCATGAGGGTTTTAAGTGCTCCCCACCCGGTGGGCACATGGACATGAAGGTTTTAAGTCCCCCCCCCTTCCCGGTGGGCACATGAGCATGAGGGTTTTAAGTCCCCCCCACCCGGTGGGCACATGAGCATGAAGGTTTTAAGTCCCCCCTCCCGGTGGGCACATGAGCCCCCCTCCCGGTGGGCACATGAGCATGAGGGTTTTAAGTCCCCCCCCCACCCGGTGGGCACACGAACATGAAGGTTTTAAGCCTCCCCCTTCCCGGTGGGCACATGAGCATGAGGGTTTTAAGTCCCCCCCCACCCGGTGGGCACATGAGCATGAAGGTTTTAAGTCCCCCCTCCCGGTGGGCACATGAGCATGAGGGTTTTAAGTCCCCCCCCCCCCCGTGGGCACACGAACATGAAGGTTTTAAGCCTCCCCCTTCCCGGTGGGCACATGAGCATGAGGGTTTTAAGTCCCCCCTCCCGGTGGGTACATGAGCAGGAAGGTTTTAAGTCCCCCCCTTGCCCCCCTCCCCCCGCCTGGGCGCCCCAATGTAGACCTCTCTCTTCTCTGCTCATCCTCCTACCCGCTTCTCAACCCGTCCGCCTGAGTCGACTTTTTAAAGATCCCTTAAAGAGGAAGTAGTTTTGAATGAACTGCTTACACCTGCTCTCTCCGAGGCGCAGCCCCCTGCGCTGCGCACCCCTCGTCCCCCGCGAGGTGGGGCCCTGTGCTGGGCGTCCAGGGCTTCCAGGAGAGCCGGCCGGGCCGCCCTGGTCTTGCAGGCGCCGGACCCACGCCCTCCCGGCTTTGTGAAGCCCCCAGCAGCCTCTGAGTCAGCCCGCCGGGGGAACACCAAAGACGAGTCATTTTCTATGCCCACATCGGATGCCCCTTGCTCAGCGGCAACCTCCCCACCCCGGGATCCCCACCCGGGATTCACCTCCGGAACACAACCGACGTCCCCTACCCTCCAGGGCAGCCGGGCCCTACCCGCTTGCTCGGGTCTCTAACTCTCGCCCTACTCTTTCCCAGCCAGGTCTCCCCGGGCGATTTTTCTCCGTCTGGTTCCGAGAGCCCCGGCCGCTGGGTCCCTGGGCTTGGATCCCACCGTGACTCCGGTCGCTCGCCCCGGCTCCCTCCGCGCCCCTCCCCCCCACCCGCGCAAGACCGGGTCGCACCCGGAGGTCCCCAGGCCCCACGGGGCAGGTGGCAGGTTTGCATCTCCTTTCCGCCTTGCTTTTCAACTCACCCCAGGTGACTCGAGCTGCCGCTGCTGCGCGAGGCGCTGGGTGCAGAGGAAGCAGTAGATGACCGCGCCCGCCAGAAAGAGCGGCAGAGCCACCCGCAGGACGGACGCCCAGGGCAAGCGGGGCACCGGGCAGCCGGAGCCCTCCTCTGCCATCGTGGTCTTCAGTCGGCGCTGCATCAGCCGGATGAAACGTCAGCCCTCCCTCAGCTCTGAGGCTTCTGCTTGCCCAAACCTGCCTGGGACCCGCCCCGCCCCACTCTGGGGATGTCCGGCAAAGGGGAGGGATTTGAGTGGTTCACTCACTCAGCAGGGAAATCCCCCCACCCCGGCTCCTGCACACCCCCAGCTCCCAGAGCGGTGGGCCAGCTGCATGGTGCCCCTTGAGCTTCCTAGTTGGCTCCTTCCCCTCACCTTCCTGGTATTCACTCACTCACTCATTCACTCATTCACTCATTCAACAAATCTTCACCGAGCATCCCCTACGGACCAGATGCTGCGCTGGGCAAGCAGCCAGGGAGGGCAGGGAGGCTCTCCAAACACCCACGTGCTTCTCTTCACTTTCCCGGGTCTCCCCAGCCTGCTGCGGGGCCACGTGACTGACCTGCCCAATAGGAGGAGAGCAGAAGCCTGTAGAGGTCACTTTGGTGGCCGGCTCTTATAAACGCTTCACATCACGCTTCAGGGTTCTCTTCCTTTCGGAGACCACCTGTCCCTAATGGCTGCAGTGGGTTGAATAGTATCGGTCCCAAATTCCTGTGCTGCCTAGAACCGCAGTTGGTATGTGACCTCACTTGGGAACACCATTAGATGGGTGTCATTAGATGAGACCATCCTGCAATAGGGTGGGTCCTAAATTCAAAAAATGGCATTTTGTAAGGAGAAGAAAGGCCACACAGAGGCACGGAGGGAGAGAGAGAGAGAGAGAGAGAGAGAGAGAGGCAGAGACATAGGCAGAGGATTGCCAAGGCAGAGACATAGGCAGAGACATTGCCAAGAATTGCTCAGGACACCAGAAACCGGGAAGACGCTAGGAAGGATTCTTTCTTAAAGCCTCCAGAGGGAGCGAGGCTCTGCAGACACCTTGATTTCAGACATCTGGCCTCTGGACCTGTGACAGAATGAATTTCTGTCGTTGTAAGCCACCGCATTTGTGGTACTGTGCTGTGGCAGCTGCAAGAATCCTACAACAAGACGTTAGAGAGATGGCCTGGGCTTGCAGGATCGTGCCCATCGCGGTCGGTATCAGTGAATCTAACCCTGCACTTTCACTGCATGAATGCTGCTGTCACCGCAACGACAAGTGCCCAGAGCTGTGCTCTAAGAAGCTTTGCTGATAGACACCGGAACTTAAAAATTTCCTTCCAAAGTGAGGAGGGGGTAGAGACCTGGTCTGGAGGGCGGATACGGGATAGATTTCAGAGATTTCAGAGCCGGAGCCAACCGACCACCTTGGCTGGTGGGGTGGCAAGAGAAGGAAGGAAGGAAGGAAAGAAGGAAGGAAGGAAGGAAGGAAGGAAGGAAGGAAGGAAGGAAGGAAAAGAAAGAAATAAAGAAAAAGAAAGAAAGAAAGAAAGAAAGAAAGAAAGAAAGAAGGAAAGAAAGAAAGAAAGGAAGGAGTCAAATGCACCCGGAATCCTAGGGATGCAGGTGATTGGCATTTGTACGCTGAGACCCCCAACTGCTAAAGGAATTACCTTCCCTAAAGCCCTAGGATTAAGTTTGGGGATTTAGTGGGCAGGAACCCCAAGGGCTTTCCCCCTCAAGCTCTCCTGAGCGTGGTGGCATGATCCTAGAAAATTTTCCCAACCTTCTTTCTTACTATATAACACGCTCCCCCCGCCCCCCGGGTTCTAAAGTCTAGCTCCAGCCGCTAACCCCATCTCCAGAGCCTCTAGTCCTCATCATGTCCTGTTCCCCACAACGGACTTTTGACGATTTCCTGCAGTCCACCTGGTGTCCCTCCCGACCTCCATCTCAACGCGGCAAGACTAATTGCTACAGAGGATAGTCAAGTCCGTGGAATCTGCAGTCCCTCAGCGCAGCTGTATTCCAGTCTCTGGAATGTCACATTTTAGCTTTGAGGTTTTGAGAAACTCATATCCTCATCAGCTTTTAGGGTCAATGTTCCTGGAATCCCTAATGTGGGCCGTGAAGGGGTTCAGAGGAAAAGGTATGTGTCAGGCCGTAGCCTGGTGCCAAGCACACAGCAAGTGCTCAATAAAGGCCCGCTCTTGATTTTGTTATTTTCACCCACAAAATACTCATTAGAAGAACGTACAAGGGGGATCCCTGGGTGGCGCAGCGGTTTGGCGCCTGCCTTTGGCCCAGGGCACGATCCTGGAGACCGGGGATCGAATCCCACGTCGGGCTCCCGGTGCATGGAGCCTGCTTCTCCCTCTGCCTGTGTCTCTGCCTCTCTCTCCCTCTCTGTGTTTGTGACTATCATAAGTAAATAAAAATTAATAAAAAAAAGAACGTACAAGGGTACAAACAATTCACAAAGAAAGGAATTCAACTGGTTTATAAACGCAGAAAAAGGGTATCAACCTCTCTGGACAGTCAATTGTTAATTACATCAATCAGAATTACATCAATCAGAAAAGCTAAGAGATGGCCAAACCCGAAGTCAGTTCCAGCTGGAGCAAAGGTTTAAGTGTAAAAAGGAAAAAAGAAACCAGGAAAACACCGAAAGCATGGTGATTTCATAAAAATTCATCCTGGTGCAGTGATGTGTTAAGTATGTTAAAACAAAAAAAGCAAACAAACTAAGAAGGCATAAAAGAGAAGGCTGAAATGATTCGCAGATAAATGAATAATTGCTCCATTAAAAATAGCAAGTTTAAGGGCACATACGCACGCAAGATGGGAAGCGGGAATGAAAAAGGAAAAGTGGATCACACACTGACGATTTTCTTTAAGGTATAAAATATATAAGTGAAGTCTTTAAGAAATGACTGACACTCTCTAGAAACGTGAAACAGAAAAAGTCCGTTTATAAAAAGAAACGCACACGCACAAGAAATAGCATCAAGCGATACACTCTCTTTTCATAATAAGAGAATTTGGAAGTTCAAAGCCGGTGGGATACACATTTTCATTTTCACCTGCGGTTTGGTGAAAGATCAAAGCGCTGGCTGATTTGCTGTGTTTTCTCGGCATCTGGCTGGGAGGCATCCTCCCGCCCAGATGATGGGATTTGAAATGGATCCACACTTTTGCAAAGGATGAGGTAGAGCAGAACCAGTCAAGGGACCAGAATACAGCTTCCCTGTGTCCCAGCAGCTGTCCTTGAAGGATTTTATGTGATAAGCACACCCCCCTCACACATCACAAACACGGATGCTCACACCTAAGTTCGACGTGGTGTGATTTGTAGCAACAAAAGGGAAAACAAAACCAACGCAAACACCCATTTGTTATTGGGGACTTATACCTGTGATAAATAAAGAATCACATTTTTGAGACTTTGCATGGCCGGTGGAGCGTGTCATGCTACGACTTCCATCTTTCAGGGCAGCAGGGCTAGAAAGATGAGCCGAAACCACCTCGCAGAGAGGTGGGTGGAGGGGGTGTGCCCGAGTTTGATTGCACGTGTGCACCCCATGTCTGGGTTTTCCCTGCTGCTCTGAAATTACTGGCCTGGGACATTAGGGGGGCTCCATCAATCGATTGTTCTCCCAATTGTGCAGTTGTGCTGGGGCGGTGTGGGATGTTTGAGGAAGTTCTGAAACCAGAGCTTCCCCTACCTTCAAGCAGGAGGCTGGCTCCCTCCCCTTGCCAGCTAACTTTCCACCTCCCTTACTACTCCTCCTGACCCGTAGGGAAGGAAGAGGATAGAGCCTCTCCACCCCCTCCCCTGCCCTGGGGCAATCTGGTTGCAAGGAAGTAAGATCCCTTTTCTCCTGAGCGTCGAGTTTCCGAGAATTGCAGATATTTGCAAGCATTCCTTACGTAGGCTTCTCAGATGGGCTTCTTTCACTCAGTAATATTCATTTACATTTCCTCTGTGTCTTTTCGCGGTGGAGCCCTCACTTCTTTTTAGCACTGAATAATATTCCGATGTCTGGATGCCCCACAGTTTATTTGTCAATTCACCTACTGCACACTTGCTTCCAAGTTCTGGCAATTATGCATAAAACTGTGCGGGCGTACGTTTTCCAACTCCTTTGGGTAAATACCAAGGACTGTGATTACAGATTCCTATGGTGAGGGTATGTTTAGTTCTATGAGAAACTGCCAAGCCATCCTCCAAAATTAAGCCAAGCTTCTATACGTGGTGGCTGGATCCTAAGAAGGCAAAACTAGAAGCTGACGGTCACAGGATCTCAGCTTGGAAGTGGCAACTGTGTCACTTCCACTGTATTCTTTTGGTGAAAGCAAATCGAAAGATCAACCCAGGTTCAAGGAAATGGGAAGTAGACTGAATCCATGACTTGATGGGAGAAGGGACACATGCACGTAGAGATGGGGAATGGTTGGGGATCATTTCTGCAGACACTCTACTAAAAGGACAAAGCTCAAGCCTGAAAAAGGAACTAATGTGGTTTTTAAACATTTCTAATTTTTCCCAGATTTATTGAGGTATGATCAGCAAATAAAAATTATATGCAGCTTAGGTTGTATTACGTGTGTTTTTTTTTAAAGATTTTATTTATTTATTCATGAGGGACACACAGAGAGAGGCAGAGACACAGGCAGAGGGAGAAGCAAGCTCCCTGCAGGGATCCCCATGTGGGACTGGATCCCTGGATCCCAGGATCATGCCCTGAGCTGAAGGCAGAAGCTCAACCACTGAGCCACCCAGGTGCCCAATGCAGTGTTTTTTTTTTTTTTAAAGGTATACAACACGATGATTTAATGTATGTTTACCCTGTGAAATGATCACCACTATCAAGTTAATGAAGAGGTCCATCCCCTCAGAGTTGCCATCTTCTGTTTTTTTGTGGTGAAAACACTTAAGATCTATTCCCTTAGCAAATTTTTTAAAATCTTTTTTTAAAAACATTTTATTTACTTATTCATAGAGAAACAGAGACACAGGCACAGGGAGAAGCAGGCTCCATGCAGGGAGCCTGATGTGGGACTTGATCCTGGGTCCCCGGGATCACGCCCTGGGCTGGAGGCCGCGCTAAACCCACTGAGCCACCAGGGCTGCCCCCTTAGCAAATTAAAAAAAAATATTTTATTTATTTATTTGAGAGATAATGAGAGGGATCCCTGGGTGGCGCAGCGGTTTGGCGCCTGCCTTTGGCCCGGGGCGCGATCCTGGAGACCCGGGATCGAATCCCACGTCGGGCTCCCAGTGCATGGAGCCTGCTTCTCCCTCCGCCTGTGTTTCTGCCTCTCTCTCTCTCTCTGTGACTATCATAAATAAATAAAAAATTAAAAAAAAAAAAAAAAGAGAGAGATAATGAGAGAGAGAGAGAGAGAGAGAGAGCACAGAGGGAGAGAGAGAAGCAGACTCCCCGCTGAGCAGAGAGCCGGACATGGGGGCTCGATTCCAGGACCCCAATATCCAGATCTGAGCTGAAGGCAGATGGTTCATCCAACTGAGCCACCCAGGTGTCACCCCTTTAGCAAATTGTAAGTCTATAACACAGTGCTACTCACTATTTCATCATTCTGTCACACTAGATTCCCCAGAACTTATTTATTATTCAAAGTTTGTACCGGTTGACCAACTTCGCCCCCTTACCCCGCAGCGCCTGGCAGCCTCCGGTCCACTCTTTAGTTCTACGAATGAGACTTTTTAGATTCCACGTATAAGTGAGACCACACAGTGATTGTCTTTCTGCATCTGCCTTATTTCACTTGGCATAACGTCCTCCAGGTTCGTCCGCTTTGCCATGAGAAATGAATGTGGTTTTAACTAGCAACTTGACCAAGACTCCCATTCAGTGTTCTGGGTCTGTGAAAACCTAGACCACCTGCTCCCAGGTTTCTTGAAAAATCTGCACAGGTGACTACACAGGGAGAAGATGTGATCAGCAGGAGACCTGTGGCGTGAGAAGGTCACCTCTTGTGTTGAGGATCATTTTCAGTGGCAAGGAAATGGGAAGTTGACCAACAGTGATTACTTTTGTTGAGAAAAGTACTTTCCTCAGAGAATAAGATGTTTGGAAATGAGTATTTGCTGACACGGTTTAGCTGATCAGTGGAGCCATCAGTACCAGACCCAGGCTCTGTCTTTTTATTTTTGCCACTATCAACATAAAGGTTTATTTTTAACAGAAGTATAATTTCTATCTAATAAAATTCACCCATTTAAGTGGATAGAGTGATGATTTTTATCAAATGCACAAGGTCATGTAATAATACCACAGTTGAGATCTAGAATATTTCTGTTGCCCCAGAAAGTTACCCTGTGACCTTTTTTTTTTTTCCAATTGGCTTTCCATAACTCTTTAGCCTCAATCCTTTTTTAAAAAATGTTAACATTTAAAAAATTATTTATTTATTTATTCATGAGAGAAAGAGTGATAGAGAGAGAGGCAGAGACACATGCAGAGGGAGAAGCAGGCTCTACGCAGGGAGCCTGATGCTGGACTCGATCCCGGGACCCCAGGATTACGCCCTGGGCTGAAGGCAGGCGCCAAACTGATGAGCCACCCGGGGATCCCCACCCCATGACCCTTTTATAGTTGCTCTTCCCAATCCATCCGTAGGCAACCATCGATCTACTTTCTGTCACTCTGGTTTTGCTTTTTCTACAATTTCATGTAAACAGAGTCCCACAGTATCTTTTGTGCTTGACATAATGTTATGTGTATCAATATTGCTGAGTAATATTCCATTTTTTTTGTGCATTCATCAACTGATGGGCATTTGTGTTGTTTTCAGTTTGGAGCTATTTCGGATAACGATGCTATGAGCATTCTGTGTGGGTCTTTATGTGGGCATGTTTTCACTTCTCTTGGATAAATTCATAGGAGTGGGACTGCAGGTCACAAGCCAAGAGTATGTTCAACTTTGTAGGGAATTTCTGATTGTTTTCCCAAGTGGCCATCCCATGTTGAGTTCTAGTTGCTCCATATCTTCAACAATACTTGGTTTGGTTAGTCATGTTAGTTTTAGACATTCTTGTGGTAATTTGCTGTCATTTTTAAAAAAGATTTTATTTATTTATTTGAGAGAGAACACAAGCAGGGGGAGGGACAGAAGGAGAAGATGTGGGGCTCCATCCCAGGAGCCTGGGATCATGATCTGAGCTGAAGGCAAATACTTAACCCCTAACCAACTGAGCCATGCTGGTGCCCCAATTTGTTGTCATTTAAATTTGCACTTTGTGCTTGCTTTACCAGCACATACACTAAAATTAGAATGATACTAAGAAGATTAGCATGACCCTCTGTGCAGGGATGACACCCAAATTTGTGAAGCGTTACCATATTTATAAATAAATAAACAAATAAATATTGAGCATCTTTTCATATGTTCATTTGTCTGCTGTATAGCTTCTCTAGGACATAGCTATCCAGCTTTTTGACAACTTTCTTTTTTCTTTTCTTTCTTTTTGTTGAGGTTTTTGTCTTTTAATCATTGAGTTGTAAGAATTATTTTTTTAAATAAGTAAATTTTATTTATTTATTCATGAGAGACACAGCAAGAGAGGCAGAGACACAGGCAGAGGGAGAAGCAGGCTCCCTGCTTCTGGAGTCCTGATACAGGACTCAATCCCAGGACTCCAGAACCATGACCTGAGCCCTGAGCTGAAGGTAGACACTCAACCACTGAGCCAACCAGGTGCCCTTGATATATTCTGGGTACAAATTCCTTTTTAGGTGCATGGCATAAAATATGTAAATATTTATTCCTGTTTTGTGAATTTTATTAAACTTTCTTAATCGGATATTTAGAAGAGCAAATATTTGCAATTACTCAATTTTTCATTTATTTAAAAATATTTCATTTATTTGACAGAGAAAGAGAGAGCACAAGCAGAGGAGCAGTAGGCAGAGGGAGAGGGAGAAGCAGCCTCCCTGCTCAGCATGCGGGTAGATCCTAGGATTCTGGGATCATGAACTGAGCTGAAAGCAGATGCTTAACCCACTGAGCCACCCAGGCACCCCCTTACTTAATTTTTGAGAGAGAGAGAGAGAGAGAGAGAGAGAGAGAGAGAGAGAATGTTGTTAGCGGGAGTGAGGAGAAGGGCACAGGGAGAGGGAGAGAGAGAATCAAGAATTGTAACTAGGGGATCCCTGGGTGGCGCAGCGGTTTGGCGCCTGCCTTTGGCCCAGGGCGCGATCCTGGAGACCCGGGATCGAATCCCACGTCGGGCTCCCGGTGCATGGAGCCTGCTTCTCCCTCTGCCTGTCTCTGCCTCTCTCTCTCTCTCTGTATGACTATCATAAATAAATAAAAAAAATAAATAAATAAAATTAAAAAAAAAAAAAGAATTGTAACTAGACTCTATGCCCAATGTGGAGCCCAACCCAGGGCTTGATCCCAGGACCCCAGGATCATAACCTGAGCCAAAGGCAGACATCTACCCGACTGAGCCACCTAGGTATCCCAGATGTTTTTTAATTTTTGTATGGTCCACTGGATTCTTCTTTCATGGTTGAATGCTTTTAATATCAGTAAGTGTTCTCTATTTAATCCCTCTTTTGTTTGCCTCTTCTCAGGGCGGAGAATAGAGAGCAAGGAGTCCTTCTGAGTCAGGGCATGCCTGTTAGATCTTGTCTTAGAGAACATTCATTCAATCAATAACTATTTAATAAGCATTTACCCTGTGCCAGTCATTGTTACAGGCACTGGGGATGCAATGGTAAAGAAAACAAAGTTTCTGCTCTATGAAGTTTATGTTCCAGGGGGTGATAGACAAAGAACACATGGTGCTGTGACTGCCTCTCCCAGATCCTCTTTGCTGGGCCATGGCACCCAACCTCCAGCTGCTGTGGGTGTTGGCTACTAATGACTCATTCTTGTACTTTATTTTTTCAAGAGAGTGTCCTTGCCTGACAGATGTTTCTTTGCTTGAAGATGGTATGAAAGTTATTTTCCCCTCCCTAAGGGTAGCCCTTGGCCAATGAGTGATTGGTTTACATATATAACAGATCACACTTCTGTGTCTCTGGGTAAGAAAGTCTTTGTGATGCATGTCATGCTCCAGAGCTCCCTATGAGATCAGGCTGAGGCAGATTCTCTTCCTTTGCAATCACATCTACTAGCTTCTTCTGCCCCTATTCTGCTTCCTTCATTCTTCTACAGGTTTATTCTGAGAGACCTTCTTCAGTAAGCCATATGCACATATGGTTTTAGGAAACCCAGTCTAAACATTGGGTGCCAAAAGTGGTCCTGGGAAAGGACTCTAAAGAGATTTTGGAAGAGGGTACCTCACTGATCAGATGTCAGTGAGAACCCCATCCTTGGTGATATGGGGATTTTTGAGCATCCTTTCCCCAAGCCTAGTGCAGTATGTTAATACTTTCACTAGTGGTCAACTGAGATGGGTTACAGGAGGAGGGCTATGCACTAGCTTGTGCCATATCTCTGGTGTTGGAGAGTTAGAGGAAAAAATAACTAAAAAGACTGTGAAAAATAAAATAAAAAAAATAAAAAGACTGTGGAATTGAGTGGCTATTGCTGAGCAACACTGATGCTTTGAAGAGAGAGAACAGGCTCAGATATATTAATGATCAGGCAGCCTGGGTGGCTCAGCGGTTTAGCACCTGCCTTCAGCCCAGGGCATGATCCTGGAGTCCCAGGATTGAGCCCCACATCGGGCTCCCTGCATGGAGCCTGCTTCTCCCTCTGCCTATTTCTCTGCCTCTCTCTCTCTCTCTGAATGTCTCTCATGAATAAGTAAGTAAAATCTTAAAAAACATTTTTATTTCAGTGTTATTCACAATAGCCAAGACATGGGAGCAACCTAAGTGTTCATCTGCAGATGAACACGTAAAGAACACACACACATACAAGTGGGGATAATGGGAAGACATTTGTTAAAGGATAAAAACTTCCAGTTCTAAGATGAATGAATTCTGGGATCTAATGTACAGCACGGTGACTATAGTTAACAACACTGCATTATATACCTACATGTTGACACCACCACATACACACATAAGTAGCCATTCTGATGGTTGTGTAGTGCTATCTTATGGTTTTAAATTGCATTTTCAAAAAAAAAATAATAAATAAATTGCATTTTCATGATGCTCAGTGAAGATGTACACCTTTTCAAATGTGTATAGGTCATTTGGACATTCTTTTCAGCGAAATGTCTGTTCTAAGTCTTTTGCTCATTTTCTCATGGATTGTCTCCCTAAGGACTAGGGAGAGTGGTGTGCTCAGATGGAGCATCAAAGCCCTATGCCCCTTCCCCACTCCTGTGTCCTCTTCCATCTGGCTATTCCTGAGTTCTATTCTTTTATAATAAACCAGAAATCTAGTAAGTAAAATATTTCTCTGCATTCTGTGAGCCACTCTAGCAAATTAATGGAACACAAGGAGGGAGAGTCCCTGGAACCTCTGATATAGGCAGTAGGTCAGATTGGCATCTGACATTGGGGAGAGGCTCGTAGGTGTCTTCTCCAGGTAGAGAGGGTGAAAATTTAGTTGAATTGTAGGACACCCAGCTGATCTCTGAGAATTGCTTCAGAAGTGCTGTGAGTGTGGTAGCAGGGTGCGTGAAGGAGAAACACAGGAGGATAAAACTGAGTTTCCCCAAAATACAGGCATACAGTGAAATGTGTATGTGAAAAAGCCAGAGATTGGGGTGAGGCATTTACAAGTCAAAGAACACCGAGGATTGCCACCAGAAGCTGGAGGAAACTAAGAAAGTTCCTTCCCTAAGTCTTTGCTGAGAGCCTGGCCCTGCTAACACTTAGGTATTGGACTTCTGGTGTATACAACTATGAGAGAATAAATCTTCATTGTTTTAAGCCACCGAGTTTGTAGTGCTTTGTTACGGTGTCCCTAGGAAAAAATACAGTGAAGAATGGTGGAAAAGGCACATTATAGCACAATGGGTAGTAGCTATAAACGTGTGAATTCCCATAGACACAGAGCAGGATTCAACGAAACCATTAGTTTCTCCGTGATTAACAGAATTTCGTGTTATGTGTCTCAAACTTAAAGGTTTCAGCTAATGAAAGGCTCATTAATATTTTACTCATTTGGTATAACTTCAGGATCTGTTTTTGGATCTTCAGTGTCACACCACCTTTTTCTTCCCTAAAGAATACTGAGCCTCTCCGTCTACCTGCAAAATGCACATTTCAATCTTTTGCAAATGTAATAGGGTTTGAAGCTGACTTGCCAGTATAAGGCTCACCTCTCCCAAAGGGTCACAAAGCAAATCTGAAAAAGAATGTTGTAGGGGAATAGTGAGTCTTCAGGAATGAATAGCTTCTAGTTTTGGTTAAAAAGTTTTGCATCTGCAGTCTTGTTTTTTCTTGTCTAATTGCTCTGGCTAGAACTTCTAGTACTATGTTTAATAGAACTGGCAAAAGTAGGCATCCTTGTCTTATTCTTGGTCTTTCATTATCAAGTATAATATTAGCTGTGAGTTTTTCACAGTTGGCCTTCATTAAGCTAAGGAAGATCCTTTGTAGTCCTTGTTTATTGAGTGTTTTTTGTCAAGAAAGGGAACCGGATTTTTTCAAAAACTTTTCTGTATCACTTGGAATGATCATGTGTTTTTTCCCTGTCATTTTATCAATTTGGCATACTACACAGACTGATTTTTGTATGTTGAACCATTCTTGCATTCTGGAAATAAATCCCACCTGGTCATGGGTATATAATCCTTTTAATATGCTGCTAGCTTTGTTTGCTAGTATTGTGTTGTGGATTTTTACATACATATTCATAAGAGATATTGGTCTGTAGTTCTCTTTTCTTGTGATGCCATTATTTGGTTTTGGTAGCAAAGTAATGCTGTTCTCAGCATGAGTTAGGAAGTATTTTCTCCTTTTCATTTTTTTGGGAAGAATTTCAGAGAGATTGGTGTTTACTCTTTATTAAATGTTTGGTAGAATTTACCTTTAAAATCATCTGGTCCTGGGTTTTTCTTTTTTTCTTTTTTTAAGATTTTATTTATTTATTCATGAGAGACACACACAGAGAGAGAGAGAGGCAGAGACACAGGCAGAGGGAGAAGCAGGCGCCATGCAGGATGCCGGATGTGGGACTCAATCCTGGGACTCGAGGATCACGCCCTGGGCTGAAGGCAGGCGCTAAACCGCTGAGTCACCCAGGTGTCCCTATTCTGAGCTTTTCTTTGTTGGGAGGTTTCTGATCAGTAGTTAACCTCCTTACTTGTTAACAGGTCAACTCAGATGTTCTTTTTCATCTTGAGTCAACTTTAGTAGGTTATATATTTCTAAAAATCTATGCATTTAATCTAGGTTATCTAATTTGTTAGTGTAAAATTTTTCATAGTCTTCTCTTACAATACTTTTTATTGATGTAGAATCAGTAGTAATGTCCCCACATTCATTTCTGATTTTGGTAATTTGAGTCTCTTCTCTGTCTCTGCTCTCTTTCCCATGAATCTAGCTAAATGTTTGCAGTTTTTCTGATCTTTTCAAATAATAGATTTTTGGTTTTATTGATTCTGTTGTTTTTCTATTCTCTATTTTATTTGTGTCTGCTCTAACCTTTATTTTGTCCTTTCTTTTTTTTTTAAGATTTTATTTATTTATTCATGAAAGGCAGAGAGAGAGGCAAACAGAGACATAGGCAGAGAGAGAAGCAGGCTCCATGCAGGGAGCCCAATATGGGACTCGATTTTGGGACTCTAGGATCATGCCCTGGGGTAAAGGCAGGTGCTCAACCGCTGAGCCACCCAGGCCTCCTTGTCCTTTCTTCTGATAGGTCTCAATGTAACTTGACATTCCTTTTCTAGTTCTTTTTTTTTTTTTTAATTTTTTTTAAATTTTATTTATGATAGTCAGAGAGAGAGAGAGAGAGAGAGGCAGAGACACAGGCAGAGGGAGAAGCAGGCTCCATCCACCGGGAGCCCAACGTGGGATTCGATCCTGGGTCTCCAGGATCACGCCCTGGGCCGAAGGCAGGCGCCAAACCGCTGTGCCACCCAGGGATCCCCCTTTTCTAGTTCTTTAAGGTATGCAGTGAAGTTACTGATTTTAGATCTTTTTAAAAATATGTACATTTACATTTATAAATATCTCTCTTAGTACTGCTTTTTCTGCATCCTATTCATTTTGGTGTATTGAGTTTTAATTTTCATTCATTTAAAGATATTTTCTAACTTCTCTTATGATTTCTTGTGTGACACATTAGTTGTTTAAAATTATGTTGCTTAATTTCTATGTATTTGTGAAATTTCCAGTTTTCCTTCTATTATTCATTTCTGATTTATTACATTGTGATTGGAAGAAATACTGTATATGGTTCCAATCTTTAAAAATTTATTAAGACTTGTTTTGTGGCACAACATATGGTCTATCCTGAATAATACTGCATGTGCACTTGAGAAGGATGTGTATTCTGTTAGTGTTAGGCCAAGTACTCTGTATATGTGTGAAGTCTAATTGGTTTATCATGTTGTTCAAATCTTGTTTCCTTATTGATCTTCTACTGATTGTTATAGTCATTATTGAGAGTAGTGTGTTAAAGTCTACAACTACTATTGTCGAATTCTCTAGTCTTGTTTCAGTTCTTTCAATATTTGCTTTCTACATTTTGGGGTTCTTTTGTTAGGTGCATATGTGTTTATTATTGTTATATCTTTTTCTATTTTGAATATTAATAGATATACAATATCCTTCTTTGTGTCTTGAGATCTTTTTGATTTAAGATGTATTTTGTTTGACAATAATATAGCTTCCCCAGCTTTCCTTTGGAACAATTTGGATGGAATATCTTTTCCCATCCTTTTACTTTCAACCTTTGTGTGTCTTTGCATCTAAAGTGAGTCTTTTGTGGACAGATGGAACATGTTTATTGTTGTTGTTGTTTTGCCAATGTGCCAATCTCTGCCTTTTAACAGGAGAGCTTAATCCATTTACATTTAAAGCATTTACTGATAAGGAAGGATTTCCTTCTGTAATTTGGCTATTTGTTTTCTGTATGTCTTACATGTTTTGTTCCTCATTTCTTCCATTATTGGCTCTAAAAATTTTTTTAGTTGATTTTTTGTAGTGTACCCATTTGATTGCCCTTATTTTTCCTTTTTCTTTATTTTTTTAAAAAAGAGTTATGTATGTATGTGTGTATTTATTTATTTATTTATTTATTTCAGAGAGAAAGTGAGAGAGAGCATCAGCATGGGAGAGCAGGAGCAGGATCAGTAATGGAGAGAGAGAGACAAACAGACTCTGCTCCACTGAATGCGGAGCCCAATGTGGGCTCAGTGCTGCAGGCTTAATCCTAGGAGACTGAGACCATAACTTGAGCTGAAATCAAAAGTCCAATGCTTAACTGACTGAGTTACTCAGATGTTCATTCTTCCTTCCTTCCTTCCTTCCTTCCTTCCTTCCTTCCTTCCTTTTCCTTCCTTTCCTTTCCTTTCCTTTCTTAAAAATTTTATTCTCTTAGTGGTTACCTTAGGGATTACAATTAACATTTTAACCTCATAGTAATCTAGTTTTAATAATACCAAGTTATTTTCAATAGTATACAAATATTTTGCTCCTCTGCATCTCTGTCCCTCCTCCTTTGTGTCATTAGTGTCACAGATTGCATTTTTATTCATTGTGTTCCCCTTAACATATAATTTTTGGATTGTGCATTTGCCTTTTAAATGCAAAGTTGTTTTAACATTAAAAATAAATTATTATAATTTGTTACATGAGCATAATAAAAGAAAAATGACATCATCTCAAAAGATAATGCAGAAAGCATTTGATCCATGCAGCATCTTTTAATGATAAAAACTTGCAGCAATCTAGAAATAGAGTATTCTCAATCTGCTAAAGAATATCACCAAAATATCTAAAACAACAACATAATTAAGGGTGGACAATTGAAATTGGAATTGTTATCACCACTTTTTATTAATATTGCACTGAGGTCCTAGCCAGTACAATAAAACATATAAACAAACAAAAAGAAGCAAAAGGCTTGAAAAAGAAGAAATAAAAGATTATATTATTGTGTAGGTAGATAACTAAAAGAAACTATAGGTAGATTTATTTTTTTAAAAGATTTTATTTATTTATTCATGAGAGACACAGAGAGAGAGAGAGGCAGGGACACAGGCAGAGGGAGAAGCAGGCTCCCTGCAGGGAGCCTGACATGGGACTGGATCCCTGGTCTCTAGGATCAGGCCCTGGGCTAAAGGTGGCGCTAAACCGCTGAGCCACCCAGGCTGCCCTATAGGTAGATTTAATAAAGGAATTTAGCAAGGTTACTGGATTAAAAATAAAAATACAAAAATCAATGGTGTTTTTATGTATCAACATCTCTAGAAAAAGACATTTGAAAATCATGTCATTTACAAGACCATCAAAAAACATCAAAGACCTGTGACTAAATCTAAGGAAAGTAGTACAAGAAATTTACACACAAAACTTAACATGTTATTGAGGATATTAAGTAAAATCTAAATAAAAAGAAGGATATACTATGGTCATGGATTGAAAGACTTAAAATTGTGAAGACATTAGTTCTACACCAACATCTATTGATCTATAGATTCAATGCCATCTTAGCAATATCTCAGCAGGGTGTGTGTGTGTGTGTGTGTGGGTGGGTGTGTGTGCGTGATGCTGATTTAAGAAACACAAGGAAATGCAAATAACCAAAAATAGCCAGGAAGATTTTCAAGAAGAAAAACAAAATGGAGTGTTACCCTTTCAGACATTAAGATCTATCATAAAGCCACAGGAATTTAGACAATGTGCCGTTAGTGCAAGGATGGACTGCAATCCAGGTGGATTGTAAATATAAAAGTAAAAGATAAAGTTTAAAGAAAGAGATTTATATTCTTACAGGAGAATATTTATTTATGTTAGAGTAAGCAAAGATTTTTAAAAGCAGAACACTAAAAATACTATAAATATAAAGGAAGTTATTAAAATGATCATTAAGTTAAATATTATTCTTTTTTTAAAGATTTTATTTACTTATTCATGGGACAGAGAGAGAGACAGAGAGAGGCAGAGACACAGGCAGAAGGAGAAGCAGACTTCATGCAGGGAGCCCGATGCAGAACTTGATCCTGGGACTCCAGGATCACGTCCGGGGGGGCCAAGGGCAGGCGCTAAACCGCTCAGCCACCCAGGGATCCCCATTAAATATTATTCTTATAGTATTTTAAAAGTAAGATCTTCTATTTTTCAAAAGACACCAGTTCAGAGAATGAAAAGGTAATCCACAGAGTGAGAAAGAAGATTTGCAAAAATATAATTGACAGAAGGTCTCACTTCCAGATTATATGAAGAGTTCCTATAAATCAAAAATAAAAAGGGCACCTTGGTGGCTCAATTGGTTAAGCATCTGCCTTCGGCTCATGTCATGATCCCAGGGTTCTGGAATCAAGCCTCACATCCTGGGATCAAGACTCTCCCCTCCCTGCTCAGGGGAGAGGGTCTGCTTCTTCCTCTCCTGCCCCCCTGCTCATACTTTTTTTTTTCTCTCCTTTTCAAATAAGCAAAATCTTAAAAAAAAAAAAAAAAGGACAACTCATCTTAAAAAGGGCCAAAAAGGGATCCCTGGGTGGCACAGCGGTTTAGTGCCTGCCTTTGGCCCAGGGCGCGATCCTGGAGACCCAGGATCGAATCCCACGTCGGGGTCCCGGTGCATGGAGCCTGCTTCTCCCTCTGCCTATGTCTCTGCCTCTCTCTCTCTCTCTCTCTCTCTGTGACTATCATAAATAAATAAAAATTTAAAAAAAAGGGGCCAAAAAATGTGACTCAATACTTCACATAAAACAATATATAAATGGATAATAAACATGAAGGGATGCTCAACCATATTAACCATCAGGAAAATGCAATTCAGGGGGGTGGGGGTGAATGGGTGGCGGGCACTGAAGGGGGCACTTGACGGGATGAGCACTGGGTGTTATTCTGTATGTTGGCAAATTGAACACCAATAAAAAATAAATTTATTATTAAAAAAACCAAATGATCTAGAGCAAGATTAACAAATAAAAACCAATCCTAATTCCATAGGGAAAAAAAAAAAGGAAAATGCAATTTAAAACTACAAGTGCGGGACACCTGGGTGGCTCAGAGGTTGAGTGTCTGCCTTCAGCCCAGGGCATGTTCCTGGAGACCCGGGATCAAGTCCCACGTCGGGCTCCCTGCATGGAGGCTGCTTTTCCCTCTGCCTGTGTCTCTGCCTCTCATGAATAAATAAATAAAATCTAAAAAATAAATAAATAAAATAAAACTACAAGGGCATGGTTGCCTGGTTAGATCAGTCAGTGGAGTTAATGACTTGATCTTGAGATTGTGAATTTGAGCCCCATGTTGGGTGTAAAGTCCACTCCTAGATATTTACTCAGCACAAATATACACATATGGTCACTAAAAGACACAAGAAGGCACTGATTTCATTTATGAACTCATATGCAAAAGTTCTAATAAAAATATTAGTGAGCACTCAGTAAAGATATAAAGACCAATGGGCATAAGGAAAAGGTGCTCATGAATCTTCAGGGAAATGCAAATCAAAACCACAGAGAGATACCATCCCACTGTGTTAGGATGGTTTCGACCCACCCAACACAAAATCCCAGACAAAAGACACCAGGCGCTGTTGAGGGTGTGGAGAAACTGGAGCCCCTTGTGCACTACTGATGATGGAAATGCAAAATGGTGCTATGTTATGGAAAACAGTGTGGAGGTTCCTCAAACGTTAAAATAGAACTACTTTACCATCCAGTAATCCTACTTCTGGGTATAAATCCCAAATAATTGAAATCAGGATCTCCAAGAGATACCTCCACTTCTATGTTCGTTGAAGTGTTATTTACAGAAGCAAAGGCATAGCGGATGAATGGATAAAGGATCCGTGGTGTATACGTATCATGGAATATTGTTCAGCCTTAAGGAAGAAGTTAGGGCAGCCCGGGTGGTTCAGCGGTTTAGCTCTGCCTTCAGTCCAGGGAGTGATCCTGGAGACCCAGGATCGAGTCCCATGTCAGGCTCCCTGCATGGAGCCTGCTTCTCCCTCTCTCTGCCTGTGTCTCTGCCTCTCTCTCTTTCTGTGTCTCTCATGAGTAAATAAATAAAATCTTAAAAAAAAAAAAAGAAGAGGAAGAAGTTAAATCTGCTGCTCTCTCAAGCACATGAAATAAAGCAGAGGACAAAAGAACAAAGATGATTCCACTTATACAAGGGAACTGGTAAGTCAAGTGGATAGAGACAGAAAGTGGAATGATGACTTTCAGGGGCTGGGGGAGGGAGGGTTGGGAATTGGTGTTTAATGGGTATACGGTTTCAGTTATGGAGGATGGGTAAGTCCTAGAGATCTATGATAAAGCATAATGCATATTGCTAACAATACTGTATTGTCTACTTAAACTTTTTAAATTAAAAAAATATTTAGGGATCCCTGGGTGGCGCAGCGGTTTGGCGCCTGCCTTTGGCCCAGGGCACGATCCTGGAGACCCGGGATCGAAACCCATGTCGGGCTCCCGGTGCATGGAGCCTGCTTCTCCCTCTGCCTGTGTCTCTGCCTCTCTCTCTCTCTGTGACTATCATAGATAAATAAAAATTAAAATAAAATAAAATATTTTAAAAAAATAAAAAATAAAATATTTAATTATTTATTCATGAGAGACACAGAAAGAGAGGCAGAGACATAGGCAGAAGGAGAAGCAGGATCCCTGTGGGGAGCCCATTGAGGGGCTTGATCCCAGGACCCTGAGATCATGACCTGAGCCAAAGGCAGATGTTCAACCACGGAGCCACCCAGGCATCCCTACTTAAACTTAAAAAAATTTAATATTTATTTATTTATGAGACAGAGAGAAAGAGCACATGAGCAGGGGGAAGGGCAGAGAGAGAATCTTAAGCAGACTCCACGATGTTGAGCGCAGAGCTCCCTGCGGGGGTTGATCGCACCACCCTGAGATCATGACCTGAGTGGAAACCATGAGTGTGTCGCTTAACCAACTGAGCCACCCAGGTGCCCCTAAAAATTTTTTTTCTAGAGGATGGCTCTTATACTAAATGTTCTTGTCATGCTTGCTTGAGCAACACATATACTAAAACTGGAATGATACCAAGAGAAGATTCGCATCACCACAGCACAAGGATGACACAAAGATTCGTGAAGCGTTCCATATTAAAAAAAAAAAAAAGGTTTTATCACACATAAATAAAGAAGGAAAGAGGAAACTTTTAGAAGTGATGGTTAAGCTTGTGACATTGTGGTGATGTTTTCGTAGGTGTTTACTTTTCTTTAAAATCATCAATATGTAGTATTAAACATATACAGCATTTTTGTACATAAGTCATACCTCAGGGAAATAAAATAAATGCAGGTTTTTTTTTTTCTTTTTACATCACTAAAACAGAAAGTGAACTCACAAGTCTTTGGTTATTTTTGTTGTTGTTAGCTTGTGATACTTGAATTGGTTTTTGTTCCTTTTGGTGAGTAATTTCCATTTTTGGAAGGATAGAAAAACATATTTTTTTATCCTAAAAATGTTTTGGTCAAAGAGATGTCTTTACATGAGATTATCTGTGATTTTGAATAAATATTACACGTTAAACAAAAAAAAGGTCACCAAAAATCTCACTTTGGCTGCTGTGCGGAGAACAGCCTGGAGGGGGCGAGAGTGGATACAGGTAGAACAGTCAGGAGGCTGCAGGAGCTTTAGACTCTGACAGGTTAAACCTCCACATGAAGGTGCCTGAGGAAATGGCTAAAAGAATAAGAACAGAAACCGTCATTTTCTAGGTAAGTAGAAGAAAAAAAGTGGAATGAGAAAAAAATCCACAATAAAGCAAGGAGGGCGAGTAAAAGAAACAGAAAAGGAGAGATGGGGAGATTGGATGCCTCAATAGGTTAAGTGTCATGATCCATGATCCCAGGGTCTTGGGACTGTCAGGCTCCCTGCTCAGCAGGGAGTCTGCTTCTCCCTCTCCCTCTGCTCCTCCCCACTGCTCATGCTCTCTCTCTAATAAAGAAATGAAATCTTAAATGAAAAAAAAAGAAAAGAAAAAGAAAGAGGGACAATCAGAAATCACAAAATAAATACAAACCCATCAGTAATTGGAATGAACGCGGATGCTCTAAATCTCTGCCACCTGATAGAGTGGCCGGGGACCGTGGAGCACCTTGAAAGGTAGGCAGTCTGTGCTGAGATCCTCCTGCGTCAGTGACAAATGCACTCCAGAATTTGGAGACCTGGAATGAATGAAAAAAAGTGAAGCGCATCTTACTAATAATTTTATACCGATTACACCTTGAAATCAATAACATTCTGGGTACATTGCTAAATAAAATACATTATGAACATTCACCAGTTTTTATTATTTATTTATTTTATTTTATTTTATTTTATTTTATTTTATTTTCCATTCACCAGTTTTTAAACTCTTAATTGTGGCTGCTAGAAAAGATTTAAATTACAGAGATGGCTCGTGTTATGTTTATGTTGGACAGCATTGTTCTAAATACTCAAATTAAAATACAAATATTATCAGGCTGGATAAGAAAACTTAAGATCCAGCAAGGTGCTGTTTACATTTAGAGATGTAAGATGTAACCAGTTACTAGTTTAAGGATATAAACAGCCGGGACGCCTGGGTGGCTCAGCGGTGGGGCGCCTGCCTTTCGCTCTGGTCATGATCCTGGTGACCAGGGATCGAGTTCCACGACGGGCTCCCTGCAAGGAGCCTGCTTCTCCCTCTGCCTGTGTCTCTGCCCCCCCCCCTCTCTGTGCATCTCTCATGAATAAATAAATAAATCTTAAAGAAAAAAAGGATATAAATAGCCAGAAAGAAAGTTGGTTTAGCCCTACGTGTAACAGCACAGAGTTTAATGTAAAAAGTGTTACTAGATAAAACCACTAGAAAAACCATAAGTTTTAAGTGTATGCACTTAAAAAGTCTCAAAATAAATGAAGCAAAAATTGACAGAACTATTCAAACATGCGGGTGGTATGAATTGAGATGTGCTATTATGTAAAATGCTCTGCAAAAATTGAAGACCCAGAACGGAAAAAAAAAGGACTAATGTAAAATATCTTGTATTAGATAATTATACCACTGAAGTCAGAGATTTTAAAAACACCCATCTTGGACACCTGCGTGGCTCAGTGGTTAAGCATCTCCCTTTGGCTCAGGTCATGACCCCGGGGTCCTGGGATTGAGCCCCCCAGTAGGCTCCCCACAGGGAGCCTGCTTCTCTTTCTGCATGTGTCTCTGCCTCTGTCTCTGTTTCTCATGAATAAATAAATAAATAAAATCTTAAAAAAAAAAAAAAAGAAACCTTGTAGGTTTCAAGGATGAGTGTGGGCATTTTGTTCATTGCCACCAAGGGGTAATAAAGAGGCATGAGGAAAAAAAAAATAAAGAGGCATGAGAAGCCCCAACCTTATGGAAAAGCCAAAAGTCAGAAAATGTTTATTAACAGAGCAGAACACACGGAATGCAATGTTTCCATATCCAGATGAAAATACTTACATATCAAACTTATGACATGAAACCAAAGGAAAATTTTAGAAGAAAATCTGCAGCCTTAAAGTGAAAATCAGTGAGCTAGGTATTGAACTGAGGGTCAGAAAAGAACAATAGAATAAACACATAGAAAGTAAAGAAAGAGCCAAAATAAGGGCAGAAACTTTAGAAAACAAACATAATAAAAAGGCCAATATTTCTTTTCTTTTCTTTTTTTTTTTGAAAGAAGAGAAGATAAACTTCTGGTGACGCTGATCAAGGAAAATAAAGGAAAAAAAGGTGCAAATCAGAATTATTTACGATGAGAAAGGGAACGAAAGCATGGGGCTGTAGAGGCCATAAGACGGCACGAGGAATGATTTTATTCACCAATATATCTATTCAACTATGATTGGGACAACGTAGATAAAATATAAAAAACAAGCCAAGAAGAAATACCAAGTCTAAAAAAGTCATTAAAGAAACTGAATAATAAAAACCTTCCTCTCCCATAAAAAAAAAACCCTTCCCACGAATAAGATGCCAGATCTAGATGTTTTTACAAGCGAGTTTTACAAATATCTGAAATATCTGTGTGACTAATAATGTTAACAGTATGCAAACTATTTCAGAATACAGAAAAAAAAGGATACCCAGGTGTTCTTTTGTTTTTGTTTTTGTTTTTAGAGAGAGTCGATGAGGAGGGGCAGACGAAGAGGGCGAGAGTGAATTTTCAGAAGGCTCCATGCCCAGCGCAGATCCCAACACAGGGCTCAATCTCATGACCCTGAGATCATGACCTGAGCCACAACCAAGAGTTGGATGCTTTAACCAACTGGGCCACCCACGTGCTCCAACACCCAGTTTTTTTTTTTTTTTTTAAATGAGGCTAGCCTTGCCTTAATACCAAAACCTGACAAGAACAGTATGAGTCAGAAAAATCATAGACCATCTTCCTCCTTCGCACAGATGCAAAAATCCTACCTCAAATATCAGTAAATTGAATCTAGCAATGTATTAAAAAATACACCCTGATCAAGTTGGATTTTTTCCAGGAATTAAAGGTTGGATAATTAACATTAGAATACTGACGTCCATAATTCACCACATTGTCAATCTAAAGGGGAAGAATTCTGTAATATTCTTCAGATTATGTGATACAGAGAAAACATCTAATAAAATTCAACCTTTATTCATGATTTTTGCAAAATCTCTTAGCAAATTAGGAATAGGAGGGGATTTCCGTCATCTGGTAAGGGCTACCTAAAAAACCCAGCAGTAGATCCATCTTTGGTGGGGAAACCGGGAAAACATTCACTTAAAGATCAGAAACAAGACAAGGATGTCGAGTTTTCCAATGTCATTGTGATGGCTACAAACATCATCTATTTGGCCAAATCCCAAACTTCATCACTTTAGGCTTTTGGAGATCGATGCAAGAAAGAGACTCCTAGGTTCCCACCATCTCTCTTGGGAAGGAAAGAATATACAAAATCAACGACTCCTTAACTAGGAAAAGAGGCAAGGGAGATAGTCAACCCTTGAACAACATAGGTTTGAACTGCGTGAGTCCACTTACATGCATTCTTTTTCCAAAATATATATTGGAAACATTTTCGGAGATTTGTGACAATTTGAAAAAAATATGCAGATGAACTGGGTAGCCTCAAAATATGGACAAATTAAGAAAAAGTTAGGTAGGGATCCCTGGGTGGTGCAATGGTTTGGCGCCTGCCTTTGGCCCAGGGCGCGATCCTGGAGACCTGGGATTGAATCCCACATAGGGCTCCTGGTGCATGGAGCCTGCTTCTCCCTCTGCCTGTGTCTCTGCCTCTCTCTCTCTCTCTCTCTCTCTCTCTCTCTGTGACTATCATAAATAAATAAAAAATTTAAAAAAAATTAAAAAAAAGAAAAGAAAAAGTTAGGTATGTCATGAATGCATAAAATATATGTAGATAACTGATCTATTTTACCATTTGCTATCATAAAATGTACAGAAATCTGTTATAAAAAGTTAAAATTTATCAAAACTTAGGCGAATGGGAAAAAAAACACAAAAAAAACTTAGGCGCATGAACACAGAACGTATGTGGTGCCATTCACAGCGTATCCTTATGTAGGCCTAAGATAAGCGATATTTAATGTAAAATTATTAATGTATTAGTTTTCTGACTTTTATAACTTCGCTTTCAAAGAATTGGAGGAATTGAGAATCAGTCTATCATCACACTTTTTTTTTAAAAAAAGATGCAATAAGGTCTCTGATGCTGTATTATGAAGATGATCGTATTAAAATTTTATAATAATTCATTTATTAGTGTATAGGCTGGGCTACAGTGAAGCAACTGTATCTGTTACACTAGGCCACCCCAAAGCAATCTTATTGCCACCTCTTTGTTACCAATGCATGAATCATGATCCCTGTTAAGAAATATGAATTTCTGGGATCCCTGGGTGGCGCAGCGGTTTGGCGCCTGCCTTTGGCCCAGGGTGCGATCCTGGAGACCCAGGATCGAATCCCACATCAGGCTCCCAGTGCATGGAGCCTGCTTCTCCCTCTGCCTATGTCTCTGCCTCTCTCTCTCTCTCTCTCTGTGACTATCATAAAAATAAAAAAAAAAAAATTAAAAAAAAAGAAATATGAATTTCTTTTTCATATTATCTTTTCACTTTGGGTGTCTAGTATTAGTAATATGTATCGATCTGAAGTGTGTGTGGTGTTTTTTTTTTTTGGTCATATAAAGTAACATTGATGTAGGTACTAATAGATGATTGGTCTTGTAAAGATATGATGTAAACTTACGGTATCGATAAATACAGTGCGAGACTGTACACGTATTTTCTCTTCCTTATTATTTTCTTAATAACATTTCTTCTTCTCTAGCTTACTTTACTGTAAGAACACAGTGTATAATACGTATAACACAGAAAATACGTGTCAATCGATTGTTTATGTTATCAGTAAGGCTTCTAGTCAACAGTAGGCTTGTAGTAAAGTTTTTGGGGAGTCAAAAGTTATACGTGGATCTTTGTGTTGGGGAGGGTCAGTACTCCTAAACTGCAGGTTGTTCAAGGGTCAACCGTAATAATATCAACAACAGTGGCCAGTATTTACTGAACACTTAGTATGTACCAGAAACTGCTCAACTAAACCTTACCATGTTTTCACTGTGCTCAAGTAGTGTGTGTGTGGGGTTGTATTATGAGGTGTGAGGTAGTGGAGATATTATAATCCCTAATTTTCTTTTTAAAAATATTTTATTTATTTATTCATGAGAGACACAGACATACAGAGAGTCAGAGACACAGGCAGAGAGAAAAGGAGGCACCATGCAGAGAACCCGATGTGGGACTCGATCCCAGGACTCCAGGATCACGCCCTGGGCCAAAGGCAGATGCTCAACTGCGGAGCCATCCAGGTGTCCCCAATCCCTAATTTTCAAACAAAGAAACAGAGAGAGAGGTTTAAGCTAGTTACTTAAGGTCACTCAACCAGTAACTGAAGTAAAGATTTAGATCAGAAGAAGGAAGGGAAAAAGATCTTACATTATGGTTTCAAAATCATGATTCCTCCATGCATGGGATCTTTGAAGTGACTGGTCCCATGGTCTATAGCTGGGGAAACAGGCTCAGTCAGGTAAAGGGACCCGACCAGGGTGACATGGGGGAGGGAGCCCCTTAGGGGTAGAGCAAGTCAGTCCTCAGGGACAAGTGTTGGTGAGAGTGTCCTGAAGTAGGAGGCAGGGTGGGTCATGGAGGGGAAATGGTGGGGGAGGCAGGGAGGCTGGGTGGAAGTCTTGGATTTGAGGTCCCAGGATGGAGGGCAACGCATATAAGCTCAGAACCCTTCTCGAGCTCTCGCGTAGGGGCATCCAGGACCTATAAGAGGGGGGCCACCTACACAAAAAGTCATGATGGGGGCATTCATGACAGTATTTTGTATAATATTATGAAACAACCTATGTCTCCATCGATAGGGGAGTGGATAATAAAATGGGGTCTACGCATACACTGGAGTATCATGTGGTAGATTTAGGAAAGAGATTTAGGCAAAGGCTCTGGGATTAGAAGCCTCCATAATTTCCTAGATGAAGGACTCTGGGCCAGTTGCTTCACTTCCCAATGCCTCAGTTTCCTCTTCTAGTAGTCAGGGGACAATAATACTATTGACACCACAGCGTGGTGGTGAGGGTTTAGAGAGATAATGTATGTCTGGCCCTTGGCCCTTGGAAGTCACTGAGCAGATCAAGTATTGTAAGTATTATAAGCTTTTGCTGTGCATAAGGTCAAGTGGAAGCCTCCCAAATCCTTCTCCTCCACATCCCTTGCCAATCCAGGTAGTAAACTAAATGCAGTTTTGCATCGCAATACAAGGGCAGAAATCCGTGCCACTCCTGAAGGTCTAAAGGTACGGTGACCAGGGTCTCTGACCCCTCAGGGGTGAGGAACTGGGTCACCTCATTGGACAAGCCACCTAGAGGAACAGAAGTGCCAGCTGAAGGGGAAGGGAATCCAGAGGGAATGGTTGGGGAGGGAGATGATGAATAGTTGGAGTTGCTCGATTCAGTGGCAGCAGTGGATGATTCCACTTTCTGTCTGGGAGAGAGATCAGCAAGTCTCCCGCAGTAGCTATCCCAGCATGTGGCCAACCTCCCTGCAAAGCACATGGATCCAAGTGGCGTAGGGGTGGTCCGGGACCTCCCAGCTCCCTCTGCGTAGCTTGCTGTCGTTACTGTGACACATTGCTGCAGACTTAGAGGCTTAAACAGCACGAACCTCTGAGTGTACAGTTCAGGGCTGACGGCAAAATGTCAGCAGGGCTGCATTCCTCTGGAGGGTCTAGGGGCGAATCCGTTCCTTTGTCTTTTCCAGCTTCCGGGGGCCACCTGACTTCCTCAGGACTGGCGGGAGTAGCAGAGGTGGTGTCTAGGTATGCTAGGGCTGCCGCAAAGGACCAAGTAGATTAAACATCAGAAATGCATCTTCTCACAGCTCTGGAGGCTGAAAGTCTGAGATCAAGGTGTCAGTGGGACCGGTTCCTTTTGAAGCTTCTCTCCTTGGGTTGTAGATGGATGACTTCTCCTGTGTCCTCACGTGGTCATCCCTCTGTGTGTGCCTGTGTGCTAATCTCCTCTTCTTTTTTTTTTAATTTTTTAATTTATTTATGATAGTCACAGAGAGAGAGAGAGAGAGAGAGAGAGAGAGAGAGAGGCAGAGACACAAGCAGGCTCCATGCACCGGGAGCCCGACGTGGGATTCGATCCCGGGTCTCCAGGATCGCGCCCTGGGCCAAAGGCAGGCGCCAAACCGCTGCGCCACCCAGGGATCCCTAAAGGTCCTATTTCCAAATGCGATGAGATTCTGAAGTACTGGGTATGAATTTGGGGGGACACAGTTCAGTACCTGTAACAGGGTGGGAAGTACCTATGCCCTTCTTTATGGAACCAAAAAAAAAAAAAAAAGAGAGAGAGAGAGAGAGAGAGAGGCCTGGGATAGGGAAAGTTCCCCAGAGCTATTCTGGGGGCCCTCAAAACCAGAAGAGGCTTGAGTCCTGCTCTTCATTACAGAGCCCAGAGAGTTTGCAGGTCCCCAAAAAGGAAATGACTTGATGGTGTCTCTGGGCAGTTGAAGCCACAGACAGCCTCAAAGAGCTTCCGGTGCCTCAAGCTGGCTGAAAATCAGCCCTGTGAGCAAAGCTCAGGAGTAGCAGAGAATGCAGCAATCTTGATAGGTCACAAGTATGAAAATGGAAGGCTGACAGGTGAGCAGCAGCCTGACGGTGGCCAGGTGGACCCATGGCTTGCGAATCAGAGGGCTCCCTCCCTTACCCTTAGTGTCGGGGCCCTGCCTAAGCTCGCTGGCATTGTGGCAGTGTTGGGAAAGGAGCATGTGGGCAGGGACAGATAGTTCTCAGCATCCTGGCCCACAGGGATCTTTGCACAAAGTAAGCTGCATTGAGAACAAACAAGAACTTAAATTATTTGCGCTCCTTGCGCGTTGTGATTTCTATATGCCACACGTGTGTCAGAGTTTTGGGCTCTGACAGATGCAACTCTGATGAAAAAAGATTCTGGGCAAACCTTTCCTGCGGAAGGAATGAAGCCCTGCTGACACATTGATTTTAGGCCCAGAAGGCTCATTTCTGACTTCTGATTTCTAGAGCTATGATAAATTGCTAGGATTTTGAGCAGCTGCAAGAAATGAGTACAACCATGAATACCCATTCTTCATTCTTCCTGAAACTCGTGGTCATCTCAGGCTTTCATTTATTTTCTCACCTGACAGAGAACTGACTTCACCTCTCTGTGCCTAGATTTCTCCACCCATAAGATGAGTGTTACACCACTTCCTACCCAACGATCACTATGACAATTAAGTGAGTTATTGTGAGTTAATGAACTTAGCGCAGTGTCTGGCGTGCGGTGAGTACATTAGAAGTATGAGCTATGGGCAGCCCGGGTGGCTCAGCGGTTTAGCATGATCCTGGAGACCCGGGATCGAGTCCCACGTTGGGCTCCCTGCATGGAGCCTGCTTCTCCCTCTGCCTGGGTCTCTGCCTCTCTCTCTCTCTCTGTGTTTCTCATGAATAAATAAATAAAATCTTAAAAAAAAAAAGAGAAGTATGACCTATAATTAATGATCCTTATTACTTTAAGAGAAAAAACTACAAAAGCATGATGCTGAAAGGCAGTTGGCATTCAGCCTCTGTGTGGGAGACAATGAGGAGTGGTGGAGACCACGGTGAGCTGGTGAGCCCATGCCTTATCCAATAGGGACAGCCACCGCCCAGCCTCAGTTGTTGTTCACAGCTTCCAAATTTCCAAGAAAATCCAGAAATTTGGATTTCTCCACACACAACATTTTGTAATGTTTAAATATTGGCTGCCAATTTCCATATTGAAGACACTTGTCACTGATCTTGGTCTCTGAAACTAATAATACAGTATATGTTAATTAATTGAGTTTAAATTAAATAAAAGAAAAAAAAAAAACCCCTCACACACTTTTGGGGCATCTGGGTGGCTCAGTCCATAGAGCATCTGACTCTTGATCTCAGGGTCATGAGTTCAAGCCCTACATTGGGCAGAGAGGCTACTTAAAAACAAACAACAGCAACAAAACAACCTAGTGACTAGATGTGGGCTGTAGATGTAAGGTCACCTTCGATGTAATCACTGAAAAGAATCTGAGCTTTAAATGTGCATCTGATTACAACTATGCTTACAAAAGGAATATCTACTAAGGATTAAAGAACTCACTGTGGGCCAAGCTCTGGAAAACTGCTTAGACACTCAAGTCATTTCATCTCACAATATCCAAGGTAGGGTAGAGGCCACTATTCATATTCTTTTACAGATGAGGAAGCTGAGGCCCAGAAAGGCCAAGGATGGATCCCAAGAGCCCCCAGCTGGGAAGTAGGAGAGCAAGGATTCGAACCCTGGTGGCCTGGCTTCCCTGAAAAACCTATTCTGTCTCTCTGAGACAATGCATCCCAGTACTTGAACCCAAGTGATATTTAGCAGGAAGGACATAGCATTATAATACAAAATTAATAAATGATTTATCATCTTTACTTTTACTTCTACCACCTCTGGGTCTTGGCAAGAGATGAAGGGAGAGCTTTCCAGGGGCCGGGGAAGGGCCAGGATGTAGACCTCAGGTCTCGAGGAAGAGCCAATTGTGGGGGAAGGTGATCTCTGAACAGATGCCGGAACGCGGGATGTGAAAGCGGAAATCAAGCAGATAAACTTCTCAGAAGTTGTAAAGTAGGTCAGTGGCCTGGGCTGGGGGCATCCTGCCCCATGGCCTATCTGATATCAAGCTGGGGTCTAGGTGCCCTCCTGCACCAGCCTCCACACCTGCAGGGCTCTCTGTGCCTCCTCCCTCCTTCTCCGCTCCATCTTCCTCTCCCCTCCTTCTCTTTCCATCTCCCTCCTACCCTACCCTACCCATCCTCTTACCCACCCTCTCTTCTTCCGCTTGCTCCTCCACCTCAGGGCTGGGAGGCCCCTCCCAGGAATGATCTTTGGAGGCTAAACTTAGTGAGAGGTTCCATCCCCAGGCGGAAGTTGGTGGCTGCTGGTGGCTTTGTAACTACGCCGTCCCCACACCTTGGTCTCATCAAAGCCACGGAAATAGAAAAATGGTGACAAGAGTAAAGGAAACTCCAGCAGGGGCTGAGGCCGGGCATCTGGGGCTGCCCCACCTCCCACCAGTCCTCAAGGGCAGAGAGGCGCAAAGCTGTGTGCTCTCGGTGGAAGTGGAGTCCAGCATCCCTCCTCTACATCTGGAGCGTGAGGGCAACAATAGCCCCTGCCCAGGTACGTATGTAAGGGTGTGACTCACGCAAGATGCCTGGCATAGGGAAAGTGCCTGACAAAGGCTGTTCTTGATATTTCTAAATCACTTATGTCACTCGCACACTTAGGGAGTGTTACCGCGTACCAGGCACCATAGCCAATGGCTGTTTCTGTGACTGATCGATGGAGTCTTTACAACAGACCTAGGGGTGAGGACTGGTGTCACCTCCCATTTTACAGATGAGGAAACGTAGGCAACCAAAAAGGGATGAGACTTGCTCAGGGTCACGCAGCAGCAAGTGGCAGAGTGGAATTGGAACCCAGGACCATCTGGTTGCAAGGCCTGCTTCCTTCTCCGCTGTGGCGGGCCACAGGACGGCAGTAGCCACCGTAACGACAATGATCCATCCACTTCTGGGGGCTGAGCCCTTATTTTCAGGTCCTAGGCACCAACATCTCCCTCTGGCCACACCAGGGTATCTGCTCATTTATACAGACCGTCTGATTTGTGTGTGTATCCTTATCTGTCCCCCCCACACACACACACCTTCCCCGAACCCCGACTTGCTCCAAGCTTCCAGCTGGCTGGTTAGACTACCACTCTGTTCCGGACAGACGGACAGACGTCTGCAGTAAGAGTGCCTGGCAGGGTGTAGCCTCTACTTCCTCAGCGCTGGAAGACTCGAGGGGGAGGGGAGGGGCCGACCCAGGCATGAGATCTCTGGTACCCCCAGCCCCCCACTGCCCCAAACTTCCTGCAGGGAGCTGGGCCAGCTGGGTTCAGTTTTCTTATCTGTCAAGTGACCTCCGTGGGTGATTCCATCTACCCCTCTGCCTCTATGAGCCACCCTTCCCCTGAGAATAGACGGACCCAGGTGGCAACATTTACCATTTATTTCCAAGACCTGTGGTCAGGGAGCCCAGGGCTTCAGACAAAGTCTGGTCCTCATCCCAGGATGTATTCGTCTTGGCTAGGAGGAACCTTAGACTGCGTGTGCGTGTGTGTGTGTGTGTGTGTGATGGGTGTGACTGTGATGCAGTCCGATGTGACGAGCACCTATCCCATGTGTCACACTTGGTGTGGCTGTATGGCCCCCGTGGATGACTGTGGTTATGATGATGACTTGTGTGTGACTGTGTCATACGTGGTTGTCACACACTGTGTGTGTGTGACTGTGATGCTATGACTTGTGTGTAGTTGTGCAGGAATCTGATGCCTTGTGTGCCTCAGTGCAGATGTGAAAGCGATCATGGAGCTGTGTGATTCTGTGATGCTGCAGGTGTGTCTGCATTCTCTCTCTCTCTCTCTCTCTCTCTCTCTCCCTCTTTCCCCTTCCCATCCTTTCCTTCCTTTCCTTCCTTCGTTCATTCGTTCGTTCGTTCGTTCGTTCGTTCGTTCCTTCCTTCCTTCCTTCCTCCCTTCCTCCCTCCCTCCCTCCTTTCTTTCTCTCTGTAAACATTTTCCAAGCACCTGCCATGTGCCAGGCCCTGACCTGGGTGCTGAAACACAGCCGTGATGTCCTAGTGGGGTGTGAGTGCTCGGCGGTGTTGGGTCCAACCAGCCAGTCGGTGATACATTGGTAGCCAGAAACCAGTTGTGTTGGGAATAACGACACCAGGGAACTGGCAGACGCTACAAAGCCTCTGCCCTCCTGGGGGAGCTGGTCGCCAAACAGTTACGGGCACATCCCCGCGCGCCCACGTCTCTGCGAGGAACCCCTACAGGACCCGCAGGGGCTGTGGCCACACAACTGCGTGTGGATCTTGAGTGCATGACTATGGCCATGGGTGGGCCTGGGCTGGGCTGTCCACGTGGGTGAATCCTAACAATGACTCTCCCTACAACCGCCCACACTCATGAGAGTGGGGGACAGTGAGGCTTCCTGTCCTCAGCCAAGTCCCTGGACCCGCAAGTCCCATTCTTCTCTGAATCAAAAACATAAATACCCACCCCTCACCCCTTCTTCCTGAATATCAGGCATATGAGCTTTCTCCCCCCGTTGGGGGCCTCCCGACTCCCAAGTCTCTGGGTCTTTGTCCTCAGTATTGTCCGTGGCAGGGTCTGCAGATTTCTTTGGTGCCCCAGAGGTGCCAGCTGGGTCTGCAGCCTTCAGGGGTGGCTAGGTCCTCGGCCCCTGGAGGTGCCCGCCGGGCTCTTTGCTTCCTGAGTTTTGGGTTCCCCAGGGCACCCTCTGAGTCACTGCCTGTCGGACCCCCATTCAGTCCGTTGGCAGCCCTTCCTTCACACCATGAAAGCCCCAAAGTAGGAGTGGGTGCCATCGCGGAGTCGGACCAGGCGCTCGTCGGGCACACGGACCAGCACCTCCTCGCCCGCGTCCAGGTGCACCACTCCCCCCAGGAAGCTGCTGTCCCACCACACGCGGGGGCTGGTGGCTCTCCCACAGGGCGACCGCCGGCTGACCAGTAGCTCCAGCTCCTTGGGGTAGCGGGGTGTGCGCTTGTAGAGGCCGTGCGTGATGGGCAGGCCGCTGCTCAGGCCCTGCGGGCAGCCCACGCCTCCCAGCTGCACCTTGGAGTAGATGTAGTAGTAGCCGGCCCGGGCGATCACCAGGGAGCCCTCGCGGTAGCTGAGGCCTCGCAAGAAGGCCAAGCCCAGCTTTGTCTCCCAGAGCAGCGGGCCCCCACTGCCCGTCAGGCTGGAGTTGGCCCCTGGGGATGGAGACAGAGGGTCAGCACGTGTCCCTCCCTGGGTGAGACAGGGTGATGGCGACCCTCCCGTGTTAGTCCTTCTGAGCACCTTATACACGTTAGTTCACTTTATCCTCACTTTGCAGGTAGAGAAACTGAGGCACCCAGAGGCAAAGTCACTTGCTTCTTATACATCTTAGCTCATGCCCCCTCCCCTCCCGCAGGTGGGAAAACTGAGGCACGGAGCAATTAAGCGACTGGCCGAAAGCATCAAAAACGGTGAGTGGCAAAACCAAGGACCAGAGACGGAACCACCCTGGTCCAGAAGCCTAATAATCTCCATTTTCGTCAGTCTCTCTCTCTCTCTCTCTCTCTCTCAGTAAAATGGAGATGTGAATAGTGCCTCCTTTGGGTGTAATGAATGAACATGCACAGAGCGTGTCACAGTACGTGTGACACGGTGAGCACCACGTAAGGGTGTATTCAATAAATGAAATGAGACACTGCCCGGGTGTAGGCAGTGTCTGTGTTCTGGGCAAGGCTGTGAATAAATTGTGATGGATGCGTGGATCCTCATGTTGGCCATTTGGTCTCCCCAAGGACACCCTGCCCCTCCCCTCCTTCCCCCGTGGGTCCCCCTCACCTGTGAGGTGTGCAGCTGGGCTGGCCTGGTGGGACCTCCGCTCTGGAGAGGGAGAAGGTGAGAGGTTAGCCATGGAAGCAGTGGGGGGCGAGGGCCAGCCTCCGGAGGGGTCATCAGGTCTACCTCCTGGCATCAACCCCACCCTTTCCGGAGTGGCCCAGACTTCTGCTTCTCGGGCCTGGGGGAGGGGCACCTGCAGGGCTCAGATCAGTTGTGCAAATCACATTGGGCAATGGGCTGAGGGGGCGGGGGCAGCGTGGGAACCATCCCACCCTCCCTCCCTGGGGCCCAGGACCCTGACTCACCTTGAGTCAGCTGTTTCCAGGCTGCATCTCCATCCTGAAAATGCAGAGGAGCCGGTGGTGAGGACTTGCGTGGCCCACGCACTGGCGTCCTCAGGCTCGTGGCTGTGAGCTGCACACAGACCACAGGTACAGACGCCACCCAGGGCCACGTGCACACCCCGGCCCCACCAAGCAGCTTCAGCTTTCCCCTCTCGAAATAGACATGTGAATGAATGGTGCTATTTGGGGTCCAGTGAATTCACCGGGGCTGGGGTAGGGGTGGGGTAAAGCCATTCCGGTGCCCCGCACATAGGAGGTACTAGGTAAGGGTTAATTAAAGAAGCAGGGACGCCTGGGTGGCGCAGCAGTTCAGTGCCTGCCTGCCTTCAGCTCAGGGCGTGATCCTGGGGTCCCAGGATCGAGTCCCATGTCGGGCTCCCTGCATGGAGCCTGCTTCTCCCTCTGCCTGTGTCTCTGCCTCTCTCTCTCTCTCTCTCATGAATAAATAAATAAATAAAATCTTTTTAAAAAATAAATAAAAGATTTTTACTCATGAGAGACACAAAATTAATCTTTTTTTTTTTTTTTAAAGAAGTAATATTACAGATACACGGACATTCAGGTGGCAGGACACGGGGACATTAATGCCAACAAGCGGATATGGATGGACATGTGGCATAGAGCACAGACTTGGACACTCGTGTGACACACGACAAGGCACACGTGGACTCGGATACACGGGCACATGGTTTATGGATCCCTGTGGGTCTGTGTGCAAGGCCAACACATGGGCCACGGACAGGCCAGTCCGTGGACACTTGGGCACACAGGCGCGGGATAGCAGCACGGGTTCCCGTGCGGGACAGGTACGTATGGCCATCGGGTACAGCCACAAGGTGAAATGACCTGGGGAGACACAGGACACGGAAGGCCAAGGCCGCATGGCAAACAGACAGAGACAGCCACCGCCAACAGCACACTGCCGCAGGGAGAGGTTCTCACAGACTCGGACCAAGTGGGTTGGTGGCGGTCCCCACAGTGGGGGTCAGGGTACGGCTGACAATACCTAACAATGTCCAAATGCCCATTCCGGGGGTTGCCGGCAACAAGACTATGTTATGAGCATAAAACCTGCTGAGAGACCAGATTTTTCTTTGTGGCCACCACGAGGAGAAATGGTAATTACGTGACAGCGCAGAGGTGTTGGCGATCGTGTTGTGGTACAAATACGTTGCACGCCTTAGAAGATCGAGTATTTATATCTCCATTAAAAAAAAAATGCGGTTTTGATTGATTGAACACCTGCCTCGGGCCCGCCGCCAGGCGCCACACCCGCGACACCGTGTCATTCCCTGCCGGGTGGGCACTCATTTCCACAGCCACTTAACAGACAAGGAAATTGAGTTTCGGAGGGGTGAGCTGACTCGCCCTGGGCTGCTCTTGGCCTGTCTCCTGTCTTGCACACACACGTGCACAGAGGGATGCCAGTGACACAGAAGCCCCCCCCCGCCCCCCGCCCCGAGCCCCACTCACCAGCAGGGGTGTGACCATCTCCCCGAGGCGCCAGTGTAGCCGGAGTAGGAACCAGCCCTGGACGGCCAGCCCGGCCACCAGCAGCAGCAGCAGCAGGCCCAGGCCCAGCTGGGCCACACTGCAGGGCCGGCTCCGGCGCCTGCGCCCCAGCCTTGTGAATGGGATGTCTGTCTGTCCGTCCACCACGAACACCGAGGGTCGCACAACGGGCTCCTCCATGCCTGAGCAGATGAGGTCCCGAGACGCCCCGGGAGCTGGGCTAGCGCCGCTGGGTCCCTGAGGGCAAGGAGGAAACCACAATTGCCCAATGCTCCTGGGCTTCCCACGCTGCAGACAGGCGCCCGTGGGTCTCGGGGCTGCCTTTAGAGCGGGGTTCAGCCCCTCCCCTTTCCCCAGTGGCCCTCCTCTTCTTCCTGTCCCCCCACCCCCAGGCTGGCCCCATCTTACTTTCACTCATGCAGCCTCTCACACTTTCCAGGGGCATCTGAAGATGTGACTCAGGTAGGGATGGAGAGGGGAGGCCCCAGCTTTTCCCTGAGGCCGCTTCTTTGTTACGAAATATTTATAGAGCATTTCCCACGTGCCAGGCACTGTTCTAGGCTTGAGGGCACGGCTGTGGACAAGAGAGACAAAAGTCCCTGGTCTTATGGAGCGCCTTCGCCCCTTAACAATGAGCCTGGTAAATAAGAAAATACTATACAGTATGTTAGTTAGATGGTGGTGAGAGCAGTGGGAAATACGAGAGTGGTTTGTGTGTGTGTGTGTGTGTGTGTGTGTGTGCACGTGTGTATATTGTGTTCAATGCTTGTGTGCATGTGTGAGCATGCCCGTATGCGTACATATGCACACGTGTGGGTGTATGCAGGTGTGTGCATCCACCCGGGATGTATGCAGGTGTGTGCATATGGGCATGTGTATGCTGTGTATATGTGTGCAGGTGCAAGCGTGCCTGTATGCGTACATAGGCACTCATGCAGGTGTATGTAGGTGTGTGCATGTGTATGTGTGTAGGTGTGAGCACACCTGTATGCATACATATGCACACATGTGGGTGAAATGCACACAAGTGTGTCCCAGTGCAGGCATATGTGTGCCTGTGTGTGCATAAGCATGCACATGTGTGTGTGTGCATGTGTGCATGCATGCATGCAAGTTTTAATGGGAACTCAGAGTCAGTGCTGGAACCACTGGTCACCAGGCTAAGACCCAGGCTTGGAAGGCGTCCTGAGGGCACCCGGAATTGGCCTGAGTAGCTCTCTCTTTTTGCTGAAATCCCACCTTTCAGCGAGCCTTGGTGATTCAGTCTCCAAGGCCCATCTCAATCCAGCCACCTGTGACCATACCTACTGCTACCACCTTCCCCAGGGCTGTGGACCGCTTCTGTCCCTCCCTCCATTCTTACGGTGAGGTCCTGGTTATCAAAGTGCTGGTATCTGGAGGTGGAGCCTTGGGAGAGGGGATGAGGTCACAAGGGTGAAGTCCTCCAGAATGGGATGAGTGCCCCTACTGGGTGCCTGGTGAAGATCCAGCCAGAGGGCTGCTGTCTGCAGGCCAGGAAGAGAGCCCTCACCAGAGCCCGACCGAGCTGGCACCCTCCTCTCAGACTTCCAGCCTCCAGAACTGTGAGAAATAAATGTCTGTTGTTTAAGGCCCCCAGTGTAGGGTTGTTACAGTGGCCAGACTGCGCCGAGACCCCAGGGCAACCCACCACTTCTGGCTTGGGCTCTTACACTCTTACCTTCTCTTTCCCTCTAGCCACCTCGTAATTCATTCTCTGCCCTCTACCTGGTGTGAGATTGCTTATTTCATTTTATTTTATTTTACGGAGGCAAAATTCACATAACATAAAACTAACCCATGGGATCCCTGAGTGGCGCAGCGGTTTAGCACCTGCCTTTGGCCCAGGGCACGATCCTGGAGACCCGGGATCGAATCCCACGTCGGGCTCCCGGTGCATGGAGCCTGCTTCTCCCTCTCCCTGTGTCTCTGCCTCTTTCTCTCTCTCTGTGTGACTATCATAAATAAAAAATAAAAAAAACAAAAAACAAAACAAAAAAAACCATAAAACTAACCCTTTTTTAAGGTGAGCAACTCAGTGGCATTTAGGATATTTACAATCTCAGACAACTCTATCTAGTTCCCAGGCATTTCTGGTGCCTTGAAAAGACAAGCCCCTTCCCAGCCCCTGGCAACAGCAAGTCAGCTTTCCCGCTCTGGGGAGTCACCCATTCTAGATATTCCAGATGTTTCATAAAAGTGGACACATGCCATCTGTGGCCTTCTGTGTCTGGCTTCTTTCGCTGAATATAACGTTTTTGGGTTTCATCCACGTTGTAGTGGGTGCCGGAACTTCCTTCTGTTTTAGGGCTGAGGGATGTTCCAGTGTTTCCGCCCTTGGACGGATGTTTAAATTGTTTCCACCCTTGGGCTACTGTGAGCATGCATGTGTGCACACGCATTTGTCTGGGCACCGGGTTCCCAGTCTTTTGGGCATATAGCTGGGATTGGAACTGTTGCCATCGGCGTTTTTAACACGTACATCAGCCTTCACCTCTCCCCTGCTTACAATCTTGTAATGGCTTCCCATTGAGCGTATAGGGCGTTAGCAAATTATGCCCCATGGGCCACATCCAGTCATCCCCCCTGACTGCACAGGAGAGCAACTCTCCGGGGAAAGTATTTGGGTGAGCTGCAGATGCCCACCAGGGGTCCCTACTCTGCTCCGTGTCCACCTCCCTGACCGACAGTCCACATCTCATCACCTTCCATGCCTTGCGCTGCTGTAGAGAGAATCCCAAGCAGCCTCTGCGCTGAACACAGAGCCCGACGCAGGGCTCGATCTCATGACCTTGAGATCATGACCTGAGCCAAAACCAAGAGTCAGACGCCTAACCAACTGGGCCACCCAGGCACATCTATCTATCTATCGTCTATTTATCTATCATCATCTCTCTACACACACAACTTATTTTAAGGACTTGGCTCATGTTTTGTTTTTTGTTTTTAAGTATGCCCCACACCCAATGTGGGGCTTGAACTCGTGACCCTGAGATCAACAGTCTCATGCTCTCCCAACTGAGTCAGCCAAGCACCCCAGGAGTTGACCCATGTGACTGTGGGGTGTGGCAAGCCCCAAATCCATCGGACAAGCCAGTAGGCTGGAGATTCGGTTAAGAGTTGATGTTACAGTCTTGAGTCTAAAGGCAAGAAACCGAGGCAGAATTTCTATGCTGCTATCTTGAATTCCTTCTTCCTCAGGAAAATTAATCTTTCCCTTTGGCCCTTCAACTGATTGGATGAGGCCCATCCGCATTATTGAGTGTAGCCTGAAAGTCAATCGACTGTAGGTGGGAATCACATCTAAAAAATACCTACATAGGGACGCCGGGGTGGCTCAGGGGTTGAGCATCTGCCTTGGCCTCAGGTTGTGATCCCGGGGTCCTGGGATCGAGTCCCACATCATCTTCCCGCAGGGAGCCTGCTTCTCCCTCTGCCTCTGTCTCTGCCTCTCTCTCTGTGTCTCTCATGAATAAATAAATATAATCTTCTTAAAAAAAGGTGTGGGGGGAGGCTCAAAAATCCTCATCACTCACAAGGGTCCCAGCCAACCTCTACCAGGACGCCTTTCCACCTTGATGTCTGCCTTCCTCTTTCTTTTTCTTGCTTATTTTCATGTTCTTCTGCCCTGGGATTCCTTTCCTTCCTTCCTTTAACACGTGGCATGTTGTTCTGTTGGAGCACCTGTGGTTCCAGACTGTGAACAGCTCAGATAGGATCTTTGAAACTTATATTCCAAGGACAGCACGGAGTTGACTTCAGACAGTGAGGTTGTCCAAAGAGGAAAGGAGAACAGGGCAATGTGAGAAAGCCTGCCTACCATGGGGCCACCGGTATAGTCATTTAGATCAAATAATAGTCTTTTTTTTTTTTTAGAAAATATAATAGTCATTTTCTATGTCAACCTAGCTAGGCTGTGGTTTAGTAAAAAAAAGCAGCGTAAATGTTGCTTTGTAGCTATTTTTAATTTTTAAAATTAAAAAAAAATTTTAAAAGACTTTATTTATTCACCAGAGACACACAGAAAGAGGCAGAGACATAAGCAGAGGGAGAAGCAGGCTCCCCTTGGAGTCTCCCCTTGACTGCTGCCCCCACTAATCAGGGACTGGTTGTGAATCTATTTCCCCCCTATTTCTGGAATCAGGAGGCAGCCTTTATAGGACCTGGTGGGGGGTGTCTTAGCGGAAGGGGCTGAGAAGGGGTGACTGCAAGGCTCAGGGATTTTCAAGTGATGAGCACATCTAGAGTCCGGGAATGGATCCCACCCTCAAGCCCTTGAATTAATCAGAAGAGGCACCTAGGGCCCCAGTTCCCCTCGACTGTCAGCTCACTTCCCTCTGGCTCCTGCCCCCCAGGCAGCTCTGATGATGCTGTGACCACAATGCTCCCCCAACTCCCCACCTAGACCGCTGACTCAGATCTTCCCTTTCACTAGCTCACTCGCTTGCTCACTCGCTCAGAGCTCACCGGAAGCATGGCCGGGCCTGCCCCCTACCGCCCCCTCCTGGGCACAGCCGGCCCAAGAGGAATGCAGGCGAGGTAACAAATGGAATTGCCCCGGAGGAGCTGCAGGTGAGGGGCAAATGGGATGAAGGTGAGAACAGGTGAAGATGCAGGTGAGGATGCAGCATATAGGTAGGCGAGTTGGTAAAGATACAGGCCAGCTTGCGGTTGGAGATGTCGGCATGGGCCGGGTGACAATGCCAAAAATGCAGGTGGATACAAGCCAGGGCGTAGGTGAGACAGCAGGTAAAGATTCAGATGATAATGTTGGTGAAAACGCACGTGAGGGTTCCATGAGGAGGCAGGTAAGCAGGCAGGTGTGAAGGGGCAGCTGGTGAGAATCTCCAGAAGGTTGGGGCTGAGGAGCAGGGGAGATGCAGGGGAAAGTGGAAGTACACTTGGTTGGGGCCAGCGAGGTGGGGGGTGCTCCCGGGAGAGTGGGGAGGAAGCAGGCCTGCAGGTGGGCCACAGAGGGACGGAAGTGGGGGTCAGGCGAGGCTTCAGGATGGATCACAGTGGCCTCTTTCCCTCTCAGAGACCTTCCCACACTGGGAGACACATGACATACAACTGAAGCTTTATTGTGGGGACCACGGGGAGGGGTCAGTTGGGACAGCCAAAGGTGATCATGTCATCAGTGAAGCTGGCCAGGTCTTGGCACCGTTTCTCATTTTCCTCATCCTGGCATTCATCGGCCTCAGGCCACAGCTCCACCCATGTGTCCTTCCCGATGATGTAGTTGATCCTGCAGGGGGGTGGGGGGATGTGCCGAGAGGAGGCAGACAGGTCAGGGGCAGGGCAGGGGGAGGGTGGGCAGGGGCGGCCCGGCGGCCCTGGGCATGCACAGGGCTGGCACTCACTTGGGTTTCTCTCCCCACAGGTCGGTGGAGACGCCCCACACGAGGTAGTGTTTCCCATCCTGCAGCTTCAGGGCTTCTCTGCACCTGATGTGGCTGATGAACCTGCGCTCCTGTCCTCTGGCCACCTCATCGGAGCCTGGAAGGGAGGGAGAGAAGCTGAACTGGAGGGAGGGAGGGAACTGGGGGGAAGGGGGTGGGAAGCCAGAAGCCAGAGTGCAGGGCTGACCTGATTTGATGATCTGCTCCACAGCCATTACGTACTCATCAAAGTCTTCTGCTGGCTCCTTCCTGAGAAGCCTGGTCTTGTACACTGCGGGGGGACGGGAGGGGGCGGTGGGGGTCAGGATCACCTGCAAGCGCACCTGGGCACACGGCACCCCCCATGCAGATACATGCAGGATGGCTGCCAGTCGTGCTACAGTCCCTGCCCCCCCAGTAACACACATGCCACACGTGATCTTACAACCACGGTCTCACACAGCCACACACACGACCATGTGCACGATTACAGCCACCCACATGCATGACCATGCCTACTCCTGTCCACTGTCACCTGCAACCACTGTCTCATATCTCCGTGGTTTGGCACAACTACAACCTCACAGTCGCACACACAACCAGGCACACAACCACATCCACTCATACACTTGCATACACCCAGCCCGCTCACAACCATGATTCCCATGTAATCATGGCCCCTCACAACACACACACACACACACACACACACACACACACACACACGTCGCCTGCAACTATAGCCTGAAGTACAACCACATGCAGCCATGGTCACTCGCAGCCAGTCACATACACAACCACAACCATAACAGTCTCACATGTACAACCACGTCCCCACACACTGTTGCTCCCACACGCTCCCACATGTATGCACCCACTGACCATAGTCTACGCCTGGCTCACAGGCCTTGTCCAGCCGTTCATCTTTGGTGACCTTGTTGTACACCTGCTGCATGAAGCAGTTCTCTGTGGGGCGGATGGGTGGGGGACATGGTTACATTTCACATCTCATCCAGGGCCCCCCACTCCTGGGTCCGTCCCTCTGGGTGTGTGGAGGGATCTGGTGGGTGTGGCCAACTCTTCCCCGCTCCTTGGCACCCACCCTCAGCACAGCGGCACATGTCCTTGTGACAGAGCTTGCTTAGTTGCCCATCTTCTTTCTCTGGGTGGTAGAACTGGGTGCAACTCTCATCTGTGGGCAGAGTGGTGGGAAAGGGTTAGAGGGCGAGGACCTCCAGTCCAGAGTACCCAGGGGGTAAGGCTTGGATTCCCAACTCCAGTCCCTCAGACCTGGAGATGCCAGGTCCCCAACCCCGGGAGCCTCAGACTCCCACCTCTCAGATCCCTGGAACCCTCAGACCCCAGGCCCTAGGTCAAGGTTGCTCACCTAGGTTGTAATAGGAGTACACCTTGACTGATCCAGGCTGGATAAGCCCCACCTTAAAGTACTGGTGCACTCTGAAGGATATACAGTCCTCCTGGTTATGCGAGATCTGTGGAGAAGGAAGAGGCTGGTCAGTGGGATGAAGACGCGGAGGGCATCCCAGCATGAGGTACTGGGGGTTGGAGAAACTGAAGGATCAAGGTGGGGAGTGGGTGGGGAGGGTGGAGGGCAGGACAAACCCATGTTCTGTTACTCCAAGGCTCAGAGCTAGGTTACACTCGTCAGCTTCCTTCCTTAGTTTAGTGTGTGGTCATGTGATTGAGTTCTGGCCAACGGACTGCTATCTATGCCCATAAAAACATCATCCTGCAGCTAATGATACTGAATTGTAGATTTAAAAGTTGCCGAGAGGGTAGATCTTAAAAGTTCTCACCACACACACACACACACACACACACACACACACACTAAAACTACGTGAGGTAATGGATGTGTTAAGTAACTTTATTGTGGGGATCATTTCCCAATATATGGAGACATCAAATCATTATTTTATACACCTTAAACCTAACACAGTGTTATTTGTTAGTTATATCTCATTAAAGCTGAAAAAATAGAGAGAGGGAGAGAAATAGATATACACATGTGTATGTGATAGACAGGTGTATTTGGAGGAAAAGGCTAACAGTGAATTTGGGTAGGACTGTGGAACCATGTTCTCCTGCTCTGCAACTTCCCCATAGGGTTAGAATTAGATAAAAATTGAAATGCACAAAAATTAAGATGCAAGAAAATGTCAATGTCTGTCTCATGCAGAATCCTCCTTTCTTCTAGAAAGAATGGGTCCAGTAGACAACTCTAGAGTCCTAGGGATTGTGGAGCCCCGAGACAGAAGGCATGTGGATCCCTGAATGACTGTGTGGAACAGAAGACCCTTTCCTTAACCTCCCACACCAACTGGACAACTGGACTTGGCGTGAATGAGAAACACAAATTTCATGGGTTGGAACCCCCATATTCTTGGGAGTTTTATTATAGTAGCTGGTGTTACTCATACTGACTAATATGGGGTGAGGGGCAATCAAAGGTATTAGGACTTCAGCAGGGAGAGTATGAGGATAAGAAAGATGGAAGATAGAAGTAGGGGAGAGGAGGAAGCTCAAGTCATGTTAGAGATGAAGAGAGTGAGAGGTCAGATGGAGAATTAATAATAGAGAGATGCCAGGGGATGGGGGAGAAAGGGAAATTCTTGTTCACCACTGAGCAGTTTATTTTTTTAAACCAATGTGGCTATTTTCAGTGGTTGTTTAGACTCTGATGAGAAGGGATGCCTGGATGGCTCAGCGGTTGAGCGTCTGCCTTTGGCTTGGGGTGTGATCCTGGGGTCCTGGGATTGAGTCCCACATTGGGCTCCCCACAAGGAGGCTGCTTCTCCCTCTGCCTGTGTCTCTGCCTCTCTGTGTGTGTGTGTCTCTCATGAATAAATAAATAAAATATTAAAATAAGACTAATGGAAAGAAGTTGGAGGAAGCAAGTATACTCTGAGGTTGGAACATGAGTGGGCATAAGGTAGGATGCTTACAAAAGACAGGATGACTTGGGTTGACCATCTTGTTTTATATAGCCCTTCCTCCACCACTCAAAAATATGGACCCCATCCCCCCTAGCCTGGACCTGGCCTGACCCAGAGGAAGGCCAGCCAGGTAGAGGCTAGGTCCCCACTGGAAGCCTTACCTTTTCCAGGTAGAGGATGAGGTTGTTCTTGTTGGAGAAGGCCTTGTTCAGCTCATACTTAGATATGTATCTCTCGATACCACTGCTCAACTGGGGAAGGAAGGATGGGATTTGTGAAAATCTTCCTTAGTCTTCTTTCAGACCCCAGGGTTCTTCCCACTGATCTCAGTCCCCAAGCCCATAAGCCTTTCATACCTGGTTGAGGTCACAAGTGTCAGGAGAAAAGCCAGTCATCATGGATATATCCAGTATCGACATGGTAGCGTCCTCGTCTCCCAGGTACCTGAATGGAGTGGAGGGAGGGCAGTTGGGTTGCAGGGTGTGGTGAGCCCTGGGGGTCAACGCCTGGACAAGGGAGTCTGATCAGAGACTGAGGTTCTTGGTTCCCACATGGCAGCACAAGGGGATATTAGATTTTAGGAAACATTCCCCAAAGGGACTAAAGGGAAGATGGTGTAATGGTCAAGGAGACTACTAGCTTATAAATAATTTTTTAAAAAATCATTAAAAAAAGGATGCCTGGGTGGCTCAGCAGTTGGACATCTGCTTTTAGCTCAGGGTGTGATCCTGGGGCCCTGGGATCGAGTCCCGCATCGGGCTCCCTGCATGGAGCCTGCTTCTTCCTCTACCTATGTCTCAGCCTCTCTCTCTCCCTGTGTCTCTCATGAATGAATGAATGAATGAATGAATGAATAAATAAATAAATCTTAAAAATAAAAAAAAGGAAGACTAATAGCTCAGGCTCTAGGGCCCAACCACATGAGCTCAAGTCCCAGCTCTGTAAGACGTTTGATGAGTCACTTGACCTCTTCATGCCTTAGTTATTCTAGGAAAGAAAAGCAGAAAAATGTTGCCGTGGTCCAGCTCAATAACATCAGGTCCCCAGCACCAGGGTGCAGTAGTCACAACTGCGTAAAGTGCAAGTCTTGTTTCTAGTGATTTAGCCCACCAATTACTGAGCAGATAAGAGGTGCACAATCAATGACCAATCCCGTCACTTCCTTCAAAGTCTGTCAGTGATGGTCACTGAGCAGCCATTATTCAGTTCATGCACTGATAGCAAGGCCAAGTTATGATAAAACACTTTAAAGGTCATGGGACAATTGGAATGTCCCCCACATCGATTGCTGAGATTGCTGGCACAGTCTCAGCCTATGGGGCCACTGCCAGTCTCGGACTGCCATGCATAGTGAGGATGGCATCCGCCTCCTGGTGGGTACTTAAGGCAACACCAGATGCACAATGCACTGTTGGAAAGGGTTTGGTACCACAGATATTTTGAGAAGTCTTCTTATAGACGGAAGAATGGCCAAGATGACCCCTAGTGACCCATCAGCACTTACCTGGTACAGATGTTAAGGGTCATGCTGTTCAAGGCGTCCTGAGGCCTCTTGACTAGAAACACAGAAGACAGAAAAATGGGATGGGGGTCCCTGGGTCCCAATTCAGGAGGGGGCAGACATTAGAATGGGGTTGGGGGAAGCGTAACATGTAGGGTCTTTACTCCTTTTACCATTTTCAGGGGCTGGTTGTATGTCAACCCTGAGGTCAAACTTCTTGCAGGTGGCTTTGTTTTTGAGCTTGGCATAGTACATTGTCACCACCTGGTGAGAGTGGGGGAGATGAAGTGTCAGCCCATTTGAGTTGAGAAGGAGAGGGTCCCTCTGGGGCAGGGGTGCTGAGGAAAAGTGGTGGGCCAAGCAGGTGTGTGTTCCTATTCCTTACCGACAAGGTGCCTTGTCCTTTTCCTTTTGCTATTACTTCGAAATTCTCATTTTTCTTGGTCTGCAGGGAGCCAGGAGAGAGAAGAGAGGATGTTGGGGGAACCAAACCTTCCCCTGGCTGCAACAATGACCTGTCCTCCCTCCTGGCTCTGGCAAACCCTGGCTGGTGTGGAGGGTGACACCAAGGAGGGTTTGGCTAGGCAGCTGTACCTCTTCTGACCGTTGGAGGCTAGGAGAATCCCAGACAATGTGGTGCTTGATCTCTGTGCTGCGGCTGGGCAGGTTGATGGACACTTGCAGGTTCAGCTCCTTGTGGTTGGGGACATCCTTCTGGTATTGGGCCAAGGCTTGGAATACCATAAAGGTGGCCTAGAACCCAGGAGAGAGGAAAAGACTCAGATCAGAGAGAGGAGAGCCTAGAACCCGCCCCCCCCCCCCACATACACAAAGAGAGGGTGAGGATGAGATTGAGGGTTGTTCAACACTCAGGACATGTTCTAGATTCTCCAAGGGACAGAGGCTTAGACCAGAGCTTGGAGACACCGAGAACAGGTCTAGAATCCACCAGAAACTACAGGCATAAGACCGAAGCTATAGCAACATTGAGAATGTGGCCCAGACTCATCCAGAGCAGAGTCTAAGACAAGAGTTTGGAGTCCGTGAGAATGTATTTAGAACCCTCTTGTGAAAAAATAATGAAGTTAGAGTCTGGGGACATTGAACATATGATCTAGAATCCAAAAGGAACACACTGAGAATGTGACTCACAGCTCGCCAGAAAGAAAGGAGGCCAAACCAGAGCCTGGGGTTACTGACACCATGCCCTAGAGACCACCAGGGAGAGAGGCTTGGATGATGTCCTCAAACAGCTGAGAACTTGGCCTAGAACCCATAGGAAGATGAGCTAACAAGGAGCCTGGTGGAACAGAGAACATGGTCTAGGTACCAGGAGCTTCAGAAGACAGCTTGGGGCATTCAGAATGTAGTCTAGGACCCATGGATGGGTTCACAACTATTTTTTAGTTGTGATCTCTCAAATCCACTCCAGCCACTCTGGCTTGTGGGACAGAAGGATTGCCCCTCTCGGTCTCAGTGTCTTCTCTGGGAGGCCAGTGGGAGGGTAGAGGAGGTGGGCATGCAGGTGCCCGGGGGATATGGGGTCACTTGCCTGGGTGGAGCCATAGCCACCTCCGTAGTATCTCTGCTCATTGAGCCAGCGGACGACAGGAGGTACATTGTCAAAGTCTTTGAGCAGCAGCAGGGCCAAGAGGGCGTAGGATGTGGCCTCCACATTGTAGAGCTTCTTGCCAGGCTCCTCCCAGCGGTTCCTGTCTGCGGAGAGAACCCCCACCCCATCCCCCATGCTCACTGCTCTGTCCAGCCTGGAGATGGCTCCGAGACAGCTCTGAAGTGGACTTCTTGGTGTTCAGATATCCTGGCTCACACCCAAGGCCCACAATCTGCTGCTCCTGCCTCACTCTCTTCTCTAATTAACCTTCACTCCTCCATTTAAATTCTCAGCCACAGCCCCACCCACCTACGGGAGATTCCCTAAACTTTCCATGCTCATTTTTACTTCTGAGCCTTTTGATATTCTGTTCCCTCTCCTTGGAGCACCTTTTCTCCATCTACCCCTGTTAATCCCCTGATCTGACTTCACTGGCACCCCAAGACTGGGTGACAGACCCTTGCCATTCCTTCTGTCTCTCAAAACATTCCGTGCTCTCCCGTCCCAGCACTATGATGCTCTATAGCAATCAGGTAACTCATTTCTCTCCTCAGTTGGGGCGTGAAGCCACGATGGCAGGGGCTGTGCTGTATCCACTGTGATGTCCCAGGTGCCTGAGAAAGGATTTATGGCAGAGATCGTCATTAAGAACCATCCCCTCCTCTTCCCGGGCATACAGTTGGACTATGTCTCCCGCAGATCTTTGCAGGGAGATATGGCCACGGGACCGAGCTCTGGACAATGGAATGGGCACTGGCAACGACGGGGGCCCCTTCCACGCCTGCTCCACCTCCCTTGCACAATCCTCCTGACTTGTCCCCCTTCTGCTTGAATGGAGTAGATTCCAAGGGCCCAGAGTGGCAGAGCCATGAAAAGTTAGAGGCCAGGAGCCGTGCATCAAGGTATGGAGGAGAGCTGCCCACAAACAACAAACTCCTGTTGTGGTAAACCACCTCAGTATATCCTACATCATGTTTCTTGACATACGTTACAGCAGTCAGTGGGAACTGGCACACAGCATCACTAGAACCATCGATTAGGCGCGCGCCATGTGCTACCACTGTGCTAAATTCCCTGTGGCACTGTCTTGTCTAATCCTAACTGCCCTTGAGATCATGGTAATGTTATGACAACAGCAGCGCTAGAGCTCTCCCTGGGTGCTGGACCTTCCACCTGTATTACTCGTCCAATCTTCACAACCACCTTAAGGTGGAGTCTACAGAGGTTCAGTGACTTGTACAAAGTCACACAGGGAGAAAGGGGCAGAGTGGGATCTGGGTTTGAGTCTGATGTCAGAGCCCAGGTCCTTGCTCCTGTGTCATGGCAAGTGCTCAGCACGCACTTGTTGAACGATGGATGCAGTGGACCTTCTTGTGTAGCTTGCAGTGAGGCCTTCTCACACCTCAGAGCCATTCACTCAGCATGGCCTGGCACCACCCACCGCAGCTCAACTTGAGGCTGCCCATCCCGGCGCGGCTTACGGCCACGCACGCCAGCTCAGGACAACCACCTGCAAACCCCAGGCAGGCATTCCCCTCTCACCTCACCAGGCTGCCCCTCACCTCTGGCTGTGTTCAGAAATTTTTTGAGGTTATCTCCCTCCAGTTTGTCTAGATGGGCCAGGGCGTAGCCAGCGATGGCCACAGAATATGGTCTCCTCAGGTTCTGGTAGTGGGCTGCAAGATAATTTCCTGCCTTTTCGATGCTGCTTGGCAAGATCTGCAAGAAAGAGGACGGGTACTCTGGTAAGGTGGACATCGCTGCCACAGAGAGCTGGTAAGTGTCACACAAGCACCGCTTCCTGGGTGCCAGGATGGTTTCTGTCCTTGCAACACAGATCTGTCTTAGATCTTTTTTTTTTTTCCAGGTTTTCCAGACATTTTAGCCACTGTGAGCTGCCTTGTTGCTGAGTACCTAAGCTGTGCCTGGGAGTTTATATATCTGGCAGTGTACTGGTAGCTATTTAAGAACCAGCTCTCCAGGGCATGTGATTGGGGGCAAGGAGGGGGGTCAGTTTATGGACTGTCAGTTATTGTGATGCCAATACTCCCACTGTGGCCAATTACAAGTTACCAACATAATATCCCTGAACCCAGAGTGAAGAAGAGATGTCCCAGATAGGCACTTGTGAGCTAGTGTGAACCAGACTCAGCACCCGCCTGGGAATGCCTCTTGTCTAATCATCGGCTTCATAGCTAACACTTACTAGATGCCAGTCATACAGCCCGTCATTGAACTTCAGAATCCTATGAGGTGGGCAGTATTTTTATCATCATCCCCACTGCACAGATGAGAATATTGAGACCCAGAGAGATGAGAGATGGAGAAAGACATAATTTGTAGTGTTTGCGAATTTTCGTGGTGTAAGTACAACCGTGGCCAATTTCAAACTACTGATGTGGAAGCAGTGAATGCAGAGATGGGAAGAGGTGGGCAGTAAGCAGCACAGTGTTAGGTAGTATTTCCACCATACAAGGTACAGAAATAACCTCGAGATGGGTAGATTTATCATATAGATAATGACGAAGGGTAGTAAAACAATTAGAAAGTGATAGGTTTTGGGTGTTTATTACCTTCGGTTTTAATGGTTGATGTTTAGTCTAATTTACTTAAATGTAAGTTTATGTAACTTAATTTTATTTTATTTTTTTCAATTAAATTTAATTTTTTTTAAAAAAATATTTTGCTTATTTATCCATGAGACACAGAGAGAGAGGCAGAGACTCAGGCAGAGGGAGAAGCGGGCTCCATGCAAGGAGCCTGATGCTGGACTGGATCCTGGAACCCTGGGATCACTCCCTGAGCCAAAGGCAGACGCTTAACCACTGAGCCACCCAGGCGTCCCATAACTTGATTTTAAGTGATGACTGTGTTTAAGAACTAGCTTGCGAAAAGTCCTGGAGATGTAACAGCTGGTTTTCCCAAGTTCAGCGGTTGGTTCCAGCACACTCTTGATTTGAACCCCAGCAATCTGGTTCTACAGCCTTTGCTATCCTCAGTTATGTTGCCATGTTGTAGAGGAAAATGTTGCTGCATGGTGGTAGAGCCTAATCCTTTGGCCTGCCCAGCTACTTCTCCTCCACCTACTTTTGTTTGACGTCTGTAGGAGCATTTCTCCTCCATTTCCACGCCACACTGGACGCAGGCCGTATCTGCCCAGTGAGACCAACTCCTTGGCCTGAGCTGATTGGCCCAGGTATGATCACCCTACCACGGTCCAGCCGATCAGCGCTGTCCCCTGGGAATCTGCTAGCCTTACTTTGGCTGTGTTCCTCAAGGAAGGTCAGCCCCGTGCTGCCCTGCAGGCAAAGAGGAATTACTGGGCCCAGAAAGGTCTGGGTCCCTCCTCGGCACTAAAGTTAACAGGCCGCTCCCTTCCATCACTTTCTGGGGTCCAACGAAGGAAGAAGCAGCTGGCTGAGGGTAAGATCCTGGGGTTCCAGACTTGGTAAGCCAAAGTTCAGACAATCCACTCTGACCATGCCAGGGCAAAGCAGATGAAGCAATCACAGAGACTCTCAGGAGCCCATCTCTCTAAGTTTCTGTGCTTCGAAATGAAAACCAGAGGAAAAGGAGGTAACCATGAGATAACATTTTTAATCATTTCCCTTTTAGGGTCATGGGCTCCTTTGAAAATTTCCTAGAAGAGAGATGCTTGGGTGGCGCAGTCGGTTAAGCATCTGACTCTTGATTTCAGCTCGGGTCATGATCTCAGGGTAGTGAGATGGGGCCCTGCACGGGGCTCTGTGCTCAGCAGTGTCTGCTTGAGATTCTCTCTTCTCCCTCTGCCCTGCCCCCAGGCTCGCTCTCTCTCTCTCAAATAAATAAATAAATAAATCTTAAAAAATTTTTCCTAAAAGATCCCCTAGACTAAGAAAATAGTCTTGATGTTTTCTTAGCACTGTGTTGTGAGCTTCCTTTAGGCAAGCAGCAAGGATACGATGCGCTGATCATGTAGGAGTGATGTGGGAGGCAGGCTGAGGGGGCTTTTGTTGAAATTGGCTAAAATTCTCTGAAAAGGGTAAGGCAGGCAGAGAGGACCCGCTCTTTGATCTTTTTGCGTCTCAGTTTTCTCTTCTGTTAACTGGGATAATAAGAGTAGCCTACCTCTTGGGCTCCAACAAGGATTACAGGACTTCACCATGTGCAGCTCTTAGATGAGCATCTTTAGTTAATTGCCCCCCAAATGTTGGGTATTATTATGGCCACTTTGGTGGCTGTTAGTGCACTGGGGAGGACTGAGAATCACCCAAATGCAACACCTCACCCTCCAAGGTGCATGTGCCCTGGGTAGAGGAGAGGAGAAGAAGAGGATGGCAGATACTTACGTTAACCTGTCCTATACAAATATCTTCAGCTTCTTTCAGTGCTATGAGAACAAAGGCCGTGAGGGACACAGACTTCTCCTCAGCTTCCCGGAAGCCACCCTAGAGTGGGAAGCAAGAAACAAGGATAGAGTCACCAGTGTGTTCCCACTGGCTGACCAATCCCCCTGTAGGTTCAGTAGGTCCAAGCAGGGCTGAGTCTCTCCCCAGTGTCTCCCTAGGAGGGTCACTGTCTTCAGTATTCATTCATTCAGCAAATGGTGCTGGTGCTGGGGATAAGGTGACGGGAAAGACCTGGACACCAGCCCCAATCCTCATGGAGCTCGCCGTATAGTAGGGGAGACAGACATGAACCGACCAATTCACTATAGATTTATCATTACAAACTGATGAGTACTATGCAGGAGAAGTGGATGTGGCAGTGAGAATGGACAGTGGGAGTGTGACTCAGTTGGGGAGGTCAAGAAAGATGTCCCTGGGGGATGACAGGGGTTAGCTCGCCAGGCAGTGGGAACAGCATGTGCAAAGGCCCTGTGGCAGGACAGAGCAAGGCTCCTAGCAGTACAGAGGGCATGTGGATGGGGATAGGGGCAAGACCGTGAGACTGGAAGCTTGAAAAGTCAGGCTAAGGCAGTGATTCTCTAACATGGGCATGTGTCAGCATCACGGTGGGGGGGGGGGAGGTGGGGTGTGGAGAGGGACTTATAGAAACTGATTCCTAGGCTCTGCCCCTAAAGTTTCTGATTCCATGCATCTAGCATCCAGCCTGAGGACGTGCATTACTAACAAGTTTCCAGGTGATGCTGATGCTGCTGGCCTGGGGAATCCCATTTGGAGAACTGCAGTTCTGAGGGGTTCTAGGTGTATTTTCAGAGTGAAGGGGGAGGGACTTTGGTTTTGTACTGGACTCTGAAGGTCTCTGGTTTTTATTTTATTTATTTTATTTTATTTTTTTCTGGTTTTTATACTAGACGAGTGACACTCCCAAAGCAATGGGTCGTCTTTCTCCTATCTGTCCCCTGACTTCCAGGCGCCCCTCCCTCACTCTGTCCTGAACCCCTGCTTCTTACAATCATCTCTTGGTGGATCACAGGCCCATCCTCCTGGAAGATCCCATCGGGCTTCTGCTTCTCCAGGATCAGCCATTTGACAGCCCCGCAGAGAACCTGGGCTTCGATGGCGATGAGGTTGGTGGCCAGAGAGAAGACCTTGACCACGTAGGCTGTCAGCCTGGGGGTGGTCACAGAGCATGAGCCAATCGCCTCGGCATCCAGAGACTGCCATTCCAGCACACCAGTGAGCAGGGGGGCAGGCCCTGGCCCAGCTGGCTCACCTTGCCCACCCAGGTCGAGACCCAGCCTAGACACCCAGCAGGAGGTGCTTGATGACCGAGGGCCACTCAGGAGCCCACAGTGGGCGTCTCGCCTCTGTGGGTGGAGGCTGCATAGCTGGGCAGAGGGCTGTGTGGATGGGGCCCACCAGGACCACTCCAGGCTGCCCTGCTCTGTGGGGTGCAGGGGTGGCTCACCAGGTGCTGGATGGCCGGTTCTGGAAGGCAGCGAAGGCCGAGTTGGGCTGTCTGAAGGCCAGCTGTTGGGTGTATCCTGCAGGGAAGCAAGAAGTGTTGTCAGAAGAGCAGGGGCGCAGTGGAGAGGGTGGCCGGCATGGGTATACCAGTGAGGGGGAGGGCCCTGAGTCCTGGGGTTCAGGGAGGAGAGAGGGGGCGTGGGGCACAGTGGAGAGGGTGGCCTGCATGCGTATACCAGCAAGGGGGAGGGCTCGGAGTCCTGGGGTTCAGGGAGGCGAGGAGAGAGGGGTTTGGGGTGCAGTGGAGAGGGTGGCAGGCATGGGTGTACCAGTGAGGGGGAGGGCTCGGAGTCCTGGGGTTCAGGGAGGAGAGAGGGGGCTCAGCACAGAGGAGGGAACTCTGACTGCAAAGGGGGAGGAGCTTCTAAAAAGGGAAGGGGCTCAGACGGTGGGGCCATCAGAGTAAAGGGGGCGGGGTCCCCGGGAGGACCCAGCTCCAGGAGGCGGTGGCAGCGGGTCTCCCTCGAAGGCGCACCCTTCTTGATGAGCTCCAAGGCCTCCTGGCGCTTCTCCAGCCCGAACTTGTCCCACTGCTCGGTTTGGTCCAGGTAATGCAGGGCGATGACGGTGGGCGTCATGCCGATCATGTTCTGCTCCCCGCAGCCCGACGGGGTCACGATGAGGTGCTTCAGACGGTCCCCGTCGATGGCGTCCTCTACCATCTGAGCCACTGGGGTCCCTGGAGCCAGGCGGGAGGGAGGACCGAGCTCAAGCACAGTGGGGCGGGGGGAGGAGGGTCGGGACTGACCCAGGGACCCCAGGCTCCCACCAGCCAGTGCCAGGGATGCAGGGGGGCAGTTGGAGGCTGAGGGGGATGTGATCAAAGGGGAGCAGCAGGCTGAGTGGCCCCCAGGGGGGGTGCGTGGCCTACATTTGTAGGGAAGGGGGGGCTTGTGCTTCATAGAACCCTGGTCCCCGAGTCCTCTTGTTACACCAGTGGCAAATGAATCCCAGTAACAATCGTCACAAATACTTAGACGTGCTTAATGCCGTTTTGCCAGGCGCTGTTCCAGAGATCATCATATAATATCTCATTTAATCCTCTCAGCAACCCTTTGATATATTTGTTATTTTGTTATTTGCCCCCATCACAGACGAGGAAACCAAAGGTCTCTCCCCAAAACCTTAAGCTTGCAAGGTGCCTTTCCAGCGACCTCTTTTCCCTTCTTGCTCCAGTCCTCCACCCCGCGCATTAGGTTCCAGAATTTCCTGCTCTCAAGAGGAAACTCTACTGTTTCTCATTCAAACTTCTCTATCAGCAAAAGCTATTTTCTGAATTAAATACTGCCTGGGGGCTTCTCTAAGACAGATCCAGGAGATGGTTCTAGCAGAAGTGGAGGGGGGAGACACAGCGACAAATGCCCCCAGAATTAGGTGGCACTGGGTCCCCCACTCCAGGGTCGTGCCTTCCTGGGTTGGGGCCAGTCGCCACTCACCTTGCAGGAGGATCCTGGTCTCTGACTCCGTATCCGGGACTTGGTCGCCCAGGTCTGCAGCATGGACCTCCTCTCGCTGCACTCCCTCTGCCGGCCGAGCGGGACAAAGGGATGGCACCAGCCCTCTCCCACAAGGCCCTGCATCACCACCCAGGCTGCCACTCCTCTGCTGTGGCTGACTCACCCTGGCCCTTGGTTTCTGGATCCAGCGTGCGAATGGCCAAGGTTTGGTTGACTAGGATTCCTTCCGGCTGACCCATGTGGGGATAGGGGGTGGAGGGAGGGCAGACGAATAAAAGAACAGACAGACACAACTGGTCAGCAAAGACACTGTCCTTCTGGGCATTTCTGTCGCACAGGCACGAGGTATCACCCGTCCTAGCTGTGTGATGGGAGTCAAATACCTTCCTCTGTGGCTCAGCTTCCTCCCTTCTAAAGAGGAAGCAATACCAACATCTACTTCATATGGTTGTCCTGGGAGTTAATTTCTTTTTCTTTTTTTTTTGGGGGGGGGAGTTAATTTCAAATTATACGTTCATAACAAAAGCGCAAACCCTTTGGAAAGCTTCCTGCGTGCTAGCCCTTACTGTCTTGCGTTAATGGTTCACAGCAAACCCAGTGGGGTGAGGGCTGCTGTGATACCCCCTGTCTCAAAGATGGGGTATGAAAGGCCAAGTAACCCCCCGCCCCCAACATCACACAGCTGGTAGGAGAGAACTGGGGTTTGAACAGGGCATTCTGGCACAGAGTCTGTTTTTGAGGGGAGGCAGTCAGGCTGAACGACCCCAGACTGTCTGTGTTTGTAACTCAGTGCCTTTCAGGCGTCTCTAACACAAAAGAATGTGCATAAAGTACTCAGCACAAGGCCTGGCACGTAGTAAGTGCTCAGTTAAAATAGGAGCTATTTTAGTTAGTTATCGGATTCCCAATGGAAGCTCTCCTGTAAGTGCAGAAAGACCTCCATGGTGGACTGTTTATGCCTTTTCAGAACACATTCTCCTTTTAGGCTGATATTAATGCCCAAATTTTCCTTTAGAGACCGACTCTTCTCCCATGGCATGCTGGTAAATATTTGCCACCCAGCTCTCCAGGAAGAAAAGATGCTGACTTGTAGCGCTGCCAGTTTCTGTGCTGTGGGTATCTCCTCCACACTGGATTTCAAGTTGCCAGCATCTGGGATTGCAGAATTGGGAAGTTGTGGGCACTCAGGCTCCAGCAACCCTACTGGGTTTGCATCCCATTGGTTCCCATACTGAGCCAACGCTCAGAGGCACAATGACATAAGGGCCCCAGACAAAAGGGATAATAAAAAATGTATCCCTAGGGGCACTCGGCTGACTCATCAGAAGAGCATGTGACTCTTGATCTAGGGGTTGTGAGTTTGAGCTCCACGTTGGGTGTAGAGATTATTAAAAAAAAAGCCCAAAACAAAAAAAACTTAAAAAAGGAGCTCCTAGATATATTTGTATGTATGTTTTTTTTTAAAGATTTTATTTAGTTATTCATGAAAGACACAGAGAGAAAGGCAGAAACATAGGCAGAGGGAGAAGCAAGCTCCCTGCAGGGAGCCCGACGTGGGACTCGATCCCAGAACCCAAGGATCATGACCCGAGCCAAAGGCAGATGTTCAACCATTAAGCCACCCAGGTGCCCTGTATGTATGTTTTCATGATTCATTATATTCCAGAACATTAAAGTAGTTGAAAAAACATGAGTTTGGGTGCACCTAGCTGGCTCAGTTGGTAGGGTCGGATCAAGTGTGACTCCTGATCTCAGGGTTGTAAACTCAAAGTCCCACGTTAGGTATAGAGATGACTTAAAAATAAAGTCTTAAAAAAATATGTGAGTTTTGTTCCATTAAAGTCAGGAAAGAAAAATTATTATCAGTTCTGGTTTGGGTATAAATAGGACATTTGACTGTAAAATAGCACAGTTTTAAAGCATTTGCTTTTCAATGTTTCAATATTTTTTCAACTACTTTAAAGTTTTTTGGGAAAATCAACCATTAATCAATTTTAACACTTAAAAAAGACATGTATATGGGGGCCCTATTTTCCCTTTTAGCTTCAGGCTCTAATATAGCTTGACTTGACATTGTCAGGTCCTCTCTGTGTTTAAAATTTTGATCTTTTGTCCATCGTGGATTTTTCTGGCATTAATTTTGATTTCTTAAAACACTGCATTAAAATATTGTTGCTCTTATTTATGATCTCACATTTTGCTTGAAAATATTAATAAAAGATGATAAGAGGCTTTTGTTTTTATTAATGACTTGATCTCCTATTATATTTGTGAATGTTCATCACTGTAGAAAAGAGTAGATATATAACTGTTAAGGTATATCCTAAGGGTAGAAATCATAGATAAAAATAGAAGTTCTTATATTCTCACATTATATGTTATTGCTTTCTAAAATTTGTTTTGTGAGGGGGCGCCTGGGTGGCTCAGTGGTTGAATATCTGCCTTTGGCTCAGGGCATGATCCCAGGGTCCTGGGATTGAGTCCTGCATTGGGCTCCCCGCAGGGAGCCTGCTTCTCCCTCTGCCTATGTCTCTGCCTCTCTCTGTGTGTCTCTCATGAATAAATAAATAAAATCTTAAAAATAAATAAATAAGGAAATAAATAAAATTGATTTTGTGAAACATGTTTTCCCAAGACTTTAAGGTCAAAAGAAAACTCCTCTATACTGAACTGTGTTAAAAATATCATATGTGATAATAAAATATATTTTATTGTGCCTGGGTCAGTCAGTTAAGTATCTGCCTTTGGCTCAGGTCATGATGATGGCTCAGGTCCTGGGATCCAGCTACACATGGGGCTCCCTGCTCTGCGGGGAGCCTGCTTCTCTCTCTCTCCCTCGGCCTGCCACTCCCCCTGTTTGTGCTCTCTCTCTCTCTCTCTCTCTGTGCGTGTCAAATAAATAAATAAAAGCTTTAAAAAAATATATCACTGATTTTTATTATTGAGTTTTTTGGTTCCCTCTCAAAGTTCTCACTCACTCACCCTAATCCTGGTTCCTGCTTCCAAGCGCGTAAGGACTCTTACATTTCCTAAGCTGAGACACTTAGTGTCTCAGGGCCTGGATCTCCAACTTGGGTTGACAGCATGGGAGACAGGAGCCCCTCCTGAAGGGCAAGGAGCCGCAAGCACCCCCAAGGACTCACCACGACCTTCAAGATCTTCTTGACACCATCGTTGGCGAAATGCCTATAGACAGCGGCCTTGACCTCCACCTCATGGAGGCCAATCTTCAGAGGCACAATGACATAAGACACGGCCACGGAGGACTTGGCTGGGATGTTTACAATCTGCTGGTAGCTCTTCTTAGATGTGGCCAGACTACAGAAGGCTGGATTGTAGAGTAGTTCCACCCTGACCTGTTGGGGACAGAGGATCGGTTAGGGGTGTGTGCCACGGGCCACCAGCATGACCACCACCACCCCCTCCAAGCTTGCCATCATGCCTCTGTCATCCCAGGGACCCACCTTGATATCCTCTCTCTCCTGGTAATTGTAGAGTATGGCTCGGATCTCCACCTGCTCATTACGTACAACAGAGTAGGGTAGCCGCAGGTCAATGAAGAAGTCTTGTAGCACTGTGACTTCATAGGGGTCAGCCACACAGATCCCTGCCCGGAAGTGGAGTGTCAAGGGAAGGAGGTGGACAGAGGCTCAGTGCTTACCCTGACTGCTGGAGCTGGGCCAAGCTCAGGCTGTGTTTGTAGCAGCCCATGGACTGAACAACTTCAATGGTGATACCTTACCGATGGTGGTGGCAGCTGGGAGTTGCCGTGATGGGACGATTTCCATCCTCTTTTGTGATTTGATTCATAGGTAGGTGTGCAGGTGGGAAGAACTCAAGCATAATCAATGGCTCCTATCTGCGCTCTCCAAAGTGGTAGCCCGAGCTCCTTGTGGTTACCAGGCACTTGGAATATGGCTCGCTCTGGTGGGAACTGGATTCCTACTTCTATTTCATTTCATTTCACTCAGATTTAAACTTAAAAACTGATGTTTGTCATGAATATGCTACAACCCCCTGAACTATACACTTTCAAAGGGTGTCTTTCATGGTATGTGAATAATATCTCACTTTAGAAAATGATGTTTGATTCAGTGATCGGAAAAACCTTTAAATGTATGCTTGGAACAATTTAGATATGCCAATATACCTTTACGACTGTACCTTTTACAGATCCTAAAATACAGATCAAAGTGTTTCCAGTGAAGGCCTAGGGGCACCTGGCCAGCTTAGTTGGGGAAGAGTGTGACTCTTGGTTTCAGGGTTGTGAGTTTGAGCCCCACGTTGGGTGTAGAGATGACTTAAAAAATCTTAAAAAAAAAAAAAAAAGTTAGCACCCTAATTGAATTTGCTCTGCAGGTATAAAATACGTGCTGGATTTCAAAGGTTTAGTGCAAACAGAAGTAAAATATATCATTCCTGATTTTGAGATGTTAATAGGTTATTCTTCAATATTAAAAGATTTATTGTAACATCATTACTAGTGTGAAGTGGTTTTGTGCATGTTTATAAAATGTTGAAAGAATAAAACAATGTTGAAAGAATAATATTTTGGGCATATTTTGTAAAGAAAATATATAATAAAATTGATTTCACCTACTTCTTTTTTCTTTTTTTTCAAGTAGGCTCCATGCCCAACATGGGGCTTGAACTCACAACTGAGATTAAGAGTTGCATACTCTATGAACTGAGCCAGCCAGGCATCCCTCACCTACTCCTTTCTTTTGGGGCTACCAGGAAATTTAAAATGACACAAAGCTTGCATCTGCCACTCTGTATTTCCAATGGACAGGGCTGATCTACAAGCAGTGAAAATGATGCCAGAAACAATGGTTATTTGAAATACAACAGTTATTGCATTAAATTCAAACAAAGGGTTGATTGATGCAAGCAAAATTCGCAAAAAGATATTTAAAATAATGTTACACTAAAAAAATAAAACAAAAATAATGTTACACTAAGAAATCTATTAAGATTTTTTTTTTTTTGGTGCTTATTCTTCAGTGGTAAAAAAATTATCAGAGACTTGAACAAAATCCTTATTTCCTAACCTACAGTCATTTATTCACCACCCTTGGGGTGTTTGCTCTAGTCATGGGAGCTATTTACCCATTTCTTATCTACTATTTGTTTTTACATTTTCAAAAAAATTATTCTTTTTAGTAATCTCTACACCCAGTGTGGGGCTTGAACTCATGACCCTGAGATCGGGAGTGGCACCTTCCACTGACTGAGCCAGTCAGATGCCTCTGTTTTCACATTTTGAAACTCAAATCGAATTTACGATGGTGTGTGAAAAACGAGCTTTTGCACCATAAATAGGAGGGTTCTCTCCAGGAAAACAAAACGGTTTTGTTCAATACTGGTTAGCTTGTGTGGTGCCTGCAGAAAGTGGCACCTGCTCCCCTCTCCTCACTGATTGAAGTTGTTAACAAGAACCGGGGAGATGAAGGGGTGCTTGCCCCAGACTGGGCTCTTCCCTTTGAACAAGATAAAAGGACTGAAGGAGAACCAAAAGAAGGACTTCTGACGCACCATCCATGTTATTTTTAAGGCAATGAAACAACGCCTCTGTGTGATATTGGAACCGTGGCTACATGTCATTACAGGTTTGTCCAAACCCCCAGAAGGTACAACCCCTAAAGGGGGGGTAGCTCAAGGCTATTGGCTGCAATTAATAATAACATATCCAGGGGCACCTGGTGGCTCAGTCTGTTGAGCATCCGACTCTTCATTTCGGCTCAGGTCATGATCTCAGGGTCATAAGATTGAGTCCCAAGTCGGGCTCCCCGTTCAGCGGGGAGTCTGCTTCAGGATTCTCTTTCCCTTCGCTCCTCCCCTGCCCCTCAAATAAATAAATAAATAAATAAATAAATAAATCTTAGAAAAAATCATATATCCATATTGGCCTATCGATTATAGCAAATGTACCACCCTAACACAAATGGGGATGGAAGGGGGCATGGAGGGATGTGTGGCGAGTGTGCCTTTTGCTCAAACTGAAAACTGTTTTAACAAATCTATCAATTAAAAAAAGAGAGTGACTTCTGGTGCATGATTTGCGGTATTTAAGGAAATAGCCATGCATCTCTGAAAGGCATTTACTCTTTGGTCTCTAATATACGTCTGGCTCCAATGATAACTCCCACTCATCGGACATCTATAATATGCCAGGCCCCATCATAAGGGCTTTCTGTGTATCAACTCATAAAATCCTCCCAAAAACACTCTGAGTAAGTGCTATTTCTATTGTGCCTGCTTTATGGATGTGCACAGAGAGGTTGAGTAACTTGACTCAGGCCACACAGCTCCCCAGGGGAAGATGTGGGATTTGAAGCCAGGCGTTTCAGCTTGGGAGGCCCCCTACTTGTAACCCTACTGACTCTTTAATTCATAGTGTCTCAGGAGTTTGAAATTTCCAAGTTCTGTTGGTTATAGTGCTCCAGTATTTTATTCTGAAGCTCTAAGATGGGATTCCCGGGAGGTTCATCCCCTGCTGATCTTGGGCAAGTCACCTTCCTTCGCTGGCTTTAGTATCCTCATTTGTAGGAGAATAGTAGTACCAAGCTCTCATGGGGTGGTTGTGAGCATTGAACGAGATAATGTGGAATCCAGCAGGTAGAGGCCATGAATGCTGCTCGACATCCTTTCCTGCACAGGGCAGGGCCCCATCACAGAGAACCATCCAGCTCAGGGCCATGTCGGTGGTGAGGGAGAGAGGTGCTGGGGCAGGGCGGGCCTTCCCCAACCACCACACGCATGCTAACCCCTTGGGGACCTCGTGAAAACACAGGCTCTGAGTCAGCAGGTCAGAAGTCAGGCCCAAGATTCTGAATTTCTGACCAACTCCCAGGTAAAGCAGCTTTGCCAGATTGCTAGTGGTTCAGGGAACATGGTTTCGGTCCAAGGATCTAAACTGTGGCTTTCAATTTTTTTTTTTTTCCCAAGCAGCAAGAACTCTTCTTATTTAAAGGACACCTCACACAGAACCTCAATAGACGAACACAGAGGATGGGCAGATAGGAAGATGCTCTGATCGGAATCATGGGTGGGGGCCACAAACCAGAATTGTGCTGAATTGTACTGGGGTTTCAGGCGAAAGGAAAAGTAGGTGCCCCGGCCTACACGATCGTGCTGTGCCATCATCGCTTGTTCAAGAGAAATTGCCAAACAGTTTCAATTCCTTCATTTAAAACAAGACAAGCAAAGAAGCAGATTTTGGAAACCTTGAAGGAAAATGGTAATGAGGTGTAATCTACTATAAACTGTAACAATAAAATTATTAAAAATCACTTAAATCGTTGGTTTGGCATAAGTCAGGTATCATCAGTCTTCATACACCCACTTTTTAATATTTCAATCTTTTTCCAGCTATTTTAATGTTCAGGGAAAAAATTAAAATATACATAAATCAGGCACAGGGACACACATTTTCTCTCTTGCCTCAAACCCCAGTACGGCTTGGCACGGCGCTGGCCTCTATTTAAAATGTAGGTATTTTGTTCACCACAGATTTTTTTTTTTTTTTTGCATTCACATTGATTTTTAAAAAATGATTGCGTGAAAATATTACTTATCAGGGCGCCTGAGCTTTTTGGCGCCCACTTAAAATTGGCATGTAGGGGTGCCTGGGTGGCTCTGTGGTTGGCATCTGCCTTTGGATCAGGTCATGATTTCAGGGTCCTGGGGTCGAGTCTGCATCAGGTTCCCCACAGAGGGAACCTGCTTTTCCCTCTCCCTATGTCTCTGCCTCTTTCTCTGTGTCTTTCATGAACAAATAAATAAAATCTTTTAAAAAATAGATAAAATTGACACTTAAAGTTAGCGCCTCCCTCTCCTCACCCTCCTCGAGACCACTCACGTCGGGCCAGGGCTCCCGGGTTCTCTGAGGTGGTGGCCTTGGTTTCATAATCTGACCACCCATGTTCCAATCATGCATTTCATTCTGCTTCCTCTTATACTTTTTCTTAATCGCTTTACCCATCATCCTATCCATATCACTCCTTAAGGGTGTTTGTCATTGCGAATTATTCTATAAGATACCACAAGGGTGGATATAGATTGAACGGCACCAAGAGTGAACCCTACTGTCAACTATGAACTTGGGGTGATGATGATGTAATACACTGTGCTGGTTCAGAATGCCGGGATTTGGGGAGACTGTGCTTATGGGGAGGTAGCATGGAAGTATGGGGGAAAATCTCTTACCCTACCATCAATTTTGCTGTGAACCTAAAACTGGTCTCAAAAAGAAATCTATCTACAAGAAGCACTGACTATGTCACCCATAGAGAGGACCTGACACCCCTTCAGTCACCAAGAAACGAGGATTTCTTTGCATGGGAGAGAATGCCCAGTGGCTCTGGGGTCCCTGCCTCCTGAGGATGGGGCCACCACCTTCTCTCACCTTTCTTCTTCGACAAGCTCACAGCCAGAATCTCCCAAGTTGTGATGGAGTCTTTCAAAAACACATTCATGGTCTTCGTGGAGATTCTGGATAGGGGGAGAAGTTGGGGTGTTAGGAGAAGATGTGTGTCAGGGTTGTGGGGGAGAGCCAGTGTGGAGGGGCCCCAAGGGAAGAGTGGCAGGGGGCAGCTAGGCACGTGTAGGTAGCCTGACTCTTGATTTTTCTAGGCTGGGTTGTGAGGCTGCACGGTGATTCCAGAAAAGAGGGGGGTTGGGGTGCATGCAAAATAAGTGGTCCAGTCTGGGGTGCTGTAGGAGCTGGCCTGGGCCATGGGTTGAAGTGGAGGCCTTACCCATTTTTCTCAGGTTCATTGAGAATCTCTATGGTCCACAGCCAGCTCTCAGGGAACTGGCTCCTGGAAACGATGTCCTCTTCCAGGAATAGGTCCTCATCCATGTCACCTGGGAGGCAGGGGGTGGGGAAGGGAGCAATCTGGGTTTAGAACAGACCCATTTTCCCACTGTCCCTGGAGATATTTATCTCTGTATCTCTAGGGGGATTCCTAGCAGCAAAACACACCCATGGCCACGTGATGACCTTGGCAGGAGGCAGGTATATTTGCCTTTGTCACTCCTTCCTCCATAAAAATACTATTAAAAATTGTATTTTACAACTGTGTTGATATAAGAGCAAAAATAATCCAGGCTGGGTTATACTATTTATCCTTCCCCCGATTTTCATAGAAATGAAAGCATTTGCTTGAGCCTCTAAGCACAGTGGCTCTGGGGCTCTGTCCCTGCTGCATCTGATGGTTATGGTCCTGAAGCAAGCAGGTGGCTCGAGAGACTCCCCAGACCTGATGGAGACCCCTGGAGAGGGAGTGACCTTTTAAAGCCTGGCTGACACCATCAACACGTAGGTAAAGTAGGGCCGGAATAGGGTCAACCCTGTCTGGGCTTTCTTCAAGACACAATGGGCAGCTCGTAACTCAGCTCTGGGTCTGCCTAATAACAAATTGGTGAAACCTGCTAATACCTAAATCCACCCACATTCTGGAATAACCCATCAAAGTGCCTTTGGAGGATGAACATGTGAGCAACTCTCTGTCTCACCCCAATTTGGCTGAAAGAAGTACACAATGCTAGAGGATGAAAGCAGCCGAGCATATGTAAGCCAGATGCCAGTAGATCAGATATTTTTGTCTAATACTCCTCTTTGAGAAAGGAAGTCTGTAGGTTGTTGGAATGGTAGTCTTCCAGCTAAAAGAATTTAGAAATATTTGTCCACTTTGGCAAAATCTGCCTTTAAGAGGTGACTGCTTACTTCTAAGTAAAAAAAAAAAAAAAAAGGACCCAAACCCAAACCAAACCAAACCAAACCAAACCAAAGCGAAATCGCTGGTGCAACTTGAATGGGGCTGGAGGGTTTGGCGGTGGCAACAAGTCAACGTTAATATCCCAATTCTGGTGGCTGTGCTGAGTTTTGTGGGGGAACATCTCTGCTTCTAGAAAATCCACACTGAGCTAGTTGGCGGTGGTGGGGCCTCAATGAGTTCAGAGGGGGAAAAAAAGATTTTTATACCCATTTCCACTTTTTCTGTTGGAGATTGTTTAAAGAAAAAAAAAAGGATGATTTTTGCTTTGCTCGGGCAGCTATGAAATGGCCCCGTTCTTTTTTTTTTTTTTTTTTTGGCCCTGTTCTTGCTCAGTTTTTAAGCAAAGACATTCTCTTTCATGACTTTTCATCCAGTAGTTGATAAGGTAATTTCCCTTGATTTCAAGAGCCGTTCACGTGGGCTTTTATTCTTGGAGCCCAATTTGAAGGACGTGATTTCCTGTTCCCCATGAAAACAGTGGGATGTGCAAAAGAAATGTTCAAATGGCCAGAGCGATCACCAGAGCAGCGAACGCTCTGCCTAAAATGATTAAAAAGAGCCATGTGGACGGGGTGGGATGAGCTGGGAAGTTTGCCAAGGTGACCCTCACAAAATGCCCCGTGCTGACAGTGGTGCGCCGTCCCTAGGTTCAGTTTTGATGGTGCCCGTCCTTAGCAGAAAGATCTCTAATCAAGACAAACCAAAAAGCATTTTTAAAAAGGAGGGATCAGGCCTCACTGCGCTCAAAGCCTCTCAGCAAATGGCAGTTAGGACTCCGGTCATTTCTATCAGTGCCACTTTGTGGTGGAGACAGCTCTGGTTTTTGCTGTAAATGGGGTTATTATAAGAGAAATTTCTGGGGATCCCTGGGTGGCGCAGCGGTTTAGCGCCCGCCTTTGGCCCAGGGCACAATCCTGGAGACCAGGGATCAAGTCCCACGTCGGGCTCCCTGCATGGAGCCTGCTTCTCTCTCTCTCTCTCTCTCTCTGTGGGTGTCTATCATGAATAAATAAATAAAATCTTAAAAAAAAAAGAAATTTCTCTTAGCTTTGCTTAAGATATATTTGGACTGAGATGTAAAGCTTCAAGCGTGTACACGTTTTGTCTTATCCAGACTGGAATGAATGAATGAATGAATGAATGAATGAATGAATGAATGAATGAAAATGAATCAACAGGTATTAGGCATGGAGTTAGGCACCACTTTGGAAGGCAACATAAATGAGTTTTCTTTGGTCAAGGCCGGTTGAAAACCCGGCGTCTCAGACAGAGGCGTCCTCCCCTCTGGGACAGGGCCTCCTCCCCAGACAGGTGCACCTCCTCTCCCCTTAGGCCCCTTCCTCTCTCTCAGGGAGCCCCTCCTCTCCCCCCCCTCCCCGGGCCCGCCCCCCCGCAGGTGTACTCACTCCTGGCCAGTCCCAGGTTGTCCACGCGGCTGTAGTTGGCCCGCAGCTGCATGATGTATTTGCAGCACTCGAGGAAAGCCTTCACGCAGCTCTCCGACTCCTCGCGGGAGACGAACTGGGCCCTGCGCTCGCAGGAGAACCTCATGGGGTTGTCCCGCATGCCGCCCTCGCAGCACTTGCGCAGCTCTTTCGGGTACTGGCCCACTGTGGGGACACAGACGGCGTGTCACGCCCTCTGCCGGGGCCTCACAGCGGGGAGGGCGTCCCCATGGCCAGGCCCTGCCCCCCTTCCCTCTTTGGCTGGGACCCCGGGGCTCCCACCTTTGTCCATCCTCTTCTCCGTGAGCACCACGGAGCGGCGGCGCCGGGCGGCTGGTTTGGGGCACTCAAGATCTGGGGGGCAGGCAGATATTAACAGGGTGGATTAAGCACCGACCTGGTGAGTCCTCACCGTACTCCTCTCTGGTGCTCCCATTTGACAGAGGAGGAGACTGAGGCTCAGAAAGCAGTGACTTGCTAGATGGTGGCAGAGGCAGGACTAGAACCCAGGGCCCCCTGACCCCAGAACCCTGCCCTCCACCTGCACTCAGCATCTGGGGGTGGAGGCCCCGCCCCTCAGCGGCCCTCACCTCTCCTCTGGGGAGTCTGCAGTTCTTTGTTGGTCTTGAGGGCCAGGCCCGCGTCCATGAACACCCCGGCATAGTCCTTTCCGCTGCCCGCTGTGCAGCCGATGTCCGCCGCCTCCACCACGTTCCAGATCTGCAGGGCGGGAGGAGTCACCGGCGGGCCCACCCACCCCTGCATTCTCATCCCGGGTCCCCCTCGGCGCTGTGTGTGCTGTGTCGGGCGCCACAGGCCCGTCTGCATCCATCTGCTCTCCCCTCTGCAGCCTTGACTTCTAGCCCACGTCCGTGTCCCTTCTGACCTCCCTCCAGCCCACGCCTCACCCCACTTCCAGAGCTTTCCCCAGGCCCACCGCCCGCTCTGCCCAACGCCACCCCTTTGCCTCACCTCCCTCCAACCTGCCACCCCTTTGCCTCGCCTCCCTCCACCCTATAGCACCGGGAGGCACACCTTGCTCTGAGTCAGTTTGTTCTTCTTGTTCAGCACGAACACACCCTTGTCCACAGCCACGAGGCCCACGCGGGCCCCCGGGTCTCCCTGGATGGTGAGGGTCGTCTGCTGTCCGGGCAGGTGTGACCTCTGTTCCTTCCCGCTGCCTTTCACCACCAGCTGGGGGGAGGGGGGCAGAGCGAGGGGTCAGCACTGCCGGGGCCGGGTCTTGGGGCTGCCCTTGTGGGTGAGCGGGGGGAAAGCTGGAGCCAGGCAGAGCAAAGGCAGGAAGGCCAGGAGAGAGAGAATACGGGAGCACGAGAAGCCCTGAGGCCCAAACAGGTCACAGGGCAGGGAGTGGGCGCAAGAAGGAGCCGGGAAAGGAGAAGACAGAGGCAGAAATGCCATGACCACGGTGGAGAGCCTGCTCGGAAGGCCGGAGAGAGGCAGAGACTGAGAAAGCACTGGCCAGGTGGAGAGTCCCAAGGTGAGTGCAGAGGAAGGTTCCGGAAGCTTACGGTGCCCATGCAGGAGTCCTTGACATCCACCCACACGGAATCGGCGACCACTTCCCTCTGGCCGCTGCTACCGATGACTGTGTAGTAAGCCACCAGGCGGAAGGACGGAATGAAGTCCGAAGTGATGGTCAAGGGCAGTACGACCAGGTCCTGGCCACTCTCCCGCTCCTGGCGGCCCACCTTCAGAATCTTCCCTTTGTTCATGATCTGGGGGGAACAGGTGGGCATTAAGGATCAGCCGGGTGGGAGGGAGGATGGGGCGACCTGGGATTGCGGGTGCTGGGGAAGCGGAGAGGAGGGGCCTGGGATCCTAGGGAGCCACGGACCAGGTAGGTGTAGTAGCGGATCTGAGCCTCCTTGCTGGGGTCCGTTCGCAGGTGGAAGTTGACATTGAGGGTTTCCCCTGGCTTCAGTTCCATTCGAGGCACAGACAGATGCAGGTAGTTTCTGGAGTTGCCGATGGTGGTGTAGGGTTGGACTTCCATGGTCCTGGTGGCCTGTCGAGACTCTAGGATACCGTCCTTCTTCGTGCTTACCTGGGCAAGCAAACAGGGATGAATGCTGTTCCCCCCTCTCCCCCTCCCCTCCAGATGTCCATGGTACCTTCTGTGGCAAGAGGGACTTTGCAAATGGGATTAAGTTAAGGATCTGAGGATGGGGGCAGATTGTTTTGGATTATCCAGGTAGGTCGAATGTAATCACAACGATCCTTATAAGATAGCTACGCAGGGACGCCTGGGTGGCTCAGTTGGTGAGGCCGCTGCCTTTGGCTCCGGTGGTGATCCCGGGGTCCTGGGATCGAGCCCCACATTGGGCTTCTTGCTCAGTGGGGAGTCTGCTTCTCCCTCTGCCTGCCACTCCCCCTGCTCCTGCTCTCTCTCTCTCTCTTTGACAAATAAATAAAGTCTTTAAAAAAAAAAGAAAGCTGTGCAGACAAGAACCCCTCCACGTGAATGAAAACACCTCTATGTGAACAGCAAAATCCCCTCATGTAAATAAAAGAACCCCACTCTGCAGGTGGCAGGATGTCCGGCAGAGGACAGATGGGGTCCCTCTGTGCAAACTCAGTCCCCCGGCTCTCTGGAATGGGGCCCCAGGCGGGCGAGGACTCACAGTGATGTGCAGGGGCTTCTTGCTGTCGGGTGTGTTGATGGTCAGCTTGGCCACACCGTCTTTCTGGGTTAAAGCCTGCACTCTGTAGTTCTGGATCCCCACGGGGACGTGGGGGGCCGGGGAGCCGTCAGGGTTTGTCACGAACACCTGTGGGTACAGGGGCAGGTGGAGGGGGCTCAGGTGGACCCAGAGGCATGGCCAGTGCTCAGGAGCAGGGCGTGGGGTACAGGCCCACCCAGGGTCTCACCATGAGGTCAAAGGGCATGGCTGGTTTGAAGAACTTGGGCGTCTTGGTGAAGTGGATCTGGTAGGGGGAGGTCACGATGGGGATCGCGTTGCTCTCGGCCTCCACCATGTCGCTGCCTGAGAGGGCCAGCAATGAGGGCGGGCTCCCCTCCAGATTGGACTCCTCCTTCATTTTGGGCCTCGCCCCTCAGACTGGGCCTCCTCTGTCAGACTGGATCCCACCTTCCTACTGGGCCTCCCCCCTCAGACCGGGCCTCCCCACGCAGCTGGGCCTCTGCCCTCAGACCAGGCCTCACCTGAGTGCAAGATAACAGTGGCTGACACGTACAATGACTTCCCCACCAGGGCATCTGGTTGGGAGGGTCGCACCCCTTCCAGCAGGACATTTCGCTTCAGCGTAGCCACCCCATTGCCATCTTCAATCTGGGGAGAGGAAAGGAGGCTCAGGAAGGGGGAGGCGCTAGGCCGGGGGAGGGCGGGAGTTCAGAGTGGAGGCGGCTGGGAGGGGCAGGCACCAGAATACGGGTGAGGGACTGAGACAGAGAAATCCTCCGGTCGCCATCCTGGACTCCAAAGATGACGAAGGCGGTTCCGTCCACTTCCTTCCCGTATAAGAACCTGAGAGGCAAGAGAGTCTCAGGTGCTTGTCTCCTGAACGGCAGGCCTCCCTCCAAACCTCCACTGACGCATCTCCCAGAGCCCCTGGTCCTTCACCTGGTTCTCACCTGGTTCTTACCTGGTCCACATCTGGTCCCTCATCTAGCCCCTCACCTGGCTCCCCGCCCCCCCACAGGGTCCCTCACCTGGCTCCACCCCGGGCTGCTCACCTGATCCTCATCTGGCCCTCATCTGCCCCCTCACCTGCCCTCCTCGCCTATCCTCCCACCTGGCCCCTCACCTGGCCATGATGGTGACATCCAGGCCCTCTGCGCTATCGATATAGTAGAATTTCTGTGCAGGTTCCACCTGGACCTCAAAACTGGGCAGCACTGGGGGAAGAAACACACAGGTTAGGGCGCCAGCACTGGGACCCGGCACCGCGGGGCCCCCACCCCGACTCCCTCCTCCTCTCACCGTATTCCTTCACCTCGAACTCGGCGGAGAAGACCTGCTCCGGGGCATCTTCGTAGTGGGCTTGTATCTTCCACTGCCCCATGCTGTGGGGCAGGCAGGCAAGTGAGCCGGCCACACCTGGCAGCCCCCACGCCCCCACCCTGGGGTAGGGAACCCCCTCCAGGAAGGCCTGACATACTTGACCAGCTCCGGGATGTACCACGACTGGGACAAGATGCCATCCTGGTTGTGAGAGGACAGGGAGCCCCGCTTGACGGTCACACCATCAGGGGACTATGGAGGGAGACAGGGACGGTGTGACTCTTCGGAGATCGGGCTTAGCCCCTAGGCTGTCCCCTCCCTCTCTGTGTCTGGCCACTCTCTGCGTGTTGTGGTGTCATGACTAGTGGGGCGGTGGTTTTTGAACATGCACTTGGGTCAGTCGGCCCCGATTCAAGTCCCCACTCTGCCCTTGATGAGCTGTGCGACCTTGGGCAAGGTACTTAACCTCTCTGTGCTCAATAGGCCCATGTAGAAAAAGGAGAAAAATGGAGCCCCTACCTCATTGGCTTGGGACACGGGTGATGCAAGCAGGTGCTCACCATCCTCAGTGTCGGTCCGAGTACTAATGATCACTAGCATTTATCACCTGCTCTGGGCGGGACTCTGTGGGAAGCATCTCATGGGTGCTGAGCCACCACGGATTGCCTACATCCAACGCTGTGACCCACAAGGCTACCAATTTCATGTGGTTCGACCAAATACGCAGGATTTCATTTGTTGCCAATTATTAAACGTCAGGAGACGTCCTGTAAACATCTGGGTTTTTTCCTGGCTCCTCTTGGGGATTGGGATAATTGTGGATGATGGATTCCTGTTGCTACAAGGCGACATCTGACGGAAACTGGGCCGAGGCTATGTCGTTAGAGGCATGTGTTCTCTGGTCCCCACAATTCCACTGATCCCCCAAAGTCAGCTCAGGGCTGCCGGAACCTGCTCCCTGTTACCATTGCATGATCTTGAGAAATACTCATGACGATCCTCTGAGAAAGACGCCCCCCTCTTCCCTCCGTCCTTCACCTCCTCCTTCTATTCTCCCTCCCACCCTCCCCCCATCCCCCGCCCCGTTCCTTCTAGTAATTTTTTATTAAGCTACTATACGCCAAACACCGTGTTGGGGTCAGGAGGTAAGGCCCTGAAAACACGGGTGAAAATCCCTTCCGGTGTGGAATTTAGGTTCTGGGGAGGTTGGGGGAGGGGGCAACTAGCAAACGAATAAATCCAGTTGATGAGGATGCTAAGAGGAGATGACAGGAAGGGAGAAGAGCGGGGGCGGGGGTTGTGTGTATGTTGAGGGGGAGAAGGTTTGCAATCTTATGGGATGCTCCTGGAGGCTTCTCTGTACAGTTGGCACGTGGGTGACATTGGAGCAAAGACTTGCAGGACGTGAGGGGACAGGCAGTGTGGGTACTTGGAAGAAGGGGGTTTTCTGGGTACAGGGGAACAGTCTGTGCAAAGGTCCTGGGGCAAGTCCCACATGGCAGTTGGAGGCCCATGTGGCTGGAGCAGAGTGAGTAGAGGGAAAAGAGAGAGAGAGAGAGGAGGGGAGGACAGGGAGGGGACAGGGTAGGTCATGCAGGGGGCCTTGGGGACTGCTGGAGAGCTTAGGCTTTTACCCCAGGGAGGTGGGAACTCCTGGAGGGCTCTGGGCAGAGGAGGGTAGGACCTGAGTTAGGTGCTTGTGGTCGCCCTCTGGCTGCAGGAGGCGGAATGGACTACATAGCGTTTTTTTATCTGTCACCCCTATCTTCAGATGAGAAAACTGAGGTCCTGGAAGGTGAAGTGACCCGTCGGGAGTCACGCAGTGGCCAGAGGTTTCTCTGGAGCCAGGATCCACGTGGTATCCCTGGATCCCTGCCCTGTCTCTAGGGCTCTTTCTGTGTCTGGGGCTCTATGTATTTCTTCTGCCTTTAGGTCTCTGCAGGTGAGCCTTTTCCGGAGTCTCTTTCTCTGTCTCTCCTGTCTCTTTGTCTCTCCCTGGGTCTCTGCTCGGGGCAGATCTGGGGCCCTGGCTGGCTGGTACCTGGATGCTGATGATAACGCTCCGGCCTATGGGCAGCAGGTTGTGGTCCACGGTGAAGACCCGATAGAGGACTGGAAGGCGGTGGGAGACAAAGGCGGCGGCAGGTGAGCCCTTGGCTCTCCCGGCAGCGGGGCTCCAGCCCTGGCCCTCCCCAGCCGCCATCCACCCCCTTACCTGTGGAGCTGGGGGTGTAGATGGTCTTGTCCGTCTGGATGAACAGGTACCCACTCTGGAAGCTGACCAGCACCACCTTCTCCAGCACAGTGGCCCCGAAGGCCGCCTGGACAATCACGAACTTGCTTCCCTTCTCTGATTTTGCATCCTTGTTGGCTGGCATCTAGGCACCGACCAGAGGATCATTAGGAGGGTCTTTCCGGGCCCCTGGGCCACATCCAGCCCCCAGGAATTCAGTGGGGCCCACCCCTGTCCCTCCTGCCAGTAGCACCTGCCCATCACTTCTGGTCTCCCTGGTGTGCCCAGGTTGGGAGAGCAGGGGGACTCGGAGGTAGGGGTCAGAGAAGGGGATGAGAAGGGGGGCTCAGCGGCAGGTGGCAGGGGCGGCTCTGAGGACCTCCCAGGGGAGAGGAGCTCGGGATGGGAGGGATTAATTGAAAGAGGAGGCTCCCAGGTGCTCAGAGAGCTGCAGGGCTTCAGCAGGTGCCCACCTGGATGGTGACGGTGCTCATGTACTGATTGGCGCTGGTCAGATCGGTTTTCTCTCTGAACAGCACTTGCTTCTTGGCCGGGAAGTCGTGGACGGTGACGGTGACTTCAGTGTTTTCTTTCAGGTCATGGGCCTCCAGCACCACGGTCTCCTTGTTCTCCAGCCGCAGGATGTTGGGGGTGATCATGGAGAACCTGCCGGCGCGGGTGGGGCATGGGAGGGCGCTGCCGTTCTAGGGACCTGGCATTCCAACCCTCACCCGCACATCGTGAAACTCCCAAATCCCATATGCAGTAGTCAGGTGTCGGGGCTTCCAAAGCAGTACTGCCACAGGATCACTGAACACCACACCCCATGTGCCCTAAACCAGCAGACGCTTGGTTCTGGAAATACCCGCACCCCCCTCCGCGTTACCACCCTGAACTCCACAAACACCCGACTCATGAACTCTTGAACTCACAGGCAGCCTGCATTCGTTAACAGCCCAACCCACTGCCCACTGCCCGCACAGGCACCCGCATGCACCCTGAATCCTCCTGGGACCTGACCCCACCACTCCAACCCACTGCCCACTGCCCGCACAGGCACCCGCATGCACCCTGAATCCTCCTGGGACCTGACCCCACCACTCCAACCCACTGCCCACTGCCCGCACAGGCACCCGCATGCACCCTGAATCCTCCTGGGACCTGACCCCACCACTCCAACCTCAGAAGTAGCCGTGTTTGGGGAGGGGTCATGACCACTCACATGGGGTCCCCCAGTGCCAGGGGGAGGCTGGTCAGCAGCAGCAGCAGCAGCAGGCGGGGGCCCGAGGCAGGCCCCATGGTGCAGGGACAGAGGAGGGACAGAAGGACAGAGGGAGAGGACTGGGGGGGGAATGAGCTGAGGCTGTTGGGGATTGCCTTTTATCTGGCTCTAGCCTCCCCCCACCTTCAGCCCAGCCCACAGCTCCTGTAGCCTCCCCCTCCCTGCAGCTGCCCCAGATTACTCAATACCATTTCCTAAGTTTTTCAATCCCCGGGGCCAGTGTGTCGGGGGTAACTAACCCAAGGGCATGTCCTCCTGCAACATGAACACACCTTCCCCTTGCCATGGCCTCCCTCAGGGTCAAGGCCAGCTGGTGAACCTTTCCCCGTGGCAGCTTCTTTGTGGTGAAGGAACACTGCAGGCCAGAGAGCCTGCACCCCAGATAGCTGAGCCTGACCCCCAGTCCACTTCTGGCGTGCATTTATGAACCAGACCTTTGGCAGGTGACAGACATTGCCTGAATGACTATGATGGTTAATAGAAAAAAAAAAATAAAAGTCATCATTGAGCAAAGTCCATATTGCTAGCTTTTTCCTCTTTCATCAACATTCCCTTAAGATATTGGTATTACTATCGTTGCAAATTGTATTTAGGGTTTTGGTATGAATAGCTGACATCTTCATGTGGTTCCACAGCAAGAAGGTGCAAGTAGACACTCAGGGAAAAGGCGATTTTCCTATTCCTGGTGGCAAACATTCAAATCTCGGGTGTCACATCGCAACCAAATGCCTTGTTTCCTTCCAGAGATATCTTATGCATTTATAAATGTTCTCAGGTTTTAAAAACAAATGATTGGGGGACGCCTGGGTGGCTCAGTGGTTGAGCATCTGCCTTTAGCTCAGGGTGTGATCCCGGGTCTGGGGGATCTGCAGGGAGCCTGCTTCTCCCTCTGCCTGTGTCTCTGCCCCTCTTTCTGTGTCTCTCATGAATAAATAAAATCTTTTAAAAACCCCAAATGATCGGCATTCTCTACCTGCCCTTCTTACTGGTCTCTCCACACGGGTGACGCCTCGCTTTTTCGTAAACCATATCCCTTAGAGATTATTTCACATCAGTGCCAAGAGAGCTTCCTCGTTCTCACCGGCAGCTGCCCCACGTTGTGTTGTGTAAAGGTGACCAGCCTCTTCCCCGTGGACGGACTTCCGTGATTGCAAATCATGTTCTCTCCAGCGAGTGATTTTGAGCCTGCAATCACCCTCCAGCTCTGACACTTATTAGTGCTAAACCTTGGGCACCTGATTAATAACCACTGCGAGCCTCAGTTTCCCCGTGTAAAAGGAGGTGATGATAGCACCCACTTCACAGGGTTGTTATTGCCGTGATAAGGCAACCAGCGGGAAGGACCTGGCAAGATGCTGCAGTACGTCCCTCTGTAACTTGATTTACATACCCACTGACTCGCAGGAAATTAGTGATCTCTCCCCACCGCCTCACCCCTGACAGCCTGTTGGCAAAGCTCTGTTTGCTTTTTTTTTGCCCCTCTGTCATTTTGATGTGCCTCTGTGGGATCTCCAGCAAGGTTGTGTGTCTGGGGGTGGGGGTGGGGGTAAAGGGGGTGTGAAGTCCCCAGCACAGGAGGCAACTGGTCTGTCGGTGGAGGATCCCGATCCTCTGAAGGGCTGGTCTCTAAAATTCCAAGGAAGGGGTTAATGGGGAATTCAGCGAGGATTTCCTGTAAACCACGCTCCTTTCCTGGCTGTCTGCATGCCTGGAGTGGGGAGGGAGGCATGGAGAAACAGAACAAACTTGGCCCCTGTCTGCTTTGATTGCAACACCCCTTCTTTGGAAGGAGGGACAGTGCAAACCCCTGCTTACCATCCAGAATTGAGATTAGACTTCTGAAACGCGGGAGGGGGGAAAGGGGAACCTGCTAGCATCTCCCAACAACCCGCCCCATGACTCCATCTATCCTCCTCCCCACCCAAACCCACCCCGTTTCCTGAATTCATCATAGCCTTAAACACTTGGGGCTCTGTGGTTTGACCGTGTCTGGTCCCCGGGCAGGTGTTGCCGCTGGCTTCTGCCTCCCTGCCAAGCTGCCAGGCTGCCAGGCTTGGTTCCTTCTTTCTCAGAGCCTTAGTTAATGCCGCTGGATGGTGGGCTGGGATCGATGATAGTTCCTGCGGTTTTTGACAATGAAAGGTGCTCAAAAAAAAAAAAAAAAAAAAAAAAAGAAAGGTGCTCAGATGCTTCGGACCCTGGGCTTGGAGGGAAGCCTCATGCCCATGGTGGTGCAAGTCTGGGAAGTGTCCTGGCCCCGACCCGCAGGGCCTGCTAGGAGGGAAGGAATTCTTTGAGGCTTCTTCCTGGCCCTGTGCATGTGCACTCACAAGTGTGGGAAGTGGCTGGCAGGCAAGATAAGGCAGCCGGGGGAGAAAGAGGAGGCTCAGGGGGGGATGGCACTTCCAGTTAGCTGGTGCACCCTGCCCTGCATTCCAGGCAGGAGGGAGAGGGAGCTGGGCTGCTAGAGCTGGGTAGGGTATCTGGGACATACTTAACAAAAACAAAGTATTTGCTGTTTATCTGCAATTCAAATTGAACTGGGTGTCTTGTATTTCATCCTGCCACTCTCACTGGAGGGGCAAGGAAAGAAAGGGAAGGAAGTGGGGATGGGTTGTGGGGGCAGGGATGTGCCCCCTCTGCCACCCCAGGCCTGCCAGAGTGCAGTTTCTTCCCTGCTGCACCCCTTCCCCTCACCCATCAGAGGCGGTGCTGGTGCCAGGCCGGGAGGGGCAGGTCTCCCCTCCCTCCTGACCCCTCACTTCCAGAGTGGGGTCCTTGCTACACTGCCTTCTGAGAATTTCCCTCCCCCTCCCATGTAACCCGAGAGCTTTCGCTTCTCCCTCTATTTATTACCCATTAACTGGAAGGTAAACTTGCCCTGGTTGAGTCTGATCTGCCCCTTGGTTCCTGCCCCCAGCCCCCGCCCCTCATGCTCAGCAGAGACCTGGGTACCAGGGTCCCCTGCCCTGGAGGATGCAGGGCCAGAAGGGTTTTGACTCCAGCTGCACCTGCTCCCAGCCTCTGTTCCTAACCTGTAAACGGGACCGTCGCAGCCATGGAACGTCCCTCTGAGTCTTGGGGTGACAGACGGGTGGCATCGGCAGGCAGGATGGTCAGCCCGGTGCCCGGCATGTAGCAAGTGCTCGAGGCGCTTGGACTGTATTTTTATTTTTCCCAACACCTGCTCCTCCTCCTTGGTGCCTTATTTTGGGGATAGGCCTGGCAGGCCTCCGGGTCAGGGGTCCCCCCAACTCCCTTTCTCAGTCCCCTGCATTCTCTGTGTGTGGCCTCTCTGCTGCAGACTTCTTCTAACCCACCTACTCTACAGCAACTGGGGACCTTTTTTTTTTTTTTTCTAAAAACACAGCTTTGTGATCCTACAAAATTATGATGTCGAGTACAGGCGTGCACACTAACGAGGCGAAGGGCTCCTTGAGGCCCAGACACAGCACCTCATCTATCTCACGAACCTCGTGTGTTCTGCACCCCTACGTTACAGACCAAGAAACTGAGGGCTTTGGCCACCTGCCCAAGATCCTCTAGCTGGCAGGAGCTGGGCTCCTGAGCCCCTGCTCCTAAACCGTATGAGTTTCTGACGGCTGCTGTAACAAATGACCACGAATTTGGTGGCTTAAAAGAACACCTATTTATTATCTTACAGGTCTGGAGGGCAGAGATCTGCAATCGAGGTGTGGGCAGGGCTGCGTTCCTTTGGGAGGCTCCAGGGGAGGAATCCTCTTCCTGCTTCTTCTGCTTCTGGAGGCCGCTTCTCTCCGTGCCTGGCGGCCCCTCCCTCCAGCCCCGCAGCACACCACCCTCCCAGCCCCAGTCACCCCTTCTCTGACAGACGTCACTGCCGGCCTCTTACAAGGATCCTGGTGATGACACTGGGTAGAGTCCAAGGATCACCTTCTGTCTCAGGGTCTTTAACTAAATCACAGCCGCAGGTTGCCTTTTGTCATGTAACTTAATGTTGGCAGGTTCTGGGGACTGGATGTGGATGTCTTTGGGGAGCCTGATCCTGCCCACCCCTGCACGCACAGGGAGTAAAAAAAACTCGGCCCTGTATGGCCATGTCTTTCCCTGCTTTCAACTTTTCCGTGGCTCCTGCAGGCACTGGCACGAAGTCCAACTGTGTCTGTGTCTTTAGGCTCCTGCCAGCTGCTCCCCCTCCCCCCTGCCCCCATCCCTGCCAGCCCTGCAGTGGGACTCGTAGGCTATTCTGGGCTTCTCTGCCTTGCTGCATAACTTCCTCAGTCTGCAATGCCTCTCCACTTCCTTGTCTGGCTGGACTATTTATTCATCTGGGCCCGTTATACTTGTTTCCGTTTGCAGGAAGACTTGACCCCAGCCCAATTCTCTACCCATTCATTGTCCCATGCCTGTGCAACCCTCCCGCCCAAAAAAGTATTTCCCAGAGCTCCGAAAGGGGCTCAAGGTGCTCCAGCTGAAGGGGACGGGACGGGGGACAGGAGACGAACTATATCTCTGGAGCTGCCTACGTGTGTGCACAGGTGCATCCCTAATCCGAGGTCATTCCTCAAAGTTCAGGGCAGTTCACGCAAGGTCAGGCTCACAGCATTATCATGTGTGATCCTCAGCGACCTGGTGGGACCCCCATTTTCCATGTTGGGAAACAGAGGTGAAACCACTTATCCAGGGTCACTCAACAAAGGGGGCAAGGTCGGGGCACCTGGGTGGCTCAGTGGTTGAGCGTCTGCTTTTTGGCTCAGGTCGTGATCCTGGGGTCCTGGAATCGAGTCCCACATTGGACTCCCCACAGGGAGCCTGCTTCTCCCTCTGCCTGTGTCTCTGCCTCTCTCACGAAAAAATAAATAAAATCTTTAAAAAAAGGGGGGGGGGGCCACAGGTCAAAAGGTTTGGTTGCATTGAGCCCAGGAGCAGAGGGGCAGCACACACAGTGGTTAAGTGCAGCTCTGAAACCGGCCTGCTGGGGTTTTGAGTCCCGAGTCTCCCAACTGGTGAGCTGTGTGGCCCTGGGCAAGTTAATTGGCCTCTCTGTGTCTCCCAGGCTTTTTAATAGGAATTAGGGTCAACAGAAGCCTTAGAAGAGGGTGTGGCACGTAGCAATCACTACGTGTTAGCCACGATTACCAATAGTCTTCAGTGTGGGGCCTGCCAACCGCCCTATTTGCTTCCCCTCCAGCCTTTGCAAGGGCTGTCCCCTCACCTGGGCCTGCTGTCCTTCCCACTGCTTCTGTTCAACTTTCCCTGAATTCCCAGGCTGGGTCAAGGCCCTGTGATGGAACTGCCTGAGGACTCAGCCCTCTCCCTGCCTGTCCCCCACCCCCAACCATGGGCCCGGGTCATTGCCCTGTCCTCAGCATCCAGCCCAGGGCCAGGCACAGAGCAGTTGTTCAACTGATATTTACTGAATATGTAAAACGGATCCTACAACCCACCCTCCACAATGAATACAGGTTTCTAAATTGTAAACACAACCTCTGTGTTAGGCCTCAACACCCAGAAAGGCAAAGAAACCAGGGTAGCAAAACAGATTGGTCATTATTGTACAGCTGCAAGTGGCGGGTGGCTCAGGGGCAGGGACAGGGCTGCCCAAATCTTGGGGGAAGAAGGGGCTCTCTTCCAAATGGGCTCCTGGAACTCAAGTCTCTCACCCAGGCACCTTCCTCCCCCGCCACACCCCCCCCACTCTCCACCCCAACACATATGTGTGCTTTGGGAGCACAGCTAGAGTGAGGAACGTGTACGCAGAGGGCGGAGGCGGGAGGTGGGGGAAGCAGGACGGTCCCAGACAGGGGAGGATCACAAAAGTTCCCGCCCGCTGGCTGTTTTGTTGACCTTGGACAGGCCTTCCCGGAACCCAGAATCGGTCATTCTGGAGGCAAATAGCAAGGAGGTGGTCCAGGAGTTGAGGAGCGCTCAGTCCCGCCCACCCAGCACCCATCAAACCCAGCCCTGGAGCGGCCTGCCAGGCTGGGCCCCCTCCATCCCCAGAGCCCTGGCCCTGCCCACTCTGCCTGGGAAGCCGCCACACTCCCCACTGCCCTGCCCACCCCTGTGACTCAGGACTCACATCTGCTCCATCTGCATGTCCTCCTCATCCTCCTGGGGCAGCTGTAGGTAAGGGTTGTTGCCTGCAGGCTGGAACTTGTAGCCGGTAAGCACGAAGAAGGCCAGAGTGGAGCCCTCTACCAAGAGCTGGGGGGCAAGGGGAGTGGGAGTGTCAGGCATATCCCCTACCCCCCAGCTGTAGTCTGGCCTGCGCCCCTCCCCCCAGCTTGTGGTCTCGATCCTCACCTGGTGCAGCCACTGCCACTGGAAGGGCACAGCCACCTGCAGCAGGATGGCGATGATCCGCGTGAAGTAGACGTAACAGATGACCTGCCGGGACAGGGGCAGAGTGTCGGGGCTCAAAGCGACGGCAGAGGGAGGGCTTAGAGTGGGTACACCAATGGGCTGGTTGTACGCACCCCCCGGCAAAACACAAAAACAAAAACACCCCCAGACACTTCCCTGAGTGAGAACAGGGCTCCTACCATGATGTAGTAATGCCGAAACAGCTTCAGCTTGGCCAGGTTCACCGCCACTGACAGGTGTGCACAGAGATTGAGGGGGTACGGGGGAGGGGGAGAGGTATGGAGGAGGGTCATTTTGGGGAGAGTCCAAGGGACAGGAAGGCTGGAGGGGGATGTTCAGGGGACAGGCAGGAAGGGGCAGCCGGTGGGGAGGGAAGGGATGGGACATCCAGGGGTCAGAAAGAGGGATCTGGAGCAGGACAGGGGCTGGGGAATAGCAGGTCCTGGGACCAGGGCCTCACCCTTTCCATCAGTGCCAGATGCGTCCTGGAGATGCCGGATGGACCTGGAACCAGACGGGGGACCCAGACAGCCGTCAGCACTACCTCCTGTCACATTTACAAGGAGCAGGGTCTCAGCCTCCGGCAGGGGTCAGCTAGCAGGGGTCAGATGTAGGATCCTCACCAGACCACAGGGAAGAGGATGGTGCCACAGCAGATGAGATCCACCAGGAAAAGGATCTCCTTCCAGAGCCTATAATCACTGGCGCCCTCCTCGCGGGACTCGATGACAATGTAGGCCACGTTGGCCAGGACCTGTGGGGTGGGTGGGTAGGTGTGCCCCGAGGGTGCACGCATGCCTGCCCCCCCACCCCCACCCCCGCCTGCCACCCAGGTGCACCTGCAGTGGAATCACGATCCCGAAGATCTTCTTCTCCTTGTCTGACAGGACGTACTTGACGAAGGCCCAGCCGGAGCCGATCAAGGCGATGGTGATGAAGAGGAGAGCGCCCTTCAGCCTGGGGAGGGTGTGTGTGGTGAGGGGGACGGTGCCCAGCTCTCCCCAGCCCACTCCCCCCACCTGCCACAGAGAAGGGCACTCACAGGTGTGTGATGTAGTGCATGATAGCGAGGCCTTCGATGGGGTGGCCCTGGCTGTTGATGAAGTAGTAGTTGATCTGGAGGTGGGTGGATGGATGGATGGTCAGACAGACGGACGTGTGGGTGGCCGGTGGTACAATTGGGAGGATGGCGGTGGTTTAGGGACATGGACGGTCAGGGTGGCATGGTGGGCACAAGGTTGACAGAACCGACAGTTATGATCAGGATGGCAAGTGGACGCAGAAATGGGCAGTCGTGGCCCTGACAGAGGAGGGCGACTCACAGCTGGATGGACAGACGGGGGGAGGATCAGAGCTGCGCCAGTGGACCGTCAGACTGAAGGGCAGACAGTCACAGACAGGACGGACGGGCAGACAGCTGAGTTGGGTGGCCAGCTGGTGGCCACTGTGATGCAATGGCTGGATATGTGGATGGGGGTGGTGGTGGACAGATGAACTCCCAAGCCCGGGGGCTGCAGAGACTTGGGGAGTGGGCTGCACGGGCTTCTTCCTGGACCCAGAGACCCCAGCCCGCCCCCTTCTGCTCCCCGCCCAAGGCTCTCACACTGTGGAAAAGGAGGGAGATGCTCTTGGTGAAAGCGAGGGCCGCCATGAGCCAGTGGATCTTGAAGACGTTGTACCTGGCGGGAGGGAGGGGGCGGGGGCATCAGTGCGGGGGGAGGGGAATGGCTGTGACCAGGGGAGGTGGGGGACCCCCAGGGGCCAGGGCATTACGTGTTCCTGCAGAGGACGGACACCCAGAAGATGCCGGCTGCCAGGAAGCAGGCAGACATGACCAGGTACAGCTTGAACAGGGGGATTTCCGCCGCCGACAGGAAGCCCTCGGGGTTCTTCTCCCGAATCATGACCTGGGGAGGGAGGCCGCAGCGGGGAGTGGGGGTTTCACACCCGCCCGCTCCCGAGCTCCCCCCAGATGGGCACATCACCAGATGGGCACCCCAGCTCTCAGGCCTGGGCGCGGCCGCCTCTGCTCACCGTGAGGTCGAACGGCTGCTCCCGGCCCGGCTCCGAGTTGTAGCAGTTGTGGAAGTTGAGGCTGTACTGGCCTTCCTCGGCCCGAGAGCCGATCACCACGTGGAACTGGGCGGTGGGGACGGGTGGAGAAGAGGAGTCAGCCCGGTGGTCCCCGCTCTGGGCGGGGAGGGGGGCCACGGGCGCGCCCGGACACTCACACTGAAGTTGTAGGAATTGTTGAGATGCCCAAGCCCCAGGACCAGTTCGCTGTCCTTCCCACTGAGGCCCTGAGGGGACAGAAGGCCCACATCAGCTGGCCCTGGGCCTGGCTCTCCGTATGTCCCCCCCCCGCCCTGCGACCCCTCCTCCCCCTGCCCCCAAGAGACAGTCCTCCCTCCTGCCCTGGCTTCCTCGAACCTGCTGGTCTTCCTGGGACACTGTGGGTTTTGACTGGGCCTTGCTGAGCACAGCGGTGGTCCCTAGAGGGGGCAAGTGAATGACTTTAGGACGGAACACAGAAAAAATGGGAGGTAGGCCAAGCAGCCCTGGCCATCCACCCTCCCTGCTCCCACGGCCCAGCCTGACTCACCGCTGCCCACTTTAGGGGTGACTGTGAGCTCTGGTTTCGGGGGCCCTGGTTCAGAGGGCACTTCGGGGAGGAGCCCAGGAGAGATGAACAGCTTCTTCTGGTCCCCATACCTCCGCACCTGGACCCTGGGGTGAGGATGGGGGCCCCGGGGGTGAGGCCAGGAGACTGATGGCTTAGATCATCTGTACAACGTGTGCAGAGGGACTCGATGGTCCCTTGGGCCCTCAGATCTCCTTTGTGAGGCTTGGCATCAGGCTGAATCAGTGGGCACCCAGTTCCAGCACTGGCCACCACCCCTCAAGACGGCTGCCCCACCAGTGACCGTCACTTTCTGCAACGCTGACTTATTCCACGTAAGTGCGTTATTTAAAATGAAAATGCATCTATAGACAGGCTACACGGTATTGTTGGACTCTGGTTCTTGGGCCTCAGTTTTTTCCTTCAGAATGGGGGATAATGTCAGCATCAAGAGTCGACGAGTTAACACCTGTGAAAGCTCACAGGATGCTCCCTGGGACATATGACACATTCAACAAGTATGAATGATGGAGCCCCCGACCCATCAACATACCGCAGATCCTTGGTGTTGATGAGGAAGAGAACCAGGAGGTTGCTACTGTTTTTCCGGAGAGGACAGTCGTGGGGGTTCGGGGTCTGGGGAGTGCGTAGGAGGGTGTCTTGGTTACCGCCTCCCTAGCCCAGCCCCACCCTGTCCCCTCCCCATCTACCTTGCAAGGGAGGGTCACTTCTTGCTCCCCTCCCTGCGAGAAAGAACAGGGGCCCTTGGCTCCTGATGTAAAGGACAGACATCCCAGGCCCTTCTCACCCCCTCCACCATCTCCTCCTCCACTCACTGAGTAGGATCGAATGCTGCCAGACTGAACCCGAGTCAGACTGAACCCCACCTGGCAGGTGGAAAGAAAAGGGGAGGAAATGAGGGATTGCGCAGGGACCTCCCCAAGCCACCTCTTTTAGCAGCAAGCGAAACATCATCTCAAATGTACTGAACACCTACTGTGTGCTAGGTCCCACAGTCACTCGTGGAATCTTCCAACAACCTGTCCTGCCCCGGGGCCCCTCATACTCTTAGCTCCTAACCATCCTGTGCCTCTCAACTTGGATGTCACTTCCTGCAGGGGCAGGTCCTCTGGACCTAGCCCACCTTGTTTTCACTCAATTAAAATGTTGATGTAATAAAGAAGTAAAAATAGATAAAATGTTGACGGCCTCCAGCCTTGACCTGTGGAATCCGGCACATGTGGGTTTGCATCCAGGCGCTGAGGCTCTGAGCAAGGCACATACCTCTGAGCTTGTGTGAACATCTGTCAAGGTGGGTTTACAGGTGTAACATTTGCACAGCATCCCTGAGAGGTGGCTGTGAGAGAACGGACCCGTGGAAAGTGCTTTGCCTGATTACCTGGTACTCAGTGGGCATTCAAAAAAAAAAAAAAATGCTGGCTACTCGTTCCGACTGCGGGAACTGGGGATACCTTGTGCATTGGTGTGCCCTCCCTCCTCCAACCCCCGCTCAGGGTTGCACATATTGCACGAGGTCTTATTATTCCCATGTTACAGATGAGGAGGACACGGAGGCTCAGAGAGGCCAATGGATTTGCCCAAAATCCCACGGATGAGAGGCTGAGCCACCTCTCATCGTGGTGGTGGTGGTGGTGGTGGTGGGGTGGTGGTGGGACACTTGTGCATCTCGCCCTCCTCCAGCAAAGTCCTCAAAGCCCCTCACCAGCGGGGTCTTCTCTTCTGTCTCCCGGAGGCCCAGCCGCAGGAGGCTCAGGTCCACCTCCAGGGAGCCATTGGCGTAGAAGCCGAAGCTGTTCAGCGGGATCTCGGCTCGCTTCTCCCCCTGCCGGAGACCAAGGAGGCAGAGGCAGCTCAGACCTCTCCCCACCAGCCCCGCCCCACGGCTCTGGCGCGAGGTGGCAACAGAACTGGGTGGCCCCAGCTCCTCCAGCCGCTGCTCTGCGAGTCCAGGAAGGGCACCTGGAAGTCTGGGCAGTGGGTGAGCACCACCCCAAAAGCGGAGTTCTTCATCTTGGCGTGCGGAGCCCCGACCTCCCAGACAAGTGTGCAGCTCCCAAGATCCCAGCGAGTGCCCAGGGGACCCGGTTCTACAAGCCCCGGGGACTCCCCCAGGGCCCCAGCGCCCCAGAGCGACCCCGAGGATGCACACACAGGACTAAAAGCTGGGGCTCCCGGGGAGGTGAAGTCCTACCCCCCAGTGGGTGGGGCATGACCCTAGCGGGGGCGGCCCCGCAGCCGCGAGCGAGGACCGAGGGGGACTCCTCGGACGAGACCACTCGGGGCCTGGAAGCGGGGGGGGGGCGGCGGACCGCTCCACCCCGCGTAAGCAGAGGGGGAGGTAGGACGAGACCACTCCAAACCAGGGGCTTCCTGGGGACAGAACTGCGCCCCCCGCCGCCGCCCGCCGCGCGGAGGGACTCACCGTCAGCGCCAGCCGGTGGATGCGCCCAGAGCAGCTGTCCAGGAGCAGCAGCAGCAGTAGCCGCTGCCCCCACTCCGCGGGGCTCCGGCGGGCGAGCCCCCTCCTCTCGCTCACTGCCATCTCTGGAGCCGCCACCTCCCCCGACACCGCCTCTGACGCCCCCACCCGCCGACGGGTGAGCCAATCGCCGCACGGCGGGGGCCGTCCCTCCGGCGCGTCCAGCGCGCCCAGCCAATCAGCCGCCGCTTCCTCGGAAATCCGCACCGTCCCCCTCGCACGACGCCAAATGGACATCGCCAGCTCCGAATGGGCTGCTGACGCTGCTAACCCCGCCTCCGCCGTCACCAATCACTAGGGAGACTGTGCTGATGTCATTGGCTCAACAGTCCACCTAACCAGTTCTGCGGGATCCGACATCCCGCCCTTGGAGCGGAATTCCTCCACCCACGCCCAACTGAAGATCGGTCCAGGACTACATTACCCAGAATGCAGGGAGACCAGACAGCGCAACAGGGCATTCAAAAACTACATTTCCCAATATTCCCCAGGACGGACTTCCCCTCTTTACCCTGGGGAGGTGGCTCCCAGCCAGAGCACTGGCTTTTGGTAAACACGCACGTCTGCGGAGGCCTGTCCTGTTCTAATCTTGCTGATCCAGGAAAGGCCGAAACCTAGCCCCAGGCTCAATCTTGACCCTAGGATGACCTATGACCCTGGGCTGAATTCCAGCCTTAGGCGGAGACTCTTCTAACCCTAGAGTGAGGCAACTAGAAGCCCACCCACAGATCCCAAGCTGGAGGTGTCGTCGGGGACGGGGGGCTGAACACACCAACTCCGGGCTGAGTCCTTAGCTGCAACTGAGCCCGGACAACCTGAAATCCAGACTTCCCCACTCCCTTCCGACCCTCGACCTACACTGAGCCTGAGCGTTAATCTCTCTGGTTGAGCCCTCCCAACCTGGACGGAGCCCTGACCCCAGACGAGGCCTGACCGCTGGACCGTAGTTTGAGGCCAGGACCCCCTAGTGGGTTGCTGACCCCTCCGCTAAGCTGACCCCAGGTTGAGATCCTGTCCCAACTGTGGTGCCGACTTGGAACGAATCCCAATTCCAATTTGAGTTTGAGGCCAGTGTGGAGACTCCAATATCAGGCTAAGCGGCTGAGGGCAGAACTCACGCTGAGCCCCTGACTCAGCTGGTCCCCCAAACCCTGGAGCACAGCCCACTTTGCAACAGGAGGTTTTCTAGCTCAGAAGTCACCAGCAGGTGGGGCCAGGTCCCCACAGAGCCATCTGTCCCAGGATTTCAGGCCGATGTCCCCTGGGCTCCTGGGGCTCTCTTCCTGGAAGCCCAGTGGCTTGGGGCCTAACTTGTGCCCCAGGGGCTCCGGGGCGTCTGTCACCTCCGTTGGCACTAAGGACTAAAGGCAGGGGAGGATGAGGGTGGGAGCTGCAGGGTTCTCTACCCTGTCATCTCAGTGCCTTAAGGAGATTAATGAGGTGTGAACAGGCATTTATGAGGGAAGTGACAGACTTCTGTGCCCCCAGGGCCCGAGTGTCTGGAGGGAGAGGTGGAGTCGGAACCGGGGTCTGGACAGTGAAACCTGATTGGGTCTAAACGGATGCGCCTGGAAAATGGGCAGGTGGAAGCGCGAACTGGATGAGGGCCGAGGAAAGACCTGGGCCCGGTGCCCCAAGGACAGCCCGTCCTCAGTTTCCCGGCGCAGACTTGGGGAGGAGGGAGAAGGCAGGATGCGGTGGGGGTGCTAATGGACCGGGCCTTGGCGGAGGCACGCGTTCTGGGCAGGATCGAAGTCCTCCCATCCGCCCTGTGGCCGGAGGGAACCAGACCATTAGTGGGCCGAGCATAGATGTCTGGAGCCGGGCCGGCCCGCAAGAGCCGGGTGACCTCAGGTTCTCCCAGCGACGGCGGGAGGGGGGGCGGGGGGGCGGTGCGGGAAGGGGTGGCTGGTGGTGGGGGAAGGACCTCTCGGGTTGGGGTTTTAATGTCTTGGCCCTTTATTAAGGAACGGTTGAAGGAAAGAGAAAACAACAGTCCCGGGAGACTTAGGGGTGGGGAGGATAAGAGGGGTCCGGGGGATTTGGGAAATGGATGGGGGTCCTTTAAGGGGTCGGTCCAGTGGCGTCTAGTGGCCACTTTCCTTTAAGAGGGGGCGGGGCATCCGTTGGGCCCCGCCTCCTCCGGGGGTCCCGCCTTTAGGGCGCTGTTCGGGCCTCCGCGCAGATGGGGGCGTGGCAGGGCCTGCGGGGGCGGGGCCGAGCCTGGAGGGGGCGGGGCCTGGCGGGCTGGGCCGGGCGCGCCGCTGCAGGCTGAGTCTCCCGGCGGCGGGCGGCGGGCGGCGGGCGGCGGGGACCGGGCGCGGCGGCGGCGGCGGCGGCGGCGGCTTCGGCGGGAGCAGCATGGATTGGGGCACCGAGCTGTGGGTGAGTCCGATCGGCCCGGCTTCCAAGTTTCTCCTTTTCTGGAGTTCGGATCCCCCCTCCTCCTTGCTCCTGCACGACCTTAGCGGGGGCTCGGCGCTTCCCCCTTGGGAGACCCCCGGAGTCCCCGCTTTCCGCCCTCCCTCGGACTTTCCCAGGGCGTTTCAGGACGCCCGGGGCGAAGGGCGACCTTGCAGGCGCGGAGTCGGGAAACTGAGCGCGGGGTTCCGAGTGAGGAGGGCAGGCGTCCCGGGACCAGGCCGGGGCGGCCGGGCGAGGTCACCTATTTTGAGCACCCTGGCTGGGCCGGCGGCTTATCTTACGGCCCCTGGGTCCCTGCCCGCAGCCCGCCTGTCCGGCTTGGGCGGGGGAGGGGACCCTGTGGCCACTTCCAAGCCCACGTGGGACCTGGAAGTTCCGACCGCCTTTCGGAGGCTCCAATCAACACCTTGGGGCTTGGGTCGCGCTGGGGGGGAGGGGGCTGCTTGGCTTGGCCTCGCAGCCCCCTCCCCCATCCCGCCCCAGGCACTGGGAGGGGCCGCCCCCAGGCTGCCTCTGACCTCTGCTCTGGAAGCCCCAGAAATTTCCCCTGATCCTAGCCCGGACCTCTGACCCCTCCTTTTTATGGGGGCGGTGGCTCCCTGGGTTCCTGGATGCAGAGGGGGTAACCAGATTCCTTCCCCCACAACTCTGGAATTTCTTTCGGAGGTGCAGTGGGGTCAGTGGGGGAAACGGAGTCCCGTGTGTGCGGGGGACCCCGGGAAGCATGGCGACCCGGGAACACGGAGCCTGGCCCCTGGACATTCTGGGGCCCCCCGAGCTGCGGCGAATCCTGCCCCTCTGGTCCTGACTCACGCCGGGCCGGCCGGATTTTCCGGAATCTTGGGAGGGGGGATTAGGGGAGCCGGGGCAGGGGGGAGTGGCCCTGCCCCATTCCACGCCCCGCTTGGCGGTCTGGAGGCCGGGACCCCGTAGTCCGGCCGGGGCCCCGCCCCTGTTCCCTGGCCCTTCCCGGGAAGGGGAGGGGGTTCCCGCCGGTTTCCTGCCTCCCCCCGCGCCGCGCCGGGGCGGGGCCGGGAAGCCACACCTTCTCCCAGCTCAGAGCCCTGAGGCTTCTCAGGCGCCTGGTCCGCGGGCGGTGGGGTCCCAACGTCTCGATCCCGAATCCTCCGCCCGCTTCCAGGATCAGTTTGAGGTGCTCGAGCGTCACACGCAGTGGGGCCTGGACCTGTTGGACAGATATGTGAAATTCGTGAAAGAGCGGACCGAGGTGGAGCAGGCTTATGCAAAGCAACTGAGGTGAGACCCTAGGGGGGACCCGCCTGGGGCTTGGGGAAGCTGTTGGAGGGCTGGGGGCTCAGCCTTTCTGCCTCTCTCCATTAGGAGCCTGGTGAAAAAATACCTGCCCAAGAGACCTGCCAAGGATGACCCAGAATCCAAGTAAGGATGGAGAGGAATTGCCAGGCTAGATGTGGGGGCGCCTGGGGAGCGTGTGTGTTGGTCTTACTTCCTCTCCCCCAGCTAGGCGGTAAGGCCCTCACCTTTTGCTTCATTTCCCACCTAGAGGAATGAGCGTGGATGGAGAACCTGGATCACCTGTGCTGGAATCGAAATCCCGTTATTTTCCAGCCCCACGACTCTGGGCAATTGACTTGAGTTTTCCATTTGCCTCTCCTATTGAGCGGGGCTCCGGCACTCACTCAACAAGTGACTCTGGGTCATTGATTTATGTTTTGTGCCTGTTTGCCTCACCTGTGAAACGGGATGATGATGATGATCTTGTAGGGCTCATGCAGAGAATAACAGATCTTGCACTGAAACAGTGCCTAGCCCATAGTTAGTCCAACATAGGAGGATTTCGCTTTTTGCCACATCCCCAGTTCCAGAATCCAAAGAGCTCTAGAAGTGAAAAAATTGTTCTGGTAGCTTGTATGGCAGCAGCCTCTGACCTGACTTCACGTTCATCAGGTCCGTGGGTTTTATTCTTCTTACTGTAAATAGTAATACCTCTCGCTGCAAAAATATTTATGGTGTTCGGTTCAGGATGCTGCCCCTGACCCCACTGGGGTGCTGCATAAAAGATGGTATAAGCATTATATCCCCTTTCTGAACCTGAAAAGTTCTGAGTTCCAAAATGCATCCCACTGAAGGGTTTGGGGTAAGGGATATGGACCAGAATTTATGGTTGCTTCCAGGAGGAATGTGTTGGGGCTTTCCCGTTCCCATATGGAGGTGGGTCCTAGGGCATCTGGCTTCCCTGGGTGGCGGGGGTGGCCTCCTGACCCTGGCTTGCTGCCCCTGCCCATCTTACCCTAGGTTCAGCCAGCAGCAGTCCTTTGTGCAGATTCTCCAGGAGGTGAATGACTTTGCGGGCCAGCGCGAGCTGGTGGCTGAGAACCTCAGCGTCCGTGTGTGTCTCGAGCTGGCCAAGTACTCACAGGAGATGAAACAGGAGAGAAAGATGGTGAGTGATCCCCTCTCTGGGTCTTGAGGACTGCTACCTCGACCCAGGTGAGCCTAACCATCTCCGTTTTGCACAGCACTTTCAGGAAGGCCGTCGGGCTCAGCAGCAGCTGGAAAGTGGCTTCAAGCAGCTGGAGAATGTGAGTCTGGGGGCGTGGAGAAGGGTGCCTCTGGCCCTAAGGAGCCGGCTGAGGGTTGCTGATCCATGGAACTGCCTGCATTGTCTGGCCTGGGGCCCCTCTGTCCCATGGGTTCCCAGCATGCCCGTTGCCCTGCATTTGCTGGGTGATGTCCCACCAGTCTCTGAAACCTTGATTTCTCACCTACTTCCTCCTTCTGGTTCTGTCCCCGGCAGAGTAAGCGCAAGTTTGAACGGGACTGCCGGGAGGCTGAAAAGGCAGCCCAGACCGCTGAGCGACTCGATCAGGATATTAATGCCACCAAGGCTGATGTGGAGAAGGTACCTGTGGGGTCTGAGATGGGTTTGGAGGTCTGGTTGGGGGGGGAGGTGCAGAACCTGGCCGTGACCCCTGCCTCGATATTCCTCAGGCCAAGCAACAAGCCCACCTTCGAAGTCACATGGCAGAGGAGAGCAAAAATGAGTACGCAGCCCAGCTCCAGCGCTTCAACCGAGACCAGGCCCACTTCTATTTTTCCCAGATGCCCCAGATTTTTGATGTGAGTGTTCTAAGCCCCCAGCCTGCCCTCCTGAAAAACACACAAAGTTACCCGACTCTTACACATTTGTCAAAACCTTAGCTGCAATGTCCCGATCTCTAAATTGAAAGGGAATTAAAAACAGCAGTGAGCTCTGTCTCTAACTCTTTCTGCCAGGATGTCTTTTTTTCTGAAACTCCTATTCATTCTTCTAAGCCCCAGCTCTAACAGTCCCTCTGAAAGGCCTCAAATTTCCTGTCTTCTGCTTTAGTCTCTTGCTCTACTCCATCTGGGACTGGCAATATCTATGTTGGGTGTGCTCTCGGTGGGTTCAAAGCCCTGGCTTCGTGGTCACCTCCTTTGAGAATCCTTTCCTGACTCCCTAGGCGAGACTGAGCTCCTCAGACTCCCCTCTCAGATCTCCCCTGTCCCATGTGTCTCCTCTGGCCACCCTGGGCTGGAAGTCTCTATTCGATTTTGTGTTTTCCCCACCAGACTGGGCTTGGGGCTGGGGCCAGTCTGGCACCCCATCGTGTTTTTGGATTGAATCGCTGCTGCTGGTCCCATTAGCGCCCTGCCTCTGTCTCTGCAGAAGCTGCAGGACATGGATGAGCGGCGCGCCACTCACCTGGGGGCCGGGTATGGGCTCCTGTCCGAGGCTGAGCTGCAGGTGGTACCCATCATCGCCAAGTGTCTGGAGGGCATGAAGGTGGCCGCAGATGCTGTAGATGCCAAGAATGTGTGTATCTGGTCCTGGGCGAGTGGGCTGACAGGTGGGAAGTTGGAGGACCCCAGAGGCTAGGCATCTGGTCTTGCCCCTGACTGCTTGCCCCTGCTCCCTCCTGCAGGACTCCCAGGTCCTGATCGAGCTGCACAAGTCAGGCTTTGCCCGCCCTGGTGACGTGGAATTTGAAGACTTCAGCCAGCCCATGAACCGCGTGCCCTCAGACAGCAGCCTGGGCACCCCCTCCGATGGACGGCCTGAGCTCCGAGGCCCGGGCCGCAGCCGTGCCAAGCGCTGGCCCTTCGGCAAGAAGAACAAGGTGGGGGCCGGGGCCCTTGGGAAGGGGAGTGTGAGTGGGGACAGGGGGGCCCCCACTGAGTCAGCCCCAGCCGCTGGGACGCTGAGTCCCGGGCAGGAATTTGCCTCTTGGCTGCTGGCCCAGGCTGGAGGGAAGGGAGGCGGCCGGGTGATCGGCCTGGGAGTCCCCCAAGGCTGAGGGGGGGTGCAGGGAGGGGGCCCGTGGCGTCTGTCTGCTGCTTCTCGGGATGCTGGGAGGAGACCTGCTTCTGGGATTCAGGGCTGGATGAGGGCTTGAGGGACTTGTCCTAGAGACTCCCCTTGAGTCCCTCTCCATCCTGCCAGTGGGTCCTTGGGCCCCTGACCCTCAGGCTGTTTTTTCTTGGGATTTTTGGCTTGTAATGTCAAGCACATACCTGTTTTATACCTTAGACCCTCACCCCCCACCCTTAGTTTATTTCTCATGAGCCCTGTTATATATTCTTGATCCCTCCTGACATATAATTTGATACCTCCCCTCAGTTTGTACAACAGACTCCCCCAGCTTAAACCCCACCTGTAACCCTTCTGATACTTCATGCCTTCTACCTTTCTCTCAGCTTGCCTTTGACCTCTGTAGCCATGTACCCATCTGAGACCTTGATTCCCGCATGCATCTCCCTGTATTTTCTAGACTGTGAGCTCAGAAAGCTGGGTGGACAGAACCCGGGGCCTCCCTGCCCCTGCTCCCCTCCAGCCCCATGCTAGGTACTGGACATAGAATTCAAGGAAGGGATAACATAAGGGGGTAGGGAGGGGTCTGGCCTTCCGGCTCACAGTCTAATGCCCTCCCCACCACCTCCCAGATTTTTGTGTTGCTCTTTGCATGCATTTTCTGTGTGTGATTGTGCATCTTGAGTTGTGGTTTTCTTACCGTTTTTTTTTCTTTTCTTTTCTCCATTTTGTTTTTTCTTTTTTCTTTATTATGTCCGTCCGTCCATCCATCCTCGTTCTCTACATCCTCCAACCCCTTGTGACCCACCCCCTCCCCTGCCCCCACCGGTAGCCACGCCCCCCACCCCTCTCCCCCCTGGGGGGCCCCCTGCCCTCGGCATTGCCTAACGGACCCCCATCCCCTCGCTCCGGCCTCGACCCCTTGGCCATACTGAGTGAGATCAGTAAGTCGGTCAAACCGCGGCTAGCATCCTTCCGCAGCCTTCGAGGCAGCCGTGGGGTAAGTGAGGCCTCCAGGGGAGTAGGAGGGGGCGGCCCCAGCCCACCCAGTGGCTGGGTGGTGGTACCCTGGGCTCGCTTCCTGCAGCCGGCTGGGCCCCCCTCCTCCGGTTGCCAGACCTGGACCTGCTTTGCTCTGTGCATGGCCTTGCCCCCAAAGAACCTTGGGTGGGGAGGAAGGTGGACTTGGTATGTCATAGCAGTGTCTTAGAGCATAGAAGCTGAGAATCCCCAATCCCCCCGAACTCAGTCGTCTTGCCACCTTGCAGACAGTGGTGACAGAGGATTTCAGCCACTTGCCCCCAGAGCAGCAGAGAAAGCGACTTCAGCAGCACCTGGAAGAACGGAATCGTGAGCTGCAGAAGGAGGTCGACCAGAGGTAAGGTTTGGGGCAGGTAGGCAAGGAACAAAATAAAATAATAAATGAACTGTACTGAAATGGTACTCCAGACTCTCCCTAACAAGCCCCAAGGCCCAAGCCCCAGTGGTTTTATAGGTGATTCCTACCACACTTAAAAGGAAACAATTCATTCCAGCAAACAAAAAAAGGAGTGAAAAGGTGTCGGCTCATTTAGGAGGCTGGTGGAATCAATTCCCCTATCATTTAGCAAGAATTCAAGAAATTCAAATTCTGGACTCATTTTATTTCACTTAGGATCTTAGATGGAGAATCCTAGCCAGACAAATCCAATGATATATTTTAAAAATAATATTGCGCGTGGTGGAGATGGTCGCACAACAGTGTGGATATACTTAATGGCCGTGGAATCGTACACTTAAAAATGGTTCGAGTAGGGGCTTTCTTGTGTTATGTGTATTTTACCATAAGAAAAACATAATATTTTTTGAAGACAAGTCATGATCAATTGGGTGTTATCCCAGTAATGCAAAGATGGTTCAATGTAAAGACATCTATTATTCTTTTACTACAGTAATTGGCTAAAAAAAAAAAAAAAAAAAATCATGGTTATCTACTAACTCAAACACTTAAAACATCAACAATAAAAAAAACCTGCCAGATTAAAAAAGGAAAAGCTGTACTCACTCCTTCCAAGCAACGAGATCGTCTTCCCAGTCCTCTTACATAATGGGAATGACGCTGGCCACTTGTGGACGGGCAGCCAAGTTATATTTTGCCATTGCATTGAACCTCTTGTACGAAACTTTTATTGGTGTAAAGTCCCACTTGGAATTTTGTAGTTACGGGGTCTTTATGACGTAGGGGCGAAGGGGGATCCTTTGGAGTCAAGACTGGCCTTGAATTCTAGTTGTTGCACCTCACTGTGTTTGTTTCCTCATCTGTGGCACGGATCTGGTATTAGGACTGGAGAGAAGTTGAACCCAGGTTGCACAAATGCCAAGGTCTACGCTTGTTACTGCTACTGCCTGTGTATATATATATATATATAGGCTTGGAGGAAACAGGGACCAGGGACTAATGATAGTACTGAGCATTTATAGAGTGCTTACTGTATGCCATACACTATTTGAGATCCTTTACATAGATTCACTGGCATCCCCAAAATCTGAGACTGTGAGCTGGGGCCGAATCCTGATTTTCTTGTTCAGGGCTATATTTCTGATGCCTGGAACAGTGCCTGGTATGCAGTAGGTAGTCAGTATGTATCTGAATAAAAAAAGGCACCGTTCTAATCTTTGCAACCACTCACATGAGTGGGATTAATGATGCGTTATCCCCATTTTCCAGATTTGCATACTGAGACAGAGGTTCAGTAACTTAACCCAGGCTCACAGACAAGGAAATGCCCAAGGATTTGAACCCAGGTGGTGAAGCACTAGTGTTTGAGATTTACCAACTGTCTTCTCTTGCTATTGGCTCCTTGAAGCAAAGTGTGTATTTTTTTTTGCTTGTTAGATCATATGGGACTGTTCCTTCTAATCTGTCTGTGTCATCCTAGAGAAGCCCTGAAGAAAATGAAGGATGTCTATGAGAAGACACCCCAGATGGGGGACCCTGCCAGCTTGGAGCCCCGGATCACAGAAACCCTGAACAACATTGAACGGCTGAAATTGGAAGTGCAGAAGTATGAGGTCAGGGAAGACCCTGGGGAGGGGTGGGGGCCAGCGGGCCTGGCTGAGTCACTTCCTGGGGGGGTGGGGGCAGGGAGGTGTTGGTGTGGTGGTGCTCCAGCTGTTTCTCATCACAGCCTTGGGTGTGCATGGGTGAGCTCAGGAAACCTCCAGGCCCAAAAGGGGCTGACCCCAGAATCCTGCCCTGGAATTGACTGTGTGTCTCCCTCCTCTTAGGCTTGGCTGGCGGAAGCTGAGAGCCGGGTCCTGAGCAACCGGGGGAACAGCCTGGGCCGCCACACTCGGCCTCCAGACCCCCCAGCCAGCGCCCCACCAGACAGCAGCAGCAGCAACAGTGGGTCACAGGATAACAAGGAGAGGTGAGTGTGGATGCCAGAGAGGGTCTGTCCCCAGGACCCAGGAGGCCTGTCCTTACCTGCTTTGCTCTCCCCAATCAGCTCTGAAGAGCCCCTCTCAGAGGAGGGTCAGGATGCCCCCATCTACACAGAATTTGATGAGGATTTTGAGGAGGAACCGGCATCCCCCATAGGTCACTGTGTGGCCATCTACCACTTTGAAGGTGAGGACAGCTTGTAGGTCCCATCAGCTGCTCAGGGGAGGGCGGTCTCTTGGGCTAGGTTGAGTTTAAACTCACCCGAAGCAGATCTGAGCCCACTGCCCCTCCCGTGACAGGGTCCAGCGAGGGCACCATCTCCATGGCCGAGGGTGAAGACCTCAGTCTCATGGAAGAGGACAAAGGCGACGGCTGGACCCGGGTCAGGCGGAAACAGGGAGGTGAGGGCTACGTGCCCACCTCCTATCTCCGTGTCACGCTCAACTGAACCCTGCCACAGGCGGGAAGAAGGGGGCTGTTGGCTGCTGCTTCTGGGCCACGGGGGGCCCCAGGACCTACGCACTTTATTTCTGCCCCCGTGGCTTCAGCTGAGACCTGTGTAACCTGCTGCCCCCCATCCCACTCCTCATCCCAAATGGACCCGCTGTGCCTTCCACCATTGATGTACATACTCGTGTTTCAGATCTTTTCTTCCTGCCGCTGGGCTAGGGCCATTTTGTTTTATATAAAAAATTCTATAAAGCTTTTAGAGTCCACGCGTGATTAGATTTACCTACTGAGGCTGGATGTGCAAATGCCACCCTCCTTCCTGGCCACAGAGGGAATGAAGAAGGAGACCTTGAGGTTAACTTGGGCCCACCTGGGACAAAACCTCCCTGGAGTTTGGTGCTTGTCTGTGATTGCGACATAAGGAGAAAAGCCCCGAACATCCTTTCTGTGTTTACTGCAGCTTTACTGAGAAAAGGTAGTGTTGAGCACCTGAGTGCTAGGCATTCTCCACCCGACATTTGAACACTGAACTTTAAGCCCCCATGACAACCGGTAGAAAGTACAACAGCTTTGCTCATAAAACCTGGTGGGTTTTTATGTCGAAGGCACAGAGAGGTTGAGCCATTGGCTGGAAGCCACAGAGCTCTTAAAAAGCATTTGAACTCTGGCTTCTGAGTAAGGGATGTGCAGCTTCTCTTACCCTTGAAAGCCTCATGTTCTGCATTTGTGGGTTATGTGTGTGGGGGTGGGAGGTGGGATGGGGCCTCCAGACACCCTAGGATCCATGTACATTTTGGGGGAGCCGTATGGGTTTTTGTAAATCTGCACTCCCTTCTGTGAGGCAGAATGGGCTCCCACTGCTTTGGCTACATGAACGGCTTGGGGCAAGGTCTCTGGTGGCCCCGGAGGTTCCCCAAAGTCTGGGTGGCCCAGCTTGAAGAAGGGGGTGTGTGCTTTCAAACGTCTGGCTCCAGGCGCTGCGAAAGGGCACTGAGGACTCTTTGGAACTTCTCGAGACGGGTGGCATGTGGCGCCCCCACGCCTTGGCTTCCCCAGAGGAGCCTCTGCACGAAGCCTGTGGTCAGGGCCTCCCTCAGCTGCGGGTTCGGCTGGAATCCTGGGGGCGGGGCCAGGTGGGCTGGGGCAGGGCCAGGCTCCCGCCTGGGCCCCATCCTCTACCTGCCTCCTCCCCTCAGAACTTTGTCCCCACAGGGCCCTGGAGGACTCTGCCCCGAAGCTCTGGACGACTGGGCGGGATCGGAGGGGAGGGGGCTGGGGCTCTGCAGGACTGGGGCGGGGTGGCCAGGAGCTGGTGGAAGCATGCTATGCCAGGGTGCTGGGGGCAGTCTGTTCCAGGTGCCTGATGGCTGAGGGGTCCGCTTAGGGGTTGTGCCTGGGGATGGAACCACCTGGGGGGGGGCAGCCCAGCGCGACACATTTTGGGGGACGCTGAGCCATGTTGGAGAGACACAGGAGTGCCTGGGTCGCTGGTGGAAGCGGAATAAGCCAGGTCGGGGGTTCTGGGGGCTGGGCTGACCCAGCACGGAGGAGGGGTGGCTCTCAGCGCAAGGAGGGGGCTGTCCTCCCAGGATGAAGGACTGACTCATTTTGGAGACAGCTAGACGTCGTCAGAGGGATCGAGGTCCTCTGGGGGCAGGGCCGCTTCAGGTGGGAGCGGGGAAGTGGGAATTTGTGGACGTGGCTCCGGGGCCGGGGGCCAACCCTTTTGGGGTGGAGAGCGCTATTGCTGTCAAGACTGTTGGCTGCGACTCGGACTTGGGGTGAGATCTCCCCGGGGGCCGGGCCGTCCCAGTCTGGGTGGAACTCTGGGAGGCGTGGCCAGAGGCTCCGGTCCCTGGCCTGGTGGGTTTTCGGGTACCGGGTTAGAGCATGCGGGGGGGGGGGGGGGGCTCGGGAAGTCGGGACCCGCTGGCAGCCCGGAGCAGAGGGAGCACTCACCTCGCAGGCGCCGGGCCGCTGCCTCACGGAACTGGGGCGCGTCCCGGGCCACCAGACGCGCCCGGTGCAGGGTGCGCAGCAGCCGCTCGCAGCTCTCGTCCAGCGGCCCCGGGAGTTCCTGGCCTTCCAGCAGGCGCACCGCGGGCACTACGTGCGGCAGCGCCACCTCGCCCGGGGCGCAGGGTCCTGTGCGGGCGAGGGCTCTGAGCTAGGCTCGGGCAGAAGATGGGACCCAGGGTGAAGAGGGTGGGAGACTGGGCGGAGGCGGACCCTGGGAAAGGCGCCCAGAAACCCACGTTCCAGCCTAGCACTCGGCGGGCCCGGGGCGGGGGCGGAGCCTAGGAGGGCGGGGGCGGAGCCTAGGACGGGCGGGGGCGGAGCCTAGGCTTGGGGCCGGGTAGCCAGGCGCGAAGGGCGGGGCGTAGAGCGAAGTGGGCGGAGCCTAGGGCGGGCCTAGGGCTGGGCTAGGATTCTGGTTAGACGTGGGTGCGCAGCTCCAAGCGGTGCCACTCACCAGCGCCCTCGTCCAGCGCCCGCATCAGCGGCTTCAGCTCCTGCTCGAAGGCCAGCGCGGCCTGTGTGTGGCTCCTCCTGAGCTGGCGCCACGTGCGCTCCAGCCGGGACACCTGGGGGAGGAGCCCTGAACATGCTTCCTCTTCCCTCTTCCCCACGCCCCGCACTCTGGCTTCCTCCTCATTTCTGCTCCCCACGCACCTGGGGCATGAGCAGGGCGCCCATGACCGCAGCCAGTCCAGGCAGGTCCCCCGCCGCCCCTGGCCGCAGCGCCAGCGCCAGCTCCACCAGGCCCCGCAGGGTGGCCGCGCGCTCCTCCAGCGGCCCCGAGCAGCCCAGCACGGCCAGGGCCCCGGCCAGCGCCAGCGCCTCGTGTCTGCGAAGGTAGAGAGCAAGGGCCTGGGGGCAGTGGGAGCTTTGTAACTTGGAGGTGAGAGATGTGTGTGTCTGTGTGTGTGTGTGGGGGGGGTAGCTTTGCCCATCTCCCCTCCTCCTTAGGGGTCCTTGAATGGGGGGAGGTTTGAGGATTCCGGGTGGCCGGCTCACCTCTCCAGAAGCTCCAACCTCAAGCGATGCCCATGGGGAAGCGTGAGCAGCTCCAGGCCAGAGGTGACCCCCATGGCGCCCCGCTGAGCCTTGGTCACTCCTAGGAGGCCTGTAGCCTGGGCAGGAGGGTTAGTGGGGAGGTCAACTGAAAAGAATGAGTATATGCGTGAGGTGCTTTGGCCTGGCTTCAGCCCCTGTTTGGGGAGGAGTGACCCACCTGGCAGTCCACCAGTAATAGGTGGAGGGCTGTGCTCCCAGGATGGTGCTCCAGGAAGAGGTCACGGAGAGTACTCAGGACTTTAGGTTCCAGGGGCCGATTCTGGGGGCCCAGCAGGCAGAAGAGGTTGTTAGGGGGGCAGAAAAAGACCTCGGCCTTTGGTCTTGCAAAGCTTCTGTCCTCTTCCTCCTCTTCCTCATTGGCTTCCCACCATGAGGCCTCTGTCTCTGGGCCACTGTGGCCAGTGGGTGTTTCTTGGGCACTGGGCACTCGGGGTACCAGCTCACAGTACGTTGGGGGGCGTCCAGATGCATCATGCAGCACCAGTGAGGGTGTTCGAGGTGGTTTGTTTGGTGCCTTGGCATGAAGCTGCCCATCGGAGGCCCTGAGGCCATCAACAACAGACCCCAGAGAAGCTGGCGTCTTCAGCAACACCGGGTCACTACCCATCCGAGGGAGGGCACATGTGGGCACAGGTGAGGCTCCTGGGGGTCAAACAAGAGGAGTGAAGGGGGTAGACACAAAAGATAGCTGGATGGGATGGGTGGGGGGCTTCATGGGCTACCGTCCTCCTGGTCATCTAGTCAATGACTGGGTATTTTGGTGTGGTTTTGAACTTAAAGCCTTCATTGATACAAATGCTACACACTTATCAATGGTTTTAAAATGAGGTTTCGTTAACACTTCTGTGTGTAGTCTGAATGCTACAATTTAAATCTGAATTCCTTGTGTTTGCCCCCCTGAAGGTGGTAAGCACTGACTAACACAGAAGAAAAAAAAAGTATTCAAAAAAAAAAAAAAAAAGTATTCAAAATACAAAACTACAAAAGCATCCAAGAAACTGAATTCATCAAACTCTCAAATGATGTGTTTTGTGAAGTTTGTGGCCTGTTTACTCCTGTGGTTATTAGAACTTCAAGCTGCACCCAGGCTTCTGGAAGACTCTGTATTTACCAAGCCTATAAAACAGATCTTCTTATAGAGACTTAAAACTTTCCCATGGTTCTAGATCACTCTGGGTAAAGGCCAGAATCTTCACAGTAGGGGGAAAAAAAAAAAAAGCCCCTGAAATCTGAGCCCCAGATGGTTCAGCCACATTCACATCCTTTTGGTTGATGAACAGCTGAAGTTCTTGTTTTCGCCCTAGGACCTTTGCACAGGCTGTTCTTTCTACCTGGGCCACTCTCACCCCCCAGATACATCATTTCCTTCTTCCCCTCTTTCAAATCTTTCTCCACATGGCCTGTCCTGACTACTACTTCAAATTATAATTCTCTCATTCCCCCTATTCCAGTCTCCCTGACTCTGTTCTGCTTTTAAATTTTACTCCCAAGCCGACTCAATTATCAATGTCCATCTTCCTCCATTAGGATGTTGGCACCACCAGAGACCCTTATTTTTCTTGTTGATGTGATGTATCTCTGCACTTCATACAGCGGCTGGCATGCAGTGAGGGTTCATGATGAATGAGGGGAGGCAGGGCAGACGGGGCAGAGAGCGCACAAGGAGAATCTTCCTTTAGGTAGGATGGCCAGGGTCAGCTACTTTGAGGAACTCGAGTTAAATGAGAAGAAGTCAGTCAGGAAAAGATTAGGGGAATGGGCTTTCCCATGGCCAGAAGAGCAGGTGCAAAGACCCAGAGGTAGGCACGAGACTGTGTGGCTAGAGTTATTTGAGAGGTCAGCTGTGATCAGAACACATAGAACTTCTGGAAATAATCATAAACCCTCCATTTTTAAGCCCCTACAGAGCTTTTGTGTATTTCTTAATCACCAGGACAGTTTTGAAAGCTGATTGAGCCCATTTTCCAAGAGGTTAATTCACCTGTGCCTCACCAGTCAGGCAGTGAGCGGCAGAGCAACCTCTGGACCATGTGCTGTCCTGGTAGACCCTTACCTGGTCCTGAGTGGTCTTCTCCTGACAGCCCCATGTGCTCCAAACCTGCGGGCTGACTGTCACTCCGCTTCCTAGCCCTGGGGGAAGAGATGAAGGAGATGTGTAGTCCCACCCTGAGCAGGGCAGCCCCCACCGATGCCCAGAAAACCCTTTATCTAGTCACTCAGGAGCAGTGGACCCAACCAGGGTGCTCTACCCCCCAGGGGACAACTGACAGCATCAGAAGACATCTTTGGGTTGTGACAGCCAGGAGGTTGAGGGGAGAGGATTCTACAGGCACCTAGTAGCTAGAGACGAGGGGTGCTACTCAACATCCTATGATGCACAGGAGAGCCCCCCACAATCAATCCAGCCCCAAATGTCAGTAACAGTTACTGCACAGGTGGAGAAACTCTAGGGGTATCAGGTGTCACCAGAGGTGGAGTCTGTGATTACCTGGGCAGCTCTATCCGAGCTGGGCTCTCTAGGAGGGTGTCCTCACTAAAGCTGCGTCGAATAGGTCCTTGTCGTATCACGGGCCTGGAGGCCACAGCCCCTGTGGCTTGGGACAGTGGACGCTGCCCAGTCACATAGCTGAGAACTAGGGAGGGCAGGCTTGGAAAACGTTCATCTTCCAGCTGAAAGAGGGCTGTGGGCCGGCCTGGACGGGGACGGAGGGCCACACGGAGCACCTCGAAGTGTAAGGCTGAGCCCTGCCAGCGGCAGGAGATCACTGGGTGGCCCCCACGGGATCTGGAGGCACGAACCAGGAAGTCCCCATCTTGCTGCAGGAGGGCCTCAGCCTTCTGGGGATGGAGGGCAGGGGGTAGAGGACTTAGCCATGAGCCCAGATGAGCCATTCATAGCGATTCCTTACCTCCATCCCCCCACCCAAAAAAAGCCACCCAAGAGACTGGGTGGTTTTGCACCAAACCATTTCCCATTTTCTCATGGGCACACTTCTGGAGTACATTTCTCAGGCTCCCCTGTAGTTAGACATCATCTGACACGATCTGGCCAAAGGAGGAGGGCAGAAGTGCTGCCCGGAATGTCCAGACCTGGCACAGTCCTACAGCTTCTGTCCCCTATCTGTCAGGGGATGTTCCCAAAGTGCTAGTGGAAGGCAGAGCCACAAGATAGAGCTCGGGTCCTGATTTATTTCTGGAGCTCCACCTTCCCCTCTCCTCAACCACCTTGTACTATAACATGAACGAGCCCATAAACATTTGTTGTGTTTGGCTGGTGACACCTTGGGGATGTTTGTTACAGCTGCTAGCTGACACTGACTGATGCAACATCCACACTGAGTAAATGTGCTAAGCTTTGTGGCTTCATAAAGGACCATTTGCTGGATCCTTCCAAACTGACTGTGGCCTGGAAATCCTCCTTTATAAACATTTTCAAGCAGTCTTATGCCAGCCATGGTGGCTGGTGTCAAAACAGGGGCTGGGGGCCACAACACCAGAGGAAGACAAAGTGGAGTTGGTGATGGGGGCTGGGGAGTGAACCATACATATGGTGGACACACATATAGCCTTTACTACGTGTCAGGCCCTGCTGTAGGTATAAAACATACGGACTCATTTAATCCTTTACCAAGGTTAGGCAGCAGATACCATTATCCCCATTTTATGAGTGGGGAAACTGAGGCCCAGATAGTCCAGATAGGATTTGAATCCAGGGTGTCTGGCTCCAGGGTTTGGGATTTTAACCACTAAGCAATATTGACTCTCACAATTTGATTGGATGCCCAGGGTCCCAGAACTCCTGAGGGTGACAAATGAGTTGCAGAGGAGGGTGGGGAGATTTGGGTTGAGAGGGAGATGCCAAGAGTTCTCAACACTGATTGAGCCCTTACTGTGTGCCAGGGCCTAACTAGACCCTGGAGACACAGTGATGAATGAGACCAAGACTCTGTCTGGCGCCGTCTGATGGGCAAGACACACAACAAACACACATGAATGAAGAAGATAATGTCTAAGAGTAATCACTGAAGGTGATAAAAGAGGGATATGGGGCCCTGGTGGCCACAGGTGCCTAGGACCCAGATGGAGAGACAAGCAAAGCCAAGGAGTCGGGCTGGGGAACAAGCCATGGTACCAACCAAGCTTCAAGACAGTCCCGAGACCCTCAGCCACCCCATCCAATAGACCTTGACTATAAGTCCCCCATCCTGGACCCAGAAGTTCCCAGCAGGTCAAGGGCAGGAGAGGCTCCCCATCAGATGGTGCTGAGGCCCTGTAGGAAGCAGAGATACCTGACGGGATAGGGGGCCGTGGTACCACGGCTGGCTGGCAAAGTCCTCTCCATCCTGTGGCACCTGCATGGAGCTCTTGGGGGCAGAGGGTACAGGGGCTGAACTCTGTACTTTCAACAGTCCTCAGTCTTCCACATCTGTAAAATGGGAATAGTTATTGCTGCTTCCTAAGCTTCCTGAGTGGCTGGGTCAGCCCTTCCACATTCCTCTTAGTTTTGGAGACTGCAGCCCACATCCTATCAAACCTTAAAATGCCAACTCTCTCTCTCTATATATATATATACATATTCTAACATGTAACATATAACCATATTCTAAATTAAACAAGTTACTTATAGTAAAAAAAATACACACTAGATTTTGTTTATATATGTATATATATATATATGTTCTAGATTCATACTATACATACTATAAAATTTAAACTTTAATTTAGAATTGGCTGTGACCTCATGGAAACACTCATGCATTCACTGGGATCCTTGCAAAGGGAGAAGACCTAGGCACTGCTTTCATTTATTTTTTAAAAGATTTATTTATTTATTCATTCAGAAAGAGAGAGGCAGAGACACAGGCAGAGGGAGAAGCAGGCTCCATGCAGGGAGCCCGACGTGGGACTGGATCCTGGGTCTCCAGGATCATACCCCGGGGCTGCAGGCGGCGCTAAACCGCTGCACCACCGGGGCTTAGGCACTGCTTTCAAATGTAATGCAATTTTGATGCAGATGACATGATGCTGCGTTTTATAGAAATTTCATGAACTAATTCACTCAAACTAATATTAGGGGGGACCCACCATGTGCCAGGTGCTACTGGGCGCTAGAGGCCCAGCAGTGAACAAAACAGGGGCATCCCTGCCCTTGGGGAGCTGCTGTTCTAGTGGGAGAGACAGCAATAAAGAAAATAAATAAGTAGACGAAGGAGTAGATAGATCAGAAAGAGATAAGTGGAAAAATAAAGCCAGGGATGTGACATGAAGTGGTAGAGATAAGATTTTCCATAGGGTGGCTCGTGGTGGTCTTCATCAGTAACAACTGGGAAAATTTTGAGGGAGCGAGGCCAGGTGGGTGAAAGAACCTTCCAGGCCAGAGCAAATTTATTTTACTAATCTCTAGCTTCTTAGCAATCTGTGTGTACACTCAAGAATTCTTAAGTTGTAAGAAAATCTAACCCATACAAGGCTTTCCTATGTAACACCATTTTTAAAAATTTCATTTGTTATTATTATAGTTTTAAGTAATCTCTATGCCCAACATGGAGCTCGAACTCACGACCTGCAAACCAAGAGTCACACGCTCTACCAACTGAGCTAGCCAGCTGTCCTTCCAATCCTTCCAATGCAATATCATTTTCAAGGACATTTTGTAGAAATGTCAGCAAACAGCAATTTTGCATTTGCAGATTCTTACATTTTGGAGCTGAAGCTGATATGCTTTGTTATTATTACGGTCAAATTTAGGTCTCTGACATTTTGGGACTCCCTTGATATTGTGCAGGCCCGAGGCCCGGTGTATCTCCAGCATCTGGTGGAGAAAACCTGCCCTGGACGGGAAGGAAGCTGGCGGTCTGCTTCTCACTTCCTCCATCCTACGGTGCTCTGGGCCTGCCTGGGTGTACAGGGAAATAGCACCGGGATTCTCTCATCCTGAGTCAGCAAGGCCTTGAGTGCCAGAAGCCAGCGAGGAGTTACCAGACTTGCCTCAGGTGGCTTTAGGGGCGGGGAGCTGGGCAGGGAGGGACCTGGCTCCAGGTGCTGCATACCTGAACACCAGGTGTGTCTCCTGGATGCCTGCGTACTTCCTGTTTGTCAGCTGGGCCAGGCCAGCCTCTGTCTTGAGTCCCCCAATGTCAGCTTCCCCTGTTTTGTGCCATCTTTAGCACCCAGGCAGGGGGGTCACTGACAACGCTCTGGTTAGCTTGGTGGAGGGGAGTTTGCGTGAGGGAGGAGCTCAGAGAGGGTTTAGGTCAGACATAGGCCAACTAAGTCATCCTCCTGCCCCTCATCCTTTGGAATAATTTCTGGATATTTGGGCAGGGGAGAGGGGAAGGGAGAATCAGGAAGGGGGGATAGGGGCAAACATGGGGAAAAGAAGGGGGTTATTCATGCCCTACAGAGCACACATATGTGCACACACATGCAGGGGGGCAGCCGCCTGCCTACACAGACACATGGACACAGACTCGGGTACTCAAACTTGACATTGAGCAAACACTGATTGGTTGAGACCTTGCTGTGTTCCAGAACCTGTTCTAGACCCCGGAGACAGTGATGAATGAGATGAAGGCTCTGCCCTGTGCCGTCGGGTGGGCAAGACACACAATAAACAGAGCACGACGAATGAAGACGATAACGCCCACGAGTAATCACTGAAGACGCTGTGCTAAGGAAGGCTGGAGGCGGCGGCCACGGCAAATAACACGCAGCCAGGGAGGTCTCTCCCACCGGGTGACATGGGAGCTGAGCCCTCAATCAAGGGAAGGAGACTTTAGAAAGATTGCTCGGGCAAAGGGGGAGCAGGGAGGCTCTTCGCGTTGCACAGGAAACACGCTCGGAGGAGCACTCCCAGGTACGCCCAGGTACACGGACACGCGTGACGCACAGCGACCCAATCAGGCACTCGGCGCCCCTTCTGCGTCCGCGGCTGCTCATGGACCGACACCCAGGTCCTCCCTGCGGGCCGGTGGCCCCACCTGGAAAAGAGAGGACTCCCCACCCCAATATCCCTCTGATCCTGGATGTGCCTGGGGCCCCTCACTCACCTGGGCCGGGACCCGCGGAGCTCGCGAGAGGCTGGGGCAGGGCCGGGGAAGGTGGAGGCCCGCCCTCCCCCCCTCCGGCCCCACCTTCTCCGGCCGCGCCCGTGGGTCACCGAGCCCTTGCACCTGGCTCCGCCCCCGAGGACCCGCCTCCGACGGCGGCCTCCGGGCTCTCGCCCCGCCCCCTCGTCCCCGCCCCACCCCCTTACAGCGGTGCCGGGCGCTGGCCACGCCCCCTTTGGAGAAACTGCTCCCATAAACCACGCCCCCTCGGGAACTCCGTGGGTCCCCGCGGGGGCCGGGCCACGTGGAGCTTGGCCACGCCCCCTCGGCTGGCCACGCCCACACGTTCCTCGCCCCCCCCTTAGCCCCGCCCCTTAGAGCTCGGCTCCTGCATTCTCCGCGGGCGGACGCTTAAGTACCCCCGACCCCTAGGGACGTGGGAAGGGGTGTCTCTGTCCTCGCCCCCGGGGTCCCGCGCGGGGACCGGGCTGCCTCTTACGGGCTCTCTCTTTTTTTTTTTTTTAAATTAATTTTTATTGGTGTTCAATTTACCAACATACAGAAAAACACCCAGTGTCCACCTCAGTGTCTTACGGGCTCTCTAGCAGCGCGGGGTGGCGGCTGCTGTGACGAAGAGAGAGGTGCGCTTCCTCCAGACCGCCCCCCTGGGTTTCCCGGAAGGGAACTCCACGGGGTGTCGGGTTTTGTGGAGGCAAATGCGGGGAAACACAACAGCCTCCCCGTGTAACAGGACGAGGGAGATGAGCTGGACTCTGGGGGGGGGGGGGAGACATTCAGGTGGTTTCCTTGCTCCCTGATGCTTGGAGCAAGCCTGGAAAGGATGGGGGAGTGATCTGGAACCAGAGGGAGGACGCTCTGGCCACGTGCACAATGATAACAGCGTTGAAAGCAGCAGCCTCACTAACACCCACTGGGCACTTAATGTGCCAGGACTGTTCTGCTTCCTTGACCTGCTTCGACGCATTTATTTTTTACATCGACCTCTCAGTGAAGTAGGTACCATTTTCATCACCCCCATTTTCCAGATGGAGAAACTGAGGCACGGGGCAGCTAAGCCATTTGCCCAAGTCGACTCGGCTTGTGAGTGTGGCGGAGGTGTGGATTCATACCCGGAGCCCTGGAGCGCCATCCTGTCTTCCTCGCTTCCATCTGCGCAGCCCCACATCGCTCTGATCCCTACCATAATTCTAAACGGTGAAGGTGACTGTCACCCAATTTACAGATGAGGAAATGGACTCATAGAGCGCCCAGGATGGTTGGGGATGAAAAGTTTCGGTGCCCGTGGGATCACAAAGCGGGTGATTTCTAAGCTCAGCTCCTCCCCCCCCCCCCCCCCCCCCCCCCCGCAAATGTGGAAGAGATTCGAGACCACTTTTTCTTGACCTCCTCCGTCCTAGTTTTGGTACAGTCAGGAGGGAGGGGGTAATGTCCAAGTGAAGGAGCCTAGCGCTCCCTTGTGGTTAAAGAATTAAAAAAGAAAATCCAAGGGGCGTGCCTTGTGAGATGGTCGGAGGAGGGGAGTCTACTGGGCCTAGTGGGGTGGAGGTGGGGAGAGAGACCTTGTAGACAAAATGATTTCAGGTAGTGATAAGGTCTAGGAAAGACAGTAAATGTTTGATAAACGAATGGATTAACGACACCATCGAAGTCTATGGAAAGAGATGATGGTGGCCAGGGCCATAGCAATAAAGAAATGAATTTGGGAATGTTAGAGGCAGGGCCGAAAGAAAGCTTCCAACCATGTATTTATTCATTCAACAAGTACTTATGGAACATCTATTCATGCCAGGTGCTAGGAACATATGAGACACAGATTTCTAAATAGACAATACAGAAATAAGTCTAATAAAATGTCAGGTTTGTTGGACAGTGATCAGGGCTTAATGTAGGGACATGGGAAGGAAAGTCTATGATGTGAAATGGAGAGATCTGGGAAGATTTCGTGAGAAGGTGACACTGAGCAAAGAACTGTTGGAGGTGAGGGAGTTAGCCATGAAGTTGCTTGCCTAAGGCGGAGAAGCAGCATGTACAAAGGCCCTGTGGCAGGATTTTGAGGTAAAATTCTGGGGTGGCCTGGTGTCCTGGAGGAACAGTCCCTGCGTGGCTGGAGGAGAGTGGGTAAGGGAAAGTGGTGAGTGGAAGAGGTGAGGAACGTGTCATGTAGGGCCTTGTTGGCTGCAGGGTGGTGGGCTATAAGAAGAGGAGAGACATCATGACTTGCCCAGATGCTCACAGGTGTGCACCTCCGTGTGGAGGACAAACTGTGGGGGTGAGGGGAGGGTAGCCTGGGGACCAGGGTAGAGGAGGCTATGCTAGTTCAAGCTGAGATGTTGGGTGCCAAACCAAGGCGCAGGCAGAGGAGAGAGGGGTCAGAAGAGAGCAGACGTTGAGTATGTTGCTGAGGTCATACTGCTCACGGGTTGGATATGGAGGAAGGCGACAGGCCTCAGTAACTCCACCAGCAGCCTCCCACTCCCCGGGGCCCACCCTGTGTTGAGCTGGTGGGGGAAAGAGATGCCAGGTCCTGCATAGAAGGGGCTGGGCTGCAGCTGCTCCCGCCCCCCATGGCTCCTCCTCCTCCACCCCCTCTCAGGGCGCCAGTTACAGGCAAAGAAGAGGAAGTGGTAGTTAGCTAGCACAGGCGGCGGGCAGGCGGTGGAGGCCGCAAGGGCGCGAGGGCTGACCCGGTAAGGCAGCAGCCATGGAGCTGTGGCGCCAGTGTACCCACTGGCTGATCCAGTGTCGGGTGCTGCCGCCCAGCCACCGTGTGACCTGGGACGGGGCCCAGGTGTGCGAGCTGGCACAGGCCCTGCGGGATGGCGTCCTTCTGTGCCAGCTGCTCAACAACCTGCTGCCCCATGCCATCAACCTGCGTGAGGTCAACCTGCGCCCCCAGATGTCCCAGGTGAGCCTGCCATTGGCTGGAGTGCCAAGGGTTGGAGGTGGGGGGGGCACCCCAGGCTAGCACCAGGGGAATTAATACCCTGAAACTCTGGGTCTGGGATGTAGAAAGGAATATGCTGCGGACTCTGGGGCTGGCACAGGGGGGATAGGGGGAAAGGACGGAGGGGATGGCAAACTCTGAGATTCTGGGGTGTCTCACCCAAGGTTAACCGGAATGGGTTAATAGGCTCTGGGTTAGTGCACATTTAGACTAAGAACTGACAAACTTGAGGTTAACGCTCCCAAGCCCCAGGCTGACTTCACTGAGGTTCAAGCCCCTAGATGGGACTATGTGGGGGTCTTGAGGGTTACCTGGGAACTCCTAGGTGGCCAACAGGGTGCCTGAGGATTTCACCTCCTTTGACATCCCCCCTCCTCCTTCTGCCTATGGGGGAGGGGCCTCCACCAACTTCTTCCCCCACATGTATCTCCTCCTCCTGGGCCCCTTCCTTCCCCTCACATCTTCTTCCCCTTCGCTTCCTGCCTGGGCCCGGGGCGTGTGGGACGGGTGGGGGGCTGTGAGCCCCTGGGTTCTGGTCTTCTTAGTTCTATCCATCCCAGGGGGACATTGAGAAAAGCCTTGGTCTCCAGCCTAAGACTGGGTCCTGGGGTTTTGGGGCCTAGAAACAGCTGCTCTTTCTCTGTAGGGATTACTGCGAGGGCCCAGGTCCGGGGAGGGTGGATTGTACAGAGCGGGCCCTGTGAGACTCAGGAAATATATTCAAATCCCTATTTGAATGCGGTTGGGGTGGAGGCGGTAACGTGACTGGATCCCCTCTCTGAAGCACCTTCTTTGGGTCCCTATGGTCTCCTAGGTGCTGGGTGGAAGCCGTGTATGCTGGGGGCTGGGGGCTCCAGGGGCCTCACCTGCCTTGGGAGTCTGAGCCGACACTCACCTCTGGCCTTCAGGCTTCACTCTGGAATGAAGGCTTTGGGCCAGGGACTCGTGTTTTGGTGGGGGTCCGAGATGCCACGTGCGGATGCGGAGAGGGGAAGTGACTGCTCAGGGAGTGGGCCTGTGGGGGTCCCAGGAGGCATTCCCTGGGACAGGGTGGTGGGGTCGGGGAGGTGGGTGGCCCACCCTCCTTGGCACAGGCAGGGCTTCCTGAAAGGATGAGGGAACTCCAGAGGCCCAGCTCCTCTGGCTACAGGCCATCCCAGATTTGCCTACATTTGCTTCCCTCCTGGCTTCCAGGTGATGGGGAAGTAGCCATAGGACCTGTCAGGCCCCAGCCCCGCTGGCTGTCAAGGTCCCCAGTGAGGCTTTAACAGCAGCTGATGGGGAAGTGGATAAATGTGAGGATGAACTTCCATCCCGATGCCCACACCTTGCCTACAGCCGGCTGTCGGATGAAGGGCACAAGGGAAGGCAGCTGTGGGGATCGCAGGGCTGCAGCCTCTTTGTGCCAGGCAGTGCTGAGGACCTGCGCCAGGCCTGGCCCTCGAGGTGCTCTCAGACTGGGGGAGACAGATACCTCCTGGCCTGTGTGGTCGGGACTGGGACAGAGGGAGAAAGCTCTGGGCTGGGGGCCCTGAAGCAAAGGCTAGACATTGCCTGGCCATGTCAGGCTTTATGCAAGAGGGGACACCTGTGCTGTGTTTTGAAGTGTGAGTAAGAGTTTTCTTGTTGCTCTGGCTTCCTGCAGCCAGAAGCCTTCTGTCAGGCTCCAGGCTGTTCTCCAATCTCCCTAGGTCTGGAGCTCTGTGCCTTCCTGCCTCTGCTCATCGTGTCTCTCCTCAAAGCTCAGCTCTGTGCCCCAGTTTCCAGGGAAGAGGGCGGGGAAGAGGGCCTGCGCTCAGCGGCAGTTGTGATGTACGTCAGGCCTCTTTTTGCTGCTGGGACAGCGGGAAGGACACACACACACAGAGCCCTGGTGCTGAGGAGCCCGCCTTGTAGAGGGCAAGACTGACAGTGAGCAGATAAAGAAACACGTAACTTATGGGGCGGGGGTACGTGCTCTGGAGAAATCAAAGCAGGAAAAGGAGCTCCTGAGTGCGGGGGTCACGCTCTGGAACGGGTGGGCCGGGAGGCCCCACTGACTTGGGCAGAGACCTGGGGAAAAGGAGGGAATGAGCCTTGTGAATCTGGGGACACACTGCCCCTGGCGGGGGTACTGCCATGCAAAGGCCCTGAGGTGAGAGCTTGTGGGGGGGTCTTCAGAGTCTGGTGGGAGTGGTTCGTGGCCGAGGTCAGAGCAGAGCGCGTCTCCAAGCTGGATGGTCCCTCTGAGACCTGAGGCCGAGTGAGGATCCTATCCCAGGCGTCACCCTGACCACCAGACCTCCAAACTCACCTCCCCTCTCTGGGAGTCCACATTCTGGTGGCAGAGATGAAACTTTACGGCGAAGGGAGCGGAGAGGAAAGGACGAATGTGACAGTCATTGTGGGAAAGACCCACCAGAGCGTGGGAGCTGATTAGACCTAGCGGGGGCAGGCGCTAGGGCCTGGATGATGTCAAGGTCCCCAGCCTGTGAATGCCCCGTGCCACTGGCAGAGGCAGGGGAGAGGGCAGGAGAGTCAGAAAGCGGGTCAGCTGGAGGGCAGCGGCTCTGAGGGGCCAGACCTGGATTCAGATCCTGATGCCACCACGTGAATAAAAATGGGACATTTGCTTCGAAGACTGTTGTGCTATTTCAATACTACTTGGCACAGTGTCTGACACCTGAGAAACCCGCACTAAAAAGTCTTCTTAGGGAGGACGTGGGGCAGCATAACACAGCAAGCAGGAGGTTGGGTTGGGGTAGTATTTCTCAGCTGGGGTGACTTTGCACCCCCTCCTCGGGGCATTTGACCAAGTCTGGACATGTTTCATCACAGCCGGGAGATGCTACTAAAATCCGGTGGGTGGGTATCAGGGATGCTGTCAGTATCCTATAATCGCACACACAGCAGAGGATTCTCTGCCCCGAACATCAATAGCGTTGAGGTTGAGAAACCCTGCGATAGGGGGCAGAGAGCTGCAAGAATTTTTAAAATATTTATTTGGTTAAATAAATACATTCATGCGATTCAAATATTAAAACACATAAGAAGGTGCACAGGGAAAAATTTAACTTAGATACCCAGCTCCTGCCTTCTTCCACGAGTAACTCCTTTTTTTTTTTTTTTTTTAAGTGGACTGTGTTTCCATCCAGAGTTTCTTTTTTTTTTTTTTTAATAAATTTATTTTTTATTGGTGTTCGATTTGTCAACGTATAGAATAACACCCAGTGCTCATCCCGTCAAGTGCCCCCCTCAGTGCCCGTCACCCAGTCACCCCCACCCCCCGCCCACCTCCCCTTCCACCACCCCTGGTTCGTTTCCCAGAGTTAGGAGTCTTCCATGTTCTGTCTCCTTTTCTGATATTTTCCACTTATTTTTTCTCCTTCAGAGTTTCTTTATGCAAACATAAGCAAATAGGAATTTAGGTTCTTATTTCCTGCCCTTCTCCCTTAACACGGAAGATGGCACATACCACTGACTGCTTTCCATCTTGCTTTCCTTACTCAAAAATCATCTTGGGACTCTTTCCAAATCAATACATAGAGATTGTCCTCATTAAAAAAAAAAAAAAGAAAAAAATGACTGCACGGTATGCCAGATAGTCCATTAATTTAACAAGTGACTTATATTGTGTTAATTGCGTGCCAGGCATTAGTCCAAACCAGGTGCCAGCAAACTACAGTCCAACAGGTGCACCTGGACCACAGCATGTTTTTATCAATAAAGTTTTATTGGCACACAGCCATGCACATTGCTTCATGCACAAATTGTCCACGGCTGCTTTCCAGCTAAACCAAGGAGTTGAGGAGTTGCCACAGAGACCGTCTGGCCTGCAGGGCTGAAGATGTTAACTATCCAGACATTTGTAGAAAAAGTTTGATGGTTCCTGTTGTAAATATTTGCTTTCTTTCTTTTCTTTTTTCTTTTTTTCTTTTTTTTTAGATTTATTTCTTTATTTTAGAGAAAGCGAGTGAGAGGGAGCACCAGCGAAGCAGGGGTAGGGCAGAGGGAGAAGGAGAGAGAGTCCTGAGCTGATTCTGTGCTGAGCGCTGAGCCCGACTTGGGGCTCAATCTCACGACCCTAAGATAGAGACCTGAGCCGAAACCAAGAATGTGTCGCTTAACTGGCTGCTCCACCCAGGTGCCCCTGTAAACATTTTCTATACATTAACTTGCTTAATCTTCATAATGCCCTTGGTGGTAGATGGTATATGATCCTCATTTTTCACTTGCCTCAGGCCACCCAATTTGAAAGCGGCAGAGCTGGAGATTGGAACCCTGGACAGCCTGGTCCTGGGGTTCTTGCTGTCCACTGTTACCCAAAACTGCCTCTATCTCATTGCTCAGTGGCGTGATCACTTATTTTATCATCTTCTCTATCAATGGACACTTGAGTTGTGCCAGGCTTTTGTTATGACACATTAAATGCAACCATTCACCTTGTCCATGAATCATCTTTGGACTCCTCCACTGTGTGACTTTGGGTGTGTTACCTAACCTCTCTGTGCCTCAGTATCTGCATCTGTAAAATGGGGATAATAAATCCCTACCTTTTTTTTTTTTTTTTTTTTTTTAAAATCCCTACCTTTAAGCATTGTTGTGAGGGATAATGAATCACTATAAAAAGCTTAGAAAAGTCCCTGGCTACCCAGGAATGTTATTATTGCTGCCATACACATGAGCAAGTATCGCCATGGGATAAGCTCTCTCTGGAGGATTTGCTGGCTCAAAGGGTGTGAGCTTCTTGTTTGGGGCAGGTATGGCCAAATTGTTCTCCGTGAGGGCCTGTTCCCATGTGGGCTGTTCCAACTACATTACCACTAACAAAGCATGAGAGTGCTTATTGTTCATCACCTTACCACAGACTGTTCTGTTGTTAAGATTTTGGAGTCTTGCCAACTTCATGGGTGATAAATGGAGCTTATTATGGCTCGATTTACATTTCTCTTATTCTGAGTTTGAACCACCTCTTTTCTTTTGTTTAAGAGCTATTTCTATTTCCTCTTGGTGAAGTAATATTGGTTCATATCATTTGCCCATTATTTTTTTTTCCTTCTGGGACTGCTGTCCTTTTTTTTTTTTCTTATTGATTTTTAGGAACTCTTTATATATGAGGCTGGCTTGAATTTCAAGTCAGGTACTTACTACCTTTGTGATCTTGAAGAAGAGAAACATTACTTAACCTATTTGAGCCCTGGTTGTCTTATTTATAAAGTGGGGATGTGGACAGCACCTTTATCTCAGGGTTGTGTGTGGGTTAAAAAGCAATAGGTTAAGTTAAATTCCTTACTGATGCGATTGATGTGCTAAATTTAGCAAGTGCTGGGGATCCCTGGGTGGCTCAGCGGTTTGGTGCCTGCCTTAGGCCCAGGGCGTAGTTCCAGTCCTGCATTGGGCTCCCTGCATGGAGCCTACTTCTCCCTCTGCCGGTGTCCCTGCTTCTCTCTCTCAGTCTGTGTCTCTCATAAATAAATAAATAAAATCTTTAAAAATAAATAAATAGATAGATAAATAAATTTAGCAAGTGCTAAAATAATGGGAGAAACTTTTTTGTTGATTTGATTTCAGTCAAAGTTGGCTTAGATGTGGCACGTCATGGTGTGTAATGTTAGCTGCTGTAACGAACTGCACATTTCAGTAGCAGTAAGGGTTTACTTCTTGCTCACATCACAATCTAGTTTGGGTCAACTGGGGGGTTAAGGGGATGGCTCTTCTTTACAAAGTCCCTACAGGACCTGGGCTCCTTCCATCCCATGGTCCTCCTCTCCTTAAAGCCCTTGGACTCCTCTCTATCCCAGAAGGTGAGGAAGAAGAGTGTGAGGAGGGAAACCATGGCAAGCTTTCATGGGCCAGGCCCAGAAGTGGTGCCTTCACCTCCATTCTTGTGTCATTGGCCATAACTCCATCACAATGGTCCTATCCAACTGCAGGAGAGGCTGAGGCTGGTTTCGTTGGGAGCCGGGGAGGACAGGAAATGGGTTGGGTGGACGTAGAAGAGAATGTTGTAGAACTGCAAAGTGATGCCTAGCTGGCTTCAGAGATGCAAGTCTGGAGGGGCTGGCTTGGAGGAAGCCATGGTGGGATAGGGAATGAGGATCTTGAACCAAAGCCATGGGCCGGGGGTGGGGAGGGGGTTAAGCTAGGGCCTGGGGCCCTGGGGCGCTGGGGTGGGAGCAAATCTCAGCAAAGTAGGTTGGGTTGGGTTGGTTCAAAGACCTCATCTTAACATGTTTACTATGGCCGATGAGGACAGAAGTCTGGGAGGGCCAACATTTGGTATTATACCTTCTTTTATTCCTTTTTTTTTTTTTTCTGTTCACTGACCTCCTTTTGGTCCTAGTACTGGGAAATGTTACCCTTCCATTGCCTTTGGGGCAAAAGATAGTCCTCATCTTGGCCCATGAGAGTCTATGATTTGGCCTCTGCCCACCTCCTGGCCCTCTCCTCCCCCACTCTGTTGCCTTCCTTCACTCTACTGCAGACACAGAGCCTCCTCACTGCTCCCAGAACCCACCAGGCCCAATGCAGCCTCAGGGCCTTATCACATCTGTTCTTTCTCCACAGATCTGTCTTCCCCCTGATATATACTGTGATTGTTCTCTTATCTCCTTCAGGTTTCTTATCAGAGAGCTTCCCTGGTTTCCACACCTAAGATTGTACTCCCTACCTACCTCCCACCCCTGTTCCCCACCCCTCTGTACTATCACATCTTTTTCTTATATTATTTTTCGCCATAGCACTTACAACCCTCTGACCTACATAGTTTTTTTTTACTTCTTTGCTTATTATCGGCTTCTTCCACTGGAATGTCAGGCAAGGCTTTTGCCTGTTTGGTTCACAGCTGTGTCCCTTGTGCCTAGAACAGCACCTGGCACATAGTAGGTGCTCAGTAAATATTTATCAAATATTCACTTTATTCATTTATTTGTCCTTCCTTTATTTTTAATTTTTATTTTAAAAAAGATTTTATTTATTTTATTTTATTTTATTTTATTTGTTTATTTGATGGGGAGAGAGAGAGTGCACAAGCAGGGGGAGTGGGAGAGGGAGAAGCAGGTTTCCCACTGAGCAAGGAGCCCAATGTGGGGCTTGATCCCAGGACCCTGAGATCATGACCTGAGCTGAAGGCAGATGTTTAACAGACTAAGCCACCCAGGAAACCCTTTTCATCCTTCCTTTAATACTGGAACAGCAAACCATAACTGATGTCTTCTTTCGTACATACAATTTAATGGATATACCCTGTCACACTCACTTGTTGACATTGTCTGTGGCTGCTTCCATTTCATGAATAATCACGACAAAGGCGCTATGACCTGCGAAGACAAAAAAAGTTTGCTGTCTGTCTCTTTACAGAAGGAGTTTACCAATTGATCCCGGATTTAGTGGGTGTTTGTTGAGTGCTTGCTTATTATTGGTTAGTGGTGGTTGGTTAGCAGTGGTTAAGTATGGATTGCTTGAGATCAATCCTGCGTCTACTGGTTCCTAGTTATGTGACTTTGGGCAAGTGTCCAGGCCTCTCCTGCCTTTGGTTTTCTCACCTGTAAAATAGGGAAAACGGTGATGATGCTGCTGGTAATAATAATAATAATGAGGACATCACCCGCATCATGGATATTTACTTGTATTAGGCCATGCACAAGATGATGGAGAATTCCATGATGAACGACACACAGGCCCTCATGTAGCTCATGGAAACAGATGAGGAAATAGGCAGTTACCAGAGAGTGGAACACAGTCTGTGATGGGTGGGTGGAGCCCAGGGTATTGTGGGAACGGAGAGGAGGGAAGCAATCAGGGTAAGCCTCCTGGAGGAGGTGACATGCCAATGGAGTGTAGGAGGTTGGGACATATTGAAGAGCCAAAAGAGGTTCTGTTTGTCTCCTTTGTTAACATTTGTAGTTCCAGGAAGTGGGCAGCACCCGAGGGTGTGTTGGATGGGCACAGCTGAGCTTCTAGAGATCTCACCACATTGTAGAGATGAACTGTCCCCCTCTGATAGCAGGGATGGTGTTCTGAGTCCTCTGCTTTAGGAGGAACTTGGGAGTCAGGTCCCTTGGGGGGAAGAAATAAGGGATGTTCAGTTGGAGAAGTTTGAAGTTTGAGGAAATTCTGAGCTCCGTCTGCAGAAATTTTAACCAAGAGTTTTAGATCTTGTGACAGAAAACCCAACTGAAACTGGCTTAGTGAAAAATAATATTTATTAGCTCACATAACTGAAAAGCTTGGGAGAAAATGTGTTCAGGTCCAGCTGGATCCAGGGGCTCTATCTCAGGATCACGCCTACCCGTCTCCTAACTCTGCTGTGTTTTCAGTGTTTTCCCTCATTCTCAGTCATCCTTTCCCCTCATGGGCAGGCAAGGGTGCCTGGCTGCTCCAAATTCAGATGCCCACATTTTTGTGTATAGTGAAAAATGGCTGCTCAAGCCCAAATCTATGCCTCACTGGATATGATTTCTTTGTGTATGTGTGTGGGGAGGAGAGTCACAACCAATTGTGGTGAGTAGATTATGCTGTTCTGATTGGCCAGGCTGAGGTTATATACCTATTCCTGGAGTTGGGGAGGAGCTGACCCCACCCAAAAGAGCTAGAGGGGAAGGAGGAGGAGGGGTGGTTCCCCAGGGGACACTGAGGGGCTGCTAGCAGAAGCAGGAATAGCTGTCAGGAGGCAGTCCATGCATATACTGGCAGTATGAACTTCGTGCACAGCTTCTCACCATCCTGCTGACAGCTGGAGTCTCGTCTTTCTCTCTTCCGAGGGCTGCCCCATGCATTGTAGGATGTTTGGTGGCATCCCTGACCTCTACCCACTTGATACCAGTAGCACCCTCTTCCCTGGAGCTGGGACAGCAAAATGTCTGCAGACGTTGCCAAATGGTCCCTGGGACGCGGAATCCCCTTATCCCCCCACCTCCCCCACCCCCATCTCAGAAACTTGGTTTTGGAGGGAGCAAGCTTCCTATCTTGAGGAAAGTCCAAGAAGATGTGTGTGAACAATTTCTGTCTGGGGACGGTGAAGAAGAGATCCAGAGCTTCTCTGAGTTAGAATAATCATCTAGGGATCCCTGGGTGGCGCAGCGGTTTGGCGCCTGCCTTTGGCCCAGGGCGCGATCCTGGAGATCCGGGATCGAATCCCACGTCGGGCTCCCGGTGCATGGAGCCTGCTTCTCCCTCTGCCTATGTCTCTGCCTCTCTCTCTCACTGTGTTCCTATCATAAATAAATAAAAATTAAAAAAAAAAAAGAATAATCATCTATTCTATTATCAGCAATAGGAGCTGTGCTGATTGCTGGAGTTTTGGGAAAGAACACAGAAGATACATTCTCTGATCTCCTGAGTTCATGGCCTTGTGGGGGAGAGGGGCAGTGTACTGGTTTCCTGTGGCTGCCCTAGCAGAGGACCACACACTGGGTGACTTAAAATAACAGAAACATATCATTTCTTGATTCTGGAAGTTAGAGGTCTGAAATCAAAGGTGTGGGCAGGGTCAAGCTCCTTCTGGAGGCTCTCATGGAGAATCCATTCCTGGCTTCTTCCAGCTTCTGGTGGCTCCAGGCATTTCTTGGCTCCTGGCTGTGCCACCCTGTCTTCACCAGGTTGTCTCCTCTGTGTGTCTCATGTAAGGACGCTTGTTGGTGAGTTTAGTGCCCACTCTGGTAATACAGGATGATACTGTGATCTGCAGATCCTTAACTTAATTACATTTTGGAAAGTCCTTTTATTATTATTATTATTATTATTATTTTCAAATAAGGTCACATTGACAGGTAGGTTCCAGGGATCTGGTATAGTTATATCTTTTGGGGGCCCACTGTTCAACCTACTATAGACAGTAAAAAAGCAAATCAACAAAATATTACAATAAATGCTGCAGACAAAAATAAGCCAGGGGTTAAGATGGAGAAGAGGAAAGGGTGGTCTGGAGGGTGGCCAAGGAAAGCTGAAAGCTGAAGGATGAAGAGCTAGCTCTGGGAAGAATGGGGCGAGGAGGGCAAATGTCATGCAAAGGCCCTGTGGGGAGGAGGGTCTAAATGAAGGTGAATGGTGAAGAGAGAGTGCTGGGATTGAGGTTGGGAGGAAGGCACTTCACTAGAGTGGCTGTGCGTATATGTGCACAATTAAATGTGATGAGAAGTTCTTGGAGGGTTTAAGCAGGTTGGTAGGTTAAAGAGGTTCCTCAAGCTGCTCTGTTGGGACCAGACTGTTAGGGTGATTGAAATGGCAGAGGGGGGACCTGGGTGGAGGGGATTGGTGGTGTCCCACCGGGACGCGATGTGGCTGGACTATGGATGGGCTCACATTTCAGTGGTTGTGCCGGTCGGACACCCTGACAGACCAGATGGGGGAAGGGTGAGAGTGAATGAAAGGAGGTGAGATGATGTCTAAGTTTGTAGTTTAGGAACCTGTGTGAATGGGGGCCTTATTTGCTAAGATGAGAAGGCTGGGGAGAGTCAAGTTTTGGGGAGTTCTGACGGGGCTCAGTTACCTTGGAGATGGAAGGCAGCACAGCCTAAGTGCTAGTGCAGTGGTTCTCAACCAGGGGCACGGGAGCACTGCCCCCCCCCCCCAGAGCACATCTGAGGGGGATGCCTGGAGATATTTTTGGTTGTCACTACTGGAGGGAGTGGTGTGCTCCTGGCATCCTGTGGTAGAGAACCAGGGGTGCTGTGGATATCCTGAATGTCCTGTAATCCCAGGACAGCCACCGAAATATCAGTTGTGCTGAGGCTGAGAAACCCTGTTTGAGGGACAAGGACTCTAGTTACATGGGGGTCTGGGTTCCACTCTTGACTGTCGGATCTTGGATGAGTTACTGAATCTCTCTGTGACTCAGTCTCCCCACCTTTTAAATGTGGATCAGAATAGTCCCTGCCTTATAGGTCTGTTACAGGAATTAAATGAGCTCATGGTTATAAAATTGTCACATGCTGCAAGTAGTACCTAGTAGAGATTGGTAAGCAAACTCACAGGGGTGGATGAGATCCCTGGGGTGGGGGGGGGGGGAGAAGAGAGAGAAGAAAAGGGGTCAGCGCCTGAGGGTGCAGCAGCATGGAGAGGTTGGGGAGAGGCAGAAGAAGAAGCTGAGGGGTCAGAAGACAAACAGTGACTTAGGAGGAAAACCAGAGGCCAGAAAAAGAAAGTGTATCCACAGTGAGGTGTCAGTACTTTGAAAAGAATAGTTTTATTGAAATGGATGGAAATAGCATCAGAAAGTATAATAAATAACAATAGAAACCAGTCCCATTTACGCAGCCCTTAGTATGTGCAAGTGTTTTTTTTAATTTTTTAAATTTATTTTTATTTATTTATTTTATTTATTTATTTATTTATTTATTTATTTATTTATTTATTTATTTTATATGTGCAAGTGTTGTTCCAAGTAGGTTACACTTATAACTCATTTGATTTTCACAACAAATCCATGGAGTAGGTGCCATGATGTTCAGGTTATTCCTTCTGTGAGTCAAACCACCCCAAACTTAAAGATGTAAGACGACAACTATTTCGGAATTTTCACAGAGTCTGTGAGTCAGGAATTCAAATGGAGCGTGGAGATGATGGTTTGTCAGCCTCACGATGAAATGCCTTGAATATCTGAGGGCTGGAGTCAGCTGGAGGATCCTTCACCCGCACGCTGGAAATCTGGGATGGGGTGACTCACAGCTGAGCTCAGCTCTCAGCTCGGGCTGTTGACTAGAAGAGTGGCCTGTGGCCTCTCCACGAGGCTCGGGTGACTGAGTTTTGAGGAGTGTGGAGAGACCAAGTGTTTCTCAAGGTGGAGGTTGCAAGTTTGCTTCTGACCTACTTGGAGACCACGTGGTGTCACTTTGCTCTGATTCTCTAAGACCAGCCTGGATTCAAGGGCAGGGGACTCAGACTCCACCTCCTGATGGTGGTGTGACGAGTCCCCCTGCAGAAGAGCATGCGGGTTGGGTGCTCGTTGATGACCATCTTTGGAAAGCACAATCCGTTCTTCGTTACTATCCTAGTCTCAGAGATGAGGGAATGGAAACATGGAAAGTTTAAGTGAGTTGTCTAAGTGAACAAGTAGCTACGTTGGGATTTGAGCCCCCCATAAGCACGATATGAATGTTGCCTCTTGGTGGGGGGCAGGGGAGGGGGAGCATATGAACCTTTTAGGTGGTTATGGAGGTAGACTTGGATTCAAATTTCTGGTTTTCTCAGTCAGGGTTTAGCCAAGAAAGCAGAAATCATCTTCGATCTTTCAGACAGAGAAGATTTAATTCAGGGAATGGCTAGTGGGTGATGGGGGAGCTGAGAGGACAGACAGGGAATACTGAGGTTAGTAACCTGGAGAGTGGCCACTTGGCCAGAGAAACAGTAGAAGAGATGATGTGACCAGGGTCCAGAGGCTGGAGCCATTCAGGGGAGCCAGGACCTTGTGCAAGGACCACCATCGGGGAGTGGAGACCAGGAGGAAGATATATTAGCTGCTGAAGAAGCAGAGCAAGAGAAGGAGAAATACCCTGGTTTCTCTTCCTCCCGCCCTCTGGCCTCCTGCCGGGGTATCCCATTGGCTGAGCCTACCTGGAAGCCAGGGTGCAAAGGAGCCTGGGAAATGTAGTTCCCTTAGCTTTGGCGCAAAGGGCAGAGAGCAGGTGGGGAATGGATCTGAGAGCAAGGGGACCCATGGTCCTCAGAGTAACTGCCTCCTTGAGCTCGGTGTTATCTCAGCGGGAGCTGCTGTTACCTGCTGTTTGCCCGAGATTGGGTGAAATAAAATGGTTTCATTTCCCGAGGCAGGGTCCTCTTTAGCTCTAACGGCTCTGGTGGTTTTGGAGTTCAATCTTAGATCAAATCCAGATCTCCTTTCTTAGGACTCTCCACCAGCCCACAGCTCATCCGCCTTCCTCCAGATAACCCATCAGAGATCTGCCGCAATAACTGTGTCCCTGGCTCCCTCCAAGTCACCTCTAGTCCTGGAACCCTGCAGCAACTTCATGGCTTCTCAATGGACGATGTGTTCCCAGAAATCCATCTTGGGGTGTCTGTCCTGTGTCTGTCTGCCCTGGGGACTTAGAATGATCCCCACATGGATGCAGCATCCAGCACGCAAAAGATGCGGGGCTGCCCCCTTCAGCGTGATCTGCCCTGGAGTGTGGGACCAGGGGAATTGGGGGAAGGGCATCAACTGTTTGTGCTTCCCTCTCAGAGACTCTGAGACATGGCCAAAGGGTGGGGATGCTCTGGTGACAACCACCTACCCCATTTTGATTACACAGTTTTTTTTTTTTAAGATTTTATTTATTTATTCATGAGACAGAGAGAGAGAGAGAGAGAGAGGCAGAGACACAGGCAGAGGGACAAGCAGGCCGTGCAGGGAGCCCGACGCGGGACTCGATCCTGGGACTCCAGGATCACGTCCTGGGCTGAAGGCAGGTGCCAAACCGCTGAGCCACCCAGGGATCCCTGATTACACAATTTTTAAAAATTTTTGAGAGAGAGAGAGAGAGCCTCTTAAGCAGGCTCCACACCCAGCTTGGAGCCTGAGGTGGGGCTCGATCTCACAACCCTGAGGTCATGGCCTAAGCCGAAATCAAGAGTCAGGCACCTAAATGACTGAGCCACCCAGGCGTCCCCGATTACACGGTTTTGTTGTTCAGTTTGGGTAAATCAGCATCCGATACTACTCTTGGTTCGCTCCCTCCCACTCCTTCTTTCTCACTTTGCTCCAGTCACACTGGCCTCCCACCTCTTTTCCCAACACACCGGGCAGTGTCCTGCCTCAGGGCCTCTGCCCTGGCTGTTCCCTCTGCCTGGAATGCTTTTCCTCCAAGGCACCCACCTGGATCATTCTATCCTTCAAGCCTTTACTCCAATGTCACATTCTCAGTGCAGCTCCCCTCCTAGCACAGCCCGTCTCTTTATCCCACTTCTTTTTCTCCCTCAACACTCACCACCTCGTACATACATATTCCTGTAACACTTTGGTTGTGTGTCTCCTTCTACCAGAGGGTCAGCCTCACGCCAGCAGGGATGCGTAGCGCTTTTGTTCGCAGCTGTACCCCCAGCACACGGATAGGTACCTGGGGGCATAGTCGATGCTCAATAAATATTTGTTGAATCAAAGAAGGGGTGGAGGCCAGAGGAGAGCTCTCTGTCATGCTGTTCCATCTGCTCATAGGCTATGTACCCTCTGAGTCTGCTTCTTTCACTCTTTTGCGATTTATCGTGGTGCCGTGTCTATCAGCCCTTCACACCTCATTCCTGAGTAGTATTCCAGCATACGGTGTCCCACAGCTTGCTCATCCCTTCTCCTGTTGAGGGACACCTGGGCTGTTGCCACGTTTTGGCTGTCACAGATGTGGCTGCTGTGAACACTCGGCTCCATCCATCTCCATTCTCCATTCATCCATTCTCCTGTTGAGGGACACCTGGGCTGTTGCCACGTTTTGGCTGTCACAGATGTGGCTGCTGTGAACACTCGGCTCCATGGGGACACTTGCTTTCATTTCTCTGTGTGAATGCCCGCGAGTGAAATACATTGTGTGGCAGGTGCACGCCTACCCTTTGCAGAAACTGCCAAACCATTCTTCCTACTTGGTCACACCATTTGACATCCCAGCCAGCGGTGCGTGAGGGGTGCTGGGAGCACTCCTCCTCTTGCTTTACCATCCCTTAGTCCTTGGCTTCATCACACGCCCTTCCCAGGGCTCTCTGTGCTGTTTCCCACGCTCACCCACCCACCGCCGTTGTAACCAATTGCTTATTCATGCCGCTATCTGCTCAGTGCCCGTCTCCCCACTAGACTGTAAGCTCTGTGCGGGTTTTGTCTGTCTTGGCCACCCCTGGGTCCCGGGGCTTGGCACACTGTGCCACTCAATCCGTGCTTGTTGAATGAATGTACGCGCTGCCTGGTGGGCCTGGTGCTAGAGTGGAGATTCGGTCGGTATTTTCATTCCCAGAGTGTAGACGGGGAAGTGAGTGCCCCAGATGGTGCAGTAACCCCTCCAAGGTCCCTCAGCTCATGGCAGCTGGGCCTGGAGTCAGACCATGTCTGTCTGACCCCCTTGACTGAGACGGAGATGTTGAGTGTGTGTTGGGGTGAGAGGGGCGGAGAGGAAAGAAAGACAGACTAGCATGGGGAAGGTTTTGAAGGCCCGGATGAGGAGTTGATGCTCTGTACCCCTGCTTCCAGGCTTCGAAGAGGGTGCACAGCACGCCCACCCTCTCTGGTCTGCAAGATGAAGTCTTGCAGTCCCAAGATTAAGGGGCTTCAGGGCTGAAGGCAGAGGCCCCCCTTCTCTGTCTCCCTGAGCAAGCCCGGGTAACAGGCATTTCCTGTTTCCGGTGGCTCCCTGGGCCGGGGTGGGGGTAGGGGAGCTGGTTGCCGCAGTGGTGCTCCGCTGTGGGTCCCTCTCTGCTGCTCCCTGCCCCCAGCCGCCCAGTGGGTCTCTGTCCCTGCACGCTGGTTCCCTAAAGGAGGGTGGCAAACTAACCAACCTTTCTGGCTCTTTCTTTGTCTTGGGCCAAGGGTTGTGCCGAAGGGGGACCAGCCGGCAAAGGGGAAGTGTCTGGGTGCTGATTTGCATGTGGGCAAGATGCCAGCCCAACTTTTTGATATTCTGGTGGAAGGGGGAGGGAGGCTGAGGGGCTCGCCTCACCAACATGAAGGAAATGTTCTCACACGCCCCTCCCACCTTGGGTTAAAAGGCCTCCTGTCCTTTGCCACCTCTCCTACGCTTTGGGCTACCGGGAAGTCCTTCTGGTGGTCTCACCACAGTCACTCTGGCTGTCTGAGGGAGCCCCTTTCTTCAGTGGGCCCTACCCCAGCCTGGAGGGCTGATGAGTCACACCTCTTTTCCCCCCCTTGAGATGTCACATGACTGGGGGGAAGAAATCTCAAGGCTCAGCTGATCTCCCTGAGGTCAGGAGGGAACTTCCTCCCTCAGGCCAGATGAGGCCAACTGTTCTATTGCTCCTGGTGACTTGCAAGCCCTGACTGGAGTCAGCCTACAATGCTGCAAAGGCTGCTGGGCAGGAGAGTGTTACATGTGGTTCCTGTCACGTGTCGAACATCCTATGTGGCACCAGGAGGCAGCCTGGTGTGGTTCAAAGAGGTAGGGTGGTACAGTGGTTAGAAGCATGGCCTCTGGGTCCAGAAAACTTGTATCTGGCTCTTCACTCCTTCCTTTGTGGCCTTGGGCAAGTGATATATCCCCACCGAGGCTCAGTTGTCTCATTTGTCAAATGTGGATTCATTTATTCACCAACTTTTACTGAACAACTATTGGGTGTCAGGCATTGTACCAGGTGTTGAGACCATAGCAGTGAGCAGACGACACTGAGAATCCTGTTCTTGTGGAGCTGATGTGCCAGCGTGTAAAGGAAGACAGACAGACAGTAATAAACTAGATAAGAGAAATATACAGTGCTCCAGACAATAAGCTCTATGGAAAAAACACAAAGCAGAGGGAAGGATGGGGAGTGCTGGGAGTGTGCGTGTGCACGTGTGGTGCAGTTTTAAGTAGAGTGACTGGGAAGGTCTCACTGAGAAGTGCTATTTTTGTCAAAGGCCTGAAAGAGATAAGGAAGGGAGGTGCCAGGTCAATTGGGGATGGACATTCTGAGCAGAAGGGAATGGCCTGTGCAAAGGCCCTGGGGCACAGCATGGCTGGCAGGTTGGAGGAATAGTGACAAGGCCTGTATGGCTGGAGCAGAAAGAGCTAGGAGAACAGGAGGAGGAGAAGGTAGGGAGGGGATGAAGCAGGTTATGTGGGTCCTTGTGGTTTGCATCTGGATAGGATGGAAGTCTTGGGAAGGTTTTGACAATATTTCTCTGGCTGCCATGTTGAAAATAAATGATATGGGTCCAGGGGCAGGAGCAAGCCGTCTGATGAGAAGGCCGTTGCAGTAAGGCACGCGAGCAATAATGGTGGCTTGGACCAGGCAGGTGCAGAGAAGGGGGCAGGATTCTAGCTCTATTGGGAAGGTGGAACCAGTAGGATTTGTTGATGGGTTGGGAGTGGATGAGAGAGAAACAGAGGAGCCAATGTGACTCCAAGGTTTGGGGTTTGAACCACCGGCAGGGCAGATGTTGTCAGAGCGTGCCTCCTGGATCTCGGTAGCAACGTGGTCGGGAGGATTGAACAAACCTGTGCACATCAAACTCTTCATCTCAGGCTTGGAAGGGGCTATGCTCTCAATAAATGGTGCCTCTTTGGAAGGGCTGGTGCCTGGACGGTGGGGGCCGGCTTGCGCAGGCAGCGCTGGTTCACTGAGTGACTCTTCAGAGACAGCTTTGGGGAAATGGGGCTGTAGTGAGAGGGGGAGGGTGGGCTGTGGGACAGAAAGGAAGGGGGACCAGACAGTACAGAAGCACGCTACCTGCTGTTGAGGGGTGCACATGTGGAGAGAGAATGAGGACATGGACGGGAATGGTCCACATCCACTTGCAGAGAGGGGCAGCCAGTGAGGAGGGAAAAAGGAGAATGAGGTCAGGGACAGTGCACAGGACTTGGAAATGTGACTATAATGTCTAATTAAAAAAGAAAATATATTTACCCAAAGGGGCTGAGAACTCAGGTCCAGATAGAAACCTGCGCATCGGTGTTTATGGCAGCTTTCTGCATCTTTGCCAGAACATGGATGTAACCGAGATGTCCTTCTAGGTGATGGATAAGGACACTGTGGGACATCCAGACAAGGGATTTATGGAGATAGTGGTTGCCAGGGGATGGGCAGGGTTGGGGTGGGGTTGGGGTGGGGTGGGAGGGACAGATAAACAGAGCTCAGAGGATGTTGCAGGCAGTGAAGCTACTCTGTATCTTACTATAATTGTGGGTACGTGTCATTATGTATTTGTCCAAACCCACAGAATGTATATCAGGAGTGAACCCTGATGTCACATGTGGACTTTGGGTGATGACGTGTCAGCGTAGGTTCATTGATTATAACAAACATATCCTCTCTGATGGGAGAGGTTGATAGTAGGGGAGTCTGTGCATGCTTAGGGGGTAGGGAGGTGTATGGTCTCTCTACCTTGCATTCAGTTTTTCTGTGGACCTAAAACTGATCTAAAAATATAAAATCTACTATAAAAGGAAAGAAGGGAGGGAGGGTGGAGGAGGGGAGGGGGGGAGCGAGGGAAGGAAGGAAGGAAGGAAGGGAGTACAGCCTCCAGATAGGACGGATGAAGATATCACGCACCCCCAAAGGGGCTGGCCAGGTGTTTTCTCACCTCCCTCCAGCCTGTTTGTCTCCACTCCGCACAGTCTCTCATCCTCCAAAGGTTAGACTGAGCTCTTCAGGTTGGCAACAGTGTTCCAAGAAAGCAAGAGCAGAGGCTGCAAAGCCTCTGGAAGCCTAAACTTCCAATTCACACAGTGTTACTTCCGCTGGTTCACCAGACACAAAAGGTGGGGAAGCAGATGCTGCTTCTAGTGGATATTTGCCTGACTTTATTTTTTTTTAAAGATTTATTTATTTATTCATGAGACACACAGGCAGAGGGAGAAGCAGGCCCCCGCAGGGAGCCTGACACGGGACTGGATCCCGGATCCCGGTATCAGTATAACCCCCGAGCCGGAGGCAGGCGCCCAACCGCTGAGCCACCCAGGCATCCCTTTGCCTGACTGTAATAAAAACTTTGCATATCTGGGGGGTGGGAAATAGTATCTTGTGGTTTTAATTAGCATCGCTTGGATGATTACCAAGGTTGACCGTCCCCTTGTGGGTTTGGGGGCATTTGTGATTCCTCTTCAGGGAAGCTCATGTTCAGGTCTTGCCAATTTTTCTGATTGAATTGTTGTCTTATTGATTCTTATTGAGTCATTAAGAATTCTTGATACACTTTGAATGCAAATGTGTAGCAAATATCCATTTTCACTTTGTGGCCTGTCTTGTCACTCTCTTCCTAATGCTTTCTGATGAATAGGCCTTTATTTTAGTTTGATCAAATTTTGTGTATCCTTTGGGCTTTCTGTTGTTCCAGAATCACTCATAATTCTGAGGTCATCCAGAGAGTCTCCTCAATTGTCTTCTCAAAGCCTTGCTTTTACCAGTTAGGTCTTTAACACCATCTGGGATTTGTTATGAGTAGGATATGAGGAAGGAATTTGATTTATTGTTTGGGTTTGTTTGTTTGTTTGTTTTTTGCCTTTATGGATAACCAGTAGAAACACCCACATATTTTTAAAAAGATTTATTTATTTATTTATGATAGACATAGAGAGAGAGAGAGGCAGAGACACAGGAGGAGGGAGAAGCAGGCCCCATGCTGGGAGCCCGACGCGGGACTCGATCCCGGGACCCCAGGATCGTGCCCTGGGCCAAAGGCAGGCGCTAAACCACTGAGCCACCCAGGGATCCCCAGAACCACCCACAGTTATAAAATAGTACCTCTTTTTTACCCTACGCCTGTAACAGCTGCTCAGTTGTAAAAGACATTTTTCATACATGTGTGATTTATTTCTGGCTCTTCCATTGTGGTTTGTCTTTATCCCTATATTCTTTATATATTTTTTTAATTTATGATAGTCACACACAGAGAGAGAGAGAAGCAGAGACACAGGCAGAGGGAGAAGCAGGCTCCATGCACCGGGAGCCCGACGTGGGATTCGATCCCAGGTCTCCAGGATCGCACCCTGGACCAAAGGCAGGCGCTAAACCGCTGCGCCACCCAGGGATCCCTATCCCTATATTTCTTAACTAATGCTAAATAACAAATTATCCCCAAAATATTCCTTTATTGAGCATTTGTTGTGCTTATGAATTATTTGGATCAGGGATGATGAAATGGCTCAGCTGGGGTTTCTCATGAGGTTGCAGTCAGATGTAGTCAGGGCTGCAGTCATCCGAAGGCTCAACTGTGGCTGGAGGATCTGGTGGTTCAGCCACATGGAACCCCAGTTCCTCTCCACTTGGACCCCACCCCCATAGCTCTGACTGAGTGGTCTCACAACACAGTGGCTGGTCAGTGATCCAAGAGGCCAAAGTGGAAGCTGCAATGCCTTTTATTACCCAGACTCGAAAAGCCATGTGTTGTTACTTCTACCATACTCTATTAGTCAGTCACGCAGGGCTAATCTTGGTTCAGTGAGAGAGACAACTACAAATAGGGCACAAGTACTGGGATCTGTGGACCACTAGGGGCCATCTTGGAGGCTAACTGCTATAATTACATTGTCTTAATTAATGTAGATTTATGATAAGTTTTGATGAGAGTACTCCTGGCTTACTTTTCCCTTATAGAATTGTCTTGGCTATTTGTGACTCTGTTCTTTTCCATATAAATTGTAGGATCCATGTGCCATGTTCAACGAAAGACCATTTTGAGATTTTAGTTGGGATTAAAATATTGAGTCTTTCTAGACGGGAATTAATATGTATTACACTCTATTTGTTTAGATATTTCATATTTTTCAAATAAAATTTTATAATTTTCTTTTAAAAAAATTTTTTAAAAAATATTTTATTTATTTATTCACAAGAGACACACAGGGAGAGGCAGAGACACAGGCAGAGGGAGAAGTAGGCTCCCCACAAGGAGCCCGGTGTGGGACTCGATCCCAGGACCCCAGGATTATGACTTGAGCCAAAGGCAGACACTCAATCACTGAGCCACCCAGGCACCCCATAATTTTCTCTATAAAACATTTTTTACTTCTTTTTGTTAGATTTGTTATGTATCACTAGCTTTTTTGTATATTTTACATTTTTAAGGCTATGGTAAATGATATCCTTTTAAATGGAAGTCCAATTTTCATGTGGTGAAATGCTCCATTCTTCAGTTTACTGCTCAATCCTTTCTAGCACATGTGTAGACTTGTGCAACCCACACCCTTATCAAGACACAGAACATTTCCATCACTTGTGGCCTTTCTGAGTCAATCTCCACCGCCCTCCCCACCCCAGAAGCAACCACTGATCTGATTTCTGTCACCGTAGATTAGTTTTGCTTATTCTAGGATTTCTTAAATATTATCTTTTTAAGAAAATTACATTTTCTGGTTGATTGTTGCTAATGCACCAACACACAGTAAACTTTGTATATTGATTGTGTATTGACTAACATTGTGAAATTACCATATTGATTCTGGTTATTTATCTGTATATTCTTCTGAGCTTTTCATGTTGACAATGGGATCTTCTGCATATGCCTAATTTCTTCCTCCCTCCTTTCCTCCCTTCCTCCCCCCTCCTCTCTCCCTTCCTCCCCCCTCCTCCCTCCCTTCCTCCCCCCTACTCCCTCCCCTTCTCCTTCCTTCCCTCCCCTCCTTCTTCCTTCCTTCCTTCCTTCCTTCCTTCCTTCCTTCCTTCCTTCCTTCCTTTCTTTCCTTCTTTTTTTTCCCTGTTTTGTGCAGTGTAGGCTAAGATCTTCAATGCAGTGTTGACTAGAAATGGTAATGGGGACACCCTACTTTAGTTCTGATTTCAAATGCAGGGAATCGTTTCACCATTTCCCCATTAAATATAATGTTCTACTTTTTATTAAAACAAAGGTTTAAGATTTTTTTTTGAAGATGCTCTCTTTATCAGGTTACAGAAATTCCTTTCCATTCTTACTTTGCCAAGAGTCTTTTTTTCTCTCTTTCTTTATCACAAATGGATGTTGAATTGCTACTCTGTTTTTTAAGCACCTCTAATTATTACTAATCTCTCTTTGACAGAGACAGAACGAGCCTTGGACAGACAATGGAATCCAGCTGGAATTTACTAACACTGTTTACATCATATTTATTTTACACTGCCTTCTTTTTATAGCAAATGATCTTAGTTTTCTTTCAATCAGAGGATGTAAAATTCTCTTCTTAAAGACATTTATTTAAGTTAGCGTTTATTTAACATTCATGTTCTGTAGAGAGTGGGTTAGGTATACTGTGAATGCAGCAATAAATGAGAAGAAGATAGAGTCTGAAGATGGAGGTGTGAGATAAACACGGGTAGAATGAATAGTGTGTATTGATTTGATTCATATATGTTGCTACCGCATGGGCAAACGTTAAAAAACTTTCAGGCACAGCAGCCTGGGTCCTTTGTACAGGATTGCAGTCATGCTGCTTGGGTTTGCATCCTGGCTGGCTGTCCTTGCCTCAGTTTTCTTATCTATAAAGTGAGGATATAATAGTACTTGTAGCATTATTGCAAGGATTCCATTATATATGGGGGGGGGAGGGAGTAAGGAGAGAGAAGGGGGGAAGATTTGAGGGGGGAGGGAGGGGTATGGAAGGAGGAAGAGAGAGAGAAAGAAGGTCAAATTCGTAGAAGCAGAGAGTAGAAGCTTAGCAGGGACTGAGTGGATGAGGAAAATGGGGAAATGTTGGTCAAAGGGTACAATAGTGCAGTTAGGTAGGATGAATCTGTCTAGGGATCCAACGTGCAGGCATGATGTAGCTACTGTATTGAGGGGCACCTGGGTGGCTCAGTCGGTTAAGTGTCTGACTCTTGATTATGGCTCAGGTTGTGATCTCAGGGTCTTGAGATGGAGCCCCAAGTAGGGCTCTGTGCTGAGTGTGGAGTCTGCTTAAGGTTCTTTGTCTCCTTCTCCCTCTGTCCCCCCACCCCGCCCCCACTCACATGCACATGTTCTCACACACACTCTCTCTCAAAAGAAAAATGATAATACTGTATTGAACACTGGAAATATACTGAGAGTAGATTTTAGGTGTGCTCATCACACACAGATATATATATATATATATATATATATATATATATATATATATATATCTGTAATATATTTAGAGAGAGGGCCAGGAATTGAGTACATGATGGGTGCTCATGCAGACCTATGAGATAAAACTGTGGTCAAGCAAGGCTGGTTAGGATTCTGTAGGATCTAGAGACCTTAGAGAGAGCTGAGCGCATATGGACACTTAGATGAGTTATCAGGCAAATGCAAGGATATGAGGGCTTGTTTATAGCAGAGCCAAATACCCCAAACCCAGAGTGATATCCTGTATATCTGACTGCTGCATTGGGTAACATCTTGTGGTTGCAAGGCACTACAACCCAACCCAAACTGATTTAAACAAGAAAGGTATATGTTGGCTCATGAAATTGAAAAGTTCAGACGTGTTTCCTATAAATGGAAACATACAGTATGTGACCTTTTGTACCTGCCTTCTTTCACTGAGCATCACTTTTTTGAGGTTTATCTACTTTGTAGCATGTATCAGTACTTTGCTCCTTCTTTTGGCTTAATAATTTAATGGATATACTTCATTTTGTTTATCCATTTATCAGTTATGGATATAGTAAATGATAGGGACAGGAAGCTGACAGTGGTCGCCAAGGAGAAGGATGAGAGTGGAAATGGCAGGTGACTGCTTAATGGTGACAGAGTTTCCTTCTGGGCTGAGAAAAACATCTTGGATCTAGATGAGGTGTTCATTGCAGGACATGGTGAATGTGCTAAATGTCACCCAAGTGTACACTTTCAATGGTTCGTGGTTAGATTTTTTAAAAGATTTTTAAAGTTATTTATTCATGAGAGACAGAGAGAGAGAGAGAGGCAGAGACACAGGTGGAGGGAGAAGCAGGCTCCCTGCAGGGAGCCCGACATGAGACTCGATCCCGGGTCTCCAGGATTCCACCCTGGGCCAAAGGCAGCGCTAAACTGCTGAGCCACCCGGGCTGCTCCGTGGTTAGATTTTTCTTATTTCAGTAGAAGATACACAATATTTACCATTACATATACATACAGAAAATGACATAAATACATATTTGATAAATATAAATACAAGTTTATATAAAATATTTGAATACAAAAAATAAAATATTTGAATACAATATATATAAAAAAGAATATTTATCACTTTAACCATTTGTAGGTCTACAATACAGTGGCATTCTATATCCAAAATTGTTCCTCTTCTCCAATGGAAACTCTGTTTCCATGAACTTCTGACTCTCCACCCTCTCCTCCAAAGCCTGGCTCCCACCATCTACTTTCTCTGTGAATTTGCCTACTCTAGAGACCTCATATAAGTGCAATTCTATAATAATTGTCCTTCTGTGTCTGGTTTATTTCCTGGGCAGAATGTTTTCAAGGTTCATCCATGTTGTAGCATAAATCAAACTTTACTCCCTTTTCCTGGCTGAGTAATATTCCATTGTATGTATATAATATGTTTTGTTATCAGTTAATGGTTAATTTTATGTTATATGAATTTTACCTTAATAAAGAAGAATTCAAGGGTAGATCTAGCTTCAGGTACAGCTTGATCCTTATCAGAAGAGGGTGCGGCTTACTGAGAAGGAGGTGATGGCTTCTTTTCCCCCTTCCCTGCCAGTCCCCAAGACAGACTGCTCAGGGCTCAGTGGCTCCCCGTCCTGTTATGTTTCCTCTACCCCCATTTCTGTCTCTCTTCACAGTTCCTATGCCTTAAGAACATCCGTACCTTTTTGTCTACCTGCGGTGAGAAGTTTGGCCTCAAGCGGAGTGAACTCTTTGAGGCCTTTGACCTCTTCGATGTCCAGGATTTTGGGAAGGTAAGCTGGTGCTGAACTGCCCGTGAGCTGGGCACATAGGGCTGAAAGGTTAGATTTAGTCCATTTCCATGAACATTTACACTGGGAAAGCTAAGGGCTATTGGGGGAGGAACAGGTAAGTCAGACCAGGTGGTACCTCAGAGCATGGCTTGGGGTGTGTTCCAATCCTTGGAACAGGGTTCCAATCCTGATTCTCTACTTGCTGTGTGACCTCAGGTTTGTGGCCATGACTCTCTGAACCCTAGGTCCCTCTTTTCTGAATAATATCATCCTATACTTTCTGAGTGGTTATAAGGATTGCATAGAAGAAGGCAATCAAGTGGTGGGTGCTTAGTTAGGGGAACCTGACCTACTCACACAGAGGAGTGGGAAGGTGGAGAAAATCCTGAGTTAGGCTCCTAGGCATGTGGAGTCTAACCATAATATCTAGTCTCAGATGGAGTCTGAGGCTGTGTTCTGGCATGTGGGTGGGCAAGGGGCTTGCTGAGCAGCCATGGCCCTTGTCACAGGTCATCTACACCCTGTCTGCTCTGTCCTGGACCCCGATTGCCCAAAATAAGGGGATCATGTGAGTAACCATTTGAGCTGGCATCCTTGGGTTGATCTGGCCCCAATCCTCCCCCTTCTGGAAGTCCCCCTCCCAACTGGCCCCCAGGCCTCTGGCTCATAACATTATGGCTCCCCCAGGCCCTTTCCCACTGAGGAGGAGAGTGTGGGTGATGAAGACATCTACAGTGGCCTGTCTGACCAGATCGAGTGAGTGTCTGGGACCACCACCCTGCTCTGGGAATCTGAGGGGACATGGCCCTGCTCTAAGGGGTCTGGGAGGATATGGCCCTGCCCTAAGGGGTCTGAGAGGATATGGCTCTGCCCTAAGGGGTCTGGGAGGATATGGCCCTGCCCTAGGGGTTCTGAGTGGATGTGACCCTATCTTTGGGGGGCCTGAAGGGGGCATGGCCCTGTCCTGTGGATCTGAGGGGACACGAGTCTGATCTGGGAGGGGCCTGCGGAGTCCCTGGCCTGGGGGCTCCGGTGGCCCTGGTTGACTCCATACCCTGCAGCGACACGGTGGAGGAGGACGAGGACCTGTATGACTGCGTGGAGAACGAGGAAGCGGAGGGTGACGAGATCTACGAAGACCTCATGCGCACGGAGCCCATGCCCATGCCGGTGGGTGGGGCGGGGTATGATGTCTGGGCAGACACATGGGCATGGGGAGTGGGCAACCCCGGGCACCCCAACACCGACCTCTCCTCCCCACTCTCAGCCCAAGATGACGGAGTATGACAAGCGGTGCTGTTGCTTGCGGGAAATCCAGCAGACGGAGGAGAAGTACACGGACACGCTGGGCTCCATCCAGCAGGTGCGATGCTCAACCCAGCCCCTGGCAGGCGCATGCGTGGGAGGTGGCCCGGCAGGTGCACATCCGCCGGTGTGGCGGCCTCTGGGCCACACTGAGAGCCACTGTGTCCCAAGCGGGCCTGGGGCTCTTCTCTATCCCATTGCTTTGTGTTTCTTCATCTCTGTCTCTGCTTTTCTCTGTCATCCTGTCTCCTGCGTCTGTCTCTTTCCCTCTAGGTCTCTCCTTACATCTTCCTCTGTTTGTCTCTCTTTCCCTGTGTGTGCCCCTTTGTCCCTGTCTGTCTCCGTTCCTGTACCCTCATCTCTGTCTGCGTGTCTCTGTTACGTCTCTCTGACCTTCTATTCCCTTCCCTTGGGCCATTGCTTTTTCAATAGCTTTATTGAGGTGGACCCAGTATACTGTACAGTTCACTCATTTAATGGCTGCAACTCAGTGGCTTTTGGTTTACTCACAAGGCTTTGTAGCCATCACCACTATTTAATTTTAGAACATTTCCATCATCCCTCCCAAAGAAAACCCATACCCTTCAGTCATCACACCCTAAGCCCATCCTTCCCCGGCCCCTGGCAACTGTTAATCTACTTACCATCTCCGTGGACGAGCCTGTTCTGGGCATTTCACACACGTGGAGCTACACACCGTGTGGCCTTCTGTCTCTGGTTCCCTCCCTGAGTGTCATGAGCTCAGGGTCCCTCCACAGGGCAGCAGATGTCAGCACCCGCTCCTGTTCAGGGCTGATAGTCCCGTGTGTGGGTGGCCCACGTCTTGTTATCCGCTCATCCACTGATGGACATGTGGGTTGTTCTCACTTTCTGACTGTTACGAACAACTGCTGTGAACAGCCACGTACAGGTGTTTGTGTGAACATTCTCCATCGCTCTTTCTCTCTTAGTCTCTCTTTCTGTTGTTTCTTTCTGACTCTGCCTCCTTGTCCTCATCTCCCAGGAGGGGTGAGGCCCCTCCCTCACCCTTCTCTCCCCTCCCACAGCACTTCATGAAGCCCCTGCAGCGGTTCCTCAAACCTCAAGACATTGAGATCATCTTCATCAACATCGAGGTGAGCTGGCCAGTCCCCAGCCCTCCTGGCCTCTGTCTGGTGGGGACAACCTGCTGGCCTCACCTGTCCCTGGAATGTGGGGGTTGGGAGTTAGCAACATAGGGTGGGAGGGTGACCCATCTCCTGCTTGGCTTCCTGAGCCCCGGCCTTACCCTTTCTTCTGAGTAGGACCTACTTCGCGTACATACTCACTTCCTAAAGGAGATGAAGGAAGCTCTGGCCGCCCCGACTGCACCCACTCTCTACCAGGTCTTCATCAAATACAAGGAGAGGTGAGACCCAGCTGGCCGGCCTTGACTCCTGGAAGTCACCTTGTCCTGCTCAGGCTGGGCACTTGGGAGATCTTGCCCTCAGAGACTACTGGACAGGCAGGGCTTTTCCTTCTTTGCTCCTGGGCAAGGGACCGCTCATTTCTGGTTCAATCCCCAGCTCTGCCTCTTCGGGCTGTGTAGTATTGGGAAATCACTTAACCTCTCTGTGCTCTGGTGCCACATCTATCAAATCAGTGTGGCACAGGAACGTATCTCCTAGGTTGTGGTGAGGATTAAATAAATTGATGCCTAAAGTGCTTAGCACAGGGCCTGGCACACAGTAGGTGCCCTGTAAGTGTTGGTTAAATGAATGAACGTTGAAGCGACAATATACCAAATGCTAAGAGCTTCTTATGCGTTGTCTCATTCAGCGCTACAATAGCTCCCTGTGGGAGGTGCCATTGTTATGCCCATTTTACAGATGGGAGACCGAGGCTCAGCATCACCCATCTGGGAAGAGGTGGGGCCTGGACTGACACCCAGATCTGCCTGACCATGGTGCCGGCCACCATTACCCGGCCACCTGTCCTTCCCTCAGGTTCCTCGTCTACGGCCGCTACTGCAGCCAGGTGGAGTCGGCCAGCAAGCACCTGGACCGCGTGGCCACAGCCCGGGAAGATGTGCAGATGAAGCTGGAGGTGGGTGCCTGGGCCACATTTGGGGAACCCTCTTACTCCTCCCCAGGCTCCAGGGGCAGCGGGGAGGAGACTGAATTGATGGTGCCACTTTCTGTGGCTGCCCAGCCAGAGACCTGCCCGTCGAGGGTTTGGGGAGGGAGGTACTGACCAGGTGAGTGGGAGAAATGGAGCAGGAGGAGGTAGATGGGAGCACGGAGCCCTGACCCCAGCTGAACCCCGACTCTGCACTCAGCCCTGACACCAGGCTGAGGTCCTCACCCTGAACTGAACTCTGACTCCATCCTGATCCCCAGCCCCAAGTTCAGGGGCTGCCCGAAGTCCAGGCTGAGCTTCAAGTTCACACCGAGCCGTCATCCTGGGCTGAGCCCCACCCTGGCCCAGTGTGTCCATTGGAAGCACAGACAGGGCAGAGATGATGAGGAGCCACCTGTGTGTGCCATACATCAGGCTCATTGGTCGCCAGAGTGGAGACCCTGCAGACCTGTCCCTCTCTCCCTCACCAGCCCCACTCAGCTGATGGAATCCCGGGCTTCTGCCCCAGGCAGTATTTGCCAGCCTTCCGGGAAATTCTTCACCATTTCCTCAGGGGAGATATGATGGTTCCAGTTCTAGAAAAATCAACACCTGTCTCCACCTCATCTTGCTCATCTCTCTCTCTCTCTCTGACCCCCCAGGAATGTTCTCAGCGAGCCAACAATGGGAGGTTCACGTTGCGGGACCTGCTGATGGTACCCATGCAGCGGGTGCTCAAGTACCACCTCCTGCTCCAGGTGCATGAGTGGGGGCCCCTAGGCAAGGGCTTGGCCTCTGTTCCTCTCTGTGTCCTAGGAGTGGGGTGGAGCTGGCTTCCAGGGGCTGAGCTCTAGGGCCCTCTGGGAGGAAGGAGGAAGCTGGGAGGCCAGGCTTGTCTGGAGGGCTCCCAAGAGGAGAGGGCAGGCCCAGGTCATGAAGATGTCTGTCTCTGTGGGTCATGCAGGAGCTGGTCAAACACACGCAGGATGCAGTGGAGAAGGAGAACCTGCGGCTGGCTTTGGATGCCATGAGGGTGAGTGGTCTCGCACAGGTACATATGCCTTCAAGGCAGTGCAGCCCAGGCACACAGTCACACCCACAGGCAACCCTCCTCTCACCAACAGTGACATGCCTACGTGACCCAGTGAGTGATTCCCAGCCTCCCCCTTGGGGACAGGACATGCTGGGGATACCCTCTCTATACCTCTCTATACCTCCTGAGTGGAGGGGCTGACTCCCTATCCCCAGCCAGGTAGGGGACTGGGTGGACTGGGGAGGCAGTATCCAGGCTCACCCTCATTCTACCCTCAGGACCTGGCACAGTGTGTGAACGAGGTCAAGCGGGACAACGAGACACTGCGGCAGATCACCAACTTCCAGCTGTCCATCGAGAACCTGGTGAGGGGGTAGGGCAGGGATAGCCAGGTGTGTGGCCATGAGGGGAGGGTTTTTGGTATCTTCCTTGGTGGCCCCTTGCTAGACCCCCTTCCTGCTGCATAGGACCAGTCTCTGGCCCACTATGGCCGGCCGAAGATTGATGGGGAGCTCAAGATCACCTCAGTGGAGCGGCGCTCCAAGATGGACAGGTGGGCAGAGCCAACAGATATAGGGTAGAGCCTGGGCAGAGGCGGGGCCAGATTTCTAGTTATACCAGGGGATGGAGCCTATGTGGACAAACGGCAGGACCAACGTGGACGTGTGTGTAGAGCCAAGACCAACAGGTGCTGGGACCAGTATGGATCTTATGGGTGAAGTCAGGATGGATAGACAGGGGGGCACTGCCAAGTTGGCCTAAGGAGAGAAGAGCAGGAATCCTAGATGGACAGTAGGATGGGGCCTGGATGGTAGAGGAGATCGAGCGAGTGGGGAGCTGGTGGGGACCCCTGGGGGGAGCCAGACGAGGCACCTGACCCAGCCGCTCTCAGGTACGCCTTCCTGCTCGACAAAGCTCTTCTCATCTGTAAGCGCCGAGGGGACTCCTACGACCTCAAGGACTTTGTGAACCTGCATAGCTTCCAGGTTCGAGATGACTCCTCTGGAGAGCGAGAAAACAAGAAGGTGGGTTCTGAGGCTGAAACTGGGATCCCCAGTATTGGGAAGCCCTAGTGCAGCCCAAGCCTTCCCCCTTGACCTTTAGAATTCCAGTGTGTGTGTGTGTGTGTGTGTGTGTGTGTGTGTGTGTGTGTGTGTGATTTTAGATTTATGGATGTGTATTTGGTTCTCCTGGGCAGACCCATACGCAGGTACCTGTGCCTGGTTCTCCTGGGGGTAGAGAGGCTGTTATAGGCCTGACCCTCTTCTCCCCACAGGAGTAGGGGTAAAGGGGGCATGTGGTCCCCCCTCTGCAGAGTGGGTGCCTTCATTTTGAGCTCTGCTTCCCTGCAGTGGACTCATATGTTTCTCCTGATCGAGGACCAAGGTGTCCAGGGCTATGAGCTGTTCTTCAAGACACGAGAACTAAAGAAGAAGTGGATGGAGCAGTTCGAGATGGCCATGTGAGATCCCTTCCTCCTCCATCCTCCTGTCCTCAGAAGACTCTGCATGCGGGCAGAGGCCGAGAGGCAATTCTGTGCTCCGCTCTGTAGGGCCACTGAACCTCAGTTTCCTCATCTGGAACCTGGGAGGGATAGGCTTTTGATGCTGTCTGCATGCTCAGAAAGCCAAGGTTCTGTGTGAGCTTCAGCCACCAGCCTGGACAGACCCCTCTTCTTCTTCTTCCTTCTTTTTCTTTCTCTTCTTGAGGTGAAATTTACGTAACAAAAATTTAGCTTTTTCAAGCTATGATTCAGTGGTGTTTAGTACCTTACAGTGTTGTGCAACCATCACCTCTGTCAAGTTCCAGAGCATTTTCATCCCCCAAAAGGAAACCCTGCAGCCATGAAGCCATCACTCCCCATCCCCCACCCCCAACACCAGCCCCTGACAGCCAATTTGCTTTATAGTCTCCACCCATGTTCATAGCAGCCCTATTCACAATAGCTAAAACGTGGCAACGGCCCTAATGCCCATCGGTGGGCAGGCCGAGAGGCACGATATGCTTCGGGCAGCGTATCCAATAGGGCTGCATGGATGCGTCTAAGTGGCAGCACGTGTCTGTACTCCATTCCCTTGTGTGCTGAATACTATTCCATTGCATGGAATTCTCTCCCCTCTCCAGCTCCAACATCTACCCCGAGAACGCTACTGCCAATGGGCATGACTTCCAGATGTTCTCCTTTGAGGAGACCACGTCGTGCAAGGCTTGCCAGATGCTGCTGAGGTGGGAGTCTGGGAGGATGGGCCTGGGGCCTGGGTTTGGGTATCTTTTCTTCCTTAGAAGGGCTCCTCTGGCCATCTTCCCCCTGAGTTGGAAGGCAGGAGGCTCTCCTTTGAGCTCTGGCTTCCCCATGTCTCTCCAGCCCTAAAGAGAACCCAAGGGGACCCTTGGCAAAATGATTGGCTGTGTCTGTTCAACATCACTGACTTTGCTTTGTCTCGCCTTTGTGTCCCAGAGGCACCTTCTATCAGGGCTACCGTTGTCATCGGTGCCGGGCACCTGCACACAAGGAGTGTCTGGGGAGGGTCCCTCCGTGTGGCCGACATGGGCAAGGTATACCAGGGGGAGAAAGGGTGGGAGGTCGGCTTGGTTCTGCGTGGGGGGATTTCCCATCTTAGCTACTTCCTTTTCTCTCCCATAGATTTTGCAGGAACTATGAAAAAGGTGAGACCCCCATGCTCCTTTCTCTGCATGGAAAATCATGGGGGATAAGGAGGGGTGACCCAGGAGACCCCAGCAGTGGGCATGGCCCTTTGCTGGGTGCCCCCATAGGGGTTGAGGAAGTCCCAGGCTGGGCCTAGGTATCCACGCTTGCTTTCTTGGTCTCTCCCTCCAGGATAAGCCACATCGCCGGGCTCAGGACAAAAAGAGGAATGAGCTGGGTGAGTCCAGGTGTGGGGCGGGAGGAAATCTGCTCTTTGCCTCAGATCTCAACAATTGTATTATCAACCACATAATGTGCTGCTTATAAAGCTGTGATCCATTTGTTCTAGGCCTAGAAAGTTGAAAGGAATTTAAGATTTATTTATTATTTATTTATAATAAATAAATAATATTTATTTATTTTATAATAAAAAAAATAAATTTATTTATTTATTTATTTGACACAGAGAGATCAGCAGAGACGTAGGCAGAGGGAGATGCAGGCTCCTCGCAGGGAGCCCAATGCAGGACTCAATCCCTGGACCAGGATCATGCCCTGAGCCAAAGGCAGACGCTCAGCCCTGAGCCACCTGGGCGTCTCCCTGAAAGGAATTTAAAAATAACTAACTTAGATTCTTTACTTGCTTTGCTCAAGTGCTTGGAAAAGAATGCATTGATAATAACAGTCCTTAAGATGTGTTTTCTTGGGGCACCTGACTGGCTCAATGGGTTAAGCATCCAACTCTTGGTTTCAGCTCAGGTCATGGTCTCAGGGTCGTGAGGCTGAGCCCCACGTCGGGCTCCACACTCCGCGGGGAGTCTGCTTGGGATTCTCTCTGTATCCCTCTGCCGCTCCTCCTTACTCTCCCTCTCTCTCAAAAAATAAATCTTTTTTTTTTTTTTTAAAGATGCTCTTTCTCTTACCATCCACTTTTCTTATCCACTGCCTCTTTTCTCCTACTCTCTGACAGATGCCTTCTCTAGCCTTGGACAACTGGGCACGCCTCTGCTAGTTCTCACCTCCTCTCCTCTTGATTCCATGCCACAGAATCTGATTATGATATATAGTCTCAGCAAAGTGCCCTCCACCAGGAGGATGGGGAAGTGGAGGACATGGATTCTTTTTAGCTCAATGGCAGAGGGGAGAGGCTGGACTCATTCTTATGCTAACGAATTTTGTGGAATTACACCAGGGATGGGTTATTTGTGTTTAGCATCTACTGTATAAGTTGTCTGGGGGCAAACAGCTAAAATAGCTGTGCTGCTTGTCCTCCGGAAACTCTCAGACCAGTGTTGGGGGACAGATAGCCACCTCTGGCTAGTGATTGTCCTACCGGACTGCACTATTGAATATCTCCACCACACAGAAAGTTTCCAGTGCTGCTGGTCAGTACCCACCTGGCCCTCAGAGGGGACCACTCTTAGACCTCTGTCACCATAGATGAGTTTTGCCTTTCTTTGAACTTCATAAAAACGGACTCATGTGGTATGTCCTCTTCCTGCATCTGGCTTCTTGAGTCAAGTGTCATGTCAGTGAGACTCAGTTTGGTCACTGCTGTCTAGGATTCCATTGCATGATTACATCACACTCAGTGTATCTATTTTATTGAGGACATTGGGTCATTGCCAGATTTTGGTTCTTGTGAAGTAAGCTTGTCTAGAACTTTTGGTGGACCTGAGCATTTGTTTCTCTTGGTCACATAAGCCAGAGTCAAATGATCAGGTCACAAGGTGGACATCTACTTAGCTTTGGAGAGATGTTGCCAGACTGTTGTCCAAAGTGGACTCCCAGCAGCAACGTAGAATTTCAGGTGCTCCACCTCCTCACCACCACCTGGTGCTGTCAGCCTCTAGTTTTCACCATCCTGGTGGGCTGTGAGACTCAGGTTTGAAAATCCCTGACCACTAGCCACACCAAGCCACCACCATCCCTCCCCTCCAGGTCTGCCCAAGATGGAGGTGTGTCAGGAGTACTATGGGCTTCCTCCACCCCCTGGAGCCTTTGGACCTTTTCTACGGCTCAACCCTGGAGACATCGTGGAGCTCACCAAGGCTGAGGCCGAACAGAACTGGTGGGAGGTACAGGCTGAGCCGTAGGATTGGTGGAGAAGGACCTGAATGTGGGGTCATGGGTGCAAGCAGTCCCGGGAAGTGACGCTGGCAGGAAAGGCTGGTCTGGAGGAGGCATCTGGGGAGGATGACATACATGGGGATTTCTAGGACTGGATCGGCTCTTCCGAGCTGGCCATCTTCCCGGGAAGTTGGTACTGGCTGGCACTCCGTGGGTCATGCAGGTCACAGCGAGATAGATGGACAGACAGCGTGGCCACTGGGTAGAAAGTTCAGCACACACACAAGCATGAACGCCTATAACCTCTCTGTCCATGTCTTTCCCTCCTGGCCTTTTAGGGCAGAAACACGGCTACCAATGAAGTTGGCTGGTTTCCCTGTAACAGAGTCAAGCCCTACGTGCATGTGAGTGCCTGAGATCGGGATGGAGTGAGGGCAAGGGGTTCCAGAAAGTGTCATGTGAGGGCAAGAAGGCTTGGGGTGACACTGCTGAGATAGGGAGGGGCTGCCCATCATGGTAAGGCCATTCCTGAAGTCCACATTCTGCCAAACCTGAGCCCAGAGTAGGGGCCACATGCAGAATGACGACCAGTCCTTTCTCCCTTGATTCTTGTATGAAAGTCCTCGCCCTTGTAAAGGAGAAGGAGCAGGGGCTCAGAGGCCTGGCCCGTCCGTGGCTTCCTTCAGAGGCAGTGAATGTTGTCTCGCCAGGAGCCGTGCCACCCATGCCTCCTGGCCCAGCTCCTGCGGACACACCTGCCCACACTGTGCCTGGCCTGTTTCTCAGCAGTCCTCTGCTGGCCTGACCCCCTCGCCTTACAGTGACCTCACATGTTTCCCACTCTCCCCAGACCTCCCTCCCTCACCGCAGATGCTCTTCTGGCTGCTTCACAGCCCAAACAGGAACCTGCAGAGGGAAACTCTCTCCTGTTTTGTTGCTTTTGTATCATTTTTGTTCATTTTGTATCATTTCAGACTTCCAGAATGGTTGCTAGAATAATGCAAAGAACTCCAAATAGCCTTTTCCCAGATCCGCCAGCTGTCAGCATTTTGTCCCATTTGCTCTTTCTCTGCACGTTTTATTTTAGAGATTCATATTATTTTTTCTGGAGATATTTAAAAGGTGGTTTACAGACATATTTTCCTTTAATCCCTAAATACCTCCTAAGAACAAGAACTTTTTCTTACATTACCATAGCATGATTTTAACAATCATGAATTTGACACTTGACATTGAGATTATGCTATGATTTAATCTATTGTCCATATTTAAGTTTTGACAACCCCTCCCCCCCAACTATCTTTTAGTGATTTTTTTTTCTTTTTTGGCCTGGGTCTTCTGGGTTTCTATGCTGTGAAGCTACATTATGCATTTCCAACTTTATCATTCTGTCCAAGTTTTTTAGCAGATGTTCTGTAAGGACGAGCTATCTCCTAATCAATCAACCTACCTACCAATCAGTTATCTACGTATCTAATGATCATCTAGGTATCTATCTGTGTCTCTGTGTATCCATTAATCATTTATGTATTGATCTATGTATCAAGCATCTATATATCTGTGTAGCTGGGTATCTGTCTATCTGCTAATCAATCAGGTTTGTATGCACATATCTCAGGAATGCTCATGGATTCTTTAAAATTGTCCTACCTTTGGCCAACGGAAGCCCTATCTGTCCTTTTAATATATCCCTGTTATTCTCTGAGCTCTTCCTTATTTTCTGGCATAATACCAGACTTACCTTGTACTTTCCATACCCCAGTCTTAGAATCAACCATTTCCCCCAAGGAGCTCTGGTCCTTTCAGTGGGACATGGCATTCAAAAGCCGAGATCTGGGCATCTCTCCAATTTCTGCCTCCGAAATGTACTGCCTTTTTAAAGCTACACCCATCCTAGCCTCCTCCTCTCCCATTACAATGAAGGCTCAGAAAAAAGATAGAAAAAAATGACAATTCCCCTTTCTACTCAAGGATTCCATCCTCCTGGCACCACCTACCTTACAACTGTTATTTGTTTTCTGTGTGCCTCTTGGGGTTTCTTAATGTACATACAAGTGGATACAAATACGGATTCTCATTTCCCCCACGATTTGTTCAAAAGATTTCATACTCACTGTTTTGCAGTCCCCTTCCCTTAATATATCTTGGGACCTTTCCATACCACTGTACATAGAACATTTCATTCTTTTTTCTCTTTAAAAAATGAGGTGAGGGCAGCCCCGGTGGCGCAGTGGTTTGGCGCCGCCTGCAGCCCGGGGTGTGATACCTGGGGACCCAGGATCGAGTCCCACATCGGGCTTCCTGCTTGGAGCCTGCTTCTCCCTCTGCCTGTGTCTCTGCCTCTCTCTTGCTCTCTCTGAATGAATAAATAAATAAATCTTTAAAAAAATGAGGTGAAATTTGAAAAACATAAAATTAACCATTTTAAAGTGCACACTTCAGTGGCATTTAGTACATTCTGCAATCATTTCATTTACATGAAATATCTAAAATAGGTAAATCCGCAGGGAAAGAAAGCAAATTAAGAGTTCCCAGATACTCCCAGGAGGTGGAAGGAATAATGGTGGAAGGTTTAATGGGTGATATGTATGGATTTTCTTTTGGGGTGATGTTTTGCAACGAGATAGGTTATTCCTCATTCTTTTTATTGTTACTATTTTTAAATTATGGTAAAACACACATAACATAGAATTTACCATTTTAACCATTTTTAAGTGTACAGTTTGGTGGCATTAGGTATATTCACACTGTTGTATAACCAACCCCACCATCCAATTCCAGAACTCTTTTCATCTTGCAAAGCTGAGACTCTGTCCCCGTGAAACATTAAACTCCCCACCCCTTCCCTCAGCCCCTGGATCCCACCATCTACTTTCTGTCTCTATGGCTTTGACTCCTCTAGGGACCTCAGATAAGTGGAATTGGTCCTGTTGAGAATGGCTTTTGCACTGAGCATAATGTCTCAAGGTTCATCCAGGTTGTAGCAAGTGTCTGAATGTCCTTCTGTCTTTAAGGCTGAACAATATTCCATTGTGTGTACACACCACATTTTGTTAACCTGTTCATCTCTTGATGGACACATACCTTTTGGCTAACATGGATAATGTTGCCATGAACATGGATGTATAAATATCTCTTTGAACCCCTGTTTTTAATTCCCTTGGGTGGATACCCAGAAAAGAAATTGCAGGGTCATATGGTAATTTTATTTTTAGTTTTTGGGGAACTACCATCTGTTTTTCATAGCGGTGGTACCATTTTACATTTCTGCCAGTAATACAAGAAGATTTCCAATTTCCCTATATCCTTGCCAACACTTGCTATCTTCTCTTTTTGTTTTGTTTGTTTTGTTTTCTTTACATCCTAATGTGGTGGAAGCGAGCACCTTTGCATTTATTCAGACTAGGGTTTGAGCTTTCTGTAAATAGACAGAAAATATAGATTCTCATCTTCACAGGTCACAGGCTCTCTTTGTGACTTCTCACCTCTGCCAGAGTAGTTCAAGAGCAGCCACAGTGTGTAAACGAGAGGGTGTGACCATGTTCCAATAGCGACTGAATTTATGGACCTTGGCGTGTGAATTTCATCCCATCTTCCCATGCCAGGCAATATTATTCTTCCTTTAATTTTGGTCACCATTTAAAAATATGAAACCCATTCTTGGCTTGAGGGTTATGCTAAAACAGGTGGCCGGACAGTCCCTGTTGGAAGTGGACTAGTCTCTCCCACTAGATGCTGAGGCTGCATCTTCAGTGAATAGCACAGTGCCTGGCATTCAGGAAAGGATGGTGGAATGAATGATAGTAAATGACAGTGAATGAATGGAGTGCTCTGCAGTCTGTTGCCAACCTGGGTTCTTTATCCTAAGTCCCAATCTCTGTCTGTGTCCCCAGGGTCCCCCTCAGGACCTGTCTGTTCATCTCTGGTGAGTAGAACTACTTTTCTTTTTCTTTTTTTAATAATAAATTTATTTTTTATTGGTGTTCAATTTGCCAACATACAGAACTTATTTTCAACTTGAGACCTCTGAGTGGGTTCCGAGGTTGGGTTTGAAGGGGCCTCTAAACCAACCGGTTATTCATTTTTTGAACTGTGGGTATTAACTGCTAGACTGAGCCCTGCACCCAGGGCTGCTAAGGGGCTAGAAAAACAAAAGAGGTTCCCTGACTTTGGGACGTTAGGGTCTCACTGGAAGGAAAATGATGGTGGGGATGGTAACAGCAGCCCCTCCTTCCTGCTTTTGAACACTTATTGTAGGTAGAACAGTGAGGGGTGGAGGTTTACAGTGTTGCTTCTGGAGCCCAGAAGTCAGTGTTGCTTCTGACCTGGGTTCAAATGCTGAGTCCAACATTTCCCAGCTATGTGACCTTGGGCCAGTAACTCAACCTCTCTGGGCTTCAGCTTTCCTTTCTGGAAAATAGATTAATACCAACATCTACTTTATAGGGTTGTTATAAGGCTTCCGTGGGCTGTTCCCTGTCAAATTCTTAGTCCCATGCCTGGCACGCAGTCCCATGCCTGGCACACAGTAAGCACTTTATTTTCTGCAGTTAGATTAGCTCTGTTATTATTGTGACCATCTTACTATGACTACATTCCATCAATTCTAAAATGCACATTTTTAAAGAAATATTTTAACATCTCTGACATTGGAATGGCTTTTACCACCAGTGGAAGATCAGTCTTCTGCTTCATTTTATGGGTAGGAGTTTTTACTTCACAATGGCCCATGAAAGAACAGTGCATTTTATGATTGCTGGCATCTTAGATGATGTCATACGGGATTGTTTGTATGACTGCCATGTCAGCACTTTGATGAGCACTTTGAATTCTCATAATAGCTCTTTGCTCTTCTTCCTCCCTTTTGGCAAAGAAGGGGGAAACCAAGGCTTAGGGAGGGGAAGTGATTTGTTCAGGCGCACACAGTGAGGAAATGACGGAGATCAGATGGAACCTACCTGCTTGACTCCAGAGCCAGACTTTACTGCCCCTCAAAAGTCATGGTAACACGAGGGGCGTAATGATGCTCACATTTCCCCAGCGCCAACCGCATACGATGTACATCAGCTGCGTTACTGCCAGTGGTCAGAAATGTCACTCCGTGGGGGCAGTTTTAGCTTCCTCTTTTCAGAAGAGGAAATTAGGGCTCTGAGTGGCAAAATCAGTTCCTGAGGTCACAGAGCAACTAAGTGGCAGAGCCAGGATTCAAACCCCGTCTCTGCCCTCCCCTGCTGAGATGCGGTCATCGTCATGCCTGGCACTGGGTGATTCATTTCTGTGTGAGGCACAGAATTTAAGGGGCCCTCAAAAACTCAGGGATCAAGATCCATAATATTTCAATGCAGCACTTAAAATAAAAGCAAGGCAAACAGGGGTGCCTGGCTGGCTCAGTCAGGAAGCACGCAACCTTGATCTCGGGGTGAGGAGTTTAAACCTCTTGTTGGGCATAGAGCTTGCTTAATTAAAAAAAAAAAAGCAAGGTGAACAAAATCCATGATAAGCAAAATATCAAAATTGTAAATAAAGATGGGGTCTGACAGGGCTTGGTGTAGAAAGAGGTGATGCCGGGAACCCCGAGTACGGAGTCAGGTCTTGTCTTTATTTAAAGCCCTGACATTTTGTTCACTATGGATTTTTTTGCATTAATTTTTAAAACTGAGTTGAAATCCATATAACATACAATTAACCATTTGAAGTGGCATTTATATTAATATTTACATTTCTGTTACATATTTACATGTATGTATTCTATATAGTTATATATTACCTCTAATTAATGTATATTATTTATGTTCTGTTTATATTTGCAGCACAGATACATTCATGTTCACCTTTATATATCATCTATAATTACTTATGACCTTTAATTAGTATATATTATATATGTTACATATTTATATTTATAGCATAATACATTCATATTCACACTTAAATATAATCCATAATTGTGTATTATTTATGACTAATATATATCATTTATGTTACATATTTGTGTCTACAGCATAAATATATTCATATCCATTGGCATTTAGGGCATCTGCAAGGTTGCGTGGCCATCACCATTATAACTCCAGAACATTCCATCCCCCAAAGGAAAGCCTGACCCCATTAGTGGCCACCCCCAGGCCCCCAGCACCCACACCCACTTCTAACACCTTCCTGTCCGTAGAGGAGCCTATTCTGGATGATTTACACACGTGGAATCATGTACCGTGTGTCCTTCTCTGTCTAGTTCCTGCCCCGAGTGTTGTATGTTCAGGGCCCATCCACGGGGCAGTGTGTGTGGGTGCCTCACTCCCTCTATGACTGCTTTGTCAATCATTTTGATTTTTAAAAGTATTGTATTAAAACACTCCTTACCTCTTTGCTATCACTTATCTTGATGGTGGAATGTTTGGGTTCTCTCTTCACAGTTTGTACCTGGGGCTTGTGTCTCATTCTCCTCACCCAGTTTCTGTCCTGGCGGTCACAGAGAGGGGCAGACAGTGGGGACCCAGTAAATGTCCATCCAACCAATGCCAAATTCCAGATTTAAGGAAAAAAAAAACCCTGTTTTTCTGTACTCACCCTCTCAACCAAATGTGTGGGGTTTTCCCCACCCCCAAACAGTTCTGCAATTCTTCCCTCTCAGCCAGGTGTCCTACAATTTAGGTCATTTTGGACACTACTCACCTGGACATGGCACCAGACCCCACAGGTTAAGGCTGAGTTCTCACCAGACTGCCCCACTTCAGGTGCCAACCTCAAGTCCAGGCTTCCAGGACTTGTGACCAACCTGCTGATAAATTGTAGGCAGATAATGTGCCAGCACAAACTCTAGAACTCAGGAGGACCATTTACTTAGATTACCAGTTGCTTGCTCTGCATCAAAGGACAAGAATTCCTGTCTCCTTCAAGGTCCTTCTAGCAGGACTAAGAATCAAACTGGCATGAGATAGATTAATAGGAGAAAAATCAAACTTAATTTTGCATGCCCGGGGAATCCACACGGACACTGAAATTCCAAGACAGTCAAGCAAAATGAGGCAGATGTCATCCTGCACTAGGAAGAAAGGGATAAGGGTGTGGGACATCCAAGGGAAGGAATGCACTTCACAGGAATGTCACGTTTTTCCTAAATCTGCTGAATTTAGATTACTTTTTAACTCAAAATGGCCATCATGCCAAAATGGCCCATCTTGGAGCAGCCTGCCCTGGGACTGTCACCAACTTAAAAATCACAGGGATGGAAGGGGAAGAGCGGCCCCCATATGGCAATGTGGGGACCCAGGCACTGGGGCAGTGTGGACCTTTCTCCTTGGTGTATCTTGACAGGTACGCTGGCCCCATGGAGCGCTCAGGGGCAGAAAGTATCCTCACCAACCGCTCAGATGGGACGTTCCTGGTGCGGCAGAGGGTGAAGGACACAGCAGAATTTGCCATCAGCATTAAGTAACTCCTCCCTCCCTGACCCCTATGACCTGGGTGCTGCAGGAACCTGGGAGGAAGGGAATGTAGTTATGACAACCATCTCTTATTAAACCCTGCAGTGTCTTGGGTGTTTTTATCCATCTTATTCCTTTCACTTGACTGACAGCCCACAAGAAAGAGCAATGACCCCCAGGAAGGCTCCAAAGGCATTTAGCACATTCTAGCAAGGGGCGGAAATGCCATCTGGACACAATGCTAGCGGACCCCTTCACTCATGCCTGTTTGTTGTGTGCAGCTTCTCACTCATGGTGACTCGTTTCCTGGTCGGTTTTGTAATTTTGTCTTGTGATGTTGAGTGGGGCTTTCCTGGTTGGGAATCTCATGCTACTTGGGTCTCCAGAGATTTTGCATTTGCTTCTGTTGGGATCACCAAAAGGTTAATTTTTTCTTCCAGGTTAAACATTTTAGGTTAATTCCTTAGTTTCCTAGACTGTGCATGTGGGTTTATGTTCAAACCCCAAACTTGCATGAGGGCAGGTGTGAGGTTCTGCGTTCTCAAGGGCGACTTTTCTGTTTTGGGTCTGAGACAGATAAACTTTCTTATCATCCCTGTGAGTGGCAGGTGGGTTTTCTAGAGGACGTCACGTTTGATAGTCTAGGCTTATGGAGTGTGGGGGTCTCAGTGCTAACTCTCCACCTCCAATGGACCCAGTAACTCATCCCATGTTTCTGTGGGATCATCAAGCCATAAGCTACTTGGTTAGCAAGATCAGCAAACCCTGTAGGGTAGCAGTTTATGCAGTGAGCTGTTTTTGGTTTCAACCTCATTTTTGGCCTCTGGGGATTTCCCTTTACTTTTTTGAGAGCTCAGCATTTTTTTTTCCTCATCATTTCTAGTTTTCTGTAGTCAGATTTTTTTTTGGGGGGGGGTGAGTTATCTAGTTTTCTGTGTTGACATTAGTGCATATCTCTTCTGTGTCCTTACTAGTTTGTGGTCCGCCACGTTGGTGGAAATGGGTCTCTTTTCCCTCCTGTAGATTCTAGGCTCTCCATCTTGGGAGAAGCACAGCGCTCATCCTTTCTATTCTAGAAAGTGGCTTTCTTTACAAGATCTTTGTGACTTCTCAACAACCTCTGAATCAGGGAAGATGGTTCCTATATACAGGGGAAGATATCAAGGCTTAGAGCAGCAAAGCCTCTCCCCCTCCCCCAGGGAAGGGAATCCTGCTGGGGCAGCAGGAGGCAGTTTCTTGAGTCTTTGGGCTTCAATGGTTGTTTCTTCCCTGAAGTTGTCAAGATTGTTTGAGACCATGGTTGGGGTATATAGCTTGGGGGCTGAGACTTGGCAGGCGATGAGCTTGAGTCTCCAGTGTCAGGGCACAGTGACTATCTGGGCCTCTCTCTCACTGCTTCCAGGTATAATGTTGAGGTCAAGCATATTAAAATCATGACAGCAGAAGGACTGTACCGGATTACAGAGAAGAAGGCTTTCCGGGGGCTTACGGTAAGCACCAATCTACCTCAATCCTGGCCTATCAGAATCTGGGAGAATCTAGCCCTCCCTGAAGCCCCATCTTGGGACCGCCCTTTCCCCTACTTAGAGCAGCCCCTCCAAGAGCACCATGGAGCAACTTATTGGCCTTAAATTCATTCTCTAATGGCCCATGATGATGATGGTGATGAGTAACAGCAGTGAGCATTTGCCAACATTTACTGGGTGACCAGATGTGCTATGGATAGGACTCTAGTGAATCCTCTCACCTCACTGCAGGAGGTTCTATTTCACACACAGGTGAAACTGATATTCTTTTTCTCGTATCACAGAGGAACAGAGCTCCTGTTTCTGTAAGACTTCAAGACTTAGCTTTGCCTCATCTGTTCAATGATCTTTTCACTGAGAATTCAGTGAAACACCTTCCAAGCATTTTTGCTTCTGCTTTGTGCCCTGTAATTTGGGGCACACTTTTAGACATTTTAAGCCCATTGGCCTAAGGCACGTGTATTTAAGTTGTGGTCTGTGGATCTTTGAGGAGCTCTGAGTTCTCTGGAAGAAGATACAGAATTTTGCACATAGCTGCACGTATTTGGAGGCGTGTGTCTCAGGTTTCACTCCATTCTCAAACAGGTCTTTGATTCCCTAAAAGGTTAAGGACTGCTCATTTATTACACTATGTTTTTCTCCCCCAAAACTTGATTCTGAAAAATTTTCCCTTCATTGTTTTATTTCTGAAAGATTTCCTAAAAGTTACTGGAATAGTGAAATGAACATCTGTGAATCTTTCATTTACTAATTAATATTCTACCTCTTTTGTGCCCTCTCTGTCAATCCCTTCCCCCATCACACACATTTATTTTGCCCTATATAAGAATAAGTTGCAGGCATCAAGACCCTTCACCCAAGAACACTTTAGCATGGATATCAGAAGAACCAGACATTCTTGTATCTCACTACAGTATCATGATTATACCCAGGAAATTGAGCATTGATGGAAAATTATTATGTAATATACAGTCTATTTTCCAAACTCCCGATTGCCCCAAATATGCCTTTTATAGCTCTTTTTTTCCCTCCAGTATATAATCAAGGATCACACATTGCATTTCGCTTTTATCTCCTTAGTCTCTTTTTGTTTGTGATAGTTTGCCAGTCTTTTATAAATCCTCCTCCTCCCCCCCCCCCTCCTCCTCCTCCTCCTCCTCCTTCTTCTTCTTCGTGTGTGTGTCTTTCATGATACTGGCATTTTTGGAGTCTAGAACTCTAAACCATGAGACATTTTGTTTTGTCTTTCCTACTACACTCTACTGCCCCTTCCCCCAGGGGACTCTATTCTGGATCTGTCCTTTTCCATATGTGGACCTTGGATCAGGAACTTGTCTTCTCAGTGACTCAGTTTCTCCATTTATAAAATGAGAGAAGCATGAATGTATTCATCTTTCATGATTATTAGATTTTCATGATGTGTGATTGCATACTGACCAGCACATAATAGATTTTCAATAAACAGAATTTATTATAATAATAATAATAATTATTAATTACAAAAACAAGACTCTTGACACCCATGGGGGAGTTGATTTTGGTGAGCTGATTATCAGGCAAGTTGATTATTTGGTAAATTTATTATGAAGAGAATTAGTTAATAAGAGAACCAGCTTTAGGCACTGTGATCTCTTCCCCACAAAGTGGTCCTGGTTGCTCAAGAAGGGAATGAGCTTCCCATCATGGGGAACAGTCAAGGAGTCACTTACTAGGGAGGCTGGAAGCGGGGGGACCTGCTGCACCTGAGGAGTTAGCTGTGACTCCTTCCAGCTCTGGCCCCATGTGAGCTGGCCTGATTGGATAGCATCTGTCCTGCTGTCCTTCCAGGAGCTGGTGGAGTTTTACCAGCAGAATTCCCTAAAGGACTGCTTCAAGTCACTGGACACCACCCTGCAGTTCCCCTTCAAGGAGCCTGAGAAGAGAGCCATCAGCAAACCGCCAGGTAGAGGTCTCAGGCTGGGGGCCTGTGGTCCCAGCTCCTTCCTATTGTAGAGGGCAAGTTTGGGGATGCCATGGACATTCCAGTGGGCATATAGGGGTCATATCTGTTAAATAGTGGGAGCTCCTTCTCACACAAGTCAGTGCCTTTGCTCTTGAGTGGTTTGCATGTTGATTTGCTTGGATGGAAGGTGGGAGAGAGGTTATTTTTGTATTTGGGAAGATGAGGACACTAGGTACTAGAAGGGTCCTCACCTGCACTTTTAAGCCTATATTTTTGTGTCAATATCAAGAATTAATTAGTATCTATAATGTTCTCTCACAAAAAGGCAAGATCTTTATTTAATGCCTTCTCTTTTCCTTTACATCCCTCTCCCATAGGTTCATTGACATTACCTGGAAATGTTGGATACAGTTTGCTATGAATTAAAATCATTATGACATAGGTTCTAGAATTCTTAACAGTTGCATATAGCTTCTCAAATGCAGTATCAAGAATTATTCAGATTCCATCTATATTTCTTGTTTCCCATATTTTCCTTTATTTTTAAAATTCCTTATTCTGATTTAAATTTCATTTTGCTAGGGTGCATCCTGGTGTATGTTTTTCAGAAAAGTCACATAGTTTCAGAATTCTTATATAGCCAAAAATTTTTAAAATTTAAAGATTAATTATTATTAAAATGTTACATTTTTGAAAAAGCAACACCAACATAACATCAGGACTCCAGTCATCATCAGAGGATCTTCATCACCCAATGGGATAGATGTTTGTTTGTCTGCGTTACTTTTGTTGTTACTGTTACTTTTGTACAAAGTCACTGTTGTTATTTTTTTGCTCTGGTGTCAATTTGGATCTTAGCATATTTTCAGAAATACTAAAAATTAATTTTCCATTCTACAATGTTACTTAATATTTTACTATGAAAAATTTTCTGTATTTCTCTCCCCTGTATGTCTTCCTTGTATTCCCCTTCTTTTTTGACCCTTGGTATTCTTAGGATAATTAATATGAACAGCGTAGAATGAATTTCTCCATGTCTTCCCTCTATTCTTTTCACTATTAACATATAGAAGCCATTTAAAAAATTCGTAAATGGCATTATTTTCTAAACTTGGATAGTGATTGGACTAGAAGGATGATTCCAGACGTACAGTTGTGTCCACTCAGAGCACAGGGCACTCAGTACTCTGCATGAAGAAGTATTGAGGAACCCTTCATCCTCGTGTTACTCTCCTGAGAGCATTCCTCCCCTCAACTGTCCCTAGATGGCAGGCAGGTGTCTGCTCCAGGCTCTTTACCTACCTCTGCTCTCCCCCACACAGCAGGAAGCACCAAATATTTTGGCACAGCCAAAGCACGCTATGACTTCTGTGCCCGGGACCGATCAGAGCTGTCTCTCAAGGAGGGTGACATCATCAAGATCCTTAACAAGAAGGGGCAACAAGGCTGGTGGCGAGGGGAGATCTATGGCCGGGTGAGTTGGGGCAAAGCTTGACAGGCTGGGGAAAGGGCATGGGGTGACCTGGCTATAGCACTACAGCCTGGAATTATGGAATGGAGCAGGTGGGGAGTGGCTCCTATGGGTCTTCCCTGGTCAGAGGGGAGGAAAGGAGATAAAGATTTCATTCATTTCACAACTTGCCTTTATTTACTGAGCACACACTATGTATTGGGCATTCTGCTGGGTGCTGAGGAGGCAAAAATGACAAAGTGAGTGTGGTACAGTCACTGCCCTCATGAAACTCAGAGTCTAGTGAAAATGATAGACATGTAACCAAGCAGGTACAACACTGAGTGGTCAAGGTTGAGATGGGGAATCACAGGGCAGGGTAGGAGCAGGTCAGGAGGACTTCTGGAGGCCAAGGTGATCTCTGAGGGATGAGTAAAGTTAGCCAGCAAGAAGGTCATGGAGGAGGTGAGGAAAGTATTCCAGGCAGAGGGACCAGCAGGTGCAAATACCTGAGGTGAGAGAATAATTGGTGTGTTTGGAGGACATGAAGGGAGGGATTTTTGTCTCTTGCTTGAGGCAGTGTCACCAGTGACTGGTGCATAATAGATGCTCAATAAATATTAAATGCATGAAGAGGTATAACTGGAACTGACTACTTTTGCCTTTGGTACTTTTTTGCCTACCTGCATTCGGACTTTCAGGAGGGACCTCAAAGTTCCTCAAAAAAATTTTTTTTCCAGCTAGGTCTTATTTTTGTCTCATGAAGACAGAGAGTCTTATTTGTTTTACCCATAAATTAATTCCTAGTCTCTAGAATACTGCTTCACTTGTAATGGTTTCTTAAAAATGTTTGTTAAATGGGATGCCTGGGTGGCTCAGTGGTTAAGTATCTGCCTTTGGCTGCCTTTGGCTGCCTTTGGCTGCCTTTGGCTGCCTTTGGCTCAGGGCATCCTGATCCTGGAGTCCTGGGATCAAGTCCCACGTCGGGCTCCCTGCATGGAGCCTGCTTCTCCCTCTGCCTGTGTCTCTGCCCCTCTCTTTCTCTCTGTGTGTCTCTTATGAATAAATAAATAAAATCTTTAAAAAATTTTGTTAAAAAGTGAAGTTTGGTCAGGAACTTGCATCCTACTGGGGGAAACATATGTGAAAAAACAGCTCAGATAATTGCTTAGGTGAACAGTTTTGTTGAGAATTGTAGAGGGTAGAAGGCACCTGGATGGCTCAGTAGGTTAAGTGTCTGCTTTTGGTTCAGGTCATGATCTCAGGGTCCTGGGATCGAGCCCTGCATTGGGCTCCCTGCTCAGTGGGGAGTCTGCTTCTTCCTCTCTCTCTGCCCACCTCCCGCTTATGCTCTCTCTCTCTTTTTTTCTCTCTCCCTATTTCTCAAATAAATGAGATAAAATCTTAAAAAAGGAATTGTGGAGGGTTAGTTCAATGTGTAGGGGAGGACAATTGGGGTTTGAGAGAGCCTTTGGGAAATCTTGGCCATAATGGATTCATCTGTCCATCTATCTATCCAACCATCCACCCATCCTTTTAAGAAATATTTATTAAGCATCTCTGGTGTGCCAGGAACTATTCTAGGCTCTTGGGAATCTAATGAACAAAATAGACAGTAATCCCCACCCTTGAGGAGCTCATTTTGTAATGGGAATGTGGGGACAGATGACAAGCCCATAAATAAGTAATATATATAATCAATAAGATGCTGATAAGTGCTATGGAGAAAAATAAAACAGGGATAAGGAGTGTTGGGGGTGGATAGGGTTTGCAATTTTAAATAGGGTAGTCAGGAAGGCCTCATTAATAAGGTGACATGTGATAGAGAACTCTGGAAGGTGTTTGGGGGGGTGTCAGTCATGTGTATCTCAGGGATGTACTTTCTAGGGTAGAATGTATGTCAGGTGCGCAGGCCCTGAGGCTGCAAGGGAACCTGCCTGGTATGTTGAGGAACAGTAGGGAATGTGCAGAAGCTGCCCTGACTACTTTCTCTTCTCTTTCCAGGTTGGCTGGTTCCCCTCCAACTACGTGGAGGAGGATTATTCTGAATACTGCTGAGCTTTGGCACACTGGCCGAGAGATGAGAAACTCCAGGCTCTGAGCCCAGGATGAACAGGCACCAGGGCCAGGAGGGGCTGTGACAGGTCCCAGCGGGCTGAGAATCCAGGATGGACTGTGGAGGGCCAGCATCCAGCTGGCAGGGCTCCTGGGATGATGCCCGCCATGGTTAATTTATAACACACTGATTTTCTCTTGGGGTCCCTCAAGAAGGTGGGGCTCAAAGCAACAGCTTCTAATAAAATCATGAAAGGAATGACTGTTGTCATTCAGGAGGACTTGAATGGGAAAGAATTTTACACTCACAGATTCCAGATCACAAAAATGTAACTCTCCTTTGTTTTTTTTCTGTGCTAGAACTTAACTACCATCCAATTCTGCTAAAAGGAAGCATCTTAGTCAGTTTTCCCCAAGATCAGGCTTAAATTCCAGCGGGCTTGACACTGGGGTGTTGGGGAGACAGCTGGTGCTTGGTGGTTATCTCTCACACTGCTGCCTGCAGAGATGTCATTGCTTCTGCTTCATGTTTGGTTCCTCTGCGTCTTTCACATCCCTCCCGGCACATGCAAGACATCTGGCTGATTGTCCTGAAATACTGAGTGGAATGACTGTGCCTCTTGGTTTATCTGCAACACTCTTGGCTATTGCCCTGGTGTAGTTATTAATCACGATCCCTTTCATTCTCCAAAGTGTCCTGCTTTGGGTGATAAATTATATGGTCACTGTCTTAGGTTGGGCTTCTCCAGAAGCAGAGCCTGAGACAAGGATTTGGATGTGCCTGGTTAATCTGGAAGGTGATCCCAAGAAGTAACCAGAAGGGAGGGAGAAGGGAGGAGCCAGTAAAGGGAGCACTGATGAGCAGGTGATAGCTGTGGGCAGCAGGGGCTCGCTCTTGTTGGGGAACCCCCCTGGAAGTCCATACAGAACGTTCCTTGCAGTTGAAGGGCAAGGGAGTTGGGATATGTGTTCACCAACTTCCATCAGTCATTGCTTCTGAACTGCTTGTATCTAGGCAGTGCATGCTCTGGTGGCTGGAGAACCACAGGCATTTCTGGAGCTGTTGACCTGTTGGATATGATCAGTGGGTGCCGGGGTGCTGACAGGGTCTGCTGCATTGTCCCTGAAGTACAGAGAAACTGTGTGTACAACCTCTTTGCAGCCATCCCTACCCAATGGATCCTGCCATATGCAGGGTGTGGAGAACCTCTGTGGAGCTTGCTATATCCTGGGGTCCATAGGCCTCCAGGGAACCTTCTTTTTCTCTTATTGCTCTGAAGCCATCTAAACTGGGGTGTGCAGATAAGATACAGGGATGCTTCTCTGGACCTATCTCTTCCCCTCTGCCTTGGAGAGTCATGACCTTTCTTATTGAAGGAAAAGTTGCTTCAGTCTGATGAATGCTGTTCCACGTACATGGCCAGATTTTTTTTTCTTTTTGCTTAATCAATTTAATTTTTGAAAAATTGTGGCCCAATATACACAATATAAAATCCATTATCCTCACCAGTTTTACGAGTATGGTTCAGTAGTGTGACGAATATTGGTTGTGCAACCAATGTCCAGAATTTTTCATCTTGCAAAACAAAAACTCTGGTCTCCCCATTAGGCAACAACTCCCCATTTCCTCCTCCCTCCAGCCCCTGGCACCCACTATGATCAGATTTTTATTGGGCATCCTTTGGGGCTTCGATTTTTGAGGTTCAAAAGCCTAGATGCAAAAATCTCTAAAAAGGCTTTTGAAGTTCAGAAGCCAAAACGCTATTTCTTTGGTAACTCTCCTGCAGGTTGTAGAAATACCCCTTTGGAGGCAAAAAAGATGGTGGCCAGGGCTAGGGAAGGGCCATAAGTTATATGTTAATTTTGGGGAAAAGAGCTAATACTTCTAAATATTACTCCCCACACTCTAATAACAGAGGCAGCCCCATGTCAAGCCAGTGCTTCACACGCACCATCCAATGCTATCTCACAACTAGCCTCATGCGCAATAGAGCGTCATGACCACAGCTCTGGGAAGATCCCAAGATCAGCTTTGTTCCTGTAAAATTAGCTGTAACATTTTGGAAAAGTGACTTCACCTCTCTGAACTAGAGAAAGATGGGAAACCACCTGTCTGAGGGTGCAGAGTTGGCTGGTAACAAGATGCAAAGCCACCTTCTTAACCATCACTCCAGTGGCTGGTGGGAACCTTAGAGTTTTCTGGTTCTGTCCTCAACCCCAGGAAACCAGTGCCCAGACAGCACCTGCATGCACCTGGCCAGGTGATGATCTGGACTCTGAAGTCTGGAAGAACTTTCTATGTTTGAAGGACCATGTAATGGGAAATGGGGGTGTTGGAATCACAGAGGTCAAGGACTACGAGAGGGCTTCTGTCTTCCTCAATGACTCCCCTCCCTGAGCCACATCATGAATTTACCAAAGTTCTAAGGAGACTACCCGGGCTGTCTAATTCAGTGGTGCTAATGAGGTAGAGGTCATGGACTTGTTCTTGGAGGTCCTGAGCATCACCATCCACCAGACCCAGGCTGAACTTTGATGCCAGCCATGCTTTGGGCTCTCAGCCCCGACTTGGGGGTCTTTATAGGGCAAACAATCATCCCTCGCCTTAGGCTAAGTGTTGCTGCAGCCACATGTGACTTCCGGTCTGTCATACAAATAGCTCCTTCAGGTATTAGCTTCAACTGTGCTGAAGAAGTTTCTGGAAGGAGAAGGCATTGCAGGAGTAGCCCCGCAGTTTGAGACATTCCAGGCTCAGGATATGCCAGACTCATGGCAGAAAGAAAGGAGAGATGGCAGGACCGCTCAGGGGCTCTCAAAGTTTCTTCCAGGGAATGGCGTACTACTTCCTCCTGCATTTCATTGGCTAAAGCGAGTTGAATGGCTAAGACTAGCATCAACAGAACAGGAATGTTTAATCCGGGATCCCTGGGTGGCGCAGCGGTTTGGCGCCTGCCTTTGGCCTGGGGCGCGATCCTGGAGACCCGGGATCAAGTCCCACGTCGGGCTCCCGGTGCATGGAGCCTGCTTCTCCCTCTGCCTGTGTCTCTGCCTCTCTCTCTCTCTGTGTGTGACTATCATAAAAAAAAAAAAAAAAAAAAGGAATGTTTAATCCTCAGAGAGAGGTGTGAATACTCAGAACAAAGCCAGAATCAACGGGAGGGGCCTTTGTATCAAACATTGATTTATTCACTCCTGTTGGTGATAAGCAGCTAATAACACCAGCTGTTCTGGGTGAACCTGAACCCTCTCCAAATTCATGGGTTGAAGTCCTAATCAGGACCTCAGAATGTGACCGTTTTTGGAGATGAAGTCTTGACAGTGGTGAGTAAGTTAAAATAAGGTCATGAGGATGGGCCCTCATCCCACATGACTGGTGTCCTTATAGGTATGGGGACACAGACCCATCCACAGATCATCTGTGAACCAAGAAGAGCAGCCTCAGAAAGAACCAACCCAACCAATATCTGATCTTGGGTTTGAGACAGTAAATGTCTGTTTTATAAGCTGTCCTGTCTGTGGCACTTTGTCACGGCAGCCTGAGCAAACTCGCACACCAGCTTTGTGCCATGTGAATGAATCAGGCACAGAGCTGCCTGCCAAGTGCATACAATCTAATGAGGACTCTTACCAATCAACCAGGTGATCATGGCAAGCAGTGAGGAGTTGCAGGTTGAGGGAAGCAAGGGGTTATGGGAAAGGAGACATATGCCTCACCCAGGCTTGGGTTGAGGGGACGGTCAGGGAGGACTTCTTGGAGGAGGAAACATCTAGGGTGGTACCTGAGCAATGAGCTGGAGTATTTAATAAAAATGCAGGGACATTTTTTTTTAGGGGGAGGTGGAAGTGATGGTGTGCTTTGTGGGTTCTGAGAACCGCAAAGGGTTGACTTTTCTTAGTAGGGGATGGAGTGGGGCTGAAGTAGTTGTCAGACGGAGCCCAGGTCAGGCCTGATGCAAGATCTGCCTTCTTAGGTGTCCCTCCAGGGGGCCAGGAAGGGAGAGGCTGTGACCGGCTTCCTGAAGACACTTGCTGGAGGAAGCTGCTTCTTGGTGGTGTGGTGGAGATGATGAGGGGCCTCAGGTGAGCTCTGGGGAAGCCTGCTGATGGCTGGGGAGTTGGGTTCCAGGGCACAGCTGTTAAAGGAGCTAACTAATGGCAGAGAGTTAAAGGAGCACATAGCGGCCCCCCAATGCCCTAACTCGGAAGTACTCTGATGCTGGCAATCAGTTACACCTGTCTGCCTGGGGATGTGCGCGCGCGCACACACACACACACACACACACACACACACACACACACACACACCCTGCAGCTCCCTTGGGCTGCTGTAATAAAGGACTACTGACTGGGTGGTTCAAACGGCAGAAACTTACTATCTCAGTTCTGGAGGCCAGAAGTCCAGCATCAAGGGGTTGGCAAGCCTGTGCTTGGCCTGGAGATGCCACACAGGGATCTGTTCTGGTCGCCTCCCTGAGCTTCTGGTAGTTCCTTGGCTCGTGGTACGATCCAGCGTTCCCATTCTGTCCTCCTTGTGTGCATGTCTATGTCCAAATCCCTCTTTCTTTTAAGGACTCCCATCAGGCTGGATGAAGGGCCCACCCTACTTCCGGGATGATCTCAATTTAACTCAGTACATTCTATCCACAAAGGCCTTATTTATAAACAAGGTCACATTCTGAAGATACTGGGGATTTGGGACGTCAACATGTGGATTTTTGAGGGGAATCACCTCAAATCATAACACACACCTAAGATGCACACGAAAGCCCTCATAAAGAACCCCCACCCCACGACAGGACAGACACACAGAGATGGTCATGAAGAAACACAACCCCCAAATACACACACATGGCCAAATACACCCAACAGAGCCTGGCACGTGGACACACAGATGGATGCGGGCAGGCACGAAGCATTTGCCCACATACGACTGTAGGCAGACAGCTCTAGAGACACACAGACAGGGTAACACCCCGCTGCCCTTCCCCGCCCGCCCTGCATTGCAACAGGCCAACAGACTGCAGACCCAAACACTCCTGCAAAATCATAAAAAACAGACAAATGGATAGAAACACGCACAGATACAAAAATACCAACACACTCTTTCTACAGGCAATCACAGGCATGTGTGCACACGTGCACATATAAAGCTGGTTACATAGACACGGAGACATATATTGGAGGCTCAGCCAGACACAGGGACACACCTGGAATCCTTCGTTACACGGCTACCTCCACGCCCAACAGGTGGTGCGGGAAGTAGACAGTCACACACACCCTCAAATAGACTCGCGCATGCGCCCGGTCCTGGGAACTCATAAACTCAGATGAAGACCTCCACACCTGAAGTCGGTGGAGGCTGACTCCAAATGGCAGAGAGGCAGCCCCTGGGTCAGACAGCAGGGATCCTAAACGCCAAGACACAAATCGGGGACATTTCCGCGGCAAATGGCCCCAAATTAAAGCCAAGCTTGCCCCCTGGTGGACAGGCACAAGTAGCGCCCCAACCTGGTCTGCGGATTTGGGTCCCTCCTTGGGGAAGAGAGCAGGAGAGAGCAGAGGAAGGAGTGTGTATGTGTGCATCTCTGTGTGTGTCTGCACGTGTGTGCTTGTTCATGAGTGCAGGTTGGGCACCAGAAAGGGCTCCTGGTGCTTTTGGCTTTGCAGCTTCTCAGCACCATCACGCCGACCGATGGGACCTATGACACACCTTCTCATTCACCCAAAACTCCACGGAAGGACCCATCCAGAGGGGCCCACGGAAGTCTTAATCTCAGGATCTTCTTGGGTACGAGCACTCCCAGCCTCCAGAGACTAGGACAGGGCAAGAGGGAGAAATAGAGAGTTGGGATTCCAGGGCTTTGAGGGAACAAGTTCGTGTTTATACTGTTAAAAAGGTGGCAAAACATATTGTGGGTGGAGGGGGCTCTAGCCAGAGCCTTTATTCTCTGGTCTGAAGGCCCTTCCCATTTCTGCAATCCCTTCCAGGGGCTTGCACTTGGGCTGTTGAGTCAGTACCATGTATCTTCCGGAAGAGAAATGTTTAAGCTAAAGGAATAACTCTCTAATGGTGGAAGTTCAGGGAAGTCAGGCATGGGGCAGATTTCCTTTCTTCTTTTTAAAACTGGTTTGTTGAGGTATGATCAGTACCTAAAAAGCTGTATGTGTTGAACGTATATGTCACAATGAGTTTGGGGTAAAATCTACCTGTAAAATCATTACCAGTATCAAGGACATTAGCATATCTATCACCCCCCAGAGTTTCTTTCTGGGGCAGATGTTTATGCAGGGCCCCATCTTAATACCCGAGGACTATCTACCTGAGGACAACCCTTCCTCAGGGGCCCAGAACCCTGGGTTTCCCTGGTGTTGGAGATTGCTCCGGTTGGTCACAGAAGGTGGATCCCTGTGTCTCAGGCATCAGTCTGCGGCTGTGTGCTGCCATCTAGTGGCTAACGTGGCCTTCGCATGCAAACCTTTCTGCCTTCTGTTCAAAAAAAAAAAAAAAAAAAAGACCAGACTTTAAGGCAAGGCTGGAAGTCGGCCTTATGGGTTTGAACTTTAAGTTGCAGGAGATGGGGGTGGGCCGGGGTGATGGAGGAAGAGGATTTAATCAGTGGATGCTGGGACAGCACGTTTCAATTTCCATGGTACAAATACACCTGCCACGGCTGATTCCCAAATCATTAGCATCATCACCTCCTTTGTCTCCAGTCTTTGCCATTTCTTTCTTTTTAAAATTTATTTTTAAATTTATTTTTATTTATTTTTTATTGGTATTCAATTTGCCAACATATAGAATAACACCCAGTGCTCATCCCATGAAGTGCCCCCCTCAGTGCCCATCACCAGTCACCCCCACCCCCTGCCCACCTCCCCTTCCACCACCCCTAGATCGTTTCCCAGAGTTAGGAGTCTCATGTTCTGTCTCCCTTTCTAATATTTCCCACTCATTTTTTCTCCTTTCCCCTTTATTTCCTTTCACTATTTTTTACATTCTCCAAATGAATGAGACCATATACTGTTTGTCCTTCAATTGATTCATTTCATTCAGCATAATACCCTCCAGGTCCCTCCACATCGAAGCAAATAGTGGGTATTTGTCGTTTCTAATGGCTGAGGAATATTCCATTGTATACATAGACCACAGCTTCTTTATCCATCATCTTTTGAGGGACACCGAGGCTCCTTCCACAGTTTGGCTATTGTGGCCATTGCTGCTATAAACATCGGGGTGCAGGTGTCCCGGCGTTTCATTGCATCTGCATCTTTGGGGTAAATCCCCAGCAGTGCAATTGCTGGGTCGTAGGGCAGGTCTATTTTCAACTCTTTGAGGAACCTCCACACAGTTTTCCAGAGTGGCTGCACCAGTTCACATTCCCACCAACAGTGCAAGAAGGTTCCCCTTTCTCCACATCCTCTCCAACATTTGTTGTTTCCTGTCTTGTTACTTGTCCCCATTCTCACTGGTGTGAGGTGGGATCTCATTGTGGTTTTGATTTGTATTTCCCTGATGGCCAGTGATGCAGAGCATTTTCCCATGTGCTTGTTGGCCATGTCTATGTCTTCCTCTGTGAGATTTCTGTTCATGTGTTTTGTCCATTTCATGATTGATTGTTTGTTTCTTTGCTGTTGAGTTTACTTTCTTTTTTTTTTAATTGTTTTACCTATTTATTCACGAGAGACACACAGAGAGAGGCTGAGACACAGGCAGAGGGAGAAGCAGGCTCCACGGAGGGAGCCCGTTGGGGGACTCGATCCTAGGACCCCGGGATCATGATCTGAGCCAAAGGCTGACGCTCAATCGCTGAGCCACCCAGACGCTCCGAGTCTTCCCCATTTCTGATCCATTTGGGGAAAAGCACAGATAGACATCAGACAGGCTATCTCTCTGTCTCCTCTCTGTGTATTCTCATGAATAAATACAATCTTTTTTAAAAAAAGAAAGAAAGATATAAAAATAAAATTAAAATTAAAATAAAGACATAAAGGAGCACCTGGATGGCTCAGTCAGTTGAGCATCCAACTCTTGGTTTCGGCTCAGGTCACAATCTCAGGTGGTGAGATCGAGCCCTGTGTCAGGCTCTGTGGTAGGCGTGGAGTCTGTTTTAGATTCTCTCTCTCCATCTGCCCCTTCCTGCCCCTGAAAAAAAAAGAAAAAAGAAAAAAGAAAGCAAAGGACAACATAAGAAATATAAGAAGGCAGAAAAATATATAAATGCTGCCCTACCCCCCCAGCCCATCTGATAGACATCAGACAGGCCAGGCGTCAGGCTGGTTCTGTAGGACGGTCCACAGAGCCGCATATGAGCTGTGCCTTCCTTCCTGCCCAGGCCACAATGGTCTCCGCAGGCAGAAAGGGGCAGGAGATAAAGCTGAGTCATGAAGTGTCCTCAATTTGAGTTTGGAGGTCAGCTCTGTGGAGAAAAATAATGCTGAGTAGCAGGCCCTCAGCGGCTCGATGGGGGCAGGGCTTGTTCCTCAATGGATGGCTGAGGCCCAAATTCGTGGAGAGCACTCAGCATGGAAAACGGGGAGGAAACATGCGTTTTGGGCAGAGGAAACAGCAAGTGCAAAGGCTCTCAGGAGCCCGTTAAGTCAGAGCTTTGCATTTTCTGGAAGAGAAATGCTTTTATCCAAAGGAATGATTAATATGGAATTTCAGGCAAGGAAGTCAGGCATAGGACAGTTCTCTCTCTCTCTCTCTCTCTCTCAACATCACTCTATTTAAGTCTGAAGAATGAGCTTGGTGAGATCAATATTTTCTTAAAAAATGTAACAATTAGGGCAGCCCCGGTAGCTCAGTGGTTTAGCCCCTGCCTTCAGCCCAGGGTGTGATCCTGGAGACCCCGGATGGAGTCCCATGTCAGGCTCCCTGCATGGAGCCTGCTTCTCCCTCAGCCTGTGTCTCTGCCTCTCTCTCTGTGTGTGTCTCTCATGAATAAGTAAATTAATAAATTTTTTTTTAAATGTAAAAATTAAAAGTCCCTCCAAGAACTTCCTTTGGTAGCCTCTCATGGTTGCCAGGAGTCTTTGTGAAAATTAGCAAAAGGCGCTCCCCACCCCCGCCATTGTCAGATGCAGGCCCACTCCCAGGGTGTGCAACCAGGCGTAGGATGAGCTTTGGTCTCCACTTCCCCTCAGCCAGGGACATTTGCACAGAACAATGCACAGAAACCCTGGCATCTGGTGAGGGACAGAAAAAAACCCCGTGTTCACCACGGTTTTCTTACGCCACCACTTACATTCTTGGAGATTCACTTCCCTCAAATTCTGCCCCATTTGCCTGAACTCTGGGGCCCTGTGTTTGGGGAATAAATACGATGGCTTATTTTGAACCTCTCAAAGCTTCTGCACTTCCATATCCTCTTCTGGTTCTACTTCTGGCAGCATCCGAATGAGGTCCAGAGTAGATAGCAGCCCTTCCAGCTCTTGCTTCTGCCTCTTGGGAGATGCAACAATCACAGAAGCCACTCGAGGATCAGAGTTGCTGCAGAAATTCACAGATCGAGCATGTGGAGGCAGCAAAACTAGCTTGCAAGGGCCAGGTATCCCCTCCCAGGGAGATGCAAAAGCAAATCCTCTGCGAGTTCCCACAATGGCAGACGATGTTGGTTCCAAACATGGTGACCAAGCTCTAACTGTTGAGGAGGAGGGATTCCCAAGAAATACTTCTTATCAGTTCACAGGGCAGTTAGGAAACAGAAACTGTACTGTGTTTGGTTGTTTTCTGGTTAATATTTTTTAAGGAATTACAGATTTAGATTGCTTTGCAGCTCTCGAGGCCAAATGTATTCATCACTGTGAAATGAGATCAGCTCTAGATGAAAACAAATGGAAGAGACCTCACTTCACTGAAGAAACTCAAAATGCATGTCTTCCGGTCGCTTTATATAGCATAAAATAATTTGATTCCTTTCTATGAATGCACAACAAAATAATTTGGTGGCATGGTGGATAATTTTTTTAAAATTTTGCAGTCAATCTTAACTCTATCAAGCAGTGATTTATGTACAAGCTGCTTCCTTTCACAGTGTAAAATTTGATGAGTTTGGAAAGCCTCTGCTCTAAGCAAGATGCAGAACATTTCCATCATCTCCCTAAATTTCCTTGAGCCCCTTGTTCTTCCTCCCTCCTACACCCCCCACTCCTGGCCCTAGGCAACCACTGATTTGTTCCCCTCCCACTCACCAACTAGAATTTTCTAGAATTTCCTGTTGTTGGACTTTGTGGTGGTTAAGTTTATGTGTCCACTTGGCTGCAGTGTGGGGATGAGTTGTGTGGTCAAACACCAGTGTGGATGCTGCTGTGAAGGTATTTTAAAGATGTGGTTAGCACTGAGATTAGTGGACTTTGAGAAAACAGATGACCCTCCATAACGTACGTGGGTCTCATTTAACCAGTGGAAAGCCTTAAGAACAAAAACTGAGGTCTCCCAAGGAAGAAGGAATTCTGCTTCCAGAAGAGCATAGAAATCTGGAAATCCTGCCTGAGTTTCCAACCTTCAGACTCCTTGGGATCCCTCTCCTCTTGTTTTTGCTTCTCTGGAGAGCCCGAATACAGAATTCTTCAAGTATTTACTCTTTGTGTCCTTTACGTCTGGCAGCTTCTCCTTCTTCTTCTTCTTCTTCTTCTTCTTCTTCTTCTTCTTCTTCTTCTTCTTCTTCTTCTTCTTCTTCTAAAGATTTTATTTATTTATTCATTAGAGACACACACACAGAGAGGAAGAGACATAGAAAGAGGGAGAAGCAGGCTCCATGCAGGGAGCCTGATGTGAGACTCCCATCTCGGGACTCCAAGATCACCCCCTGAGCCAAAGGCAGACACTCAGCCACTGAACCACCCAGGCATCCCTCGTCTGGCTTCTTTTCCTCGCATGAGATCTTTGAGATTCATCCATACTGTTGAGGGTCCTAGTAGCTCCTGCCTTCATCATGTAGACACATCACCTGTCCATGGACTTCTGAACTCTGTTCAGCATTCAGCAATTGTGAACAAAACGGCTGTGAACATTTGTGTATGACTCCTTCTGTGTATATGTGTTTTTATTTCTCTTGGACAAGCACTAAATGGTCCAGTGATCCCACTTCTAGGTATATAATTATAGGAAATTAATACTGGATATCAAAAAGAGAATATGTACTTCCATGTCCATTGCAGGATTGCTCACAATAGCCAAGACATGAAAACAATCTAAGTCTCTATCAATGGATGAATGGATAAAGAACATGCCACACACCCACCCACCCAACCACACACACACACACACACACACCACACTGGAATGTTATTTCAGTATGAGATAGAAGAAAATCCTGCCATTTGTAACAACATGGGTGGATCTTCTGACAAAGACAAATGCCGTGTGCTATCACTTCTAAGTGAAATCTAAAGAAGTGAAACACGTACCAGAAGTGGAGGTGGTGGAGGAAATGGGAAGATGTTGGTCAAAGGGTACAAACTCGGAGTTAGAAGAGGAATGAGTTCTGGGGATTTTCTGCATAGCAGCGTGATTATAGTTAACAATACTGTATTATATACTTGAAAGTTGCAAAGATACTAGATCTTAAATGTTTTCACCAGAAAAAAAAATTGGCAATTGTGTGACATGATGGAGGTATTAGTTAATGTTATGGCAGCCATCAGATTGCAATATATAAACAAATCAAATCAACACATTGTACACCTTAAGCTTAAAAAGATATGGAAATATTTCTGTTCTGGTTGGTAAGTAGTTGTGACTCCAAGCCAACAGCATATCTAGCCTTTACCATAAGATATCCCATGATCCAGCTGCCGAAGGGTTAGTGGCTAGCACCAGCTGTGACCCCTGGATCTTGTCTTAGGTTCACAGCCAGTGTCCATTCTGATTGGTCAGTGCCCTCCTTCGACCAGGTACCTTTTATTTTGGATATCACCTTGTAGGAGTGCTAACAACACTGACTCCACCTCGGGCCCTCCGTCTTGCTCATGTCTACGCACTGACCTCGCTGGGGACTATGTGTTCTAGGCCCCATGGATGTTAATGTATGCTCTGATCGGGAAGTGGGAAGGCTTATTCTGATCTTCCCTAATGTGATGCACAGAAGGCCCCACTTTAGGTAACTGTCCGGTGACCTCACCGCCATGCCCCTCGCTCCCTAAAAGCTGGGGATTACTTCTTGACTGGGCGGAGATTAGTTGTGGAGAATGACCGTCTTCCCCATGGATAGTCGCCTGTCAATCCACCTGTCAGTACGTTACCCTGAACACAACTCTGTGTAAGCACTATAGAGTGGCTTGCTTTGTTTTTTGGTCTTAAAGTGCCTTCTCGGTCTGGAGGATACGTTACTCATCCTCCACTTTCTAATGCACCTGTTTGGAAAAATGTTAACATAGTTGGCCCTCGGTTGGGGATTTGGGAGCTTGGGCCCTACTGTGGGGACCTCATGCGTGGGGTTTGCTGGGGAGAGTGGTTAGCAGAGGCAGGGTGAGGGAGACCAAGTGGGATGGAAGAAAAGAGCTGAGTAAAGAGGTGGTCTCACATCGGAAGCTCGCCTCAGCCCGACCCCATGGGGAACCTGGAACCTAAATACCACCATGAGTTGATCTTACTGTGGGGCTTGCCGTTTGTGGCCCTGTGACCTTGGGTTACTAGCTGGGGTGGGTCTGAGGGTTTGTGGAGACACTGAGGAAGGGGAAGCTGTGAGCTATTAGTAGGCAATACTCACAGCAGCTGGGGGATGGGTGCTCCACCTGCTAAGAGATGGCTATAGGGCATCAAGAGCATCTGCTCTAGAGGCTTCATTCAGTTGGTCTAAGATAACTATGGTTTTGGGAGGACGGGGAGAAATGAGGGCAGCAGGGTAGACCGGTGGAAGACAAGACAGGGTCTTGAGTGCCATGTTAATGAGGGTGGAGTTCATCCTGAGGATAATAGGGAGCCATAGGAGGATCTAGAGTATAGGAGGAATATGGTTAAGTTGGGTAGGGCTGTTCTAGAGCGGCCCTGATAACATTCAGTGTGGGGAAGAGTGGTGCCTCTGGGGCTCCTCCAGGCTGATTTCTTAAATCTGATTTTCCCCTTATTTCCCCCCTTTCTGGGAAAAATTTAGGTTAGGTTTATCAAGCCACGTGTCTACGTGTCTAGAAACTGCATTTCCTCTGCTTCATCCTTCCTCTTCTCCCTCTAAGCCTGTCTGTGGATTGGCAGGATCTCTGAAGTGCAGATTTTACAGCCTTGGTCAGCTGTTTGGGGTTTAATAAAGGGTGACTGGCATCTTGTGATCCTCTATCCCTGACCAGGACCCCAGACTCGCATATGTGTAGAATTATAAGGCTCCTTCCTGCCAAGTCGTCCACATCTAAATCCCTGGAACTTGTGAATATGTGACCTTACCCAGTAAATGGGACTTTGCAGATGGGATTAAGTTAAGAAGAAATTCTGGATTATTTCAGTGGGTCCAATGCAATCACAAGAGTCCTTTTAAGAGGGCAGAAGGAAGGTCAGAGAAAGAATGAGAGAGGGAGATTGAAGGAGAGAGAGAGGGAGATTGGAAGATGCTACACTGCTGGCTATGAAGACAGAGAAAGGGACCTCCAGAAGCTGGAAAGGATAAGGCATGGATTTCCATGGAGCCTCCAGAAGGAATGCAGCTCTGTTGACATCTTGAACTCAGTCCCCTTAGATTCACCTGGGACTCTGACCTCCAGATCTGTAATGTAATGAATTGGTGTCATTTCAAGTGGCCGTTTGTGGTGCTTTGTTACGGTGGGGGCAGGGAAGTCACCTGTCCTCATCCCATGTCTGTCCCCATTCTGAATGTCAGCTATTCCTTCTGTCTCAGACTCCCTGCTCACCAGACATTTCCCCACTTCCACCTTTCCTGCTTCCTAAACTCTTCTCTGTCTCCACAGCTCCTGCCGTAGGCAAGACCATCATGCTTTTCTCTTCCCCAGTTGCAGCCCAGCCTTCTCCACAGCTCCCACCCAGTCCAGAGCGCAGCAGCTGTAAAGCCCCAGCCTGTTGCTCACTCCCTTACTGAAATGCCTTCTGGTGCCCTGAGGATCAAGTTAGAGAATAACAGTGAATATTATTGAGCATTTAATCTGTGTCAGGCAGGAGTTTTGTGATTTTATTACATTAAACCTCAAACCCTATGAAACTGGTGGTGTTCTCATTTGCTGATGGGGAAAATTGCTTCTAAGTATACCAGTTGTCTCTTGCTGCACACTACAAAACTGGATGGCTTTAGATAACCAGGTTTTATTTTCTTATAGTTTCAGAGGGTCAGGAATCTGGAGGTGGCTCAGCTGGGTGGTTCTGGATCAGGGTCCGCCTGTGAGGTCACAGTTAAGCTGTTGGCTAAAGACCTCATTTCCTCCTCATGTGGGCTTCTCCCCACTATTGCAGAGTGTCTTCACAACATGGTGATGAGTCCCCCCCTCCCCCCGCCCCGTGAATGATCTCAGAAGGGGTGAGCAAGCAGGAAGCCACAGTGACCCTCTGAACCTCAGATGTCTCAGATAGCAGTGTCATGTTCTCCTTTGCTGTTCACTAAGTCCAGCACACCCCTCAAGAAGGGCAGGATTAGGCTCCCCCTCTTGAAGGGAAGAGTATCAAAGAATTTGTGGATGAAGTTAAAACCACTGCATTTGTTTGTTTAGTGACCACACCTGGATGCATTGAACAAGGATTATAGAAGAAAATGCAAGCCCCAGAAGTTGCTTCCAGTGGGCAATATTACCCCACATTGTGGAGTCCCCTCCATAGCAATCCTTTGGGACATGGCCTATGGTTATCTTCATTCTCCAGATGAAAAAACTGAGGCCCAGAAAGGCAAGTTACTTCCCAAGATCACTTTGAGAATACCTGCAGAGTAAGAATTTGAGCCTACATCTGATTCCAGCTTCTGTGGCTGTATTAGCCAACACTTGGAGTTTTCCTGCATGCCAGGCTCTGTTCATGTGTGCCCACTCCTCACAGATGCTCACAGCAGCCCCACTGAAGTAGACCTGTTATTATTGGGCCTGTTTACAACTGGAAATGTTGAGGCACAGAGAGATTAAGAACTCGTCTGGGACCACACATGATTAGCAAGCAGAGGAGATGGGATTTGAACCCCTGGTGATCTGGTTCTAGAGTCTATGTATCCTCCAGTGCTTCTCCTTAACACAACACAGCTTTTGTTTATTCTCTTTCTTGGTGAAATTTGCTTTTTTATTTTTATTTTTTTAATTTGCTTTGTTTTTATGCTGGCTCTTAACTGTAGCCTCACCAGGCAGGGTCCCTTGATGCACCCACAGGGGACCATTGATGACTCTTCTTCAGTGATCTTCAGTTGCAAGATGGGTCTTTTGCTTTGCACAGAGAAAAAGGGAGAATGCAGATATATGTGGGGCTTTTCTTCCAAGAACTTGGGGCTGGTCTTTGTGCCTCATTTTTAGCTTGTGGCAGATGCTTTTGGTGCCTATGACCCTCAAGCCCCGGGTCACACTGGGCCAACAACTATCAGCCATTGTATTCTATTATCAACAGGGTTACACTCAGATTATGCACATTCTCTCTGCTTGAAGGCCAGGCCTGAGGTGTTGTGGGTTGACTTAAGCCTCAATCCATGACCAGCAGTAGCTAGTGGGGTAGATACCTCAGTTTCCTTGCCCCTCTGTTGGGGTAACTGAAGACTACTCTGGGCTGCCTTTCAGAGGTCTCCACTGAGATCGAGCTCCAGTCCAACTTGCTAGATGGCATGGCCACCGGAGACCCTTTCCCATCCCTATCTCACTGCCCCCGTCCCCAGCTGGAGTCTTCTGGGGTCACCTCCCTGAAGCACTACTTTCACTAGAATTTCAGTCTCAGTGTCTGTTTCTGGGGACCCTGGCTGAGGGATTACTAGACCTCCATGTGTGTGATTTTGTATGTGAAGGTGTGTTAGACCTGGGAATGCGGCAGAATGCTGCTGTGTAGGGGTCAGATGTAGGAGAGCTGGGGGGAGATGGGGTGGTTCAGGTGTTAGACCTTGGAGCAAGGGTCCTGAATCCAAATCTCAACTCCAAGTAAACTTGGACAAGTCCCATCCCCTCTCCATGCCTCAGTTTCCTTATTAATTTTATTCATTTATTTTTTTGTAAATAGGTGGGGGTCAGAATCCTTACTTGATGATATTGATATGAGGTGATGAAGTTAAATTTTGTTGGCAATGGGTCTAGCACAACACCTGGTCCATGATGTCTGTGACAGTTATTTGTGTGGGGCATGCTGGGAAGAGACCTTTGAGTCTGAGATTTGCTTCATTGGGGACAAGTGGTGGTAGCTCATTTACAGTTAGGGGCAATGAAAGAAGATTGAGAAGGTAAGTATTGGTAGGGAAAGAAAAGCAAGAGTGGATGGAAGGGGAGAGACTGGAGAGAGAGAGGACACAGTGACACACCAGCTGGACCAACTTCTCTTCACTGTGTGGAAAGACAAAATAGGGGCTTGCCACACTGTCCTCATCTAGCAGCAATTCAGCAAAAAGCTGTCTTGCTCTGGTGGCATTGAGCAATTCTGGCTCCACCCCTCCCCTGTTCCTACACCCTCTGTTTACAGAAAAGTCTCAGAATGAAGGAAAGGTTCTGTTCTTTGAATGACAGAAGCAGGGCATCATGTGGAGCTTCAACTTGCTCCTCTTCTGGGGTGAGTATGGGGCTGAATGGTGGTGGGAGGGTTGGGGGAAGCCTGCGCTAGACATAGACTGTAGGAAAAAGGGAGGGCCATGGGGTGATCAGCCTGAGACCCCAATTCTAGGCTAGACACTGCCAATACCTTCATTGGGAGATCTTTGGCAAAAAGTACTCAGGATAGGAAATTCCATCTGTCAGGGAAGATTTTATTTATAGTCATTCATTTGACATGTATTTTCTGAGCACCTACTATGTGCTGCTGTAGGTACTGAGGGGAGACCAGTGGTAAGCAAGTAGTTCCTGTTGTCATGAGGCTGACATCCTCATGGGAAGGGCAGATAGAAAAGAAGCCACTGGCGATGACAGCAACCACCCATCTACCACCCTTGTAAGTTCTTCAAATATCTTCATAAAACTCCTCCAATACTGGGTCACTAATAGTCCCATTTTACAAAGGAGAGAACTGAGGCAAAGGATATTAGATGACTTGCCCAAAACGACTTAACTAAAAGGGGTAGAGCCAGCAGTTTGGCTCCAGGATGTGTAAACTTTATTGCTTATCACTACATTATGCTATCCTAAATTATAAGTACACAAAAGCATTTCAGGCAGTGATAGTGCCACAAAAGAAGAGAGTGACCAGGGGTTATGTTGAAGAGGGAAGTCGGGGAAGACCTCTCAGAGGGGGTGACATTTGTGCTGAGGCCTGAGCCATGAGGTGGAGCCTTCCTGTCTATTCTCTTATTTCCCTTTCTTTAAATGTCAGTTTGTACTGGTTTTATTTATGGTCTACGTTGTGATTTTCTTCCTACCTTTCGAGTTTTAGTTACCGCTTCAAATCTATGAACAAGGGACAACATTTTGAGCAATAAGTGCGGGCTTCCTTGGCTGTGGCCCAGTGCATCTCTTTGTGGAAGAGAAAACTTAGGCCCAAAGAGATTAAATAACTTTGCCACATCCATGTAGTCAGCAATTAGTGAAGCCAGATTTTTAAACCCAAGCATTTGACACCAGAGTCGGTATGCTTAAAAACAATGCTCTGTTCCCTCTAAAACGATTAATGAGCAAAAGAATTTTGGTTGGTGGTAATGAATGGGAATATCGAGAGTTTGAGTCTGTGGGACTTGTTGATTGGCAGGTGTCATTAGAAGGAGCAGGTAAAAAAAAAAAAAAAAAAAGAAGGAGCAGGTAAGGGGCACTTGAGTGGTTCAGTGGTTGAGCGTCTGCCTTTGGCTCAGGGTCCTAGGATCGAGTCCCACATCGGGCTCCCCGCAGGGAGCCTGATTCTCCTTCTGCCTGCCTCTCTGCCTCTCTGTGTCTCTCATGAATAAATAAATAAATAAATAAATAAATAAATAAATAAATAAATAAACAAACAAAATTTTTTAGAGAAGGAGCAGATAACTCATGGACTCCAAATGCAGGAATGCCAAGTTGCCACTTTGGGGTGCTGGCACTGGTATTAGCTATTAGGCCCCTTGTTCTTCCCTGAAGTTAATCAGCAAAGAGTAGTGATGACAACATTGATGGTGGGCATGGTGGGGGTGACGGTGGGGGTGGTGGTCATGGGGATGGTGGGGTAGTGGTGGGAGTGCTGGAGGTTGGACAGTGGTCATGGGAATGATGGTGGTGGTGGTGGGGGTCATGGAGTAATGTCAGAAAAGAGCTAAATGTTGGGGCAGCTGCCTTTTAGACATTTTAAAAACTAACCACTTGACCATCCATGCCATTTTAATGCTACGGATATACTGTACATCTATGTATGTATTTTTAAAGTATTCTTTTTTTTTTTAAAGATTTTATTTATTCATGAGAGACACACAGAGAGAGGCAGAGACACAGGCAGAGGGAGAAACAGGCTCCCTACAGGGAGCCTGATGTAAGACTCGATCTCAGGACCCCAGGATCATGACCTGAGCCAAAGGCAGATGCTCAACCACTGAGCCACACAGGCTCCCCTATTTATGTATTATTACATGTATTATTTCTATATATGTCTCATACAAAAAACAGTAGGTTTTTTTCATCTCTCCCTAAGAACCAAGTTTTTCCCTCTTGGGGGAGATGTCATTTCTTTTGAGAATACATGTTTTAGTGTACATTTTTGAAAATCAGCTGGGACTTTTTTTTTGTAATTGAAAAGAAAATGAAGATGATACAAACAAAATGAAAAACATAGAGTGCAGAAAAACAGGAATGGCTGCTGTAAGTATTACGTGAAATATTGTATGTTTATCACTCCAGGTGGATCTCCCATCTAGGTTCATCAAACCTGTTTATATGAGGCCATTCCAGAAGTACTTTTTCAGGTTGAGTCCATCTTGCTTCTTGATGGTTCATGGTATTTTTATTTTCTTTTTTCACAGGGTATTGTGGTATATTCATCTGGGTTATGTTTTCATTGGAATCAATGGCAGTTGGTAAGTTGGTCAAAGAGAATCCATATGCTCAATGTGTGGGAGGATGTTTTCTGGGAAGGGGACCCTTCTGTCTCAGGAGGCTGAGCCACAGCTGAACACTTGCTGGGAGCTAGGTAGTGTCAGAGCAAGGGGTAAATAATATCCAGGTCTCCGGGTTCCTGCTTCAGGCTCTTATCTTTGTGCCTTGGATTCACTGTGTGACCTCAAGTGAGTCACACAAACCCTCTCTGATTCTTACTTTCCTCAGCTGTGAAATACAGTCAACATGGGTTCCTATCCCACAGGGATATTGTGAAGCTTAAATTACAGTAGGTAACTTTGTTAACCACCGGGTACATGTGATAAGAGCTTCATAAATGGTAGTACGGTGGGAACGGGAATGGAATTTACTCAAACCACAACTCAATGTGGGAAAAAATCCATTTTTAAAATGTATTGGGTGTTCCTGTCTTTTACGTAAGCTCCTACTGGATGGAGAGGAAAAACATTGCCAGTTTTTAGTGTTCTTAATGACTCAGCTTCCTGGCTCAGCCTTATTTGGGGAAACTCTGTGTTGTACAAAGAATTGATCTTTCAAAAAATTTTTTTATTTAAATTAAATTAGCCGACATATAGTAGTACATCATTAGTTTCAGATGTAGAGTTAAGGAATTCATCGGTTTCATGTACCACCCAGTGCTCATCATATCACGTGCCCTCCTTAATGAATCTTTCCTATCTTCATCTTGGTCCTCTCAAGATGGCTACTGGGTGTTAGTATGGGGGCAACTTACAAGATCCTGTGGCTGTCAAGGGGGGACTCTGGATGGGGTGTTTTGTCTACTGGTACAACATGGACTCACCTTACTTTCTGGTAGTCCTCTCAGCAGCTCTGCACCCCCTGGGAGTCCATGCAAGAGCTTCTGCTTTCTATGTTCAGGCTATAGAAAACCAAAAGAGTTTTCTTGGACAACCTACTAGCTACCTCCCTCTGTGGGTTCTAATCTTTGGCTTTAATACCCTGTTGGATGTGACAGCAACAGAAAGCAAGCCTCTCTTCTAGGCTGGGAAACTCCACCTGACTTTTGTTGGGAGAAGTCAGTCCCTAGCCTTGATACCCCTAGTTTCACCCATTCCTATCTGGAAGTTTCTGAGGTGAGGTAGCAGAGGAATGGGGGTCCTGGTGGGTCCCTCTCATCTCTCTGTATTAGCATCCCAAAATTTTTTCTTTTCCCTTGTGATAGGTATTTCCTTTACACCACAGCTTAATGAAAGCTTTGCCTTCCAGTCCTCCAAGCCTGGCTACTGCAAAATCATTTTTTTTAAAGAGGGGAGGTGGGCAGGGGTAGATGGGGTGACTGGGTGTTGGGCACTGAGGGGGGCACTTGATGGGATGAGCACTGAATTCTATACTATACGTTGGCATATCGAACTCCAATAAAAATATACAAAAATAAATAAATGAATTAAATCTTTATTAATGAAGATTTTATTTATTTATTCATGAGAGACACAAAGTGAGAGGCAGAGACACAGATGCAGGGAGAAGCAGGCTCCCTTTGGGAATCCCGATGTGGGACTTGATCCCAGGACCCCAGGATCACACCCTGAGCCGAAGGCAGATGCTCAACCACTGAGCCACCCAGGTGTCCCTGAAAAATCATTTTATTGAGATATGACTGACATTTAATATTGTGCAAGTTTAAGGTATACACATGTTGATTTGATGTACACATATATTGAGAAATGGTTACCATCATAGTGTTTGCTAATTTCTTCATTGCCTCACATAATTACTTTTTTTTTCTGGTAAAAATATTTAAGATCTATTCATAACAACTTCCGAGTATATAATAGAGTATTGTTAACCAGAGTCACCATGCTGTATACTAGATACCCAAAACTCATTCATCTTATAAGGCTTTGCTTTCAAGATTATTGTCTTGCTTGGAACCCAAATATCCAGTTTGGTATTTAAAACCTGAACATTACTGTTTTGCTTTCACGTATGCCTGCTGCTAAGACATCTTAATTTTTCCTGAGTGAGAGTAAATCCTTTGGCAGAATGTGTTGGAAGGGAGGCTCACATCCATATAAGTGGAAAAGAGAAAATCATATCACTGTATTCCCAAAAAGGTCACCTGGATTACAAAAATTGATCATTATTATTGAATCCAGAAAGTCCTTGGCTGGTGAAGAAGTCATTTTATCAGTCTCCGCAGTTCTGGGATCCAGCCTGGGCCTGACACAGCACAGGCAAGTTAGGTAGATAAATAAATAAAAGAAAGAATATGACCCCACATAGAGAGTGCAAGAGATATAGTCGAGGCACATACAAGGAATTTGTAAATGTGAGTTTCTTAACATTTGAGAAGACTGGGCACTACTGGAATAAAAAATGCATAAGCACAGGAAAGGTTATGATAGTTCATCAAAGCACACATTTACGATATTTGTGCTTTTCTCTATATATCATCCCTAATAAAATACTATAAAAATGCATATACATGGGGCGCCTGGGTGGCTCAGCAGTTGAGCCTCTGCCTTTGGCTCAGGGTGTAATCGATTCCCACATCAGGCTCCTTGTGAGGAGCCTGCTTCTCCCTCTATGTCTCTGCTTCTCTCTGTGCCTCTCATGAATAAATAAATAAAATCTTTCAAAAATGCATATACACTTTGAGACAGCAATTCATAATCCAGAAATTTATTCCAAAGAGATATTTGTACAACATACAGAGATACCTCGCCATACATTCAAGGATATGCACGTTATACTATTCTCGTAACAACTTGGAATAAACAGTCATTGCTTACCTGAGGGTACTGGTTGGATAAAACCTTGTGTTTGGGGATCCCTGGGTGGTGCAGCGGTTTGGCGCCTGCCTTTGGCCCAGGGCGCGATCCTGGAGACCCGGGATCGAATCCCACGTCGGGCTCCCGGTGCATGGAGCCTGCTCCTCCCTCTGCCTGTGTCTCTGCCTCTCTCTCTCTCTCTCTGTATGACTATCATAAAAAAATAAAAATAAAAAAAAACACCTTGTGTTTGTGAGGATAACCCTAGCTACCGTAACAAACCCAGAGCTGTCCATGGCTTAATAAAAAGAAATTTAATTTTTGTTTGTTTAAGAGTCCAACGTAGATATTTCTGGCCAGTGGGTGCCTTTCCTCAAAGTGGTAATTCAGAGACCTGGACTTCTTCTGTCTTGTGGCTCAGCCATGCTAGGGGCTCAGAGTCTTCTGTAGATCATAGGGGGAGGGGATATGCATGATGCATGTCATATTTGGTCACAGTCACATGACCATACCTGGACACAAGGTGAGCTGAGAAATGTAGTCTGTGGTGGGTAAGCTGCCTGCTAGTGACAGTTCCAGACCATGGAAAGGGGAATGTGGAGTTTCTGCTTGACCTTTGACTACCAAGCCACTGTGTTCATGGGACAGTTAATGCCCATGGACACAGCGGAACCTACACAGCTGCTCAAAAGCATGAGTTAGGGATGCCTGGGTGGCTCAGCGGTTGGCCATCTGCCTTCAGCTCCAGTTGTGATCCTGTGGTCCCCGGATCGAGCCCCACATCCCGCTCCTTGCAGGGAGCCTGCTTCTCCCTCTACCTATCTCTCTGCCTCTCTCTCTCTCTGTGTCTCTCATGAATAAATAAATAAATAATTTTTTTTTTTTTAGAGTATGAGTTAGGTGTGTATGGACTGGTTTGGAAAGTTGCCCCAAACATATCCTTCTTTTTTTTATTATAGAAATATTTAGACATTCAAAGTTAAGGAAAAATAGTACAGCAAACTCCCATGTACCCATCACCCAGCTTCCATGCTTGACCAATTTGCTGCCCTGGGTTTGCAAGACCTACTCCTTTTTTTTTTTTTTTATGATAGTCACAGAGAGAGAGAGAGAGAGAGAGAGAGAGAGGCAGAGACACAGGCGGAGGGAGAAGCAGGCTCCATGCACCAGGAGCCCGATGTGGGATTCGATCCCGGGTCTCCAGGATCGCGCCCTGGGCCAAAGGCAGGCGCCAAACTGCTGCGCCACCCAGGGATCCCGCAAGACCTACTCCTAAGTGAAAAAGCAAGTAAGAGTACGACAGGGTTTTCCAACAGAACTTTCTACGATGATGGACATGTTCTGGATCTACTGTAGTCGCTAGTCAGTCACAAGTGGCTACTGAGCAATTGAAATAAGGCTAATTGGATCAAAGAATGGAATGCTTCATTTTATTTAATTTTCATAGATTTATTTTTTAAAGATTTTATTTATCTATTTGAGAAAGAAGGTGAGGGAGAGAGAAAGAGAGAGCGAGTGTGAGCACGATCAGGGGGAAGGGCAGAGGGAGAGGGAGAAGTAGACTCCCCTGCTAAGCAAGGAGCTCGATGTGGGGCTTGATCCCAGGACCTTGAGACCATGACCTGAACCAAAGGCAGAGGCTAAATCAACTGAGCTACCCAGGCGCCCCAATTCTCATAGATTAAAATGCTGCCATATATGATTAGTATCTACTATTTTGGAGAGCACAACAGGTTGTATATTGTATGATCTCACTTGTGTTAATAAAACTGTATGAATTTATAAACTTATTCCAATTTAATAATATACTTGCTTGACTGAGCCTGTGAAGAGTATCTAACCTGGAGGAGATCCCCTCTAAGCTAAGGGGGATCTAAGCTTTAGGCAGCATTTGCCCCTGGGTATAAGGATGGGGGACTGAGAACTCTTCATTTTTAATTTTATATGCTTCTGCATTGTTTGCATTTAGTTCTACAATTATTATCTTCTTAGAAAAAGATATAAACAAAACAAAAAATGCACCAAAATAAGGATTACTGGGATCCCTGGGTGGCGCAGCGGTTTGGCGCCTGCCTTTGGCCCAGGGCGTGATCCTGGAGACCCAGGATCGAATCCCACATCAGGCTCCCCGTGCATGGAGCCTGCTTCTTCCTCCACCTGTGTCTCTGCCTCTCTCTCTCTCTCTGTGACTAACATAAAAAAAAAAAAAATTAAAAAAAAAAAAAGGATTACTGTCTGCTTTTGGTCAGTTTCTTTTTCTTTTTTTTAATTTAAATTCGATTAGCCAATATATAGTACATCATTAGTTTCAGATGAAGTTTTCAATAATTCATCAGTTGCATATAACACCCAGTGCTCATCACATCACATGCCCTCCTTAATGCTCACCACCCAGTTACCCCATCCACCTCCCCTCCAGCAGTTTTTGTAGAAGCGGAACTTGATAAGAGGACTCTTGTGTGAATAATTTATTGAGGGAAGACTCTCAGGAAACACTTGCAGGGGAATGAGGAAAGCAGGACAGGGTGGGGAGAGAAACTAGCCACCCAGAAGGTGTTTCACGAGAGCTTCAGCCACAGCCTGGTCTAACAGGGAGCCCTGGAATGTGAAGCGCAACCCAGAGGTTCACCTTGGGGGGCCAAGGGGAGGCTGCACTATAACACTCCTACGCCTGTCTGCCTGTCATTCCTGGGGGATGGGTATGCCATCCTGGTAAAGCAGTTGGGGGATGGCTGCCAAGAGTGACCACTGTCCCACCATTTCTTACCTGGCAACATGTGAAGAGCTCATGAGCTGATGTAGGAGAACCCCCAGGAAGCTGGGGTTTTCCCCTTCACATACCCATTCCTGCTTTCGTAACTTGCTATGGTAATCACTGGCACTCAGGGAAATACAGCCTGGCAGGCTCACAGCCACTTTCAAAGGGGTGGCTTTGAATAAGGATCTAGAGGCTTCTCATTGCTCTGCTCGTGGGCTGCTGGCAGCTGTGGAGCACGCATTCTGGTAGGAGACTCCCCCAGGAATGAAGGCAACTAGATCTTGGGCAAGCATCTTCATCTCTGTTTTGTCCTCTGATTAACGGGTATTGCAATGACTCGCACCCAATGGGATAATTGTGAGGATTCGACTCCATATGTGCAGTTGTTAAGAGGTGGGTTCTGGAATCACGTTTCCTGGGTTCGAATCCTGGTTCTGGTGCTCAGGTATTTCAGCAAGTTCCCTAAGACTTCAGTTCCCATGAAAAGGAAGGTCAGAGGGGTTAATCCAACTGGGTTTTGATGAGCATTATATGAGGTAAGATACAGGTGGGGCCTCAGACTGTACTGGGAACATAGCAGGTGCACAAGTATGTCAACCCTCCCTCTCCTCAGAGAAACCTAAATTATCGGATTCTTGCTGTCTGGGCCAAAGTTGGTAGCTAGCGAGTGGGCATAGTCAGGACAATGAGCAGGACCCCGGGCTGCCTTGCCAACCTTCACCCATTTTACTTGCTCTTCTCTTGCATTTTGACTGGTGGCGTGACCCAGGAGAGGCTATGCAAGCTCTCTTGGGGATCTGTTTCCACATCTGTAAAATGGAGCCCTAACGTTTACCTTGAAGTAGGGTGACCAACTGTCGTGGTTTGCCTCTGACCAGGAGGGGGTTCACGGGACTCTGAACTTCAAGTGTGAATACCAAGAAAGCCCTGGCGAAAACCAGGATTACTACACCGGGAAGCATTATTGTGGGGCCTGCAGGAAATGCATGGAAGGGGCCTGGTGCTTGGGAGGCACCAATGAAATGGAAGCTCTAGTTCTGTTTTTAAAAGCCTTTTTGCCTCTTGGAATCTCTTTATGCTTCGGTCAATTAGGTGATCATCCATTAAGTTGTTTTGCTCATGATTGAGGATCATGTGTCTGCTCAGGTGGATTGTTGAAGGGGTTTCTTGGCTTTTAGCCCTTGAAGTGGCCACAGAGGACACCAGGGAGCACAGCACCCAAGTCAGGTCCTGCGTCCTCTGCCCACAGCCCTCCAAGGCTCCCACCACCATGGGGTAAAAGCCCAAGTCCTCTCTGAGGCCCCTAAGGTCCCACATGACCTGTCCTATCCCCTCCCTGCCCCTCCCTCATCCCTGTCTCCCCTTCACTCTCTCTGTTCCAGCCACACACACCTCACTGTTCCTCCAATACCCCAGGCCCTGTCCTGCCCCAAGACCTTTGCTCAAGCTGTGCTCTCTGCTTGGGATGTTCTTGACCTACATATATACTTGGTCCTTCCCTCATCTTCTTTATGTTTCAGCTCATGTGTCATCTTCTCTGCAACTACTCTATTTTTGACATTAGATCCCTCACCCTCACTTCTCCAGGTTGTCAGCTCTGTGAAGGTGGGGGAATTTTGTGTAACTTGTTCCACTGCTGAATCCTCAGTACCTAGAATAGGGCCTGACATATAGCAGGTATTTGTATTTGTTAGAGTCATGCACAGAAACAGAACCAATAGGATGGATACATATAGATACAACCAATAGGATGGATACATATCTTTTATAGATAAAAGAGTTTTTAAAGAATTAATTTATTTATTCATGAAAGACACACAGAGAGGCAAAGACATAGGCAGAGAGAGAGAGAAGCAGGCTCCCTGCGGGGAGCCCGATGCGGGACTTGCTCCCCGGACCCTGGGATCATGACCTGAGCCAAAGGCAGATGCTCAACTACTGAGCCCACCCAGGTGCCTCAGATAAAAGGTTTATTATGAAAAATAATAAGGTTCACATGATTAGGGAGGCTGGCAAGTCCTAAGATCTTTGGGGTGACATGCAAAGGTCCTGAGACCAGAAGGAATTTGAGGAACCGAGCAAAGGTGAGCCTGGCAGATGGGACAAGGTAGGAGATGAGCTGGAGAGGTTGGCGGGTGCCCAGTCACACAGGGCTGGTTTGCGATTCTGGTTTGGGCTGGGTGTGAGTTGTGAGCAATTGAGCCAGAGTAAGAGAATAATGGGAAACTGGAATGAGAGACCGTAAGTGGCAATGTTCCGGAAGTTTGCAAAGAACAATGTTGCCTCTGCAGGCGAAAGAGGAAGTTGTTAATGAGAAGAGATGCAATTGAGGTGTCCTGCAGGGAAGTGAAATAAACAAAGCATGTTGTAGGAAGTAAAGAGCTGACCCTTCAGGACCCTAAGCATAATCCACCCCTTAATGTTTGTGCAGCACTTTATAAGGTGCTTTCCCCTTCTACCGATTGGTATTGGCATTACTGTTCATTCCTCTTTCTTTCACACCCTCCATCCAATCTGCTGGCAAATCCTGCTAACATTGCCTTCAGGATAGACCCCTAATCTGCCTTCCATTCTTCCCAGTGGGGTTGCCTCTGCCCTCCTTGCTTACCTGGACAGGTGCAGGCATCTCCTCCCTGGTCATTCTCTCCTGCCCCTCTGCAGTTCATCTTCCGGCCAGGGGCCACAGGATCCTGCTAAAACTGCAGTCCTGTTGTGTCCTGCCTGTGTTCAGACTCTCCCATGGCACCCATTGCTCTCTGATAGAAAGCTGAGGTATGCGAGCAGTCAAGGAGATCTAACACGATCTGGCCATGTCCAGGCCTCCCTTGCCCCCCTGCCCACTCTGCTCCAACCACACTGGCCCCCTGTAACTCCACCACATCTCCAGGCGTGGTCCTGCCCCTGAGCCCTTCATGCACTTGCTGTTTCCTCTGCCCCAAGTACCATCATAGCTCACTCACCTCCCTCTGCTCTTTGTTCTAATCGTTAGTTTTTCAGCTATTACTGAGCACCAAATGTGTACTGGGCACTGTGTATGCATTTAGCACACAGCAGTGAATGACACAGACATAAGTCCTTGACTTCAGGAGCTCAGAGTCCATCAGGGCTTAATCAGTTACAGACTTAACCAATTACAAAAGTTTTTACAAAGAATTGTTTTAGAAATTACCTGAAAATTGATTCCATTTCTGGCCAGATCTACCTCTTCTTGGGTAGCACTCATGAAAACTGCTCACTTCAGGTTTCAACAGGCTTGGAGCTGCCACTCACCAGCTGTGTGTCCTTGGTCAAGTTACCTAACCTCACTGAGCCTCAGTTGTTCACATCTGTGTAATGGTAATTGTATTAGTTTCCTATGGTTGTTCTAGCAAATTATCACAAACTTGGTGGCTTCAAACAACAAAAAACATTACCTTATGGGTCTGGAGGAGGTCAGAAGTCCAAAGTGGGTCCCACTGGGCTAAAATCAAGGTGTTAGCAGGGCTGTGTTCCTTTCTGGAGGTTCTTTTTATTTTTATTTTTAAAAAGATTTTATTTATTCATTCATGAAAGAGAGAGAGGCAGAGACATAGAGGGAGAAGCAGGCTCCTCACATGAAGCCTGATGTGGGACTTGATCACCGGACCAAGATCACCCTCTGAGCCAAAGGTAGATGCTCAACCACTGAGCCACCCAGGGGTCCCTTTCTGGAGGTTCTATAGGATAATCTGTCTTTTCGCTTCTTCCAGCCTCTAGAGGTCACCTGAATTCCTTGCCTTGTGTCCTTCCTCCTCCATCTTCAAAGCCAGCATTAATTGGTCAGGTCTTTCTCAAAGGGCGTCACTTTGCCTCTCCTGGCTCCATCTTCCATTTATAAGGACCTTTGTGATTACCTTGGACCCAACTGGATAATCCAGAATAACCTCCAGATTAATCTCTTCAGCTCAGGATCAGTTGGTTGCTAATCTTAATTCCATCTGAAACCTTAAGGCTCTCTTGCCACAGGCATAGCATATTCGTAGGTTCCAGGGATTAGGATGTGGTCATTTTTGGAAGGGTCATTATTGTGACAACCACAGGAATGATAGTATCAAATAAGTCTCTTCCCAGGCACCTAGAAGCCTGCCTCCACCTCTGGCTTTCTCTTTCTCTTTCTGGAGCTCACAGTGTGGCAGAGGAAATAATAACTAAAAAGCTAATCATACAAATAATTGAGCAACTATAAGTGTCAGAAAGAAGGAGCACGTGTAGCTTTCGAGGAGTCAGGGGAGGCTTTTATGAGGATATGATACTAAGGCAAGACCTGAGGAGTGAATAGGAGCTGGCCAGATGAGCAGAGGCAAAGGGAAGAACGCAAGCAAAGGCCCTGCAGTGGGAAGTCCTGGAAATTGAGAGTAGTAGGAAACGAGGCTTAAAGATGTGGTTGGGTCTGGTCCCTGGGGCTTTGTGGGTCCTGTTAAGTGATTTGGATTTGAATTCTGAGTGCAACAGGCAGCACTGTAGGCAGCGGTAGGGGTAGATGATCAAATATGTGGAGAAGAGATTTCAGTGGACAATGGAGGATTTAGGGATGCAGAATCCAGAGGAGGATCTGTACCAAGCATAGCCCTGGTGATAGAGAAAAGCAGGTAGATGCCAAATGCTCTTTGGACAGAGAACCAACAGGGCCTGTGGACCCACTGGGTGTGAGGGTGAGGACTAAACAGGCAAACTGAGGTCCAGGGTGTTGCAATCACTTGTCCCAGAGCTGGACTGGCTAGGATGTTGTTTGGACGGTTTCCACAGAAACCAAACAACAACTTAGAAATTTAGCTCTTAGAAGGACATTCTTCTCATAAATCTCCAAACTGTAGATGGAACAGGGTGGCAGGGCTGCCCAGATCATCCCAGATTCCAGGTGCTTTCCACTTGTTGCCTCTCCATCCCTCAGCATGTGGTTTTCCAAGCCATCATCCCCATGGTGAAGGATAGATCAGCCGCCTCTGTCCATGTTTCAGCCAAGGGGAAGAGGAAAGGGGAAGAGGAGAAGATGCCTTTTGTCATTAAGGGTATGGCCAAACAGTGTGCATATCACTTCTGTGCAGGCTGAACTTAGCCACCGGGCCACACCTAGCTGCAGGACGCACAGAGAATGCAGTCTTTAACTGGAAGTCATGTTACTACAAGGAAGTAGGGGACGTGGGTCTGGGGAAGGACTGCTGGTCTCTGCTTGATGGTTTACTGCTGGAGGTTTTTGTTTTGTTTTTGTTTTGAACCTGGGTCTTCTGTGCTTCAAAGGCTGAAATTTTGAGTCTCAGACTCTTCTATCTAGAGGTCTCATGCCCCTGGCGTGGTCCATGGACCAGCAGCATCAGATTCATTCAGGGACTTGTGAGAAACACAGAATCTCAGGCCTCTTTCTTGACCAGCAGAGTCAGCATTTGCTTTTTCCAGACCTGGGATCCAGGGGAGGCAGATGCTGTTGGTCTGAGGACCCCCTTTGGAGTAGCAGGTGTCCACGTCACTGCATTTCACACTTTCCTGTGCACACAGATCACCCAGGGTCTTGTAAAAATGCAGATTCTGATTCATCAGTTCTGGGGAGGGGCCTGACAGGTTGCATTGCCACCAATTCCCAGGCAGTGCTGGTGCTCCTGGCCCATGAAGTACTCTTGGAGCAGCAGGGGTGTAGAGTCTCCAAGGTCCCTGACAGCATTGAGCAGTATCTCAGAGCTGCTATAACCAGTTGCCACCAAACAGAGGGCTTAAAACGACAGAAGTCTATTCCCTCACCATTCTGGGGCCCAGAAATCTGAAATTAAGGTGTCTGCAGGGCCATGCTTTCTCTGAAGCCTCTTGGGAGAGTTTGTCCTGGTGTGGCCAGAAATCCTTGGTGTTCCTTGGTTTGTAGCCACATGACTCTAGTCTCTGCCTCTGTCACCAGGTGCTGTTGACCCTGAGCTGTCCATGTGCCTCTTTTCTTATAGGGATGCCAATAATATCAGTTTAAGGGGCTTCCTAATCATCCTCATGGAGGTCTTAATTACATCTACAAAGACTCTATTTCCAAAAAAGGTTATTTCCGAGGGACCAAGGCTTAGGTCTTCCAGAGATAGTTCAGCCTACAACAGTCCCCTTTACTCTCTCATGCTGGCTCCTCTGGAAACCCACCCTGGGGCTCTAACCTGACTTCTTGCTTCTGTGCTGCCCAGATGTGAATGAGTGTGCAGATACCACCACGTGCCCAGCTTATGCAAAATGCACTGACACTTCGGATAGTTACTACTGCACTTGCAAACGAGGTTTTCTATCCAGCAATGGAATGGAAAAATTTAAGGGCCCAGGAGTGACATGCATAGGTGAGTACATGCAACCTCGTAACCCTCCAGCATTTTGTAGGAAAATCGGGTGGAAGCTGGTGGGGTAGTGGATGTAGGTACTCTTTCTTTTCCCTCAAATATTATTTGCGCCCTCTCTCCCTCTCTGACCATTGTTTTCCTTTCTTTTTCTATAATGACAACAATTCCTGCTCACTAAAACTTCCAATGATTTGGAGCTGGCGTTAGCATGGAAAGAAAAGTAAAAACCATGCTATTTGTTTATGTCCAGAAATAGCGGCTGCTTTCATTTTGGGAGAACTCCTTTTCGTTGCCTCTTCATGCAGAACACAAGAATTTCTAACATTCACTGATACCTGGTCCCCTGTGGAGGGCTCTCAGTGCATTTTTACATGAAACTGAGTGCTGGCATTGTGATCATCTCTAGTGTACAGATGAGGAAACTGCTTGGAACCCCAAAATGATGCATTCATGGACATGTGGTTGAACTGGCCTCCAAACCCACATCTTGCAGAATCTAACAGCAATCTCTGAATCATGTCATCTAGTTGTAAGCTGTTGGGGGAAGGTATTTACCCTCTCTAAGCCTCAATGTTCCCATCTGTAGAGTGACTATAGAATAATAACTACGTCAAAGGATTTTGGGAAAATTAAATGCAGTCACGTATGCTATGTGCATATACAGGAAGTATCACTAACATAAGTCGTATGAATTGAAATGGTTCCTAGAAGGAGTGAGGTTCTTTATCTGCATTTCTTCCTTTTAGATCTTGATTCTCCCCTCAACAGTCAATATCTGACTGTCACCTCTGAATATAACCAGCAGTCCAAGCCAACTTTTTTATGCCAGGGACCAAATAGTAAATATTGTGGAGGTTGCAAGCCATAGGATCTGTCTCAGAAACTTTAATACCCCAGTTGTAGTGGGAAAGCAGCCATAGATGATATACAAATGAATGACGTGGCTTTGTCCCAATAAAACTTTATTTATACAAACAGGTAGTGGACTGGATTTGCCTCACAAGCTATAGTTTGCTGGGCTCTGAAGAAGATAATTGGTTTCTATTGTTGTAGTTCCCTTGGAGCCCCCAAACCTTCTTTATTTTGGCATTACAATTTATGGGTTATCCAGTAAGCTTCAGTAGTCCTGATGGGCCCTGGTTTTAAACTTTGGATTCAAATCAACATTCCCCATCTAGCAAAGTATGGTTACCATAGAAAGGATTTCATCCACTTTATACCTTTGATCTCTGTGTGGTGCCTGATATCTAGTGAGTAGTCAGGTGATATTTGTGGAACGAAGGAACACATTCCTTATTCTTTATGTCAACCCCAGATTTAATCAGCCTTTATCGCTGGTTCCTAATGTTTTACTACTTCACAGAAAGGTGGAATGAACATTCCTGAGGTTTGATCCTGATGTACAATGGCAGCTCCAGATTTCTGTGTAGGAGAGGCCCAGTTTTCTGGGAGAGGCTATAAGAAACTCACCTTGAAGCTGTATTTGCATGCCATGGATGTTGCAAGGGTTTAGGATGACTTGGCAGAGCAGGGCTGAAGGAGCCTTGGGGCTGGACCACCCCACTGTACCACGACTGCAATTTTATGGGCCCTCCACTGAGTAAATTGCTCTATGGGCTTTTTAAGTTCTTTTTAAGCTACTTCTTTTTTATCTACTGCTGAGTAGCTGAACTCCTGCCAACTTAGTACATCCAAACAAGGGCAATTATTTATTTTGCTCATGGATGTATCTATCATTTTGGTTGAGTTTGGTGACGTGGCTTGTCTCTGTTCCATGCAGTGTCAGCTGAGTTGGCTCAAGTGGGGGCTGGAGGATCCACTTGAAAGAGAGCACCTCACATGGCTGCTCAGCTGGTGCTGGCCTTGGGCTGTCTGCCCCACCAGGGCTGAGGGCTGAAGCTCTGGTTCTTCTTCTCATAAGTTGTTTTTTCATGGCTGGTTGGGCTTCCTCACAGTATGGTGGCCAAGTTCCGAGAGAACAAGGAGGAAGTGCATGGTATCTTTATGACTTAGTGTCACCACCCTCATGGTCCCATCATGCTCAGCTACAAGGGGAGTGAATGCAGACCCCATTGCTTGCTGGATGGACTACAAATACACATAGAATGAAGGGCATACAGCATGGCAGACATCATTTCTGCCATCTTGAAAAACAATGTGCTACACAAGATAAGGCAATTTTGTAACTCCACCTCTTTCTGGATCCAGATATAGATGAGTGTTCTCAAAGCCCCCCACCATGTGGTCCCAACTCAGTCTGTGAAAACCTTCTGGGGAGGTACAAGTGCAGCTGTTGGCCTGGTTTCTCTTCTCCCACTGGAAATGACTGGATCCTGGGAAATCCAGGTCGTTTCATCTGCACAGGTAATGCTCTCAGGCCTGGGTCTCTGGGGGACAGTGACCTCTCTTGAGCTGGGTACATATGCCTCTCACCTTAGACACACCATCTTGGGTCTGCTCACTCTCCTCCACTGCTCCTCAGACATCAATGAATGCCTCTCCAGTGGGGTCTGCCAAGAACATGCTGACTGTATCAATACCTTGGGAAGCTACAAGTGCAGATGCCAGGTTGGATTCATCTCTCACAACTCCATTTGTAAAGGTATGGAGGACCTGCTTTTCTTTATTTACCTACTTAATCCATTAAGAACCACCTCACTTGATGATCATGTGAGGTAGGGATTATGATCTTCTGTTTGGGGATTAGGAAATTAAGGCTCAGAGTATTGAAGTAAATTACCCAAGGACACGCAGCTGTTCAGTAGAAGAGCCAGGATTTGAAGTCCTGCTGAAGGCCTACAATGAGACAAGCAGTGGGTCAGGCAGTACTTGAGTGTAATGAATGGCTTTGTCCTGGCAGTTCTATCCTCTTAAGGGTTTCTGGCAATGTCTGGAGGCATTTTGAGTGTCATAATGGTGGTATTCAAGGGCCATTGTGGGTGCTACTGTGATCTAGTGAGGAGAGGCCAGAGATACTGCTAAATACCCTGCAATGCATGGAGTAGCTTTTCTACACTCAAAAATAATCTGGTCCCAGATGCCAGTAGTTTTGAGGTAGAAAAACTCTGTCCTAGGAGTTGCTCAGATTCAATCTTAGGAATTTTTCCTAAAAAGTATTGGACTTGAGTCTTAAGAGTTACCCTCGACTCTTTACCCCCACTCCCATGTCTATATTAAATCAGTCATCATATCTTAGGGAATTTACCTGCTAAATATGTCTTAAAACTCTCCATTCTTCCCCATCTTGGTTCAGGCTCAGCTACTACTTTACCAACCTCTCTGGGCTTTCTCTTCCTCTCGTCTTGTCCTTTTGAATTCATCCTTCAAACTGCAGCCAGAATATTTTCACAAGATGCAAGCGCTCCATCTTCCTGATTCTGGTGCAGTACTACTATTCTCCATGCTCATTGGTACAGAGGGTGACTCCATCAAGCAAGTCATGGAGTGATCAAGTCCTTATCACATGCCCTTGGCTTGGAGTGAGAGATATTGGAAATCCTTTCTAATTTTTCTGATCCATTTGTAGCGGTTAGGTACTGCTGAGTAACAAGTTACCCTGAAAGCCAGTGGCTAGAAACAAATACCATCTGTTTAGCTTTCTATTCTGTGCATTGGAAGTTTAGGTTGGGCTTTGCTGGTCAGTTCCTAGGGTCTCTCATGTGCTTGTTCATATATCTGTGGTCAGCTATGGGTCAGCATGTTTCATCTCAGCTGGTGACCTCCCATGAAGGGGGTTATCAGGGATGATCCATCAATATCATTATGAATGATAAAAATGAGCTGAAGCAAATAAACCTCTAGAAATCTAATTTTGGAACTGACATCACATCATTTCTTTAAAAAAATTTTTTTTATTGGAGTTCAATTTGCCAAGATATAGCATAACACCCAGTGCTCATCCCCCTCAGTGCCCATCCCCAGTCACCCCAACCCCCCACCCACCTCCCCTTCCATTACCCCTTGTTCATTTCCCAGAGTTAGGTATCTCTCATGTTTTGTCACCCTCACTGATATTTTCTTTTTTATATAAATTTACTTTTTATTGGTGTTCAATTTGCCAACATATAGAATAACACCCAGTGATCAGCCCGTCAAGTGCCCACTTCAGTGCTGGTCACCCAGTCACCCCCACCCCCCGCCCACCTCCCCTTCCCCTACCCCTAGTTCATTTCTCAGAGTTAAGAGTCTTTCATGTTCTGTCTCCCTTTCTGATATTTCCCACTCATTTTCTCTCCTTTCCCCTTTATTCCCTTTCACTAATTTTTATATTCCCCAAATGAATGAGACCATATAATGTTTGTCCTTTTCCAATTGACTTATTTCACTCAGCATAATACCCTCCAGTTCCATCCACGTTGAAGCAAATGGTGGGTATTTGTCGTTTCTAATGGCTGAGTAATACTCCATTGTATACATAGACCACATCTTCTTTATCCATTCATCTTTCGATGGATACCGAGGCTCCTTCCACAGTTTGGCTATTGTGGACATTGCTGCTAGAAACATCGGGGTGCAGGTGTCCCGGCGTTTCATGGCATCTGTATCTTTGGGGTAAATCCCCAGCAGTGCAATTGCTGGGTCGTAGGGCAGGTCTATTTTTAACTCTTTGAGGAACCTCCACACAGTTTTCCAGAGTGGCTGCACCAGCTCACATTCCCACCAACAGTGCAAGAGGGTTCCCCTTTCTCCACATCCTCTCCAACATTTGTTGTTTCCTGCCTTTTCCCCATTCTCACTGGTGTGAGGTGGGATCTCATTGTGGTTTTGATTTGTATTTCCCTGATGGCCAGTGATGTGGAGCATTTTCCCATGTGCCTTTTGGCCATGTCTATGTCTTCCTCTGTGAGATTTCTCTTCATGTCTTTTGCCCATTTCATGATTGGATTGTTTCTTTGCTGTTTAGTTTAATAAGTTATTTATAGATCTTGGATACTAGCCCTTTATCTGATAGGTCGTTTGCAAATATTTTCTCCCATTCTGTAGGTTGTCTTTTAGTTTTGTGGACTTTCTTTTGCTGTGCAGAAGCTTTTTATCTTGATGAAGTCCCAATAATTCATTTTTGCTTTTGTTTCTCTTGACTTCGTGGATGTATCTTGCAAGAAGTTACTGTGGCCAAGCTCAAAAAGGGTGTTGCCTGTGTTCTTCTCTAGGATTTTGATGGAATCTTGTCTCACATTTAGATCTTTCATCCATTTTGAGTTTATCTTTGTGTATGGTGTAAGAGAGTGCTCTAGTTTCATTCTTCTGCATGTGGATGTCCAATTTTCCCAGCACCATTTATTGAAGAGACTGTCTTTCTTCCAGTGGATAGTCTTTCCCACTTTGTTGAATATTAGTTGACCATAAAGTTGAGGGTCCACTTCTGGGTTCTCTATTCTGTTCCATTGATCTATGTGTCTGTTTTTGTGCCAGTACCACACTGTCTTGATGACCACAGCTTTGTGGTACAACCTGAGATCTGGCATTGTGATGCCCCCCGCTATGGTTTTCTTTTTTAAAATTCCCCTGGCTATTCGGGGTCTTTTTTGATTCCACACAAATCTTAAGATGATTTGTTCTAACTCTCTGAAGAAAGTCCATGGTATTTTGATAGGGATTGCATTAAATGTGTAAATTTCCCTGGGTAACATTGACATTTTCACAATATTAATTCTTCCAGTCCATGAGCATGGAGTATTTTTCCATCTCTTTGTGTCTTCCTCAATTTCTTTCTGAAGCGTTCCATAGTTTTTAGGGTACAGATCCTTTACCTCTTTGGTTAGATTTATTCCTAGGTATCTTATCTTTTTTGGTGCAATTGTAAATGGAATTGATTCCTTAATTTCTCTTTCTTCAGTCTCATTGTTAGTGTATAGAAATGCCACTGATCTGGGCATTGATTTTGTATCCTGCCACACTGCTGAATTGCTGTATGAGTTCTAGCAACCTTGGGGTGGAGTCTTTTGGGTTTTCTATGTATAGTATCATGTCATCTGCAAAGAGGGAGAGTTTGACTTCTTTGCCAATTTGGATGCCTTTTATTTCTTTTTGTTGCCTGATTGCTGAGGCCAGGACTTCTAGTACTATGTTGAATAGCAGTGACACCACATCATTTCTGCTGCATTCTATTGTTCAGTGAAAGTCATAGGCGCCAGCTAGATTCAAGGCGTGGGGAAAACACCTTTTTGACTTGGGTTTTCATTTCCACTGAACAGATGTGGATGAATGTGCTGATCCCAGAACTTGCCCAGAGCATGCCACTTGCCACAACAGTCTTGGAAGCTACTCTTGTGTCTGCAATGTAGGATTTGAATCTAGTGGTGGAAATAAGAGCCTCCTGGGTTCAGGAGAGATATGTGGAGGTAGGTGGAAGGAGTCTGTTGGCAAACGAGGTCCAAGTCTGTTTGCCAAGACAGCTGTGGTATGGGAGGGATTAGGATGAGTCTTAGCCAAGCTTACAGCCCTCACCTGCCAAGCCAATGTAATTCATTCATTCATTCATTCATTCATTCACTCACTCACTCACTCACTCATTCAACAAATACTTCCTGAGTACCTAGTATACACCAGGCATGATTCTAGAGATGGTGGATGCAGCAGTAAATAACAGAGTAAAAACTATTTGTTCTCCTGGAACTCATCACCTAATGTTGGGTAGATATATGGCAACATAAATACATGAACATATCATGTGCCAAGAATACTTGAAGGAAATAAAGATAAATAAGGCAGGAGCTGGATAGGGAGAACTTGAGGTGAGGGTCTATTTTTAATAGAGTGGTAAGGAAAGGCCATGCTGGGAAGCTGGTATTTGAGAAAAGATATAAAGGGCATGGGGGAGTGAATATTGGATTTCTGGTGATCGGTGTTCCAGGAGGAGAAAATAGCAGGTACAGAGGCCTGGAGGCTGGATCCCAGAAAGCGTTAAGCTTTTCCGTTCTTGTACCCATTGTCTTCCCAACAACCTGATGGTGTCAGTGTATTTTATACCCATTTTACAGATGAGGAAAATGAGCCTCCATTGGGGTGGAGCAACTCTTCCACAGTCAAATAGACAGGAAATAGGGGAATCATGATCTATACTGTGCTGAGTGTGACTTCACACCCTGTGCTCTAACCATCATGCAATTTCAGCCTCCAAATGAGGCTGCAATGTCCAGCAACCCAGCATGGGGGCTTGCATAGGGCCAGCATAGACTTAATCCTTAAATTCCCAGATTCTGACTCAAGACAGTCTGGGGAGATGTCTCGTTCTTGAGCCTCTTCCCAGGCCTAAGAAGCCTGAAAACTTCCCTTTTCTTCTTTTAAGGGCACTAATCCTATTATCAGATCTCATCTTAATCCAATCATCTTACAAGGGCCCATGTCCAAACACCATCCCACTGAGTGTTAGGGCTTTGCCATATGAATTTGGGGAGACCTAACTGAGTCCACAGCCCCCTGGAACACACAATGAACAGGCACAGAGCCAGGCTTTGAGCCCAACCTGTCCATGCTCTCTATGCCTCCAGTTAGACGTCTCTCAATTATTATTACTGATGATGTAGTGATTCCTTGGAAAGGAATTGAGACGTATTAAGGACAGAGTGGGGCAAGTGGGTTCAGGCCTGAGGGAGCAGAGAAGGAGACTTCATGAACCTACTGGTAGTCAATGAATCTGGATCAGAAATGACTATGGGTTTAGAAGAGAAAGGTGAGCTAGGTGAGCTTAGGTGGGACCAGACTCTTGATGTCTGCCGTGTTCTAATGAAGAGCTTGGTTTTATTCCAGAGCTATAGAGAGCCTCATCTGAGGATTTGTGTGGGTCACAGACATGCCTCTTTGCACTTCCTTTCAGTAGTGTCTAAAAGGATGTGAGCAGATCCCAAGAGACTCACTGGCTTGAGGCAAGGTGGGGCTATGCACTGCCATGGCCTCGGCATCCTTCATCCTTTTGACTTAGATCACTTTTCTGCTTAGATGTGGATGAATGTGCCAGGAACTCAACTATTTGTGGCCTCAACTCTGTCTGTACCAACATCCTGGGAGAATATAATTGTTCCTGCCTGCCTGGGTACTTTTCGCCTGCTGTTTGGACTCCTGAGAAACCAGAAGATTTCATATGTACAGGTAATGCTCTCAGCCATGCTGAGAATTTTCAATGGCTGTCAAACTACCTTGAAATATAGTGGCTTCCCACTGCTTTGTGCTTGCTCATGATTCTGTTGGCTGCCCACTTGGGTTTTCTGGGGGCCCTGGGATGGTTGCCCGGTCCAAAATGGCCTTGTGTACATGACTGGTAGTTGGTGTCGGTCTCTGGCTGGGAGATCAGCTGGGCCCCTCAGTTTTCCTCATGGGCCCATCCTCATGGCTTCTTGGGCTTCCTCAGATCATGGAAGCTGGTTTTCAGGAAGGGAATGTACAAGGGGAAGAAAGCAGAAACTCTGGGTTCTTATAAGACTTGTGCTTACAAGTCACAGAACATTACCTCTGCCTCATTCTCCTGGTCACAATCGTGGGGCTAGCGTAGATGCCAAGGAAGGGGGAATTAACTCACTATCTGACTGGGGAAGCAAGAAGGGCACACAGGAAGTGGAGGAATTGATGGTGGCCGTCTTTGGAGGATCTACTCTACTGCAGAACATGTCTTATGTTCTTTGACCCCCAGGGGAAATGCATGCTTCTTTTCATTAAAAAATGTTCTATTTCTTTTCACTCATTATTTTCACCAGCTGCTGACATTGTTAGAGGCAGGACAATAGAGAGGCACATTTGAAAGGGACCTTATATAAATTAATAGAGCACTCTGGGCTCATAGACATTTTTTCAGGACCCCATTCCTGTCCAATTATCACCGCTTTTATTTGTTTTACCTACTCAACAAGTTTCACTTTGCATGAAGGGAGGTTTTCTCAGTCAATACAGTTTGGAAAACCATGCACCTAGTCCAGCTCCATATGCAAAATATAAACTCCATTTGTGCTATTTCTTTTTTTTTCTATTTCTTTTTTTAAAAGAATATTTTATTTATTTGAGAGAGAGAGAGAAAGAGAGAGAGGACATGAGCTTGGGGGAGGGGCAGAGGGAGAGAGGAAGAAGCAGGTGCTTTATTCCAAACCCTGGGATCATGACCTGAGCTGAAGGCAGGTGCTTAACTGACTGAGCCACCCAGGCATTTCCCATTTGTACTATTTCTGATGAGAGTTCACCTCCTGGATGTTTAAATGAGTCTGTAAGTGGAGAGCTCACTATTAAAGGACAGGCACTCTTTGGTTAGAGATGTTTTCTGCGATACCAGGAGGAAAACCCCTTCCCTGTACCTTAACTGTGGATCATTCTTATGTCCTTTGAGATCTCCAAATTAGTCTATACTCATATCATAAGGAATTCTCCCAACCCTCCATGGTAAAGCCCAGTGCATATTGCACAAGCCGTTAGTGGATTTTGCCGGTTTTATCCTCCTGTTTTGTGAATAGGAATATGAAAATTTTTGCTCTTACTTCACTCCTGATTTTTTCCCCCAGACATTCTATTACATATATCCTCTATGGCTCAGAACCCCCCAGAGGGAGAAGTAACTCCTTATTGTCACTGTGACCTGGCATCAACTTGCATTAATACACCAGGTTTCCTCAACTTTGCTGCTATTGACATTTTGAGCTAGATAATTCCTTTTTAAAAAAAGATTTTATTTATTTATTCATGATAGACAGAGAGAGAGAGAGAGAGAGAGAGAGAGAGGCAGAGACACAGGCAGAAGGAGAAGCAAGCTCCACACCGGAAGCCTGACGCAGGACTCGATCCCGGGATTCCAGGATCGTGCCCTGGGCCAAGGCAGGCACCAAACACTGAGCCACCCAGGGATCCCCAATAATTCCTTTTTTTTTAATAATTCCTTTTTTATATTCAAATTCAATTAGCCAACATATAGTACATCTTAGTTTCAGATGTAGTGTTACATATGTCACTTGTTGTGTATAATAACACCTAGTGCTCATCACATGAGGTGCCCTCCTTAATGCCGATCACCCAATTACCGCATCCCGCCACCCACCTCCCATCCAGCAGCCCTCCGGTTGTTTCCCAGAGTTAAGAGTCTCCCATGGCTTTTCTCCCTCTCTGATGACTTCTCACTCAGTTTTCCCTCCCTTCCCCAGTGATCCTCTGCACTAGATAGCTCTGTGTGGTGGAGGGCTGTCCTGTGTGCTATAGGATATTTGGCAGTATCTGTGGCTTCTACCCACTAGATCACAGTAGTACACCCTCTAACCCTGGCCCAGTCAAACAACCAAAGAAGTCTACAGATATTGTCCATGCCCCTTGGCAGGGGTACATGGGGCAAGCCTCCCTCAGTTGAGAATCATTAGCTTAACATAAAAGAATTCTGACTCTCATTACCATCCAATATAGACATATCTGGCCAGTGGGCAGCTTTTCTCCACATGGTGATAAGGGATCCATTTTCCTCACATCTGTTGGTTCCTATATCACTTATGACTTTGGAATTGCTGGTTCAGCCAGTGGTGGGAAGAGAGACAGAAGGGACACCCACTTTGTACCACCTTGGTCCAGAAGTGACAAATTTCGTACTTGCTCCCCTTCTCTAAGTGAAAACCAGTCATGTGGCCCCATGTAGTTGCAGAGATTTCTGGGAAATGACCTTGCTTGGGACACCATGTCTTTTTTTTTTTAATTAATTTTTATTGGTGTTCAATTTACCAACATACAGAAAAACACCCAGTGCTCATCCCGTCAAGTGTCCACCTCAGTGCCCGTCACCCATTCCCCTCCAACACCCACCCTCCTCCCCCCTTCCACCACCCCTAGTTCGTTTCCCCGAGTTAGGAGTCTTTATGTTCTGTCTCCCTTCCTGATATTTCCCAACATTTCTTCTCCCTTCCTTTATATTCCCTTTCACTATTATTTATACTCCCCAAATGAATGAGAACATACACTGCTGGGACACCATGTCTTAGGGACAACTCCATGCCTTGGAAATGTGACTTTTGTAGGATTGACTTTTGACTTTTGTAGGATTGCTAGCCACCTGCCTCATGCCCATTCTCTACCCTACAGATATTGATGAGTGCTTTCACTTGTGCCCTTCCCTTTTAAAAAGATTTTATTTATTCGTTCATGATAGACACAGAGACATGGAGAGAGAGGCAGGCAAAGGAGAAGCAGGCTCCCTAGGGGAAGCCTGAGTGGGACTTGATCCCAGGACCCCAGGTTCACGACCTGAGCCAAAAGCAGATGCTCAACTGCTGAGCCATCCAGGTGTTCCCACATGTGCCCTTTCCAATGCAACTTGCACCAACAGCCCTGGGAGCTACTTTTGTACCTGCTCTCTTGGCTTTATACCAAGCAATGGACAGCTAAGCTTCACAGACCAAGAAGTCAAATGTAGAGGTGAAATGAGGGTTTGCTGAACATCCTTGGAAAGACGTATCTCTTGGTTCTTCTGGGTTGTTTGATATTCTCAAGTTCTTTGCAGATATTGATGAATGCTCCCAAGATCCATCACCATGTGGCCCCAATTCTGTCTGCACCAATACCCTGGGCTCCTACAGCTGTAGATGCAATAAGGGCTTTCGTCCCAATCCAGGAGGCTCCTCAAACTTCACCTGCCAAAGTAAGCATCTCCTTGTGTCCCTTCACAATGGAATCAATCTGGGTTTGGTGTGGTGGGGAAAATGATCATTAAGAAGCTAAGGATACAAAAAAGCAACTATATTTAAGATAACTGTCATAAAGAAGGAGCGCATGTAGATTTCGAGGTGTCAGGGGAGGCTGTTTTTTGGGGAAAGATACTAAGGCAAGACCTGAGGAGTGAATAGGAGCTGGCCAGATGAGCAGAGGCAAAGGGAAGAACACGAGCAAAGGCCCTGCAGTGGGAAGTCCTGGACATTGAGAGTAATAGGAAACGAGGCTTAAAGATGTGGTTGGGTCTGGTCCCTGGGGCTTTGTGGGTCCTGTTAAGTGATTTGGATTTGAATTCTGAGTGCAACAGGCAGTGGTAGGGGTAGATGATCAAATACGTGTTCAGAGGTGGCTACTATGTGGAGAAGAGATTGCAGTGGACAATGGAGGATTTAGGGATGCAGAATCCAGAGGAGGATCTGTACCAAGCATAGCCCTGGTGATAGAGAAAAGCAGGTAGATGCCAAATGCTCTTTGGACAGAGAACCAACAGGGCCTGTGGACCCACTGGGTGTGAGGGTGAGGACTAAACAGGCAAACTGAGGTCCAGGGTGTTGCAATCACTTGTCCCAGAGCTGGACTGGCTAGGATGTTGTTTGGACGGTTTCCACAGAAATCAAACAACAACTTAGAAATTTAGCTCTTAGAAGGACATCCTTTTTTTTTTCCTGTGCTCATTTCTCTGTATTTGCAGATTTTTTTATAAACTTATTTTTATTGGTGTTCAATTTGCCAACATACAGAATAACACCCAGTGCTCATCTCATCAAGTGCCCCCCTCAGTGCCCGTCACCCATTCACCCCCACCCCCCACCCTCCTCCCCTTCCACCACCCCTAGTTTGTTTCCCAGAGTTAGTCTTCATGTTCTGTCTCCCTTTCTGATATTTCCCACACATTTCTTCTCCCTTCCCCTTTATTCCCTTTCACTATTAGTTATGTTCCCCAAATGAATGAGACCATATAATGTTTGTCCTTCTCCGATTGACTTACTTCACTCAGCATAATACCCTCCAGTTCCATCCACGTTGAAGCAAATGGTGGGTATTTGTCGTTTCTAATGGCTGAGTAATATTCCATTGTATACATAGACCACAGCTTCTTTATCCATTCATCTTTCGATGGACACCGAGGCTCCTTCCACAGTTTGGCTATTGTGGACATTGCTGTTATAAACATTGGGGTGCAGGTGTCCCGGCGTTTCATTGCATCTGTATCTTTGGAGTAAATCCCCAGTAGTGCAATTGCTGGGTCGTAGGGCAGGTCTATTTTTAATTCTTTGAGGAACCTCCACACAGTTTTCCAGAGTGGCTGCACCAGTTCACATTCCCACCAACAGTGCAGGAGGGTTCCCCTTTCTCTGCATCCTCTCCAACATTTGTGGTTTCCTGCCTTGTTAATTTTCCCCATTCTCATTGGTGTTAGGTGGGATCTCATTGTGGTTTTGATTTGTATTTCCCTGATGGCAAGTGATGCAGAGCATTTTCTCATGTGCATGTTGGCCATGTCCATGTCTTCCTCTGTGAGATTTCTCTTCATGTCTTTTGCCCATTTCATGATTGGATTGTTTGTTTCTTTGGTGTTGAGTTTAATAAGTTCTTTATGGATCTTGGAAACTAGCCCTTTATCTGATCAGTCATTTGCAAATATCTTCTCCCATTCTGTAGGTTGCCTTTTAGTTTTGTTGACTGTATCCTTTGCTGTGCAAAAGCTTCTTATCTTGATGAAGTCCCAATAGTTCATTTTTGCTTTTGTTTCTTTTGCCTTTGTGGATGTATCTTGCAAGAAGTTACTGTGGCCGAGTTCAAAAAGGGTGTTGCCTGTGTTCTCCTCTAGGATTTTGATGGAATCTTGTGTCACATTTAGATCTTTCATCCATTTTGAGTTTATCTTTGTGTATGGTGTAAGAGAGTGCTCTAGTTTCATTCTTCTGCATGTGGATGTCCAATTTTCCCAGCACCATTTATTGAAGAGACTGTCTTTCTTCCAGTGGATAGTCTTTCCTCCTTTATCGAATATTAGTTGACCATAAAGTTGAGGGTCCACTTCTGGGTTCTCTATTCTGTTCCATTGATCTATGTGTCTGTGTTTGTGCCAGTACCACACTGTCTTGATGACCACAGCTTTGTGGTACAACCTGAAATCTGGCATAGTGATGCCCCCAGCTATGGTTTTCTTTTTTAAAATTCCCCTGGCTATTCGGGGTCTTTTCTGATTCCACACAAATCTTAAAATAATTTGTTCTAACTCTCTGAAGAAAGTCCATGGTATTTTGATAGGGATTGCATTACATGTGTAAATTTCCCTGGGTAACATGGACATTTTCACAATATTAATTTTGCCAATCCATGAGCGTGGAATATTTTTCCATCTCTTTGTATCTTCCTCAATTTCTTTCTGAAGCATTACGTAGTTTTTAGGGTATAGATCCTTTACCTCTTTGGTTAGGTTTATTCCTAGGTATCTTATGCTTTTGGGTGCAATTGTAAATGGGATTGACTCCTTAATTTCTCTTTCTTCAGTCTCATTGTTAGTGTATAGAAATGCCACTGACTTCTGGGCATTGATTCTTTTCATAAATCTCCAAACTGTAGATGGAACAGGGTGACAGGGCTGCCCAGATCATCCCAGCTCCCAGGTGCCTTCCACTTGTTGCCTCTCGATCCCTCAGTATGCGGTTTTCCAAGCCATTATTCTCATGGTGAAGGATAGATCAGTCTCCTCTGTTCATGTTTCAGCCAAGGGGGAAGAGGATAGGGGAAGTAGAGAAGATATTTATTCTCATTAAGAGCATGGCCAAACAGTGTGCATATCACTTTTGTGCATGCCCATTGGGCTGAACTTAGCCACCGGGCCACACCTAGCTGCAGGATGCACAGAGAATGCAGTCTTTAACTGGAAGTCATGTTACTACAAGGAAGTAGGGGATGTGGGTCTGGGGAAGAACTGCTGTTATCTGCTTGATGGTTTGCTGCTAGAGGTTTTTGTTTTGTTTTTGTTTTGAACCTGGGTCTTCTGTGCTTCAAAGGCTGAAATTTTGAGTCTCAGACTCTTCTATCTAGAGGTCTCATGCCCCTGGCGTGGTCCATGGACCAGCAGCATCAGATTCATTCAGGGACTTGTGAGAAACACAGAATCTCAGGCCTCTTTCTTGACCAGCAGAGTCAGCATTTGCTTTTTCCAGACCTGGGATCCAGGGGAGGCAGATGCTGTTGGTCTGAGGACCCCCTTTGGAGTAGCAGGTGTCCACGTCACTGCATTTCAACTTTCCTGTGCACACAGATCACCCAGGGCCTTGTAAAAATGCAGATTCTGATTCATCAGTTCTGGGGAGGGGCCTGACAGGTTGCATTGCCACCAACTCCCAGGCAGTGCTGGTGCTCCTGGCCCATGAAGTACTCTTGGAGCAGCAGGGGTGTAGAGTCTCCAAGGTCCCTGACAGCATTGAGCAGTATCTCAGAGCTGCTATAACCAGTTGCCACCAAACAGAGGGCTTAAAACAAGGGGAATTCTATTCCCTCGCCGTTCTGGGGCCCAGAAATCTGAAATTAAGGTGTCTGCAGGGCCATGCTTTCTCTGAAGCCTCTTGGGAGAGTTTGTCCTGGTGTGGCCAGAAATCCTTGGTGTTCCTTGGTTTGTAGCCACATGACTCTAGTCTCTGCCTCTGTCACCAGGTGCTGTTGTCCTTGAGCTGTCCATGTGCCTCTTTTCCCTTTCTTAAAAATCATCATCATATCAGATTAAGGGACATTCTACATCTCTTATCACACTAAGGGGCCTCCCACACATCCTCATGGAGGTCTTAATTATATCTACAAAGACTCTATTTCCAAATAAGGTTACATTCCCAGGGACAAAGGCTTAGGTCTTCCAGAGATAGTTCAGCCTACAACAGTCCCCTTTACTCTCTCATGCTCCTCTGGAAACCCATCCTGAGGCTCTAACCTGACTTCTTCCTTCTGTGCTGCCCAGATGTGAATGAGTGTGCAGATACCACCACGTGCCCAGCTTATGCAAAATGCACTGACACTTCGGATAGTTACTACTGCACTTGCAAACGAGGTTTTCTACCCAGCAATGGAGTGAAGCAATTTAAGGGCCCAGGAGTGACATGCATAGGTGAGTACATGCAACCTTGAAACCCTCCAGCATTTTGTAGGAAAATCGGGTAGAAGCTGGTGGGGTAGTGGATGTAGGTACTCTTTCTTTTCCCCCAAACATTATTTACTCCCTCTCTCCTTCCCTGACCATTTTTTCCTTTCTTTTTCTATAATGAGAACAATTCCTGCTCTAAAACTTCCAATGATTCGGAGCTGGCGTTAGGATGGAAATAAAAGTAAAAACCATGCTATTTGTTTATATGCAGTTAGCGGCTGCTTTCATTTTGGGAGAACTCCTTTTCATTGCCTCTCCATGCAGAAAGCAAAAATTTCTAACATTCACTGAGTACCTGGTCCCCTGTGGAGGGCTCTCTGTGCATTTTTTTTGAAGATTTCATTTATTTATTCATGACACACACACGCACACACACACACACACACACACACAGAGAGAGAGAGAGAGAGGCATAGACATAGAGGGAGAAGCAGGCTCCATGCTGGGAGCCCGATGTGGGACTAGATCCAGGTCATCCAGGTTCTCCCCCTGGGCCAAAGCAAGGCGCTCACTCGCAGAGCCACCCAGGTGTCTCTCTCTGTGTATTTTTACATGAAACTGAGTGCAGGCATCATGATAATCTCCGGTGTACAGATGAGGAAACTGCTTGGAGCCCCAAAATGATGCATTCATGGTCATGTTGGTTGAACTGGCCTCCAAACCCACATCCTGCAGAATCTAACAGCAATCTCTGAATCATGTCATCTAGTTGTAAGCTGTTGGGGGAAGGTATTTACCCTCTCTAAGCCTCAATGTTCCCATCTGTAGAGTGACTATAGAATAATAACTATGTCAAAGGATTTTGGGAAAATTAAATGCAGTCACGTATGCTACGTGCATATACAGGAAGTATCACTAACATAAGTCATATGAATTGAGATAGTCCCTAGAAAGATTGAAGTTCTTTGTCTGCATTTCTTCCTTTTAGATCTTGATTCTCCCCTCAACAGTCAATATCTGACTGTCACCTCTGAATAAGACCAGCGGTCAGCCAGGTTTTTTATGCCAGGGACCAAATAGTAAATATTGTGGAGATTGCAAGCCATAGGATCTGTCTCAGAAACTTTAATACCCCAGTTGTAGTGGGAAAGCAGCCATATATGATATGGCTTTGTCCCAATAAATGAATGATGTGGCTTTGTCCCAATAAAACTATTTATACAAACAGGCAGTGGACTGGATTTGCCTCACAAGCTAGTTTTCGGGGCTCTGAAGAAGATAATTGGTTTCTATTGTTGTAGTTCCCTGTGAGCCCCCAAACCCTCTTTATTTGGGGGTTACAATTTATGGGTTATTCAGTAAGCTTCAGTAGTCCTGATGGGCCTTTGTTTCAAACTGTGGATTCAAATCAACATTCCCCATCTAGCAAAGTATGGATCCCACAGCAAGGATTTCATCCACCTTATCCTGTGTGGTGCCTGATATCTAGTGAGTAGTCAGGTGATATCTGTGGAACGAAGGAACACATTCCTTATTCTTTATGTCAACCCCAGATTTAATCAGCCTTTATCGCTGGTTCCTAATGTTTTACTACTTCACAGAAAGGTGGAATGAATATTCCTGAGGTTTGATCCTGATGTACAGTGGCAGCTCCAGATTTCTGTGTAGGAGAGGCCCAGTTTTCTGGGAGAGGCTATAAGAAACTCACCTTGAAGCTGTATTTGCATGCCATGGATGTTGCAAGGGTTTAGGATGACTTGGCAGAGCAGGGCTGAAGGAGACTTGGGGCTGGACCACCCCACTGTACCACAACTGCACAATTTTATGGGCCCTCCGCTGAGTAAATTGCTCTATGGGCTTTTTAAGTTCTTTTTAAGCTACTTCTTTTTTATCTACTGCTGAGTAGCTGAACTCCTGCCAACTTAGTCACCCAAACAAGGGCAATCATTTATTTTGCTCATGGATGTATCTGTCATTTTGGTTGAGTTTGGTGACATGGCTTGTCTCTGTTCCATGCAGTGTCAGTTGAGTTGGCTCAAGTGGGGGCTGGAGGATCCACTTGAAAGAGAGCACACTCACATGGCTGCTCAGCTGGTGCTAGTCTTGGGCTGTCTGCCCCACCAGGGCTGAGGATTGAAGCTCTGGTTCTTCTTCTCATAAGTGTTTTTTCATGGCTGGTTGGGCTTCCTCACAGTATGGTGGCCAAGTTCCGAGAGAACAAGGAGGAAGTGCATGGTATCTTTATGACTTAGTGTCACCACCCTCATAGTCCCATCATGCTCAGATACAAGGGGGGTGAATTCAGACCCCATTGTTTGCTGGATAGACTACAAATACACATAGAATGAAGGGCATACAGCATGGCAGACATCATTTCTGCCATCTTGAAAAACAATGTGCTACACAAGATAAGGCAATTTTGTAACTCCACCTCTTTCTGGATCCAGATATAGATGAGTGTTCTCAAAGCCCCCCACCATGTGGTCCCAACTCAGTCTGCAGAAACCTTCTGGGGAGGTACAAGTGCAGCTGTTGGCCTGGTTTCTCTTCTCCCACTGGAAATGACTGGATCCTGGGAAATCCAGGTCGTTTCATCTGCACAGGTAATGCTCTCAGGCATGGGTCTCTGGGGGACAGTGACCTCTCTTGAGCTGGGTACGTGTGCCTCTCACCTTAGACACACCATCTTGGGTCTGCTCACTCTCCTCCACTGCTCCTCAGACATCAATGAATGCCTCTCCCGTGGGGTCTGCCAAGAGCATGCTGAGTGTATCAACACCTTGGGAAGCTACAAGTGCAGATGCCAGGTTGGATTCATCGCTCACAACTCAATCTGTGAAGGTATGGAGGACCTGCTTTTCTTTATTTACCTGCTTAATCCATTAAGAACCACCTCACTTGATGATCATGTGAGGTAGGGATTATGATCTTCAGTTTGGGGATGAGGAAATTAAGGCTCAGAGTATTGAAGTGACTTCCCCAAGGACACACAGCTGTTCACTAGAAGAGCCAGGATTTGAAGTCTTGCTGAGGCCTACCTTGAGACAAGCAGTGGGTCTGGCAGTACTTGTGAGTAATATAGGGATCTGTCCCTGCAGTGATACCCTTTCAGGTGATTCTGGCAATGCTTGGAGGCATTTTTTGAGTGCCACAACTGGTATTGTTCAAAGGCATTATGGGTGCTACTGTGATCTAGTGAGGAGAGGCCAGAGATGCTGCTAAATACTCTGCAATGCATGGAACAGCTTTTCTACACCCAAAAATAATCTGGTCCCAGATGCCAGTAGTTCTGAGGTAGAGAATCTCTGTCCTAGGAGGTGTTCAGACTCAAATTTCAGAATTTTTTCCTAAGAAGTATTGGTCTCAAGACCTGACAGTTACCTTCGGCTCGCCAAACCCCCACACCCCTCCATATTTAGCAGTCATCATATCTTAGGGAATTTACCTGCTAAATATGTCTTAACTCCCTCCATCTTCCCCATCCTGGTTTGGGGTCAACTATTATTTTAGCCACTTCCTCACTGGGCTTTTCCTTCCTCCAGTCTTGTTTCCTTGAATCCATCCTCCAAACTGCAGCCAGAATATTCACACAAGATACAAGGGCTCCATCTTCCTAAGTTGGTGCAGTCTAGGTTATCCATGCTCACTGGTAGAGAGGGTGACTCCATCAAGCAAGGCACGGAGTGACCAAGCCCTTATCACATACTCTTGGCTTGGAGTGAGAAATACTGGAAATCCTTTCTAATTTTTCTGATCCATTCATAGTGGTTAGATACTGCTGAGTAACAACCGAAGGTCTGTGGCTAGAAAAATACCATCTGTTTAGCTTTCTATTCTGTGCATTGGAAGTTTGGGTTGGGCTCTGATGGTCAGTTCTTTGGGTCTCTCATAGGCTTGTTCATATGTCCGTGGGCAGCTTTGGGTCAGCTTAGTTCAACTCAGCTGGGCTGCCTCCCTTGTCACTAGGGTTTTCTGGGATAATCCCTCTCTTGTCAACTTTCTCTCTAATTCTTCCTTAGGCTAGTATTGTGCTTGTTCATATGGAAGAAGCAAGGTGCCCAAAGTATGAGCAGAAGCAAATATGCCTCTAAAAGTCTAAGTTTCAAACTGACACCACATAATTTTTTGCTGCATTCTATTGGCCAGTACAAGTATAGGCCAGCTAGATTCAAGATGTGGGGAAGCAATCTCCGCATCTTAAAAGAGGAGTGGCAAAGTCACATCTCAGTGCACCATCTGCATCCCATGGTGTAGGTACAGGAAAGAGTCAAGGAGGATAGCTATTTCTATGCTCATTATGCTTTGGAGCTATTTGCCACCCTCTGCGTGTGTATGTTGAGCCAGAATTTAGTCTCATGCCTGAGCACCTAGTATATGCCAGACACTAATCTAGGTATGGTGGATACAGCAGTGAATAACAGAGGAAAAGCTATTTGTTCTCCTGGAGCTCATCACTTAGTGTTGGGTAGATAGACGGTAACATAAATACATGAACATATTATGTGCCAAGAATACTTGAAGGAAATAAAGATAAATAAGGCAGGAAAGGTGGATATGGAGAGAGAGCTGGAAGTGAGTTTCTACTTTTTAATAGAGTGGTAAGGAAAGGCTATGCTGGGAAGCTGGTATTTGAGAAAAGATGTGAAGGGCATGGTGGAGTGAATATTGGATTTCTAGTGATTGGTGTTCCAGGAGGAGGAAACAGCAGGTACAGAGGCCTGGAGGCCAAATCCCAGAAAGCATTAAGCTTTTCCATTCTTGTACCCATTGTCCTCCCAACAACCTGATGGCGTCAGTGTATTTTATACCCATTTTACAGATGAGGAAATTGAGTCTCTGTGGTGGAGGCTCTGTGGTGGAGCAACTCTCCCATGGTCAAATAGATAGGAAGTAGGGGAGTCATGATCTACACTGTGCTGAGTGTGACTTTACACCCTGGGCTCTAACCATCATGCAATTTCAGCCTCCAAATGAGGCTGCAATGTCCAGCAACCCAGCATGGGGGCTTGCATAGGGCCAGCATGGACTTAATCCTTAAATTCCCAGATTCTGACTCAAGACAGTCTGGGGAGATGTCTCGTTCTTGAGCCTCTTCCCAGGCCTAAGAAGCCTGAAAACTTCCCTTTTCTTCTTTTAAGGGCACTAATCCTATTATCAGATCTCATCTTAATCTAATCATCTTACAAGAGCCCGTGTTCCCACTGAATGTTAGGGCTTTACCATATGAATTTGGGGAGACCTAACTGAGTCCATGGCCCCCTGGAACACACAATGAACAGGCACAGAGACAAGCTTTGAGCCCAACCTGTCCATGCTCTCTATGCCTCCAGTTAGACGCCTCTCAATTATTATTACTGATGATGTAGTGATTCCTTGGAAAGGAATTGAGATGTATTAAGGACAGAGTGGGGCAAGTGGGTTCAGGCCTGAGGGAGCAGAGAAGGAGACTTCATGAACCTACTGGTAGTCAATGAATCTGGATCAGGAATGACTAAGGGATTAGAAGAGAAAGATGAGCTAGGTGAGCTTAGGTGGGACCAGACTCTTGAGGTCTGCCGTGTTCTAATGAAGAGCTTGGTTTTATTCCAAGCTTCTAGAGAGCCTCATCTGGAGATTTGTGTGGGTGACAGACATGCCTTTTTGCACTTCCTTTCAGCAATGTTTAAGAGGATGTGAGCAGATCCTAGGAGACTCACTGGCTCCAGGCAGGGTGGGGCTGTGCACTGCCAAGGCCTTGGCATGCTTCATCCTTTTGACTTAGACCACTTTTCTGCTTAGATGTGGACAAACGTGCCAGGAACTCAACTCTTTGTGGCCTCAACTCTGTCTTTACCTACATCCTAGGAGAATAGAATTGTTCCTGCCTGCTCGGCCTTTACCTCCCTCCTGATTTTTTCCCCCAGGAAATTCTATTCCATATATCCTCTATGGCTCAGAACCCCCCAGAGGGAGAGGTAACTCCTTATTATCACGGTGACCTGGCATCAACTAGTATTAGTTGCCAGATTTCCTCAACTTTGCCACTATTGACATTTTGAGCTAGATAATTCCTTTTTTGTATTCAAATTCAATTAGCCAACATATAGTACTCTTTGTTTCAGATGTAGTGTAACACATGTCACTTGTGTATAATAACACCTAGTGCTCATCATACGAGGTGCCCTCCTTAATGCCGATCACCCAATTACCCCATCCCGCCACCCACCTCCCATCCAGCAGCCCTCTGGTTGTTTCCCAGAGTTAAGAGTCTCCCATGGCTTTTCTCCCTCTCTAATGACTTCTCACTCAGTTTTCCCTCCCTTCTCCAGTGATCCTCTGCGCTAGATAGCTCTGTGTGGTGGAGGGCTGTCCTGGGCGCTATAGGATATTTGGCAGTATCTGTGGCTTCTACCCACTAGATCACAGTAGTACACCCTCTAACCCTGGCCCAGTCAAACAACCAAAGATGTCTCCAGATATTGTCCATGTCCCCTGGCAGGGGTACAGGGAGCAAGCCTCCCTCAGTTGAGAATCATTAGCTTAACATAAAAGAATTTCTGACTCTCATTACCATCCAATATAGACATATCTGGCCAGTGGGCAGCTTTTCTCCACATGGTGATAAGGGATCCATTTTCCTCACATCTGTTGGTTCCTATATCACTTATGACTTTGGAATTGCTGGTTCAGCCAGTGGTGAGAAAAGAGACAGAAGGGACATCTACTTTGTACCACCTTGGTCCAGAAGTGACAAATGTCGTACTTGCTCCCCTTCTCTAAGTGAAAACCAGTCACGTGGCCCCGTGTAGATGCAGAGATTTCTGGGATATGACCTTGCTTGGGACACCATGTCTTAGGGACAACTCCATGCCTTGGAAATGTGACTTTTGTAGGATTTCTAGCCACCTGCCTCATGCCCATTCTCTACCCTACAGATATTGATGAGTGCCTTCACTTGTGCCCTTCCTTTTTAAAAAGACTTTATTTATTTGTTCATGATAGACACAGAGACATGGAGAGAGAGGCAGGCAAAGGAGAAGCAGGCTCCCTAGGGGAAGCCTGAGTGGGACTTGATCCCAGGACCCCAGGTTCACGACCTGAGCCAAAAGCAGATGCTCAACTGCTGAGCCATCCAGGTGTTCCCACATGTGCCCTTTCCAATGCAACTTGCACCAACAGCCCTGGGAGCTACTTTTGTACCTGCTCTCTTGGCTTTATACCAAGCAATGGACAGCTAAGCTTCACAGACCAAGAAGTCAAATGTAGAGGTGAAATGAGGGTTTGCTGAACATCCTTGGAAAGACGTATCTCTTGGTTCTTCTGGGTTGTTTGATATTCTCAAGTTCTTTGCAGATATTGATGAATGTTCCCAAGATCCATCACCATGTGGCCCCAATTCTGTCTGCACCAATACCCTGGGCTCCTACAGCTGTAGCTGCATTGAGGGCTTTCGTCCTAATCCAGGAGGCTCCTTGAACTTCACCTGCAATAGTAAGCATCTCCTTGTGTCCCTTAGTAGTGGAATCTGTGTCTTGGTTTGGTTGTGAAATCCTCAATCTTTGCAAACTCTGGATCTTCCTCTTACCCTTACCTCATCCACAATTCTTTCTTTTCTAATGCATTTGTTCCCTCATTAATTATATCAATGAATAAATTATTCTTGGGGCATCTACTAATTAATTAGTCATCAGGCCCCAGCACTAGAAACTGAGGATTTAATCCTGGATATATTGGACATGAAATACACCTTCATGTAGTTTATAGTCTAGGGAAGGAGCAGAGAGCACACACATAATTATTTAGTAAGCACAATCAGTGTGACTCCACAAAAATTACACTGTGCTTCAATGTGAGTAATGAGATATTTGATATACTCTGGGCTAGTGATATTTAAGATGAAGCTTGAAGGAAGAGTAGGAATTATCCAGACAAAGGGTGGAGATCTCAGTGTGCCAGGTTGTGGCATATGCAAAGGCTCTGAGGCTAAGGCATAAAGAGGGCTAGGGGAAATGGCATTAGGTGTATCTGAGAATGTGGGCAGAGGTCAGTTCCTGCAGGAACTGGTGAGCCATGTGAAGAATTTTAGAGGTTTTTATTTTTCTTGTTGAGAACAATGAAGAACTGTGAAAAGTTTAAGTTTTTAAATTTGTGGATGCCTTGATACATTAAAAATAGGGGTAGTTTCTATGGAGGCAATGAAGTGTCATTATAAAATGGGTACATCTGAGGCCCTTACCAACATGAGAACTAGAAGATTATCAATGCCATGTGTTTCCTGCATGTTCCTTCCCCATTATTAGATCTCCATTTTGTCTTCCCCAGAGAGGACTACTTGAAACTTTTTGTTTATAATGCCCCTACTTTAAAAATGCCCCCCCATGAATGTTTCTCTAAACATTGTGTTTGCTTTGGAGCAATATAAAAATGGCATTGTGCTCTGTATCGTCTTTTCTGACCTGCTCTTTTCACTCGGTATCCTGCTTCTCAGAGTCCCTGATGTTTCAGTGTGTAGCTGTGGTTTGCTCATTTCCACGGTCATGTAATATATAATATATATACAATATAATATAATATAATATAATATAATATAATATAATATAATAATAATGGGTGTATTTGAAGCAGGGGGTAATGAAATCCGACTTGTCTTTTAATCCTAGCTTGCTGTGGTTGAGCTTTAATTTGGTTGCTTTTGGCTTCTTCCTAGGGATTCCCTTCAAGTGTAAAGAAGATGTGATACCAGACAATGAATGGGTCCAGCTATGCCAAGTGGGAGCAGCCGTAGAGCTTGAACACGTAAGTATTTTTGAAAGTTCCTAGCTTGAGTTTCCTAGAAGAACTCTAGAAGTTCCTAGAAGCCACTCAGGTAGGATGTTGTTTTGCAGCTTTAACAAAGACCAAAATAATGGTGACCTAAATTGTATAGCAGTTTATTTCTCTCCTTGTAACAACCTGAGTGTCAACTGTGGAGAGTTGATATGATGGCTCCGTAAATGCTCTGCCATCATCAACAGAAGCCTCCCACTTTGTGGTCCCAGATGGCTGCTCCAGACCCTGCCATCACATCTGCATTTCGGCTGGTGGACAGGGAGGAGGGGGAAGTGAAAGGCATAGTTCTTTTCTTTAAAAGTATAACCCAGTGTCACTTCTGCTTATATCTGACTTCAAGGAAAGATGGGAAGGGAAGGCATTTGTCTATCTTAAACTTGGGAGCTCTTTTACTGAAAGAAGAAAGGATGCTGGAGTCTCCTTACCAGTGAGAGTGCTGGTACTATGTCTGCATGGTGTGGGAGGGGTGATTCACAGTCCCAGAGCCAGGCAAAGAGGAATTTGGATGTCTTGATGCTCTAATGAAGTTGTTTTGGGGACTAAAGCCTCCATGATTATGTTCAGGAATTGATGTCATGATTTTTGATATGAGTTTATAAATTAGCTTTGGAATTCCCATGCACTTTGGACCACTGCTGTTGTTTTGTGAATAAGTTGTGGTGAGGAAGATCTCCTCTCTGTATCCCTCAGTTTGTCTCTTCTGGATATTTCATTTAAATGTAATCATGCAGTACATGATGTGTGTGTGTGTGTGTGTGTGTGTGTGTGTGTGTGTGTGTGTGGCTTCTCTCACTGAGCACAGTACTTTCAAGGTTCACCACGTTGTACCAAGTGTCCATGCTTTACTCCTTTTTGTGGCTGAACAATATTCCATTTGGACCACCAGGGTTGTTTTTTTCCCACGCAGTCCCCCATCTTTGACCCCTCTAAGTCATTTTGCTGTTTCTTTGCATTTGTTTCTTTTATTCATTGAAGAGTGAGGCGGCTCCAATTCTGCTCAAATGGTGAGTTTCTATTTTCCCGAGAATTCTAGAGCCTCTTGGACACCTTAGGAGCCCATACAGTGGGCTGGACGGCCAATTTGTATACTTGACATGCTGAGGGATTGATTGATCAGTGCTCACACATTCTCCTCCTCTGGGGCACAGGGTTCCTTCTGCACACTAATGAATGCCACCTTCAACGTTCTGGACAATGCCTGTGAAAAAAGAAACACCGTGGTTTCTCTGAAGGTAACAGCAAAGTCTTTGTGTTTCAAGCTTCGAATAACATGGGGGACACTTTCCTTTTTCTAATTAATGGGTTGAGTTAACATTTAATTTGTTATATAGTTGTAAGGCTTTAAAATTTAACATACAGTTAAATTGCCCTTCTCTGTCCAGTTTGATGACTTTTATTACCTAAATAGATTCCTATTTAGCCACCACAATCAGAACATAGATGATAGGTGATTTTATCACCACAATCAGAACATAGAACAGTTCCTTTTCCTCCCTTGGGCTTCCCCTTTATTGCCAGATGCTCCCTCCACCACCAGCCCCCGTAAATCCCCAACTCTTCTCTGTCATTAGAATTTTGTCTTTTCAAGAATGTTATATAAATAGAATCACACAGGATGTGGCTTCTTTCACTCAGCATAATGCCTTTGTGATCAAGAGTTCCAATTCTTATTTTTTAAATAACTGTTAGTGACACTGTCTACATTCACAACATTGTGTGAATGTACCACCAGCATCCCCCCAAAAGGAAACTTATGCCCATGAAACTTAGGCCCAGCTGTTCCTCATTCCTCCCTCCCCCAGCCTCTGGCAACCACTCATCTGCTTTCTAACTTTGTAGACATACCTGTTCTGGATGTGTTGTGAAAAGGAGTCCTACAAAATATGGTCTTTTGTGTCTGGCTTCTTACTCTGAGTGTAATATTTTTAAGGTTCATCCACATTAAAGTACATGTGGGTGCTTTATTCCTTTCTATGGCTAAGTAGTATCCCACTTTATGGATGTACCACAGTTTATCCATTCATCTGGGGAAAACATCTGAGTTGTTTCCACTTAACCATCTCCCCTTTCTCCTGGCCCCATCTCAACTTTGGGCAATTATCAGTAGAGCTGCTATAAACATTCACATAGGGCTTGTGTGTCTGCATGTCTATCTGGGGTATGTGTCCCAAATTTTTCATTTCTCCATGATAAATATCTAAAGCTGGGATTACTCGTTGATTGCAATGGTAGATTTTAAACCTAGCTGTTTTTTAAAAATTTTTATTTATTTATGATAGTCACACACAGAGAGAGAGAGAGAGAGAGGCAGAGACATAGGCAGAGGGAGAAGCAGGCTCCATGCACCGGGAGCCCCACGTGGGATTCGATCCCGGGTCTCCAGGATCGCGCCCTGGGCCAAAGGCAGGCGCCAAACCGCTGTGCCACCCAGGGATCCCAAAACCTAGTTTTTTTTTTAAGACTTAACAACTGTAGCTGTTGTTAATTTATTAATAAATTTGGTTGGTTTTGTACCAAAATAAGAATAATACTTTCATTTGTAATTTGATTTAAAATTAATTTATTGGTATAACACATTTATTCATCAAGTGTACATTCACTAATAGGGTTTTCAGATTAAATTTCCGTAAGTGATGAGCCATTTTTACAAACTTCATTAGATTCCCTCATTTTAGACTATGTTTACAAATATTCTTATTTACCTCCAAATTTCAAATACCTACTGAGAAAGATTTACAAACCTAAAAGGTGAAGTTGGTGTGCCTTCAAGGGAATATAAATCCAAATAATAAAATGTATAAATGTAATAATTTAGATTTTTTAAATGTTCAAACCCATTTATCAACAGCTGTGTTCTCTTACACGGTTCATATTAAATACACATTTATCACACATCTAATTGCTTTTGGCAGTGAAATCACATGGATAATCAGTTAGCTTCTCTAATGTGTCAAATTATTCTAAACCCTTTATTTTTATTTTTATTTTTTTTATTTATGATAGTCACAGAGAGAGAGAGAGAGGCAGAGAACAGGCAGAGGGAGAAGCAGGCTCCATGCACCGGGAGCCCGATGTGGGACTCGATTCCCGGTCTCCAGGATCGCGCCCTGGGCCAAAGGCAGGCGCTAAACCGCTGCACCACCCAGGGATCCCTTCTTTTTTTTTTTATTTTTTATTTTTTATTTTTTATTTATGATAGTCACAGAGAGAGAGAGGCAGAGAACAGGCAGAGGGAGAAGCATTCTAAACCCTTTCAACCAACGCTTTCCAGATTATGCCAAAGATCCTAAAACCTTCAAAATTTAAAGTTAACATGATGAAGTCTTAATTTGCCTATTGATTCTTTATTTTCCCAAGGAAATAAAATAATGTTCCCAGGTGAAAATAGACTTCACATTTCAAAGGGAGTTTTAATGAGGTCTCCTTAACCATTGAATTGAGGACCACATTTTTGCAGGATGATTCCACCTGAGATTTTTCTGTGTTGGTGGGGAGGGACCCCAAACTCATACCTTGCACTTGAGATATGGCTACAGAACTCAATGCATCCTGTTTCTCCAGAATGAACGTCTCTCAAGTTGTACTCTCACCAGTTTTCACTGAAATTCTTTTCATGATTTTTTAAAAAGGATTTATTATGCTGAGTGAAATAAGCCAATCAGAGAAGGACAATTATCATATGGTTTCACTCCTACGTGGAATATAAGAAATAGTGAAAGGGATTATAAGGAGGGGAACTAAGTGGGAAAAATTAGAGAGGGAGACAAACCATGAGAGACTCCTAATTCTGGGAAACAAAGGGTTGCAGAAGGGGAGCTGAGTGGGTGAATGTGGTAGCTGGGTGAGGGGCACTGAGGAGGGCACTTGATGGGAGGAGCACTGGGTGTTATACTGTATGTTGGCAAATTGAATTTAAATTAAAAAAACAGAATTTGAATGTCAAGCAAGAAGTTCACTGAAAAAAAAATATATCCGTTCTTTTATTATCAGCTGCATACTATCCCACAATTTGATTCCATCATCATTTATTTAGCCAATCTGTTGGACATCATTTAGACTTTCTGACTTCTTGTTATCATAAGCCATGCTGAAATAAATATCACTGGACTAGGTCCTTACACAATTTTTAAGCATTTCTGGAAGGATTAATTCCAGGAGGGGAACTTACTGGGTCAGAGGTATATGCAAGCAATACTATTACAGGTGCTGATTTAAACCTATACCGTTCTGCATCCCAGGGGGATTTGGGGATCAGGGAAAGGAAGCTGAATGGATGCCCTTTTAATTCTTCATTGGCCTAGACTATGAACCCACTCTCTTGAGAGAGAGAGGGAGGAAGAAGAGAGAGAGAGAGAGAGAGAATGAGAAGGAGGGAGAGAGAGGGAGGGAGGGAGTAGGAGCGGGGAGAAAGAGAGGGAACAGCTGCTGTTTCAGGGGTAGGGGAAGAGGGTGCGAGGACATAGTGTGCAAACACATTTCCTTGCAGAGTACGGTCAAGAGCTTTGCCTCTGTGCTAGAACAAACATCCACATCCAACTTCACCAAAGAAGAGACATCCGCTTTGGCCACTGTGGTCCTGGAGAGTGTGAAAAGCACCACGCTGGCAGCTTTCCTGAAACCCTCGGCAAATGTCAGTCAGACTATTCAGACAGAACAATTAGGTAAGATGGCGAGGTTACACCTGGGTGCTGATGCGGGGAGGGGGGCTTGGGCGATGCAATTCTCCATGGCTTTCCCATATCCCATTTCCCCAACTGTTTCAAACCTCTGAACTCACAGAAAAACCAGTTCAAGGATATTAACAACATGTTCCACATTGAGTTAAGAGTGTTGCCAGGTATGGTTTGGAGTGTGTCATTGATTCAACAACTATCCGAGTCCCTCAATAAACAAACATCTAGTGTACAAGATACAGATAGTGCTACTGAGAAAAATACAGCAGGCTAAGTCAGCCAGAGAGGGCCAGGCTTGGGGGGAGCATTGCTAGCTTTCATGGTGTAGCCAGAGGGTTAGGACTGTTGCTTTCCATCACTGTTTATCTCAACCCCATGTTTCCCTGATGCACCTGCTTTGGGGCGAGAGCTCTCTCCTATGGGTCCAACTGGGTTTCTAATTAGTTTAGTGCTCCCTTCCTCTTGTCACTCAACAAGGGGCTCAAGATCTTCCCCATGATGAACTGGCCTTTTTATTCTTTGCTTGCAACTGGGTACATATAAGGTTTTTGGACAGAAACTGAATTCAGGACTCACTTTCTGAGTGACCTCAGGCAAAGTCTCCCTATCTCCTTTTAGAACTTGAAAGCAAAATTATCAAGGAAGAATGCATTGAAGAGAATATGACCTTTCACTTTAAAGCCAAAGGGGATGAGATGAAGATTGGGTGTTCCACCATTGAAGAATCTAAATCCACAGGTATAGACTTGCTTCTGGGAATCAAGGAGAGTGGTAACGGTATAGTCAGTCAGCAAATGTTTATCACTCAACGCTAAGGTGCCAAGACTTATGAGGGGAACAGTGAGGTGAGGCCCAGGCCCTCAGGGAGTTTTCCATCTGCTGGGGAAGTCAGATATTAAATAAATATTCTCACAATAGTGGAGTATCAGGAAGTTCACTTTCCAGCACAGCAGCCATTTGGCCACCTTTTGTTATTGAGCACTTGAAATGTGGCCGGGCTGTGAGTATAAAATACACACCGGATTCCGAAGGCTTAGTACAAAAAATGAAGATTCATTCATGAGAATGAATGAATGAGAATGAATCTCATTCACATGAGATTTTATATTGATTGTATGTTGAAATGATAATATTTTGCATGTATTGAATTAAAATATAATTAAAATTAATTTTACCTGTTTTTGACTTTTCTGAAATGTGGCTACTAGCAAATTTAAAATGACTTATGTGGATCAAGTTATATTGCTAGTGGACAGTGCTGTCTGTGTCAGGGACTGGCAAACTTGTCCTGTAGGGGGCAGGTTGGTAAGTATTTTAGGCATTGAGGGCAATACAGTTCCTCACAGTGCAAAGGTGTTTATACGTGAACAGGTGTCGCTGTGTTGCAGTAACTTTTATTTATACAAAGAGGTGATGGCCAGATTGGCCTGGGGGCTGTTGTTAGTCACTCCCCAATCTATCTGCTATTGGGAGTGCTCAGGGAGGAAGCCTGGGATGTCCCTGAAGACCACCAATGTTGAAAGGGGAAGCCCACCAAAGAGATGCAACAAGAATAACCATAAATATGGGAGGAGAACTTATTTCCCATGGCTCAGTTTGATTGTCCCTTAAAAGCACAAATTCAAACTTATTTTTAAATGCAGCCAACATATCTCAGGTGGTAGCACCTCAGGATTTTTTTTTTTTTAATGGTTCTAGAGAGGGTCACCAACCTAGGAGTCTCCTGGTTCCATTGGTGTGGCAATCCTCAGAGCAGGCCAGTGGAGGTAGAGATGCATAGGATATTAAAGCATGTATGCATATGTACATGTCGGATCATCTATAATCACTGCTGAGCAAATTATTCCTTTTCTCTCTCCTCCTTTTTTTTTTTTTTTTTTTTGCCTTTGGGGGAAATCACAGGGACCACTGGGGTGGCTTTTGTCTCCTTTTTGGGTATGGAGTCTTTTTTAGATGAGAGCTACTTCCAAGACCAACAGATGCCCTCGGCCATCTCTCAGAGGAAGGTGAAGATGAATTCTCGAGTTGTACAAGGCATCATGACTGGTGAGAAGACGGATGGCTTCTCTGACCCAATCATTTACACACTGGAGAACATTGAGGTTTGTGAAGAGGTCCCTGCTGAGCCCCCATCTACCTGTTGAGAATGCTCCATCCTCCAGTGGGCTTAACTTTCACTTCTGGTAGGGACTCATGAAGGCAGCAAGCTCCCACAGTTTCTTGCAACTCAAGATGATCCCCAAAATCTACCTCAAAAGAGAGGGCTCTCCTATTCCTATGTGGCATTCTTCCATCCATCACCAGGCAAAACTGGGCTCAGATTAAGTGATGTTGGTGCAGGATCATTTACAAGGACTTTATTTACCTTGGCTATGACCAAGTCAGTGGTAGAGGCAGACCTGGTATCTGAGACCTTTCTCTCTCTATCCTTGTACCTGGAAATATTGCATTTCCCTCCCAAACATACCTGTATCTTCATGCCCCAGATGATTCTTGAAGTCAGTCATACTGAATCCATTTGAAAGAGAGTCTCGGATGACCAGAGCCTTTCCTTTTACAGCTTAAGCAGGAATTTGAGAGACCTATCTGCGTTTCCTGGGACACCAATGTGGAGGGTGGTAGGTGGACGCCTTCTGGCTGTGTGGTCCTTGAAGCTTCTGAGACGCATACTGTCTGCAGCTGTAATCAAATGGTGAATCTGGCCATCATCATGGCTTATGGGGAGCTCACGGTCAGTACCAATTCTCTGCGCTCTGGCTCCCCAAATGCAAGGGGGGAAAATACTGAGTAAACATCCACTGTGTGTCTCTCATGGTCTTGGGTGTTGTGGGAGGGAGTCATGGGGGGACAGATGGAGTGTGTGATACTTTTGCCCTTGGTGAATTCAGAGTCTGGCTGAGAAGCCATGATATTGATATATAAAATGAGAAGTGACCCTAAGCAGATGCTCTGGGAGAAAAATAATCACAGATCCCATTTACAGAGTGCCTACTGTGTTAAACCCTTTATTTTAAGCCAAGTGTTTTCAGGCCATTTTACAGGATAGAGGCGGAGGCTCCATAATCCACCTACTTAGGAAATTAAACTGGTGGAAAAAAATAAAAATAAAAATAAATAAAAAAAATAAACTGGTGGAAACGAGACTCAAACCCAGGAAAGTCTGGCTCCAGAGCTGTCTTTCCACAAAACCATGTAAATGGTACAAGAAGTTGTGCTATAGGAATTCAGAAGTGTGTTGGTGAGAGCAATCAATCGGGGAGGGGTGGGAACATGAGCCTTGATGAGTGGGTAGATTCAGTGGAGAGGAAGGCTATACAGAACACGTAATATATTTCCTGCACAGCCATGAGCACTTGAAGTATTTTCACTGAATCCTCTTACAACAACTCTACTGGGCAATTACTGTTCATATCCTCTTTTAACAGATGAGGAAACTGAGGCACACAGCAGTGAAGTGTCTTGCCCAAGCTCACACAGCTCGGACCTAGCAGAACTGTAGTCCATTCTCTCAGTCACCATGTCTGTCACAAAATCATAGGGAGTAGCTTGTGAGATGGCGTCTTGGCACATCTTTAACACGCAGAGGAATTCAAAACATTGAAGTTAATAGTGAATAAAAATAATTGTGAATAGGTGAAGGACTCAGTTTGCCATTTCCACTCCCAGAAGTTGGGGCATCTATCTCTGAATGCCTGTGTAACAGCCCTAGTCCAGGCCAGGAAATGGTAACCATTCTAGGTATTTCAGGTAGGGAATGGGATGCTTGCAAAGTCACAGAGAGGGACGGAGGATTTGAAGTCAGGGGCTGCGAGTTGGGTCACCCCAACTCTTCAAGATCATCCCTATGCAGCTGTAATGCAGAGGTCAGGAATTGACCCACATCTATGAGGCAGATCACCCCACATCCATGCAATCGAAAAAGGAGCATCTGGAATGTGGAGCCCACTCATAGCTTGCTCCTGTCTGCAGAAAGCTGGTACCTGCCGGCATCCTAACTTCCAAAACTGTGCAAACATCTCATTGGAGAACCTAAATGACATCTAGGACCCTAGCCCCAGAAGATTCTGGGAAATGTCCTTTATAGACATCTTGCTCTAGTACGACATGGGGAGTGGCACAGGACAGGGGTGGGAATGGGTGCCGATGGGTTCCAGAGGTTGATAATGGACAATATCTAGTTCACTCCAAGTGTCAAAGGGAGAAAAGTTTCCTGAGCCCTTTCTGCCCTGGTCAGGAGACTGGATAATTCTTTTTTTTTTTTTTTTTTCCTGCCTGAAGGAATGTCAGCCCCTCTCTGAGTGGAGTATCTCTTTCCTTGACAGATGGACTTCTCCTTGTACATCATTAGCCACGTGGGCATGATCATCTCCCTGGTGTGTCTCGTCTTGGCCATCATCACCTTCATCCTGTGTCGTTCCATTCAAAATCACAATACCTACCTCCACCTGCACCTCTGCGTGTGCCTCTTCTTGGCCAAGGCTCTCTTCCTCACTGGAGTGGACAAAATTCATAACAAGGTCTCACACCCCTCAGGCTGTGTCTTCACCCAACCCCACCATCTCCACATCAGTGCCCCCCCATCCTACTCAATAACCTCTACTCTAATTCCTACCTCAGGACCTTTGCATGTGCCATGCCCTCTTTTGATAATATTTATTCCCAGTTCTTCACCTGGTTGACTTCTTCTTGTGATAGGTCTCAGTTTAAAATCATTTCCCTGATCATATTATATATTGTGGCGATCTCTCCTATTATATTTTAAGCCATTGGTTCTTAACTTTGGAGGATCCTGCCCCCTAGGGGACACTTGGCAATATCTAGAGACATTATTGGTGGTCATCACTGGGAGGGGGTGCTTCTGGCATCCGGTGGAGACTAAGGATGCTGCCAAACACCCTACAATGTACAGGACAGCCCTCATGATAGAAAATAATCTGGCAATATTTTTATGAATGTCAATATGCTACAGCTGAGAAACTCTATCCCTTATCAGTTTATTTTGCTTTCATACCCAGCATTTATTTGAAACCATATTGATTATTTGGTATTTTACTTGTTGTATATCTACCCTTCCCACTAGGCTATGGGCCCCATGAGAGCAAGAACTTTGGCCAATTTATCCCCTTGAACTATACCAGAAACATAGTAGGTTCTTAGGATTTTTCCGAAAGGAGCACTAGTGACATTTTGCCTGGGGTGATCATTTTTGTGCAGAATCACCTCCCTCACTGTGGAATGTTTAGTTTCCCAGGCCCCTTGAGAATTCAATGCTAGTAGCATGTGTCACTGCCATCATTTAACCAGGAGTGAGCCAACTTTTTCTCTAAAGAGGCAGGTATACATATTTTTAGCTTTGCAGATCCTAGGGTTTCTGTTGTAGTCACTCAGCTTCGCTGTTTTAGTGCAAAAACAGACATAGAAAATATAAAGATGGGGATGCCTGGGTGGCTCGGTGGTTGAGCATCTGCCTTTGGCTCAGGTCGGGATCCTGGCGTCCTGTGATCGAGTCCCACATTGGACTCCCCACAGGGAGCCTACTTCTCTCTCTCTCTGCATCTCTCATGAATAAATAAATAAAATCTTTTTTTTCAAAGAAAATATAGAGATGGATGTGGCCATGTGCCAATGAAACGTCATTTACAAAACAGGCAGCCATCCCAATGGCTACACTGTGCTGACCCCCCACACTCAATCAACTAACCATTCTTCTCAAAACTCTCTCCGTTTTAACACTGAAAGTCACATGTCCTGGGAAGAACAGGTCCCAGGTAAACCAGGATGACTTATCCCCCTACCCAAGGGATGGTAGCACCTGTAGGGAAAATATCTCTATGTAAAGGTTTGTGGGATGAATGGATGGGCTGTGGTTCGGGAACTCCAGTCAAAGTAGTGCCCCACTGTTGCTTCTTGGGTAGGGCATCCTGAGTGTGCATGCTTCTCCTCTCCAGATGGGCTGCGCCATCATTGCAGGCTTCCTGCACTACCTTTACCTCGCCTGCTTCTTCTGGATGCTGATAGAGGCTGTGATGCTCTTCCTCATGGTCAGGAACCTGAAGGTGGTGAATTACTTCAGCTCCCGCCACGTCAAGATGTGGTACCTCTGTGTCTTTGGCTATGGGATCCCAGGGCTAGTGGTGGCTGTCTCTGTCGGTGTTCAACCACAGGGTTATGGAATGCATAATCGGTAAGTGATATCCTCTCTCCCTGAAGAGCCTGCTGCCAGGGTTCATGAGGATAATTGATTACATGAACAACAAGAAGAGCAGTAACAGTAGTGATGATTGTGTCTACCGTTTATTGAGCTCTTTATGTTTTGTTGGTCTCAGAGCTGCCATGTATAGTGGTAGCACGGGTTGTGCACTGCATGAATCCAGGAGCCACTATTTGTACCGTAGTAGAGATAATGGTGGTGGTGTAAACAATGAACTTGGTTGTAAATTTTAAAATCATGGATCCTGGAGCCAGCCTGCTTGGGTTTGAACCCTTGCTCCACTACCTCCTAGCTGTGGGTGAGTTGCTTAACCTCTATATGCTTCCATTTCCTCGTCCATACAATAGGGGCTGATGTAGCAATGCCTACATCATAGTGTTGTGAGGGTTAAATGAGTTATTATCCGCAAAACATTTAGACCAGTGTCTGGCATAGGATAAAACTATATACATATCATCATCATCATCATCATCATCATCACCATTGTCTGCTTTAAAGCAACGTTTGTTTGTCACATGGTTCCATGGGAGAGGATTTGGGGTAGTATGTTGGTGAGTATAACTTAAAAATAATTTCGTAGTTATCTTATAGGACATTAGGGAAAAAATTGCTAGCATACCAACCAAACTCATGATATCATAGATGTGATTCCATTGTGTAAGTTAAAAAAAAGTGAATCGACTTTGAAAATCAGGTAAATGACAGGACAAACAGTATGCGGCTAGTGCGGAGACTGTAACTCACTGTGTCATGTCAATGATCCTATGACCCCTGAGATAGTGGTGCTATTCTAATTTAGATATGAGGAAAGACAGGCTTTCTTGCCACTACGATGAGAAAGGGGCTGTGTGAGGACATGAATCTAGGTCTTTCCAATCCCAGGGCCTGTGCTCATCACCCTGTGTTAGAGGCATTGCTGAGCTGTGGTTAGGGAACTAAATATCCAGGTTTCCTCCCTGCTTACTACTGATGGTTTATATTTCAGGTGAGGTCATGAGATAAGAGGTGAGGGAAAGGAATCCATAATAAGTGAGCACTCATCAAACCTAAATCCTGCAAGCTTTACAAACATGCATTTATCTCTGGTACTTCTCAACTGAAATCCTAAGTGTGAGGACTAGGAGTATGAATAGTGTCCCCTGGATTTGTGCAGTACACAGCCTGGGCTGCTGCATATGGTGGTACCTAAAGTAACAGCTTAATAAATGGTAGCTCCGGAGGAGACTGAGGCTCAGCACAGTTGCAGAACTTGCCCTGGGCCACATAGCTAGAAAGTGTCCAAACTGAATTCAGACCTGACTGTCTTGTCAGGAGATGGTGGTGACAGTGCAAGGCTACCATGATTGAAGTGTCTGATTCTGGTGTGGGTAATATAAGCACTGACACAGACCAGAGAAGGATAATAGCATATGGGAGTCGGAAAGTTCATGGAAGGCTTCCTGGAGGAGATAGAATTTGAATGAGCCTTGAAAACCCTACTGAAATATACACAGGCAAAGAGGAAGGGGAGTGGCGACAGTAGGTGACGGCAATAGCTTCCCAAGGGAGGGCTCAAGGTGTGTTTGGAGAACAGGTGGATTGGGCTGAAAGAGGGGGATCTAGGGGAGGGGCATGGAATTTGGGGCATACCTTCCAGGTGGTGAGAACCACAGAAAATTTTGGAGGAGGTGAGTAATGTTGACAAGGATTTGAGATGACCTTAGGAAGAAGCACCAGGCAGTGAGGAAGAACTGGAAATATGGAGTGCATTTCTGAGCAGTACAGCTGCAGGTAACAGGCTCCATCCAGTGGGTACCTCTGGGAAACTGTGTAGGGCATGGACCTCCAATAACCCACCAGTTGTTCATCATCTCCCTCCCAGCAGCCATTGGTTGAGGGCTGCTCTCGGAGAACTAATTCTTTAGAGCTTTTAGTCTGATGCCTCCATGCAGAGATGCAGAAGCTGATAAGGAAATAGTCCAGTATCAACTGAAATGGTTTTCCATGCATTTTCCACCTTTTTATCTACTGCTACCTGGAGACTCCTGTTCCAGGGAGAGAACGCCTGGTTGGCCAAACTTGATTATTTTCCTTCTCTTTTGGGGGAGGCACACTTCCACAAGGGAATATTGGAGTGCTGTTACGGACTGTGGTGGAATGGTTGTCAGATGGTGAAAACCAATTACTAGAGACATGATGGCATGTCTCTTCCTCCTCTCCCTCCATTCCTCCTTCCCTCCCTCCATCTTTCCCTCCCTTCATTTCTTTTAAGAAATAATTATAGAATACTTCATCCACACCAGGCTTTGCCCTGAGTGCTGGGTATTCAGAGATGAACGAAAGTTCAAGGTCTGAGTTCTCACCCAGCTTATAGTCTGGTAGAGAGAGAACAGTTTGCAAGGAAACACACCACCATAACTTATGACACTGATAGATGCAATAAAAAAGAAAAGCAGCAAGCTCTGCTAGAGAAGGACCACGGGTAGGGATGGTCAGAAGTGGCTTTTCAGAGGAGGTGACATTTGAGCTGGGATCTGAAGGTCCAGTGTACCAGTGAGGAGGTCTGAACAGAGAGGAAGGGGTTACAAAAGTTATGAAGTGAGGATGAGCTCTATGTAGGACATCAAATTATACTCCAGGAACATTTACCCAGGAAAAAGGTCTGAAATAAGACTTGCTGAGGCCCAGAGAAAATTGAACTGTAGCCTGTCTCATAATGAGAATTTTCATCTCAGGGTCATCTCCCTATACTCTCCTCCATTAGTGCATTTGTTGGGTTGTGAGTAACTTATAGGGTCAAGACTCTGAGACAAGCACTGACTTCTGTTTCTCTCCATAGCTGCTGGCTGAATACGGAGACGGGTTTCATCTGGAGTTTCCTGGGGCCAGTCTGTACCATCATCATGGTAAGCAAATTGCTTGGCACAGTGTGATAAGGAGACCCAAGGGATCCGATGGAAGGTGGATAGCCAAGGTCACGTATTCCTCTCAAACATTCTCCCTTCTGATCCCCAGTTCTTGAGATTTCCAAGTTAGAGTGTAATTTCTTTGACTTCTGATTTTTTTTTTTTCTTGCCAACATTGCAAATCCCCTGGAAGGGACTACAATCTTATCTGTCCTTTGTGTTGCAGAAAGAATGGGTTTATTATTGTCTTCTGAGGATCAGAATTAAATGAGAAAAAAGGGAGGCAAAAAAAATTTTTTTTTAGGATCTCAAAAATGATTTTTATTTATTTATTTTTATTTTGGAGGAAAAAAAGAGTATTTGATGGTCAGGGAGGAAAAGAAAACAGTGGGATGGAAGCAAAGGGAAGCCTAGAGGTTTTTTTTTTTTTTTCCAGCCTTACTAAGGTGTAACTGACAAATAAAAATTGTATATATTTAAGGTGTGTAACTTGGTGTTTTGACATATGTATACATTGTGAAATAATCACCACAATCAAATATCCCTGTTTTATAAGGTCATGTGGGATTAGAGCCCACTGTAATGACCTCATTTTAATTTGATCACCTCTGGTAAAGACCCTAATTCCAAATAAGATCACATTGTGAGGTCCCAGGGCAATCACCCAAATAAGAACCGGCAAAGGCTTATTTATTGCTATAGTAAGGGAGCCAACCACCATCACTTGCACTTTGCAGAGACTCCAAAGCAGTCAGAGGAGTGGCAATGGCAAGGCTTTATAGGGGTAAAACAGGGATGGCTTCTGGTGTGGCCTGATCAGAGGCTGTATGCATCGGGATTCTATAGGCAGCCTAACTCAAAGCAGCGCATTCAATGTGAATGCTTAGGGCAGCATATTGGTTTTTTCCTTTCGGTCCTAAGTTGGAAGTGAGGGCAGAAATTAGGGAGGCAATCAGTTACCACTCAAGAGCTGGTTGTTTGGGGTCAACTGCTTCCTGGGGTGGTTACTGAAGACTATGGGTCTCTTACAGGTGGTCTGGCCATTGTCCGTGTGTATCTCCAATCTCTTAGCCCTTTCTGCTTGACTTTGTAGATCAATTCCATCCTCCTAACTTGGACATTGTGTATCTTGAGGCAGAAGCTTTCCAGCGTCAACGCTGAAGTCTCCAAGCTCAAAGACAACAGGTGCAGACCCTTCTTCCTTTTCTCTCCTTTCCCAGTCTCCTTCATTCTCCCCACAAACATCCACTGAGTCCCTTTTGTATGCCTGGTCCTGGTGTCCAGGGCAGAACAGCTCAGAGTCTAGATCTGGGGTCTCAAACACCAGGTCTGACACTTACAAGCTGTGTGACCTCAGACAAGTTACATAACTTCTCTGAAACTCTTTCCTTATCCTTATTTACCATGGGGATATTAACATTGTCCACTTTATCTGGCTTATGAAGTAGTAACACAGTTACTAGGAAGAGTGTTTCCTATATTGAGACTATTAGTACATTTTATAACTCATCTACTGTGCATAATTATATGTGATATTTACAAAAATAGAGTCATTCATTTTTATAACCATTTTCTCTTAATAGCATGGATATTTTTCAATTTAACTAGACATTCTTTGACAATATCTTTTTTTTTTTTTTGTAAAGCATTTCAGTGTAAGGATACAGCACAACTTACTTAAATCATGCCTTATTCATGGACATTCGAGTTGTTTCTGATGCCTTGGGGGGAGGAGGGTTATTATAAAGAATTCAGTCTTGAATACCCTAATAGATCTTTTTCCATGCCTGTGGTTGTTCATAATGGTAGGCATGAAACTGCCCAGGCCAAATGGCAGGTTGGATTGTCACACTTTTAGTATATATCGCAAATTATTTTCCAGAAAATTTGTTTCCATTTGCAAGAGTGCTTATTTACTTACAGCTATGCCAACACCAGGATTTATCATTTTTGTTGTGTCATTTTGCTAATTTAATGGGTTAAATATACTATTTTATTATTTTAGTTTTGCACGTATTATTTAATCTTACAGATGTGAGACATTTTCCTTTTTTTAAATAAATTTATTTTTTATTGGTGTTCAATTTGCCAACATATAGAATAACACCCAGTGCTCATCCCATCAAGTGCCCGGCTCAGTGCCCGTCACCCAGTCACCCCCACCCCCCGCCCACCTCCTGTTCCACCACCTCTAGTTAGTTTCCCAGAGTTAGGAGTCAGATGTGAGACATTTTCATACTCTTATAGACCATTTGTGTTTCTTGATCAATCAACTAATTTTTAAAAAAGATTTTATTTATTTATTTATTTATTTATTTATTTATTTATTTGACAGAGAGAAAGTACAAGCAGTGGGGGGAGGGACATGGGAGAGGGAGAAGCAGACTCCCTGCTGAGCAAGGAGCCTGATGTGGGCTCAATCCCAGAACCCCAAGATCATGACATGAGCCAAAGGCAGATCCTTAACTAACTGAGCCACCCAGGCACGCCTCAACTAATATTCATTAGATCTAGCAAAGTCAGATATTGTCTAGGATTTTTTGTTTTAAAGTACCGTTTGCTTTGGCATGGGTGGAACTGGAGGGTATTATGCTGAGTGAAGTATGTCAGTCGGAAAAGGACAATCATCATATGGTTTCACTCATATGGGGAATATAAGAAAGAGTGAAAGGGATTATAAGGGAAAGGAGGGGAACTGAGTAGGAAAAATTAGAGAGGGGGACAAACCATGAGAGACTCTAACTCCAGGAAACAAAGAAAGGGTAGTGGAAGGGGAGGCGAGTGGGGGGTGGGGTAACTGGGTAACAGGCACTGAGGAGGGCACTTGATGGGATAAGCACTGGGTGTTATACTATATGATGGCAAATCAAGCTTCAATTAAAAAATAATAAAAAATAAATAAATATTTTTATTTATTTATTAGGCACACAAAGAGAGGCAGAGACATAGGCAAAGGGAGAAGCAGGTTCCCTGTGGGGAGCTGGTCTAGGTTTTATTGTCAGGAACCATATGATGTCCTTTGCTTGTTTTCCTGTCAGTATCCAATCCCTCATCCATCCCATCTGAAATAATTTTTTTCTAAAAATTATTTTTAAAAAGTTGATACAAAAAGTATAAAAGAGTTAATACATGCAATGATAAGAAAAAAAGTTTTTAAGATTTATTTATTTATTCATGAGACATGAGAGACACAGAGAGAGAGAGAGAGAAAGAGAGAGAGAGAGAGGCAGAGACACAGGCAGAGGGAGAAGCAGGCTCCATAGGGAACACATGAAAAGTAACACCCTGATCCCCAGGTCTCCAGATTCAATTCCACCTTAAGCAACCATTATCATTTGAATTGAGCTTCCTTCCAGAATATTCTATACCTACACATTCACCTTCTATTACATAAATGATAGGATACTATACATATCATTCTGAACTTTGGGTTTTCCTCACATAAATACATAGCTGACTTCATATCAATGCTTATGATTAAAAAACAACTAACAAAAATGTTTTTGGGCCAGACACTCTGGCAAGCACCCTTGGAGTTTTGTTATCTCATTTAATCTGCAGAACAAGTAATATCATCCTGTAGGTATTGTATTATTATCCCTACACCAATTTTAGGAAACTGAGGCACAGTTTCCATGGTATCCAGGGCCTGTATATGGTCACTCTTATACCATTTTAAAAAATGACTTTATGGGGCACCTTTCTGGCTCAGTCAGTGCAGCATGCAACTCTTGATCTCAGGGTTGTGAATTCAAGCCCCATGTTGGGTGTAGAGATTACCTAAAAATAAAATCTTTTGAAAAATGGTTTTATAATTTCCTTTTAGTTTCTATAGATTTGCCTGTTCTAGACATTTCCTATAAATGAAATCATGTTCTCCTGTGACTGGCTTCCTTCACTGACAATGTCTTCATGGTTCATCCATGTTGTAGCAGGTTTTAGTACTTTATTCCTTCTAATGGCTGAATAATTTTCCAGGGTATGGATGGACCATATTTTGTTTATCTGTTCATCAATGGGTGGACCCCAGGGTTGTTTTAGTTAGGGGAGGGGGAGAAGAATGAGTGCTTGACAGGTGTGGGGTTTCTTTTGGGGGTGATAAAAATATCTTAGGACTGGGTAGTGATGATGATTGTACAGCATTGTGAATGTGCCAAATGCCACTGAATTGCACACTTTAAATGGTTAAAATGGTGAATTTTATGTTATGCGAGTTTTTCTTCAATTAAATAAAAAAAGTCCTTGTATTTCATACTATGGTATTACCACTCACTTAATGTGTCCTCAGTTCTTGGACCTGTAGGTCCTTTGAGCATTTTCATCACTATCAATAATATTGCATTAAATATATGTGTCTACACATCTTTGTGCTACGTGTATCTGTAGGCCATCTGCCTTTTAAATGCTGATGGGACTCCATTTCCCTTCCTCCGAGCTTGGAGACCACCCCATATTTATTCTCACCTAGGTAGCAGATGACATGGTGGCAGCCTCAGACTGGTGGTGGGAGTACGGTCCATGAGGACAACAGCCACTGCCCAGAACTTTATCCTTTCCAAATCTTTTCCCCTAGGTTACTGACATGCAAGGCCTTTGCCCAGCTCTTCATCTTGGGATGCTCCTGGGTGTTGGGCATCTTCCAGATTGGATCCATGGCTCGTATCATGGCCTACCTATTCACCATCATCAACAGCCTGCAGGGAGCCTTCATCTTCATCATTCACTGTCTGCTCAACCGCCAGGTACATAACTATTGCCCTTCCCAGCCCCATCCTTCCCAGGAATATGCCTTTGACAACCCACATCCCTGCATCTAGGACTAATTCATCTTCTTGTGATGTGTCTCTTCCTCCAGGTACAGGAAGAATATAGGAGATGCCTTACCAGGAAGATCAAACCCAGTTCCGAGTCCCAGACCACAGGGATATTACTGTCCTCTGTCCCCTCCACTTCTAAGACGGTGAGAGACTGTGTTTTATGCAGTTCTGTTCAAATGGAACTACTGCTTCTTAGCAATACTAGACACCACTATGCACCGGGTACCTACTGTGAGCTAAGAGTGTCCATGTATATTAGCACATTTAATAAAGTGTGGTGTTCAAGAGTTGGGGTTTAGGACCCGGGGTTGCCTGGGCTCAAATCCCAGCTTTGCCCCTTAGTACCTGTGTGAGCTAAAAAAGATGAAATGATGACTCATACAGACATAACATGAGAATACATTAAGGATTTTATTCTATTCACTAATCAGTGAGAGTGAGGCAGATGTTGAACTGGCTCAAAGGAGAATGCATAGAAGATATATATATATATATATATATATATATATATATATATATATACACTATGTAATATATATTATGTATTATTTAACATGTATCATATATATCTCATATATTATATACATTATATACAAGTATATGTTTTATATCTTTTGTTTACATTATATATGTATGTTATATATTATATAATACATACATATCTCTGTTCTTTGCATTCTTTTCTTTTTCGTATTTTTTTATTGGAGTTCAATTTGCCAACATGTAACACCCAGTGCTCATCCTGGCAAGTGCCCTCCTCAGTGCCCGTCTTTTTTGAGCCAGTAATAACATCTGCCAGTTTCTCTTGTTGATAATTATAAATAAGATTATATATATATATAATTATGAAGTTATATATTATCTAATTATTATACTATAATATATAATATATAAAATTTCATATTATCTATTATAAAAATGAATTACAATATATATTAACATATGAATTATATTTCACATATATGACTTCAGAAACATTGAAATGAATGTGCAAATGGAGGCAAAACTGATTTTTCCACATAATCCCACATATTTTTGCATTGCTACCATTGCCATTTAAAATTTACAGGGTTATAAAAAAAATTTACGACAGCTCTTCCATCCTCCATTAGAATTTTTTATATTTTCACTGACTTATTCTAAGCACAAGAAACTAAGATTCAGTGGCTTATTTATGTTTTTTATTTTTTATTTATTTATTTTTTTTGCCTTATTTTTTAAAATAAATTTTTTTTTTATTGGTGTTCAATTTGCCAACATATAGAATCACACCCAGTGCTCATCCCATCAAGTGCCCACCTCAGTGGTGGCTTATTTAAATAGGAAATTCTTCTTCTTTTTTTTTTTGCCCCCAAGAATAGAAGCTCAGAGTTAGGGGTTTCTGATACGGGTTCTGTTGCTCAGGGGTGTTGTAAAGGATCTAGGTTTTCCCTACTTTTCCATTCCACTAACAATATGTTGACTTCATCAAATGATTTTCATGGTTGCAAGATGGCTGCCATAGCTCCAGACATCACAACCATGTTGAAGGCCAGAAGAGGGATGGGACAGAAGCAGCAAACTCTCTCTTTCACAGGAAAGAAAAGCTTTCCCAGAAACCCCTCAGGGGATTTCCCTTTCACCTAGTTGGTCAGAATTGTATCACAGGCAACACAGAGTTACAAAGGAACTTAACAAAACACGCATTTGGCTTCTTTGCCCCTAGAGTGGAAGCTATTGATGACGAAGAGGTTGAGAAGAGCTTTCAAGTTTGCCATTAGTGTCTGCCACACTAGAGACCATCAATGTTAACATTTTAGTGTTTGTCCTTCCAGGGTTTGTTGCCACATTTCTCTGTATTTACAGAAGACCCGTGTATTCATAAAACCCCTGGAATCACATTTCTAATCCTAATCCTGCTGATTCTAATTCTGATTTCTCTCTCACAGGATTAAAGCTCTTCTTCCTTTCATATGTGCTATGGAGCAACATCTGAGGAAAGCAGATGCCTACGGGAGCCTACTCTGAAATCTCTTCACAGCTTGATGCACAGATGCAAGATCCTGCCAGCCCCGGCACTCTCTGGGAAACAAGACTTTCTCTTCTAGGTTATCAGTCCATCTTCCATGTTCTGCTCTTTGAGTTTCCAGAGTTTGGAAGAAACAGATCCCAGTGCAATGGCATGACCAAGATTATCTGGCTACTATTTTGGTTTCTCCCAAGTTCACGGGTGCGTGACTGCAAGTGTGTCTCTCCAGAACACAGAGCAGCCCCTCAATTAATGATTTACCATATGACTGACTGACATACCCTTTGACAAAGCCTCCTCCTGCTTCGAAAGAAATGGTCAGTAAAACAATAATTATGGGCCCCAAGGGGGTGAATAAAACACATAGACCTATCAACTACTTTTGGACAAACACTTAATGCAGTTACATTGGTGAGTAGGAGTGCTGGACGGAGGAGAACCCCAGCGTTTCATGGAGGGTTGCAGCGCTTGATGACAGCACACTTTGGAAGTGTTTTGGTTTCCTGGGACCTTTCAGGGAACCAACACCTCTCTTCCTTCCAGGAACTTTCATGGGACTTGCCTAGGATTCACACTGCTCACAAAGCTATCACCATCCCACGTTGCCCTCCATCCTGCATAAAATCTTGATTGCCAGGGAGAGAGGAGGGAGATGCAACTTTAAAATGTAGATATACTCTGTGCTCACTTTGGTAGCACATATACTAAAATTGGAACAATAAAATATATATATCCTCCCTTCCATGGCCACTCTAATACCTCCCTACTCAGAGTATGGTCTGTGGACCGGAAGCATTGGCATCACCTTGTGAGGAAAGCAGGATACCAGGCCCTACCCTCTATTGGCTGAGCCAGAACTTGAGTTTTAAGGAGAGCCCCTGGGGACTCACTCATGAATATTCTAGAATATTCTGGAATACTCTTCTGTTTGCCATGCAGATAGCAGAGCTTGTCTTTAAAACCAGAAAGAGGGATGCCTGGGTGGCTTAGCAGTTTAGCACCTGCCTTTGGCCCAGGGTGTGATCCAGGAGTCCTGGGATCGAGTCCCGCATCAGACTCCCTGCATGGAGCCTGCTTCTCCCTTTGCCTGTGTCTCTGCCTCTCTCTCTCTCTCATAAATAAATTTAAAATCTTTAAAAAATAGTCATAAATTAATTATTAAATTAAATTAAATATTTTTAGAAACAGAAAAAAAATGTCTTCTTGACTTTTGGACTTTGCATATACCATTCCTTCCTCCTAGGACACCTTTCCTCAAAATCCAGATAATTTCTACCTTTTTTTTTTTTTTTTTTTTTTTTGAATCTCAGTCATCACTTCTACCAGGGAGCATTCTTTGAATCTCCTGAAGTAAGATTAGATGTCCCTCTGTGTGTCCCTAGGGCTTCATGCTTTCTAACCTCGTATTATAACTTCTTTTTCTTAGGCGTCTCCAGCTTAGACTGTGAGCTCTATAAGCACAGGGAATTATGTCTAGTAGATTCTCCACAAATATGTTGAATGAATGAGTAAATGAATGATTAATCTCCATTTTCAGGATGAAGAAACCGAGGCTCAGAGAAGTTAGGTCACTTTCCCAGCATCACACAGCTGTAAGTGGTTGAGCTAGGCTATGAGCTCTTGACCACAGAGCTCCTCTTCCAGACCCTGTAACTTTCTCCTTCTCTTCCTTTGACCACAGACATTCTTAGTGTGGGAATACCAAGGAAAGACTAAATAATTACTCTGAGTCAACTTACCACCTAAGATTCAGTTAGCTCAGTAATGATCATGGGTTAGACAACTTGATAACGATATTAAACTTGGTTGATGGAAGCTCAGTCTTTATTATTTGTGGCAGCCACAGCTTGAGAGGGAAGCTGACCCACGAGTTCATTTATGACAGGTTGGTCTTCTGTGCTTGGCTTGTCCAGAGTGTTCAATACAGATGCCGCAGTTCTAAGGGATAATGAAACAAGAGATGGCACAGCTCCTACCCATCACCAGTTGCAGTAGATTGATTGGATCAATGGCCTCAAGAGGTGGCCTCTATTCTCTACACCCCTTCCCTATCACTTTGTGACCTCTTACTGTTCTCACTCAGGCTTGGCCTTGAGATTTGCTTTGGTCAGTAGAATGATTCAAAGACAGAGGGTTTCAAAATTGGGTGTGCATTCCTTTTTGTCCTTTGCATGATTAGTTTTTTAAAATTTTATGTATATTTTTTCATTGGAGTTCGATTTGCCAACATACAGTATAACACCCAGTGCTCATCCCGTCAAGTGCCCCCTCAATGCCCATCACCCAGTCACCCCATTCCCCCGCCCACCTCCCCTTCCACTACCCCTTGTTTGTTTCCCAGAGTTAGTGTTAACTTGCTCTTGCATCCTTGTCTCCACCCTGAAAACATGCCTGCTGACCTGCAGGAGGTGTGTGAGAAACATAGAGGAGAGCTACGTCATCCCATTACATCAGCTGAGGCTGGCCTCAATCAGCCACCTGGCCGATTTGTAGCTGATGGCAGTCAGGTGAGCAAGCCCAGCTAAGATAGCAGACCTGCTCAGCCAACTCACAGACTCAGGAGTAGCAATCAAGTATCATTGTTTTAAGGTACTGAGTTGGGTTTTTTTTTAATATTTTATTTATTTATTCATGAGAGACACATAGAAAAAGGCAGAGACATAGGCAGAGGGAGAAGCAGGCTCCCCACAGGGAGCCCGATGCGGGACTTGATTCATGACCTGAGCCCAGGGCAGAGTCTCAACCATTGAGCCACCCCAGCGTCCCAAGGTACTGAATTTTAAGAGTGGTTTGCGATGAAGTATTATTTGTGGCAATTACTAATTGATACAGTAACCAGTGGATTATCAACATTTTGTATTTAATTGCAACAATTTGGAATATACAAAATGAAGGATTTGAGTTTGCATTTCCTCTTAGGTATCAGGATCTATAAATTTGTTTTTTTAGTAATAAATTTGTAATGCTTAAACTTCTTCCTCTTAGAAGATTTGCACAAAGCCTTTTTTATTTTATTTTATTTTAATTATTTTTAATTTAAATTCAATTAGCCAACATATAGCACATCCTTAGTTTCAAATGTGGTGTTCAATAATTTATCAGTTGCCTGTAACTCCCAGTGCTCTTCATGTCGCATATCCTCCTTAATGCCCATCACTCAATTACCCCACCCCCCAACCCACCTCCTGCCAGCAGCCCTCAGTTTGTTTCCTAAAGAGTCTCTCATGGTTTTTCTCCCTCTGTGATGACTTCCTATTCAGTTTTCCCTCCCTTCCCCTATGATCCTCTGTGCCGTTTCTTATATTCCACATATGAGGGAAACTATGTGATAGTTGTCTTTCTCCTATTGATTTATTTCACTCAGCATAATACCCTCCTGTTCCATCCATATTGATGTAAATGGTAAGTATTCATCCTTTCTGATGGATGAGTAATATCCCATTTCATAGATATAGATATAGATATAGATATACCACATCTTCTTTATCCATTCATCTGTTGATGGACATCTGGGCTCTTTCCACAGTTTGGCTGTTTTGGCTGTGGACATTACTGCTACCAACATTGGGGTGCAGGTGTCCCATCATTTCACTACATTTGTATCTTTGGGGTAACTACCCAGTAGTGCATTTGCTGGGTTGTAGGATAGCTCTATTTTCAACTTGTTAAGGAACCTCCACACAGTTCTCCAGAGTGGCTGCACCAGCTTGCATTCCCACCAACAGTGTAAGAACAGTCCCCTTTCTCCTCATCCTTGCCTACATTTGTTGTTTCCTGACTTGTTCATTTTTGCTTTTCTGACAGGTGTGAGGTGGTGTTTCTTTGTGGTTTTGATTCGTATTTTCCTGATGCCACGTGATATGGAGCATTTTTTCATGTGTCTGTTGGCCTTTTGTATGTCTTCTTTGGAGAAATATCTGTTCATGCCTTCTTCCCATTTCTTGGCTGAATTATTTGTGTTTTGTTTGGGTGTTGAGTTTAATAAGTTCTTTATAGATTTTGGATACTAGCCCTCTAAATTATATGTCATTTTCAAATATCTTCTCCCATTCTGTCAGTTGCTTTTGGTTTTGTTGGCTTTCCTTTGCTGTGTTACTGCTTTTTATCTCGACGAAATCCCAAAAATTCATTTTTGCCTTTGTTTCCCTTGTCTTTGGAGATGTGTCTAGCAAGAAGTTGCTATGGCTGAGGTCACAGAGGTCACTGCCTGTGTTCTCCTCTAGGATTTTGATGGATTTCTGTCTCACATTTAGGTCTTTCATCCATTTTGAGAATGGATGTGTATGGTGTAAGAGAATGATCCAGTTTCATTCTCCTGCATGTGGCTGTCCAATTTTCCCAGCACCATTTGTTGAAGAGACTGTCATTTTTCCAGTTGGTATTCTTTCCTACTTTGTCGAATATTAGTTGACCAGAGAGTTAAGCGTCCATTTCTGGATTCTCTATTCTGTTCCATTGATCTGAACAGACCCATTAACCAGGAAGGAAATTGAAGCAGGCATCAAAAACCTCCCAAAATACAAGAGTCCGGGGCCAGATGGCTTCTCAGGGGAATTCTAGCAGACATTTAAAGAAGAAATAATACCCATTCTTCTGAAGCTGTTTCAAAAAAATAGAAATGGAAGGAAAACTTCCAAACTCATTTTATGAGGCCAACATTACCTTGATCCCAAAACCAGACAAAGACCCCACCAAAAACAATTACAGATCAATATCCCTGCTGAACATGGATGTTGAAATACTCATCAAGATACTAACCAATAGGATCCAACAGTACATTAAAAGGATTATCCACCATTATCCACCAGGACCAAGTGGGATTTATTCCTGGGATGCAAAAATGGTTCAATATTTGCAATCACGTTAATAAAAGAATAAATCACATTAATAAAAGAAAGGACGAAAACCATATGATCCTCTCAATAGATGAAGAAAAACAAAAGATAGCATCCTTTCTTGAGGAAAACTCTCCACAGTGTAGGCATAGAGGGTACATACCTTAATATCATAAAAGCCATTTATGAAAAGCCCACAGAGAATATCATTCTCAATGAGGAAAAACTGAGAGCTTTTCTCCAAAGGCATGTCTTTATGACAATGTCGCACATTGGTCAAAAATATAGTCTCCCTAAGGAACTATATATATATATATATTTTTTTTTAAAGACATATGCTCCTATTTTATTTTTTTTTTAGAGAGAGAGAAAGTGGGGGGGTGGGACAGAAGGAGAAGGAGAGAATCTTAAGGAAGCTCCATCCTCACTGCAGAGCTTGACATAAGGCTCAATCTCAGGACCCCGAGATTATGACTAGAGCTGAAACCAAGAGTCAGATACTTTGAGCCACCCAGGTGCCCCAGGGACTCTATATTTCTAAGGTAAGTAAAAGCTGTGGCCTCCACACAATAATTTTTCTTACTATAAACATCAAGCTACCTTTGGTATAGTCTTTTACCCCCACTTCATCTACTGCCTCCACTACATGGAGAAAAGGGATTCAGAATAAAAACTACATCATTCTCCAATCCCATAAATATAAGGATCCATTCATTCAAAAAATATTTGTTGACCACATACAAGTGCTTCCCTTAGAACATTAAAATAATTGAGAAAACATTGAAAAATTGAAGTTAAGGATCTTAGAACTGAAAACAAATTTAAATATCTTATTTTTCGGGATGCCTGGGTGGCGCAGTGGTTTGGCGCCTGCCTTTGGCCCAGGGCGCGATCCTGGAGACCCGGGATCGAATCCCACGTCAGGCTCCCGGTGCATGGAGCCTGCTTCTCCCTCCGCCTGTGTCTCTGCCTCTCTCTCTCTCTCTCTCTCTGTGACTATCATAAATAAATAAAAATTAAAAAAAAAATATCTTATTTTTCCCCAAACCAGAATTTATTAAAATTTTACTTCCTTGGTTTTAATGGAAGTAAGCTCAACAATATTTTCAAAATCAAGTTCTAGAAACAAAAAGCTATTAAAAAGTACATTGAAGGGGCACCTGGGTGGCTCAGTGGTTGAGCATCTGCCTTTGGCTCAGGTCATGATCCCAGGGTCCTGGGATCAAGTCCCACATCGGACCCCCCACAGGGAGCCTGCTTCTCCCTCTGCCTGTGTCTCTGCCTCTCTCTCTGTGTCTCTCATGAATAAATAAATAAAATCTTTTTTAAAAGTACATTAAGAAAGAGTGTGTAAGGGTGCACATTTTTCTTTTGTTTTTGCCACAGGGTCCGTTATGACCTGGCATAACACTGGATATTTTGGATGTTTGGTTTATTGTGGGTTTTTTTGCATTGATTTTTGATGTTTTGAAATGTTGTGTTGATGTAGTATTTATCTTGTTTATTCAAGGGATTGTCTTCTATTATATTGTGCTTGAGATGAGTTCTTCTTTCTCTCCTCCCATGTGCTGGCCCTGATCATGACTGTCTGGGGGCAGATTTACAGCTAGTTTTCAGGAAATGGGCCAACATCCTAGGTACCCCTTGACTAAAAACACATATTAATAATACTCTGTTAGTTGCACCTGCCTACATGTAAAGGGAAAGCCAGAATGTGACAGTGCCAGAGGTCTCATGCCCACCTGAGGATAGGCTAGAACAAGTATGCCTATGGTCTTCTCAAATCTGCATTTTTTTTTTTTTTGCACTTGTCCGGTTGTGAACATCTTTTCAGCTCATCAAAACTTTTATTTATTTACTTTTATTTTTTGTATATTTTTATTGGAGTTCAATTTGTTATATAGTATAACACCCAGTGCTCACCCTGTCAAGTGCCCCCCTCAGTGCCCGTCACCCAGTCACCCCAACAACAAACCTTTTAAAACATTGTTTTGTTTTGATGGTTGTGTGGTGGTCCGTTATACATGTGTCATAACGCATTTGATCTGAATTGTGTCATCTCCAACTTTTCAGGATAAACAATGATGTAAGGAATAACTTTGAGCTAAATTCAAAAAGTCTACTATTTAAGTGCTTTTGAGACCAGTAGTAGATTGTGAGTGTGCACAGTAATAGGACAGCGTTCTGATATTCCACCCCTTGAAAGACAGATTTTCCTGGTTTTCCAAATCATGTCCTGCTCTTGCCAGCAACTGAAACAGGCCCCTTTCACATTTCCAAGAACAACTGCATGATAATTCCATTACAAGCTATAAAATGACAATGGGTGATTTAGGGCAGGTTCCCTAAAGGCAGAGCCTGAGACGGGGATTTTGGTGCCTGTAATTTATTGAGGGAGTGCTCTGAGAAAAGAGAAGGGGAGGGAAGCAGGATGTGGTAGGAGAGGGATCTGGGTTCCGCTGATCCCACGTGAGCTCTGACGCCTGGATTGCACCTCAGTGTCGGTCCCCCTTTGAGGCAGGGTGACCAGCCTTTCATATCCCTGTGTCAGTCAGTTATTGGCTGTGTGCCACCCTCCTGGTGGTGGGGAGGTGTATTATAGCTCCTGTTCATCTGAGGCCAGTCTAGAGAACAGACAGCTGGCCCAAAAAGGAGATTAACGACAGACATCAACATTATTGACTACTTTGCTCCATCCCCGTGACCACAAAATATGAAAAAGAAAGTTGTATTAATCACTTAGATACTTGCTCACAGCTCATTGTAATGAGATTCTGAACTGTATTTTATTATTATTTTTTAAGACTTTATTTGTTTATTTGAGACAAAGAGAGAGAAAACACAAGCAGGGAAGACGGGCAGAGGGAGGAGCAAAACCCCCCCAACTGAGCAGGGAGCCTGATGCAGGGCTCGATCCCAGGATGCTGGGATCCTGACCTGAGCCAAAGGCAGATGCTTAACCAACTGATCCACCCAGGCACCCCTTGAACTGCATTTTAAAATGTTTGTTTCAAATGATTCTCCTTAGACATTTTGATAAAACTTACATCTTACTTAAAGATCTTAAGGGTTGTTTCCCATTATCATTTGGCTTTATTACTCCTAGAATGTAATGGTGTTTATATTTCCAAGTATGCCTTTAATCAAGTGCTTTCATCTTTAAAAAATATGAAAAGCTTCAGAAGGAGACATTTCCAATGCTTATCCTGGGTGGGGATGACTTCTCTTTGAAACCCTGTAATGGACAATGTGCGAAAGAACTCACCACTTTTCTCCCTAAATATTCTGTCACTTTATAATCAGTATTAATTTTTGTGCTGTCTCATTTCTGTGACCTTACTTCATGAATAATTTCTAACTTTGATGAAATTATCCAAATCCATGATTTAAAACTCTCAAGCTGGGATGCCTGGGTGGCTCAGCAGTTGGGCATCTGCCTTTGGCTCAGGCTGTGATCCCGGGGTCCTGGGATCGAGTCCCCCATCGGACTCCCCGCAAGGAGCCTGCTTTTCCCTCTGCCTTTGTCTCTGCCTCTCTCTTTGTGTGTCTCTCCTGAATAAATAAAATCTTTAAAAAATAAAAAATAAATCTCTCAAGCTGTTTCTACCTGTACTGCAAATGTGGACTGGCTTAATTTATGTATCTGTTTTTTTGTTTTTTTGTTTTTTTTTTTTTTTACCACAGGATCTCAGATTGTGTTTTGTCCTCTTCCCTACTTCTCAGACAAACCTTCCTTGGGAGTTTGTGGGTGCTGTGGGGCATCTCATCTCTGCTCAGGATGTGCTTCTCTCATCTTTCTCTACTTTGATCTCCTTGTCAAAGTTCATCACAGGCTTTCTCCAAGCATCTGATCCACTCAACACAGTGATCCTCACCCATGGCCAGGTCCAGTCCACAGAATTCTGAGACTCATCCTGACCTGTGCTATAGGAAGCAGGTTCTCTCCCCAGCATGGGTCTGCCACTGTGTCCTGGATCCCAGAGCTGTTGCACTTGGGCACAAAGTCACTTTTTTAAAAGATTTTATTTATTTATTCACGAGAGACACAGAGAGAGGCAGAGACACAGGCAGAGGGAGAAGCAGGCTTTCCTCAAGGAGCCTGATGTGGGACTTGATCCCAGGACCCATGGATTACACCCTGAGCTGAAAGCAGACACTCAACTGTTGAGCCACCCAGGCATCCCCAGAGTCACTTCTGACTCATAAACATGGTACCACCTCTCATTCTATCCCTTCACTTAAGGGGCCTCCAAGTAACCACAAAGGTCTTCTGGATACATGGACAGTCTCCACCTTTTTGTCTCTTCCCTTTTTCATTCCATGGATTCTTCTCAAAACCTCCATGAGTATCAGCTTGTTCAGGTAGGTATTTGGAAGTGTTGTAAGGGTATATCCTGATTGTTTGCCAAAAGCATCTAAATTCTACCTCTTGTCCAGCTGAAACACCCAGCAACATGTAGATAAGAAAACTCGGGAGTCTTGGAGATGTTAAGGGATTTGCACAAAGTCATTTATTCATCTTATGAATATTTATTAAGTCTCTATTTTCTAGAAACTGGGACTATGTTGCTAAGCAAGATGTACATTGTCTTTCCTTTCATGGGACTTACATTGTAGTAGCAGGGAGAGACTCAATAAACATGAAAGTGAACCATTTGAAATCTTTATTTTTGCACTTGTAACATTATGAACATCTTTTCAGTGCATCAAACTTTTTAGATTTTTTTCTTTCTGTTTTTCTGAGTGGGCTGGTGCCTTCTGCTGAGTCCTCCAAATGCATGCAGTTGTCTGCCTGCAATCCTGACATCTTTGGAGAATAATGATAGACTTCATTAGCTTCTGGCTTGCTGTTGGGTTTAGCCAATGGGAAACACCAACAGGTTATCAGAAATTGGGAGGACAGTGAAGTCAGAGTATTTGCTCTCTCAGCTCCTTTCCTGCAGGTCACCATGGGCTGTCTGTCCGTTGAATGAAGACCATAGCTTCATGAGCCAGTACACCAATTTTCATCAATTACACTTTCTTACTCCTTATGCTGAAATTTTCTCAAGAGCATTACATGTAATTCTGAAACCTCCTCAGCTTATCCTATAAATTTATTTTCACATAAAATAAAATTTAGAAAGCTTAAGTTATGAAATTTGGGGAATTAATATTCATAATTTTTGCATGAATTACAACACATCCTGCTCTTCCCACACATTGTGGTCACTACACAATCACCATAAAGATAAAACATAAGGCCAAAATTGTCTGGATCTTATGGAAAATAAGGTCCAACAAAATCCATTTGGTAAGGAATATAATTTTGCCAAAATCCAAACAGGTCAACCAGGTTCCCTGTTTAAACTTGGAAGGGGACCAGGAATTTCTTTATCTCTTTATATTTTTATTAAGATTAAAGTCACATGGGATACCTGGGTGGCTGAGTCAGTTAAGCATCTGCCTTCCACGTAGGCTGTGATCCGAGGGTCCTACAGTTCAGCCTGTGTTGGGATCCCTGCTTGGTGAGGAGCCTGCTTCTCCTTCTGTCTCTGTGCTCCTCCTGCTTGTGCTCTCTCTCTCTCTCTCTCTCTTCCTCTCTTGAATGAATACATAAAATCTTTTTAAAAAGATTAAAGTCACGACATAAAATTCACCATTTCAACCATTTAAAAAAATGTATATAGTTCAAAGCCTTTCAGAACAATCAGAATGATGGGGCACCTAGATATCTCAGTTGGTTGAGTGTCTGGCTCTAGATTTCAGCTCAGGTCATGATCTCAGGTTCCATCCTTAGTTGAGAATCTCCTTGAGATTCTCTCTCTCTTTCTGCTGCTCCCTCTCCTTACTCTCTCTCTCTCTAAATAAATAAATCTTAAAAAAAAAAAGTCAGAATGTTGTGTTGCCGCCTGTACAGGGCCATGTTAAATCATCACAGGTAGCAAGTACACTTGGCATAAGAGGTTTGTTTGAAACAAAAGTGACAGTACAGCTGACCCTTGAACAACATGGGGGTTAGGGGCACTGACTCCCCCCCACACACAGTTGAAAATCTGTGTATATTTTGACATACCAAAACTTAACTATTAATAGCCTATTGTTGACTGGAAACTTTACTGATAAAGTAAGCAATTATTGCTTATTTTGCATGTTTTTTTTTTTAAATTTTTATTTATTTATGATAGTCACAGAGAGAGAGAGAGAGGCAGAGACACAGGCAGAGGGAGAAGCGGGCTCCACGCACCGGGAGCCCGACGTGGGATTCGATCCCGGGGCTCCAGGATCGCGCCCTGGGCCAAAGGCAGGCGCCAAACCGCTGCGCCACCCAGGGATCCCTTTTGCATGTTTTTTTAAGATTTATTTATTCATGATAGACATAGGGAGAGAGAGAAAGAGAGGCAGAGACACAGGCAGAGGGAGAAGCAGGCTCCATGCCGGGAGCCCGATGCGGGACTCAATCCCAGGATCGCGCCCCGGGCCAAAGACAGGCACTAAACCGCTGAGCCACCCAGGGATCCCCTATTTTGCATGTTATAAACATTATAGACTGCATTTTGCATGTTATAAACATTATAGACTGCATTCCCACAATAAAGTAAGCTAGAGAAAAGAAAATGTTACAAAAATCATAAGAAAAATACATTTGCAGTACTGGACAGCATATATATATGTATATATACATATAGCATAGCATATATATGTATATATGTGTGTTTGTGTGTGTGTGTGTGTATATATACATATATATATTTGTATCTGTATGTAAGTAGACCCATGCAGTTCATTCCTGTGTTGTTCAAGGGTCAACTATATATTCCAAGGAGAAAGTTAAGTTGATTTCCAAGGAACCAGGTGCTGACTAGTACTGTTTTAGTGTTACGTCTAGGCTGCCATTCTGATAGAGCATACACACTGGGTTCTGCTCAGTTCTTGCAACTCTGTTTCTGCAGGGTGGAGCACCTTCACCATATTTTCCATTTCCAGCCAATGCTTCTATGGAATATCACTATTACAAAGTGTGGGGAGTTTGCTGAGAAACAACTGTTTTTTGTTTTTTTGAAAGAGAGAGAGATTGGGAGAGCACTCAAGCTGTGAGGGGATGGTAGAGAGGGGCAGAGGGAGAGAGAGAGAATCTCAAGGAGACTCTGTGTTCAGCATGGAGTCAGAGGCAGGGCTCATCTCAAGACCTTGAAACCATGACCTGAGCAGAAATCCAGAGTCAGCTGCTCAACTGACGAGCCACCCAGGTGCCCTAGAGAAACAATTGTTGTTGTTTTAAAGATTTTGTTTACTTATTCATGAGAGACACAAAGAGAGGCAGAGACACAGGCAGAGGGAGAAGCAGGTTCCCTGCAGGGAGCCTAATGTGGGACTCAATCCCGGGACCCTGGAATCATGACCTGAATGGAAGGCAGATGCTTAACCGAGTTAGCCACCCAGGCATCCCGAAACAACTATTTTTAAATGACAGGCAAAAACGGGCACTTGGCTGACTCAGTTGGTAGGGCATGTGACTCTTAATCCCAGGGTCCTGAGTTTGAGGTTCATGTTGGGCATAGAGCCTACTGTTAAAAAAAATTTTTTAATGAAAAAAAAAAAAAGGGTGGGATGTGTGGGTGGCTCAGCAGTGGGTCAAACAAACAAACAAATAAAATATTTTTAAAAATAAAAAAATAGCAGTGGTTAAATGACAAAAGAGGAAGTGGCATTTGTGTTTTGTGCTTCACGTCCACATGTTGGTAAACGATGATGTTTCCTCCTTTTCTTGAAATGTGGCTTCCTCTTGCATGACAGTTAATAAGAAAGGCATGACTTCTGGTTAGAATGGGTAGAACCAGTGTAAGTGCCAGGGTGTGTCTTGGGTGGCAGCTTGGTGAGAAGCAGCCGGCTCACCCAAAGGAATTAAATGATGAGGGTTTAATGAAGACTATTTATACAGGTGTGGAGATGTATGGGGGGCATCTGAACCCAATTCTAGTGTATGAATGAGGATTTTTTCCCTCACCACCAAATGAGACTCTAATACCAGCTGGGTGTTCTACAATTCAACTTCATTGTGATACTACCTACATGGAGCTAGCACAGTGTCAGATCCCATATGTTAAATGGCTTTTTTTTTTTTTTTTTTTACAATTCAACCCACCATTTATTGTTGTACAAGCCTGTTTGCAGAACTGAGGGGGGTCTTGTGGCTGGGGCGTGGGCAGGAAGCCATGTGGCCACAGGGTGCAGGGCAGACAGGATGCTAGGACCACCAGCCCCTTGTCCGGATGACGTAGGGGCCAGAGGACTCCTCAGTCACATGCCAGGGTGGGTCGGGTGGGAATGGGGTGCAGGGAAGGTGGTAATAATATTAGTGGTGATACAAATAACCAACCAGTGTCAGATCCCACAAGACTGTTCCCGCCTCTCTGAAGCCAAAAAAAAAAAAAAAAAAAAAGCCCAGCTGGTCACAGTTTCCCCCTGCAGTCTGATTAATTTGCTAGGGCTGCTCACAGAACTCAGAGAAACATTTTGATTACTAGATTACCAGTTTGTCATGAAAGGATATAACTCAGGAGCAGCCATATGGAAGAGATGCACAGGGCAATGTGGAGAAGGGGCATGGAGTTTCCCTGCCCTCTGCAAGTGCATCACCCTCCCCAAACCTCCACATGTTCATCAACTTGAAAGCTCTCTGTACTTCATCTTTTTTAGAAGGGCTTCATTACCCAAGCTTGTTTGATCAAATCATCACCCACTGGTGATTGAATGGAAACTCAACATCTCTTCCCTCTCAGAAAGTCAGAGGGTGGGGCTGGAAGTTTCAATCCTCTAGTTCTGTTTGGTTCCCCAGGCAACCAGCCCCCATCCTAAGTTGCTCTCCAAAAGTCATCTCATTAACATAAACCCAGTTGTGGTGAAAAGAGGCTTGTTACCCATTTCAGTGTCTTGTGATACTGTCCTTCAGCATCACAGTTTACTGTGCCAGAAACAGGATGAATGCCAAACGTATATTTCTTAGTACAAATCACAATATCATAGCAGAGCTAATGGAAACCAAGAAAGGATGGGGAGAGGGGAGGGAGGAAGTAGCAACAGGGGGTAACTCATCAATCCTTGGCTCAAAGGGGCAAGGGATGGAACAGGTATAGGAATCCGGAGAGTGCCTTAGCCTGTGACAGAAGAATCTACCACTGCCCAAATGTGCAGGCCCTGCAAGGAAGGAGGAGCTTGGAAATGAATACCCCCATCTCTCTCTCCTCCAGCTTTGTTCCTTCCTTCCACAACTACCATTGGTCACAAGAGGTTGGAAGACAGAGCACAAGAGAAGTCTGATAAGGCAGTCCATACAGGACAATCTCCCAGTGCACAGAGCAGAGTGGAGAAGGATGGAAAACAGATTCTTTCACAGTGAATGAATTGTTACAAGCTTGTTAAAATTTGAGAAGCTGCTGTACCCAATCGACCTGTTTCTCAGATTGGGCATTTGCTTCCTTGGATTGTGGAACTGACTGGGATTCTGTTATGGTGAGTCTACTGCTCCATCAAGGAAAGTTGAGATAAACAAGTAGGGATTGAAGATCATCCACAGATTCTTCTTTCTTATGGCTTCTGCTTTTGTTATTTCTCAGCTTGTTCATCGTCTCATGGAGCACTCTACTATCTGTATCCCTCTCTAGGGCTTTGCATTCAAACTCCAAGAGAGAAACAAACTGAATGGATTGGCCAGTATGCATCCAATATTGGAGAAGTACTCTAAGGTAGATTTCTCTGCTTGGGCTACTTCATAGATTGTCGGTGCTGAATGGACCAACCCATGGTCCCATCAATTGTAGTTAGAAGGTGAAGTCATATGTTACCATGCCTGACAACACGTGTCTAAAAAACTTCTTTTGAATAAACCTAACCAAAGAGGTAAAGGATCTGTACCCTAAAAACTACAGAACGCTTCTGAAAGTAATTGAGGCAGACACAAAGAGATGGAAAAATATTCCATGCTCATGGATTGGAAGAATTAATATTGTGGAAATGTCAATGTTACCCAGGGAAATTTACACGTTTAATGCAATCCCTATCAAAATACCATGGACTTTCTTCAGAGAGTTGGAACAAATCATCTTAAGATTTGTGTGGAGTCAGAAAAGACCCCAAATAGCCAGGGGAATATTAAAAAAGAAAACCATAACTGGGGGCATCACAATGCCAGATTTCAGGTTGTACTACAAAGCTGTGGTCATCAAGACAGTGTGGTACTGGCACAAAAACAGACACATAGATCAATGGAATAGAATAGAGAATCCACAAGTGGACCCTCAACTTTATGGTCAACTAATATTTGACAAAGCGAGAAAGACTCTCCATCAGAAAAAAGACAGTCTCTTCAGTAATGGTGCTGGGAAAATTGGACATCCACATGCAGAAGAATGAAACTGGACCATTCTCTTACACCATACACAAAGATAAACTCAAAATGGATGAAAGATCTAAATGTGAGACAAGATTCCATCAAAATCCTAGAGGAGAACACAGGCAACACTCTTTTTGAACTTGGCCACAATAACTTCTTGCAAGGTACATCCATGAAGGCAAGAGAAACAAAAGCAAAAATGAACTACTGGGACTTCATCAAGATAAGAAGCTTTTGCACAGCAAAAGAAAGTCCACAAAACTAAAAGACAACCTACAGAATGGGAGAAGATATTTGCAAATGACCTATCAGATAAAGGGCTAGTTTCCAAAATCTATAAAGAACTTATTAAACTCAACACCAAAGAAACAATCCAATCATGAAATGGGCAAAAGACATGAAGAGAAATCTCACAGAGGAAGACATAGACATGACCAACAAGCACATGAGAAAATGCTCTGCATTTTCCCATATTGCCATCAGGGAAATACAAATCCAAACCACAATGCGATACCACCTCACACCAGTGAGAATGGGGAAAATTAACAAGGCAGGAAACAACAAATGTTGGAGAGGATGCAGAGAAAAGGGAACCCTCTTGCACTGTTGGTGGGAATGTGAACTGGGGCAGCCACTCTGGAAAACTGTGTGGAGGTTCCTCAAAGAGTTAAAAATAGACCTGCCCTACGACCCAGCAATGGCACTGTTGGGGATTTACCCCAAAGATACAGATGCCATGAAACGCCGGGACCTGCACCCCGATGTTTCTAGCAGCAATGTCCACAATAGCCAAACTGTGGAAGGAGCCTCGGTGTCCATCGAAAGATGAATGGATAAAGAAGATGTGGTTTATGTATACAATGGAATATTACTCAGCCATTAGAAACAACAAATACCCACCATTTTCTTCGACGTGGATGGAACTGGAGGGTATTATGCTGAGTGAAATAAGTCAATCGGAGAAGGACAAGCATTATATGTTCTCATTCATTTGGGGAATATAAAAAATAGTGAAAGGGAATAGAAGGGAAGGGAGAAGAAATGGGTAAGAAATATCAGAAAGGGAGACAGAACATAAAGACTCAAATCTGGGAAACGAACTAGGGGTGGTGGAAGGGGAGGAGGGTGGGGGGTGGGGGTGAATGGGTGACGGGCACTGAGGGGGGCACTTGACAGGATGAGCACTGGGTCTTATTCTGTATGTTGGCAAATTGAACACCAATAAAAAATAAATTTATTATTAAAAAGAAAAAGAAATGACAAATACCCACCACTTGCTTCGACGTGGATAGAACTGGAGGGTATTATGCTGAGTCAATCGGAGAAGGACAAACATTATATGGTCTCATTCATTTGGGGAATATAAAAAATAGTGAAAGGGAATAAAGGGGAAAGGAGAAAAAATGAGTGGGAAATATCAGAAAGGGAGACAGAATATGAGAGACTCCTAACTCTGGGAAAGGAACAGGGGGTGGTGGAAAGGGAGGTGGGCGGGGGTGGGGGTGACTGGGTGAGGGGCACTGAGGGGGGGCACTTGATGGGATGAGCACCGGGTATTATGCTATATGTTGGTAAATTGAACTCCAATTAAAAAAAATAAAAAAATAAAAAATAAAAAATAAATAAAAAACTTCTTTTGGTCCACTTTCTGATGAGTGTCACTTAGCCTTGGCTGTGTAACAAACCACCCCCAAATTTCATTTGCTTAAAGTAATAACTATATTTTTTTGTTCATGATTTTATGGGTTGGTTGAACATTTCTTCTGATCTAGTCTAGCCTGGCTGGTCTCTGATGAGCTCTTTCATGCATTTGTGGTCAGTGGGCTGGTCAACTGGTTGCTGGATGATCTAGCATGGTCTCACTCCTACATCTGGCACTTTGGCAATCAGAGTGGAGAGTTGTTGATCAGTAAGCCTTGGCTATCTTCCACATGGCTCTCATCCTCCACTAGACTAGCTTGGGCACATTCACATGATGATCTTGGGGTTTCAGGGGCAGCAAGAGAGGGCAAGCCCCAATATGCAAGCATTTTTCAAATTTCTGTTTCCATCCTGTTAGCTATTGTTCCAGTAGACAAAGCCAGCCACACAGTCAAGTCTAGAGTCAGCATAGGAGGACTATGCACCAAGATGGGGAATTCTTATAACTGTGCAAATATTCTATCACTTGCAGAATTAGGCTATGAGCACATGAAATGCTCAAAAATTCAGGAGCTTCTCTTTCAGGCATTTCAGTTTAACATTCAGACACTTTTCACTGTCAGCTAGGCCTAAGCCCTCTTTCATTTGTCTTTCAAAAGCAACATTTTGAGTATCACATGGAGCAAATATTTTGAGTTTTACATGGAGGGGCTAACTGCCTGCACACCATACCTAAAGTGATTATTTGAATATTTTATTTGCATGTATGTGTGTGTTTGTAAAATCCCAGAAAAACAATAACAAAAAACTCCTGCAACTAATAAAGCATTTGTAGCAAAATTGCAGGTAACAAGTTTACTATACAAAAGTCAATCATTTTCCTGCACACTAAATAATAAACAATTGTAGTTTGAAATTAAAAACAAAATACCATTAACATTAGTAAGATAATATGATGGTTTTGTACATCTTGTAAATACCAAAAACATGTACAGGATATATATGAAGAAAACTACAAGATGAAAGATAAAAATAATAATAAATAGAAAGATATTTCGTGTCATGATAGGAAGATTCAGTACAGTCAAATGGCATTTCTCATAACTTGATCTGTAGATTAAATGGAATCTTTTTTTGTGTGTATTTTTTTTATTGGAGTTCGATTTGTCAACATATAACACCCAGTGCTCATCCCGTCACGCGCCCCCCCTCAGCGCCTGTCACCCAGTCACCTCATCCCCCTGCCTACCTCCCCTCCCACTACCCCTTGTTGTTTCCTGGAGTTAGGAGTCTCTCATGTTTTGTCACCCTCTCTGATTTTTCCCACTCACTGCATTGATTTAATTTATAAAATAAATGGGAACCAAAAAAGGAAAATACTTGTTAGGGAAATAAAGCTATGCTTCATAAATGCAACAAAACCAAGATAAGGAGTAAAAAAAAAAAAAAAGATAAGGAGTAAATCACTGATGTGTATCTGGACTTGTTAAACTAGGGCTTTGTGGGTTTTTCCCCCCATATTTGTGCTGGCTCTTACAAAGATTCTTCTAATATGAGCAAGAAGAAAATTTCAGGACACTGCACTAATGGGTTCAGTCAAGAATTTCATCAGCCAAGTAGATGAGTGTAATTACATTGAGGAATTCTCTCTCAAAGTCCAAGAATATGGATATATTGTTTTCCCAAGATGGTAAATTCAGAAGTGATACCATGATAGGGAACTGGGTGATACATAGATATGCTGGCTCAGTGGGATACACTCCCCCACAGTCTGGCCTTCAACTCTCTTGCTAAGAAGTTCCCCAACTAAAGGATCCATTAGTTGGATCCCCAACTAAAGGATCCAATCAACATTGGATCCATTTTCTTGATGTAGATAGAAGTTGGCGCTGCTCTCCATTATGTGATTTTCTGCACAGAACACCATCAGCATTTCCAAATTCATTTTTTGAGGCACTTTAATATGATCCATTCTAATGTAATGCACTATTTAAATTACCCAGATGAAAAGAGAACTAAGGGATTCTCCATTATGCAAGCTGCTCAACTAACACCTCCAGCCTCCACACGCACTCACAAGACTCCTTGATAAAGTAGAGCTCAAGATAAGAAGTGATGTACTTCCTTCCTCATTAACCCGGAGAAGCTACATTCTGGATGAGAAGCAAGAATTTTTCATCTTGTGGGTAAGTAGGAACTGACTAACTTCTTTCAAGAAAATAGAGAAAATATTTCATGTGTTATCCTGTGTCTAGAAAAATGTCTAGTACTCGTTATATGTCCTGTTGCTTTGTTTTTTGAAAGTTGCTATATGGGCATAATTTTCCAGCTTCTGCTTGGGCAATGTGTGTATTATGTGGTGCAGAATAAGCTGAAATACTTTGGCAACCTCGACAGAGATGACGAATTGTATATCAAGGAGCTTAAAGTGATTTAAAACACAGGCATATGTCATTTCACTGTACTTTGCCTTATTGTACTTCACAGATACTGTTTTATTTTTCCCCACAAATCGAAGTTTTATATCAAGTAAATCTATTGGCACTATTTGTCTGACAGCTCACCTGGTGTCTCTGTGTCACGTTTTGGTTATTCTTGTGATATTTTAAACTTTTCATTATTATTATATTTCTTCGATGATTTGTGATCAGTGATATGACTCGCTGAAAGCTCAGATGATGGTGAGCATTTTTCAGCAATGTAGCGATTTTTCATTAAGGAATGGGCTTTTTATTTAGACATAATGCTATTGCATACTTAATAGATTACAGTATAATGTAAACATATTTTTATACGCAGTGGGAAAGCAAAAAAACATTTGTTTGATTCACTATATTGAAGGATTCTGGAAGTAACACTGCAGTATCTCTGAGGTATGTCTTTTAAAAAGTTAGAAGAAACAGAATCTGAAGCAAACATAGCATATAACCAATTTGCTACTGAAAATGAAGAAAACAAGACCTAAAAAGATGAATAGGTTTATCAAGGTTACATGGTGAATTGACAAGCTTTGTCACATGCCTCACACCTCACCTCCATGATAAACACATCAGCACAGTTAAATGCAAGGCTCACTGTCAAAGGATTGTATATTTTATTCATGGCCAGAGTGACTTGCTGTGCAGGTCACTGTTTTTCCAGCTGCTGGGACCCACTGGTGAGGAGTAGGGTCATGAAACCAACCTGATGCGTAATAAACAGCATCTTAAAAGACATTGAAGGGACTATAATTATAAAATATCAAATGCAGCATATTGATTTGTGAAACTTGGTTGAGTTATCACTCTCTGATGTAAAACATATTTCTTACGGTGGGTCATAGTAAAAAATATCTCCAAGTCAGCCTTGCTAGATATGTAAACACACACACACACACACACACACACACACACACACACAACAAAACAAAAACCAGACACAGAAAGACAAATACAGTATGATCTCACTTATATGTGGAGCTACTCAAATTCACAGAAGCAGAGGGTAGAATGGTGGTTGCCAGGGGTCAGGAGATGGGGGAAATGGGAAGTGATGACCAAAGGGTACAAAGCTTTGGTTATGCAAGATAAATAAGTCCTGGAGATGTGCTATACAGCATGGCACCCATAGCTGATAATATTGTATTATATACTTCAATTTTGCTGAGAAGATTGATCTTATTTTAAATGTTCTTATTGCACACACTCAGCTAACCACAAAGGGGCAGGAGGAAGCTTTGGAAGGTGTTGAATATCTTTTTGGCCTTAATCGTGGTAATGGTTTCATGAATGTGTACTTATGTCCAAACTCATCGAATTGTACACATTAAACATGTACAGCTTTTTACATGCCAATCATACCTCAGTAAAGTGATTAAAAAAACAAAAGCAACTAAAAGACCAAATCAGCATTGCTAGAGGTCTTGGCAGTTCTGAAAAACATATCACCTCTTTCATGTAAAATATTCACTTTAGTTTAGACCAGTTTCAAGAGGCCTCCAAAAAAGAATCATCCTCATCTAGACATAATTTCTTTCTTTCTTTCTTTCTTTCTTTCTTTCTTTCTTTCTTTCTTTCTTTCTTTCTTTCTTCTCTTTCTTTCTTTTTAAAGATTTTATTTACTTATTCATGAGATGCAAAGAGAGAGAGAGAGAGAGAGAGAGGCAGAGACAGGCAGAGGGAGAAACAGGCTCCCCACAGGGAGTCAGACATGGGACTCAATCCCGGGTCCCCAGGATCACACCCTTGGCTGAAGGCAGCGTTAAACCGCTAAGCCACCAGGGCTGCCCTCTTTTTTTTTTTTTTTTTAAGCAATCTCTACACGCAATGTGGGGCTTTAACTCACAACTCTGAGCCAGCCAGGTGCCCCTGGACACAAATTCTTTACAGTATATTCTGTAGCAGGTTTTTGGAAGGGAAGAGAACCATGAATCAAAACAGGAAAATGGATGTTGAAAGAAGGGAGAGCATCTAGGAAGTGACCAAGTATAAATCCTCGAAGACGCCCATAGAATTTGACTTGCAATTAGGCAATATTGTCCATCGCAGAGATCAAAAGCTGGTGGCCTGCTGGTTCCACATTTGGGGAAAAAGTGGAATTGAATGTCTCTAGATAGAGCCCAGGGTTTTCAGTTCTCCACAGTCCTCCTTGCTTCTGCAAAATGGCCTCACTTATACTTATTACATGTTTTGCACCTAGGACGTATTGGGGCTTAAGATCTTGGTGCAAGGGTTATAGGAAGGCTTGATTTTTCAAGCCTTAGCTTTGATTTTGCTAGCAACATCACCTGGAGCAAGTGATAGAATCTCTTTTAGTCTCAATTTTCATCATTTGAAAAGTGGGAAGATAGTATTCAATCTACATTATAAGCTTTCAATGAAACAATAGTGTCAAAGCACTTAGTAAGGGACTTGGCCCACCACAGAAGTTCCATGAATGTTTTTAGGAAGTGAGAATAGAAGACTAAGAGAATTATCTGTAGCAAAATTGATTTACGGGCTAGATGCCAATACATAATGTGTGACTAGCCTGTTCGGGCCTTTGGAACAAAGAGGTTTTTCTGGGATGCGCCTTCTCAGGCCACTACTTTGTTCCTGGGGGACCCTCTTGGGACCCCACTCATCACCACTCGATAATGGATCAGTCCTTAACACATAAAGTCATTTTTATAACTGGAGTAAGGAAAAAGGCATGGGAGACCTGCATGACTACCACTGTCATCATCATCACTGTAACCACCATCTCCACGATCACCATCCCCGTCATCATCACCACTACTATCACCACCACCACAACCACCATTACCACCAGCACCACCAACACCACCACTATCACTGCCATAAGCACTACCATCATCAACATTATGATGTTATTATCACATCCACCATCACCACTATCACCGTCATCACCAAAACCACTCCTTCTGCTGTCACTATTACCATTTATACTATTTTCACCATTAATGTCTTTCACCAACATCGCCATCACTTCCTCCCTCACCATCACCTTCATGACCGCCCCCACTGATATCATCATATCCTGTCCCCAGAACAGTTAACTTTATCTAGTACTTGTCATATGCCAGGCAGGTGCCACCTGCTGTGAAAGGTCATCCTCACTCCATCAGCGTGATACTAGGAAGTATATGCTCTTTCTTAGTGCCATTTAGCAGATGAGAAAACAGGCCCAATCAGAAATGACAAATACCCACCATTTGCTTCAACGTGGATAGAACTGGAGGGTATTATGCTGAGCAAAGTAAGTCAATCGGAGAAGGACAAACATTATATGGTTTCATTCATTCTAGGAATATAAAAATAGTGAAAGGGATTAAAGGGGAAAGGAGAAAAAATGAGTGGGGAAATATCAGAGAGCAAGACAGAACATGAGAGACCCCTAATTCTAGGAAACGAACAAGGGGTAGTGGAAGGGGAGGTGGGCAGGGGGACGGGGTGACTGGGTGACGGGCACTGAGGGGGGCACTTGAAAGGATGAGCACTGGGTGTTATGCTATATGTTGGCAAATCAAACTCCAATAAAAATAAATAAAATTACAATGAGATGACGAGACAGAGAGAGAGAGAGAGAGAGAGAGAGAAAATAGGCCCAGAGAGAGATAGAGAGAGAGAGAACAGGCCCAGAGACAAAGTCACTATCTCAAAGTGACTGAACTACTAGCTGCTGATTTGCAAGCCAAACTCCGGTTTTCCTCGGCACTGAGTTATGTTCTCATTTAACTGCCTATGGCCAACAGCTAACTGTGGGTAAAGTGTTGAGAAAATTGCCCCATAGGCAGACTCCTTTTTTTTTGGAGTTCAATTTGCCAACTTATAGCATAACACCCAGTGCTCATCCCATCAAGTGCCCCCCTCAGTACCCATAGGCAGACTCCTAAGGATTCCAAACTCAGAGATCAAAGCACAACATACATATCAATTCACCCCTATGTTAACTGTAGCATTATTTATAACAGGCAAGATATGGAAGCAATCCAAGTGTCCATTCATAGATGAGTAAAGAAGATGTGGTGTGTAGTGTGTGTGTGTGTATATGTATACATATATGTGTATACACAGGATATATGTGTATACACAGGAATATTACTCAGCCATAAAAAGAGTAGGATCTTGCCATTGCCACAACATGGATGGACCTAGAGGCTCTTATGCTATGTGAAATTTAAGTCAGACAGAGAAAGACAAGTACTATATGATTTTACTCATACGTGGAATTTAAGGAACAAAACAAGGAGACAAAAAACTAGACTCTTAAATTCAAAGAACTGATGGTTGCGAGAGGGGAGGTGGGTAGGGGGAAGGGTGAAATAAAGGGGGTTAAGGATATATTTATCTTGATGAGCACTGAGTAATTATTGAATTGTTGAATCACCATATTGTACACCTGAAACAAATATAACACTGTATGTCAACTACAGTAAAATTGTTTTAAATACATGTAAGTTAAACTAGAAAAAAACTTAGAAACAACAAAATAAGTAAGTAAAACAAAGCAGAAACAGGCTCAGATATAGAGAACTGGTGGTTGCCACAGGGGAGCCACTGGCCTGCAAGCAAAACAAGTGAACACGAGTAAGATTTACGAACTTCCAGTTATAAGTAAGTCACGGGGCTGTAAAGTGCAGCACAGGAAATACAGTCATTACTGTAATAAGTTTGCACAGGGGCTCAGTGGTTGGGTTTCTGCCTTTGGCTGGGGGTGTGATCTTGGAGTCCTAGCATCGGGTCCTGCATGGGGCTCCCCACGTGGAGCCTGCTTCTCCCTCAGCCTATGTCTCTGCTTCCCTGTCTCTGTGTCTTTCATGAATAAATAAATAAAATCTTTTTAAAAATTAAAATTAAAAAATTGTGTTTGATTTGGGATCCAGTAAGACACTGCAGTTGGTTGATGTATTTCTAAGTCTTTTTAAATCTAGATCTCCCCTATGTTTTTCACCCCTTAAATTTTGGGGGGAAGTTGAAGAAATTCCTATGGAATTTCTTATAGTCTGAATCTTGCTGGTTGCAATAGACCAGGTGTGTAAATTCCAGCAGGATATTTCTTCCCCATTTGTTGAGTGGTAAGCTTGTTTCCTATAACCTACTCTCCTTCAATCACCCTTTCCTTGCAAAATTTCCCAGAAGTGGAATTGTTGGGTCAAAAGATGGGCAGAAATTAAAGGATTTTGAGAAGCATCGGCTACTTGGCCTCTGAAATCTGTGACCATCTGAAATTGACTTTCATGGGGCTTATTTATTCCAGACATCCTTGCCACCTCTTGCTTGAGAGCACTTCTCAGGTTGTTGTTGCTCCTGCTATCTCAGTGCTATGGGAAGCAGATGCCTGCCCCTGCTCTCAGGTGAGTACAACAAAGGATTCTCTCTTCTTCTTCTTTTTATTTATTTTTTTTAAAGATTTTATTTATTTATTCATGAGAGACACACAGAGAGAGGCAGAGACACAGGCAGAGGGAGAAGCAGGCTCCATGCAGGGAGCCCGACATGGGACTCGATCCCAAGTCTCCAGGGTCAGGCCCTGGGCTGAAGGCGGCGCTAAACCACCGAGCCACCAGGGCTGCCCAGGATTCTCTTCTGCCCATGACTGCAGCATCCTAGTTTGGGTTACTTCCCCAAATTTGGCACTTTGTGCAAAAATGACTGTGTGTGCCAGTCCTGTTAGAAACTCTCACACTGAGTCTCTTAGTTGCTCTCCCCAAGCAGAACTGAGATAAAGACTCAGATGTAAATAGTTTATTTGGGAAGAGCCCGTCTTGATCTCACTAACAGGAGATCATGACCTGAGCTGAAACCAAGAATCTAATGTTCAGCCATCTGAGTCACCCAGGCTCCCCTAGATGCCTCCAGATTTTAGGAAAAGATCCCATCACAACAACTTGCGATGAAAGGATGCGGGAAACCCATTTTTCAAGTGCCTGGTTATTTGCTGCCTATGTACCCTGAGGGACTGATATTAGGAAATGTGTGAGAGAGTTTTCTGCATTTCTGAGTTCATCCTCAAATTTAATATAAAGCTTCATCTAAAAATGTCCTCAAAATGGACCATGCCCGAAACATGCTCATCCATTCCAGATATGCCATAGTCTTGGACTCTGAGGATTCTTATGGTCTGTGCTATTCATATCTGCTCTTACTCCAGAAAAAAGTACTGCTTATTAGGGATCAGGCCTGTGCTTATTAGGGATCAAGGCCGATGCAATACCATCGCTACCAGCCACATGTGGCTTCTGAGCACTTGAAACTAAGCTACCCCGAGTGGAGATCAGCCACATGTCCAAAATACATACTTGGTCTCAAAGACTATCTTGCATACAGAAAGGATCATAAAATACTTAATGAATAATTTGTCATATATTGAGTGTGGAATGAAATGGTCACAGCTTGGCTCTTTTGGGTTAAATATAGTAATGAAATGAATTTCATCTGTCTTTTAAAAATGTGGCTACTGGAAATTTTAAAAGGAGCTATATGGCTTGCGCTATAACTCCATCGGACAGTGTGGGGCAGAAGTCTGGACAGGTCCAGATGGACTGTTGCATATGGAAAGAAGGTTGGCACTTGGCCTTTTGATACTAGACTCGGAGAAAAAGCTTTCTGAGCTGGTGGCTTTTCAGTAATCGGGACACACAGCTTGTGATATTGTGATTTATAATAAGAAATAACGTATTTGGGCTTTGTCCCCATTTTGGGCACAGGGCTCCTAAAATCCTTGGCGTTTCCCAGAGAGAAGAGGGATAAAGGTGTCTTCTGTTATGGTAACGGAGTGATTTGGGAAACTCAACGGCAGGGTGGGGTTGGTGGCCTGGGGCATGTTATTAGAAGGTTGGCCTTTTCAGCCCCACGCCCTGATTTCCTGAGAGGGGCTGGAGCTGGTGGGTGAATTCCTCACCAAGGGCCTATAATCATTTCTTTTTTTTTTTTTTTAGAATTATAAATTTATTTTTTATTGGTGTTCAATTTGCCAACATATAGAATAACACCCAGTGGGGGGAGGGGCAAGATGGCGGAGGAGTAGGGCTCCAGGTCACCTGTCCTCAGCAAATTACCTAGAAAACCATCCAATCATCCTGAAAACCTACGAATTCGGCCTGAGATTTAAAGAGAGACCAGCTGGAACGCTCCAGTGAGAAGAGTTCGCGCTTCTATCAAGGTAGGAAGACGGGGAAAAAGAAATAAAGACACAAAAGGCCTCCAAGGGGGAGGGGCCCCGCGAGGAGCCGGGCTGAGGCCGGGGCGAGTGTCCCCAGGACAGGAGAGCCCCGGCCCGGAGGAGCAGGAGCTGCACCGACCTTCCCCGCGGAAAGGGGCTCCCCGGGAATTGGAGCAGGATCCCCAGAAAGGCGGGGACGCCCTCGGGCTCCCTGGGACAGTAACAGAGGAACTGCGCCCCGGGAGATGCGCCGAGCTCCCTAAGGGCTGCAGCGCTCGGCGGGACCCGGAGCAGCTCGGAGGGGCTCGGGCGGCGGCTCCGCGGAGGGGGCTGCGCGGCTCCGGGAACAGCTCAGCGGCGGCGGCTCGCGCAGAGGAAGAAGCTCCGCGCGGAGGGGGCGGCGCGGCTCCGGGAACAGCTCGGAGAGGCTCGGGCGGCGGCTCCGCGGAGGGGGCTGCACCGCCGGGAGCGCGAATCCAACAGCGCAGGCCCCGGAGCACAGGGCGCCGGGACACAGCCCAGGATCCGGCCTCCCCCGGGACAGGCAGAGGCCGGGAGGGCCCAGGACAGCAAGGACGCTCCTGCCTGGAACTGAGCAGATCAGCGGCCCCGCCCCGGAGCCTCCAGGCCCTGCAAACGGAGAGCCCCGGAGCTACTGCGGGAGCTGACTCGAGGGTCCCAGAGCTGCCCCCGCCACTGTGGCTTCCTCCCGGGGCCTCACGGGGTCAACAACCCCCACCGAGCCCTGCACCAGGCAGGGGCAGAGCAGCTCCCCCAAGTGCTAACACCTGAGAATCAGCACAGCAGGCCCCTCCCCCAGAAGACCAGCGAGACGGACCAGTTCCAAGGGAAGTCAAGGGACTTAAACTACACAGAATCGGAAGATACTCCCCCGTGGTTTTTTTTTTGTTTTTTGTTTTTTTTGTTTTTGTTTTAGTTTTTGTTTTTGTTTTGTTTTGTGCTTTTTTTTTTCTCTCTTTCTTCTTGATTTATGATTGCTTCCCCCTCCCCCCCTTTTTTTCTTTTTTCTCCTTTCTTTCTTTTTCTTTCTTTTTCTTCTCTTTTTCCCCTATTTTTTCTTCTTTCTCTTTTTTCTTTTTCTCTTTTCTTTCCTTCTCTCTCTTTTTCTCCTTTTCCCAATACAACTTGTTTTTGGCCACTCTGCACTGAGCAAAATGACCAGAAGGAAAACCCCTCAAAAAAAAGAATCAGAAACAGCCCTCTCTCCCACAGAGTTACAAAATATGGATTACAATTCAATGTCAGAAAGCCAATTCAGAAGCACTATTTTACAGCTACTGGTGGCTCTAGAAAAAACCATAAAGGACTCAAGAGACTTCATGACTGCAGAATTTAGATCTAATCAGGCAGAAATTAAAAATCAATTAAATGAGATGCAATCCAAGCTAGAAGTCCTAACCACGAGGCTTGACAAGGTGGAAGAACGAGTGAGTGACATAGAAGACAAGTTGATGGCAAAGAGGGAAACTGAGGAAAAAAGAGACAGGCAATTAAAAGACCATGAGGATAGATTAAGGGAAATAAATGACAGCCTGAGGAAGAAAAACCTACGTTTAATTGGGGTTCCTGAGGGCGCGGAAAGGGACAGAGGGCCAGAATATGTATTTGAACAAATCCTAGCTGAAAACTTTCCGAATCTGGGAAGGGAAACAGGCATTCAGATCCAGGAAATAGAGAGATCCCCCCCTAAAATCAACAAAAACCGTTCAACACCTCGACATTTAATAGTGAAGCTTGCAAATTCCAAAGATAAGGAGAAGATCCTTAAAGCAGCAAGAGAAAAAAAGTCCCTGACTTTTATGGGGAGGAATATTAGGGTAACAGCAGACCTCTCCACAGAGACCTGGCAGGCCAGAAAGGGCTGGCAGGATATATTCAGGGTCCTAAATGAAAAGAACATGCAACCAAGAATACTTTACCCCGCAAGGCTTTCATTCAAAATGGAAGGAGAGATAAAGAGCTTCCAAGACAGGCAGGAACTGAAAGAATATGTAACCTCCAAACCAGCTCTGCAAGAAATTTTAAGGGAGACTCTTAAAATTCCCCTTTAAGAAGAAGTTCAGTGGAACAATCCACAAAAACAAGGACTGAATAGATATGATGACACTAAACTCATATCTATCAATAGTAACTCTGAATGTGAACGGGCTTAATGACCCCATCAAAAGGCGCAGGGTTTCAGACTGGATAAAAAAGCAGGACCCATCTATTTGCTGTCTACAAGAGACTCATTTTAGACAGAAGGACACCTACAACCTGAAAATAAAAGGTTGGAGAACCATTTACCATTCAAATGGTCCTCAAAAGAAAGCAGGGGTTGCCATCCTTATATCAGATAAATTAAAATTTACCCCGAAGACTATAGTGAGAGATGAAGAAGGACACTATCTCATACTCAAAGGATCTATCCAACAAGAGGACTTAACACTCCTCAATATATATGCCCCGAATGTGGGAGCTGCCAAATATTTAAACCAATTAATAACCAAACTCAAGAAATACCTTGATAATAATACACTTATACTTGGTGACTTCAATCTAGCTCTTTCTACCCTGGATAGGTCTTCTAAGCACAACATCTCCAAAGAAACGAGAGCTTTAAATGATACACTGGACCAGATGGATTTCACAGATATCTACAGAACTTTACATCCAAACTCAACTGAATACACATTCTTCTCAAGTGCACATGGAACTTTCTCCAGAATAGACCACATACTGGGTCATAAATCGGGTCTGAACCGATACCAAAAGATCGGGATAGTCCCCTGTATATTCTCAGACCATAATGCCTTGAAATTAGAACTTAATCACAACAAGAAATATGGAAGGACCACAAACACGTGGAGGTTAAGGACCATCCTGCTAAAAGATGAAAAGGTCAACCAGGAAATTAAGGAAGAATTAAAAAGATTCATGGAAACTAATGAAAATGAAGATACAACCGTTCAAAATCTTTGGGATGCAGCAAAAGCAGTCCTGAGGGGGAAATACATCGCAATACAAGCATACATTCAAAAACTGGAAAGATCTCAAATTCAAAAGCTCACCTTACACATAAAGGAACTAGAGAAAAAGCAACAAATAGACCCCACCCCCAGCAGAAGAAGAGAGTTAATTAAAATTCGAGCAGAACTCAATGATATCGAGACCAAAAGAACTGTGGAACAGATCAACAGAACCAGGAGTTGGTTCTTTGAAAGAATTAATAAGATAGATAAACCATTAGCCAACCTTATTAAAAAGAAGAGAGAGAAGACTCAAATTAATAAAATCATGAATGAGAAAGGGGACATCACTACCAACACCAAGGAAATACAAACGATTTTAAAAACATATTATGAACAGCTGTACGCCAATAAATTAGGAAATCTAGAAGAAATGGACGCATTCCTGGAAAGCCACAAACTACCAAAACTGGAGCAGGAAGAAATAGAAAACCTGAACAGGCCAATAACCAGGGAGGAAATTGAAGCAGTCATCAAAAACCTCCCAAGACACAAGAGTCCAGGGCCAGATGGCTTCCCAGGGGAATTCTATCAAACGTTTAAAGAAGAAATCATACCTATTCTACTAAAGCTGTTTGGAAAGATAGAAAGAGATGGAGTACTTCCAAATTCGTTCTATGAGGCCAGCATCACCTTAATTCCGAAACCAGACAAAGACCCCACCAAAAAGGAGAATTACAGACCAATATCCCTGATGAACATGGATGCAAAAATTCTCAACAAGATACTAGCCAATAGGATCCAACAACACATTAAGAAAATTATTCACCAAGACCAAGTAGGATTTATCCCTGGGACACAAGGCTGGTTCAACACTCGTAAAACCATCAATGTGATTCATCATATCAGCAAGAGAAAAACCAAGAACCATATGATACTCTCATTAGATGCAGAGAAAGCATTTGACAAAATACAGCATCCATTCCTGATCAAAACCCTTCAGAGTGTTGGGATAGAGGGAACTTTCCTCGACATCTTAAAAGCCATCTACGAAAAGCCCACAGCAAATATCATTCTCAATGGGGAAGCACTGGGAGCCTTTCCCCTAAGATCAGGAACAAGACAGGGATGTCCACTCTCACCACTGCTGTTCAACATAGTTCTGGAAGTCCTCGCCTCAGCAATCAGACAACAAAAAGACATTAAAGGCATTCAAATTGGCAAAGAAGAAGTCAAACTCTCCCTCTTCGCCGATGACATGATACTCTACATAGAAAACCCAAAAGCCTCCACCCCCAGATTGCTAGAACTCATACAGCAATTTGGTAGCGTGGCAGGATACAAAATCAATGCCCAGAAATCAATGGCATTTCTATACACTAACAATGAGACTGAAGAAAGAGAAATTAAAAAAAAAAATAAAAAAAAAATAAAAAAAAAAAAAAAAAAAAAAAAAAAAAAAAGAAAGAGAAATTAAGGAGTCAATCCCATTTACAATTGCACCCAAAAGCATAAGATACCTAGGAATAAACCTAACCAAAGAGGTAAAAGATCTATACCCTAAAAACTATAGAACACTTCTGAAAGAAATTGAGGAAGACACAAAGAGATGGAAAAATATTCCATGCTCATGGATTGGCAGAATTAATATTGTAAAAATGTCAATGTTACCCAGGGCAATTTATACGTTTAATGCAATCCCTATCAAAATACCATGGACTTTCTTCAGAGAGTTAGAACAAATTATTTTAAGATTTGTGTGGAATCAGAAAAGACCCCGAATAGCCAGGGGAATTTTAAAAAAGAAAACCTTAGCTGGGGGCATCACAATGCCAGATTTCAGGTTGTATTACAAAGCTGTGGTCATCAAGACAGTGTGGTACTGGCACAAAAACAGACACATAGATCAATGGAACAGAATAGAGAACCCAGAAGTGGACCCTGAAATGTACGGTCATCTAATATTCGATAAAGGAGGAAAGACTATCCATTGGAAGAAAGACAGTCTCTTCAATAAATGGTGCTGGGAAAATTGGACATCCACATGCAGAAGAATGAAACTGGACCACTCTCTTTCACCATACACAAAGATAAACTCAAAATGGATGAGAGATCTAAATGTGAGACAAGATTCCATCAAAATCCTAGAGGAGAACACAGGCAACACCCTTTTTGAACTTGGCCACAGTAACTTCTTGCAAGATACATCCACGAAGGCAAAAGAAACAAAAGCAAAAATGAACTATTGGGACTTCATCAAGATAAGAAGCTTTTGCACAGCAAAGGATACAGTCAACAAAACTAAAAGACAACCTACAGAATGGGAGAAGATATTTGCAAATGACATATCAGATAAAGGGCTAGTTTCCAAGATCTATAAAGAACTTATTAAACTCAACACCAAAGAAACAAACAATCCAATCATGAAATGGGCAAAAGACATGAAGAGAAATCTCACAGAGGAAGACATGGACATGGCCAACAAGCACATGAGAAAATGCTCTGCATCACTTGCCATCAGGGAAATACAAATCAAAACCACAATGAGATACCACCTCACACCAGTGAGAATGGGGAAAATTAACAAGGCAGGAAACCACAAATGTTGGAGAGGATGCGGAGAAAAGGGAACCCTCTTACACTGTTGGTGGGAATGTGAACTGGTGCAGCCACTCTGGAAAACTGTGTGGAGGTTCCTCAAAGAGTTAAAAATAGACCTGCCCTACGACCCAGCAATTGCACTGTTGGGGATTTACCCCAAAGATTCAGATGCAATGAAACGTCGGGACACCTGCACCCCGATGTTTCTATCAGCAATGGCCACAATAGCCAAACTGTGGAAGGAGCCTCGGTGTCCATCGAAAGATGAATGGATAAAGAAGATGTGGTTTATGTATACAATGGAATATTACTCAGCAATTAGAAACGACAAATACCCACCATTTGCTTCAACGTGGATGGAACTGGAGGGTATTATGCTGAGTGAAATAAGTCAATCGGAGAAGGACAAACAGTGTATGTTCTCATTCATTTGGGGAATATGAATAATAGTGAAAGGGAATATAAAGGAAGGGAAAAGAAATGTTGGGAAATATCAGGAAGGGAGACAGAACATAAAGACTCCTAACTCGGGGAAACGAACTAGGGGTGGTGGAAGGGGAGGAGGGCGGGTGTTGGAGGGGAATGGGTGACGGGCACTGAAGTGGACACTTGACGGGATGAGCACTGGGTGTTTTTCTGTATGTTGGTAAATTAAACACCAATAAAAGTTAATTAAAAAAAAAAAAAAAAGAATAACACCCAGTGCTCATCCCATCAAGTGCCCCCCTCAGTGCCCGTCACCCAGTCACCCCTACCCCCTGCCCACCTCCCTTTCTACCACCCCTAGTTCGTTTCCCAGAGTTAGGAGTGGGAAATATCAGCAAGGGCCTATATGATCTGATAAACTGCCAAGGGCCAATGATCTGATAAAGCTGTGGCTGTGTGAAGCCACAAGTTTATCGAGTCCCTTGGACAAGATAAAGGCTGCTGAGGCTGGTAAAGCTGGAGAATGGCCACCCAGAGAGGGCATGGAGGCTCAGCACCCTTCTCCTGTACCTTGCCCCACACCTCTCCTCCATCTAGTGTTCTCAAGCGATTCTTTTTCCTCATAAACCAGCAATCTAGTAGCTGGAATGTTTCTCTGGAGTTCTCTGAGGTGCTCTAACAAATTCATACAACTGAAGGGGGTGGTGACAACCCAGCCTTTCCACGGCTTCTGAAGTGAGAGGCAGGCTTGTGGGAGCGAGCTTTCAGCCTATGGGATCTGATGCTGTCTCTGGGTAGATGGTGTTGAAATGGAGTTGTATCCGAAGACACCCAACTGGTGTCAGAGCACTGATTGTTGGTGTGGGGATCAGCCCACCCAGCCCTGGGCTCTCAACATTGAAATTGGGTGCAGACTCTCTTACAGCTGTGATCAGATGGCCCTAGCATGCTTTACGAATATATGATGCCCTCTGTGACTCTGGTGTTTGTAGACCGGCAGTGAAGTTAGCGCCCTACACCCGGGCAATGGGAAACGAAGCCCCTAAACCCCATGGGCTTCAGCCAAGCTGAACTGCTCCCCCGCCCCCCCACTCTCTGTTCCAGGTCTCAGTGTCCTGCTGGCTCTGTCAGGATCCGATGCCAAGAATTCTGGAGGTGAGTTTACTCATTTCCAAATGCCAGGGAAAGGAAATTAGGGTTCATAACCTGCCTTGAGGGGAGATAAGGGGCCCCTTTTCAAGGGAGACAGTGTAAATCTCTGCCACCTTCTGCCTTTTCCTTGCAGCTCCCAAGGACTGTCCTCCCTTCTCCATCATCTTGCTTTACACCAGGCTCTGTGCTAAGCCAATCCCACACACATCTCTTTCAATCCTGACATTTCTGCAAAGAAGTTCTGGACAGTATCCTCACTTGACCAATAGCTCTCTAGGGAAGTAGCTGGCTCAAGGTCACACAGCTGATGGACAGTGGACTCTGCTCTTTCTTTCCCAGAGCTTGTGTCTAAGTCATGGCAGGAGATACTTCTATTTTTAATTCCATGTCTTGGGTTGGGTCCCCTTCCAAAAGCACACCCTGTGAAAAGACCCTGAGGGCAAGTTATTTATCTGGGAGGTGATCCCAGGAAGTACCAGCTGGGAGCGGGGGAAATTACTCGGGAAGGTGAGGAGCCATAAGGGTCCATTGTCAAGCAGGTTACACTTGGGCAGGGGCGGGGGAGGGGGAGCTGTGTTGAGGGGGAGTCGAATGTAGTCAGGAGTTGCATCCCAGCATGATTCTCCTAGATGGGCAAGGAAGCTTTAATCTTCTTATTTATCTTTTTAAACTTTCATAAAACATACATAACATAAAATTCAGTGGCATCAAGCACATTCACATTGTTGTGAAACCATCCCCACTATCCCCCTCCAGAACATTTTTCCTCTTGCCAGATTGAAACTCTCCCCATGAAACAGCAGTTCCCTATTTCCCCTCCCACCAGCCCCAGGATCCACCATGTACTTTCAGTTTTTAGGAATTTGACTCCTCTAGGGATCTCCCATAAGTGGCATCAAACAGTAGTTGTCCTTTTGTGACTGCTTTATTTATATATCTTAATCTTCAGAGGTCACCCATGTGGTAGCAGGTGTTGAAATTTTCTTTTTTCTTGAAGCTAAATTATATTCTGTTGTATGGATGGACCAAATTGTGTTTATTCATTTGTCAGTGGACACTTGGGGTGTTTCCACATTTTGGCTACTGTGTATAATGCTGCTACAAACATGAGGGTGCAAACATCTCTTCAAATCCCTGCTTTCATTTCTTTGGGCTACATACGTAAAAGTGAAATTGCTGGGTTGTATGGTACTTCTAATTTGAAAAATTTTAAGACTTACCATACTTTTTTCCACAACGCTGCACCATTTTACACACCTACCAGCAATGCACTAGGGCTAGAGTTCCTCTACATCTTGCCAACACTTATTTTTTTTTTTTCCCTGATAATAAAAAAGCCTTTTTTGTTTGTTTAACACACTGACTCATGTCAGTCATTGATTGAGGGATCTGATAACCTGCCATGAGGTAAGCAAAGAGGACTCTGGTGACCAGAGAAAGCTCTCAGATAAAGACCCACAAATGCTGACAGCTGGAAGCTCTACTGTTGAGCAGAAGTGGTGTTGGTGGCAGAGGCTGGGTGTGAGTGGGGCAGGCACTGCAAGCATCTGTGATCAGCAGTGGGAGGGGTGCATGGTGAAGGCCAACAGAACTATTCCCAAAAGGACATTTTTCTGACTACAGCATTTGGGACATTGTAAGTGCTCAAAGAATGTTTCTTGAATGAATGAGTAAATTAACGAAAGGATCCTGTGTTCCCTACAGCTTTCTGTCCCGTGTGCCCTGAAAACGCCAGCTGCTTCAACAGCACCCACTGTGCTTGTAAAGATGGATTTCAGTCCGCATCTGGGGGGAGGTACATCAAGCCCCACGAGAAATGTGAAGGTAGAGACTCAGTCCACAACATCCTGAAATCTGGACTGAGGTGGGGGCATGTGTGGGGTGCGAGTGAGGCAAAGACGCAGTCGTACTACAAGGTGGAACATGTCAGGGCTGTATGAGTGCCCCTAGAGAAGGCCCTATCCCTGGTGTCCCCCTCACTCCTTCTGAACCTGGTTTGATGTCTTTCTTTAGAGGAAGGTAGAGTTCCCAGGACCTTGAAGTTTCAAGCACCAGTTTTTATTTGTCTCTCTGAGAATCCCACAAGGGTAGAGACCATGTCCGTTTTGTTCATTGCTCTAAGCAGAGGACAGAGAATAATGTCACAAAACAGAGGCCCAATAAAAATGTGTTGCCCAAGAGAACAAATGAATAACTTACCATCTTGGCACTCAGATATCTTCCATGATTGGGCCTCAACTCAGATCTTGACATTCAATATCTTCCATGATCTGGCCTCAAGTATTCATTGTTCAAGAGGACAAATGAATAACTTACTATCTTGACAATCAATATCTTCCGTGATCTGACTCCAATTAGTATTCCCATTTCCTTTTTCACTACTCCCTTCTGCTCTAGCCAAGATCCTTTCTCATTTCCACAAATTCTAAAGGTCTATTTGAGTGCCAAAGAGAAAAACCACTCCTGAATATCTGATTGGTGGAGTTGTGTAAATTCAGAAGGCAAATCTGACCATTGTAAACTACTTAGGATTTATTTTATTTTATTGTGGCAAAATACAGATAACGTAAAATTTACCGTGTTAATCACTTTTAGGTGTATCTTTCAGTGATATTAAATATATGCATATTGTTGTGCAGTCATCCCCACCATCCATCTCTAGAACCCTACATCCTCCCAAACTGAAACTGTCCCCACGAAGCACTGACTTCCCACCCCCTGCCCCACCCCTCGCTCACACCATCTAGTCTCTGTGGATGGGACTCCTCTGGGGACCTCCTGGGAGTAGAATTGGATGATATTGGATTATTTATTTATTTAAAAATGTTTTTCAATTGTAGTAGAATATACACAACAAAATATCATCATTTCTATTTTTAAGTGTATAGTTCCCTGGTATTAAGGACATTCACAATGTTCTGCAACCATCCCCACC